>NC_141345.1:12272500-13760000 GCF_057382095.1 Aulonocara sp. 'chitande type north' Nkhata Bay
AGGTGTCTTCCAGAAACTGGCAGTAGGACTGGGAGTTGAGCTTGACTCCATCCTCAACCCGAAAAGGCCCCACAAGCTCATCTTTGATGATACCAGCCCAAACCAGTACTCCACCTCCACCTTGCTGGCGTCTGAGTCGGACTGGAGCTCTCTGCCCTTTACCAATCCATCCATCTGGCCCATCAAGACTCACTCTCATTTCATCAGTCCATAAAACCTTAGAAAAATCAGTCTTGAGATATTTCTTGGCCCAGTCTTGACGTTTCAGCTTGTGTGTCTTGTTCAGTGGTGGTCGTCTTTCAGCCTTTCTTACCTTGGCCATGTCTCCAGTGACGTTGCAGCTCTGAAATATGGCCAAACTGGTGGCAAGTGGCATCTTGGCAGCTGCATGCTTGACTTTTCTCAGTTCATGGGCAGTTATTTTGCGCCTTGGTTTTTCCACACGCTTCTTGCGACCCTGTTGACTATTTTGAATGAAACGCTTGATTGTTCGATAATCACGCTTCAGAAGCTTTGCAATTTTGAGACTGCTGCATCCCTCTGCAAGATATCTCACTATTTTTGACTTTTCTGAGCCTGTCAATTCCTTCTTTTGACCCATTTTGCCAAAGGAAAGGACGTTGCCTAATAGTTATACACACCTGATATAGGGTGTTGATGTCATTAGACCACACCCCTTCTCATTACAGAGATGCACATCACCTAATATTGCTTAATTGGTAGTAGGCTTTCGAGCCTATACAGCTTGGAGTAAGACAACATGCATGAAGAGGATGATGTGGACAAAATACTCATTTGCCTAATAATTCTGCACTCCCTGTATTCAGAATACGTTACTCCCATTGAGTAACGTAACGGAATACGTTACAAAATACATTTTGGGGCATGTATTCTGTAATCTGTAGTGGAATACATTTTAAAAGTAACCTTCCCAACACTGATTACACACAAGCATATACTATCTCTGCTAAAAAAACAAAAATCAAGTAACAAAAGTAACGCTTAGAAAACTAAATTTAGATTCATTTCCAGAAATCATTTCCACACAATATTGATATTTATGCACTCCATCCTACAAATAGATTGATATCTGTGTCACTGACAGGCTTTCTTTTAAAATAATTAGTATTTTTGCTATTTAGATATGCTTCTCCTTTATTTTGCAGTTAGAAAAACATTTTCTTGATAATTGTGACATTTACTTCCACACTTCATAGCCTAGGCTCTGTGTCTATCACGGTTCTGGCTAGTGATGTGCGATACCACTGATTTCCTTTCCGATCCGATACCAAGTAATATTCAGGGTGGTATCGACGATACTGATCCGATACTGATACTTTGTACAAAAACTTATTTTATTTGTTGTATCTCAAATTATACTGTCATAATGATTACAGGACTAGAGATGGACCGATCCGATATTACGTATCGGTATCGGTCCGATACTGACCTAAATTACTGGATCGGATATCGGAGAAAAATAAAAAATGTAATCCGATCCATTAAATATCACGAAAGCACCTCACAAAACTTGCAACACACCGTAACTCACCTCAGAACGTTAGCACGTCGGAGCAGTATGCATCACGTGATAGAGCGGCTGTGGCATGCGGGACCTGTAGGTGGTCTGGATAGCATGTGGAGCTTCGCTAGCAACCCGGCATTTCATCTCCGACAAAGTTATCCCCGAGAGAAGTAAAGCAAGTGTGTAAGTCCATCTCTGAATGTTTGTAAAGCATTCATGCGTTAAGCTTAACAAGCGACTGCCTCTCCTGCTGCTACTTCAATCATGAAACTGCTTAACGATCAGCTGATCGGCTTTTCTGTCGCGAGTCCGTGTCTCTAGTTTGCTTTTGGCCCACTTTGCACCAGAAAGAGGAAACCAGCGGCTGAACAACAGCAGCACGTTTAAGCTTGATCAGCTGTTGTTAGAATGTATTTAATATTACTTTCTACTCGAGGATCTTTTTCTACGTAGCTGACGCTGGTAACTGTGCAGGGGCGGATCTAGCAAAGTTTAGCCAGGGGGGCCGATAGGGCATTAACAGGGAAAAGGGGGCACAAAGACATACTTTTCTTTCTTATTCTCATTTAAAATGTCTAGCTTTTAATAAATAATTATCTGACACCCAAAGTTTTAATTTGATGTAAAATGAATAGAAGTCAATTACTGTATATAGTAACTATTACGTCTAATATATATACCCTAGTAAGCTATAGTACTTTTTCCTTTGGGAAGGTACCATCTGTGCAGTCTGCAATTTTGTTGAAGAAAGATGTTGAATCTATTTAATATTTCTTGAAAAATAATTGATTTCTGTGCATTTTTTTTCACACTGCATCAAATTAAGGTTGATTACGTCGATTAAGCATCATGAGGTGGAGCGTGAGGGGTGGTTCCCTATTTTTTATTTATTTATTTTTGTTGTTGCTGGGAGTTGGAACCCTATTAGTTAGGTTGCTTAATATTTATGCTAAGTACTCTTTAAAATACCAGAATAGGGAGGATGGTGCAGGTTTAAGTTTATTAGATTGATCAGTATTGCTGAACTATGAAATTTTTTTTTTTGCATACAGGTATAACAGAATAGCTTTAGTGTAGTTGTTGTTTTAAACTTGAGTATGAACTTATACAAAATGCAGCAAGATATTTAAAAAACAGTTTTGTTGATTAAAAAACATTAGATCGGATTCATATCGGTATCGGCAGATATCCAAATTTATGATATCGGTATCGGACATAAAAAAGTGGTATCGTGCCATCTCTATACAGGACATCAGATTACTTGTTCTTATCACTTAATAATGCAGAGTTCATCATATAGAAATAAAAAAACTGAAGTTGTGCGCCATTTGAACACCTTGCCTGCCTGCAGCACTAAAGGACTCTGTGAGAGATGTCTGTCTCGCCCTAGCAGCACCTGTCCCTGTCCTCCTCTTCAGTTCACCTCAACATACGCTCGTTATATTCTGTGATATGATTTACTCTGCGGTGTTTGATGAGGTTAGTGGTGTTGCCACAACCATACATGCCAAACCTCCCGATTTTTCCGGGAGAATCCTGAATTTCAGTGCCCCTCCCGAAAGTCTCCCAGAGTCACCATTCTCCCGAATTTCTCCCGATTTTCCACCTGTGACGTACTACCCGGCTTGCTTTAGACCGCGAAGGCCGGGTCCTCAGGTGGAAGCAGCCTCTGAATTTGGACACCCCCGCTGTTTCCAGGCCGGCCAATAATAACGATGACATTTAATGTATTTTATCCGATAAATAAACATTGTAAAATGTATTTATCCCCCCCACACACCCCCACGCCAACAGCCCTTTTGAATATCTCCCTAATTCTGAGGTCTCAAGGTTGGCAAGTATGGCCACAACACATCACTCTTGGAGCACTTTTTTGCCACATGTATCGCAAACCACGTCTCAGCTGTTTGTGGAGGTAAAATACGTCCGCACATGACTCTAATTACGCTCAGCCATTGTTGTGAGTGCGCACGCCAAGAGGCTGCGAGACATTTATACAGCCGTATTTTGCACATAATTATTAAAGGCGGAAGAGGAAGTAGTTCCTTTGAATGTAGACAATCCGAATGTTATAGTTTCTTTCCACTGTGTTCCTGTTAATGATAAATTACAAATTTATCCTAAATTACTAAAATATCGATATTTTATTGTGAGAATCGATTCTAGAACATAAATGATTGGTATCGGAGGAATCGATATTTCAGGATCGATCCGCACATCACTAGTTCTGGCAGGCCTAAGTTTGTTTTCCTCTTTCTTTGTCTGTCATCTTTGAGATGGAGCAGTGGGCTGGCCCTGCGGGTGGGCTTTCCAGTTTTTCAGTGCTGGCCATTGCTCCTCTATTTCACCAACTCATCAAGCATGCAGCATTAAAAGACTGGCTTCCACGATCTGCCAAATTGTTGCTTTGCTATGGGTGGTAATCAGGAGGTTTTCTAATCTAGCGTTTTATTGCTTATTCTGTGAAATTCGTAACCTAGCTTTCTGTCTTGTGTCAAGATGGCATGGAATTCCTTTTGAACATCATTGCCCTGTGGAGGGTTTAAAAAACATTCCTGCAAACTTTCTTAGCTGTCTTCTCATTGACCACTGCTCAACTCCAAGCTTTTTGGGGATTTCTTTGGTTTGTCTGCTTCCATCCCCACAGCCTGTTAAGGAAAGACAAACAATCAGCCAAAGAAACCAAGTTTCCAAACTACTTCAGCCAGCTTTAACTTGTCTACTGCTCTTTGGCAGAAATCCCCACAAAGCTTCAGTAAGTACCGTATTTTCACGACCATAAGGCGCACTGTGCTAAAAGGCGCAGTCTCAGTTATGTGTGCCCTTACTGTATTTAACACACACATAAGGCGCACTGGACCATAGGGCGCATACAAGTACCGTATGCGTATTTAAAAATAAAGCGGGAGCAAACCTGAACCTTACTCACATTTCTATTGCCAGTAATCGTCATCATCAACAACACACAAGCATACAAGTGTGCATATTTAAAAATAAAGCAGGAGCAAAACTGAGTTTGGTACTCACATTTTTATTACCAATAATCGTCATCATCAACAACACACAAGCATACAAGTGTGCGTATTTAAAAATAAAGCAGGAGCAAAACAAAGTTTGGTACTCACATTTTTATCATCAATCAAACCCATCGAAGTCCTCATCCTCTGTGTCTGAATTGAACAGCTGCGCTAAATCTCCATCAAACATGCCAGGTTCACTGTCTTCACTGTCAGAGTCACTTTCCGTGCCGTGCGGCTCCTCGGAAACGATGCCGGCTTTTGCGAAAGCTCGAACAACAGTGCCAGCAGACATGTTAGCCCAAGCATCTACAATCCATTGGCAAATTGTGGCGTAACTCGCCCGGCACTGCCTTCCACTCTTAGTGAAACTGCGTGGAAAAAACCACCTGGTCTCCTTACATACACCTCCCTCAGCCAGTCTTTCATCATTTCCTCATCCATCCAGCCCTTTTCATTTGCCTTAATGATGATTTCTGCTGGAAACTTCTCTTTAGGCAAAGTCTTTCGCTTAAAAATCACCATAGGCGGCAGTTTCTGTCCATTAGCATGGCAGCCAAGCACAACAGTAAAAGAAGACTTTTCATACCCCGTTGTGCGTATCGCTACCGTGCTGGTCCCCTTCTTCTCCACAGTGTGACTCACCGGGATGTCAAAAGTGAGCGGGACCTCGTCCATGTTTGTGATGTGGCTGGGCTGGATGTTTTTGTCGCCGATGTGTTTGCTGCAGTAGGAGCGGAAGATGGCCAGCTTTTCCTTATAATCCGCTGGAAGTTGCTGCGCTACCGTAGTCCTGGTCCGGATGGAAAAATGGCACCGTTTCATAAAACGAAAGCACCAAGAAGGACCTCCTTGGAAATGTTCAATGTTCATCTCTTCAGCTAGTGAAACTGCTTTTAGCCGAATGGTGACCGTCGAAACG
Source organism: Aulonocara sp. 'chitande type north' Nkhata Bay (assembly GCF_057382095.1). NCBI lineage: Eukaryota > Metazoa > Chordata > Actinopteri > Cichliformes > Cichlidae > Aulonocara > Aulonocara sp. 'chitande type north' Nkhata Bay. Next base: position 12,277,965 of record NC_141345.1, read on the forward strand.
CTTCTCCCGCTCGCTCTTTGCTCGATGATCCACCGCTCGAGTCTTTCCTCCAACTCGGGCCACCTCGCCTTATGTCCACGGAAACTCAGCTGCGTTTTCTTGACCTGCCGGAGCTTGTTTTCCAGCTTCCTCCATTTGCGAACCATCGATTCGTTAATCTTAAATTCTCTCGCCGCTGCTCGATTTCCATGTTCCTCCGCGTAGCTGATGGCCTTCAGTTTAAACTGTGCTTCGTAAGCGTGTCTCTTTGCCATTTTCAGGGTTGTTAAAACAACGATGTCCTGCATAATGCACATACCTGTTCTTTTATACAGGTATGTGCGATTGTCCCGGTATATACGATCAACGCCCACACTTCACCCTTTAACGTTCTCATGGTGTTCTCTACTACGTCCTCCTTACAACACATAGGGCGCACCGCGCTATAGGGCGCGCCGCACTCTTTGAAGAAAATCTAAGACTTTTAAGTGCGCCTTATGGTCGTGAAAATACGGTACTGCTGGTTTCAAATGTTCAGAAATCCTGATTCTGTGGTTCCCACATTTCCTGTTAATGAACTGTTTCGGAATTTGGGTTCAAATTACTGGCATTACAACAATATCACAGTTTTTTACATTTTATATGAAATTTATTGTCACATAGTGCACATTACTGTGTAACATTTGGTTTCCTGGTTGTCATCAAATATCATTTATATCATTTTTATTTACAAAGCCATAATGAGTAAACACCCTTCTTATCCTTTTAATCTCTTACTCCTTTCAAACAGCTGCATTAAAAAACTGTCACCCTTTAAAGTGCCTTCTCTTAAATATTACAGAACTTTATAGATCATTCTCTTTTTTTCTCTTTTTTCATGGAATAACTTCAGAACATAACGCTGGATGTTTTGTCTTCCTGGGAGCATTCAGAGCTCTTAAGAGGAATTTTGCAACTGAGCTGAGCAAATGCTAATCCTAACCTGGAGTTTGTATTTTTTTATTATGTTACTTTTTTATTCTTTGCTTTATTTATGTAGCATATCTGCACCAATGCTCCACCACTTCCACTGGGCATGCCTTGTTCTTTCAGCCTCTGTCCTCCACCTCAGCTGCCAAGTTTGCATACCGCAGCTTCTTATGCTCAAATGTTTCCTCAGTTGCATCCTTCCACGGTACCATCAGCTCAAACAACCAGATCTCTGAACTATAAAGCTGGATTTAACCTTATCCAGGTAACTACAGGCTCACCCTGTGTTTTCTGTATTATAACAGGGGTTCACTTCTTAACAGGGTATATCACCTTGGTAACTAACCTAATCTTTGTCAGAGCAGGTTATGTTCCAAATAAGAGATCAACTTGTACGAAATCATCACCAACTAACCAATGAGTTTTCCAGAAAAAAGCGTCACCATTAATGCAAAATTCCCCAGACCTCTTTGTGCTGACAGTCTGAAGGCCTAAAGTTTTTCCTGTAGCATCACACGTTTCATGTGTCTCTGATGATTTATAAGAAATATAAATTCTTAGAGGCAGCTTTATTATATTTAACTTTTGGTTGTGAATAGTTCCAGTATGAATATATAATCTTAAAACAGAGGACCTATTTGTTTTTGGTGAACTTACATCCAATTTGCATGTGAAAGAATAAAAACTGAAACTATATTTTTTTCATATTAATTTAAAATACCTGATTACAATTCATCAGATTATCCTGTGTGGTAATGACATGGAGCGCTTTTCACCTGTACTACACACCACAACTTTTTTTTTCTATGACTTAAGCACTTCATATCTAACATTTACTCTTGAATGGATTCATTAGAGATGCATTGGAGTGTTGAACCACCAACCTTCTGACTAGTAGGTGACCTGTGCTGCCTGTTGAGCTATACCTTCCCACAACAGAGCTGCATACGCAGTTGGCTAGCTTTCTTTCCAGGCTTCAGGTTACATACAGTCATTCATTCTTGTTGACACTAACGTCCTATACAGTGATTTTCTCACATCCCCAACTTATCTGGAGCAGCTGTGTTGCTTTCATTCTGAATTATGTACATAACCTCTTCATATATTTCTGTAGTGTACTCTTCCTATGGAAATCAGCTCTTCAGCTGCTGCTACACTAATCAGTGTGATTGGAGATGTTGCCAGTGCCCCCCCTTATACATAATAACCCACTTGGTGTGACTTCTTATCCTGACTACCAATGTTGGGGTAAGTGCATCCAGATAATGAAAAGATGCCCTATGCTGGACTTGCTTTGAATCAGAATCAGAAACAGAATACTTTAATAATCCCTAAGGAAATTTTGTGGGTTACAGTTGCCCCAAGCTAATAACAGTGAAGGACTGAACAAATAAATAATACAATATATTAGTTCTATTTAAACTTACAAATGTAAGATATAGCTCTAATATATACACAAATAGCTCAATTTCAATATCAAGAAAGCCAAAACAGAAGTGGATCAGGGATGAAAGCAGCTTTTTAATCTTACTCATCTGTCTTTAGTTGCCTTTGACTTCCCCCCATACTTTTTCCCCTGTCTCCTTCTTTTTCCTCATTTTTCTTTTTGCTCTCTGGCTAAGCCTCATCATAGGAAGATTCCACTGAGCTCTCTCAACATTTGAAATATGAAGATTGACTTTGTCCTGATTGTTTAACACTATTAAAACAGGCACAAATATAGTCGCAATTCTTAAAGCACATGGCACCAAAGGAACATATTTGCAGTGGCAGCTGGTCCATTAATCCTCTTACTCAATGCCATTTAAAAAAATGACATTGAGCAAGACAATTTCTGTATTGTCTTGCTCAGTATGCATCCGTGCATGTTCTTCCTTTCGCTCATCTATACATTTTCTTCTGTTTATCCAATTCAGGGTTGTGGGTGGTTGGAGCCAGTCACAGATGTCATAGAGCGAAAGACAGGGCACAGCTTGAGTAAGCTGCTAGTCTATCACAGGGCTAACACATAGAGACAGAAAATCCTTTATGCACATATTCATACCTACACTTACAACCAGTCTGAATGAACCCTTTGGACTGTAGGTGGAAGCCAGAGTAATAGGAGCAAACCCACACAGAGGTAGAACATTAAGAAGAGTGTAGTGTGCATAGATTTTAACCCAGGACCTTCTTGCTACTGTATGACAAAACAGTGGTAAGCACTGCATCACAATGCCACAATGATCCGTGATTGAAATTCTGATTAAAATGCCTCAACAGCGGGCTGGTCTGTGTGAGTGTGGGAGGATGCTGAGTGGCTGACAACTGTTGTCTGACCTCTCTCAGTTTAATATACTAAAAGTATTTTTCAGGCTGATCTGTTATGATGATCTGCATTCATCAACAAGTTATGACACAGAGTGGATCAAAGAAGTAGCCCTTCTTATCAGAGAAGTCAATACAATATTTAAATTTTATCTTTTTCTTTCTTAAGTCTTATCATGTTTATTAATTCTTGTTATTAACGTTTATTAACGTTTATTGTTTTTCCTACAGGCGTTAGTATTTTCAGTTTGAATATCATTAATGTGATATTGATATTGTTTTAAATATTGTGAGCTCTAAACATGAGTACAAAAACAACAGAAATTACTCTTTTGTGTTCATTTACACAATAAAGCTTTTCGGGGTTTTTTATGTTAAATAATCTTTCCATCCTAAAAGTTATTCACTCACACATTAGCGGCACTAGTGTTGTAGCATTTGATCCAAAATTTGTGTAGATAAAGAAAAACTAGCAATTTTTTAGATGAATCTGTAAAATGCTCATGAGCAGTTTCTTGCACCTGCCTTTGTTCCCAGATTGTTCAGTCTTTTACTCAGTCTGCCTTGAGAACATGCAACAGTTGGTACACAGCAAAATCTCCAGTGTTAAATTAACACTAGAGAATGTCTATATGGGTCCACACCTCTGAGTGTTAAATACAACACTGTTGAGTGTTAAATTAACACTTTTGACAGTGTTATATGTTTAAAAGTAACCTAGTCAGTTTTGAAGATTAACAAAGACTAACACTGAGCAGTGCTGATTTTCTAACACTGGAAAATAACTCAAAATGTTAGAAATATTCCAGTGTTAGAAAATCAGCACTGCTCAGTGTTAGTCTTTGTTAATCTTCAAAACTGACTAGGTTACTTTTAAACATATAACACTGTCAAAAGTGTTAATTTAACACTCAACAGTGTTGTATTTAACACTCAGAGGAGTGGACCCATATAGACACTCTCTAGTGTTAATTTAACACTGGAGTTTTTGCTGTGTACAGTTGACAAAAGTTATGATTATATAATACATTAGATAAACATTTGAATATGTGAGATGTAAAGCTCTGTAAAAATTTGGAGCGACAACTTTAATGAGAACATGATGAACAAAAGTTAAATGAAGGTGGGAGATTTTTCATTTAAGCCTACATTTTTTTATTATTTATACTCCCTCAGCAAATTAACTTTTTGCTGGCAACTTCAGAAACCTCACACTGTCATGGAGCATAAAGGAAACATCAAATATTGAGATGGAGAAAAGTATGTGATAAATATTGCAGGTGTCGGAGGAATCTGTGCACTGAGTTTGAGACGTAAGCAAAGAGACATGGAGTGATTTAAATAGTAACACTAAGTGCTCCAATTTAGCATTATAGAATATAAAAACATTTAATAAATGGTTTATCAAACCCTAATAGTTGAGCAAAGGTATTTGGAGATTGTATCAGTTTTAAGTTTACACAGAACCAATGTTCTAAAACCCCAAAGTGCTATAAGCCATATTTTTTTAGCTTACTTAAAGAGCTATGAATATGTAAACAAATATGTTGCTGTAAATATAAAGATTTACTGTAAAGTGTGTATTAAATGTAGTTCTGTTTTCAAAATCACAGAAGTTCTTGTTGAGTAAAGAATAAAAACTGATTTGACTGCCAGGACCTCCACAAAGCACTAAACCCATACTGCCTGCCCTGCAAGTGGTGGCCCCAAAGGAGGATGGTCCCATGTACTGCTTTTGACCTGTATCTCCCAGCCCGCATGGGCTTGGAGAATCTGCAGTGATGCAGATGGTGTAGCAGTCTTGTGTGGTAAAGAGAGAGAAAAGTGTGAAAGCAAAGCTGTCAATCTACGTTACTATACCCTCATCTATAGCCACAAGCCCTGAATAGTGACTAAATGAATGAGATCGTAAATACAGGAGTGGTGGGAATACACTTTGTTTAAAGGATAGTTTGGCTCCCCCTTAGGGCTAGGGTGAGGAGCTTGGTCATTCGCCCCCCCCGAATGACCAAGCTCATTCGGGGGGGGGGCTTAGAGTAGAGCTACTATACTACTCTGCTACTTCCACATTGAAAGGAGAAAGTTGAGGTGGTCTGAGCACCTGTTTAAGATGCCTTCTGAATGTCTCTTAGGTGAGGTGCTTCAGGAATGTCCTACTGGAGGTAGGCCCGAGGGCAGATTCAATGTTTCCACCAGGAGAGAAAGAGGAAAGACACTGGGAAGGATTAGAGGAAGCAAAAAAATCACAGTTGACATAATTAATCTTCAGCATTGAATGTCAGCTGGTATTAGCCTGTCTCAGTTACTAAGCTCAAGTTTATGGATAAATTAAAGAGGAATTGAAGTATATGAAATCATAACATTTATCTTGCACTCAATGATTTTTTACAAACTTTTGCATTTTTTTCAAGCTGTTCTTTTTTGTATAAACATAGTTTTTAGGAACAGTTTTCTAATAACTGATTATCATCTGTTTCATCCTCATATTCATACCCACAGTCAATTTAGAATCACCAATTAACTTAACCACTTGGACTGTGGGAGGAAGCCAGATTACCTGGAGAGAACCAAAACATATACAGTGTAAATATGCAAACTGCCCCAAGACTGAATTCAAACACAGGACCCTGTTGCTATGAACCAACACTACTAACCACACAACCAGAACAGCCTGGTTCAAAGATAGATTGAAAATAAATGAAACAACATCTAAAGAAAAACTAAAGAAAGAAATGCACAGTACCTGCTTAGACATTTGTGCTAACAGTTAATTGAAAAGGTGCACCTAATAAACTGTCCAGTGAGTGCACTTTTTTGTATACCTAATACAGAATTCTCTGACAGTGAAGATGACAATTTAACATAGATGATCAGTAAACAAAGCAACCACCCAAAATCTCCTGCTCTTAGCTAACTAGTTAGCATTTTTATTATTTTAGGTGCTGAGAACATTTGCTTGTGCTCTTTCTTGTGGCTGAAAGTGATTTACCATTAGCACCATTCTGAGAAGGTACCGATACAGCACTTTGTGTATCTGTCCGCATGTAGTGTTCTGTTGCAGAGTGTAGCAACTCCGATCAAACACCAAGCTAAACCTCTGTCAATGAATACACGAGTCCGAGTAGAGTTGACCTTTTACTCAGAATCTTCATTTGACAAGCGGTGAAAACTGTAGTTGAAAAGAAATACAGAATAGAAAAAATGATCGTTTACATAAATATTGCATCACGAAATAACTCAAAATGTGACCTTACACCTTCGTGTTAGCTTTAGCAACAGTAATGATCATCAAAACTGCCTTTTTTAACATGTACAAATCAACCTCCATGAATCACAAACAAAATATAATTTTTAACAAATACCGCTATTTATGCCTTTTTAACACCTTCATCATGAAATATATACACTTACGGCGTTGCCTGAACAATGTTCCCAAGTGGATGGCTGTGGATAAGTCTCAGAGCAAGACCGCATGTCACTCTCCCTCTTAGAGATCCAGGAAGAGGAATTAAACAGGAAATGAAGCAATACAGGTAGCCCACCAGGAAGTGAGGTTATTAGCAAGTTCACCTTCAAAATTAAAGCTTCTTAACATTTTTAACTCTTTTTACTGTTCTTTCTAACTTAAATACATACAAAAGAATTACTTTAAGCAAACATTAAAGATAAATGAAATAAATGCCTTTGAGGCATCACACCGCAATAGTCTACATTGTCCTGCGCACTTTAAATAACAAGTATGCAGTTTGAGACATGGCAACAGTAATAGAGATAATAGAACATTTTTAGCTAACTAATGTCACTGTTTTCTCTCTCAATCTCGCTCTCCCTGACACACACACACACACACACACACACACACACACACACACACACACACACAAACCATTAGTCACAGCAGTGAGTCATACAGCTCCATAGAAATAAATGAAGTAATATCTGGGCCACTCTGCTGGATAACCACTGACACTTCATTTCGAATGGCTTTTTAAGATGAATGCCACACAGACACACTCACACAAACACACATAGCCTGCTGTGATGCCACAACACACCTGAGTCCCAGTCCAAAAGGGTTGTTCTAGAATTTTAGTGAACAGTACTGAAAGTAACATTTCAAGGACTTGTACTTTGAGTGTTTCCATTTTAGTGCTGGATAATATATTGAATAAAATCCATTAAAGCCATGTGTCAGCTCTATTGAGCATGGAGTGACAAGTACTTCTTTGTAACTTAAGATGTCACTGTTTCCTTGGAGACGCCTTCAGGTGTGAGTTTTTCTAGATAAACACATGAACAATGGCAGCACCTGCCAAAGTAAAATAGAAGAACCGTAGTCATATTTCTGCAGTGATATGGTAATCATTCAGTATGACACTGGGGAGACCTCTATGCTCTGTAAAGTTTGTAACTCTGCTTACTGGCACCTGAGACTAAAGCTGGAGCAGACTGAGAGCAGTGTATGTCCTTCCACAGACATACACAGCTCAGTTGTTTTTGGAAAAATTGTCTTGATCTTTTATTATCTGTTTCAGTCTTTCAGGGGAAGGATGATTTGCAAAACCACAACATCTGTTAGGGTGAAATTCCAGCTTCAGTTGTATTTCCTGCTTTCTCCTGCAACTGTGATTCAAAAAGGAGATAAAGAGCTCAGCATAATCAGGTCACATAAAGTTTAATGCAAACCTTTGTAATACAGTTCATAAGTCCTGATGTAAACGGTGTGTCAGAGTAATTTAATGAATGGGCTACATTATTCAAGTGGTTCAAACCAGTAAAACCACTGTTTAATAATCTACCTGGAAAAACGTCTTTTATTATCTGTTTCAGATAATGGAAAAACTTATTAAAAATTTCACATTTTTTCATTTGATGATAGACCCATTTACAAAAAGACAGTCTCAGATGGCTTAAGAAATATAAGGGCAATTTCAACAAACTGACTGGTTTATACTTTTCTAATGTAGCTGAGCACTCCACACACTTTTATACAACTTGCCTCGTTCATCCATTCACACAAGCACTTTTTTAAAATAGTTTTTCTATCTAAGTAGACACATGCACACATATTCATATATGGATGCATCAGAGAGCAACTTTGGGTTAGCATTTTGCCCAAGGATGTTTGCTGCTCACTCATCGTCACCTCTCTTCTCAATCTAGCTCCAACAACTCCCACAGCTTCATGCTTCTCTTTGCTTCCAACACCACCTGTCTTTTTGCTGAATGGTAAATGGCCTGTATTTATATAGCGCTTTACTAGTCCCTAAGGACCCCAAAGCGCTTTACATATCCAGTCATCCACCCATTGACACACACATTCACACACTGGTGATGGCAAACTACATTGTAGCCACAGCTACCCTCGGGCGCACTGACAGAGGCGAGGCTGCCGGACACTGGCGCCACTGACCACCACCAGTAGGCAACAGGTGAAGGTGGAAAAATCTAGATCGCCATAGAGCCAAAGTGGAGGCTCCAAAATACAGAGTCCTGAAAACAACTGAGGCGGTTATTTGAAGAGTTTCAGTCAGGTTTCAGAGCTCATCACAGCACAGAAACAGCTTTAGTGAAGGTTACAAATGATCTTCTTATGGCCTCTGACAGTGGACTCATCTCTGTGCTTGTCCTGCTAGACCTTAGTGCAGCATTCGATACTGTCGACCATAATATCCTATTAGAGCGATTAGAACATGCTGTAGGTATTACAGGTACTGTGCTGCAGTGGTTTGTATCATATCTATCTAATAGACTCCAGTTTGTGCATGTAAATGGAGAGTCCTCTTCACACACTGAGGTTAATTATGGAGTTCCACAGGGTTCAGTGCTAGGACCAATTCTGTTTACATTATACATGCTTCCCCTAGGCAGTATCATTAGAAGACACAGCATACATTTTCACTGCTATGCAGATGACACCCAGCTCTATCTGTCCATGAAGCCAGATAACACACACCAATGAGTTAAACTGCAGGAATGTCTTAAAGACATAAAGACCTGGATGGCCGCTAACTTTCTGCTTCTTAATTCAGATAAAACTGAGGTTATTGTACTCGGCCCTGAAAAGCCTAGAAATATGGTATCTAACCAGATTCTTACTCTGGATGGCATTACCTTGGCCTCCAGTAATGCTGTGAGGAACCTTGGAGTCATTTTTGACCAGGACATGTCCTTCAATGCACATATTAAACAAATATGTAAGACTACGATCGTGGCTCAAGAGTTGGGAGTTCGCCTTGTAATCGGAAGGTTGCCAGTTCGAGCCCCGGCTTGGACAGTCTCGGTCGTTGTGTCCTTGGGCAAGACACTTCTCCCATTGCCTACTGGTGGTGGTCAGAGGGCCCGGTGGCGCCAGTGTCCGGCAGCCTCGCCTCTGTCAGTGCGCCCCAGGGTGGCTGTGGCTACAATGTAGCTTGCCATCACCAGTGTGTGAATGTGTGTGTGAATGGGTGGATGACTGGATATGTCCTTAGGGACTAGTAAAGCGCTATATAAATACAGGCCATTTACCATTTACCATTTACGTCCTTCCATTTGCGCAACATCTCTAAAATTAGAAATATCCTGTCTCAGAGTGACGCTGAAAAACTAGTTCATGCATTTATTACTTCCAGGCTGGACTACTGTAATTCATTATTATCAGGATGTCCAAAAAACTCACTGAAAAGCCTTCAGCTAATCCAAAATGCTGCAGCAAGAGTCCTGACAGGGACTAGAAAGAGAGAGCATATTTCTCCTGTTTTGGCTTCCCTTCATTGGCTTCCTGTTAAATCCAGAATTGAATTCAAAATCCTGCTCCTCACATACAAGGTCTTAAATAATCAGGCCCCATCTTATCTCAATGACCTTGTAGTACCATATCACCCTGTTAGAGCACTTCGCTCTCGCTCTGCAGGCCTACTTGTTGTTCCTAGAGTATTTAAAAGTAGAATGGGAGGGAGAGCCTTCAGTTTTCAGGCCCCTCTTCTGTGGAACCAGCTTCCAGTTTGGATTCGGGAGACACACACTATCTCTACTTTTAAGATTAGGCTTAAAACTTTCCTTTTTGCTAAAGCATATAGTTAGGGCTGGACCAGGTAACCCTGAATCCTCCCTTAGTTATGCTGCAATAGACATAGGCTGCCGGGGGATTCCCATGATGCATTGAGTTTTTCCTTTCCAGTCACCTTTCTCACTCACTATGTATTAACAGACCTCTCTGCATTGAATCATATCTGTTATTAACCTCTGTCTCTCTTCCACAGCATGTCTTTTATCCTGTCTTCCTTCTCTCACCCCAACCGGTCGCAGCAGATGGCCGCCCCTCCCTGAGCCTGGTTCTGCCAGAGGTTTCTTCCTGTTAAAAGGGAGTTTTTCCTTCCCACTGTTGCCAAAGTGCTTGCTCATATGGGGTCATATGATTGTTGGGTTTTTCTCTGTATCTATGAAGCGCCTTGAGGCGACTTATGTTGTGATTTGGCACTATATAAATAAAATTGAATTGAATTGAATTGAAAGTGACAATGGGTGACGTGTCTTGCTCAAGGACACAACGACCGAGACTGTCCAAGCCGATTTGAGTTGATTTCTTTTCACAATTTTTTCAGCAATGAGCATGTAAAGTCATTGAAAAGAAAATAACATGATAGCCATTGCCTCATCCATGGTTAAACCAGCAACTGATAAAATATCATTGTGAACATTATGAACCCCACCACCACCCGTCCTTGTTGGAGGACACTGAACAGAAACTGACTTGCAGGTGAAGAACAAGGCTGTGATGATGAATTGGTGCTGATGGGAGGATTGGTGCTTGGTAGTGATGTGTCGGTCGCGAACAGTGTTGGGAAGGTTACTTTCAAAATGTATTCCATTACAGAATACAGAATACATGCCCTACAATGTATTCTGTAACGTATTCTGTTACGTTACTCAATGAGAGTAACGTATTCTGAATACTTTGGATAACTTAACATATTATCATGCATTTTACAACTACGTGAATGTATTGCTGTGTGATTTATTACTATTACTGAAGGTCCGTGGCTCCGAACCGTAGTAAAGGGACCTCTGACTGATACGGGTTCCGTGTCGGGCTTGTAGCCGAAAAATAGCTTTACTTTGTTGTCTGGGTCAACTTTGTTAGCCAGAGACAGAGAGAGGCGTTGAAAGGCTGCTCCAACGGAACTTATTGTTTCGGAGGAAAACACGAGCACAGTGTACAGTCGAGTCTTAATAGCTTACTTACAACTGGGCTCCTCAGGCACTCTTCTTGGCTGCAGTGGTTATTATTATATTTACATGCTTCCAGCTCCCGTTTCTGCTCGATGACAACTCGTACTTTTTGACTCCCCTTTTTCTCCCTCCCTCGCTCACAGACACATAACGAGTATGGCAGTCCATTCTCCCTGCAGCACGGACTACACTGCCCATGATGCTACATTCTGCATTCTGCCTATTAGCTTAGCACAACAACAACAACAAAAAGGCGCTCTCTCACCCAGGAAACACGCAGAGCGTCACCCTGTAACCATGGCAACCGTAATGCTGCCGCCTGGAACAACAGAACATAGCTGTCAAACAAAACCGAAACAGTCCTGACACGCCACAATATGGAACAGGAAAGTACCGCCGTGTAATCTATTTATTCCAACAAAGTAACTGTATTCTAAATACCACCTTTTTAAACGGTACCTGTAACAGAATACAGTTACTCATATTTTGTATTTTAAATACGTAACGGCGGTACATGTATTCCGTTACTCCCCAACACTGGTCGCGAACGAAACGACTCTTAGAGCCGACTCTTTGAAGTGAGCGAGCCGGCTCCTTATTGGGAGCCGTGGTGGTGTTTTTCTTTCTCTCACCCTCTCTCTCGCACTTTTTTTCCGCTTCACTCCGAACTTGAGCCTTGTGCTTTACGCTGGGAAGAGGGGGGAGGGGTGGTACTTACACTCGCAGTAGCACAGGAACAGAGCCCGAGGGAAAGAGAGAGAAAGAGAGCCAGGGACAACAACGTCACATTAGAAAGGTATAGTAATCATCCACAACTATTTTCAGTTGTGGATGATAGAGGATTCAGAACGTTTATTCATGCAGGCCTGTATGACAGAGAATGTGCATCTTCTTTCTGTTTTCATATTTTAATTTATATTTAATAGTGTTGAGGTTTGAGTGTTTTGTGTTGTTTCACTTTAAATTTGTTTAAAAGGAAAAAGCTGAAAATTTAAATAGTTAAAAGTTGAAATGTAAATAGTTGGTTTTTATATTATATGATTTATTTATTAGATTTTATGCGGAGTGAATAAATAAAAGTACATTTACGGTGGCACGTACAAACTCTAAATCACGTACAAACTCCAAATCACGTACAAATGCCAAATCACGTACAAACTCCAAAACACGTACAAACTCCAAAACGTACAAACTCCAGAATGTGCAAAACACAACAGAAGTGCTCCAGGATTCTAGGGAGAGTGTTGAGCTTTTGTTACCTAGTGGCTACACAAGCCAGGAAGTACCAACGACTGGATTTGGTGTGTGGTAGTAACAGGTAAATTAACATTTTTTTTAATTATTTGAATATATATGAGTACTTGTGTATAAATACACAAACAATACACATATGCTTTCAATTATGTAATTTAAATGATCTAGGTAGCTCTGTTTTGGAAGTTCAGTTAACGCTAGAAATGTGTTTTGAGTTTGTACATGCTTTGGAATTTGTACGTGCTTTTTGGAGTTTGTATGTGCTTTGTCTCTAGGGGCTATGGAGCAGGGAAATTATTTTACTGCTATTGTTAAATAATTGTCATCATTACCATTGCATTAATAATATAATCTGGAGTTTATATTGCATTCACGGGTTGAACAGTTTGTGTCTTTCAGAAAGGCTAAAAGTCACAGGCTGACAGGAAACAGGCTTGCAGAGAGTTTGCAGAAGTGAAAGTTATTTTGAGCAGCAGGCTAAGACGAGGCTTTAACAATGTAACAGATAGCTTTAAGATGGCCTTAAGATGTTTATGATGATGTTGACCTTGTATTTCAGGTGCAGTTATGACTATTTTATACACAATGCATATCTGTGCTTATTAAAGAGTTGGAGCTCGGTCAATTAATTGGGGGTTGGAAGCTTTGTTCGGCGCGATGTCCGGACAATCTATTGTGCAAGTGACTTGGAGCTATAGAAGGTTAAAACTGCGTACATGCTTACAAAACACTTATATATCAGGTCATTTCATATTAAGGTTTTAGTAGAGGTTCTTGGTTAAAACATTTATTTAGTAGAAGACATACACATAGTCTCAGTGAGCCTCTGGTCTAGTGAAAGGTCAGAAGTGCAACAGGTGAATTGAGAAAGAGCATTTGAGGACGAGACACAGACAGTTAGTAGGTGAAGAGGTGACACAGAGAGCATGTGAGGTCGTGACACACACACATGAGTTAGATTTATTTAGAGGAGAGAGAGATTAGTCATGTCTGGATTGTAACGGTGAAAGTGTCTCGGTAAAAGAGGAACCGTCCTTGTCTTCTCGGCAAGAAAGAGGAACTGAAAGGTTGACCGGAGGAATCGGCCATGAAAATAGAAGATGATGTTCTGTCTTAAAAGTCATTGTGGTGTTGATTTGACGTATGTATATATCCTGTCTGTGACGTATGAAGGGGCGTCAGTAAATCAAACCCTGATGCTATAAAAATCTGTTTGTGCTTTAGTAAGTCGAAGATCAATTGCTGTCTGCGTACAGAGTTGTCTTCCCACACGTGTGTATTCATTAAAAATCATCGTTTGACCAAGAGCTTCTGGACCAAGGGTGGTTTGTACTCTCCCTCCTCAATTTTGAACCTTAACAGGGCCACCGTATATATTTATATATAAACATATAAAAATAAAACCATGTTTTTTTTACATTAGTAATTCCTTTTGTTCATAATTTTATATTGTTGTTAATAATAAATTAATTAAAACAACAAACCGAGAGCCGGTTGGGAGCCGAAAGTCCTCGCGGCACCTGTCTTGTCATTCTGTTAGGTATTGAGAGAAGGAAGAGAGAACACAAATGTAGGACTCACAGGCTGGTGAAGGATGGTGTTTTAATAAACACTACAGGATTAACAAGAATAAGACAACTGACTGGCTCACTGAATGGGTGGACTGAACTGAACCGGAAACACACACATGGAATCGATGATGACAGGACAACAAACTGAGAGAAACTGAGGGCTTAAATACACTGGCTAATGACGGTAAGAATTAGATGAGAACACACAGCTGAACTAAATCTAACAAATGACACATAGAAATAGAACTGAACATAATGCACACAGACAGATGGCTAACACAATAAGACAGGAAACACATGGAAAATAAACAGTGACAAAGTCCAAACTGAAAACACTGGGTCAAAGACCAGAAAAACCCTGACATTACCAAAGAGTTGCAGTTTTAGTTTTATCACTGAAAATCATGGGAAAATGTGATGATGTATTTGCAAGGGAAAGATGCCCCAGTGGGAGTGGAAAGTTCTGTGGGTCATCTACAAACAGTGTGCTAATTTGTTTACAAAACTGCAGTCAGTTTATTTCATTAATTACCTGCTGAGAGCAGCGAGGTCAGAAACAAGCATACCTGATGATGGATTGTGAGGGAGTGAGTGGTGTTCTAAAATAAAGCAAAGCTTTTATGAGTTTGTCTCTTTCAGTGTGACAGCTGAATGAAAGGAGGCTAAAGAACAGTCAATATTGGTTGTCTACAAGGTCAAACTTGTCTCTTAGAAATAGCTGGGGACTCTGCAAGGTCCTGAGTATATAAACTCAACAAATTTTCAGAGGAGAGCTGAACTAATACAAACTATAATAAACTATTTATAAACCTAAATCATGTGTAACAGCTGATCTGTGAGATGGTATTAGAACATCATTATTTACCATCAAATTACAAGCTCTCCAAGCACACCATTGTTTTTCTTGTGACATTACCAATAAGTTTGATGTGTCACATGGCCCTCTTCCTATTGAAAAAACAAAAGTTGTATCCAAGGTGGCCGACTTCTAAATGGCCACCATGGTCACCACCCATCTTGAGGAGTTTGCCCCCTCACATATACTCACATATACAAACAGGACTTTAATATTACCAGCCATTCCCATTTTATTATGGTGTATCCATATAAATGGCCCACCCTGTATAATAATAATAATAATAATAATCTTGTTTTCCTTATTACAGTGAGCAAGACAGGTTTCATGTTACACATTTCTACACAGAGTTCAGTTACACCATAAGAACATCTCTGTCATTTTCAGAAGTGCGCACAGATATCTTTTTTTCTGATACTTACCTTGACACATACTATCCAACATAGTGATATTGTCAGGGTCCTGGGTCTGAGTGATCCAGGGTCCCTGAGTAGTTATGGACTTGTATTTTATCATGTGTGTTTTTGGTGTGCTGTCCCTCGTTCGCCCTGCTTGCAGGTATGTGTGTTTATGTGTTTATGTGTGTGTGTGGATGCTGGTGTTTCTAAGATCACCTGTTTACAGCCACCTTCGGGCCTGGTGGTGTGGCCCTGCCAGGTAGTTGGCCACACCTGAAGACCATCACACAGCTGATCAAGCCTCGTCGGAGGAGCTACTTAAGAGTGTGGTGGAGCTCTCTCCAATGCTGTATCATTGCGTGACTTCATGTTAGTCTCTCGGCCAGTCAGTACGGTTAGTCTACCACATTGTGTGTGTCTTACGGCTGCCTGTTTGTTATCTCCGCAGGAGAAGCATGGAGACGAGAGGTCAGCGAGCACGGGGTGCTCAGACACTGACACGGACAAGGAACGCTGACACTAGGAAGAGGACATGTCGCAGACAGCACTGCCATGTGGGGCTTGGCAGTGCTGCTACCGTAGGCCCCGGTCTGGATGGACCTTGCCTTGGTGGGTACAAGAGGACGGGGGTGCCTACTGGGGTCAGCGGGGGAGCTGGCCCTAGGGAGGGGCATCCTCCCCTCCCTCCTTTTCCTCCCCATCCCCGGCTACCTCCCTCTTCCCGCTCCACCGCACTCACCCACACAGGTAGGGCCTTGGGGTGCGGGTGTGTCAACAGGGTGCAGGGGAGACATACCCCCCTGTCCCCTTCTGGCCACCTGTGCCTCAATTTTATCTCACAACTTAGACATCCACATTACTTACACTTTCATAACACACACATATATATAGGGCCTTGAGGGTGGGCACGTTAACGGCGTCCAGTGGACGGTCTGTGTACTCAAACCTACCTCAGGCGCCAGTGCCCACCTCTCAATTTTAAATCCATGTAGACATTGAGGGTTCTCGGGAGGGGCCGTGCTAACACCTGCTGCTCTCTGGCAGCAGCACCATGCTCTCCCAGCAACACTACACATGAGCAGGAGGAGGGAGGTATGGGGTCTTCACAAACCCCCCTTCTCTACTAGCCATCGGGGCGGGGGAGCTGGGAGGAGATGTTGGCTGTCCCATTGGCCTCCCTACTGCTGCGGAGCCTGGGACGGTCTGCTTGCCTCTACCCCGGGGGGAAGGGTAACATCTCTTGGGTCTGGGTTCTGTTTCCTCCTCTGGGGGCGAGGGTACCTGGACCCGGGGTATAGAGTATGTTTGGGGAGTGTGATTGTGTGTACATGTCCATTTATGTCAATCCTTACTTTGGGTGAGTGCTGAGTGTTTGTATACGTGTGCATGAGGGTGGGAATGCATGTTTGTGTCTGTGTGTGCCTGTTTGTCTGTGTCTATATGTCAGATCGGGTCTTAGACTCCACCTCTCTGGGAACTCCCAGGCCCTCCAAAGTGTGGAGGCCTATCTCCCCTCACCACACTCCCTGCCGGTGACTGATGCCCTCAGGGGTCGGTGCATTGGTGGTTCTTGGTGTCCGGGGCTGGGCGCTCAGGTATGTACCAGCTCACTCCCGGTGGCTACTTGGCGGGGCCTGGCGCCTGTTGCTTGGTCAGGCCTCCTCCGGGGCGCGGGGGGCCCTCAGGCCTCTGGCCTCTGGACCTGTGGCTCGGTTCGCTCTGGCACAGCTGGGTACCGGCAGAGCCGGCGGGCACGCCGATGCAACCCCCTCTAGCTTCTGCTCGGTGGCTACTGGGGGACGCCTCGTCTGGGGATCCTCAGCCCTTCCCATGAAGGTGGCACGGATGCCCCTCCGGTGGTCCTCCTTGGGCTCTCGCACTCTGGGGCCTCTGGATGTCTGGGGCCTGGATCTCCTCCATGCCTGCTTCATGCCCTGGGGGACAGGGCTATGGCTCTCTACATCCTCTTGCAGACCATTACATGTGGAAACCATTTGAATACAAGCGTGCTGATCCACACAGGTGTGCACACGCGTGTTCACTGTTCGTAGACTTAAATTACAGCTTTCTTGGCTGCTACTTCAAAGCACATTGTGCGCTGTCTGTCCTGCATGCTGCACAACAACATTGAATATTTAGTATTTACTGCTGTTTACACTTAGCCAGATTAATGCGATGGTGTTGTGTTTAGTATGTTGCTTTGGTTTTCTTTGCTTGTTTTCTATTCTTTCTCTCTCAACAGGTGATCCAGGAGATTTGATTTGATTTTTTCCCCCCTTTCTCACTTTCCCTCTCCCCTTCTGTTTTTCTTTTCCTTCCTCTTTCTTTCTCCCTTTCCTATCCCTCACTCATGTCTGTTCCGTCTGTAACAACTGAAAATAAAATAAAATAAATACTAAAAACAAAGGTAGATCAAATGGACCAATACGGCAATGCCACGATGATTCATTTGGCAAAATAAATCCATTGGGTATCCTTGTTGGTCTTCAGATAACAATTCTTATGGCTAAAGAACCAAATGGGACAGGCAAAAAAAAAAAAAAAAAAAAAAGGAAGAGGAAGAGGGAAGAGGACATGTCACGGGAGTCGGGAACACACTGAGGATTTATTGTTATTTTCCATTTCACTGTAAATAAACGCACTGCTAAGCACACAGAGTCCGGCATTTGGGTCCTCCTTCCTCACATGACAGAATGATCCAGCCAAACATGGGCCCAGCGGGCTCTGAGGAGAGGCTCAGGAGGGAGGTGATGGACAAAGTTTACAGACTGTGTGATTTGTGGAGGGAGAATCCTGGGGAAGGGTTGCGTTGCGCCGTGGAGAGGCGGCTGCAAGAAATGCTTTTTAAATTTCCCTGGCTGGTTGGCTCTCTCAACCCAGTCGTCATGGACTTCCTGCTTTCAACCGTCCACCTCCACTCCTACTCAGGCTGCTCACCGGCCCGGCCGTGGATTCACAGCCTGACACGCCGGCCCGTCGTCTACACAGAAACGATGTTCGTGCCACCGGCGCTCCTCACCGCAGCCGGATCCCCGGACATCTCAACTGTCGGCTCTGTTTCTTTGTTTACACGGGATGGTGACACCACAGACGCCGGAGGAGCTTGCTCAGCCTGAGCCAGAGGAGCTTGCCCCCCGAGCAGGAGCTCAGCGAACCGGAGGAGCCCGCGCTGCCCACGGAGGACCTCAGCGAGCCGGAGGAGCCCGCGCTGCCGGCGGAGGAGCTCAGCGAGCTGGAGAGACCAGCATGGCCACCACGCCCAACACGGCGACTACGTCCACGGCCAGCACGCCATGGATCGTGTGCCATGCAACACTGTGCCTCACCGGAGCTGTGCTGGACCCATGACTGCCCGCCGGAGATGCAGCGCCGCCGCTATTGCAACCGTGGCAGGCTGCCTGATGCGTCCTGCTGCTATCACGGGACCCAAGGAAGGCCACCTGAACTCTTTTGTTATAGTTCTCGGCCGCCTGAGACTGTTTTGTGGGGATCTTTCTGTTTTTGCACCACTGCTAGATGCGCGGTCTGACTTTGGGACTGTGACCTAGGAGGGTCTGTTGTTTTTGCTTGTATTTGGGTTTGGTTTGACTTTAATACATGCAAACACTTTAACACAGCCTGCAGAAAAGCCCAGAGTGATGTTCAAATTTAGGCACCCACATGGTCAGCTCAAGAACTTATGGTAAATGTTTTGTGTTCTTGTGCACACTGTTTACAAGTTTCTGATTTGTAAATTTGGTCCATTTAGTAAATCTGGCCCATTCTGTGGCTGATAGAGATGTGCCTGATTTGTGGATTCTGCTTGTTCCATAAACCCAGACCATCAGGCTGACCACTCATGGCAGGCCAAAACAACCCTCAGGCCACTGGGATGGCTACAGATCTACCCCCATCTTCAGTGTGACTGCATACAATCATTTTTTTAAAACCAATTTTTAAAAAGTCATTAGTGTCGATTCAGGATTCAAGTCCCATCAACTGCTCTCCTTCCTTTTTATAAGTAAAAAAGGGTCACTATATATTTTTTTCTGGAGCATTTAATTAGAAACATAAAAGGATATTTTTATTTTACTCAGTAGACATTTAACTGTCACACTGTGCATATTCTATTTAACCTCCTAATCCTCAGGCTTTTTCAATCATTTTTTCCAGCTGGAAAAAATAAGCAGATTCAGTCTCAATTATAATGAAAGTGAGTGTCTATAACTAGCAGCAGTTCAATAGCACTGTTGCTACTGAATCTCTTCTAAATCTCCTCAGCTCCAATTGTACCAACAGGACTGATGTGAAATGATGCTACATCCATTTTACACACGTTTGGTTCTTTCATTTTCTGCATTATAACAGATAATCAAACTGTTAAATCTCCACTAACTTGGAATCACATCTAACACAATAAGCTAAAATGACAATATGTTACTTTCATTGAAATGCATATAAACATGCTTAAAGTGAGGCCTATTGTACAGACATTATCCAAAAGAAACAGATTGTCACTGTGCCCCTAAAGACTTTTTGACCTCCCCAAATAGTAAAAATAGCAAAAGTTTCACTAAGTACTGGGTAGCTTCTAAAAAATATATTTTAAATTTTACTTAAACATAGGTCTACATATATAGTCTTGTAGCTTGGCTAAATTGCTGGATTTAAAAACAAACAAACAAAAGAAACATTTTATTGCCACTGTGCATGTGGTAACAGCAAATCCTGTACTTAAGAGCTTTTGGAAAAACCTCATAAAAGATTTTTATGTTTTACATTTGTGTTTATTACAATGTGCTCTGGTGACTTAACAGTGGCCAAAGCACATTGTAACAGTATTAACATTCAAACCTTGAATATTAAGGCAGACCTGGAACAGAAAGTCACCATTTTTGGTCGATTGAGCTTGTGTCTAACTGTGAGAGATGACAGATGCCTAAAATCTTCCCTCTCCCTTGAATAGTGTTCTCAATCATTGATCATCCCTCTCTTGCTCTCAATTTCATCTGAAGATAAAAATCAAGCTTGTCCACAGTTCAGAGATGCCCACAATGATTGATTAGAGAAAACACTCACTGTAATGGTCTGTGGGAGTTTCGACAGCATATGGTCCATCAAATTTGGCAAACTTGTACAGCACTGAAGCAAAGTCACCTATGCTTTCCATTTTAATCTCTCCTTTCTCATTCCCTTTTTTATACTCTGTGAGTCTCAGCTTGGCTGTGTCTCACTTGTCATACTACTATTACGATTGAGTGCTTATCTTTTTGTAGCAGTAATGCATATACAGTACTGAGGTCAACCTTACTTTGCTGCTGTATCGTATCATTAATTCTTTCTTTATAAAAAAATCTTGTTCCAATTTGTTGGACAGAAGAGATCAGTTTTGATAGCAACATGAAAGGACATGAATTGATAAGTTAGGAAAAAATAATACACCTCACTTATGGCTAAACACTAACGAGACTAGAAGCAAGTGCATATGTCATGTCAACTGTCATACAAATATTATTTATTGTATCAAATGTTGAGCCTGTTGTCATTCCCAGGATATGAATAGTATTTTGTCAAGATTGCTGGGGTCTTAGTCATGTTCAACATGCCCCACAGCAGAGTTGCATGACCCAACTTGGTTATGAAATTATAGGAATAGGGCATTTTCTCCCGACTAAATTTTTCTAACCCTAAAAATGTAGTTTTATGTGTGTAAAACTAATCAGTAATGAAAGGGAAAGTTACCAAAAAAGGCAGGAGGGGAAAAAGCTTAACCAAGAGGAAAACACAAAGGTCAAAATGGAATGTGAACCAGCATGTCCTGGATTATAAACTTATGCTACTGCCACACCTCTAACAAAGCAGACAACACTGCTGCAGCACCCACCAGCAAAATACAACTTGGAGACACTATGGCGATACTGCATTATTAGATACCTTGACGTGAAAAAGTGTTCTCCTGGTGGAAGTGGAGGGATTAAAACTAAAAAAAAAGCCTTGAGTCTGCAACTCAGAATTTAAGTTAAAGGTACTTATTAGGGTTATTACCCTAACTGTCACGGACCGCCGGGGCAGACCGTGTGGAGTGAGTGGAGGACCCAAGAGCAAACAGAGGTGAGGACACAAAACCGGACTTAACAGAAGGCGAGCCTTTATTTAGGGCCGAAAATGTAGGGAAAAGGCAGCAAAGCAACTGAGGGAAAACCTGACCATAGACTGGGAAAACTATGACTAAACAAAGTACAAACTAGGACTTGTTATGGCTGGGAAACTATGACAAGGGGTAGGGGAGATAACACAGACGACGCAACGCAGACTACATGAAACACAGAGACTAAATACACATGAGGGATGATCAGGGGAAGTGGCCACACATGGGATCACAGCTGACACACATGAACCTAACGACAGGACAGGAGGGTGCAACTGAATACACTGACAATGAATACAGATTTACAAAGTAAAACAGGAAACATGGAAATTAGACATGACAAGAACTAAACATAACCACGCAGACATGACTCATGACCCAGGGAAACTTAATACAGGGGAGATGACATAACTGACAGCATGAACTTGACAATACAAGACACACAGACATAAACACACGAAGGGCAAGGGAGGCTTAATACAAGGGTAATATATAAAAATGGCTGGGCTACCTTAGTAAACCTAAACAAACAATAAACATCAAAATAGGTTAAACACAAAACACTGGGTCGCACGACCCAGGACCATGACACCACCACCCCACCAAGGGCTGGCTCCAGACAGCCCTAAACCAAAAAACAGACCACCGAGCCCGGGTGGGCGGCAGGGGACCAGGACGGAGGGCCCAAAACAGGAAACAAAAAACAGCCGACAGAAAACACTGGAGCACGTGACAATAGTCCAAACATAGTGCGGGGGGTCGGCCCGGAGGGCGGCAATACACCAGCCCACAGTTTATGAGTTCAGGCGGCCGACCTGGGGGTTGGCAACCCAACAGGCCACGCCATCTCCCATCAGGAGGCCGTCCATGCGGGAGGCAGTGGCGGTGCAGTTCAGGAGGCCGCCCCCGATGGCAATGATGTCCAGCTGACGACCCGGAAAGTGGCCGGCGATTCCGAGGGCCAGAACGTGGCTTGGGCGGCGGCAACACAGCTGCAGCACCAGGCGAGGCCGACACAGAAGCAGAGGCTGAAACTGGACCAAGCGAGGGCGAAGCGGGAGCTGAGGCTGAGGCTGGACCAGACGACGGCGAAGCAGGAGCCGAGGCAGAGGCTGGACCAGGCGACGGCGAAGCAGATGGTGGCTGGACGGGCTCCTCGGGCCCTCCAGCTGACGGGCTCCTCGGGCCCTCCAGCTGACGTGGCTTGAGGCCGGACGGGCTCCTCGGGCCCTCCAGCTGACGTGGCTTGAGGCCGGACGGGCTCCTCGGGCCCTCCAGCTGGCAGGACAGGAAGTGGTGCAGACGCTGCAGGGTGCCGGATAGGCACACCCGGGCATCCAGCAGCAGGCGCAGGATGAATAGTTAAGGAGGCCCCTGGCTGGACAGGGAGCTGAGCCGCTAACTGGACAGATGGCTGTAGTGGACATGGAGGGATTTGTGTCAGAGCCTGCACAAGTGGCTGAGCAAACATCTGAGCGGGACACCAACCTGGCAGCTGAGCAGGTAGCCGGGCTGAAGCCTGTGGTGAAACAGACCGCTGGGACGTAACACCACGCTCTGGGAGGGCAGGTGAAGAACTGTCCTTAGTGCCCACAAACTTCAAACAGGTGTCAAGTAAGCGAACACTTTTAACATTCACCGTACCGGAGTTAAACCCAGAGGACACAATGACTCCTGACTCAACGGTCTTAGGATCTTCAAACTCAGAGTTCACTGTCTCAGGCTTAATGTGAGAAAACTTGGTCACCTGGACGGCATTCACATGGCTGATAGCGGAAATATTGCCTAGGGGTACATTTCCAGTGTCAAGATCAGTAACACACACAATGTTATTCGTCATGTCACAGCAAGCCAAAGTAGACTGAACTGCAATCTCAGCCTTGGGAACATGAGCTTCATGGGGTGTGGCTGAGGGAATAACACCTGAAACAGAACTCTGTCCTTTTAAGCCATTAACGTGGCTTCTGCTGTTCTTGGCTGCCCCCGCTGTGGAGCTAAACACGGTTTCTTCCGACTCATAACATGACTGCGACAGAGAGACATTCATGAAAAAGGCCAGGTCAGCTAACACGGGTTGCTCAACACTCACAGCTTCCAGAATACAGTCCAGGTTATCCATAGACCTTCTATCATGGTCCATGACTGTTTCAGGCCGAGCATGTTCAGACACACAACACACATTCTTAGCTAACGTGTCCCTGTACTCACTGTTTATCGGTTCGCCACCTGGTCTCAGGTCCTGGACTGAATTACTCCTAGCTGAGGTGGAAACAGGTGCCCTGCCCTCACGGGATGGAGGAGGGTTAATTTCTGGGTCTAAGTTCCCATACCTAGAATTCACGGTGGCGTCCTCACCAACTAGAGTGGGTTCATGGTCACAGTTCTCAGGCGTGTTTAACTGGGAGTCAAAGGGCTCGGTTATATAAGCAACACAGGAAACAGTCTCTGGCTTCACTAAATCGTTAGCATGGTACCGAATCTCCTTATCTGCTCCCTCAGAACAGTTAGACACAGCCCTGCCATTCTTACTACATGACACTGACAGGGTTTCTGTTGGCGCTTGTACGGCCACATGAGGGGCTTCTACATCACAAGTCCTGGGAACCCCACTTAACGGTTCATGCTCTGTGTTGCTCACATTTCCTGCGACAAGAATGCCCCCTGACTCATCATCACTGATAGAGTGGTGATTAACACAGGTAACACATGGGAACGCTAGACAGTTATGTTGAGACACGCTACAACCCTTGGGGGGCAGCCCTTGCTGTTTAATTACAGCCTAGCTGCTCGTAGCATTACCATTAGCTGGTCCATTTGCAGTCTCTTTAGTCTTGGCCGGTAAAACAGGCATGTGCCCGGACTCTGACTCTTTGACACGATCGTCGTTTTTATGGCTGAGCCCGCCAGGCAGCAGTTCAGTAGTGGTCATAATCTCGTCCACGGAAAAGACACGTGGAGCAAAAGCACAGTCACTCACCTCCATTTCGGAAGGGGCACGAGATGAAACGAGACCCTCCCCAACCTCCAGCTGCCGCGCGGCGCCACGGTGGCGTCGCCGTCGCCTCTTCCTTGAAGGCGACGCGGTGACGGGAGCTCCGGTTGCAGGGGAGGTGAGAGGGGGCAGGCCTTGGCAGCTCCGCGGGCCCCCAAGAGCCAGGCGCGTTCCCCGAAAGACTTGCTCATAGTCGGGGGTCAGCCACAGCTTCCATCGGAGCTTCTCCTCCAGCTCCGCGAGAACCACCTGCTCCCGTTCAGCAACGTCCTGGGCAGTGATCTGTGGGGACATCTCCTCAGAGCCGAAAATCACTGCAGACACGGACTCGGAGACGGCTTCGGCCAGCGGTTCTGGCCCAGGCAACTGCTCTGATGATACCCCGGACTCTGGCTGTGCTGACGTGCGTCGGCGACGAGGGCGCCGCTTCCTCCTAGCAGCGGCTGTTGACACAACATTGATAGCTGTGACGGCTGGCTCCTCATCCTCCGACTACATCTGCGCCAGAAGGGAGGCTGGAGAAGCGAAGTCCGAACGAAACGGTGAGGGTGAGCGGCTCGTGTACGAAGGGATGGATGGTGGCGACTCCAGGTTGCGCCTGAGTCTCAGTGAGCCAACCTTAATCACCCCGGAGCTGGAAAATGGTGGAGGCGGTGATGGGGAAGTTGCGTGACAGCGGAACGGTGGTGACGCAGCCCGTGCGCTGGGCACCTGCTCCTGAGGACGGGTTTGGAGGATGGTGCGGAGGTAATCAGAAATCAGGGGGGGTAGCGCCTCCCATAGCCAGGGGAACACGGTTACGCTCACCCGCAATGGGTGGAGCAACTCCTCCGTATCCTCCTCCCCGGAACGCTGCATCCACTGACAGCATAGCGCTTCCACTGTCTGAACGACCTCTCTTCTCTGTGTCGCTGGGTCCATACTGGTCGCGTTGTACTGTCACGGACCGCCGGGGCAGACCGTGTGGAGTGAGTGGAGGACCCAAGAGCAAACAGAGGTGAGGACACAAAACCGGACTTAACAGAAGGCGAGCCTTTATTTAGGGCCGAAAACGTAGGGAAAAGGCAGCAAAGCAACTGAGGGAAAACCTGAACATAGACTGGGAAAACTATGACTAAACAAAGTACAAACTAGGACTTGTTATGGCTGAGAAACTATGACAAGGGGTAGGGGAGATAACACAGACGACGCGACGCAGACTACATGAAACACAGAGACTAAATACACATGAGGGATGATCAGGGGAAGTGGCCACACATGGGATCACAGCTGACACACATGAACCTAACGACAGGACAGGAGGGTGCAACTGAATACACTGACAATGAATACAGATTTACAAAGTAAAACAGGAAACATGGAAATTAGACATGACAAGAACTAAACATAACCACGCAGACATGACTCATGACCCAGGGAAACTTAATACAGGGGAGATGACATAACTGACAGCATGAACTTGACAATACAAGGCACACAGACATAAACACACGAAGGGCAAGGGAGGCTTAATACAAGGGTAATATATAAAAATGGCTGGGCTACCTTAGTGAACCTAAACAAACAATAAACATCAAAATAGGCTAAACACAAAACACTGGGTCGCACGACCCAGGACCATGACACTAACTCTAACCCTTCAACAAATAATGTCAGAATAAGATGGATTATCTATGTTTCAAATAATTATCTTAGCTAAAATATTTATGTGCACATAAATACTGCATCAATTCAGTTCTGAATGAACAGCTACACAGACCCTGAAGTCCCCATTTCCTAACTTATTTATTTGACAATCATTCACTGTAGCCTACATGTCTCTGCTCAGCGCTGCTCAGACACATGACTGCAGGACAACAAAACACAGCACGACAAGAAAAGTGTGATTGTAGGTACCTGATAGAAACTGAAACCAATATTGGTATTGATACTATAGAGATTTGGATCAGTCCTCCCATACTTAAAGGGGGCTATCTGCTGTGACAGGTGGGCATAGTGAGGGGAAAGAAGAAAATGGAGATCATACAGAGACAGGACAAAACAGAAACTATGAGAGAAATTTAATGACATGCGCAATAGTTGTATTTAAAGCCACAGGGAGTGAAAAGATGATAATGGAGAAGAGGTGGTCAGTGTATCAACAGCACCCTTTAGCAGAATAATTATGGGGTAGTTCAGGGACACCTGAACCAGCTATAAATAGAAGCCATACCTAAAAAGGAATGTTTTAAGCCTAATCTTAATGTAGCAACCATGTCTGTCTACCAAATGAAAACAAGGAGCTGGTTCCACATGAGAGGAGTCTGCATGATTGATGAAGGCTCTGCTTCCCATTCTACTTCTTGAAACTCTAGGACACAATTATTCTGACACACATCGAAAGGTATTTACATACAATGCTTAACAAATGTATTAGACCACTCAGTGTAACATTTATGATATAGCTGCAAAAAAAAAAAAAAAATACCACAGGTAATTACCAGAATCATTGTTGTTTCTTTCTGTAACGGTTAATCTACCAGAATGAGTCTTTTAGGAAAAAATTATATTCTATTATTTTTGACCCTAAAATATTGTTGTTATCCATGAATTTTCAAATTTAGTGTTTTACAAAATAGCAGAAGAAATTGGAAAGCACATACATATTTTTGAGTAAAGTTGAGTAAAGTATAGTTTAAATGTACAATTATTTAACTGAACAGAAAGTTTTAGTAGTAACTAGGATGTTATGCTTGACTAACTTCTGACTTCTCAGAGAAGATAATTCATCACATAATTTGTAAGACATGAAACCAGTGTTATTTGCCTAATAAATAACTCATCAATACCATTTTTAGTTTTTCAACATGTTTTTGACCAATTTGAAATATTTGATTTTTGTTATTTTTATGACTGGCAGTCTAATAAACTCTTTAAGCACTGTAGTTTTACAGAAAACTCCATTCTGCCATTCTCTATATAAAAACAAAGGTGCCACAGTGGTGCAGGGTTGGCACTACTGCTTCACAGCAACAGTGTTCCTGTTATGGGCTTCCTGGTAAGCTATGGGTTTCTCTCTGAGTTTTGTCTTCCCTTGTCTTTCTGCCTGTGTGGATTTTCCCTGCATGCTTTTTCTTTCCTCCCACTAGCCAAACACGTGAATGTTAATTGTAGGTGTGCAGGTCAGAATAAAAAGTTGCAGGCCTCTTTTTGTTACCCGGGTGCCCAGATCTGTACCTTTCGGTGTCCGCGGAGTTTGACTCCATTCTGCCCTCCGTTACTCCAGCTGAGCAAGTGGTTTATTTAATGTACTGATCTCTAAAATTAGAAATATCCTGTCAAAGAGTGGCGCTAAAAAACTAGTTCATGTATTTATTACTTCTAGGCTGGACTACTGTAATTCGCTATTATCAAGATGTCCTAAAAACTCCCTGAAAAAGCTTCAGCTAATCCAAAATGCTGCAGCAAGAGTACTGATAGGGACTAGAAAGAGAGCATATTTCTCCTATATTGGCTTCCCTTGATTGGCTCCCTGTTAAATCCATAATTGAATTCTAAATCCTGCTCCTCACATACAAGGTCTTAAATAATCAGGCCCCATCTTATCCTGATGACCTCATAGTATATCCTCATATAGTGCGCATGCGCCAACCAGCGTGCAGCCTGTTACAGTCGCTCCTGCTTTTCTCTTAGTTTAGCTCTTTTTTCTTATGTATTCTTTTTTTTTCTGACTTGTATTTTCCTCCGTTTTCTATCTCTTACTCAATCATGTGGATTGAGAGAGTTTTTGTTCTTCTGGTGGCCGTGGAACTGTTACTTTTATCATGGAACGGGACCGCGGCACATCTCCTACACGCACGGACTGTTTACTCCAGAGATCAGCTGATCGCCCTGATGCCGGCCGGCTCGCTGGCCAGGCCCGCAGAAGTACCAGCTGAAATTTGGAGGAAAACACAACGGGGATGCAGAGGTCAAGGACAGAAGAGAAGAAAAAAGGTGACGGTGAGACAGCGGAGGCTCGAAGCGAGGAGGAGGTTTAAACCGTGTCTGCCGTCTATCGTGATGGGAAATGTGCGATCGTTGGCAATTAAAATCGACGAGCTCTCAGCACTGGTACGGAGTCAGAGGGAATACCGAGAGTGTAGCCTGATGTGTTTCACCGAATCATGGCTGCACCAGGACATTCCCGATGAGAATGCTTCCGTGGAAGGCTTCCACACTGTTCGGGCGGACAGGGACAGCATCGCTAGCGGTAAGCGTAAAGGAGGTGGGCTTGCTGTTTTAGTTAACAACCGGTGGTGTAACCCTGCCAACATAACAATCAAAGAAAGGATTTGTTGCCCGGACACTGAACTGTGTGCTGTTGGACTCAGGCCGTATAATTTACCCAGGGAATTCTCTCACGTCATCTTGGTGGCTGTCTATGTTCCCCCCTCTGCTAACCCCACAGCTGCATGTGACACTATCCACTCTGCCATAGCTCAGCTACAGACTCAGCACCCGAGTTCCTTTATTGTGATCTCGGGTGACTTCAACCATGTATCACTGGACAATACACTACCAACATTCAAACAATATGTGGACTGTCCCACCAGGGGAGAGAAAACTTTAGACTTACTGTATGCTAACGTCAAGGATGCATACAGCTCCTCCTCCCTCCCCCCACTTGGTAGGTCAGATCATAACCTGATTCACCTCACCCCCCGCTATGTGCCAATTGTGAGGAGGGAACCTGTGACCACCAGGACTGTTAGGAGGTGGTCAGAGGAGGCAATAGCGGAACTACAGGGCTGTTTCGAGGTGACCGACTGGGAAACACTCTGTGAGCCTCACGCCGAGGACATCAATGGGCTTACTGAGTGTATCACAGGCTACATAACTTTCTGCACCGACTCCATTGTTCCAGCTCAGACTGTTCATTGTTACCCAAATAACAAGCCGTGGGTGACTAAGGACATCAAAGCCCTCCTCAACAACAAGAAGAGGGCTTTCAGAGGGGGCAACAAAGAGGAGGTGAGGAAGATCCAGGTGTTACTAAAGGACAAGATCAGAGAGGCTAAGGACAATTACAGGAGGAAGCTGGAGTGGAAACTCCAGCAGAACAGCATGAGAGAGGTGTGGAGGGGCATGAAGACCATCACTGGATTCAGGCCAACCAACAGCAGGGGAGCTGAGGGAGGTGAGAATAGAGCCGACGAGTTGAATCTGTTTTTCAATAGATTCGACACCACAGTGTCTGCTCCCACCCCCACAACCTCACCTGCAGTCAGCCTGGAATCCAGAGCCACACCACTGTGCCAGCCTCTCTCTTCACATGTTGCCTCCTGTGAGATTCCTGACACCCCTCCCCCACCCATCACCTTCACTCAATACCAGGTTGAGATGCAAATGAGGAGACTTCACTCAGGCAAGTCTGCTGGACCAGACGGAGTGAGTCCCCTTGTCCTCAAGACCTGTGCCCCCCAGCTGTGTGGAGTCTTTCATAAACTGTTTATGCTGAGTCTGAGTCTGCAGAGGGTCCCGGTGATGTGGAAGACATCATGCCTCGTCCCTGTACCAAAGACGCCTCGTCCCAGTGGCCCCCAGGATTACAGGCCTGTGGCACTGACCTCCCACATCATGAAGACCCTGGAAAGGCTCATCCTGGACCAGCTGCGACCCATAGTAAGACCACATCTGGATCCCCTTCAGTTCGCTTATCAGCCTCGTCTCGGAACAGAGGACGCCATCATCTACCTGCTCAATCGTGTCTACACCCATCTGGACCAGCCGGCGAGCACTGTGAGGGTCATGTTTTTTGACTTTTCCAGTGCTTTCAACACCATCAGGCCGACCCTCCTGGGTGATAAGTTAGCAGCGATGCAGGTGGATGCTTCTCTGGTGTCCTGGATTGTTGATTACCTGACAGGAAGACCACAATATGTACGTCTCCCACAGTGTGTGTCTGACAAGGTGATTAGCAACACAGGGGCACCACAGGGGACTGTCCTCTCCCCCTTCCTCTTCACCCTCTACACCACAGACTTCAGCCACTGCACAGAGACCTGCCATCTTCAGAAGTTTTCTGATGACTCTGCGGTGGTTGGATGCATCAGCAGGGATGATGAGACAGAGTACCGGGCTGTGGTCGACTCCTTTGTCACGTGGTGTGAGCAGAATCATCTGCAGCTCAACGTGGCAAAGACCAAGGAACTGATCGTGGACTTCAGGAAGACCAGGAAACACTTGACCCCTGTTTCAATCCAGGGGGTCAGTGTTGACATTGTGGAGGACTATAAATACCTTGGAGTACACATTGACAATAAACTGGACTGGGCTAAAAACACCACAGCACTTTACAGGAAGGGCCAGAGTCTTCTCTATTTTTTGAGGCGACTGAGGTCCTTCAACATCTGCCAGAAAATGCTGAGGATTTTCTATGAGTCTGTTGTGGCCAGTGTGATCCTCTATGCTGTTGCATGCTGGGGGAGCAGGCTGAGGGTCGCAGATGCCAACAGACTTAATAAACTGATCCGTAAGGCCAGCAATGTTGTGGGGATGGAGCTGGACTCCCTCAAGGTGGTGTCGGAGAGGCGGATGCTGTCCAAGATAAAGACAATGTTGGATAACACCTCCCACCCACTCCATGACATGCTGGTCAGTCACAGGAGCTCGTTCAGTGAGAGACTGAGATTACCGAAAAGCACCACTGAACGACACAGGAAATCATTCCTGCCTGTGGCCATCTCCCTGTACAACGCATCCACTTAACACACTGTTTGCTGCTACAGCTACACATGTTTCTTTTCCAACTATTTATTTATAAGTGACTTATGTATGTATGTATGTATGTATATATATGTATATATTGTACTATTCTTAGTTAGCGTATTGTCTGTCTTGTCTTAATGTTGGTTTAAAATGGAGCACTGTAACAAAAAACAAAAAATAATTTCCCCCAGGGATCAATAAAGTATTCTGATTCTGATTCTGATTCTGAGTACAATATCACCCTATTAGAGCACTTCACTCTCGCACTGCAGGCTTACTTGTTGTTCCTAGAGCCTGGTTCTGCCAGAGGTTTCTTCCTGTTAAAAGGGAGTTTTTCCTTCCCACGGTTATCAAAGTGCTTGCTCATAGGGGAGTCATATGACTGTTGGGGTTATCTCTGTATGTATTATCCTAGGGTCTGCCTTACAAAATAAAGCACCTTTAGGTGATTGTTGTTGTGATTTGGTGCTGTATAAACTAAACTTTAATAAAAGGAAAGATTCTACCCTTTAACATCTTAATAGAAGTAAGCCAAAACCGGCTTTAGTGCAAGAAAATGCACCGCATACCAAAAACAGAACTCTTCACTGACATGACAAAGAATGTCAGAAAACCCCTACAAACATAAAACTATCACGGCGGGGATGGGTGTGTTTATGGATCAGGCTCAAAAGCAGACAGAAGAGAAACGATCTGACGTTAAAAAAAAAGCAATCCTTTATTATGGCTGATACACAAAAGAAAAATGAGGCAAGGTAACAAAAGTGGAACTAAACTGTTTTAGTTTTCCCATGAAAATGATGACAAAAGACAAGATCATGAAACTCAACGGGAACATGCGAAAACGTAACTGTGAAGTAATCCCAACACGAGTATGAGCATGAACATAAGCCCCCTGCTGTACTCACTGTACACTTATGACTGTGTAGCCACATTGGATACCACCTCCATTGTTAAGTTCGCCTTGTAATCGGAAGGTTGCCGGTTCGAGCCCCAGCTTGGACAGTCTCGGTCGTTGTGTCCTTGGGCAAGACACTTCACCTGTTGCCTACTGGTGGTGGTCAGAGGGCCTGGTGGCGCCAGTGTCCGGCAGCCTCGCCTCTGTCAGTGCGCCCCAGGGTGGCTGTGGCTACAATGTAGCTTACCATCACCAGTGTGTGAATGTGTGTGTGAATGGGTGGATGACTGGATATGTAAAGCGCTTTGGGGTCCTTAGGGACTAGAAAAGCGCTATATAAATACAGGCCATTTACCATTTACCATTTGCTGACGACACTCTGACAGCCTGATCTCTGACAACATCGAGAAGGCCTACCTGGAGGAGATTAGGAACCTGGAAAACTGGTCCCAGGAAAACAACCTCCTCCTAAACGTCAGCAAGACTAAGGAGCTGATTGTGGACTTCACTACAAAGCAGGTGATGAATTATGAGCCCCTGATCATCAGTGGTACGCCAGTGGAGAGAGTGGACAGTTTCCGGTACCTGGGTGTCCACATCACTCACGACCTGTCATGGTCGTGTCACAATTGCACCCTGGTTAAGAAAGCCTGCCAGCGTCTCTTCTTCCTCAGAAGACCTAGAGACTTCCATCTGCCACTGAGGGTACTTAAGAACTTCTACTCCTGCGTTCTGACTGGAAACATCTGCACCTCGTTTGGGAACAGCACCAAGCAGGACGGACGAGATCTGTGAAGAATGGTGTGCTCGACCGAACGCATCATTTGATCAGAGCTTGCTGACCTACACCAAGATTAGGAACCTGGAGAACTGGTCCCAGGAAAACAACCTCCTCCTAAACGTCAGCAAGACTAAGGAGCTGATTGTGGACTTCACTACAAAGCAGGTGATGAATTATGAGCCCCTGATCATCAGTGGTACGCCAGTGGCTCTTCAGACACAATGAAAGACGCCATCTGTACATTAATATGAATAGACATCTGACTATTTTACAGAATAGACAATATAAACATATTTAAAATTAAAGGAATTTGGAATGTACATTGTGCCTTGGTTTAGAGTGTTTGGAAGAATCCTGTCTCAGTCAATTATAGACGATGTGAGAGGGCGGTGTGTGTGTTTAAGGCCTGGATGGCTTGGGGATAGAAGCTCCTCTTGAAAGACCATCTTTGAACAGAGGCGGTGGTTTATGACCCCAACTGTCTGCCATCTATAATCCAGTTTTAAAATCCCTTCCCAGAACACCTGGGACCTAACACCTACTCACATCCTGGGCCATTTGAGCTCAGTAAATCACATGATAGGGTGGGACTAGGTTTCAAAATGGCTGATTATGACCCACACGTCTTCACACCTTGGCTTGTGTGATTAGGTAGTGGATCAATAGGGGGTCCATGACCCTCGTGGGGACACTCCCGTAGGGCTTAAAATCTAGGACTCGCCACCACTGACCTTGGAACTGAAGAAGCTTCCCAGACCTCTTCAGAATTTAAAGAAGTCCAGACGCTTTTCTTTCCAAGCTCCTTGGACTACGGTTACCTGGATGACTGAGAACCTTCATGGACAGTGGATGATTTTATTATTCTATGTTTATTTATTCATTAATTTATTTGTGTGTGAATATCTATAACACAAAATGACATAATGTGGCAAGAAATAAATCAAAAGTGACAGTGAGGATGAGGACTCTAATTTAAAGTCCACCATGATCATTTGAGTTAATGTCTAAATATAGATTTTTGTAACTTGGTAAGTTTGTCTTAAAATCACAGGAATGCAGTGTTAGATGTTTACAGTGTACATACAGTAGATGGAAAGACAATTAATTGCTAATTTAGCTTTAATGGCATCAGCTAGCTTTCTACTACATATTTACACTGGTTGAGCGGAAAACTATGGTGTCAAACTCGCCTTATTACTCTGATGAGTATGCCCAATCTCTGTAGCAATTCTGCAAATGTCCCAGCCCGAGGGAACCAAACAAATACACACACACACACACACACACACACACACACACACACACACACACACACACACACACACATTGAGATACACAGCCAGGAGGCTGTATTCTAATAACTTCTAATAAATAGGGGGAAGTTAAAAGCTGTCATTATGCAACGTTAGAAACATTTCATCATGAATTTCATCAGAGTGAATGGTGTGATTTAGGCTTTGACTCAGATTGTGTCACACATGGGAACAATCAGAAGTATCAACTGTGAAATTATGCAAAGTGCAGTTCAAAAGTGAATAACATTTGCAATAACACAGAAACAGCCTTTTATACAAAGCTCTAACTTCTAAAGAGACATAAGACATTTTAGACACAAAGAAAGATGCTGGGGGGAAAAGACAGACCCACATCTAACACATCTTGAGCACATCAAATCCCCATTAAGAATGGCCATTAGTGGACAAAAAGGGGCGAGATGATTGGCTCACATTGTAACGCTCATTAGCTCATTAACTATCCATTAAAGGTGCCATCAGTGCAGTCCCTTTAAACTGCAGGTGCAGAAGAAAGAAGGGAGACAGCTCACTGCACTCTGCTGTAAGATGAAGACAACAGCTGTCTGTGTGGTGAAATGATGGATTCTTAAAATTGGTGCGCTAAACTTCAATTCTTATCAATTAGTTTTTTAAACTTGATATGTGTGTTTTATTTCTGCAATAAAAAGCACAAAGACTCATAGGAGGTGTTGAGGCTGAGGCCGAGGCCGAGCAAGCTGAAGGACTCAAAAGCGGAACTCATAGGGAGGCACAAGTAAATGAGCAAAAACAAGACTTTATTTTCCAAGCATAGAATGAAATAACAATTAAACAATGAAATAAGGTTTCCTAGATCTGTGAAATTAACATGAAACTATGACTTGAATAGAACACAAGATATCAACTTAGCGAAAACTAAATCTTCATGAGTAATGCTTTAACTCTTGGGCATAGAGGGAGGACAGAAGCTGCACGAAACGCAACCAGGAGTCTCAGAATGCTGCAAAGAGATGATTAAGTCTAGGGGATCCAGGGGAATCTTGGAACAACAACAGGTTCTTGTCTTACTTTTTGCGGGTGGAGGACTGGCAGAGGGAAGGTAAGTGGTCCGGTTAGACAGGAGGTTTTCAGTCAGCAATCCAACGTGGACACTGTTTAAGGCAGGAGCGCAGGCAGGTGAGGGTAGCTGACAAGAATTGAGAAGACAGAGCAACCAGACAAGAACCAGGGGAAGATGGAGGGTGAGTGGAAGAAGAGTGAAGAGTGGAAGTTGGCCGAACGGCTATAGCAAAAACACATGGTGAGTTTCTTTCTGTGAGGTTATCACTTAACAAGAACTACGAAAGCCGATATTAACTGGGGTTAGCAGAGCACTTGGCAAGGAGTAAAGGTGTGTGCTGGTCCTGAAATGCTGACAGCTCAATTGCCATGTCAGTGTGCGGTGACTCCACCCCAAGGTGGACACAGGGCTTCCAAGGCAAAACACCTGTACTCACCCGGACCATGACAGCAGGGTTAGTGCTCAACTTAAAATCTTTAAATAAGTATTGTTGCGATCATGTAAGTTGTATTTAGATTTTAAAATTTCTAAATGTGTGTGTAGTATTCTCATTCAGAAGGAGGCGCAAAATAATAAAGCAAGAACTTTTGTATTGTATGGTGCACAGGAATGTGACAAAGTGAGATTTCCTTTAACACATTATGTAAATCATTGCTGTGACACACATCAGAAAAAAGAACATTTCTTGATTTTGTGCTGTCTTTTATTCTCTGACAGCCTCATGCATCTTGCTGCACTCTGCATTCACCTTTCTGCACTCCTTCCTGGCTGAAGAACTATAAAATATTATTACGTCTATATTCCATTAGATGACAATGACAAATGCTGGAGGTATATTTTAGACACATTCCTGTACTACTGTAACAGTATCAGTGTCATGCATTATGGAAATACTGCATTCCACATAAAGCTATACTACTGGCCAACTGCACATGAAGTACAAAAAGTAAAAGTAAAATGTTTCCACTCAGAGTTATATGGATTAATATTACTGCTGCAAATGCTGTTTAATAAACAGCAATGGATCATATTCTATAAAACTGTCTGTTTGTAGTAGCTGTCCTGTGAGCACCACTTGCTAAACTCTATGTTACTTCCATGGAGCCTGACGTTTTTGTAATTTTTTTAAACTGATCTTGAGCAATCATTATCCAATCTTTCTGAACATAAAAAAGACACCTAACTTAAGTGATTCAATTCAATTCATTTTTATTTACACAGCGCCAAATCACAACAGCAGTCGCCCTAAGGCATTATTGTAAGGTAGACCCTACAATAATA
Source organism: Aulonocara sp. 'chitande type north' Nkhata Bay (assembly GCF_057382095.1). NCBI lineage: Eukaryota > Metazoa > Chordata > Actinopteri > Cichliformes > Cichlidae > Aulonocara > Aulonocara sp. 'chitande type north' Nkhata Bay. Next base: position 12,314,655 of record NC_141345.1, read on the forward strand.
CGTACAGAGAAAACCCAGCAATCATATGACTCCCTATGAGCAAGCACTTTGGCGACAGTGGGAATTTCTACGTCTCTCTGATCGCTTCTCTTTCCCCTCTTCCCCAACCAGTCATGTGGTGTCTGTGTGTGTACATTTGTTATGAAATGTACATGATACTGATGGTGAGAGGCCACAACAACGGCCTCTGGGAGCCAGAGGCAGACAGAAAAAAGCCCAGGAGACCCAAGGTCGCTTGCAGATCCCCAGGAGTACTGAAGACCCGAGGCCACACATCCTGATAAAAACTACAACTCCACCACAGCAGAAGGAAGTAGTTGGCTCCAGATGGAGTCCTTAGTGCCAGAGGGCAAGAGCCCCAGAGAACCAAGGGTTTTATCTTTAATATTGTATATATGTCCTGCAATATTAAGCGCCTTGAGGTGACAGTTGTTGCAACTGTAATGGTTGTATAAATCAAGCACCTCGCCATCCAGTCTGGTTTTACACATGGCTGTGAAAGATTGGGTGATTCTAAAATGCTCAGTAGATTTGAGCATAATGCTGTAATAGGAAGCCACCATTTCAGCAAGTCAGTTTGTGAGAATTCTTCCTTCCTGTAAGTGGTATTATTGTAAAGTGGAAGTGTTTAGGAACCACAGCAACTCATGAGGTTGGTCGTTGACTGCTGAGATGCATCGAGTTCAAAAATCACCAAAACATTGCACCAACACATTAACTGCAAAGTTCCAAGCCTCCTCTCCTCCAAGCTTCATAACATGGTTTCTATGGCAAATCAGCGTGTGTAGGTATAATGTGGAGGTGGCTCAGTACCTTTGTCTATGTATCCTTAATACATGACTTAAAAGTAGTAATCAAGCTTACATTCTTTAGGCAAGAATATTACTCATAGCTTAAGGAAGCCCACAGACATCCCACAGTCATCCACCAGATAACAGGACATATTTAAGGTTAGGATTGTAGCAGCACTCTCTTTACTATATTCACAATGACATCTGTGGGGTGAAGTTGATAAATTGACACTATTGGCTGACAACTGGCCAAACCAGTGTTTACCCTTTGCTGCCAAAAACATATCGCATCACTGGAGAGCTTTGTGTGCATGCCACCAGAGACAGCATTGTCAAGGTAGTAACAAATATGACAGTATCCACTCTCTCCACTGGCGTGCCAGTGGAGAGAGTGGACAGTTTCCGATACCTGGGTGTCCACATCACTCAGGACCTGTCATGGTCCTGTCACATCAACACCCTGGTTAAGAAAACCCGTCAGCGTCTCTTCTTCCTCAGAAGACTTAGAGACTTCCATCTGCCACTGAAGGTGCTCAAGAACTTCTACTCCTGCACCATCGAGAGTGTTCTGACGGCAAACATCTGCACCTGGTTTGGGAACAGGACAGACAAGCAGGACAGACGAGATCTGCAAAGGGTGGTGCGCTCGGCAGAACGCATCATTCAATCAGAGCTCCCTGACCTGCTGTCCATCTACACCAAGCGGTGCAAGTCCAAAGCTAGGAAGATTATGATGGATCTCTCCCATCCCAACAATGGACTCTTCTCACTGTTGAGGTCTGGGAAGCGCTTCTGCTCCCTTAAGGCCAAAACAGAGAGAATGAGGAGGAGCTTCTTCCCCCAGGCTATTCGGGGCCTGAACCAGGTGTAGGACTGGACTCTCCCACACACGTCACTATAAGACTGGACTCTCACACACGTCACCACACGCACCACCACACATTTCCTATAATCCTATAATTCCTATAATTTATAATCCTTATCTTTATAATCTCTTCTGCTATTTGCACATTCTTTACTGTAAATTCCCAAGTTAATTTGTAAATGTTTGTAGTAAATTGTAAATATAGTAAATATAGTAAAACTTTTCTTCTGTCATTTAATGGTTGGGCATTCTACAGCTACAAGCATTTCACCCCCATGTCATACTGTGTATGGTTGTGTGTGTGTGACAAATAAAATTTGAATTTTTTATATTTCACTGTACAAAGATGGAGTATGTAATGCACAGGTTCAGTTGAATGAAAAAACAAAAAGAAAAGAAAAGAAAAACACAACAACATAGAGATCCTTCAAGTTTTCCTTCCACCGACCAACTATGTCATTAGTTGAGGCCAGCAGGGTCCTATCACCATAAACATTGTGGAGAAGTTGTCTAACAGTTTTCCAGAATCACTTTGACGACCAAAATTTTCCCCAAATAGTCTACAGTGTATGATTTTTAGTTGTTATTTTTAACAGTTTTTGCAGCATCTAAGTGAACGTGTTCTGCTTTAGTTTTCGAGGCATAATTGTGCAGGTGCTTGTGCATAACCCGAGTATATACCTACTGCTGGCAACTTAGGTGACTTTCCCATCCAGCATGACTCAAAGTAAGGACAAGCAATAGTATCACCTAGGGCTTCCTGGTGGGTTTAAGGGCGTTGTGGATGGAGACAGGCATTGCACCAAGGGAAAAGCCTTGCCAGGCTGAGGGCAAACACTAACAGGGTTTTCTACTTTAACACCACACTCAGTTGCCATTTATGATGTTTATTTATTGATGTGGATTGATTTTTTTTTTCTTTTTTTGAGTGTTAGTCTAGTGGAAAGAATGGAGGCTGAAGAGGATTTTGTACTATTTCAGAATGAGGAGCCAGCATAACATTTCACTCCCAGGAGAGCAAAATTCACCTTTCCAGGAATAGAGAACAGCTAGGTGATTTTTATTATTGACTATGTCACTTAGAAATATATTTGATGTCATTATTTCACATTTGATTTAAACAGAAACCATATCAGCATGAAACTTGAACTTGGGTGGGGGTGCGGGGTTATAATTTATGAGAGAGCAGACATAACTAAGCTGGAAAGAACCAGGTACAACAACAAAAGATTCCCAGAAGTGAATATCAAGAAAACCTGCATTACAAATAAAGGCCTAGACAGAATTCTGCTGGGAAAATGTGATTCTTTATTGTTTTGACAGGAAAGTGACTGGTAAGGTGATGTCTGACTGCACAACAGAATAAAAACCCTGAGCCAAGGAGGCATTTTCAGTTCAAGCAAAATAAAAAATATGACCACTGACCTCTATACTACAACAGTTGCTCTCTAGAAGGGCTCTGACTTTTCCAAAACCTTTTTTGAGCACTGAGGAAAAAAAACAGGCATGTGTTCAAAGCCTACTTTTGCAGCCACTATTAGCTACTGCAAAATACATGTAGCATAAACCAGCATGTTTTGTATAATGAGTTCTCAAAGTATTGATTAATTGAAGGTTACAAATGAGGACAAAAAATACAGGTCTATATTGTTATATATATCAGTTACATACCACAGTAAAAAGCCTTATACACACATACACACAGACAAATAAGAAAAAACACATAAATATCTTAGTAAGGTGTTGGACAACAATGTTCACTGTACCGCACCTTGGCACTGATTGTCTCAAGTCTCCCTTCTTGAAGATAAAACTGCATTCAGTGCTTTGATGATGTTGTCGAGAGCACTAGCCCCAAATCCTCCATTGTTTATCAGTGTTATCTTTAACAGCTTAAAAAGAAGCTCACAGACACAAAGCCCAGGAAGGACACCAGCCAGCACAACCTGGACAATGGGGTAAACCCCACCAGTACAGGATGAATAGTCCCAAAGGGCACCCATCCACTGTAGTGAGTATCAGTCAAACACTTTTTTTGTTCTATATAATTGTATAGCGATAATGCAGAAGGAAGTTGACTATCTCTTAGAACACGGTTTAGCCATTCCGAGCGCCAGCGCATGTGTGCTGGTACCAAAATCTGACAACACTCCTCGGTTTTGTAATGATTACAGGAAAGTTAACGCTGTTACCAAACCTGATTCATTTCCTCTTCCTAGAATGGAGGATTGTATTGATAGAGTGGGATCGGCATCTTTTGTAACCAAACTCGATCTGTTAAAAGGTTACTGGCAAGTACCTTTAACTCCCAGAGCATCTAAAATATCTGCTTTTGTCATGCCAGATCATTTTCTCCAGTACACGGTTATGCCGTTTGGGTTGCGTAATGCACTCGCTACTTTCCAGCGCCTTATGGCCAAAGTACTGGCAGGCGTGAATAACTGCGATGCCTACTTGGATGATGTTGTCATTTACTCATCCACCTGGTCTGACGACTTACAAACACTCTCTCTCGTTTTCAGCCGTTTTCAGAAAGCCTCGCTTACACTAAACTTAGCCAAATGTGAATTTGGCAGAGCCACCATCACATACCTGGGAAAACAGGTGGGTCAGGGACAGGTACGGTCGGTGACTGCGAAAATACAAGCGATCGTCGAGTTTCCAGTCCCACAAATGAGAAGGGCGCTGCGCCGATTTTTAGGAATGTGTGGTTATTACAGAGGTTTTTGTAAGAACTTCGCCACTGTCGTTCCTCTCACCGATTTGATCAGTCCGGTGAAGCCTTTTGTGTGGACGCCTGGTTGTCAGACTGCTTTTGAGTCTGCGAAAGCATTACTGTGCAGTTCCCCTGTTCTTACAGCACCTAATTTCATGTCCCCTTTCAAGCTCGAGGTTGGCGCTAGTGCGTCTGGTGCAGGAGCTGTCCTTATGCAGGAAGACCATCGCGGTGTGGATCGCCCAATTTGTTATTTTTCCAAAAAGTTCAACAAACATCAGATGAACTACAGCACTATTGAAAAGGACGCCCTTGCCTTGTTGTTAGCCCTGCAGCATTTCGAGGTGTATATTGGATCCAGCTCTATCCCCGTTCAAGTATTCACTGACCACAACCCATTGGTGTTTCTCTCCCAGATGCAAAACTCAAATCAGAGACTTAAGTGTTGGTCCCTTCTTTTGCAAGATTTTAACCTGCAAATCAAACATAAGAAAGGGACGGAAAATGTCATCGCTGATGCCCTGTTGAGAGCAATCTCATAGTTTGGGAATTAAACAACAGGAGGGTTGTTGAATTCTTATGGAAGGGGGTGTTACGAACTTGCATGTTCATGTGTTTGTTTTGTGCAGCTGTTATATCTTTTTATGTTAATTTAGTTGTGCCAGGGCCCTGCTCCGATTGGTGCGTGGATACACCGCCCCGATGTGACTGGTTCCAGCTGGAGGACCCGCCCATTAAAAGGAGGCTGGAGTGCTACGGTGGGAGAGGTCCGTTTCTCCTCATGACCCAGCAGTGTACCTGTGGCAGCCGCTGGCTGCAGTGCGGCTTAAAAGTTGTGGAAGTGGAGTGGGTAGGGGTGAGCTGCCGTGTCTTTTGATCACCCGTTTTCTCCTGTTTTGACTTAGTTAAGGAGATCAGACTCTGTCTTTATTTTTGACTTTGTTTTGATAAGGTCAGGGGTGCGGGATTTGTGTAGATTTGTTTTGTTTATTGTTTTGGCCTTGGCTCACCCTGAAGTGTTGACACTCCCGTTTTGTTATCCCTTTTTTTCACATTGTAAATAAATCACATTGTAACTAACGGGTTTGTTTCCTGTGGCTGCTTGGGTCTTGGGGGGGAAGCGAGTGCCTCACTCATGTTATTGCCTAGCCCTAGACGGGTCGTAACATAATATATAGATGCATCTAAATCTGATAGTATTTTTCTGACTTTGTTAGGATCTAATTCCTGCGCAGATACTGATGATGATTTTAACCAGATCATCTCTCCTGAGACTGGTTTGAACTGGGATTGAACTGCTTTTATAAAATGGTGTACCTTAGCGTTTTGTCCCAGTTTCCCTTCCTTAAGAATGCCACCTTTTCACTGAGACCATTTCTGATGAGGATTCAGAAAACAGTAGATGCATGGGTCAGATGCATATCTTAGGTCCTGTGTCAAACCTCTTTGGTCTCTGTATTTGTTTTCCTATGTGTCAATGGCATGATTTGTGAGGGGTGGTTCAGGACAACTTTGAGGACAGCAAGAAAGTAGTGAGGTGGCCTGGGCTCATCCAAAACAATGGACAATGCCCAAGAGTGGTGAAGAAGTGCTGGCAGGCAAGGTGGAATAAATGGATGGATGGAGGGGTGATGTGTGACAGAAGGACAACAGAAAGTGGAAAGGGAAGTATAGTTAATGTTAATATCAAGATTCTTTCAAATTTCTTTCAGAAATCCTTCAGTCCGGTGTTCTACCCAATGCCATTTGCATTTGACAAAAAAATGGCTAAACCAATTATAGTGTTGTCATTAACAAATCAAATTAATCAATAACATTAAATTAGAAAATGTTGCTTTCAGTCTTGAAGAAGTTGAACACATATTAGTCTGTATAGTTTTAGATTCAGGATATGGGGATATCTCTGTAACTGCCAGACTCATTTAATTAAGATTGTCGAACCCTTTGGGGATTTTCTGCTCTTATTTTAAAAAAAAAGATTCTCAAAGGAATTCAACAATGGCTCCTCATAATCCAAACACGCACTTCACTGGATGCATTTATAGTTTATCTCAAATAAAACAAAACCCATGGGCAAGTCACAGTCCTCGCTTTGATTATTGCATTTCCTCTAATCTTCATATTGCTTATAAAAGATCACTTAGCTTACAACAGGGCGTTCTCATTCCCGAGGCGTAACATGCCAACGTTTTGTCACGTTTTGTAAAGTGCAAGCATTGTTGCATTTACCAATGTTAGTTTTAGTCATTGTAGTCTCGCTGATTCAGTACGAAATCAATGTTTTTTTCTCTCTCTTTCTCTTTTGCCTTTTCTTCCTCATTCCTAACATTTTTTTATTTACTTCCACCAGTTGGACACAGTTTTTTGGGTAGCAAGTAGTTTGTTTCAAGAAAACCCACCGCTGTTGGTCTGTGGGTTTGAGTTGTCTTATATGCTTTTGTATTGCGTAATCCAAGACTGACTACATGTTGCTGAGATGAGGCATAGCATCTGTTACTGTTACTGTTACTCATTGTCCTTCTTGTGTTTGAGGACAGTTCCCATCAGCTTCGGCAATATGTTTAGAGTTGTTGTTTGCAGAAAAAGAGCGAACATGTGTAGATTGAGTCCATACGGTTCTCATTTTCCCTCATTTTTCCGAGGTCGTCATTTAGGGACATGGTGGGTAGCCGAAAACATAATATGTTGACGATTTGTCACCTAGCGTAAAATGTTACCCTTTGGGAGTGAGAACGTGTTGCTTACAAATGATGCAAAAATGACTTTTTCAAGGCATCAGCTGAAGTTGTATGGGCATCTGACCAGGATGGCCCCTGACAACCTCCTAGTTGGGTTGTTTCAGGAGTGTCCAACTGGGAAGGGACACCAGGGCAGGCCATAGTCGCACTCCAGATATTATGTCTATTGGCTAGCTTGGAAACATCGCAGCGCCCCCCTAGAAAAGCTGGAAGAATTCACCATGCAAAAAGAAGTTTGACCACATCTGCTTAGACTGCTGCCCCAATGTCTTGAGGCCAGATAAGAGATGGAAGGCTGGCTGAGATGATCTAAATGAAAGGGGGTGCCCACTTAGACAATCTATTAAATAGCATATTAAGATGAAAACTCTCTGGATAAATACATAGCATATTCTCGGATGGGGTTGGCCATTACAGTCACTTTGGACAAACAGCATACAAAGTCACTTTGTACCAGCAGGGTAAAAGCCAACTCATTCTGACATTTCATTTTTACATCAGACAAAATTCTTTCCAGAGTTTTTGGGGAAGGTTAAGGTTTGGTTTTAGAGCACTACAACACAAACAAGCCTGCATGGAATCCACCAAGTAAGTCAAAGCCAGTGCCAACTATACAGCAAAATCTCCAGTGTTAAATTAACACTAGAGAGTGTCTCTGAGTGTTAAATACAACACTGTTGAGTGTTAAATTAACACTTTTGACAGTGTTATATGTTTAAAAGTAACCTAGTCAGTTTTGAAGATTAACAATGGCTAACACTGAGCAGTGCTGATTTTCTAACACTGGAATATTTCTAACATTTTGAGTTATTTTCCAGTGTTAGAAAATCACCACTGCTCAGTGTTAGCCATTGTTAATCTTCAAAACTGACTAGGTTACTTTTAAACATATAACATTGTCAAAAGTGTTAATTTAACACTCAACAGTGTTGTATTTAACACTCAGAGGTGTGGACCCATATAGACACTCTCTAGTGTTAATTTAACACTGGAGATTTTGCTGTGTATAAATCAGGTATCATACAAACATAAAAATAGCTTCAAATACAGTCATGACAATAAAAGAATATGACTTTAAGGACTTAACAACATTACTTCAGTTATAGTACACCAACATCTCTTATACATTATCACTAAGGGAACACTGAATGACCTGGTGGGTTTTGTCCATAAAACTACTCATCTTGAAATATGGCTGAAGTAAACTAAACTCTAAAATACGTAGTCAGTCATTTGTTTAATAGTAATTTATGTAGAATAGCATATGTAGGCAAGTATATTTCTCCTTTTTTTATCAACAAGCAAAGACAAAAAGGGGGGGAAAAGAAACAGGGCAGGGTTCGGTGGTTGAATCATCAGTCCCCACCAATGCCAAAACCAAATCTACACCCTTGGTAGAAAGCCGGTATATATGCACAAATACCACAGAACAAAACAACATAAGAAAACAAAATATGGATGTATATAAGAAGGTTAAAATTTAATGAAGCATCATGTGAAACCAAACAAACATTAATGTCCCCCACTGAGACATTTTCACCGTCTTTGGACCCTGGGAGGATGCCAGAGTACCCAAACAGAACCCACACAGGTGCAGAGAGAACATAGAAAGGTCCCCACTGGCTAGTGGATTTTGAACCCATGAAAGTCTAGCTGTGAGCTAATAACTGCACCACTGTGTCACTCACTTTAGTATGCATCGCAGGCAAAAGAATGGCCCCTGATAAAACATATACTCTACTCAAAAAATTAAAGGAACACTTTTTAATCAGATGAAGTCAGATAAACTTCTGGGATATTGATGTAGCCAGTTCAGTAGCAGAGGGAGCTGTTAATCAATTTCAACTGCTTTGTTGTTAATAAAATTAACATCAGGTGCACTAGAGTGGCAACAATGAAGTAACCTCAGCTTCCTGAAAAGTGTTCCTGAGACAAGAACTTCCCAGTAGTTTGAATTGCAAAATGGCCCGACAGTGAAAGTGCAATCTCTCTCTCTTTAAAAAAAATAAATGATTTTAATGGTGGAGGCCACTTACATTTTTTCTCCTTCTCTTGTTTTCTGACAGGGCTGTATAAGGTGCGACACCCTAACCGTAAAAGTATGGAAATATCACTAAATAATACCAAAGTCCTACAAAATGACCTTCAGCAGAACAGTGGTGTGAATGTCTCTCACTGAAAAACTGAGTTCACAAGAGTGGCCTTGAGGCCTGATGTCCACCAGTTAGGTCTGAAAAGAGTGTGAAAGTGCCGTATTATTTCTAAAAAAAAAAAAAAAAAACCCATCAATTTTCTCTCTTCTTCAGTTATGTGACAAAGACAGCTATGTTTTTTTTGTTTTTGTTTTTTGCATATTAATTTCAGGTAGTCTATGCAGATTTTGTGTGGCTTGATTGTCTGCTTCTTGTTCCAGGACACTTTGGACATGCAAGAAATTAAATCGCTGACAGTATAACACAGGAACCTATTTCAAAACCATCAGCTTGAATTTTCATTTGGAAAACACTTAAATTCTTTTGTTTTTGTGAGGAAAAACAAAATGCATATACCTTGGCAGAAGAAAGATGGTAGACACTTTTTTTCTATACCAACAGCTTTCAGAAGAGAAGGTTATTTGTGGAAGAAACAATGTGATTTCAACCAGCCCTTGACACAAAAACTGTACTTTAGCCAGCTACATGTAAATCACAGGCCAACATCCAGATGGTCAATTTAAAATCACTTCAGCATGCCACGTTTCTTCAAATAAATACTGAGGTAGAAGAAACAATTATTTAGTAAGGGTCTCGCTCCTTTTCTTTCAAGTTTCTATCTTCTTCTCAAAAGAATTACCAACTTATTGGAAAGGTAGTTTTGAAGGAAACATTACTGCTGTGGACTGGCATTATATAATGTGGTCCTTACAGAAAGGCAGAAATTACAAGTATCATGGCAACAGCACTTCTGTGACACTTTCATGTAGCACTGAGGTATTTTTCTAACAGCTGGAACAGCTTTTCATAGCACTAAGTAAAAGCACAGCTGATAGCTGATTTCCAGTTAGTGGTTGCCTTGCTAATTTGCATATCGTGAAAATTTACTAGCACACACCCAGTTAAATTAGTTTTTCATCTTACTTAGTACTCCACCTGAGATTTTTCTAGAGTGGCAAGTCCATTTATTTATATATATATAAACACCCAGCACGCCCCTGCGGGCGGTTTATCCTTCAAGCTCGGGTCCTCTACCAAAGGCCTGGGAGCTTGAGGGTCCTGCGCAGTATCTTAGCTGTTCCCAGGACTGCGCTCTTCTGGACAGAGATCTCCGATGTTATTTCCGGGATCTGCTGGAGCCACTCGCCTAGCTTGGGAGTCACCGCACCTAGTGCTCCGATTACCACGGGGACCACCGTTACCTTCACCCTCCACATCCTCTCGAGCTCTTCTCTGAGCCCTTGGTATTTCTCCAGCTTCTAGTGTTCCTTCTTCCTGATATTGCTGTCATTCGGAACCGCTACATCGATCACTACGGCCGTCTTCTTCTGTTTGTCTACCACCACTATGTCCGGTTGGTTAGCCACCACCATTTTGTCCGTCTGTATCTGGAAGTCCCACAGATCCGGGCCATCAACACGTACGCCCTGCCCGTGATCAGGTACCCTGCTGGAATAATAGGCTGGCCAAAGGAGGAGATAGAAGCCACTGACATAAAGACAAGAAAGCTCCTTACCATGCATGGAGGGTTTCACCCCAAGTCCAGCACCCTGAGGCTGTACGCTAAGCGGAAGGAAGGGGGCCGGGGACTGGTCAGTGTCAGCACCACAGTCCAGGATGAGACACATTGGGAAGATGGCCCCAACTGACCGAGTGCTCAGTGAATACCTCAGGCAGCAGAAACCCAAGAAAGAGGAGGGAGACGAGGAACCATCATGGAAGGACAGGCCCCTGCACGGTATGTACCACCGGCAGATAGAGGAGGTGGCTGATATCCAGAAATCCTACCAGTGGCTGGACAAAGCTGGACTGAAAGACAGCACAGAGGCACTAATCATGGCAGCACAAGAACAAGGTCTGAGCACAAGATCCATAGAGGCTGGGGTCTATCACAGCAGGCAAGACCCCAGGTGCAGGCTGTGTAAAGATGCCCCAGAGACAATCCAGCACATAACAGCGGGGTGCAAGATGCTAGCAGGCAAGGCATACATGGAACGCCATAACCAAGTGGCCGGCATAGTGTACAGGAACATCTGTGCCGAGTATAATCTGGAAGTCCCGAGGTCAAAATGGGAGATGCCCCCAAGGGTGGTGGAGAATGACGAGCTAATATATATATATATATATATATATATATATATATTTTTTTTTTTTTTTTTTTTTTTTTTTTTTTTTTTTTTTTACCTTAATACTCACAGAATAGGGGACAAGTCATGGAGCCCAATCTAATTGAGAATCTCAAGCTCTCCTGCTTCATTCTATTTTTAAAATCACACAAAGTGGTTTAACCAAATTAGTTTTATCTGATTCCAGTATTTTGGGACACTGCAAGGAATAACAGCAAACATGGATATCCTATTAGCATGAATACAGATAAATCTACCTACATTTATGAAACACAAAGTAGACAGACAGCATCGTCTATCACAGTGGTGGTTGAATCTCCGCCAGATATAAATTCAGTCCATACACTGACACAATTCCATAGGAAGTAAATCAAGCCAAAAGGCCAACTAAGATCTAGAACCAAAGTGCAAAAAGATAGTGGTTTTCAGAAACTCCAGGAACCATAAGTAAGCCTGTAGTCTGAAAACAAAGTGCTCCATTATTATTTAAACTGGACCTGAACAATAGACAAGTTAATGTGATTGTGAAACTGAGAGACACCTCACACTCATATGGTAGTGACAACCAACCACATGGCAGATCCATATTTTGATTTATTGTCCTTGTGACTGTTGTTAAGTAAAGCAAAATAAATAACTGCTGATATTTGTTTAGAATCTTACTCTTCCGCTGATCTTTCCAAACTAAGACCTCATTGTACTGCGTCATACTAACAGAGTTTGCTCTCAGACTACATGCTTATTGTCTAGCACACTTTTATTCCTTTAGTCAGCTGTTTATACAGTGCTTAAATTTACTCACAGTACTTATTACTGACTTAATTTCCTTATTCTAGTGTCCCTACCTTTAAGTATTTGCAGGTAAATATAATTAATTTGAAATTTGAAATGAAATAAAATTGTAATTCTGTTTCATTACAACATCCAACAAGGCTACAGAGCAACCCCTCAACCACATCTAGGTTTGACAGACCACATGTCCATGCTGCTGATCCCTGCATACACTCCCATCAGGAGGAGCCTCCCCCAGCCACAAAGACTGTGAAAACCTGGTCAGAACATCAGCTGTAGAACTGTTTTAAAAACACAGACTGGATAAGCTGGAGGAGGTGGCTGGGGAGAGGGAGGTCTGGGCCTCTTTGCTTAGGCTGCTGCCCCCGCGACCCAGCCCCGGACAAAGCGGATGAAGATGGATGGATGGATGGATGGATGGATGGATGGACTGGAGTATGTTTGAACACCAGGGCCAGGACGAGCATGCTACATCTGTGCTCCCCTATACAAACTTCTGTGTCAATAGTGTCATGTGGACAAACATCTGTATTCCAACCAGAATTCTTGGATGACAAGGTCCTGCTAAAGCAACGTGATGCTGCTTTCCGATCTGGTGACAGTATGCAGTACAGTGCATCCAGATCTGATCTGAAAAGAGGTATCAGAGAGGCCAAGACTGAAAACCACTTCAGCAACAACAATTCAAGACAGGTATGACAGGGAGTCCAGCACTTAACCAACTACAAGCCTGGCAATACCACAATGACCGAGGGCAGCACGGGGTTTGCGGAGGAGTTGAACCACTTCTTTGCATGTTTGAGGTGAACGGACCAGAGGCAGCGGCGGCTAAAACATCTGACAGCAGCAGCAGCCCAAGCCTTATGGTGCAGGAATATGAGGTGAGGGAACTGAACCCCAGGAAGGCCTGTGGTCCAGATGGGGTGACGAGAGGGCCCTAAAATAATCTGTAGATCAGCTGGCTGGGGTCTTCAATAAGATCTTCAACGATTCACTGTCTCAGTCCTGCATCCCGTCATTGCGGGTTCAGAGGCTGTCGGATTGGTGTGCGGTCAACAATTTGGACCTTGATAACACCAAGACGAAAGAGCTGGTAGTCGACTTCAGAAAGAGGAAGTCTGAGCTGCAGCCTATAAGCATTGTTAAGGTTCAAAATATTGGGGATGGAGACAAGAGAAAAAACCACAATAACAACACTGGTCCGGCCGGGTTGAGTCAAACGATGATTTTAATGAACACACGCGTGGGAGATGGACACTGATGCAGACAGCCTCAAAATCTCAAAATGGTGGAGCTTTGCTCAAACTTTTATAGCCTCTGGTGCCTCCACCTTATCATACAAAGCCTAAACATTCACATGCTTTCTCTCACACAGCGCCTAAGCTACGACCTTGGCTCCCTGTTTATCTGCTCCTGCTGAAATGGGGCAGAAAACTCCAGCACACTCTGTTCTCTTCTACTCAGACAAATTAGATTTCTTATAACTCAGCAGTATAATGCATCATAAAACAATATCATTCATTCACAACAAGTCAGCAGTTTAATGTAATGCAAATCAGTTTAACTAATGTAATAGTTATCAGCTTCTTCTAATTCAGGAGAATAATGCAAACTAAAACTACATAATAATTCACAATCTTTAATTAGGGGTATAACATGGCATAAAATAATATTATAATCTAACAGCATCAACGCGAAGTGTGTGGAAATTCCGTCCAGCTTTGAATTATGGCATGTACACATAGACAAAGACCTCCAGTGGATTTCAAACACGTCAGAGGTTGTAGAGAAGGCCCAACAGTGTCTCCATTTTCTGAGAATCGTCAGAAAAATGGACCAAAAGAGGGAGCTGCTGATCGTCTTCTACTGTTGCTTCATCAAAGTGTGCTGACATATGGCATCTCTTTGTGGTTCTCCAGCTGCACCATGGCACACAAAAAAGCACTTCAAAGGGTTATCTTACAACAAAACACTGGACATCTTCTTCTCTCCCTGAAGGACCTGTACAGCACTCACTGTCTCAAGAGGGCACACTGCATCATACTGGACTGTTCACATCCAGGACACTGGGAGAGCTTTTACAACAGGGCAATAGCCCTAATCAATGCTAACAGCTGATTAGGTACTTCCTTGAACATTTTTGGTGGGGCAATAATGTGCAATGAGCATTTATTCTTTAATTTATTATTCATACCTTTTTGCACTTTTTGTCCTCTTTAAAGTTTACTGTGTGTGCTTTTTTTGTTGTGTTTAGTTGGGCTTAGTGCTGACATGTGACTGTGCAATGACAATAAAGAGTTATTTTATCTTAGATTTTATATGCTGTTTTTTTGCAGCATACCTTGAAATGGATTCCCCAAACCGAAAAGAGAGTGCAATGGGGGTGATTGCATCATTATTCACAGGTTAAATAATCAAACGGGCATCCCACTAAAGCACACAACACTCATTCTTTGAACTCTATATCTCAAGAACTACCTATTTTCTAGTCATTAGTGTTTTGCTTGGTTCATTAATATATATCCATAAAATGTAAATGTATTTTTTTCTGACAGCAATGCTTACACCTAATCAGGCTTTACAGGCTACAGCAGAGACTTCCTAATGCCTGATGAGATACATGTTACAAAATTCTATGTTTCAGTCCTTTTGATTCTCTACAGAGATTATTAGGCTTATGAGGGATGATGCTTATTCTTGAATCTCAGTGTGCTGTGGGCAGTTATTTAGGAGGCTGGGAAGATGTGTGTAGCATAATTTGCTTGACTGAAACCCTGCAGGCCTACTTATCAAGACAAGACCTACAGCACTGCTTGTGTGGAGTGGCCCAGGTCAGAATAATGTTATCTAGAGATAACAATAGTAATATGAGAAATGTTTTCACTATAGCATCAGCTTTAATTTCAGTATTAGAAATTATAATTCATAGAACTTGTTGGCAAAAACTGAAATATCTCTAAGGAGGTCACTGTCGCTGCACTGCTGGGCTTTCATGTGCTGCCAAGATCTCTGGGAGAGATGTAGACAAACTGATATGCATGGGATTCCACTGCCTGAAACTCCAAGTCGTTTTTGAGATTGTTGGAGGCACCACAGAAAACATTTGTAAACTGTCAAAAACATACCATTACAGTTTCTCAGTGGTTCGCTTTGTAGGAGCTAGCCATATTAGAGGCTTACACACACAAATGAGGGCTACAGCAGATCATCTACTAGTCAAAAGGTTGGTGGTTTCATCCCTGGCTGGTCCAGTCTCCAATCTGCATACTCAATTATCTTCGAGCAAGACACTGGGATTCGTGTGTTCCTCATGGTTGTTGGTAGGTAGCATTAAAAACAGCAGTGGCTGCAATGCTGTGTGTCCAAAACAATTAACATTCTGCATGATTTTAATATCTTCTTTAAAGCCTTCAAATATACCCAGGACACACTGAGTATAACATTGCCTACTTTATATGTTTTTGGTCATTCTAAGCATCAGAAAGAGATCATCCAGGGTTCTCTCAGTGATAAAGGTTGTGAGTTATGAGTTGTTAGCAAGTGGTTGTTGTTGTTGTTGTTTTTTTTTTTGTTGTTGTTGTTGTTGTTTTAATGGAATTTCGACATTTTCAGCTCTCTGTACCCCAACAAAGTTTTATTAAAATGTTCTAGATTGCTCCCATCTCTGAGCTAGCTAAGCAGCAACTAGTTATAAACTAACATTAAAAAAGTGCTTACCAACAGGAAATTTCTGGAAATGCTCAACCACTCTTAAGTATCCCTGTAATTAGGTTGGTTTGGGTTCATTTTAGTTCGTTTTGCTCCCTTTATTTTTTCTTTTTCAGCTTTTCAAGTAAGCTTTCAAGTACGCAAGTTTGTACAACTCAGCTCCTGCCATCCCCTTTCAATTTCACTGAATAATATTTACAGTGGAAATTGCCCATGATCTGCCAAATTTTTATTTCTTTATTATTTTTTAAATAATTTCTTTAAGACTATATATTTATTAAACTGTTTTTGACACTTTCACAACATGCTTGTTAATCAGTCAATTTGAAATCATTTAGAAAGATTGCTGTAAAGACTAGACTGATTCATTGATTCATTTACAATGAAGTGATCCTGTTGTAAAGAACTGTATAACCACAATAGTGAAATCTGAATAATAAACAGACTTTGTGCATATGTGTGACGTAAAAACTGTATTATAAATCTAGAGGTGCTATGACTAGGACTATGATTATTTTAATCTTTTTTACATCTCTTACAAGAACATTTATCTGCCTTTAGTCTTTATGACCATTAGCTGTATTCTAAAATCCAAAGATTTATATGGTGTTTCATAGTGTTTAATAATCTCCATACAGTTAAGCACCAACAATCATTACATGATTGAAACAAACTTGAAATGTTTCTGCTGCCACTGAAAATGTTAGCATTTTTACTCCTTTATTAAAACATTTTAATAATTGGTTTTAATTCAAAATAAGCTGTTAAAACAAGTATAGTACATATCTACATCAGGGAATAAAAATGAGTGAAAGATTAAATTCCAGATATACTGAAAGCTCTTCAGCGAGACATTAAAGTTGAATAAAACTATCCAGTTATGAAACTGAGATTTTATCTCAGCCAAACTTATTTACTCAGGAACAAATAAAACATGGATATAATTCACTTGGATGATTTGTAACGTTTAATGTTTAATTTAATTTCAAAGTGAATTATATATACCTCCACTCAGTGGTCAAGGCCAGCAGGGGTTTTGAAAATTATCAGGCTTGTTCCCTGGGTATCGTGAGTCTCAACAGCCCCGTCAGTTAACAGCTGGTGAGAGGAGCTGGCTGTTAGCCTCCAAAAATGTCGCAGCACTTTTGCAAAAAGGTATTGTCTTGATAAATCGAACATACATTTGAAGCTTACACATCTATATTCTTGCCTAAAAACATCTTAAAACTTTATTTTGTGTCACAGAAAAACTAATATTTCAAACATTACTGACCACTTTCGATTCTCTCCTCCACTATTATCACTTTTGAATTTCAGGCAAAATGCATTCTGGGATTGTTGGCTGCACCAGGAACTCGTCATCTTTGATAGAATGAGCAGAGCAAGAACTATTGATGTAAACTTTGAATGGGAACCATACTTGGGCTGCAACTGATGATGTTTTACAAATCCACAAGAACAGAAGTTCTTTTTTGTTGTTACGTAGTTTGTAATTGCTTTTGATATAAACAATTTCTTTTGTGTTTTACTGTAGATAACTGAATTCGGGACTCTGGTTAAGTGTTCTCAACTTTTGTATTTTGTTCTCCAACTGAAAATACACAAATAAAAAAATAATTATTTTGACTCTAATATAACAGAGAAGGTGTTTGTAAACCAATAGCTAAATAAAAAGATGTTGATAGGGACGTGACAGGGACATGAAAACACAGGGATTTTGGCATTAAGTTCATGGCCAATTAAGAGTAATATGCTGATTTAACATTGTCTCCTGTAACAGCATTTGGCTCACAGGGCACAGGCTTCATCATCATAGCTAAGTTGCCAAATTGGAGCCCTTGCCTTATTTTTTCCAATTCCACGAACTGATATTCCTTATAAAAATCTGGTGCTAGTATTATCCAATGTGTATTGCCACTATTGACAGTCAGTGCTCAATTCACTAGCTGGGCCCACGTCCTCATTTTAGGTTTGACAGCGTTTTAGTAGGGAAAGGTGAATGCTTGGACATGAATTGAGCTGCAGTTTGGGGATGGCCTCGAAGGGCACTGGAGACGGCTCCCGGGCCTGGCAGATCCCCATGCACTAAATATCAGTTCAAATTCAAATTCAAATTCAAATTCAAATTTTATTTGTCACGTACACAGTCATACACAGTACGATATGTAGTGAAATGCTTGGACAACTGCTCGTGACCTAAAGAAAACAAAAAGGAAAAGGCTATGAATAAGATAGGAAATAAATATGAAAAATTAAAAAGGGTAAATTTAACTAGGAAGGAATAAAATATAAATTAAGGTTAAAAATGAAATAACTGTACAACACAAATGAGAATGAAGGGTAAATTTAACTGGGAAAGAATAAGATAAAATATATAAATTAAAGTTGAAAATAAAATAACTGTACAACAAAATACACAATATAGAACTATATAAGAATGTATGAAGAAATATAAATAAATATATACACAATAACAGCAGCTGTACAAGTATTAACTGGAAATGAAGAATATAATGTCCAGTGTTGTGCAATCCACATTATGTCTTGTGCAGTGCAAATATGCTTAAAGTGATTTAAGTGATGAAGTGAAAACAATGTCCAGAATGTCCAGTGTGTGTGTAAGAACTATATGTGTGGGTCAGTATTGTGTGGTGGTGTGATTGAGAGACCGTATCGCCTGCGGGAAGAAGCTCCTCCTCAGTCTCTCTGTGTTGGTCTTCAGGGAGCGGAATCGCTTTCCTGACCTCAACAGAGAGAACAGTCTGTTGTTGGGATGGCTGAGGTCCTTCACGATCTTCCTGGCCTTGGTCCAGCACCGCCTGCTGTAGATTGAGTGCAGGTCAGGGAGCTCGGAGCGGATGGTGCGCTCAGCTGATCGCACAACCCTCTGTAGAGCTCATCTGTCCTGCATGGTGCTGTTCCCGAACCAGGTTAAGATGTTTCCCGTCAGGATGCTCTCTATGGTGCACGAGTAAAAGTTCCTGAGCACCTTGGAGGGCAGTTGGAAGTCTCTCAAGCATCTGAGGTGGTAGAGACGCTGACGGGCCTTTTTCACCATGGTGTTGATGTGACAGGACCATGACAGGTCCTGCGTGATGTGAACTCCGAGGTATTTGAAGCTGTCCACTCTCTCCACTGGGCACTCGTTGATGACGGGGGTCTGGTAGTTCCTCTCCTGCTTAGTGCTGAAGTCCACTATCAGCTCCTTTGTCTTACTGACGTTTAGAAGGAGGTTGTTCCTCTGGCACCAGTTCTCCAGATTCCTAATCTCCTTCAGGTAGGCCGTCTCGTTGTTATCAGAGATCAGGCCCACCACAACGGTGTCGTCAGCAAACTTGATGATGGTGGTGGAGCTGGTAGTGGCCACACAGTCATATGTGTACAAAGAGTACAGCAGGGGGCTCAGAACACACCCCTGGGGGGCTCCAGTGCTGAGAGTGGTGGAGGCTGAGACATGTCCGCCCATCCTTACTGCCTGTGGTCTGCCAGTTAGGAAGTTGGAGATCCACTGACACATAGATGAGCTGAGTCCCAGATGCTCCAGCTTGGTGGTGAGTGTGGAGGGAATTATGGTGTTAAATGCAGAGCTGTAGTCTATGAAGAGCATTTTAACATAATTCCCCCTTCTAATGTCCGAGTGAGTGATGTGTGGAGGAGATGAGAGATGGTTGAGAGAGATGAGAGATGGAGATGAGAGATGAGAGAGAAAAAATCGCCTCTGTCAGTGCGCCCCAGGGTGGCTGTGGCTACAATGTAGCTTGCCATCACCAGTGTGTGAATGTGTGTGTGGATGGGTGGATGACTGGATGTGTAAAGAGCTTTGGGGTCCTTAGGGACTAGTAAAGTGCTATACAAATACGGGCCATTTACCATTTACCATAAATAGAAGTGAAGAAGTTAAAGAATTGAAAACAATGAGGGAGGGAGGGTGGGGCATGTAAATGAGAATGAACAGCTTGCAGAACTGGGGGAACCTATATAGATGACAACCGGAAGGAGCGTGTTTGGAGGTGCTCCTGAAATTCCGATACATAATCTCCAATTGTGTCATGCAATTAGCAGCTATGGAGCCTGCAGCAGTCTGGTAAACTCACTTCTTTGTAACAACTCATTATTGGTGATGCACTTTTTTCATGTCTGTGTATTTTTAGATACACAGATAGAAATATTCTTCTTGAAACAGAACTGAAGTCCCCAAACTCACAGCTGATTTGCCTTCCAGTTGCTTATAATCAGAGCAAAATCATACTTTGGACAGTCTAATAACTTAGCTCACATCTAGGGTAGACAGATTGTTGAATACTGAAAGAGTGAAATGATGACATGAAGTAGAATGTGACCTATCCTTAATCTTAATACTATATTATAGATAATTTCTCTGTAACACAGCTCAAACACTCTGCTTCCCATTATATGTCTAGAAAGATCTACACACCTCATACACCTGCTAGTTGTTGATTTAGTTCTCACACATTTTATCTGTTTGTCATCCTCACTCATGAGTACCAGGCACACAGATCTTCAGTGACGCCCTCCCCCGTAACAGCCTGTGGCCTTCTCAGAGTTTATGAGAAGTTCAGGGCAACAAAACTGAGCGCTGTAAAAACATTACAGTACATTACTGCGTTGATGTGATAGATTTTCTTTCCAGAATAAGCTTGAGGGATCGTCTAAGCAGAAGTTTGGCAAAGGCTGGTTAAAGCATTACGTTGGCTAAACCAGTGCAGATTAATGTCAGTGATATATTTCATACTAGTTTGTAAAAAGCAACAAAAACAAAACAACTGGATGCTATAGAAGCAAATACTATATAAATAAATATCTTGAAATTTAAACCAACTATCAATCTGGAGTGACTCAATCTTGCTATCCTCAACAGCAGGTATACCTGCAGGTCAAGGTGCAGACCACAGTGGCAATCTACCATAACAAAGAGAAGTAGGAGGGATGTGAAGAGCAGAAAACAAACTGGTATTGTAATTAAGAAGTTCTTTACAAGGTAACAATGGCTAACTGCACCTGTGTTTGTGACTCTGCCTAAATTAGTGTGTTTGTTGTGTGAAGTGTGTCTCTCCCAGTGAGGTAGGGAACCAGCTGCAGTGACACAAAAGTGGAAGCAATGTGCAAGTGGAAGCTATGAAGCAATAAAAGGTGTGTAAATGAGCTGGAATTGCAATAGAGCACCAATAGGGGGGAAAAGAGTATGCGAAAAGAGCCACAATAACATTTCCCTTTTTTCACTAATAATACTGGTCTTAATATATCAGTATCAAAAAAAGACATTGCTTTTATCACTGTTCAAACATGCTGGACAATACTAGACATCCTTTCACAGGTCTGTAAATTTTCAGTAATTCAGAATTTCAGTAATTCAGAAAAATTTTAAAAACGGTGGCGTGGACACACAGCGGTTGTGAGCTCCTGCTCAAAATCAGCATGGAATAAATTGATAAACATTTCATACATGGAAGCGCTACGAGTTACACTAAGGAACTGAGGACTGCTTTGGAGGCATTTACCATAATGCGACCCCCACTACAAGATCTCCCCCACAGTGGATACGTCTCAGGTGGTGCAACAGAAAATAGAAGAGGGGTAAGTAAGTTTGTGGAAACATGGCTTAACAATAACATTCCCGACAGCGACATTCAACTCGACCGCGCCACATCTCCTACACTCATGGACTGTTTACTCCAGAGATCAGCTGATCACCCTGATGCCGGCCGGCTCGCTGGCCAGGCCCTCAGAAGTACCAGCTAAAATTTGGAGGAAAACACATCGGGGATGCAGAAGTCAAGGACAGAAGAGAAGAAAGAAGGAGACGGTGAGACAGCGGAGGCTCAAAGCGAGGAGGAGGTATAAACCGTGTCTGCCATCTATCGTGATGGGAAATGTGCGATCGTTAGCGAATAATATCGACGAGCTCTCAGCACTGGTATGGAGTCAGAGGGAATACCGAGAGTGTAGCCTGTTATGTTTCACCGAATCATGGATACACCAGGACATTCCCAATGAGAATGCTTCCGTGGAAGGCTTCCACACTGTTCGGGCGGACAGGGACAGCATCGCTAGCGGTAAGCGGAAAGGAGGTGGGCTTGCTGTTTTAGTTAACAACCAGTGGTGTAACCCTGCCAACATAACAATCAAAGAAAGGATTTGTTGCCCAGACATTGAACTGTGTGCTGTTGGACTCAGGCCGTATTATTTACCCAGGGAATTCTCTCACGTCATCTTGGTGGCTGTTTATGTTCCTCCCTCTGCTAACCCCACAGCTGCATGTGACACTATCCACTCTGCCATAGCCCGGTTACAGACTCAGCACCCGAGTGTCTTTATTGGAATCTCGGGTGACTTCAACCATGTATCACTGGACAATACACTACCAACATTCAGACAATATGTGGACTGTCCGACCAGGGGAGAAAAAATTCTAGACCTACTGTATGTCAAGGATGCATACAGCTCCTCCTCCCTTCCCCCACTTAGTAGGTCAGATCATAACCTGATTCACCTCACCCCCGCTATGTGCCAATTGTGAGGAGGGAACCTGTGACCACCAGGACTGTTAGAAGGTGGTCAGAGGAGGCCTTAGCAGAACTACAGGGCTGTTTCGAGGTGACCAACTGGGAAACACTCTGTGAGCCTCACGCCGAGGACATCAATGGGCTTACTGAGTGTATCACAGACTACATAACTTTCTGCACCGACTCCATTGTTCCAGCTCAGACTGTTCATTGTTACCCAAATAACAAGCCATGGGTGACTAAGGACATCAAAGCCCTCCTCAACAACAAGAAGAGGGCTTTCAGAGGGGGCAATAAAGAGGAGGTGAGGAAGGTCCAGGTGTTACTAAAGGACAAGCTCAGAGAGGCTAAGGACAATTACAGGAGGAAGCTGGAGTGGAAACTCCAGCAGAACAGCATGAGAGAGGTGTCGAAGGGCATGAAGACCATCACTGGATTCAGGCCAACCAACAGCAGGGGAGCTGAGGGAGGTGAGAATAGAGCTAACGAGTTGAATCTGTTTTTCAATAGATTCGACACCACAGTGTCTGCTCCCACCCCCACAACCTCACCTGTAGTCAGCCTGGAATCCAGAGCCACACCACTGAGCCAGCCTCTCTCTTCACATGGCGCTGTTGCCTCCTGTGAGATTCCTGACACCCCTCCCCCACCCATCACCTTCACTCAATACCAGGTTGAGATGTAAATGAGGAGACTTCACTCAGGCAAGTCTGCTGGACCAGACGGAGTGAGTCCCCTCGTCCTCAAGGCCTGTGCCCCCCAGCTGTGTGGAGTCTTTCATAAACTGTTTATGCTGAGTTTGAGTCTGCAGAGGGTACCAGTGATGTGGAAGACATCATGCCTCGTCCTTGTACCAAAGACGCCACGTCCCAGTGGCCCCCAGGATTACAGGCCCGTGGCACTGACCTCCACATCATTAATACCCTGGAAAGGCTCATCCTGGACCAGCTGCGACCCATAGTAAAACCACATCTGGATCCCCTTCAGTTCAGAGGACGCCATCATCTAACTGCTCAATCGTGTCTACACCCATCTGGACCAGCCGGCGAGCACTGTGAGGGTCATGTTTTTTGACTTTTCTAGTGCTTTCAATACCATCAGGCCGACCCTCCTGGGTGATAAGTTAGCAGCGATGCAGGTGGATGCTTCTCTGGTGTCCTGGATTGTTGATTACCTGACAGGAAGACCACAATATGTACGTCTCCCACAGTGTGTGTCTGACAAGGTAATCAGCAACACAGAGGCACCACAGGGGACTGTCCTCCCCCCCTTCCTCTTCACCCTCTACACCACAGACTTCAGCCACTGCACAGAGACCTGCCATCTTCAGAAGTTTTCTGATGACTCTGCGGTGGTTGGATGCATCAGCAGGGATGATGAGACAGAGTACCGGGCTGTGGTCGACTCCTTTGTCACGTGGTGTGAGCAGAATCATCTGCAGCTCAACGTGGCAAAGACCAAGGAGCTGATCGTGGACTTCAGGAAGACCAGGAAACACTTGACCCCTGTTTCAATTAGAGATGGACCGATCCAATATTACGTATCGGTATCGGTCTGATACTGACCTAAATTACTGGATCGGATATCGGAGAAAAATAAAAAATGTAATCCAATCCATTAAATATCACGAAAGCACCTCACAAAACTTGCAACACGCCGTAACTCACCTCAGAACGTTAGCACGTTGGAGCAGTATGCATCACGTGATAGAGCGGCTGTGGCATGCGGGACCTGTCGGTGGTCTGGATAGCATTTGGAGCTTCGCTAGCAACCCGGCATTTCATCTCCGACAAAGTTATCCCGAGAGAAGTAAAGCAAGTGTGTAAGTCCATCTCTGAATGTTTGTAAAGCATTCCTGCGTTAAGCTTAACAAGCGACTGCCTCTTCTTGCTGCTACTTCAATCATGAAACTGCTTAATGATCAGCTGATCGGCTTTTCTGTCGCGAGCCCGTCTCTCTTGTTTGTTTTTGGCCCACTTTGCACCAAGAAAGAGGAAACCAGCGGCTGAACAACACCAGCACGTTTAAGCTTGATAAGCTGTTGTTAGAATTTATTTAATATTACTTTCTACTCGAGGATCTTTTTCTACTTAGCTGACAGCTGGTAACTGTGCAGGGGCGGAACTAGCAAAGTTTAGCCAGGGGGGCCGATAGGGCATTAACAGGGAAAAGGGGGCACAAAGACATACTTTTCTTTCTTATTCTCATTTAAAATGTCTAGCTTTTAATAAATAATTATCCAAATCTTACACCCAAAGTTTTAATTTGATGTAAAATGAATAGAAGTCAATTACTGTATATAGTAACTATTAAGTCTAATATATATACCCTAGTAAGCTATAGTACTTTTTCCTTTGGGAAGGTACTGTCATGATCCTGGGTCGTTGACCCAGCGTTTTGTGTTTCTTTTTGGGTTCATCTTGTGTTTGGTGTTTATTCTTATTCTGTATTAATTCTTTGGGTTGGTTGTCGTGTTTATTATCCCTACCTGTGTCTCCCCTCTGTGCTCCGTTCAAGTCCCTGTGTTTTTGTTGCAAAACAGTCTGGGTGTTTCCGGTTTTACTTTGTAGGTCTGCCTCTCATCATGTCCATTAGTATCAGCTGTGTCCACCCCTGCATGTCATCTCCTCATTACCTAGTGTGTATTTATAGTGTGTGTTGGCTTCTGTTCATCGTCGGATCGTCTGTGTTTCTCGGTGTAACTACGTCTCTCTGCATTCTCTGCTCCCCGTTTCATGCTTAGGTTTGTTATTTAGTTTTCCCAGTCTAGGTTTTTTCAGTCATTCGTCTTGTCTCACTACCTGTTCAGTCGCTCCACTTCTGCAAATAAAACTTCATTCTCATCACCAGTCAACTGCCTGCATTTTGGGTCCTTTTCCTCCTAC
The DNA here is from genome assembly GCF_057382095.1 of Aulonocara sp. 'chitande type north' Nkhata Bay. Lineage (NCBI taxonomy): Eukaryota > Metazoa > Chordata > Actinopteri > Cichliformes > Cichlidae > Aulonocara > Aulonocara sp. 'chitande type north' Nkhata Bay. Next base: position 12,339,992 of record NC_141345.1, read on the forward strand.
ACCACACGGCTCACGCCGGCAGCCGTGATAGGTACCATCTGTGCAGTCTGTAATTTTGTTAAAGAAAGATGTTGAATCTATTTAATATTTCTTGAAAAATAATTGATTTCTGTGCATTTTTTTTCACACTGCATCAAATTAAGGTTGAGTACGTCGATTAAGCATCATGAGGTGGAGCGTGAGGGGTGGTTCCCTATTTTTTATTTATTTATTTTTGTTGTTGCTGGGAGTTGGAACCCTATTAGTTAGGTTGCTTAATATTTACGCTAAGTACTCTTTAAAATACCAGAATTGGGAGGATGGTGTAGGTTTAAGTTTATTAGATTGATCAGTATTGCTGAACTATTAAAATTTTTTTTTGCATACAGGTATAACAGAATAGCTTTAGTGTAGTTGTTGTTTTAAACTTGAGTATGAACTTATAGAAAATGCAGCAAGATATTTAAAAAAAACAGTTTTGTTGATTAAAAAAACACTATATCGGATTCATATCGGTATCGGCAGATATCCAAATTTATGATATCGGTATCGGTATCGGACATAAAAAAGTGGTATCGTGCCATCTCTAGTTTCAATCCAGGGGGGCAGTGTTGACATTGTGGAGGACTATAAATACCTTGGAGTACACATTGACAATAAACTGGACTGGGCTAAAAACACCACAGCACTTTACAGGAAGGGCCAGAGTCGTCTCTATTTTTTGAGGCGACTGAGGTCCTTCAACATCTGCCAGAAAATGCTCAAGATTTTCTATGAGTCTGTTGTGGCCAGTGTGATCCTCTATGCTGTTGCATGCTGGGGGAGCAGGCTGAGGGTAGCAGATGCCAACAGACTTAATAAACTAATCCGTAAGGCCAGTAATGTTGTGGGGATGGAGCTGGACTCCCTCAAGGTGGTGTCGGAGAGGCGGATGCTGTCCAAGATAAAGACAATGTTGGATAACACCTCCCACCCACTCCATGACATGCTGGTCAGTCACAGGAGCACGTTCAGTGAGAGACTGAGATTACCGAAAAGCACCACTGAACGACACAGGAAATCTTTCCTGCCTGTGGCCATCTCCCTGTACAACGCATCCACTTAACACACTGGTTACTGCTACAACTACACGTTTCTTTTCCAGCTATTTATTAATGAGTGACTTATGTATATGTATATATATACAGTGGGGCAAAAAAGTATTTAGTCAGCCACCGATTGTGCAAGTTCCCCCACTTAAAATGATGACAGAGGTCAGTAATTTGCACCAGAGGTACACTTCAACTGTGAGAGACAGAATGTGAAAAAAAAAATCCATGAATTCACATGGTAGGATTTGTAAAGAATTTATTCGTAAATTAGGGTGGAAAATAAGTATTTGGTCACCTCAAACAAGGAAAATCTCTGGCTCTCACAGACCTGTAACGTCTTCTGTAAGAAGCTTTTCTGTCCCCCACTCGTTACCTGTATGAATGGCACCTGTTTGAACTCATCATCTGTATAAAAGACACCTGTCCACAGCCTCAAACAGTCAGACTCCAAACTCCGCCATGGCCAAGACCAAAGAGCTTTCGAAGGACACCAGGAAAAGTATTGTAGACGTGCACCAGACTGGGAAGAGTGAATCTACAATAGGCAAGCAGCTTGGTGTGAAAAAATCAACTGTGGGAGCAATCATCAGAAAATGGAAGACATACAAGACCACTGATAATCTCCCTCGATCTGGGGCTCCACGCAAGATCTCATCCCGTGGGGTCAAAATGATCATGAGAATGGTGAGCAAAGATCCCAGAACCACACGGGGGGACCTGGTGAATGACCTGCAGAGAGCTGGGACCAAAGTAACAAAGGTCACCATCAGTAACACACTACAACGGCAGGGAATCAAATCCTGCAGTGCCAGACGTGTTCCGCTGCTGAAGCCAGTGCATGTCCAGGCCCGTCTGAAGTTTGCCAGAGAGCACATGGATGATACAGCAGAGGATTGGGAGAATGTCATGTGGTCAGATGAAGCCAAAGTAGAACTTTTTGGTATAAACTCAACTCGTCGTGTTTGGAGGAAGAAGAATACTGAGTTGCATCCCAAGAACACCATACCTACTGTGAAGCATGGGGGTGGAAACATCATGCTATGGGGCTGTTTTTCTGCCAAGGGGACAGGACGACTGATCCGTGTTAAGGACAGAATGAATGGGGCCATGTATCGTGAGATTTTGAGCCAAAACCTCCTTCCATCAGTGAGAACTTTGAAGATGAAACGAGGCTGGGTCTTCCAACATGACAATGATCCAAAACACACCGCCCGGGCAACAAAGGAGTGGCTCCGTAAGAAGCATTTGAAAGTCCTGGAGTGGCCTAGCCAGTCTCCAGACCTCAACCCCATAGAAAATCTGTGGCGGGAGTTGAAAGTCCGTGTTGCTCGGCGACAGCCCAAAACATCACTGCTCTCGAGAAGATCTGCATGGAGGAATGGGCCAAAATACCAGCTACTGTGTGTGCAAACCTGGTAAAGACCTATAGTAAACGTTTGACCTCTGTTATTGCCAACAAAGGTTATGTTACAAAGTATTGAGTTGTATTTTTGTTATTGACCAAATGCTTATTTTCCACCCTGATTTACGAATAAATTCTTTACAAATCCTACCATGTGGATTCATGGATTTTTTTTTCACATTCTGTCTCTCACAGTTGAAGTGTACCTCTGGTGCAAATTACTGACCTCTGTCATCATTTTAGGTGGGGGAACTTGCACAATCGGTGGCTGACTAAATACTTTTTTGCCCCACTGTATATGTATATATTGTACTATTCTTAGTTAGCGTATTGTCTGTCTTGTCTTAATGTTGGTTTATGTTGGTTTATAATGGCGCACTGTAACAAAAAAATAATTTCCCCCAGGGATCAATAAAGTATTCTGATTCCGATTCTGATACACTTCAGGAGAGATCACACTCTGCACACTCAACAAACCATCTATGGTGCTACTGTGGAGAGGGTAAGCAGCACCAAGTTTCTAAGTGTGCACATCTCAGAAGATCTCTCCTGGTTAAAGAACATGACATCACTGGTCAGGAAAACCCAACAATGACACTACTTCCTCCGCAAACTGAGGAGAGGAAGAGACTCGACTCCCATTATGAGCACCTTCTACAGAGACACCGTTGAGAGTATCCTCACCAGCTGCATCACCTTGTGGTATGAATCCTGCACTGTGACTTGCCGGAAAAAGCTACAACTAACAATGACAGCAGCGGAGAGGATCGTGTTTTTTCTTCCTCCCACCAGGACATCTACTTCACCTGCCTCACCCGAAAAGCCCTCTGAATCTCTGGTGATTCCACTCATCTACTCAACAAGCTTTTTCATTTTGCTGCCATCTGCAAGGAGACTGAAGAGCCTCCGGGCTACAACCAACACACTGAGAGAAAGCTTTGTCCACCAGGCTGTCAGGATGCTGAGTTCTTTCCCTGCTCTGTCCTTCTCGACTATACCCCCCAGACATACAAAACTCTTAACCTCCACCATTGCCCTTCACTGATTCCCCCACTCCACTTGCACACGAAACATTTGGACTGTGTTGGACACTGTTGTGTACATAAAATTGTATTGTACTCTATATAAGATTTTTATCTTTTTATCATTTGTGTTTGTAAATGAACCACGGCAGACCTGATGACGTTTGCATGCTTTTCAGCATCTTTATTCTTCTGGTTGCTGTTTTACACACATGGCTGCAGCTTTCCAGCCGCCAGACAAACACATCACCAACAACAATATCTGACAGGACCTGGTACAGACTCTTTATACCGACAAAGCATATTGCGGATGACAATAAAGCTGACTTTGAGTTTGACTTGACTAATTCAGTAATAAAAGTACCTGTCAAAATGTTTCAAAAGACAAAGACACACGGATGTGCCACAACACTGGACCTGGTGGCAGCTGAATCCTATTGATCATCTCATCAGACCACTGTGTTGTGTTGGGAAACATTGGGATTTAAATTGATTTTTATTTGAAACACATCACCACCCTCATAAATATTGCACATCAAGTTCAACACGTGTATTCCTATCTACCCTTCTTTTCCAATTTTCTTCAGCTGTTTTAGCAGCTTATTTGCTTTTGTTTAAACATTATTTTACAAAATGAAAAAAGTGCTTCTAACAATCCCAGTAAAGTAAATCAGCCCATATCATGGTTCATTACATTTCTGAGGGCAACAATTCCCTCAGCATTCAACTTCATTTATAAATGCTTTAATTTTCTCAGTTTAAATTATTCATACAAGTGTAAAACAAAGGCATTCATAAAAACTTTAAAGGGATATAATTTACCAAAAGTATTAAATATGTGTGTTACAGTACACCACCACCACTCTTTTCTCTGTCACTGTCCCAGCTTTCAATTGGAAAAAATACAGATGGCTGAAACACAATGACACTTCAGTCCAACATTCACATAAATCATAAATGCCCTGGGTTCCTATCATGGATGAACATTACATTCTGTGACATCTGATGAATATTTATGTTGAAAAACAAACAAAAATTAAGCCAGCTGTTATTTTCTCATTTTAACTAAAATAAGGTTTGTATTAAAAAATGAAACACCTTTTGACAAAGAAATAAAGACCTTTTGATTTACGTCTCCATCTCCATCTGGAGTTTTCCGTTTTCACACGCTGAATGAATAAAGGATTTGACTGGCTGAGAAGCGTCACGTGTGAGTTACAATGCATGCAATTGGTCTGTGTGTTTCCTGTGAGCATACACTGAATATTATAAAGATAAAGGAAAAGGCTGTGCAGATTAAAATAACTTTACCAGAAAGACAAGAAAAGTAGCAAAGAGTAAAATGGAAAGGGTCTGTCAAAGTCTAGTAATAGGTTTGGATGTCATGAACTGGCTAACCTAGCACAACTCAAGTTCATGATCCAAACAGAAACAGTAGGGGATGGAAATAAAAAGCTTAATTACACGCCTCTAGGCGCTTTATATTGTAAGGGATAATATAAAGCGGTGTTACAATGATACAATGATACAGAGAAAACCCCCACAGTCAGATGAGCAAGTGCTTTGGAGACAGTGGGAAGGAAAAGCTCTTAACAGAATGAGGGGAGTAAGACAGGACAAAATCTGGCATCTGATAAGAGGAAGATCAGAACTTCTAGAAGAAGGAAGGAAATGTAAAAACTGAGAACCACTCCCACAGCCAAAGGAGGAATCAACACTGGAGGCAAGGAATAATGACATTAGTACACAAAGGGGAAATGGTAACATGAAGAGCAACTAAACAGCCTGGTTATCACACTAGAAAAACAGACTGGCGGAGACTGGCTGGCAGAGCTGGACACTTTGTACCGCAGCTGATGGCACCAATGAGGCACAGGTGAACCTGCCGGGGAGTGGAAAGGCTCTGAGCTTCACCCAAAGGGACGGAAGTTACACAAATTTAATGCTGAAAAGCATTTATTGTTTTGAACCTGATATAAGTGTGATAGTTATGTGTGTGATAGTTGCTGCTGGGAGTGTTCATTTATTTGGAATAAGACAGGGAAATGTTAAACAGAATGTATGCTTAATTGGCATTGGAGGATGGCTCAAAGCGCAGTGCCAAAACTATGGTTCTGTCCTGGCACTCTTTATTTAGTCCTCAGAGTGTTTAGATCTGAGCCCAAAATATTTCTTTCTTTCTTTTTAAGATTTATTTTGGGGACTTTTGGCTTTATTTGACAGTAAAGCAGGAGAAGACATGCAGGAAAGGCTACAGGTCAGACTCAAAGATCATAAATTCAAATTCAAATTTTATTTGTCACACACACAACCATACACAGTTTGACATGAGGTGAAATGCTTGTAGCTGTGCAATGCAATGCCCGACCATTAAATGACAGTGGTTTTACAGTATTTACAATTTACAGGTTATACAGACAAGGATCACGCAACACAAAACCCGATGCTCTGTCACGCCAATTTGCACCACACACGGACGACGGAGAGAAGCAGAAACCCATTCTGCCCGCCACATGCATCGTGGGAGCTATCACATGGGAGATCGAGAGGATAGTCAAAGAGGCCCAGCAACAGGAACCAGACCCAGGGACGGGCCCTGATGGACGGCTGTTCGTCCCCACAACGGTCCGGAGCAGAGTTATACACTGGGCCCATACAGCGAAGTTATGGATGCCAGGCGTCGCGGTAGGGGCTTCCAGTTTTTGGTGGATTGGGAGGGGTACGGTCCGGAAGAGCGTGCTTGGGTGCCGCGGTCTGCGATTCTGGATGATGCTATGGTGAAGGAATTCCGCCGCCGGCACCCTGACAAGTTTGGTCGGTCGCTGGGAGGCTCCCGTTAATGGGGGGGTACTGTCACGGCTAGACGGTCCTCACCGATCGCCTTGCCAATTTTTGGTGGTGTTTGTGTGTACTGTGTCGTGTTCTCCTCTCCATCCTGTGCATGTGTTTTTCTGCTGGAACATGTACCTCCGGAAGCCGTGGCACGGAACGGCAGCTGACCCGAGGGGAGTGTCCTGAGCTGGAATCGTCGCACCTGTGCGTAATCACTTCGCCGGCTACAACTAATCTGAAGCAGACCTATTTAACGGTGCGGTCGAGTCACAACCAACGCTGGAATGTTGAACTAAACCGGGTAGCGTAGTCGCGGCTAGCATACCCAGTTTGTGAAGGAGAGAACGTTTTTGTTACTGTGCGTGTGCTTTTCTCATCTGCCTCCAGGATTCAGGGATCGGAGGAGGAGCAGGCACAAGGAGTTGTTTTGGATTGTCACTGCACTGTCACCGCAGGGAGAAGTCAGAAGTCTCTGCACTGCCCTTTCTGGATTACAGACTCGAACTGTTGGCTCACCTTTTCACTGTGAATAAATTCACTGTCACTCTGCAAGGAGTCTCGCACCTGAGTCCTTTAACCCAATTCTCCATGACAATTACTCATCTCTTAGAGTGAAAATATAGTAACAATTGTGAGTGTTAATGACAGTTTACTCTATAACTGAATTTAATTCTAATCAGAGTAAAACTGACTCTGAAAATTCAACATAGAGATCAGTGTAACTTTTACACTGTACGGGGCTGGACCATATGTTCACTGGCTCTTCGTTGAAATGGATTATTTTAGGCTTGCGTTACCACTGCTCATTTTACTGTGTTATACCTTGTCATGGTCCTGGGCCATGTGGGCCCAGTATTCTCAGTTTTTGTGTGTTTTGTATTTTATTCCCTAGTTATGCCTTGGTTCCTAGGATTATTTAGTTAAGATGTTCCTTATTTGGTTACCTCCTGTGTGCCCCTGTGTATCTGTGAGCCCTCGTCTCTCCTTGTGTTTTATTCTATGTTTTCCCCAGCCCGTTATGTCTGTGTTTTCCCCGTGCTCTCTCTCCTCCTGTCTGAACCTCTGTACTTCCTGTTTTACTTTGCCCGTCTCCCGTCAGTGTGGTGTTCACTCCTGCCGTGTCTTGTTATGATTATCAGTGTCACCTGTGTTCCCCGTGTGCTCCCACTTCCCTCGTTAACCCTCTGTGTATTTATGTCTGCGTCTCCCTCACTTCTGTGTCGCGTTCTCCCTCATGTTGTGTGTGTTCCTCCCTGTTCCTTGGCGAGCTTTGTATTTAGTTTTCCCAGTTTAGTTTTGTATTTCCTACGTTCTGCCTCTCCAGCATTAAAGCTGTGATTTTTGAGTTCATCCCCGAGTCTGTGAGTTTTGCAATTTGGGTCCTCCTCCTGCCTGCCACACAGCGATCCATGACAACCTGAGTGTCAAAGGTTTAAAAAGACTAATCTTGTTCTATGTATCACTTCTACTATTACATTTCAGTGTTTAGCTAGCTTTCACAATACACTGATTGATTTGATTGCCTTTTCTAGTACTTAAATGCTTATTTTTATAAGTATACTAAATTTCAGAAAATGTAACCTTTCTAATTCATTTTCTAATTTCAGCTTGTTCAGGTATTAAGGAGATTCCAATTTTATCCTATTACATCAACTCAAAAGACTCAATTAGGACAGCTGCTCATTAAATGTAATAATCGTAAAACTCAGCCTCTGGTACTAAATAATGTGGCAACCTTTATTCCAGATTAAAGTAGCTGATCAACTGACGAAGTGTCAAAAAAGAAAACAACATTCTGTGTTTGCATTACACACATTTTTTTGTATTCTGTATTGTACGTGTCCGCAGCAAGGATGCAGTCATGAAAAGGGATTACACCCAATACTTTATTTCTTGGCTGCTTCACTTCACCATGTTTTGGGAAAAAAATCTGCTGTGATTGGCTTGCAATAAATCCTGGGATAGGGTGGGCTGCAAAGCATACTGTATATCTGATGCATCCTTCAATTTCAATTTCATTTTTTTATACAGCACCAAACCACAGCAACAGTCACCTCAAGACGCTTAATATTGTAAGGTAGACCCTACAATAATATATCCCAGGAAAAGGGTCTGCTTTACAGCAGTTTAGGTACTACTAGCTAATTTGAAATTGTGGGTCATTTATTATCTACAGGTGATCTAAAGGCTAATTTAAAGAACCCTTTTCAGGAAAGCTTTGACAACAATGCCTGATCTCAAGAGTGTACACTATTTTGAATGACAGTAAAATACAAACCTTTATTAAATCAAATGTAAATGTAGCCTGAACATCTAATCTTACCACATATTATAGTGTTTAGCCATATTAGTGTTATACTAGAATTCTGTGTTCTACCAAGACTTAAGTTTGCATATTTTTCCTTGGCTTTCCAAAATTAGGACCAAATATTCTGTGAGACTGTCCACATTCTGCTCTTCACTTTTATTTTACGTGGCCACTTTTTCTCTATCTGCTCCCCCTGCTCTTAGGAATTCACCCTTTGCTGAAAAAGATGTGACCCATGAGAGAAATGAAATAGCCAACAGATGATGGGGGCAAACTCAGGTAAATACTCTTTGCTACAGTGTGTGTGTGTGTGTTTGCCACTTCCCTCACCCAGCCATTAAAGGACAGACAGTTCCAGACTGGTGCTGCATCAGAAACAAGAGACTCCACCTCTGTCTTGTACATAAACACAAGGAAGGAAGAAAAAAAGCTCTTTAGTCAGTAGAAAAAAAACACTTCAACCCAGCACATAACAGCACTGTGCAGGATTGTCAGCAGACCAGTCTAAAATTCTGTGGGACTTCCAGATAGAGACGGACAAACTGGGCAACCAAATGGACATAGCAGAGAAGGAATAAGGTCATAGTGTAGATGTAGTAATACCAAATGAAAGCTACACCAGGTTGCTTTCATTTGGTAAGGATCACCCTAAGGATGATCAAAAAATACCAGAGCCTGTGGAGAGTGAAGGCAACAGTAGTCCCCGTGGTAAGCACCACACTCGGGACAGTGAAACTCAAACTTTAAAAAGAAAACAAAAAACAACATAACATAATGCAACAATTACATTTTTCACTTGAAGTAATCAGTTGTTTTACAAAAGAAAAACTAAAAACCTTGACTAATTGAAAATGCTTTTGGTTCCCTGTTCTGTCTGGTTGCATTGTACATTAAATGTATCCAGCTCTAGAGTTTCATTGTCAATAAGTTGAGGTTACATTTTGAAAGTATTTGCAGATGCACAGTCTGTCCGATTATAGTGTATTTAAAGTTATACATTGTCAGGGTTTCATACTTGAAGTTATGCAAAGGAAACAGACATACTTTTGTGTGTGTGAATGTGTGTGTGAATGGGTGAATGACTGAATGTAGTGTAAAGCGTTTTGGGGTCCTAGGGACTAAGTAAAGCGCTATACAAATACAGGCCATTTACCATTTACCATACTTTTGTTCTTCACACTGACCTGAAGCCTTTAGCTCATGTAAAAGAACAGCCCACTATTGGTAAGCTGGTAATAGGTGGTATTTATTCACTGTTACCTCTCCTCATGTTATGAGGCAAGCGTGGATTAGTATTATAGAATGAAGAGACAGTTTGTCATTGACGAGCTCCGAAATTTAAAATGAAAATTACCCAAATCAAAAAGACACAGACAGCAGAGGACAGCATGTCAGCATACACAAATAGCGCAAATTACACATTTCATTTGACACATCTACCATTGTGCCATGTTTGCTTTCATGTGCCTGGGAATGATGCTGTCTTGATTTGTCACATTTTCTGTACTAACCTCACTCTGTTTCATTCATGTGTCTCTCTTCATTTTACCCACCTTCAGCTTTGTGATACCCATCAAGTGTGGAATGTTTGATGAATGATGGAATGACGAACTACTGCTTCCACGAATCGGCTAAAATGTCAGGCTCTCCTTCACATGTCATCTTGTACATGTTTTTATGTGAATGAAGAGATGAAATACTATCTTTATCAGTGTCCATGCATGTCAAAAAATGATCAAAATATATTTTATTTTAAGAGCTTTTTCGACAAAAAAAAATTAGATGAGAAAATAGTGGAAATATACACACACTAAAAACAGAGGAGTCTTTCATTTAATGTGGAAGGTCGGTGTGTCATATGAACCTAAATGACATTGAAAAGCGCAGTGATGGACTGTCTGTCAGGTGGAGGGAACTAGTTATGGAGAGCTTTGTCAGAGATGAAAATGACCTTGACTTTGATGATTTAAGGAACAGGGACCTAGTGAAGGCTGTGAGCAGGTGAACTGTCTGGAATTACTTTGGATTTTGTGGATGCTATTGCAGTAGTTAAATATGGATATAATGAAAGCATAGATTAGGTTTTAACCAGCAGGTAAAGAGAGGAATGCACAGAAGTGTTCTGCAAAGGGAAAAACCGTCCTGGTGCTTGTTAAATACAGTAGGCTGTGTAAGCTCATTTCCTTCTCCTTATTTTTATTCTTGCACGCTACTAGAGTTGCTTTGCATGAACAAAAATTGTTTTTCCTCATACTGTGCCTTAATGTAGCTCCTAGGTCACTGTGTTTGGTCAACAGAATGACCTAGGGGCTACATCATGTTTATAAAAACCTTCCTAGAGGCTACATGTTTATAAAAAAAACTCCACTGTCATGCTCACTGGTAAGCAGAGCACTGTTGTGAATTCTCAAGCAAGCATTTTTAACATTGCTCTCTTATCATTTTGAAACCAGATGTAATGAGTAAGGCATGGATCTGACTTAAAAGCCAAGAATACTGCACACTGAAAAGCTAGTGAATCTAATTTCTTCCATGGCCCAGACTGTGTGGGGTTTGCATGGTCTTTCCATGCCTCAGTGGCCTCCCTCAGTTAAAAGACAGGTTAATTGGTGACTCTAAACTGACCATATCTATGTGTATCTCTACACATAGATAACACACACACACATAGATAACATAGTTAGTCTCACAAGTTCACTTATTCAGTTGGGGCCAGGTAGTTTTGGATAGCTTTTTACTTTGTGAATTTAACATTTCTGTGATCTGAAACGTGTAAGTGTGAGAAAAATGCCAAAGCCTTAGGCAGAGTGGAAGAAAACGAGTGTCAGTAGAAGAGATAATGTTAGAGTGGAAATGTGTACATGAGAGAACAAGTAGATGGAGTGCAGTGTTTAGTTTCTCTGTTGGCTTCAATGACAGGAGGAAGGCAAAGGGAGTGGAGCAGATTAAAATTTAGACTGCTAATTCAAACGGAGAGAGGAGGAAAGTGATTGACAGCTACCTCCAAGGGGATTATGAGTAGGAGTCATGTGGGGATTGTGGGATATGTGGATTGAGTGATAAACTGTAAGAAAGTGAAATAAAAAGTTTAGGTTTACTCCATCATCTTGGTGTGTGTAAGTGTGTGTTGTTGTCTTTCTGGGGAAATAATCCACAATTTGAAGAGCTGCTAAAACCAATGTTCCATAGGCAGTATTGTTTTGTTGGAGAGCACGATCTGTTGCATCAGAGAGTGTAGAGAAGCTCATGTTTTGGAGACGAGAAACTAAATTATTATTAAGTTAGCATTTTAGATTTATTTCATATTTTTGTTTTATTTTTGATTTCATTGATTGATTGATTGATTGATCATACTTTATTCATCCCGAGGGAAATTGGGTTAAGGTTGCCAGACGTGCCAGCGCCATCTTACCCTTCCGACCATACATACATTACACAAACATCACATGGGGAAGACAGGTCAGAGAGGTATAACAATGGAAAATAAACAACATGAGGAAAGACGAGGAGAAAAAAGAACTCCCCCCAGACTGAGCTCCAACAGGGAGATCAGTTTGAGAACAGAAGAAATTACACCTCAGTGCATACAAAAAGCACATGACTATCAATACACCATAGAAACACAAGGCAAGCAACAGGGGCGGGTGTAGACAGCGCATCCGGTCCTGCAGCATGTCTGCACTGGTCCAGTCGACCGCCATCTTCCCCAGGAGGGGACAAGCATCAAAGGCGTTTGGAAAGGGAGGGGGGGATGAGTGTGTATCAGTGTATGTGTATGTGTGTGTGTGTCCAGAGTTCAGCTGAAACAGTGTCCTTCACCCTGCCAGGCTAAGTAAACAGTCTTCCAGCCAACCCAGGTGGCCTTGCATAGGGGAGGAACAGTCTAAGCACAGTCTGTTATCAGGGTGTTTTTGTTCAGCTCCAGCCTTGAGATCACAGCTGGCGCCGAAGTGGTAGCCGCATGAAATGATGGTGGTTTTTACTTTAGTGTGAACAACTCATATGAATTTCAAAGCTGTTCTAACAGTCCGACACTGGTCTCTCAATCTCCCGTTGGAGAGGTTGGAGGTCTCCATGATGTTATCAAACTTACACTCCGTGATGTTGTCATTCTTGTGCTCAAAGAGCAGATTCTGAGAATGCACGACCGCAGTGAGCTTCTCCAAGATGTGATCCAATTTGCGCTCAGAGGTCTTATTTTGAGTGTTCACGGCAGCCGCAAGCTTCTCCAACATCTTATCCGTGCTGCACTCAATGAGCCCATTTTGAGAACTCATGCCTCGTCCCATCGTTTCAATCAGAGTGGGCAGCTTTGTCGGGGTTTCAACAGCCGGTTCCACATTCTTAATTCTTCGATAAGCCAGTGCAAAGCCAGCTCCGATCAGCAAGAACCCTGTTATCATGGTTCCAAATAGGTAGATATCTTCAGCATCTTTGATCAACAGTCCCGCCAGGCACACGACCCTCCAGTTATGCCACCCGTCCATCGTGTATCCGGCTGGGAAAGTACCTCCAGGACACTCAGGCTCACCTGAGCCCAGACTTCTCGTTGAGAAAAGGCTGTCAATTGCATTCAGGGACCAGTTGATCAAATCCATAATTCCTCTTTTAGGTTTTAGAGAACAGACTGTGAGAGAGTGTTCCAGGGAAAAGTAATACAAAAAACACAAGACTAGACAAGGACACAAGAGGCTAAGCAGGGAAGCTAAGGGAGAGGAGGAGGAGGAGGAGAAAAGTACATGGCATTCATAGTTACATTTTCTGTGTTTGACAATTTACAATTTACATCTGTGCTGGGAGCATGACATATGCTCAGTACTTTAATGAGATGAAGCAGACAGATTGATTGTACCCCAGTGTGTTGAAATTTTGCATATGCACAATTTCACTATAACCTGCCTCAAAAGATTATTGAAAAGAGGTCTCTTGTTATGGTGGCACATCATTAGAGAAGTGCCTATTGGTGTACTGGTGTTTTAAACCTGAGTTATTCAATGGAATAATGCATTCAACAGGAACTACTTTTCATGGTAAATGGCACATGATGGTAGCAAGGTATAGTCATTCTAAATGCTGTATAACATTTTTTTTCTATCACACGAAGACAGTCAGTGGGAAACAAGCAGAAAGCATGAACAATTACCATTTCTTTCTTTTCATCTGTAGAGGTCATGTTCTGTCATTAAACATGTTTAAAAGACAATGAGGTTACATTAAACTGGCTTGGGAGCATATACACAAACTTCAATCAGCCTGGGATGCATATCAAAAGTTATTGCAGAGAAAACACTAAAAGGCTTTTATATAATGAGCTCATCTTTTAAAGGAACTTTTAAATATTATTAGATCGCATGTGAAGTATGAGATCATTACAGATAGTTAGACTAGATGCAGTCGCCTCACCATCTGTAATGATCTTTTTTGATAGCTAGAAAGAGAGAAAGATAAAAAGAAAGAAATCTGGTCAGGTGGTGTCTGTCTAAAATACACAGGAAAAAACCATCAAAGTCCTTCTGACATGTCATTTGTCACCACACATACACATACATCCAAAGAGAGAAGAGTTCATAGCCAGGTCAGACTCTGAGAAAAAAATCCCCACTGTGAATCCATGTCTTCATTCCAACAAACTTGAGTTTCTTGGTGCAAGTCTGACGGGTAATTCTGTCCTCAAAAGTTCACAGTGTTAAAGGCTTTTAAGTCTGAGGTTAAAATTGGAAATTCAAGTCCAGGTCAGATAAAGGTCTCTGTTATACATAAATATTGATCAGAGATTAATGAGGCACTGGTAAATTCAAATCAATACTCATCAATACTGATGGGACTAGAGTGACGCTAGTTCAAACCAGTTTTGAATTTTGCATAAAGTCATGAATGTTTACTGAAGGCACACTATAATAAATTCATCCTGTCTTTTTTATGGTTAAACAACAATTGTGAATGATAAGCTAATCATACTATCATACTATCAGTGTAAGGGTGTAGCTTTGAAGCACATTATGTAATGAGTGGTCAGCATTAATTGTGCATAGTCATAACTGATAAGGAGATAGATTGGGGGCTGTACAGATAGAAACGTTCACAACAAACACATGTCGAATGTGTTTATTTAGAACGTTTTGGCATTTTTCTTTCTTTTGTTACAGTACTTAAAAAATATTTTAACAAAAAAAGAATGTCTAAACAAAAAGAAAGTGAAAAAAAAAACACAGGTCAGGGAAGTGAGCTGTAGTGTCCTGGAAAGGAATCTGCCTCTTTCCCATTCTCCATACAGTTTTATTAGAAAGAAGGTATATGCCCTATTTCAATTATTAAGTTTAACTTTTGTTAAATCTGGCATTTTAGCAGGCCTTAAAATCAGGTAAATACAACATTTTATGTTGTATTTACCTGATTTTTTTAATTTATGTCATTATTTAACAAAAATGCTAACAAAAGCCAAGCAGTGCGTGAAGAAATAAGTTAACTCTGTAAGTATATTGCTTTCATTTCCATAAGAATTAAGAGGGTAATTTGCAACGAGGCGCTAATGATAAAACACATTTGGTTAACAGATCATCAGCAACTCTATAAAACAGCAAAGTTTGTTACCAAGAGACTCCACTGCCCTACTCGCCTCTAAACCAGGTAATAGAAATTGCTTCCTTTTTCCTCATCTCTTAATGTACAGAGTCTTGCCCTATCTGCATGAAAAGTACACGACTATAAGAACATGACAGTTTTAATGAGAGTGCTAGGTTTTGAATTTTTACTACTTTAAAATGTGCCGTGAGTGTGTGTGTCCACGTGTGTGTGTGTGTGTGTGTGTGTGTGTGTGTGTGTGTGTGTGTGTGTGTGTGTGTGTGTGTGTGTGTATAACAAAATGCTACTGAAATTAACCTGAACCCTTGAAGTGTTAGGAATTATTCCAGCCAGAAAAGCCCATCCTCATCAACTTTTTAAATTGGATTTTACCCTCTCTCCATCACTTTATTGTTTTTGTAAAAACATTTCAATTAGACATGCGTGGACTGTATACTGAACTCAGAGGAATTACATTTCTCCATGCATGCATTGACACAAAAAGCTTCAAAGAGCAGTGCTAGCCAGCTTTTATACAAACTAATGGATTTGTTTTTGCTGACAAAGGAGCTGGTATAAGAAAACTGGCACACAAAGGCACAGCAGAATGCTTACATGTTACACACACACACACACACACACACACACACACACACACACACACACACACACACACACACACACACACACACACACAGGTAAGCAAGTTGAAACAGGAACACTTGTTTTATTTATGGGAACCAAGTAAAATAAGTCAATTAAATAAAAACACAAAAAAAATTATAAATTTTCCTTGATAGTTTTCCGAGGGCTAACAAATGAACTTTTAACAAGATGAGTAGAGCCATTTTTTCAAATTTTTTTTTATCAGTAGCATTGTTATTACCTCAATATTTGAAAGTGGAAACTTTATAAAGTCTGGTGGTTAATTTTCGGAGGTGCATGATTTTCTTTATTTCAAAAGCAACTGGCTATTTACTACATTCATCTTTGATTCTAGTGCAGATTTCAGTTGTTGGAACTCGGGGAAGTGTTTTCTGTGCATGTTCTCAGTTATTCAGGTCATGGTAGAAAGTGACTGGAGTTTGCGGATGATCTAATATCCTCGTGTCGATGTTGTTCCCACGTCATCATAATAAATGTTGTTCCAGGTTCAACATTGCAAGTGACCAATCACATTGTTGTGACATCATACTTTTGCAAGCCAAGCGATTCATTCATTTATGAAATTCCAATGTTGCAAGGACAATATGTACAGGGAGTGCAGAATTATTAGGCAAATGAGTATTTTGTCCACATCATCCTCTTCATGCATGTTGTCTTACTCCAACCTGTATAGGCTCGAAAACCTACTACCAATTAAGCATATTAGGTGATGTGCATCTCTGCAATGAGAAGGGGTATGGTCTAATGACATCAACACCCTATATCAGGTGTGCATAACTATTAGGCAACGTCCTTTCCTTTGGCAAAATGGGTCAAAAGAAGGAATTGACAGGCTCAGAAAAGTCAAAAATAGTGAGATATCTTGCAGAGGGATGCAGCAGTCTCAAAATTGCAAAGCTTCTGAAGTGTGATCATCGAACAATCAAGCGTTTCATTCAAAATAGTCAACAGGGTCGCAAGAAGCGTGTGGAAAAACCAAGGCGCAAAATAACTGCCCATGAACTGAGAAAAGTCAAGCGTGCAGCTGCCAAGATGCCACTTGCCACCAGTTTGGCCATATTTCAGAGCTGCAACATCACTGGAGTGCCCAAAAGCACAAGGTGTGCAATACTCAGAGACATGGCCAAGGTAAGAAAGGCTGAAAGACGACCACCACTGAACAAGACACACAAGCTGAAACGTCAAGACTAGGCCAAGAAATATCTCAAGACTGATTTTTCTAAGGTTTTATGGACTGATGAAATGAGAGTGAATCTTGATGGGCCAGATGGATGGGCCCGTGGCTGGATTGGTAAAGGGCAGAGAGCTCCAGTCCGACTGAGACGCCAGCAAGGTGGAGGTGGAGTACTGGTTTGGGCTGGTATCATCAAAGATGAGCTTGTGGGGCCTTTTTGGGTTGAGGATGGAGTCAAGCTCAACTCCCAGTCCTACTGCCAGTTTCTGGAAGACACCTTCTTCAAGCAGTGGTACAGGAAGCAGTCTGCATCCTTCAAGAAAAACATGATTTTCATGCAGGACAATGCTCCATCACATGCATCCAAGTACTCCACAGTGTGGCTGGCAAGAAAGGGTATGAAAGAAGAAAAACTAATGACATGGCCACCTTGTTCACCTGATCTGAACCCCATTGAGAACCTGTGGTCCATCATCAAATGTGAGATTTACAAGGAGGGAAAACAGTACACCTCTCTGAACAGTGTCTGGGAGGCTGTGGTTGCTGCTGCACGCAATGTTGATGGTGAACAGATCAAAACACTGACAGAATCCATGGATAGCAGGCTTTTGAGTGTCCTTGCAAAGAAAGGTGGCTATATTGGTCGCTGATTTGTTTTTGTTTTGTTTTTGAATGTCAGAAATGTATATTTGTGAATGTGGAGATGTTATATTGGTTTCACTGGTAAAAATAAATAATTGAAATGGGTATATATTTGTTTTTTGTTAAGTTGCCTAATAATTATGCACAGTAATAGTCACCTGCACACACAGATATCCCCCTAAAATAGCTAAAACTAAAAACAAACTAAAAACTACTTCCAAAAACATTCAGCTTTGATATTAATGAGTTTTTTGGGTTCATTGAGAACATGGTTGTTGTTCAATAATAAAATTATTCCTCAAAAATACAACTTGCCTAATAATTTTGCACTCCCTGTATAATGCTTACCGTTTATGACAGAACTAAGTTCCTGAAATGCAATGAATTCAAATTGCTGGATTGGCGGACAGAGGCGGTTTCTTGCAAGTTAAGTAGATTTTTTGGGGGGAAAAAGGCGTTTTTTTTCCAAAGTTGCAACAGTATGACGTCACAACAATGTGATTGGTCACTTGCAATGTTGAACCTGGAACAACATTTATTATGATGATGTGGGAACAATACCGACACGAGGATATCAGATCATGCGCAGTTTGCACTGGTCATGTAGGAACACAGATCATGACAATGAACTCAGACTCCCCGGCTGGCAGTGATAATGCAAAACAAGTCAAATTTATTAGGGCTGATGTCCAAAACAAAACTAAGACAATCACACAAAAACAAAGGGAAATAGGAAACCCCTAAGAAACCTGAACTAAAAAAAATAAAAGTAGAGATGCTAGAAAACAGGAACACAAGGGGGAGACTGAAACAATATATACACAGTGTATAGTGTGGTTAGGAAAAGTGGAGACACATGGATACACAGCTGGAGCAAATAGGCATAATAAAACAGGGGAAGCAAAGCTGAACATAATGCACACGAGACAAGAGACTGTCACAATAGGGAAAGGAGGGAGGAGACAGAGACAAGACTAGGAAAACAAAGAACATCACTCTCTCTGATGAACAGAGAGAGTGACAAAACAAACAGGAACTAAGAAATAAAAACATAACAAACCTGGGTCAAAGACCAAGGACCATCACACAACTTTTTTGAAGACATTTCATATCCTGCCCAGGAGGCTTCTTCAGGTCCAAAATCAAGTGTTGGAAAGGCTCGGGTATTTAAACTCCAGTGGTGGTTGTTCCTTGAGAGGGTCAACCATCAAACATGTGTCTCGTCACATGAGCCAAGGTGTGAAAAAGGGAGGTTTCTGGTGAAAACACTGTGAGACTTTGGTTCGCTCTATCATGTGGGCTATTGAGGTCAACTGAAGCAAGGTGTGCATGTGAGTTGAGGCACCTGGGAAGGGATCTCAAAACTGCATTATAGGTAGCAGAGAGTTGGCATCATAAGCCACCCCCTCTTTTCAATGATGGTCCTTCTGGAAGAGTGCTCAGAGAATGTGCAGACCAGCTGACAGATTATTTTTCATGGCACTGTAGATATAGATGTTGTAAGCTAATGCTTCATTGAAAAAGACGAGTGAGCCTAAAAAGGTTAAAAAGTTTAAGGTGTGCTCTGTTTAACCCAGTGAACCCCTAAAATGGAATGGAAGTATATGTTTTCTTTAAATAATAAAAATAAAAATGATACATTTTATTATTGACTTGATTTAACCACTTTGCACCACTCTGACAGGAAATCTAACCTTAAAAATGTGACACTTAATCAACTAAATCAATTGATTCAATATGTCTCATTTAACAAAACTAAATTGTTTGCACTTATCAGATTCTGTCAAAAAATAATAATTCTGAGGTAAGTTCCTAGTTAATCACAGCTAACATGTCCACAAGACCTCTGCCTTGCCTCTATGCAGACCTCTCTGTGTTGACTGCATTCAAATGGCCAGTAGATTAGTTAAACAGCGCCAAATCTAGAAGGCCATCTGGGTCACAGTCTCTTCATC
This sequence comes from Aulonocara sp. 'chitande type north' Nkhata Bay, assembly GCF_057382095.1. NCBI lineage: Eukaryota > Metazoa > Chordata > Actinopteri > Cichliformes > Cichlidae > Aulonocara > Aulonocara sp. 'chitande type north' Nkhata Bay. The sequence continues at coordinate 12,359,624 of NC_141345.1, forward strand.
TGGCAGTTTTTTCACTGCCAGAAACTGCCTTATCTCTGCCCTCAGAGTGAACCAGGACAGCATAGGGCCCTGGCCAAGTGAACAAGTGTAACTGTGATAAAACACATCTGCTTTTTCTGCTTCCAGGTCTGAGAAGAGCTGGCTCAGATGTATCTGATTGAGTGCTTTTACACATATAGAGTTCCCTACCTTAATGAAAATGGTCATGACATGTCATGTATTATGGACTCTGGGTTTATTGATGAATAATGCAGCAGGGTTTAATCAGATTGCCTCTGAGCTTGCTTACCATCCTGCAAACCTTATTTCCTCTCTTTTTCTCCTTGATGCTCAAAACATCATGTTTTTCTTAATCCATTAAGTTGACCAATTAAGGTGTTCCCTATTTTCTGTCATAGGATATCACATAATTAACTTGGTTTACAACTTTCCATCCATCTATCCATCCATTCTCTTCTGCTTAACAAATTCAAGGTTTTGTATTCCAAAAACTGGGATGCTGTTGAATGTTGAAATGTTGAAAACAAAACAAAAAAACAAAAACTCAATACCATGTTTAGATATTTAAGTCACAATAAAACGCAGAAAAAAATGAATATGTTTAAACTGAGAAAACATACCATATTAACAAAAAAAGCCACTTTTGAGTTTGCAGCAACAGCTTCAAAAAAGTTGGCATGGGACAATAATAGATTGAGAAAGCAATTGGAACTAAAAGAAAACAGCTAAATTACAACTAATTAGTGTCAGGGTTCCTGGCTCGTTGACCTAGTGTTTTAATCTATTCATCCATCCATTTTCTTCAGCTTATCCAGGGGAACACCGAGGTGTTCCCAGGCCAGCTGAGAGATATAATCTCTGCAGCGTGTCCTGGGTCTGCCCCGGGGCCTCCTCCCGGTGGGACATGCCTGGAAAACCTCACCCAAGAAGCGCCCAGGGGGCATCCTTGTCAGATGCCCGAACCACCTCAACTGGCTCCTTTCGATGTGGAGGAGCAGAGGCTCTACTCTGAGCCCCTCCCGAATGGCCAAACTTCTCACCCTATCTCTAAGGGAGAGGCCAGCCACCCTTCGGAGGAAACCCATTTCCGCCGTTTATATTCGCGATCTTGTTCTTTCGGTCACTACCCACAGCTCATGACCATAGGTGAGGGTAGGGACGTAGATTGACCGGTAAATTGAGAGCTTCGCTTTTACGCTCAGCTCTCTCTTCACCACTACAGACCGGTACAGCGTCCGCATCACTGAACAAGATCCTCAGATACTTAAACTCCTCCACTTGGGGCAGGGTCTCATCCCTGACACAGACTGGGAACTCCACCCTTTTCCGGCTGAGGACCATGGCGTCAGATTTGGAGGTGCTGATTCTCATTCCCACCACTTCACACTCAGCTGAGAACTGTTCCAAGGCGAGTTGGAGGCCATCACCTGATGAAGCCAACAGGACCACATCATCTGCGAAAAGCAGAGATAAGAAAGCCTTCCGCCACTTGGCTATGCCTAGAAATTCTGTCTATAAAAATTATGAAAAGAATCGGTGATAAAGGGCAGCCCTGGCGGAACCCATCACCCACCAGGAACGAGTCCGACTTATTGCCGGCTATGTGGACCAAGCTCTTGCAACAGTCGTATAAGGACTGAATGGCCCGTAGCAATGGGCCAGACACCCCATACCCCCCGAAGCACCCCCCACAGGACCCCCCACAAGGGACACGGTCGAATGCCTTCCCCAAGTCCACAAAACACATGTAGACTGGTTGGGCAAACTCCTATGCGCCCTCGAGTATCCTCGAGAGGATAAAGAGTGTTTTCAGTTCTGGACATTTTGTCACTGTTTATTTTCACATGTATGTTTCCTGTTTTATTGTGTTGGTCATCTGTCTGTGTGCAATATGTTTAGTTCTACTTCCTGTGTCATCAGACTTTGTTCAGCCGTGTTCTCACCTGTTTCCATTCATCATCATTATCCAGTGTATTTAAGCCCTTAGTTTCCCTCAGTTCCTTGTCTCGTCATTATCAATTTCATATGTGTGTTTTCGGTCCAGTCCGATTGTTCAGTTTAGTTCAACCTTTCATGTTCTATCCATCCTGTCTTTATAATAAACATAATGCACAAAGCATAATGCATAAAGCCATATCTAATCCCTGAGTATCAGCACATCTTCGAAGGTAGTCGGCTGGCTCTGGGGGTTCCTTAAAGGCACCATACTCCTCCTCCTGCTGCTCCGTCTGCATGCGAGCCTCCTTGCTGATCTCCGGCTGATCACTCTCCCGCCTCTCCAGTCTTCACTTGTCCACCTGCCTCCTCACTCACCAGCTCTTCTGTCTCGGTGTAGCTTAGCAGCTCAGCCTCCTATCTCGGCTTGTTGGTGGCTCAGTCATCCAGTCACTCCACTGTCTCCGCCAAGAGGAGGTGAGGCTCCGATCATCGCCACTCTTCTCATGTGGAACAGTTCCCCAGGGTGAGTCAGATTTTTTCCATCCTGCTTATCACAAGCCAAAGACTGCTGTTCAGTCTGCTGACTATTCAACATTCCATTAGCCCAGCAAAACCTACGACTGTTTATTATCAACCAACTTCAATAAAAACTGTCATTATAGACACTTACACCTCCAAATCTGATCACTTCTCTCATCCTGTATTCGTCCCAGAACCTGTCTCTCGGCCTGTTCCTGCTTGCAGGATGGCTTGTACCCTGCCTACCCCTGCACCCCTGGACATTATTCTGCTAGCCACAGCTAGTCCATAATGAACACCATGTTCGAACGTAAGTGTGTCTGGCACCAGAATACACTATAGGGTGCAAGTTGGTAATTAATTATATAGTCACGTTGTCACGGTCGGACGGTCCTCCCTAGGCGACTTGGGTTTTGGTGTGTGTTTTTTCTCCTGTTTCTCCTCTCTCCCAGCCGTGGGGTTTGTTTTTTATGGAAGTTCACGCTTCAGGAGAGGGCGTGGCAAGGACGGAGGCTCCTCCACACGGCTGTCGATTCACCTGCGCTTGTTTACCCTGCCAGCTGCTTCTAATCAGCCTCCATCTTAGAGCTGTAGGCGGTCGGACACGCCATCGGGGCTGAAAGCTGACAGCTCAGAGACTCCGATGCATCGGTGGGTCTGTGCTTTGTGTTTGCGTGTTTTTTCTTTGCGCTAGATTCTGAAATTGCAGTTTTGTCTGTCTCCAACCAAGATTGACTGAACCAGCAGCAAAAGAAGATCCAAACTACGCTTCACATTTCACTTCACATAAACATTGTCATGAAATCCCTCTTACTTTTGCTGTTTGCTTCCACCACAGTACTTCAAGAACAGTTTCCCATCTAAAAATCTCTGTTTTCCGCATTATTCGCTTACTTATCACCCACAAGTCTACCATTTTGTATAGCGCTGTCGACTGCTGTGCTTTTTTTTTTTAATCTAACTGATTTCAGAGCAGAAAGCCTCATTTCTGCTGTTCAATACTGAAGAAATGCAAACTTTTTAAAATTATGCAAAATTGCAAAATGCTTAGCTGTGTCTCTACTGAAACCTCTGTAACTTTGCTTTCCTTCACTACAGCAACATCAGGTAATGTTCATATGTTGATTCATGGTTTTCTTCTGTTGTTTTTTTGTTTTTTTTCTTCTTTTGTGTTCCATTTGAATCTTTAGCCATCAGAATTGTTGTCTTAAGGCCAAGAAAGATGCCAAGTGGATTTATTTTACCAAGTGGATCATCATGGCCTTGCCATATTGGTCCATTTGATTGACCTTTATTATAATTATGTATTTATTTTATTTCAGTTGCTACAAACGGGACAGACATGACTGGGGGACAGGACAGGGAGAAAGAATGAAAGAAAGAGAGGGAGAGAAAGAAAACCAAAGGGGAGAAGAGACGGTGAGAAGGGGGGGGGGGGGGGGGAGAAAGAAAAAAAAACACAAACAAAACACCTGGATCACCTGTATGGAGAAAAAAAACAGAAGAGAGAGCAAAGAGCAACATAATAAAAAAACAGCACCTTCACAATAAACTAGCTAGCAGTAGATAACAGTAGATATTAAATAATAAACGATATTGTGCAGCACGCAAGATAGACAGCCCACAATGTGCTTTGAGGCAGCAGCCAAGAAAGGTGTAGTCCGCGTCTGTGAACAACCGTGTGCACACCTGTGTTGATCAGCATGCTTGTATTCCGAAGGTTTCTCCATGTAATGATCTGCTAGGGAGTGTTCAAGGTTCAAGGTTCTTTATTTGTCACATGCATAGTTATACAAGTATAACACGCAGTGAAATGTAGCCTGACACGCTCCTCGACATGTGCAAAAATTGGGGGGGGGGGCGGTGTAGAGGAAGAACATTATATATATATATATATATATATTGTATATACACTGGGTGAATGTGCAGTAGTAGCAGCAAGCAGGTGAATTCTATACATTAATATGAATAGATATCTGACTATTTTACAGGATAGACCATATAAACATATTTAAAATTAAAGGAATTGAAATGTACATTGTGCCTTGGTTTAGAGTGTCTGGAAGAGAGTCCTGTCTCAGTCAATTATAGATGATGTGAGAGGGCGGGTGTGTGTGTTTAGGGCCCGGATGGCTTGGGGATAGAAGCTCCTCTTGAGTCTCTCTGACCTTGCCCGGAAGATGCGGAACCTTCTACCAGATTGCAGAAGTTGGAACAGTTTGTTGCCTGGATGGGACGGGTCCTTCAGTATCTGCGCTGCTCTAGTCCGGCATCTCCTGGTGTAGGTGTCCTGAAGCGGGGGGAGAGCAATCCTGCAGCAGCGTTCTGCTGTACGGATCACTCTCTGGAGAGCTTTTTGGTCCTTCACACAGCTGTTCCCAAACCACGATGTCATGTTCTGTGTGAGGATGCTCTCCACAGCGCCTGTATAGAAAATCCTGAGGATCTTTGGAGAGACCCTGAACTTCCTCAGTTGTCGTAGGTGATACAGGCGCTGCCTAGCCTTTTTGGTCTGGACCTGAATGTGGGCAACCCATGTCAGGTCTGAGGAGATGTGGACACCAAGATACTTGAAGGACTGCACCCTCTCCACTGGAGCTCCATTGATGATAATGGGCTTGTAGTCACCAGCTCCTTGGTCTTGCTGACGTTCAGCTGGAGGTGGTTGTCCTGGGACCACGATGCCAGATTCTTCACTTCATCCATGTAGGCCGCCATGTGGGGAGCCATAGCCCCGTCCACCAGGGTATGAAGCAGGTATGGAGGAGATCCAGGCCCCAGATATCCAGAGGCCCCAGAGTACAAGGACCCGAGGAGGACCACCAAAGGGGGGGAACCGTGCCACCCTCCTGGGAAGAGCTGAGTAGAGCCCCAAAGGAGAGGTCACCCCGCAGCTACGGATCAGAGGCCAGAGGGGGTTGCAGTGGCGTGCCCGCGGGCTCTGCCGGCAGCCAGCTGTGCCAGAGCGAACCGAGATTCAGGCCCAGAGGCCAGAGGCCTGAGGGCATCCCACCCCCCGGAAGGAGCCCAGCCGGGCCACAGGCACCTGGCCCCGCCAATGAGCCACCAGGAGTGAGCCGGTACATACATGAGCGCCCAGCCCCAGACGACAAGGACCACCAACACACCAACGTCTGAGGGCATCAACCACCAGCAGGGAGTGTGGTGAGGGGAGATAGGCCTCCGTACTTTAAAGGGCCTGAGATGTACCCAGAGAGGTTGAGTCTAAGACCCAACCTGACATATAGACACAGACGAACAGGCACACGGGGACACAGACGTGCATTCCCACCCCATATGGACCACCAAATACTCGGCACTCACCCAACGTGTAGACAGACACAAATAGACACTGCACAGACAGTCGCACTCCCCAAACATACTCTATATCCCAGGTCCAGGTACCCCCGCCCTCAGAGGGGCAAGCCGCACCTAGACCCAGGACATGTAACCCTTCTCTCTGGGGTGGAGGCAAGCGGACCACCTCCTTATCTGCAGTAGCGGGGAGGCCCCGCATCCCAGACCCCAGTCTGACGGCCAGCACCTCCTCCCAGCCCCCCAGCCCTGACGGCTAACAGAACCGGCTGAGTGAAGACCTCAAACCTCCCTACGCCCGCTCATATGTAGTGTTGCTGTGTGCTGTTCTAAAGTGCATTTAAAACTCAGGAGAGCATGGTACTAGCTTCCTCTCAGAGAGCAGCACGGCTCCTCCCGAAAACCCTTAGTGTCTAAATGCATTTAAAATTGAGGGTAGGGCACCAGTGCCAGAGGTGGGTTGGAGTACACCGACCATCCTCTGGATGCTGTAAATCGTGCCCACCCACAAGGCCCTATATGTATGTGTTATGTGAGAGTGTGAGTAATGTGGATGTCTAGGTTGCAGAATAAAACTGAGGCACAGGCGGCCAGAAGGGGACAGAGGGGGAGTGCCTCCCCTGCACCCTGGTGACATACCTGCACCCCAAGCCCTGCGTGTGTGGGTTGGTGTGGTAGAGCGGAAATAGGGAGGCAGCTGAGGATGGGGAGGGAAGAAAGGCAGGGGCAAGCGGCCCCTCCCTGGGGCCAGCTCCCCCGCTGACCCCAGTAGGCACCTCCACACTCTGGAACCCACCAGGGCGAGGGGGCCCAGGCCCATCCGGACCGGGGCCCGCAGCAGCAGCAGCACCGCCCAGCCCCACAGAGTCCGGGGCAGCCCACCCGACTCCATCCCAGAGAAAACTGCACCCACCCCATCATCCAATCATCTCCCAAACTACACAAGACAATAGACACCCAGGTTGAGTTCATTCTCCACCTCTCCTATATCTCTCGCCCCACCTGCAGAGTGAGCTCCTGTAGTGAGGAGACCACCTGCAAAGATATAACAACCTCCCCACCAGTTAGAGAGCCCCCTAGTAGGGCCGATGCACCAGAGGTCCCCTGCACTGGGGCTGAGCCCCCCTGCACCCACCCGCCCACTGCTCCGGCAACACAACAGCCAGGACCCAAGCCCCGAAGGCCCGGCCAGCACCCCAGGCCGGGGGGCGGAGCACCCCCAGACCCCCAAGCCTCCACGCCCGTCCCGGACCCTCCCAGGGGCAGCCAGGCTACCAGGCCAGTAAGCAACGTCCGCCAGCACAGACCCTCCCCCATCTCTGCTGTACGCAGCCACAAGGAAAACACCATCCAAGAGCCCCAGAGCTCCTAACCAGGTCATGGCCACATCCCCCAGGTTAGTCCCTGTAGGGAAACGTCCCTAGGGACTCCCCAGACGCCCTAAGGCCGTCCCTACCCCCATATCAACCACAATAGCGAAGGCAGGACCAAACCATGACCCCCACCCCCACTAGGTGATGAAGCCGATCAAAGGAGCCCAAAGGGATTGATCAAATGTGATGGCAGATGTTGTATCAAGACTAATGTGATCTATTAGATGGTTTCTATATTGGTTAGAATTAAGATTATTTTTATTTTTCCAGTTAATGAGGACCATTTTCTTGGCAATGCATAGGGCCGTAAAAACAACGTGGGCTGTGTTTATTTCTGCAGTGACCTCATCCAAGTTGCCCAGCAAGGATACTAAAGGGGAGGCTGGAATGTTACATTTCAGACACTTTGATAAGTCTTCACATATCTCACGCCAGAATTTCTGAACTGGTGGACAGAACCAAAGAGCGTGGATGTAATTGTCCGGTGCATTTGCTGTGCAGTGTGAGCAGTTGTTGGAAGGCGTATAGCCCATCTTGAACATCCTATGACCAGTATAGTGCACTCTGTGTAATATTTTGTATTGTATTAATTGCAAACTGGGATTTCTGATGCATTGAAAGGTTTTTAAGCATATCTGAGACCAAAGGATTGGGTCTAAGTTGATTGATAAATCTGCTTCCATTTTGCAATAGGAAGGGATATTGATTCATCTATTTTAGAAAGTGTTCTGCATATTTAAGATAATAATTTTGGGGGTTTTAGACTAAAAAAGTTGTACCACACTTGGTGGTGTTTGTAATTCAGCTTCACTGGGATTACATTTCTTTTTTACTATGGATTTAATTTGTTGATATTCCAAAAATCGTTTCTTGTTGATCCCATATTGTGTAACTAGTCTGTCAAACGAAATAAAGTCTGTTCCTTCCCACATATGTTCCAAGTATCCTTTGCAACTCCAATCTGGAAAGTTTATCATATTATTGTTTTGTAATACTGTATGTCCGGATTGTTCCAGATAGGTGTACGTTTGCATGGGATTAATGAAGACTCTGTCATTTTTAGAAACTCCCACCATGCTGTCAGAGAACAGCTAATATTGATGCTTTTAGAGCATTCATGTCGTTTGATGTTTGAGCTGATAAATGGTAGGTCTGAAATTTCTAGGTTATTACATAGTGCCTGTTCTACATCTATCCAAGGCTCATCTAAGAGGGTGTGTTTAAACCATCTAGAGATGAACTGAAGCCTGTTGGCTAAAAAATAGTGATTAAAATTAGGCAGATCTAATCCTCCTTTATCCTTGGTCCTTCTGTTTTTATTTTTAAAATCTCCTTCATGTTGTCCTGTGTTTTATGCTCTGTTACTTTGACACAAAGGCATCTGCTGTGATGCTTACACCCCTGATAAAGTCTCACAAGTGTCAGCTTTCTTTTTATTGATATACAAATATGGATATGTATTGATAAATGATCAGAATTATAATATTATTGACTGTCTGAGGAAAATTTCCCCGATTCAAATAGAACCGATCGAATCATGGATCGAATCGGGACCTTGTGAATTGGAATGGAATCAAATCAGTGACGATACCCAACCCTCCATATTCGTCTTTCACTTCTGTCACCTGTGTTTGTCCTTACCTTTAACCTAAAAATGTCCTATCTTCTTTCTTCTAACTCTTCATCACTTTACACACATCGCCCTTTTGGTTCAGTGCTAAAGTACAAGTGAAAAGGGAACCTCTTACCATATCCTCAGTGGACCTTTATCCTTCTTGTCCTTTTCTGTCTACATCACATCTCAAATATTTCCCACTCCCACCCTCCCTGCAGACACTCTCTCTCTCACACACACACACCTACACTCACACACATGCGCATTTTTTTAAGTCTCCATCTCTGCTGTCTTACTTCCCCAAAGTCAAATTTTGTTTTTTCACACTTCAAGGCCAGTTGTTCCTCCAGAAATAATTCTACTCCAGCACAGTTTGTTTCCCATTAACAGCACAGCCTCTGCTTTGCTAGTGATCCCCAATGTCTTCTGTAACCTTCATAACTGAAAGGGGAAAACCTTGCAGAAATGTCTGATTTATAAAGAAAACAGCCTGAATTTATTGAAGTTTTAATGATGATGATAATGAACTTTGATTTTTGGAAGCCTTAAACGCCATATCACTATGTACCCTTTAAACCCGGTCAAAAATAGAAAAAGTTAAAAGGTCAACAATGGTCAAAGGAGAATAATTCAAAACAGGAAAATCAGTTTCCCCACGTAGTACCCTGCTTTTCTATTTCTTTCCACCTCCACCCATCACCTACAATGTCTTTCCCTCCCTTACTCCTTCAAAGCTCAAGGTCGAGAATTACTCAAAGATACTGTTGGGTTTTAACAGTTAGCCTCCCTTCAGTGTATTTGCATTCAACTGAAATTTGAATCGGTGCCCATGTGGGTGTTAAAAGGAATAGGAGCAGATATAAGTAATGTGCTCCCACACAGTAACAAAACTTTAAGTGGTGAAGAAATTCATGGTGCCAAAGCAATTCCAATAGTCATATATCAAAGGTGGTCTGCTGACTTTAATTGGAGAACAATTCTTTTCAGAGAAGATAGAATATGACTAGCAATTGCATAGAATTGCATGGTTCACACAGGCAGACTACTATCCTTTTGATATGTTTAAGCCCCTGGTTTATTTGAAGACAGAAAAAAGTCAGATCTCTGAAGGTTATTTGTCTATGTTTGTCAATGTTTGAAAGATCAGAATCAGAATACTTTATTAATCCCGAAGGAAAAGATTAATAAAGTATGAATGCAGAGTAAGTTTTACTTATTTTTCTGAAGTCTAACAATCTGAACTCGTGGTACATCAGGCATAATATTAGGACCACTGACAGATAAAGTGAATAACAATGGTTATCTCTTCATCATGGCACCTGGGAAGCATGTGAATATTTTGTTCTCAAAATTAATGTTAGAAGGAGGAAAAATGAGCAAGCGAAAGGACTTGAGAGAGAGTTTGACAAGGAACAAATTGTGATGACAAAGGTCAAAAAAGAAATGTTCGTGTAGGATACTACAACATTACAGTGAACAAAAGTTGAAGGAAAAAGACAAGGCAACTGGAAGATAACAACTAGAGAATAGAATAGAAAGTCCATTAATTACATTGTACATGTACTGTAGGAGCCATTCTTGGGTTAATACCTTATGTGGTCACTAGAGGTCACCTTTTTCTGTTTTGATCATGTAAAGGTATTTAAGGTAGACGCACGTAATCGGGGTCAGGTGTGTCATTGATTGTAAGAAGGCAAACAGTTTGTGACCGCTGCGCTGTTATGTTAAGATGATATGGGGATAAAGACCAAAAAGGACAAGATAAGTACTGCTGGAGTTATTGGACATTTTACTTAATTCATACATACCAGTGACATCGCATCACCCCCGTTAACGACCACCTCAGTGGTTTCAAGCGTAGGCTTAGCCTCTACATTAGAGTCACAAACTCGCTTTTCTTTGGGGAAAAGTTTGTGCCAACTGTGCCGCGTGTTTTGGGGACTTGGCGCAAACAGGACAATTAAATCTGAGTGATCGATCGTCGTGGAGAGCTGAATGCCATTTGGAAAAAGTTACCGTGGAGGGTTCACGAGGAGCGGACAGCTGGACTATCGCTCTATCAGCTGACGACGTGGAATTCCTGGCGACTGTTCCGTGGATGTTGGAGAGGACTCAGAATTCTTCATCGGAATCAGTACAGCGCCCAACGCAAGGTATGAGTAGCGCTACTAATAAATGGCCATTTATAAAAAGTGTGCACACTTATTCAAGAAGACGTAATTCTAATGCATTGGTGGTGAAACATAATAAATCTGATTTATAAACATAAACCCTCAATACTTGGTAAATATTTGAGTTTTGGAATATTTGAACTATGGTCACAAATAAAGCTGCTGACAGGCCCCCTGAGCCTGCTGCAGAATCAGCTGTGCAAAGTAGCAACGCCAACAAGGCTGGGACGCATCCAGAAAAGGAAAAACGAGTGGTGAAATTGACTGCTAAGGCACTTGCAGAGAGACTGGACAGACTGCAACGTGATAGAAAAACTAAATTAAATAAAGCTAATAATTTAAAAGAGAGTATAAGGGTCTCAGTGGAAAAAAACCGAAAAATTCTCAACAATGAACAGTTGCATAAAGAATATAAAAACTTTATGGACGAGATGATAAGTAATGGATATGCAGAGCAAATACCTTCACACCAGCTGTCTTGCGAAAATGGAAAGAAGTGATATATTCCTCATTACGCAGTTTATCATCCCAGAAAACGATCTATAAGAATTGTATTTGACTATGGGGCATCATTCCAGGGGACATCATTACACAAGCAGCTCTTACAGGGTCCTAATCTCACAAGTACATTGCTTGGGGTTTTGCTTAGATTTCGACAGGATCCAGTCGCATTTATGGGTGACATAAAGGCAAGGTTTTATCAAGTTAAAGTTGCCAAAGAGGACAGAGACTTTCTGCATTTTTTGTGGTGGCCAGATGGAGATCTGAGCAAGGACATAACTGAGTTTCGAATGACCGTTCATCTGTTCGGTGCAGTATCTTCCCCGAGCTGCGCCAGTTTCGGTTGAGAAAAACGGCTGAGGACAATCAAACTGAATTCCTAGACAAGGTATGTGAAACGCTAAAAGAGAACTTCTATGTGGACGACTGTTTAAAGAGTGTGGCCTCCACCTCAGATGCTGTTGATTTGGTCAAAGATCTTTCAGCACTCTGTCAAAGGGGAGGATTTACACTGACCAAGTGGGTCAGTAACAATCGCACCCTGTTGCAAAGTATCTCAGAGGAGCAAAGGGCTAAAGACTTGAAAGAATTAAATCTTGACAGAGACAAACTTCCGGTAGAAAGAGCTCTGGGCTTGCAGTGGTGTGTGGAAAATGATACATTCAATTTCAAAATGGATGTTCCTCAAAAATCCTGTACTAAGCGTGTGATGTAGCATAACTTAAGCAGCAAGGAAGGTGATAAGTAAATAGCATTAGCAGATGATTGAAGTTCTTTTAAGCATATTTTATTGCTAGCATCTCCCTTTTACCATAAAACAATCAATCAGGCATGCAAAAATCCCACTGGCTTTATACAAGACTTTGCCCACACCTGACCTCGTTAGTCCCTACCATTGAAACAAAATAGGTCAAACCAAATAATACAATTCTAAACAAAGAACAGGAATAAAGTCATGCATGAAACTGACAAACTCATTTACTCAACTAAATAGTTTGTAAAGTAAAACACTGCATACAATATAACTCAAAAGGCTACTTTAAAGAAAACAAACAATACTATACAAAATGAAAAACCCTCCATTTGGTTACACCCAGTGATGCAATCATTGACCTCATGACCCTATATAAACAGGAAGTAGTGGGCGGCCCTTCCCATACATCTGTCTCACATATAGGACCTGAATGCACAACATGGACACCATGGTAAGTATAACCAAAGCAACATAAAGAAACATAATTTACCAGACATGTGCCTGTAAACAGAAGAGAATTCAGATGATCTGATGGTTAGTAGTAGTGATGAGCAGATGAAGCCCCATGAAGCACTGAAGCTTTTCATCCAATTGGTTCACCCCAACGCGAAGCTTCATGAAGCTTCATTTGCTCTAGCAGGACACCTACTGGACGTAAAAATAATAGCTGGCATGAATTTGAAGAGTGTGGCATTTTGCACACAGCCTGTAAATGTCAACAACAAAAGGAGTGTGTAAAACATGTATATTGTAGTGATGGCAGTATACTGTGTATATTTATAGTGGCAGTATGGGAAATGATTATTTGGAAATGCTTGAAATGGAAATGATCATTTACTGTGAGGTGAGGTGTGGTTGGGGTGTGGACAGTAGTTGTGCTTTTGTAACGTTGAGGTATGGACAGCTACACACTGAGGCTTTGAGCCTCAGTCCTGCCTGTTCACATTTTATTCTGTAAAAACTAAATTTTCACTGCTTTTATGACCTTTTTAGTGGGGAGAACATAGCTAGGATTTAATGATTTAACAAATCTTTTGAATCCTTTGTCCTCCACAATGCTAAATAGCTGGGAGTCCTCAATCACCATGCTGACCAGGTCTTCATCTATTTGAGATTGTTCTCCTGAACTTATAACAGTTGTATAATATTGTTATATCATTTAGTAACATTACTGCATCCTATATTATCATTGCATTTGATGGCTCACCTGGTCTTGCTCCACAATCGGTGTCCCCCTTATTCTCATGCAAAGCTCTGTAGTGCCTAAGCATGGATGAGGTGTTGTTGTTGTCATATCCCAGCTCCCTGGCACATAGCAAACACTTCTCCTTGTACAAAAGTCAAGACAGCTCAACATAAATTGTATTGCACCATCAGTATCATGAAAATACATCTTCTGTAGAAATTTACATACCTTGTTGGGAGGAATAAGATCAAAATGTTCCCACACAGGGGAGGACATCCTCCTCTTCTTAGCTGGCTCCATTCTCTCCTGACTTTCCTCACTCTCATAAACCTCCAAACGGTCTCCAAACTCTCACTAACCGCAACTCTCCATCAAACACCCACATTTTTGAATGAAGTCTGAGGGGTTTATATCGCTGTCATATCTCGCGGCAAAGTTCGAACCACTTCATGAACCAGTCACGTGGTACAGCCGGGCAGCGAGGCTTCGGACGTCATCATTTTCAGCTCCTCCCATAAATGAAGCAAGCCTCGATACGCGCTTCGCGGAAACGCCCCCTCCATTACTCGACACACGCTCCGAAGCCTCGATACAGAACGTCCCATCACTAGTTAGTAGTGTTTGCTTTAAAACACATGCATAGATGTAAAGAATGTAACTACTACTACCACAAACAAAACCCGGGATATTGTGTGTTAAGAGAAGTTACACCAGCAATGTCTAAATTAAAGCATTATGGCTGACTGTAAAATAACAGAACACAAAATAACAATATATGCAAGTGACAAATGGCAAATTAATTCCGTTCTAGCCACTTTGTCACAAAGCGTGGAATGTTATCAATATGTTACAGGAAAAATGATTCTATGTTTCTTTACCTTCTTTTAAATGTACAAAGATGCCCTTTGTCTATGGTTAGATTAGTTTAGAATTATCCTTTTAGACTTTCCCAGCAAAGACATATTGTTTTAGATTGTTTTATCTCTCACAGCTTTCTCCCAGCTCTCTGCTGACGAGACTAGCGCCACATATGGAGTTGTTTATTTTATCTGTTTATTATTTTCTTATCCTGTTCTCACTGTCTTTCCTATAAAAAGTGCCAAGCCTCTGTTCACGACGTGAGTTGTTCTCAGCAGCTCACCCGTGTACACGTTTAGCAAAGAAAGTAACTTTGTCTCATTGTGTCTTTATTTCTCCTGGGTTTTTTTACAGAGTTTTCCCCCAACATTTCTTGGTCCTTCGAGCCGGAGCGCCTCCATCGTGTCCCATCTCCGTGACCAGTCCACGTTGTTCGCCTGTCGACAGCCCACACACCAGATGTGTGGAAAAAGACCAAGAGCGTTTAATTCGGGTCTTGGCCAACGTTTTAGAAAGCGACCCACGGTGGTGGGGCCCGATCGAGGTGGACCAGACCCGGCGACACTGACCAGGTAGATACAGACACACTGACACAATCTTGCGTAAAAGCGTATTTTAAATTCAGGGAATTTAAAATAGCGGAAGTAGCTCGTCGACTGGTAGCTTGGAGCTCGTCGACTGGAAGCTCCCCACTTCTGTGGGTTAGGTTTGGAGCTCTGGGTAGCTCCCCCAGCTGGGTCTAGACAGGGTCTAGGGAATAAGTAGCTCGTCTATAGAAAGACTGGCAGCTCCCCTTATGATAAGGGTTCCGATCGCGCGAATAGGTGTGAATGTGTGTGTGTATTGTTTTAATTAACGGAGCAAGCTGAATTTTCACGGTCCAATAAGAGACTGAGCTGCTCCTACTGTGTTTTTCTTTTACTGCTATTCACTGACGTGCTGGTGAGTTGAGAGAACGGTCGAGTTCCGTCTCGTAAAGTTCACACCGCTTTCGGAACTAGTCCGAAAGTAGAAGGGCGTGTGAACAACCACTCTCGTCTCTAATACCAGCGAAGGTGATAGCAGCTGTATCGTGTATACATTACTTAAACAAAAATAAGTAAATACACAAATAAGATGGGTAATCAAGCAAGTGAAATTAAAACTCACTCCTGCTGACGAGCAGTGGTGAGAAAAGAAAAGTCCAGGGGCCGGAAAAAACAATGTCTGTAAATTGAGAAATTTAAGAAATCAAAATATAAACAGTCAGAAGAACAGAACTCAACTGCCAGTTTAGTAAAACCAGAAGACGAGACACTGTGCAGTGCCCACAATCCTTTTAGTAAACCAACACCCATTCCTGCAGCCGCATCTGCAGCACCACCCATATCAGGAAGAACATAATAATCCCTTAAGTGAGAACTAGAGATCAAAGTAGTTTGAGGTAGTTTAAAAGGGTTGAAAACAGACCCCACTGAGTAGATATAAATATAAAAAGTACGAAATAAAGATAAACAAAGGGAAAATTACAGTAGAAATTATCTTTAGAGTATTTGAAATTAATAATAGCAAGGATAACAACCTGTAAAGTGATATTAACAATGAAACACAGTTGGCATGATGACCATGCCCACAATGTATAAAATGGATATAAAGCAAATAATTCACACGAAAATATTTTAATAACATAAATAAGGTATATTAAGGCTGTGTCACTGTTCAGCCAAGGACAGTGTGTGAAAAGGTAACTGTCTCCACCTTGGGAAAAGGATGATACTGCAGGTCATCTGAAGCCCTTGATGGATACAAAATAAAATATAAATAATATATTATAATAGAACTGCCTGGTCCGCCATGCAACAGAGAGAACAAATGTGACCGCAGATTGGGTGAATTCTAAATTATCTGTTTGCTGAATAAGATGATCCTAACTAACAAATTGGCTCAGTAGTAGTATAATGGTACACACTAATAAAATATTATAATATGCTATTGCTGTTATATAAGACAAAGAGGATAATATTAACAATGACATAATATTAATATGAAGAGGCACCTTAGTCGGTTATGATGTAAGGTGGATAATTGTTAAGCAGTAGTCTGCATCAAGCTTAAGGTTTGCTGAAACTCAGTGTAACGACATGTGAGATGAAGACAATACAGAATAACTAAACTAATGAAGTGCATAGAGGCACTTGACCAGCTTGAAACCTATCATCCTAGAATGACACATTGCTGAGATAGAGCACACCTATAATAACAACCAATAAGCAAAACCCTGTAGACAACAGCTAAAACTACAGGATTGAGAAGCTGAATTAAATATGTAGACACTGCTAAGCTGATGAGCATGTTACACATTTTCTTTTCTTTTTTGTTTCTTTAAGAGCAGAAGCTGCTGTAACACACCCAAAGAAAGACTCTAGGTCTGACCAACCGTCTCAGTCGTGGGCAAAAAGATGACAGTTAATAAAATTCTAAAAGATAATTTATTGACGAAAAATATATCAAGAGATAAAAAAATAAAACAGTCCAGTGTCCCACTTATGAATTGTATAAAAACACACAGTCCCAAGGACAGAGCCAGCTATGCCACATGGCCAAGTTACACTCCACATGTTGCCTTTAACAGGGTTAGAAGTTGTCCTTGGAGACCCACCACCCTGCAAGCATATAGTCAGTGGTCACTCAAGCCTCTGCAACCCTGCTGCCTTTAGGCTGTGGCATATAATAGGCCCTGGACTGCACAGAGAGACAAAACGACACACTTAATATAAAATTCATAGCGCAAAACCCATCCATCCCAAACATATCTGATTTCATCACATTACATACCTGCACAGAGAGACAAAACGACACAGCAGTGTTTGTAGTGTGGGCTATAAGTAGACCAGTGTGTCAGTGCAATCAAGTACACCTGCCTCTAATTAGTCCAACCCCATTCCAGCCATTGGCTCACCAAAAATGTGACACACACAAAACCACTCCCAACCCAGTGCAACTTCACACAATAATATGGAGCTGAATTAACACAGGCACATTAGTCTACCATGTTACAAGCTGCATGCTATTAAAAGCCAACATATGCAGACTTCTGCCTTGTTCGGATGGCAGCATTTTTCTTTTTTCTTTTGTGTCCTGACACGTTTATGTTTTTGTTTTTGTTTGATTATTTTGTTGGTTTTGGAAATAAATTTAAACGAACTTGTGACAATACTTGACACATGGTGATTAGGCATATGATTGAAAAATGCCTAGGTTTAGAGCTGTGAGCAATGCAAAGTTTAAATATATATATATGTATGTATAAATGGGAAACAACCCTAACTTCAAAGTTTGAAATGTATGAGATGCATGATTTGTTTGAAAAACTAGAAATTATTTAAAAATGCCTTAAGTGAAAATGTAGTGTTGCATCTATAGAGAAGAGAAAAAAGAAGACGCATTCTGTAACTTAAAAATAAGGCTGACGTGTTGACAATAGACTAAAGCACTAATCCGCAGGTGGCTATCAGGAACAGAGAGGCGAGCAAAGTCACAAACACCAAGGCTGCAGACAGCCACGCAGAAACAGCAGATAACATAGAGACAACGCCTGCTAGAACTGTGGAGAGGAAGGTCACTTCACACGAGATTGTAGGAGTAGGCCACAGAGAAATAATGCTCAGGGATAATCTAAGACCAAAAAGAGGCCGTTTTCCCACACCACCTTATCTTTTTCACACAATCCACATGGACTTTATTGAGCTAAATGAATGCCAAGGGTAAAAATACGCCCTAGTGGTTATAGATGTATTCTCAAAGTGGCCAGAAATCTACCCAGGCAGATACAATTTCAGTAGCAAAATGTATGTCTAAGTTGTAGGAAAATAAAGAGATGATTGTAAATAACGAAGAATGTAATGATGTCTATCAAGTGTCTTGCAGATTACAGCCCGGTGTCTGGGTTCTGATCAAGGTGCTCCAAAGGAAAAACTGGAGCGCACCCAGGTGGGAGGGACCACATCAGGTTCTCCTCGCCACGCCCACCGCTTGCAAAATAGCGGAACGACCATCTTGGATCCATCAGAGCCATTGCAGGCGAGTAAGTGAAGCCATCTAAACTCAGCCGACACAGGCTCGCCCAATTGTCGTGATCTCGCCCGGTGGAGGGAACAGCCTTTCTGGCCGGGGGGTCTGCTCACGACAGGAGGGTGTGTCCTGTTGTCATGAGGTGGTGGCTCCTAATAACTGCAGCGGCCCTGACCCTGGCCGGGCTCCTCATCTTTGCTTCCGTGAGGGACAACAAGTCACGCTATATGAAGAAAAGGCAGACACTGTATGACAAAGGAAAGTACACCAAGCTTCCCCATGGCTACGCTACTAACTTCTGGTGGCAGTTTATGAACACTACAGCTCACTTGAATAATAAAACCGACTGCTATGCATGTACCCATATGCCCCTATCCTCGCAGACGTCTGGCCTGTGGCCGTACAGCATACCTGAAGATCGCAGTTGGTGCCTGTTCGGCCTGGCAACACATCCAGGCTACGGTACTCTTTGGTCCAAGGCCAACTACAGCATCCCAGCAAAAGCAACCTGGAGGTCATCATCACCCACAAATGTGAACTGTTCCGGACAGACCTACCTACTGACCTGGCCCCAAGTCTCAGACCCACTGCCTGATGTAATTCTACTGAACAAGCTGAACGCAGCGCAACTGCCAGTATGTGTGATGAACAATGGATCGCGGGCAGTGGGGGAGCTGCCTACTCACCTATCTACCGGATGCCACTACAAACAAAGACTCAGTACCAGACAGGATGTGCACGGACGGCACCAAGCAGTAAAGGAACCAGAGTTTCGCATCTGAGGAGGAGTGAAATTCTTACAGAGCTTGATCCCCGGCATTGGAGCTGCCGAGGTGCGGGATCATGTGGAGGTCAACCGATATGCTCTGCTACGAAACATCAACTTTGACAAAGACCCTGGGACCGGCTTTAGCAGGAGAACAGCAGGCCATCAGAACGATGGTACTGCAGAACAGACTGACTCTAGACCTGCTAACAGCATCACAAGGAGGAGTTTGCAAGCTGATCGGGGAGACATGTTGCAGCCGCTGGATCGAAGGACCAAGCTTTCTGCAGAAGCCAGAATGTGATTGGCCAACCAATCTAATGGAATGTTCCTTAGAACCAGAGGACCCTGAAGTCAAAGGTGAGGACGCAGTGAATGTTACTCGAGTAAAAGACTTGCTTGATGCTACATGTCAATTGATGGTGTACTTCTCAGACTGGAGAAGGCTCAAGGTTGCTGTTGCTTGGCTCCTCAGACTGAAGGCAATCCTTCGTTCAATGAGAGATAAGAAAAGAAGACCGCAACCTAACTCAGATAACCCAATTTGTAAAGGTACTACAAAGGAGAAAGTAAAGAAAACACAACTGTATAGACTATCTTCAAATGATCTTTTGGAAGGTGAGCTTGCCATTATTAGATTTTGCCGGCAGCAAAGATTTGGAGAGGAGATTGCTACGTTGTCAAGTGTGAAAGGTTCTGTGAGCAGGCACAGCTCAATTTATAGATTAGATCCTTATCTTGATGATGAAGGCCTCTTAAGAGTTGGGGGACGACTGACAAAGGACTCCTTACCAGAAGAAATGAAGCATCCCTTTGTTCTTGATCAACATGTAGCAAGTCTCATCCTAAAGCACATTCATCAACAGAATGGTCATAGCGGTCGTAACCACAACTTATCCACACTAAGGAGAAAATACTGGATCACAAAGGCCAACTTACAGTGGGGCAAAAAAGTATTTAGTCAGCCACCGATTGTGCAAGTTCCCCCACTTAAAATGATGACAGAGGTCAGTAATTTGCACCAGAGGTACACTTCAACTGTGAGAGACAGAATGTGAAAAAAAAATCCATGAATCCACATGGTAGGATTTGTAAAGAATTTATTCGTAAATCAGGGTGGAAAATAAGTATTTGGTCACCTCAAACAAGGAAAATCTCTGGCTCTCACAGACCTGTAACGTCTTCTGTAAGAAGCTTTTCTGTCCCCCACTCGTTACCTGTATGAATGGCACCTGTTTGAACTCATCATCTGTATAAAAGACACCTGTCCACAGCCTCAAACAGTCAGACTCCAAACTCCGCCATGGCCAAGACCAAAGAGCTTTCGAAGGACACCAGGAAAAGTATTGTAGACCTGCACCAGACTGGGAAGAATGAATCTACAATAGGCAAGCAGCTTGGTGTGAAAAAATCAACTGTGGGAGCAATCATCAGAAAATGGAAGACATACAAGACCACTGATAATCTCCCTCGATCTGGGGCTCCACGCAAGATCTCATCCCGTGGGGTCAAAATGATCATGAGAACGGTGAGCAAAGATCCCAGAACCACACAGGGGGACCTGGTGAATGACCTGCAGAGAGCTGGGACCAAAGTAACAAAGGTCACCATCAGTAACACACTACAACGGCAGGGAATCAAATCCCGCAGTGCCAGACGTGTTCCGCTGCTGAAGCCAGTGCATGTCCAGGCCCATCTGAAGTTTGCCAGAGAGCACATGGATGATACAGCAGAGGATTGGGAGAATGTCATGTGGTCAGATGAAACCAAAGTAGAACTTTTTGGTATAAACTCAACTCGTCGTGTTTGGAGGAAGAAGAATACTGAGTTGCATCCCAAGAACACCATACCTACTGTGAAGCATGGGGGTGGAAACATCATGCTATGGGGCTGTTTTTCTGCCAAGGGGACAGGACGACTGATCCGTGTTAAGGACAGAATGAATGGGGCCATGTATCGTGAGATTTTGAGCCAAAACCTCCTTCCATCAGTGAGAACTTTGAAGATGAAACGAGGCTGGGTCTTCCAACATGACAATGATCCAAAACACACCGCCCGGGCAACAAAGGAGTGGCTCCGTAAGAAGCATTTGAAAGTCCTGGAGTGGCCTAGCCAGTCTCCAGACCTCAACCCCATAGAAAATCTGTGGCGGGAGTTGAAAGTCCGTGTTGCTCGGCGACAGCCCCAAAACATCACTTCTCTCGAGAAGATCTGCATGGAGGAATGGGCCAAAATACCAGCTACTGTGTGTGCAAACCTGGTAAAGACCTATAGTAAACGTTTGACCTCTGTTATTGCCAACAAAGGTTATGTTACAAAGTATTGAGTTGTATTTTTGTTATTGACCAAATACTTATTTTCCACCCTGATTTACGAATAAATTCTTTACAAATCCTACCATGTGGATTCATGGATTTTTTTTTCACATTCTGTCTCTCACAGTTGAAGTGTACCTCTGGTGCAAATTACTGACCTCTGTCATCATTTTAGGTGGGGGAACTTGCACAATCGGTGGCTGACTAAATACTTTTTTGCCCCACTGTAGCTGTAAGGAAGGTTATCGCAGAATGTAATTTTTACAGAAAATATCATGGAAAAGCCTTGGAGCAAAAGATGGCAGATTTACCCAAAGAAAGAACCCACCATTCACCAACGTCGGAGTTGATTACTTTGGACCTATTGAAGTGAAAAGAGGACGAGGTACAGCTAAACGTTATGGAGTTATTTTAGCCAGTTTAGCCAGCCGAGCAGTGCACTTGGAAGTGGCTAGCTCTCTAAGCACAGATGCCTGCATTAATGCTTTGCGCCATTTTGTGAGTCGAAGAGGGCAAGTCGCTCACATCCAATCGGACAATGGAACCAACTTTGTTGGAGCAGACAGAGAGTTAAGGGAGGCTCTTGAATCATACCCAAATAGCGGATGCTTTGCGACACATTGGAATAAAATGGAGTTTTAATCTGCCTGGAGCATCACATCATAGTGGAATTTGGGAACGGATAATTCGTATGATCAGAAAGATTCTGAGATCCGTTCTTCAGCAACAACAGTTGGACGACGATGGATTAAATACGGTTCTATGTGAAATTGATGCAATTTTAAATGACAGACCCATCACAAAGCTTTCTGATGATCCAAAAGACCTAGAGCCACTTACACCAAATCACATCCTCCTGATGAAAGGAAAACCATCTTTACCACCCGGACTATTTGACCCTCAGGATATGTATCTGAAGAGAAGATGGAAACAGGCTCAGTACATCTCAGATCTTTTTTGGAAACAATGGATACGCGAATACCTGCCTTTGTTACAGGAGAGACAAAAATGGAACCAAAAGAAGAAGAATCTAAAACCTGGAGATATAGTCATAATAATGGATTCTTCTGCACCACGTGGTTCCTGGCCACTTGGAAGAGTTCTGGAAACCATTCGTGACAAAAAAGGACTTGTGCGATCTGCACATTTAAAAACAAAGGCTAATATTCTGGAAAGACCTGTAACTAAACTTTGCTTGTTACATGAGACTGTAATCTAAAAGTGTGTTTAAGTGCTATATTACTTAAGTTTATTTATATGAATGTATATGTTTAAAGTAGACTGTATTAGTGGCTCCTTATTTTCTTTGTGATTAGAATTGCCATGTCTGATAGCCATTGCAATTAGGGGCCGGGGTGTAGGAGCCATTCTTGGGTTAATACCTTATGTGGTCGCAAGAGGTCACCTTTTTTCTGTTTTGATCATGTAAAGGTATTTAAGGTAGATGCACGTAATCTGGGTCAGGTGTGTCATTAATTGTAAGAAGGCAAACAGTTTTTGACCGCTGTGCTGTTATGTTAAGATGATATGGGAATAAAGACCAAAAAGGACAAGATAAGTACTGCTGGAGTTATTGGACTTTTTACTTAATTCATACATACCAGTGACATCGCGTCAGCCCCGTTGTGTACAATGATGTTGGTTGAGTTGATAGAAACATTACATTTGAAAATTGTAGGGAGAGAACTGTGACGAGCACCGTTCCTTCCGCTCGAACCCCAGTCGCTCTCGTCTGCCCCCTCATAACACTGCTCTTTATTGCAGTTACATGACTATGCATAAGTTCATTAACATATGACGTCTTACACACGCATACATGTGAACAAAGAGTTCCTTGTCTGCGTGTACGTATAGATATGTGTGTGTGTGGGGGGGGGGGGGGGGGGGGCAAGATGTGACCCTGTGAAGACTCCCCAAATGTTGGTGCCAGGAGTGCAGCAGCCTCCACCTAAACAAAGGGCTCTTATACTTAAACAGATACAGAGTAGGTGTCCTCCTATACCATAAATCAGTAAGAGAAGGTACGACCTCATGACCTTAAGATATGTGTGTATGCCAGAGTGCTCTGGGAGGCACACAGAGTCTTTGCAGACTGCTAAGGATCAGACCTCTATCATTATGCAATCGATTATAAAAATCTAAGCATATTTCTAAGCATAAATGACAATCCAACAATGTATGAAATTTGTTCACCTATGCTGAAGACCACCAGTACATGAAACAATCTCAATTTGAAATGCATCACAGAATAGCAGACTTACTTTCTCTATTGAAACAAGCAGCTTGATTGGTTAAGAAAAGGCAGTTTGAGTTTTGAGAGGCCGTTGTGTCATGCTGCTATGTTTTCACTGTAAACAGCAGCTACATTGGTGATCTCTGGCATTGTTTTCAAAGTATCTTTTTGATTTTTAATGTCACAGAGTGCTCTGGGACGAGCACATTTTTCCCACAGGAGACAACTGTATTAACCCTTTAAGACCTACCATAGAACCAAGTTCGCCAGAGCTTATATTATATTTTTACATGCTGTGGAGCCATTTTTGGGACCATTTCAAGTTGCTATACATCAATACAACCATTATAGCCCAAACTTTAATAATATGTCTGCATTAGGTGCATAGTAATTACATAAATTGCAAAAAAGTGCAATAAACTACAAAAAAATTGAAAATCGTTTTTGTTTTTTTAACATATATTTCTAGTTAGAGAAATTTAAGAGGCTTATCCCTCAAAACTGTAAATACAAAAAAGTTACACAAACTAGTTTCCCACCACAGGAAATTTATTTTGAGTGTCTTCATAGTTTTATTTTTGAAATACACCAATTTTTATATACTGCAGGAAAAACGAAAATAAATATTATAGTGCAAATTTGCAAAATAACAGCATATGCATCAAAATAAACTATTTCCAGCAGTGCAATATGAGTCTTAAGCATCCCAGAAACGACACAGAAAGTCATAAAGTCAAACATAACTTTTTAAAACACATAACAAGTAAAACACAAGCTCATAAGGCCCCGATCGTAAAAAACTACATTTCCGCAAAATGACGTCACTTCCGGTTTCGGGCAGGTCATGCGGTCATGTGATAGTTCGCGCTGATGGACGTAGGAAGTGTTACAAACAGCTGATGGATCGGCGAAGCGTGTTTCTGGAATATCATGTTTTTGTTGCTGCAAGTGATTTTTATGCAGTTTTTGCAAAGCTATATGTGGAAGGAAACTGTGACCTAGGACAAGCTGATGGCATAAGATGTAAGTACAACTCCTCCAGTTTCATATGCAAAAAAAATTATTGCGCTAGCTTACTTGGTTGCAGAGCTACCAGGATTTAAAAATAGTTACACAAAACAGAGCGTGCCCGCTCCGATCGGCTGTAAAGGGTTAACATAAACAATTAATGTAATAAAAGCTGTACAGTTCAGATGTAAACATGGTATACCATACATCTGTACCTGTTGATTTGAACAGTCTCCAGACTTTGCTCACTTCTGCAGACAGAAAAATCTTGTTGACAAGAGGTCAGAAGAAAACAAAGCTAAACCACAAATGATCCTGCAGTCTAACAATGTTTGTTGTAATGCATTACAAATTAAAACACAATGCATTTTTTCAGTTGTGCAGTAATGTAACGTGCTACTGTACTAAATTCAGCAATTACATTACAGTTACAGTTATGCATAACAGTTATTTGGATTACAAATGCTTTTTGTTTTTTAAGGGCGATCGTGGCTCAAGAGTTGGGAGTTCGCCTTGTAATCGGAAGGTTGCCGGTTCGAGCCCCGGCTTGGACAGTCTCGGTCGTTGTGTCCTTGGGCAAGACACTTCACCTGTTGCCTACTGGTGGTGGTCAGAGGGCCCAGTGTCCGGCAGCCTCACCTCTGTCAGTGCGCCCCAGGGTGGCTGTGGCTACAATGTAGTTACCATCATCTGTGTGTGTGAATGGGTGGATGACTGGATATGTAAAGCGCTTTGGGGTCCTTAGGGACTAGTAAAGTGCTATATAAATACAGGCCATTTGTTATTTGCATGCCAGAGGGATAGGAAGAAAAAAAATCAAATAAACATTCTTTTTTTTTCTTTCTTTGCACTTCAGCTACACTCAGATGATTTCAGTTTGTGTATGAAAGAGAAAACATGCAGTCTACAATTTTTTAGGAGCAGAGATATGTAAAAGAGCCAAATAGTAAAGTGCAATATGTATTCAAGACAGAAACAACTTCATTAAGCTGCTAACAGAACTTCAGCTTTTTTCAAGCATCTGCACAGACAGCATGGTAACACAAACTTAGCCACAAATGCAGAGTGATGATAAAGCTGAGTGAATGCATCCCACAGCCCAGAAGCTAGACTCTGAACAGGTAGAAACAGAGGCTTCAAACCTGCTCACTGCTCATCACTGCCTTTGTTACCTGTTGACAGTCAGTCACTGTGGTAATCGCTTTGAAAGTTCTTTGAACTGTTTTTCATCTTTCCTTTGTGTTATCAGCCTTATGTTCATATATAAATACCAAAAAATAAAAAAGAATCATATCATATCTGTGTCCTCATTAAAATAGCCATTTGCGTTTGTGTGTGGGACTGTAGCCTGTAAATGGTAACTGGTAACAATGCATAACAATGCATTTCAGATCATTTTACAGAGTAAAGAGAAACTGATGTAATGAGTAGTGTAACAAATTACTTTGTCCAGCAAGTAATTAAACACATTACTAATTGCTTTTAGGAATAGTACTAAGTAATGTGTAACACAGTGCTCTTTTTGAATCATGATCCCAATGCTGCCCATATGGTCGTGACGTGTCAACCACATGGTAGGTACAACCTTAACCCTTTAAGACCTACCATAGAACCAAGTCCGCCAGAGCTTATATTATATTTTTACATGTTGTAGAGCCATTTTTGGGAGCATTTCAAGTTGCTATACATCAATACAACCATTACAGCCTAAATTTTAATAATATGCATGCATTAAGTGCATAGTAATTACATACATTGCAAAAAAGTGCAATAAACTACAAAAAAATTTAAAATGGTTTTTGTTTTTTAACATATATTTCTAGTTAGAGAAATTTAAGAGGCTTATCCCTCAAAACTGTAAATACAAAAAAGTTGCACAAAAATAGTTTCCCACCACAGGAAATTTATTTTGAGTGTCTTCAGTTTTATTTTTGAAATACACCAATTTTTATATACTGCAGGAAGAACGGAAATAAATATTATAGTGCAAATTAGCAAAAAAGCAGCATATGCATCAAAATAAACTATTTCCAGCAGTGCAATTCAACTTCTAAGCATCCCAGAAACGACACAGAAAGTCATAAAGTCAAACATAACTTTTAAAAACACAAGTATAAGCTCATGAGGCCTTGATGATAAAAAACTACATTTCCGCGAAACTTGACATCACTTCCGGTTTCGGGCAGGTCATGGTGGACATGCGATAGTTCACGCTGATGGACGTAGGAAGTGTTATGAACAGCTGATCGGATCGGCAAAGCGAGTTTCTGGAATATTATGTTTTTGTTGCTGCAAGCGCTTTTTATGCAGTTTTTGCAAAGCTATATGTGGAAGGAAACTGTGACCTAGGACAAGCTGATGACATAAGATGTAAGTACAACTCCTCCGGTTTCATATGCAAAAAAAATTTATTGCGCTAGCTTATGTGGTTGCAGTGCTACCGGGATTTAAAAATAGTTACGCAAAACGGAGCGTGCCCGCTCTGCCCGGTTTTAAAGGGTTAAGCATACCCTGTTTACTGTCCTTTTGACTTTAGTTTTTTTCCAAATGTTCAAAAAGATCTAAAACTAGCGACTGAGGCTATGAACGTATTAGAAATGTTTTTTACTGAGGTCATAGAGCAAAGGCGCAAAAGAGTCAGTTTATGATTATATACAATCAGATTCATTTTAAGCAACCAAAGGACTACTGCCTGCTAGCTAATAAAAAACAGAATGCTGGTTTAGGCACTTGTATATTTATGTTTAGAAATAATAATAATAATAATAATAATAATAATAATAATAATAATTTCCCCCAGGGATCAATAAAGTATTCTGATTCTGATTCTGATTCAGAAGCTACATTCATCTTTTTTAAAGCCTGTGATTTTAGAGTTACAATATGCCAGGGGGCTGGAGCCTCTCCTAGCCGTCATACGGTGTGTACACTCACCCTTTCGCTTTTAGCTCTGCCAGTCTGTTGCAGGGCAAACACAGAAAGACAGACAACAATTTGCACTCACATTCACACCTATGGGCAATTACCTAGTCCCACTAACTGCATATCTTTCAACCATGGGAGAAAGCTGAAGCTCCTGGTTAAAACCCACAGAAAGGCCCCGACCAGATGGTGGATTTGAACCCAGGATCTAGGGGACTCATCAGTAGTATGATAGCAATAGCAGCAGCCATGGTGTGGAAGCCACAGGGGGCTGTTGCGACATGCACGCAGGCTCCACTGGCAGCCAGCTACACCAGAGCTGACCGAGCGCCAGGCATAAAGGTACCGAAGTACCCTCAACCCCAGAGGGGCCATCCACCCCCAGACCCAGGAGATGTTTCCCTTTCCTCTGGAGTGGAGAGCGGCACAGGCTTCCTTTAATACAGATAGGGACAAAGAACATTCCACAGCACTTACATATCGCACAGCACGCAACCCTGTTTACTCTTTCCCTTCCAGGCTTCTAGATTTTAGGATTCGGCATGTTCTTGAAAGCATTTGACTTTGTTTTTTGCATTTACATGTGGTTAGGCTAATTTTTTTTAACACTGCTCCCGCCAGGGGGAGCGGCGGGGTCGGGGGATGTGGGTCCCCCTGCGGACGGAGGAAGGCGGTTGGGGTCGCGAAATCTCCCGAGGGGATGGGAGAGAGAGAGAGAGAGAGAAGGGACAGAATAGGCCGGGGTCGCGAAATCCCCCTCCCCCAAGGGGATGGCAGGGGGGAAGAGGCGGGAGTCACGAAATCCCCCCTCGGGGAGGGGATGGGAGGAGGAAATATGCAGGGGTCGCGAAATCCGCCCAAGGGGATGGGAGACAGAGAAGAGGAAGAGAGAGAGAGAAAGAGAGGAGGGGGTGTGGGGGGGGGGTCGAGAAACACCCCGGAGAAAGCACAGTGTGTCGCGCGACGAGATGATAAGAGCGTGGATGGCGGGTACTAAGCATGTTGGGGTTTGGTTACAGAGGTGCTGTCCGGGCGTGCGCTGTACAACAACAACAAGGTGCCAACGAGAAAGAAGAAGACAATGTCACGCACTAGACTGTGGGAGCCAAAGAGCACTAAGGTCGGTACAGGTGGATCGCTTTCGCCGGCGGTGTCATCATCACCATGGTCATCACCATCGCCATCACCATCGTCAGTGCGTTTGGCGTACGCGGGGTCGGCTCCGGTCGCTCCGTTGTTGCGAACAGCCGCATTTCACTATCGAGGGCCAGGGGTCGAGGAAGACCAAGACCAAGACCAACGTTGCCCTGTACCTGTACATGTGCAATGACAATAAAGTTGAATTCTATTCTAATTCTATTCTAAGAGGAGAACCCGGAGGGGGAGGAGGAGGAAGAGGGCCCAACACGATCATCCTCTACTATGTGACCAAGAAGAGCCCCAGCCCAGCCTAGCCGCCGCATCAGCAGCAGCAGCGGCGGTGGAAAACCTCCCTTGGTGCTGCATTACAATCGCCGCGTGTGTCCCAGGAGCAAAGACGTCAAGACCAAGATCCTGTGCCACGAGTGCCGAGTGTACGTGTGCACCAACTGCTGTCCCAACTGCGCCGCTTCCCGCACTGCTGCTCCCCAGACGCCGCCAACATCGTAATAACACAAGCGCCCCTCGGGGGTCCTAGCGATCCCCCATCCTATCATCGTCATAACAAATATGCCCCGAAGGGGTCACTACGACCCTCCACCCTATCACCATCATCATCATCATCATAATAACAAACACGGCCCTCGGGGGTCACCACGACCCACGCCCCGAGAACAGGCGGGCGCACAAGTGTTAAAAAAAAACAAAAAATCTCAGTGTCCTCAGTTACCCGTGTACGTGTGGATGTAGCCTAAGGCTCACAAAGATATGCCTTCCAATGCCTCCACTAGTGAAGCAACCCTCCCCCTCAAATTCTTTAGAGAGGGGCCCTCTCTCTCTACTGACTAACGGTGTCCATGTGTAGCAGTCTATTTCAAAAACTACTCTACAATACTTTACTGTGTGGAATAAAGTATAAAACACATGTATGATGTTATCCTTAACATATACATGTAAAAGAAATTTCCATTACATGATTTGGGAAAGTTGTTCCCAAGTTTCCCAAATTTTGGTCAACACGTGCCACAGAAAGTAAGCTGAATCAGAGTCAAAACAGTTCTGTTACTGGGCCCAGAAACAGGTCCAAAGTCCAAAACAACCCAGAAGCTGAGATGACTCCATCTAGAATGCTGTTCAGTAAATCACTTGAAAAAACTTGTGATACAGCAGTTGGTCCCCCAGACAATTCTTTGTACTGATTTTAAATGTAAATTCTTATTTTTGTTGCATATATTTCTTACTTACATTTTTCTGTCGTGATGTTTGTGGCAGAAGACTGCAGAGTATTTTGCCACAAGTGCGTCACCCTCTGGAGCTTAGTGAACTCCAGTGTGGATTTTTCTCTCTATCTTCCTCAGGATGGTCTGGACCAATGTTCCCTCTAAGCTGCGCGTGTGCACAATTACACACTGCTGGCACTCTCTGCACACAGAAAATATGCGTTTTGCACAAAAAAAAAAAAAAAATCTAACCTGAGTTGAAATTAAAATAAATACATTATCAACTCTGTTTTGCAGTGTTAGTCAGTAAGTGACTGGCTATGGGATCAGAACGATGCCACCTTATCCCATAGTCCAGCCAATGATGCGATTCACATTCGTATATATGCAGCTAATCAACGTCGTTGACAGGCTATGACAGCGTCCTTATGTGCCGACACCGGTGTTTTAGCTAGCAAAGCGGCGTGGCTGATGTGGAGTGAAGCCACGTTAATGACAATGTGTACAACTATTGGAGATGTGGGCAGGACAGACGGAACAACTGACGGAAAAAAGTGTGGACTTTATACCAGTTTTTAAATTGTGTTGATAGGCCACGTAAAAACCAGAGTTATGATAAAAATATATGTAAAGTTTGTTTTTGTTTTTTTCCGGAATACTATCATTGTTTATATTTACTGCTGGAAGAAACGGTAAAAACTGCATTTTATAAGGAAAACGCTCAAAAGCACTCTCCGCCTGTAAGCAAAAACAAAACCAAACCCCCTCCAGCCTTTCCTATTGGTGGAAAAATGTACCATGTCGACCAATCAAAAAATTATATGCATCAAAGTGAGGTAGGTGGACGGTAAGTGACGGAAGTGACGAGTAAGGTAAGCGACCCATGTTGTAGGTGACGTCAGACGCCGGAAAATTGGCGGAAAAAAAGCAAATGGTAGCATAGAGTTTAACTAAGGTTTTTCAAGCTTCAGTATTACCAAATATACTAATCAATTGTCATATAACTAACTACATCTGTTTTATCACCTCTAACACCCTGGAGGACAACGGGGAGAGTTTAGACGCTCTCCAAGATTACATCGACCGCTGTTTTCAAGATTTAGTAATGAAGAAGGCCCAGAGTGCATCCTCCCCGGCCAAAATTGAGACGCCGTCATCGAAGAGATGTCACGGCAGACTCCCTCGGTACAACATCGCCTGCCGGCAAAGACATTGCAGACATCCTGGAGTCAATCGACAAGCGATTGTCCAGTTTCGATGCGAGGCTGTCCCTGGTGGAGATTTTACACCAGGAATTTAAATCTCTGAGAGAATCCCTGGAATTCAGCCAGCAGCAGGTGGAAACGCTTGCCGCTGAAAATACCACGCTACGGGAGTCGGTCAAATCTCTCACCGATAACGTGACCCAGCTAAACATTGAAAATAAAAAAATAAAAGAGTCCGTTATCGATCTACAAGCCCGTAGCATGAGAGATAATCTTGTGTTTTCTGGTATTCCAGAATCTGCCAGAGAGGACGCGGAGGCAACGGTGAAAAGCTTCATCAAAATCCACCTGAAGCTGCCGGAGGACACCGTAAAGAACATCGACTTCGATAGAGTACATCGCTTGGGGGGCGTGAGGTCGCGGACCGGGAGACCACGTACTATTGTGGCCAAATTCGGTCAATTGAAACAGAAGGAACAGTTGAAGAGTCGCGGCAGAGAGCTGAAAGGAACGGACTTCAGCGTGAACGACCAGTTCCCCAAAGAGATCCTGGAACGACGCAAGGTCCTGTTCCCAGTTCGACGTAGCTTCATCCAGAAAGGCTCCCGTGCTGTCATCGCCGTGGACGGACAGCTGTACCGCGACCCCGGCACCACACCGTGGTTATATTGACTGCACTCCAGATAAGAACCCGCTACACTCTTTTCTTATTCATTCACACTTTCTCCTTTAACATGGGTTTAACCTAGTAATATCAGTATGATGTCATAGCAGATATAACACCGTAACCCTCCGTCATTACTTTAATTGGAATGTTTCCGTTTCGTTTCTTTTTTTGTTGTTGTTGTTGCTCACAGTTCATGTGGTTTCTTTCTTTCTCTTGTCTTTCACTGCTGTGATCACCTACTTCCCCACTCACCTACAAAGAACACCCTCTATTTCTCCATATTTTCACACCACGATCACGCAAACACATCCGCTCAACGGCAGCATATTCACAACAGCCTTGTGTTATGTGTCCTGCACAGACTTGCAGGACACATAACACAAGCCACGCTTGTTCATATTAGTGAATATTCACACACATAGTCAGACTTATGGAGCCTCTCACCACACTTTTTTTTTCTCTCTCTCTTTCTATTGACAAACAAGGGATGTTTCCACATTCTCTCCACCTGTCTAAACGAAACACCCAGCGTACATCATTAGACATACACACACAATTATGGGCATGCTGAGGTTTGTCACATGGAATGTAAATGGAGCTGGCACCAGAGGAAAGAGGTTAAAGATATTTAACCAGCTTAAAAAACTACAGGCAGATGTTGTTTTATTACAAGAAACTCACAGACCTGTTACAGGTTTAAACAAACTTAAAACACCTGAGTTTCCTAACGTGTTTGCAGCCTGTTATAATTCTAGACAACGGGGAGTAGCAATTTTAATACATAAAAATGTTAATTTTACAGTACTCGATACAGTTATAGATCCAGAGGGTAGATTTCTAATTATTAAACTATCAATATTGAACAAAAAACTATGTATTGTAAGTATATATGGTCCAAATGTTGATGAACCCTCATTCTTCCACGGATTTTTTAGTGCACTCTCTGAACACCTCGAATGCACACTCATTCTTGGCGGTGACCTCAACCTTGGACTAAATGAAGAAATGGATGGGCTCAACACAACAGGAACTCAGCGCAATTGGCAATCCACAAATATAATCAAACAGTATATAAGCGACTTTGGCCTTCGCGATGCATGGCGCTCCCTTCACCCAAACACTAAGGAATATACTTTTTTCTCGCATGTTCATCACTCTTACTCTCGTCTGGATTATTTTCTGGTCAGCAGCTCACTGCTGAGTGACATTTCAGACACTGAGATTCATCCTATAGCTGTCAGCGATCATGCTCCTGTATCTTTAACACTAATGCACAAGAATAATACTACGCCAAGTAAAAACTGGAGATTTAATACATCATTGCTTAAAGATGAAGACTTTATTAAATATTTTAAAAAGGAATGGACTTCATATTTAGACTGTAATGACACTCCCGGAATATCTGCTTCTGTTCTATGGGAAGCAGGGAAAGCTGTGATGAGAGGTAAAATAATTTCTTTCTCATCACACAAAAAGAAAGAAGAAAACAAAAATATTCAGGAATTAGAAAAAACCATCAAATCACTAGAAGAAGCCTACACGTGCGACCAAGATCAGGAAACATTGAACAAAATACGCAAGACAAAACTAGAATTAAATGAAACTATTAATAAAAAAACACAATTCCTTATACAAAGACTTCGCTTGCAGAATTTTGAAAACAGTAACAAATCAGGTCGATTTCTAGCTAACCAGTGAAAAATAAATAAAGAAAAAACAACTAAATGTGCTGCTAAAGATTTATCGGGGAACACAATATATGACCCTGGAAGAATAAAAAACATTTTTAGGGATTTCTATGAAACTTTATACTCACCACAAATAAACCCATCTAAAAATGAAATTGATCTGTTTCTTGACAACGTAACTCTTCCAAAATTACTAGACAGTCAAGCAATGGAACTGGATTCGCCACTGACGCCAAGTGAACTCCAGGAAGCCCTGATAAGTATGCCTAATAATAAGGCTCCAGGTCCAGATGGCTTCCCTGCAGAATTCTACAAAGAATTCTGGACAATTCTGGCACCAGTATTCCACGGAATGATGCAGGAAATCGAGGAAAATGGCAGACTACCACCAAATATGAATTCTGCCAACATTAGGCTACGTTCACACTGCAGGCGAAAGCGCATCAAATCCGATTTTTTTGACCCTATGCGACCCATATCCGATAATGGTATGACAGTGTGAACGGCACAAATCCGATATTTTCACATCCGATCTGGGTCACTTTCGTATGTGGTACTGAATTCGATACATATCCGATGTTTCAGAAAGCGACTGCTGTGTGAATGGTCATGTCGCATTAAATCCGTCTTTTACGTCACTGACACAAGACAGACGCCAATTATCAGCGCCGGAGAAGACATCGCGAACGCTTCCTGGCCATCCAGTGTAGATGTCAGTGAAACTGTTGGGAAGACAACGTTGGAGAAACGTGAACATTTTATTTGTTCTGTATAATCTGTAGATTCTGACATAAATCTGCAACTATCCTTTGAAGCACTGCTCCTCTAAAACAGCAATAAGGATAATTATTAGGTTATTTACATTATTATGTAAATAACAAAATAACTTAAAGCAAAAATTGGGAAACGTAAAGTCGGAAGTCTTTATATTAACGGTCATCAGTCAAACAATATTGTTTGCTCAGGGTATAAACGGAGTTCGTTGTGTGTGACGTCTTCTTTTGCGCATGCGGGCCGCTTTGAGCGTTCACACTAGAGCGCGTTTGCTGTCGCATTTTATTTATAGTGTGAACAAGCAGACAAAAAAATCGGATTTGATCAAAAAATCGGAATTGAGCATTAAGACCTGCAATGTGAACGTAGCCTTAGTCTCCTGCTAAAACCAGGCAAAGACCCTTTATTTCCCTCAAGCTATCGTCCAATTTCTCCTTTAAATGTAGACCTTAAAATAATCTGCAAAGCTCTCTCAAAGAGATTAGAGAAAATAACCCCCCTCTTAATTCATCCTGACCAAACTGGTTTCATAAAAGGTCGGCACTCCTCAACAAACACTCGTAGGTTACTTAATTTAATAGACTACTCATACAATAAAAACATCGAAACCATAATATTATCTCTAGATGCAGAAAAAGCATTTGACAGAGTTAACTGGAAATTTTTATTCGCAACTTTACACAAATTTGGTTTTGGAAACTCTTTCATAAACTGGATAAGAATATTATACAACTCCCCAACAGCTCGTATCAGAACAAATGACCAGACATCCTCCAGCTTCTGTCTCCTGAGGGGCACCAGACAGGGATGCCCACTCTCCCCTTCACTTCTTGCAATTTTTATCGAACCTCTAGCAGCAGCATTTAGACAGGCTACAACAATTAAGGGCATAAAATGTAAGAACATAGAACATAAAATCAGTCTCTATGTGGATGATGTGTTGCTTTTTCTGCAAAACACACAAACCAACCTCTCTGAGGTAATTACTCTAATAAACTGGTTTTCAAGAGTTTCAGATTATTCAATTAACTGGCCAAAATCTACAGTTCTCCCCATTAACTGCTCCTTCCATAATTCTTCCTCTGCCCCACTGCAATCCGGAAATATTAAATATTTAGGTATTAATGTTTCTCCTAAGCTTTCAGACTTAACTAAATTAAACCACATCCCACTTCTAAAGAAAGTAGAAGGCGATCTGACTAGATGGAAATCTTTACCCATATCACTCATGGGAAGGGTCGCCACTATAAAAATGATGATCTTGCCAAAAATAAATTACTTATTTTTGATGATCCCTAACAAACCATCACAAGATTGGTTCAGATCTCTGGATTCATATATTTCCAAATTCCTTTGGAAAGATAAACCCCCGCATATCAGCTTAAAAACGTTACAAAGAACCAAGGATAGAGGAGGATTAGATCTGCCTAATTTTCACCAATACTTCTTAGCCAACAGGCTTCAGTTCATCTCAGAATGGTCAAAACATACCTTCTTAGATGAGCCCTGGCTAGATGTTGAACAGGCACTATGCAAGGATCTAGAGATTTCAGACCTACCATTTATTAGCTCAAACATCAAAAGACATGAATGCTTTAAAAGTATCAACATCAGCTTCTCTCTGACAGCATGGTGGGAGTTTCTAAAAATAACGGAGTCTTCATTAATCCCATGCAAACGTACACCTATCTGGAATAACCCTGACATATTACAAAACAATAATATGATTAATTTCCCAGAATGGAGTTGTAAAGCAATTAAATACTTAGAACATATATTAGAGGGAACAGAATTTATTCCATTTGACAGACTAGTTGCACAATATGGGATCAACAAGAAAAGATTTTTAGAATATCAACAAATTAAATCCATAGTAAAAAAGAAATTTAACCTCAGTCAAGTTGAATTACAAACACCACCAAGTGCGGCACATTTCCTTACTCTTAAATCCCCCAAATTATTATCTAAAATATACAGAACACTTTCTAAATTAGATGAATCAATATCCCTTCCTATTGCAAAGTGGGAAGCAGATCTATCAGTCAGTTTAGACCAAAACTTCTGGTCTCAGGTATGCTTAAAAACCTTTAAATTGATTAAAAATCCCAATCTGCAATTAATACAATACAAAATACTACATAGAGTGCACTATACAGGTCATCGGATGTTCAAGATGGGCTTTATATCTTCCAACAACTGCTCACACTGTCAAGGCAATACACCAGACAATTACATTCACGCTCTTTGGTTCTGTCCACCAGTGCAGAAGTTTTGGCGCGAGATATGTGAAGACTTATCAAAGTGTCTGAAATGTAACATTCCAACTTCCCCCTTAGTGTGTTTGTTGGGCAGCTTAGATAATGTCACTTCAGAAAAGAATATAGCCCATATGGTTTTCACTGCCCTATGCATAGCCAAGAAAACTGTCCTCATGAACAGGAAAAATAAAAACAATCTTAATTCTAACCAATATAGAAATTATATATTAGATTACATTAGTCTTGATACAGCCTCTGCCACCACATCAGATCAATTGCTCTGGGATCCTTTGATCAGCTCCATCACCTAGTGGGGGTGGGGGGTCATAGTTTGGTCCCGCCTTCACTGTTGTGATTGGTGTGGGGGTAGGGACAGGCTTAGGGCGTCGGGGGGTTCCCCGGAGGCATATTCCTTCGGGGGCTCAACCCGGGGTAGCGGTCATGTCCGGTTGGGGGCTCTTTTGGCTCTCGGGTGACTGTTTCCTCGTGGCTGCGTGCAGCTGGGCTAGGGGAGGGTCTGTGCTGACGGACGTGGGTTACTGACCTGGTAGCCTGTCTGCCCCTGGGTGGGTCCGGGATGGGCGTGAGGTTCTGGGGGCGCTCCGTCTCTGGGCTGGGGCCCTGGCCGGGCCTCGGGGCCTTGGGTCCTGGTTTGTGTGTTGCTGGGGTTGTGGGCGGGTGGGTGCATGGGGGCCCATCCCTGGCGCAGGGTGCCGACGGTGCGTCGAGCCACCTGGGGGGCTCTTCAACTGGTGGGGGAGATTGTCACACCTAGCAGGAGCTTTCCTCTCCCCAGGAACTCTCTGCAGGAGGGGGAGATACAGGAGAGGTGGAGGAAGATCTCAGCCTGGGCGTCTATTGTCTCATGTAGTCTGGAAGATGAGTGGATGGTGGGGTGGGTGCAGTTTTCTCTGTGGTGGGGTTGGGTGGACTGTCCCGGGCTCTGTGGGGCCGGGGGGCGCTGCTGCGCTGGGCCCCGGTCTGGATGGGCCTCCCTTTCCCTGGCAGGTCGCGGAGTATGGGAGTGCCTACTGGGGTCAGCGGGGGAGCTGGCCCCAGGGAGGGGTCACCTGCCCCTCCCTTCCTTCCCTCCCCATCTCCAGCTGCCTCCCTCCTCCCGCTCCACCACAACCACCCACACATGTCACCAGGGTGCAGAGGAGGCTACTACCCCCCCCCCCCCCTCTGTCCCCTTCTGGCTGCCTCTGCCTCAATTTTATCCCACAACTTAGACATTCACATTACTCACACTCTCATTACACATACATATAGGATCTTGGGGGTGGGCACGATACACGGAGTCCAAATTACCATCAGGGTGTACACCTCACCCCTGGCGTCGTTGCCCACCTCTCAATTTTGAATACACGTAGACATTGAGGGCTAGCAGGAGGGACTATGCGCTTACCTGCTGCTCTCTGGCAGGTAGCTCCAAGCCCTCCTGGGTTTTAATTGCACCTTAGAACACACATGCATCAACACTACAATGAGCGGCTGGAGGGAGGTTTGGAGTCTTCTCTCACTCCCGTTCTCTGCGGCCTGCTGGAGCGGGGGGGCTAGGAGGAGTTGGCCGTCCGACTGCGGTCTGGAATGTGGGGCCTCCCTGCTGCTGCGGAGTCGGGGCGGTCTGCCTCTCCCCACCGCAGGGAAAAGGGTAACACCACCTGGGTCTGGGTGCAGTTCCCCCCTCCAGGGGCAAGGGTACCTAGACCCGGTTCGTAGAGTACGCTTGGGGAGTGTGATCGTGTGTACAGCGTCTCTTTATGTCTGTCTCCACATTGGTTGAGTGTGGAGTAAGTGCATATGAGAGCATGAGGGTGGGAATGGATGTTTGTGTCTG
Organism: Aulonocara sp. 'chitande type north' Nkhata Bay; assembly: GCF_057382095.1. NCBI lineage: Eukaryota > Metazoa > Chordata > Actinopteri > Cichliformes > Cichlidae > Aulonocara > Aulonocara sp. 'chitande type north' Nkhata Bay. The sequence goes on from NC_141345.1 coordinate 12,397,940, forward strand.
TGTGTGCCTGTATGTCTGTGTCTATATGTCAGGTTGGGTATCAGACGCCACCTCTCTGGGGACATCTCAGGCCCTCCAAGGTTTGGAGGCCTATCTCCACCCACCACCACTTCCCCTGCCAGTGGCGGACTCCCTCAGGTGTCGGTGCGTTGGTGGTTCTTTGTGTCTGGGGGTGGGCGTCCGGGTACACACCGGCTCACTCCTTGGCGGCCGCTTATCAGGGCCTGGAGCCTGGGGCTCGCTCGGGCCACTTCGGAGGTGGGGTGCCCCCGGCCTCTCGGTCTGGGGCTCGGTCACTCAGGCACAGCTGGCTGCCGGCGGAGCTCACGGGCGCATCACTGCAACTCCCCCTGGCTTTTGCTCCGCGGCTGCTGAGTGAGCCCTCATCTGGGACTCTCCTCAGCTCTTACTGAGACAGTGGCGCGGCTGCCCCTCTGTTGGTCTTCCTTGGCCTCTTGTGTTCTGGGGGCCTCTGGATGTCTGGAGTTTTGATCTCCTCCATACCTGCTTCATACCCTGGAGGACGGGGCTGTGGCTCCCCACACTCCCTAGCAGATCGTTACATGGAGAAACCTTTGGAATGCAAGCATGCTGATCCACACAGGTATGCACACAGGTATGCACACAGGTGTACACACGGGTATTCACAGACGCGGACTACAGCTTTCTTGGCCTCAAAGCACATTGTGCCCTGTCTATCTTGCGTGCTGCACAATATCGTTTATTACTTAGTATCTACTGATATTTACTGCTAGCTAGTTTATTGTGATGGTGCCGTTTTTTTATTATGTTGCTCTTTGTTGTTTGCTTTCTCTTCTGTTTTTTTTCTCCATACAGGTGACCCAGGTGTTTTTTTTTTTTTTGTTGTTTGTTTTTTTTTTTTCTTTCTTCCCCCCCTTCTCACCGTCTCTTCTCCCCTTTGGTTTTCTTTCTCTCCCTCTCTTTCTTTCATTCTTTCTCCCTGTCCTATCCCCCAGTCATGTCTGTCCCGTTTGTAGGAACTGAAAATAAAATAAATTCATAATTATAATAAAGGTCAATCAAATGGACCAATATGGCAAGGCCATGATGATCCACTTGGTAAAATAAATCCGCTTGGCATCTTTCTTGGCCTTAAGACAACAATTCTGATGGCTAAAGATCCAAACGGGACACAAAAAATAAAATAAAATAAAATAAAAATTATATGGCAACATGGCATTTAGTTGTTTAGGAAGGGGGAAATTTTAGGAGTGACGGCGGTGATTTGAGATGTGAGAGATTTGCAATGTTTAGTAGTCTTGTGTAGTTAGTGTGCAGTGTAGTCAATAGTTTTGTTATGTGTGTCAGAACAATGAGGCGACTGCTCAATATTACAGGTGTTACAGGAGTGATATATCTCCTGTTGTCAGGCCTGCAGGTATCAGGCTTGTGATGTTTTCGTTTATCTAATATTGGACAGAAATTATTTTTTGGAGTGGCACAAATAATTTGTGTGGCACCAAATTTGATGCAGAACACCTGATTGTTCTGTAAATATTTTAAAATGTTTATTTAAAAAAATGCCTTGGCTGCATTTTTAGGCAAACAGCAGCAAAAAACTTTGCTTGCAAAACTGGATTAATCCTACCAGTTTTTTCAGCGAAAGAGCTCAACGTCCAGCAGGGGGCGGTTTTCCCTTTTCTTGCTAGGTACAGTTCAATGGGTCCATGGGTGGCTCGCCATCTTGTTTCTCGCTCAGCGGATCAAACTCCGATTCTAGCTCGGCATTTCCCAATCCAAACCTTAATGGCCAAGTCCCGTTCGTCCCGTTGTGTTCACAACGTCATCAAGGAAAGGACCGGTCGGAAAAACAAAAATATATTCCAGAGTACAAAAATGGCCTTATGTAGACTTCTGGCTTGTTTTTTAATATTTTTTTCACTCGTTTAGGCAGCAGCTCCGCAAGGACTGTCTGCATTTCTCCCTCTCCAGCATCAAAAAGAAGGAACAACCCGATTGGGTGTGGCTGGTCACAGGAGTCACGCTGCAGCTTGCCCTTTCACAATAAGAGTCTGAACACATATTTTAGCCATTTTACCTGAATTAACATAAAACACCATGAATTGGCAAGTTCTTTACCCTTTTAACATGTTTTTAAACACAAATGAAATCCTATACCATGAATTATATCATTGCTGATGTTTTTAATGAATTTTTTAACCATTGTGATCTATTTATTGACTATTTATCACCTGCAATATATTTCTTATGACTTTTTTTACTAACAGGCTTTTATTTATTGACAGCTATGTTAACCAGTGTTACGTAAGCAAGCTAGAAGACTGGCAATCTTGCTGGGTATCCAGTTACGGAAGCAACACATAACAAGAGAATTCTGGGTAAAACTAAAGTTACTTTCCCTAGTAACTCGTTACTTTGAAAGTAACAAGTAACTTGAAGTAACTGAGTTACGTTTGATAAAAGTAACTAGTAATGTAACTAAGTTACTTATTAATAAAAAGTAACTTACCCAACACTGATAATTGTACAGCAGATGTGACTGATTGAAATTTAGGGTATGGCGTCTGGACATTTAAAGAGCATCCAGGATCACATCCTGAAACAGAAAACACATTTACAGTGCAGTGTTGTTTAGATGTTATGTGAAAAAATAAATCTTCAAATTACTAAATTATTGAGTCTTGTGATTTTTCTAGTCTTACCAGTTTCAGGAGAGGTTTGGCTTCTTTTTCCTCAAATTCAAACTTCCAAAGCCTTCAAAAGAAAACTAAACACAGGTTTTCTCTCAGCGTTCACATTTCATCACAAACATACTTTCTAGTGATGTGTCGGTCGCGAACGAAACGGCTCTTACGATGTGTTCACACCGAACGCGATGGACGCGAATAGAGCGTCAGGTTTACATGTAAAGTCAATGGAAAGGCGCGATGACACGCGATTGCGGGTCCCGCGAAAATTCGGAAGCAGATTTGCGTCGCGAAAACGCCAAAATGCGTGAAACGCGCGTCAGTGTAGCGCGTCTGGCGCGCGAATAAAACCACGCGCGTGAGTTTTTGTGTTGCATTTTGTGCATACGCGCGTTTCACGTCTACCGCTCGAGTTGGAAAAATCTAAACTCCAGCGTCATATCGCGCCGCGACAACCAATCAGGAGCCTGGTGACGTGGCTCTGACTGAGGTCAAAGGGGCAGATCCAGCCAAAGTCCTTCATTCTTCATTCAGTATGGAGGAAAAGCTAATCAGTGCTGTGGCTAATCACCCCGAGCTGTATGATGCCAGCTACTATTTCTACCGAGACAGACCCGATGAAGCCGCGCAAAAGCTAGCAAGCCCGCCTACTGTCCCGCGATTTTCCCACTGTTGTACAAATACCTTTCCGCTAACCAGATAATGCGTTTATTCAGAGGACATCTGCAGGAGAAAATGGAAGAGCCTCAGGGACACCTATAATAAGGAGAAGAGGACAGAGAAGGAGAAGAGGAGTGGGTCTGCAGCAGATGGAAGTTCTTCGCGGTCATGGGGTTTCTGGACCCCTTCCTCACCCCGCGGGAGACTAGCGGAAATATGGTGCGGACCGTGGAGAACTTCTCCCCCGAGGACCAGGGACAGCCCGAAGAGGCAGCAGGGGAGTGTCAGTCAGAAGGTATGTTTACAATGAATTAATGTAGGCAGTTAATTTATGCGTGTTGTCATACAGGAATATATTTTGTTTATTAATAAACAGTATACAGTAGTCCCGCTGTTCATCCATCACTGCCTCGCCTTTTCGCTGATTTTTTTTTTATTGCACCGTACAGCTTTCAACAATGCGCATTGCATTCTGCAGCCCAAATGACAAATCTCCTCCGTGTCGTGTCTCCTGCGCTTGCCAAACTTATCATGTTTGGTTTTGATAAACATCATGTCCAATAGAAAAAAACAGCACAAAAACACTCTTAACTATGACCCTCATTCGGAAATAGACACCTGCACCGGGAGCGAAAAAGGTGCTCAAAAGTGGCGCTGCAGACGGAGAAAAAGCACGGCATAATACTTTTACGTTTTAAAATCGACAATGGTTTGCACTTTGAGAATCAAGTTGTGAGAACTGTGACTACTGTTCATGTGCTGCAATAAATTAGAGACCACTGTATATAATAATAAGTATATAATAATATAATATTCTCTATGACTATTGTCTTCAACCTGTTAACATTTAATATTGTCTTGATAGAGTCAAGTAATCATGCAGCAGAGTCCTCCCCTGTTGCTTCTCCTGGCTCCCCAGTCCCTGGTCCCTCCACTCCTGCTGCTGCACCCACAGGTATGAACATCAAGCACTGATAGCTTTTTACTTGCTTGAATCCCCTTGTGATCACCTTTACTAAATATCTACGACCAATCTGTTTGTCATGGAACGGACATATTATAGTTGTTTAAGAAGTGTTACTACCACCTAGTGGTAACTAAGCAGAATGTCTGTTTTGTAGAGGAAGTGGTATACAGGAAGTAGTGTGCTCTTTAGCTGCTGCAGTGACAACATTTGTAATCTGATGGCAATCTCTGCAATCCTGGTGTTAAAGTCCACAATATCGGCTTCATCCGTAAGTTCCTATACATTTAATGTGTATTAGTAAGTTTTGACACTGTTTTGAGTTAAATCATATGGAGGCAGGTAGATGCTTGTATTTTGTCAGCAGATGCTTTATCTGTGGTCGTGTGTTTTTCACTAGAGCAATGTTATTCTCCCAGTGTAATGGAACATGTCTTCATTGTGTATTTTGTATTCCATTTCTTTGTACAGTTTTACAAAAAAGAGAGAGAGAGAATTTATTTTCATCATTAAATCCTGCCAAACACAACAAGCGGCCTGATTCTTGGAGGATGAAGTGCTGGGAATAAAGATTGTTAAGCTAGCTGTATAGCTGAAATTACGTTGCCTGCAACAAACTTTAGTGAAGACAGCATACTGTTCATATCCTGTTTTTTTTTTTCAATTTTGAAAATGAAAATCTAGTAGCAGCCTTCTCATTACTTTGTGGTGTTTTGTGCTGTGTTTTACAGGCCCACAGAGGAGGACAGCTCAAAGGTGGGCGAGGGACAGGTCCCAGGACGGTCCATCAGCGGTGGAGCTGGCTATCCTGGAGTCCCTAAAGAGGCCACGCCCGTCTCCAACAGAGCATTTCCTCCTCAGCCTTGTTCCTGCGCTGGAGAGCATGCCGCCTCAGACACGAGAATTCGTGAAATTTCAAATTTATAAATTAGTTTTTGAAAACAGCACAGCTGTGTTAAATTTGGAAACATTGGACCCTAATGGTCAGTAGTTTTCTGATGAGGCAGCAGCTCTCCAGGGCAGAAACAATGTGCTTATTCTTCTCCTCCTTTTCCCTGAGGCTCTTCCACTCCAAGCTGGGTCCTTTTTATTCCTGTCTCTCTGTAAATAGTTAAATTTCATATATTTATGTTTAATGTTTTTGTTACTGAATTTAAATATTTTATCAAATAAACATTTATAATGACAAATGTCTCTTTTCTACTACACAGCAAATGTTGGCACCCGACTTGACACATGTAGAATTTATTTCATATTATACTAATGACAAAATATACTGATACAGTGGGATGCAAAAGTTTGGGCAACCTTGTTAATAGACATTATTTTCCTGTATAAATCGTTGGTTGTTACAATAAAAAATGTCAGTTAAATATCATACAGGAGACACACACAGTGATATTTGAGAAGTGAAAAGAAGTTTACTGGATTTACAGAAAGTGTGCAGTAATTGTTTAAACAAAATCAAGCAGGTGCATAAATTTGGGCACCACTCAAAAGAAATGAAATAAATATTTAGTGTATATCGATGTGTGTGTCTCCTATATGATATATGCCTTTGTCTGGACGTGCTTCCCATCCAGAGCTGCACAGCACAGAGGAAAGTTCCAGCGCTCCTGGAATCCCTCTGTGATGGACCGCCAGTCTCCAGGTGAAGGCACAGCCATGGAGTCGTCCACTAGACAGTCCCAGATGGACGTCGCTTCCTGGGGGGTGATCTGGCTCACCGTGAACACACCGACTGTAACTGAGCGCTTGGTCCTGAAGGAGTCCCCGGTGACAAGGAACCTGGACAAAATTGTTCAAAATTAGTATTATGTGTACTGCAGTTACAAAATACATTATTCAGATTCCAAAATACTTTTGTGATGTCAGATTTAAATCACAAAACTTAAATCTTACATAAAACATTTTGTAATTATAAGGATAATTACAAAATGTATATTAGATCATATCTAAAACAGGTGTGTTTTGTTTTAACTTTAACATATCATAATTTGATTGGTAGCAACTTTTGCCACTACAGTGTGCCAATCACTCATAATTCCTAAACATGTCAATCAGGTAGGAATGAAGTAAGACATTAATAGAAATAAAGAGTTGTATGTTGACATGTAGCCCTTTCCTTGCTTAAATCATTAATATTTTTGAAAAATGAATCTGTGATAAGACATAGCTTATCAAGATAGAACTATGTAACTAAAGATGAACCAAACTGTTCAGTTTTATCTAACTCTGTTTTAATAAAGGCTGGTGACCCCTGTTATAGAGTCTGACAGCTGCAGGGATTATATACAAATATTCAACTATCCCAGAATTAAACCAGGTCTAAATAAAAAAGAGTGAGTATCACTACAAAGGTTAGCTCAGTGGTCCTAATGCTACAGTTTGATATCAGAAAACACCGAGCGCATACATTGATGTGACACCACAGCCATGCTATATTGCAAACACTGATAACAGCGTAAATCGAATTAAATTGGGACTTGATGAGACCTTCTGAGTATCACTAGAAATATTATAAACAGTCGTCTCTGTACCACAGTTTGCTATCAGTAAACACCGACAGCATTCACTGTTAGCATAGCACATCAAATCAAATCAAATCACTTTTATTGTCACATCACATGTGCAGGTACATTGGTACAGCACATGTGAGTGAAATTCTTGTGTGCGAGCTTCACAAGCAACAGAGTTGTGCAAAATACAATAATGTAAACAAGCAAAATACAAGAATGGCTACATCTGAAACTAATAAATATATGTACAATATATAATAGTATATGCATTTCTGGATGTGTATACTAAATATTTTTCTACGTGTGTGTACACATATTTTACAAATTAAATAGAGTAAACAATAAATAAAATATATAAAAATATACAGAGTTGAGACATGTGCAAAACAGTGGCATTACTGTACAGTATGGAGTGCATAATGTTAAAGTTCCAGTAGTGAAGGTGAGGTGTCTATGACGTGTTCAGCAGTCTGATGGCCTGGTGGAAGAAGCTGTCTCTCAGTCTGCTGGTACGGGACCGGATGCTGCAGAACCTCCTTCCTGATGGAAGTAGTCTGAACAGTTTATGGCTGGAGTGACTGGAGTCCTTGATGATCCTCCCCGCTTTCCTCAGGCAGCGCTTCCTGTAGATGTCTTGGAGGGAGGGAAGCTCACCTCCAATTATCCGTTCAGAGCACCGCACTACTCGCTGGAGAGCTTTGCAGTTGTAGGCGGTGCTGTTGCCATACCAGGTGGTGATGCATCCAGTGAGGATGCTCTCAATGGCACAGTGATAGAAGGTCCTGAGGATGCTGGGGCTCATGCCGAATCTTTTCAGTCTCCTGAGAAAGAAGAGGCGCTGCTGCGCCTTCTTCACTGTTTTGTTTATGTGTACTGACCACGTAAGATCCTCAGCCAGATGTACACCAAGGAACCGGAAGCTGCTCACTCTCTCCACAGCAGCGCCGTTGATGGTGATGGGGGTGTGTACTTCTCTGCACCTCCGGAAGTCCACTATCAACTCCTTTGTCTTTGCGACGTTGAGGGTGAGATGGTTGTCTTGACACCAGTGGGTCAGGGCGCTGACCTCCTCCCTGTAAGCCGTCTCATCTTCATTGGTGATAAGACCCACCACTGTAGTGTCGTCCGCAAACTTCACAATGATGTTGGAGTTGTTAGTGGCCGTGCAGTCGTAGGTGTAGAGTGAGTACAGGAGAGGGCTCAGTACACACCCCTGTGGAGCACCAGTGTTCAGTGTGATGGGGGATGAGGTGATGCTGCCCAGTCTGACCACTTGGCGTCTGTCAGACAGGAAGCTAAGGATCCAGCTGCAGAGGGAGCTGCTCAGTCCTAGATCCTGCAGTTTCCTGTCCAGCTTCGAGGGAACGATGGTATTGAATGCTGAGCTGTAATCTACAAACAGCATTCTCACATACGTGTCTCTCTTCTCCAGGTGTGACAGGGCAGTGTGTAGTGTCAGGGCTATGGCATCATCAGTGGACCTGTTGTGGTGGTATGCGAACTGTAGAGGGTCCAGTGAGTCGGGTAGTGCAGAGCAGATGAAGTCCCTGACCAGCTTCTCGAAGCATTTGCTTACGATGGGGGTCAGGGCTACAGGTCGCCAGTCGTTCAATGAGGAGACGGTGGAGGATTTGGGTACAGGGACGATGGTGGCCATTTTGAAGCAGGCTGGGACTACAGACAGAGAGAGGGAAAGGTTGAAGATGTGTGTGAACACTCCAGCCAGCTGAGCCGCGCATGACTTGAGGACGCGGCTGGGAATCCCGTCCGGACCAGTAGCTTTGCGTGCGTTCACCTTCCTGAAGCACTTCCGCACATCCTCCTCAGACACAGTGTGCGCACTGACGTCATCCGCGGTGCGCACACTGTCCGGTCTCATGGTGTTCGCTGTGTCGAATCTAGCGTAGAATACGTTTAGATCCTCACACAGAGAGGCCGTGGTCTGCGGTGTGCTGGTTTTCCCTCTAAAGTCTGTGATCGTGTTTAGTCCCTGCCACATACTCCGAGTTTTGTCAAACTGTTGCTCCACCCTGTCCCTGTACTCACGTTTGGCTGCTTTGATCGTCTTCCGACGATTTGGGAAGGATTTAACTGTTCTGGATGGGACAACATCTTCCACGCATTTCCTGATAAATCCGCAGACTGAGTCTGTGTACTCATCAATGTCCCTAGCAGCCACGTGAAACATTTCCCAGTCCGCGTGATCAAAACAGTCCCACAGCATAGACTCCGATTGGTCCGTCCAACAGTGCACCACCCTCCGGGTTGGAGCTTCCTGTTCCAGCTTCTGCCTGTAGGCGGGCAGGAGCAGGATGGAGCGGTGATCTGATTGGCCGAATGGGGCGCGGGGGAGGGCTTTGTACGCATCCCGGAAAGAGGTGTAGCAGTGGTCGAGTAGCCGGTCTCCACGAGTGTTAAAATGGATGTGTTGGTGGAGTTTGGGTGAGACTTTCTTCAGGTTTCCCTTATTAAAGTCTCCGGCTGTGATAAACGCTGCCTCTGGGTGTGCGGTTTCCTCGCTGCTGATCGCGCTGTACAGTTCCCTGAGTGCTCGGTCAGTGTCGGCTTGTGGGGGAATGTAAACAGCCGTAATAATCACTGCTGTAAATTCCCTCGGTAGCCAGAATGGCCGGCACTTAATCATCAGGTACTCCAGGTCCGGTGAGCAGAAGGATTTGACCGGGTGGACGTTCGCATAATCACACCAGCTGTTGTTGATCATGAAACACACACCACCGCCTCTGCTTTTCCCAGTAAGATCCTGTGACCTGTCCACGCGATGCACGGAGAACCCCGGTAGTTGTATTGCGGAGTCCGGTACCTTGTCCGATAGCCAGGTTTCTGTGAGGCAGATCACGCAGCAGTCCCGCATCTCTCGCTGGAATGAGATCCGTGCCCGAAGCTCGCACAGCTTGTTCTCCAGAGACTGCACATTAGCCAGTAATAAACTGGGTAACGGTGGTCTGTTAGTGCGCCGTCTCAGTCGAACCAGAACGCCAGATCTTCTCCCTCTGCTTCGGCGTTTGCGGCCTCCAGGGCCAGAGAACAAAGGCGTCTCAGGTGAGATGAATGGGGGGTCTGCAAACGGAGCGTCCGTGTTGCAAAACTTGAACTCCGGAAAGTTATAAGAAAGACCGTCTTTTATGTCCAGTAAGGTTTGTCGGTCGTACACAAGGAGACATGTGCTAGTCGTGAAAAAATAAAGGAAAAGTAAAATTAAACACAGAAAAAAGCTGTTGCTTGGGGGAGCTCGCGACGAGGCTGCCATACGACGAGGCTGCCATCCATGTTAGCAGTGTATAAATGGATGGTTTAGCATATTAGCACAAGTATCAATAAAGGACTACCGTATTAAATAATTTTACTAACCTCAGGCAGACGGACAGGCGCTCTGCAGGTGGGATTGAGCACCTGTAATAGAGATTGACAGACCACGTGACTTTCGCGCATTGCATGCCGGGAACTCGTGGCAAAGCAATCCAAGTACCGCATCAAATGCAAGCATTTGCAGCACCGCAAAACGTTCATTCTTCGGTTCCAATAAATTCTTGCTTTTTCTTTGCCCCCCAAAAAGGTATGTACAAAACGAAGGAGAACAATGCCGGTCCGTACAAAGACAGACTTGATGAAAAGTCAAAGAAAAGATACGAGGAAAAAAATCAAACCAGTGAAAGGGTCAGACCCTTATGAGCATACAGAGGGACAAATTACGTTAGCGTGCTGCCCAACTTTACCACGCTCATATTTATAATTATACGTTCTTGGAGTGAGTGCATACACTCATGAAGTTTAGTAACTTCAGGTCACTGCAACAAGCCCAGGAACAGTTTACCGACGGATGGGTACAGGACCTTGAAATGCACCGTGTAGAAAGTAAATACCATCGTACGTATCATAAGTTTACCAGTCTCACAAATCGTCGTCATAAATACACATTCGTTAACCGTTTATTAATAGGACCTTTGAGCTCAATGGTAATTAATTAGTAGTGGAAATAATTTCTGGTACGCATTACAGAAATGTAGCAGTGACAATAATATTGTATGCTGTAATCGCACTGGGCAATTAGTGATACAAAACAACTGTTTTATCCTGTGAATAAAAGTATATGTTTTTGTCAATGCACCATAATAACAGAAGCGAAACGCAATATTGTGTCAGGACAATTCACAATTTATTCACAATAAACAAAGGAGCATAGCACGACAATTTCTGTTCAACGCCAGACTTGCTTGTAACCTATATCACTAATTATGTTAAGAAAAATGACGCAGTAACTACAACAGCAGACTGACCTTTGTGGGAATGCTTGGAGCAGACTAACCTGTGAGCTGGAGGGTTCTGGGACGTTATATTTGGTCTTTGAATGGCTGCAATCCAGTCGCCTCTTTGTTACTTCGGAAACATGGCTCGAACAATTTCTCTTCAACGACGTAATCCGATAACAACCGATCTCTTTACCCGTCGGCTTCCTGTGGCTGTCATGCGACCGGCTATTGCAGTTAATAATACAACAGCTTCTTGCCATTTTTTGTGTTTCTTTTTATCGCTGTATAACTGATTTCAATTGAAAGCCTGCGTGCGCTAGTACGTCTTGCCACGAGTTCCCAGAATTCTTTGCGGTTTTACCCCTGAGTGACGTCACATTTTCAATCTCTATTGGTGTCTAGGCGGGCGATGCTGGGACCGACGAGGGAAAGCAGGTCCTCAAACTGGCCGACGGTGATATCGCTGGAATCGGCCGTCATCCAGGCGCAGCTCCTGGAGCAAATGGTGAAACTCACCAAACTGCTCACGCCTCTGGAGGACCTGATGGACCCAGGTACGGCGAGGACGTCTTTTACGCCGCTGCTCTGCTCTCCACAGTACATAAAGAAGGGAGACCCTCTCTTCAAGCGCTAGCTCGACAGCGGCCATCTTGCAAAGATACCGGTCTGGCACAACTTCCTCCCACATTCCTCCCACATTTCTGGTTCACGCACGTCGATGGATTTTTCTTGGACACGCGTTGAGACGCGAATGTGCACGCATCAAATTAGGGGCGTTTGGGGCGCTTTGTTCGCGTCCATCGCGTTCGGTGTGAATACACCGTTAGAGCCGACTGTTTGAAGTGAACGACCCGAGCCGGCTCCTTATTGGAAACCGTGGGTTTTTTAAATTTCTTTCCCTCACCCTCTCTCTCGCACTTTTTTTCCGCTTCACTCCGCACACGAGCCTTGTGCTTTGCCCTGGGTAGAGGGGGGAGGGGCAGTAGTGACACTTGCAGTAGCACACGAACAGAGCAGGAGGAAAAGAGAGAGAAAGAGAGCCAGCGACAACAACATCACATTAGAAAGGTATAGTAATCATCCACAACTATTTTCAGTTGCGGATGATAAAGGACTCAGAAAGTTTATTCATGCAGGCCCATATGACAGAGAATGTGCATCTTCTTTTTGTTTTAATATTTTTTCATATTTATATTTAATTGTGTTGTGGTTTGCAGTGTTTTGTGTTGTTTCACTTTAAATTTGTTTAAAAGGAAGAAGCTGAAAATTTTAATAGTTAAAAGTTGAAATGTAAATAGTTGGTTTTTGTATTATATAATTTATTTGTTACATTTTACGTGGAGTTAATATATAAAAGTATATTTACAGTGGCCCCTAGAGACAAAGCACATACAAATTCCAAAACACGTACAAACTCCGAAGCACGTACAAACCCCAAAGCACGTACAAACTCCAAAAGACGTAAAAACTCCATAGCACGTAAAAGCTACAAAGCACGTACAAACTCCAAAACAAGTACAAAACACAAAAGAAGTGCCCCAGGATGGTAGGGGCATTGTTGAGCTTTTGTTACCTAGTGCCTACACCGACCACCGGATTTGGTGTGTGGTAGTAACAGGTAAATGAACATTTTTTTTAAATTATTGGAATATATATGGGTGCCTGTGTATAAATACACAAACAATATACATATGCTTTCAATTGTGTAATTTAAGTCATCTAGGTAGCTCTGTTATGGAAGTTCAGTTAACGCTAGCAGTGTGTTTTGGAGTTTGTACATGCTTTGGAGTTTGTACGTGCCTTGGAGTTTGTATGTGCTTTAGAATTTGTACGTGCTTTTTGGAGTTTGCACGTGCTTTGTCTCTAGGGGCCACCGTATATATTTATATATAAACATCTATAAATAAAACCACTGTTTGTTTTTTTTACATTAGTAATTCCTTTTGTGCATAGTTTCATATTGTTGTTAATAATAAATTAATTAAAGCAACAAAACATCCTGAAGAGCCGGTTGGGAGCCGAATAGTGATGTGCGATACCACTGATTTCCTTTCGGAGCCGATACCAAGTAAAATTCAGGGTGGTATCGACGATACTGATCCGATACCGATACCCTATACAAAAACATATTTAATTTATTGTATCTCAAATTATAGCATCATAATGATTACAGGACATCAGATTACTTGTTCTTATCACTTAATAATGCAGAGTTCATCATATAGAAATAAAAATGCTGAAGTTTTGCGCTATTTGAACACCTTGCCTGCCCGCAGCACTAAAGGACTCCGTGAGAGACGTCTGTCTCGCCCTAGCAGCACCTGTCCACTCCTGCTCTTCAGTTCGCCTCAACATACGCTCGTCATATTCTGTGATATGATTTACTCTGAGGTGTTTGACAAGGTCAGTGGTGTTGCCACAACACCTCACTTTTTTGCCACATGTATCGCAAACCATGCCTCAGCTGTTTGTGGAGGTAAAATACGTCCGCACATGACTCCAATTACGCTCAGCCATTCTTGTGAGTGCGCACGCCAAGGGGCTGCGACACATTTATACAGCTGTATTTCACACATGACTATGAAAGGCGGAAGAGGAAGTAGTTCCTTCGAATGTAGACAATCCGAATGTTATAGTTTCTTTCCACTGTGTTTCCTGTTAATGATAAACTACAAATTTACCCTAAATTACTAAAATATCGATATTTTAATGTGAGAATCGATTCTAGAACATAAATGATTGGTACTGGAGGAATCGATATTTCAGGATCAATCCGCACATCACTAGAGCCAAGCCGGTTCTCTAAAAAGAGCCGGAAATCCCATCACTAATACTTTCAGGTCTGAGGTGGATGGTCTGTAGGTGTCACAGTAACTCACTTCTCTCTGAGTGTCTGTTTGCTCTTCTCCACCAAAGAATCTCTCAGATCTTCAGCAGTGAAGTGTGATGGGATTTTGTTTTCCTGCTGAAGTCTACGGAACTCCATCGTCATTGCAGTCTATAAATAAAATTAGAGATTATACTCTCCAGAAATTGCATAATTTGAAATGTAAACATATAAAACTCTGAACTTGTTGGTTTCTTACTGTAGATGTGAACTTGAGCAGAAAAACAATGGCTTACAAAACACTGGACTGTGGAGGGGACTATAAATAAATTTGAAGCCTTACAGCATATGGTAGTTATGCAAATGCTGGGGGTCAGTTCTGACAAATATATTCATAGTTAACACACCCATTGTTTGAACACTGCAGTAAGACATCTGGACATTTTAAAAAAACAAGTAAAATACTGTTTACCTGCTCAATTGGTCAAATGTCCCACTTACTTTGTAATTCACTCACACACTGATACTCGCACACAGAGCAGATGTTTTGTGTGTTTAACAGTTTAATATTTAAAATACAAAATTTTACGCTTGAAGTGGCTTAAAGAATACGAGATTTCAATATTCATTCAGATTTTTTCTGACTCTAAATTTTCTTTGGTTATATAGATTTTCAAGATTTTCAGCTATTTTTCAACTTTGAAACTTTGTCGTCCGTGTGAACTTTAGTTTTCAACAGTTCTGCACTTTGGCTTATAGGTGACTGATTTGGTATGTTTCAGTTAAATTTAACAAGTTTTCCAAATATTTCAGCAATTACAGGATTTCAGCTAAAAAATATTAATGCCTCACCATCCGCACTGCATTTTCTTCAGGAAATGCATTTTCTAGTTAGAATTAAAATATAGACTCAAATAAAGTTTTTATTCCCATCTACTTATTATTTTGTTATTACATTAATATAGCACAATGTTCAGTTAGCACTGCTTAAAGGCCCTTATGAAGGCCCTGATTGGTGTTAACCGGATTCCAGATAACACCACCCATTTTAAAGTTGATATTGCCATGATGAAAGCTAATGGGAATATCGTGCAACCAGCCACAATTCCAATTCAAAGGTTTTGCCACATGGCGGTGAAATCTGGTCTGATGAAGCAAAACTGCAGGTGCTAGAAATAGGCCAAATTTGTGACATGTTCTGGTAGTGTAAAGAAGTTGAAAGCGGTCCAGGTGACGCTGTGAGGAGCAGTGCCAAAAGCATTTGCCAGGTTAAGAAAGACAGTATGAAGGCCACCCGTCTTGGTTTTGGCTAGCTTGAATTGGTGCCAGATTATGCTGATATGTTCCAGACATTCCAAAAACCCTGGAATTTCAGCCTTTTTTGAACTGTCACATCCACCAGTTTTTTTTCCCTCTTAGTTTGTGGCCATGCTCTGGGCTATAATACTAAACATTAACTTGCATTGTACATTAATACTTTAGTGGATAGTAAAATATCATTGCTATGAAAAAATGCCTTAATTCCTTTGAAACCTTGAATGAAGGTATTACTTTAATAGGAAAATGCTTTCCAATCCATTCCAACAAAGGACCTGCCTAACTGGGCTTTTTTTTTTGTGTGTTTATCTTTATTGTATATATGTATTCTTACACAGTGTATCTGTTACCATGCATCCAAGCATTGTCTTTTTGTTTACATCTGTGGGTGTGTACAACATATATTTCTTATCGTTAATAAGGTTCCAGTGGACCATCTACAGGAATAAACAGCCTACACTGAGTACTAAAAGTAACCATCTGCACTGCTGCAGTTTTACTTGAAGAACTGGGTCTTTGCTTTTTATAACGTGGTCTCACACACTCACTCACAGAAGCACACTCACCAAAGACACTGAAAATCTAAATAAATCTAAAAATATTTGACCTTAGAAGTGGAGTACTTGTAAAACACAATAGATTCGTGCACAGGATGTCAGTTTTTACCACTGGCAGATTGTACTTCACCCAGTTTTTCGCACGAGGGTCTTGGTTGTATATTGGTAACTGGTACCATTACCGTTGCATGCATTTCTGAGAATGAAAGTTAATTTGTCTTCTACTCTTTAAGTATTTTTCCAAAGTAATCCATGGTTCCATCCACTGCAACTGAAAGAAGGCTGGTTGCAGTGTCTAAAGGGCCACAACTGTGTCCTAGTGCTGGAACCACTAATTTGAATGGTTATTCATCAATTATTCTCAATTGTTGTATCTCCTGAGGTTTGAAGAGATAGAAATCCTTTGTTGTTACACAACTAAAAGCTACCTGTGAAAACTTCTTTGTCATCCTGATGTGTTCTTGCAAGTTCAGTGCATAGAAGCTTTCGAGCAGTGTGGAATCCATTGATGTTTTAAAGGCAAGCAGCCAACAGGAGGAGGGCTGAAGTGTTTAGGTAATTAGTGTGTTAAGTTGCATGCTCACTTTGCTACTGTAGTCCATCATAATTACTTTGAATGCACTTGTTATTTGTGCCCCTTGCTTATATATGGAAGACCGGATCAGCATAACTCACAAGCAAAATATTAGAGTTTAAGCTGCTGATTCAAAATATTACATAACTAGATGAATTATTATGGAGTGTTTGGTCATGTCTATAAGATGAAAGAGCACAAAGGCAAGGTAAGGTTGATGTTGACATCTCTAAAACCAACATATCTTTTTTTTTTCAAGTGCTGTCAAAGCAGGCATGTTGGTTACACTGTGGATTGTGATTATTAAGATAATGGTGTCACTAGAAAAGACCTTGATATTTTATTTGAAGCATGTGTCAATAACAATATCCTGCCTCCCTTATTTTCAAACAAATGTCAGATTTCCTCTGGGCACCCTGACCTGGAAAATCTGCCCGTTCTAGCCACTTTGATGCCTCAGCAAACCTGGCAATGAAATGAATGCCTCAGGGCACATCATCACAAAACTGTGCATATGTCCATTCTAAATGAGCTACACTAGCTTTCAAGATTCTATGCCCAGAGGCACAAAATACAAAAATATCCAATCTGAAAAAAAGGATCCAAAAAATGTGTTTGAAAGGTAGTAATGCACGTAGCAGTAGAGATATTTGCACCTACTTTGATTAAATTATGGCCCACCCATAGTGGGTGCAATTGAGAGCTATTAAAACAATTACACAGATTAGTAAGCATCTTCTTTCTTTAGAGAAAAAAAGAGTTCCCTTCTACCATTAAAATGAAAGGTTGGTCATTTTAAGAAGTATTCCACATAATGCTTTCAAGGTTCAAGGTTCTTTATTTGTCACATGCATAGTTATACAAGTATAACACACAGTGAAATGTAGCCTGACACGCTCCTCGACGTGTGCAAAAATGGGGGGGGTAGAGGAAGAACATTATATATATATATATATATATATATATATATATATATATATATATATATATAGTATATACATTGGGTGAATGTGCAGTAGTAGCAGCAAGCAGGTGAATTCTGTACATTAATATGAATGGACATCTGACTATTTTACAGAATAGACAATATAAACATATTTAAAATTAAAGGAATTTGGAATGTACATTGTGCCTGGGTTTAGAGTGTCTGGAAGAGAGTCAATTATAGATGATGTGAGAGGCCGGGTGTGTGTGTTTAGGGCCCGGATGGCTTGGGGATAGAAGCTCCTCTTGAGTCTCTCTGTCCTTGCCCGGATGATGCGGAACCTTCTACCAGATTGCAGAAGAACAGTTTGTTGCCAGGATGGGAGGATGGGACGGGTCCTTCAGTATCTGCGCTGCTCTAGTCCGGCATCTCCTGGTGTAGGTGTCCTGAAGCGGGGGGAGAGCAATCCTGCAGCAGCGTTCTGCTGTACGGATCACTCTCTGGAGAGCTTTTTGGTCCTTCACACAGCTGTTCCCAAACCACGATGTCATGTTCTGTGTGAGGATGCTCTCCACAGCGCCTGTATAGAAAATCCTGAGAATCTTTGGAGAGACCCTGAACTTCCTCAGTTGTCGTAGGTGATACAGGCGCTGCCTAGCCTTTTTGGTCTGGACCTGAATGTGGGCAGCCCATGTCAGGTCTGAGGAGATGTGGACACCAAGATACTTGAAGGACTGCACCCTCTCCACTGGAGCTCCATTGATGATAATGGGCTTGTAGTCTGTGTGCTGACTCCTTCTGAAGTCCACCACCAGCTCCTTGGTCTTGCCGACGTTCAGCTGGAGGTGGTTGTCCTGGCACCATGATGCCAGATTCTTCACTTCATCCATGTAGGCCGCCTCATCGTTGTTGGAGATGGCACCCAACACCACTGTATCGTTAGCAAACTTTACAATGGTGTTGGAGCCATGGGTGGCCACACAGTCTGAAGTGTAGAGGGAGTAGAGCAGTGACGAGAGGACACATCCCTGAGGTGCTCCTGTGTTGATGGTGATGCTGTTAGAGATGCATCTACCCACCCTCACCACCTGAGTTCTGCCAGTGAGGAAGTCCAACACCCATGCACACAGACGGCTGTTAAGTCCCAGATCCCTGAGCTTTGTGAACAGTCTGCAGGGCACTATTGTGTTAAACGCTGAACTGTAATCAACAAACAGCATTCGCACATAGTTACCCTGTTTCTTGTCCAATAATGCTTTGTTTCTGCTTCTAGTAGGTTTTCCTGCCATCAACCATTAATATAAAATTATTTTCATAAAGTATATTTGTATACTCGTATGAGTCAATTTTCTATTTTGGCATTGATTTGTACGATGTTTGTTGTATGACATTTGTTGTATGCTTATCCTTGTATGCTCCCTGTATTTGATGTGTTCTATAGTAAACAAACAGAAGATTTGGCCACTGATTAAGGAGTAAAAGCACAAAGTGCTTAGATGCATCAAAATGCATCTAAATTGTTTTGAAAAACTGGTGTTAAAAAGTATCTTAGTTTATTTCTAGGTACCAAAGGACATTAATGTACCTCTTTGTTCTCAAACCCAACCCAGCGACAGATGTACTAAAGTAGATGGAAGGAAAATGGAACAAAAAGGAAGCAATAAAGTAGCTTGTCTACGGGAAGACAGAAAAGTCATGAAAGAGCAGAAAAACAAACTAAAAGGGACAAAAGGAAACAATAATGCAGAGTTATGATGGTGATGATACATTAGTCAGAGGCTGAATTGGAGCTTTCCATTATGCTTTGACCACCTTGGGGATCTGGCAAACATGGAATCTATACATCCAAAAGTAGGGAAATTGGAGACAGAAAATGCTGAAGAAGCAAATATTGAATCTCAAATGTCTGCCTGTCCAAATTGGCTGTTCTGTTCTGGATGTCACTCTTTATTGGCTCAGATTAGTTCTCCACATTGTGAACAATCCTCTCATG
Source organism: Aulonocara sp. 'chitande type north' Nkhata Bay (assembly GCF_057382095.1). NCBI lineage: Eukaryota > Metazoa > Chordata > Actinopteri > Cichliformes > Cichlidae > Aulonocara > Aulonocara sp. 'chitande type north' Nkhata Bay. The sequence goes on from NC_141345.1 coordinate 12,417,213, forward strand.
TCACCTATGGTTTCCCCGATCTTTATTTATCAATCACATCTAACTGGCTTTGGATCATGTTATGCCAACCTTTGCATCAAAATGCATTTAAACCAGCGGCCTCCAAGTTGTTTGGTACCAGGCCATGAGAGTTGAGGCTTAGGTGTGAAATTTATGGTTTCCAGGGTTTTTATCGTTTTTTTTATCATTATTTTTTATCATTAACTTGGTTTCCCTGGATCTTTTCCCGTGTGTTATGAATAAATCTTCTTTTTTTTGGTACCGGTACTGATTTTATTTTGTTGTATTTATCCGCGACACCTTAAAGCCCAGTCCGTGAACATATTGTCGGACATAAACTGGTCCGTAGCGCAGAAAAGGTTAGGGACTAAGCAATTGTGTTGCCTGGCGTGGCACAGAAGTGGTTTTACATTAATTTTAAGAGCTCAAAATGACATAGGTGGCAATTCTAGCTAAAAGTGGTCATATCTTTTTTGGTTTTTGAGCCCATGGACCCAAAAATTCTGTATTTGACAAATAAACCAATTTTAGGAAAAGCCTGGAAATATGAGATGATGGACTTTTATTATAACTGTCAGATTTAATACCGTGGTGATTCAGTACTCAAGTGTGGGACCCTACGGTGGCCCCTAGAGACAAAGCACGTACAAACTCCAAAACACTTGCAAACTCCAAAACACATGCAAACTCCAAAACACTTGCAAACTAAAAAACACATGCAAACTCCAAAACACGTACAAACTCCAAAACACTTGCAAAATCCAAAACACTTGCAAACTCAAAAACACATGCAAATTCCAAAACACAACGGAAGTGCTCCAGGACGCTAGGGGCAGTGTTGAGCTCGATTTGCAAAATAAACGGCAAGTTTGTCTGTATGGGACGGTCTAGTCTCCGTCGCGCTTCCCAGGTTGCCTAGCAACCATGATACTATTAGAGCACTTCGCTCTTGCTCTGCAGGCCTACTTGTTGTTCCTAGAGTATTTAAAAGTAGAATGGGAGGCAGAGCCTTCAGTTTTCAGGCCCCTCTTCTGTGGAACCAGCTTCCAGTTTGGATTCGGGAGACAGACACTATCTCTACTTTTAAGATTAGGCTTAAAACTTTCCTTTTTGCTAAAGCATATAGTTAGGGCTGGACCAGGTGACCCTGAATCCCCCCTTAGTTGTGCTGCAATAAACATAGGCTGCCGGGGGATTCCCATGATGCATTGAGTTTTTCCTTTCCAGTCACCTTTCTCACTCACTATGTATTAACAGACCTCTCTGCATTGAATCATATCTGTTATTAACCTCTGTCTCTCTTCCACAGCATGTCTTTTATCCTGTCTTCCTTCTCTCACCCCAACCGGTCGCAGCAGATGGCCGCCCCTCCCTGAGCCTGGTTCTGCCGGAGGTTTCTTCCTGTTAAAAGGGAGTTTTTCCTTCCCACTGTTGCCAAAGTGCTTGCTCATAGGGGGTCATATGATTGTTGGGTTTTTTTCTCTGTATCTATGAAGCGCCTTGAGGCGACTTATGTTGTGATTTGGCGCTATATAAATAAAATTGAATTGAATTTAATTGAATGCTATGACCTGTCTCTAGACAGGTTGTAACATTGGACAAAGCTGAACAGAAAGACAGCACAGAGGCACTGATTTGGTCACATCTTCTGTATAATCACAGTTTCAGAGATGCTTAAGTTAAACAAGGGGGAAACTGGCCCAAAGGATAAAACAGGGGCAACATAACAGGTGATAGGAAACTTCTCTGGTTAAAAGGATTTTAGTCAGTTGGACTTCTCTGATCACTGTGGAATCTGCTTTGTCTGTTTTACACTTGTTTTACATGCTGGATTGAGACTGTGGTCGCACTGGTCTGGGACCCTTTTTACAAGCTGAAAACTTTGATTTATGTACTGTTGGTTCAGTGGACTTCAGTGGCTATTAAGTCTGTTAGTGCTATCAGTTACAGCTGGCAGGAGGACTGGGAAGGTCAAATGTAATGGCGTTGTCAGTGAAGAGAGCCAATAATGTTTAGACAGAGTAATGACACACACACACACACACACACACACACACACACACACACACAAATGGAATATATGTTCCATTATGAAACAGGTGAATAATTTTTCCCTTTCATCAAATATTCATAGAGAAATTACTGCTAGATCTAAAGTGAAGGACTATGTGGGATCTTTTTAGCTGATGTATAAGGAAACATTGGATGACAATAGGGCGTCTCAGCCAAATATATGCGGAAGTTCTGGAATTATAGCTTACACTGGTCAGTCTTGTTTCCTGTAAATCCTAACACTTTCTGTTTCAAAGAGGTTGAATTCAGACTACCCAGGTTCCACCTCGGTGGGTTAAGCTCAAGGTTCTCTCTCCATCCTTTATATTTACTCCTCCTCACCTCATCATCTGCCAAACTCCCAGAGTTGCTTTCCCAAATTAGTGCTCATCCAGTTCACCATTTTCTGTGAAAAACTGTGTAACTATAAAGTCTCTGAAAATTGAGTTGTTGTCACCTGTGTCCTGCTTGAGAGTCCATTGTTGGTCGTGACAGAACAATCTGGCAATATGGACACCCAATGAGACCCAACAACATTAAGTTAAAATGTTGAGAATGATCCAGTCACCTCGTACTAAACTCCCTTCAGCTCCCTCTCCAGATAGGTCTCCTAGCCAGAGGCAGCCAAACATCCCATGCCAGTCACACCCTCTACCTCAGAGACACCAACAATGAGGGTGTTCAGTGATGGTACCTCCACATCGCCAGAGCTGTTTACAGGAGGAGGATGAAGGCGAAAATGTGTCTTCATTGTGAGCAGCCAGGCTACTTCATTGGTACATGTGCTAAGCAGCCAAAAGGGCCTGTCGCCAGTAAAGTGGTGTGTCAATCTGTATATGGCAAACTGCCTTGCCACATGATACCTGCCATCATTTGCTGTAATAATTACTCTTTAATCCTCCAAGCACTAACTTAATCCTCCGGTGCAAAACAAAACCTGGTGGAGTGTGAATTAGCCAAACAACTCAAATCATCAATCGAACCTCTACCTTCATCTATTCTTGTGTCAGCCCTCAACAAACAAACTCACTGCCATCACTCACCGGACCAAGTCAATACATTTATTTGTGTGTGGGAATCATTTTGTGTTCTTGGTTTTCTTAACACTTAAGGAGCTAATACTCCCACAATCTTAGGTTATCTATAGTTAGAGAAACACATTATTGGATACAGTGGGGCAAAAAAGTATTTAGTCAGCCACCGATTGTGCAAATTCCCCCACTTAAAATGATGACAGAGGTCAGTAATTTGCACCAGAGGTACACTTCAACTGTGAGAGACAGAATGTGAAAAAAAAATCCATGAATCCACATGGTAGGATTTGTAAAGAATTTATTCGTAAATTAGGGTGGAAAATAAGTATTTGGTCACCTCAAACAAGGAAAATCTCTGGCTCTCACAGACCTGTAACGTCTTCTGTAAGAAGCTTTTCTGTCCCCCACTCGTTACCTGTATGAATGGCACTTGTTTGAACTCATCATCTGTATAAAAGACACCTGTCCACAGCCTCAAACAGTCAGACTCCAAACTCCGCCATGGCCAAGACCAAAGAGCTTTCGAAGGACACCAGGAAAAATATTGTAGACGTGCACCAGACTGGGAAGAGTGAATCTACAATAGGCAAGCAGCTTGGTGTGAAAAAATCAACTGTGGGAGCAATCATCAGAAAATGGAAGACATACAAGACCACTGATAATCTCCCGCGATCTGGGGCTCCACGCAAGATCTCATCCCGTGGGGTCAAAATGATCATGAGAACGGTGAGCAAAGATCCCAGAACCCCACGGGGGGACCTGGTGAATGACCTGCAGAGAGCTGGGACCAAAGTAACAAAGGTCACCATCAGTAACACACTACAACGGCAGGGAATCAAATCCCGCAGTGCCAGACGTGTCCCGCTGCTGAAGCCAGTGCATGTCCAGGCCCGTCTGAAGTTTGCCAGAGAGCACATGGATGATACAGCAGAGGATTGGGAGAATGTCATGTGGTCAGATGAAACCAAAGTAGAACTTTTTGGTATAAACTCAACTCGTCGTGTTTGGAGGAAGAAGAATACTGAGTTGCATCCCAAGAACACCATACCTACTGTGAAGCATGGGGGTGGAAACATCATGCTATGGGGCTGTTTTTCTGCCAAGGGGACAGGACGACTGATCCGTGTTAAGGACAGAATGAATGGGGCCATGTATCGTGAGATTTTGAGCCAAAACCTCCTTCCATCAGTGAGAACTTTGAAGATGAAACGAGGCTGGGTCTTCCAACATGACAATGATCCGAAACACACCGCCCGGGCAACAAAGGAGCGGCTCCGTAAGAAGCATTTGAAAGTCCTGGAGTGGCCTAGCCAGTCTCCAGACCTCAACCCCATAGAAAATCTGTGGCGGGAGTTGAAAGTCCGTGTTGCTCGGCGACAGCCCCAAAACATCACTGCTCTCGAGAAGATCTGCATGGAGGAATGGGCCAAAATACCAGCTACTGTGTGTGCAAACCTGGTAAAGACCTATAGTAAACGTTTGACCTCTGTTATTGCCAACAAAGGTTATGTTACAAAGTATTGAGTTGTATTTTTGTTATTGACCAAATACTTATTTTCCACCCTGATTTACGAATAAATTCTTTACAAATCCTACCATGTGGATTCATGGATTTTTTTTCACATTCTGTCTCTCACAGTTGAAGTGTACCTCTGGTGCAAATTACTGACCTCTGTCATCATTTTAGGTGGGGAACTTGCACAATCTGTGGCTGACTAAATACTTTTTTGCCCCACTGTATATGGATAGCTCCTTGGAGCCTTTTGCCTCCCAACTGCTTACAGCCTGCCATTCCTCCACAACCACAAATCCTTACAATCTTACTCATCTGGTCTGTCTTCTGTATCATGATCTGCAGCAAGTGTTCAGTAAAGAAAAAACTCCCTACCATCTCCTTACCAACTCATCATTGGACGACTGTGGCATCCACCTAGACTTGTAGTCAAGACCGCCTAATCCGAGACCAAGACAAGACCAAGACCAGAGGGTATCGAGACCAAGACAAGACCAAGACAAGACCAAGACAAAAGTCTGTCGAGACCAAGATGAGACCAAGAAAGTGGTCTCGAGACCGGTCTCGAGACCAAGACCGGTCTCGAGACATCCAACTCTAGTCAGCAACCACATAAATATGCCCATTAACCCTTTGAAGCCGGTCGGAGCTGTAATAATGTGAATTATTGTTTACAAGATGGTTTGTTCCACAATAGAGTGTGTTGCTGCACGGACGTTTTAGAGTGTCACACAAGTAAGGATTGTTAGGCTGTATGTTGCTGTTGTACATGGCAGAGGACCAATCTGAGTCGCATGACTTGTTAATAAAACTTACTACCCCGTTGGGTAGGAAATAGATATTCTGGAGTCTGTCGTGAATGAGACCAGAATATAACATGGTGGCAGCGGAGCGGGCAGCGGAGCGGACAGCGGAGCAAGCTGCACGGCTGGAGTAAACCCCCGAGAGACGCCTGTCGGAGCGGTGAGCAACTAGCGGCTAATCGAGTTAGCACCGCCGCGAGGCATGGAGGGCCTTAAATCGCCGCCGACGCTGGTATTGGACTCCAGTAACCTATCACGGACATGGAAGACCTGGAGGTACGAGTTTATGCTCTATGTGGAGCTGACCATGGACTCAGACGGCGAACAGAAAAAAGTAAGCTTGTTCAGTTATCTCGTTGGTGAGAGCGGCAGGGAGCTGCTAGACACGCTAATGGGCGACACGGCGAGAGATCGGTGGACAGTTAAGGACATTATTGAGAAGTTTGATAATCATTGCAATCCTGTAGTTAATGAAACTGTGGAGCGTTATCGGTTCTTCACAAGAAACCAAGGCGCCAGTGAGACAATCGACAGCTATGTGACGGAGTTAAAGCTGCTGACAAAAACGTGCAATTTTGGAGTAATAAGGGACTCACTGATTCGTGACAGGATTGTATGTGGACTTCACAACCTGAGTTTGAGGGAGAGACTGCTGCGTGAGAAAAACATGACACTGGATGCATGCATACAGCACTGCAGAGCCGCGGAGCTGCCGCGGGAAAACAGCAAAACCATTTCGGGAGCTGCAGTGGAGGAGGTGCATGCTGTGCGTGGAGCTGCGCGCCAGAAACGGATCGGCGACGCAGTGGACTGTAAGTTTTGTGGCAGAACACATGAAAAAAAGAAAGAAAAATGTCCAGCATACAGGAAGAAATGTAAAAAGTGTGGCAGAGAAAACCACTTTGCAGTTAAATGCATGGCACATTCAGAGCAGAAGAGAAGGACGAATGTACACAACGTGACAGCATGTGACAGCATCAAATCACTAGAAGAAGCCTACGCGTCCCACCAAGATCAGGAAACATTGAACAAAATACGCAAAACAAAACTAGAATTAAATGAGATAATTGATAAAAAAAACAAAATTCTTAGTACAAAGAGTACGCCTACAAAATTACGAACATGGTAATAAATCCGGTCAATTTCTAGCAAACCAGCTAAAAATAAATAAAGAAAAAACAACTATATGTGCTGTTCAAGATTCATCTGGGAACACATTATATGAACCGATACAAATAAACAACATTTTCAGGGATTTCTATAAAACGTTGTATTCACCACAAATAAACCCATCTAAAAAAGAAATTGATCAGTTTTTGGACAACATAACTCTTCCAAAATTATTGGACAATCAAGCAATGGCACTGGATTCACCACTGACACCAGGTGAACTCCAGGAAGCCCTGATAAGTATGCACAATAATAAGGCTCCAGGTCCAGATGGCTTTCCTGCAGAATTCTACAAAGAATTCTGGTCGATTCTAGCACCAGTTTTCTACAGAACGTTGTTGGAAATTAAAGAAAAGGGCAGACTTCCATCAAATATGAATTCTGCAAACATTAATCTCCTGCTAAAACCAGGCAAAGACCCTGTATATCCCTCAAGCTATCGTCCAATATCCCTTATAAATGTAGACCTTAAAATAATCTGCAAAGCTCTCTCAAAGAGACTGGAGAAAATAACCCCCCTCTTAATTCATCCTGACCAAACTGGTTTCATAAAAGGTAGGCACTCATCAACAAATACACGTAGATTACTTAATTTGATAGACTACTCATACAGTAAAAACCTAGAAACTACAATATTCTCTTTAGACGCAGAAAAAGCATTTGACAGAGTTAACTGGAAATTTCTATTTGCAACTTTACACAAATTTGGTTTTGGATCCTCTTTCATAAACTGGTTAAAAATATTATATAATTCCCCAACAGCTTGTGTTAGAACAAATGACCAGACATCCTCCAGCTTCTGTCTCTTGAGGGGCACCAGGCAGGGATGCCCACTCTCCCCTTCACTATTTGCAATTTTTATTGAACCACTAGCAGCAGCAATTAGACAGAATTCAGTAATTAAGGGCATAAAATGCAAGAACGTGGAACATAAAATCAGCCTTTATGCGGATGATGTGTTACTCTTTCTCCAAAATTCACAAACCAATATCTCTGGGGTGATTGAATTGATAAACTCTTTTGCAAGAATATCAGATTACTCAATTAACTGGTCAAAATCTACAGTCCTACCGATTAATTGCTCCTTCCATAATTCCTCTTCTACACCGCTGCAATCGGGAAATATAAAATATTTAGGTATTAATGTTTCTCCCAAGCTTGCAGATCTAACTAAATTAAACCATATCCCACTTTTAAAGAAGGTAGAAGATGATCTGGCTAGATGGAAATGTCTACCCATATCACTCATGGGAAGGGTTGCCGCTATAAAAATGATGGTCTTACCAAAAATAAATTATTTATTCTCAATGATCCCAACTAAACCGCCACAAGATTGGTTCAGATCTCTAGATTCATGTATGTCCAAATTCCTTTGGAAAAATAAACCCCCACGTATAAGCTTAAAAACACTACAAAAGACCAAGGATAAAGGAGGACTAGAACTGCCTAACTTTCAGCACTACTTCTTAGCCAACAGGCTTCAGTTTATCTCAGGATGGCTAAAACACACCCTCTTAGATGAACCTTGGCTAGATGTAGAACAAGCACTCTGCAATAATCTAGAGATCTCAGACCTACCATTTATCAGCTCAAACATCCAACGACATGAATGCTTTAAAAGCATCAACATCAGCTCTTCTCTGACAGCATGGTGGGAGTTTCTAAAATTGACGGCGTCTTCATTAATCCCATGCAAACGTACACCTATCTGGAACAACCCTGACATATTACAAAACAATAATATGATAAACTTTTCAGATTGGAGTGATAAAGGAATCAAATATTTAGAACATATACTAGAAGGAACAGAATTTATTTCATTTGACGGACTAGTTACACAATATGGGATCAACAAGAAAAGATTTTTAGAATATCAACAAATTAAATCCATAGTAAAAAAGAAATTTAAACCGGGTCAAGTTGAACTACAAACACCACCAAGTGTGGTTCAATTTCTTACTCTTAAACCCCCCAAATTACTATCCAAAATATACAGAATGCTTTCTAAAACAGATGAATCAATATCACTTCCTATTGCAAAATGGGAAGCGGATTTATCAGTTAACTTAGACCTAAACTTCTGGTCTCAGATTTGCTTAAAAACCTTTCATCTAATTAGAAATCCCAGTCTTCAATTAATTCAATACAAAATATTACATAGAGTGCACTATACAGGTCATCGGATGTTCAAGATGGGCTTTACGTCTACCAACAACTGCTCACACTGCCAAACCAATTCACCGGACAATTATATCCACGCTCTTTGGTTCTGTCCACCAGTTCAGAAGTTTTGGCGCGAGATATGTGAAGACTTATCGAAGTGTCTGAAATGTAACATTCCAACTTCCCCCTTAGTGTGTTTGTTGGGCAGCTTAGATAATGTCACTTCAGAAAAGAATATAGCCCATATGGTTTTCACTGCCCTATGCATAGCCAAGAAAACAGTCCTCATGAACTGGAAAAATAAAAATAATCTTAATTCTAACCAATATAGAAATTATCTATTAGATTACATTAGTCTTGATACAGCCTCTGCCACCACATCAGATCAATTGCTCTGGGCTCCTTTGATCAGCTCCATCACCTAGTGGGGGTGGGGGGTCATAGTTTGGTCCCACCTTCACTGTTGTGATTGGTGTGGGGGTAGGGACAGGCTTAGGGCGTCGGTGGGTTCCCCGGAGGCATCTTCCTTGGGGGGCTCAACCCGGGGTAGCGGTCATGTCCGGTTAGGGGCTCTGTTGGCTCTCAGGTGACTGTTTCCTCACGGCTGCGTGCAGCGGGGCTAGGGGAGGGTCTGTGCTGACGGACGTGGGTTACTGACCTGGTAGCCTGGCTGCCCCTGGGTGGGTCCGGGATGGGCGTGAGGTTCTGGGGGCGCTCCGTCTCTGGGCTGGGACCCGGACCGGGCCTCGGGGGCTTGGGTCCTGGTTGGTGTGTTGCCGGGGTTGTGGGCGGGTGGGCCCAGCCCTGGAGCAGGGTGCCGCCGGTGCATCGAGCCACCTGGGGGGCTCTTCAACTGGTGGGGGAGATTGTCACATCTTGCAGGAGCTTTCCTCTCCTCAGGAGCTCCCTCTGCAGGAGGGGGAGATACAGGAGAGGTGGAGGAAGATCTCAGCCTGGGTGTTTATTGTCTTATGTAGTCTGGAAGATGAGTGGATGGTGGGGTGGGTGCAGTTTTCTCTGTGGTGGGGTTGGGTGGACTGTCCCGGGCTCTGTGGGGCCGGGCGGCGCTGCTGCACTGGGCCCCGGTCTGGATGGGCCTGGGCCCCCTTTCCCTGGCGGGTCGCGGAGTGTGGGGGTGCCTACTTGGGTCAGCGGGGGAGCTGGCCCCAGGGAGGGGTCACTTGCCCCTCCCTTCCTTCCCTCCCCATCTCCAGCTGCCTCCCTCTTCCCGCTCCACCACAACCACCCACACATGCAGGGCCTTAGAGTAGGGGTATGTCACCAGGGTGCAGAGGAGGCTACCCCCCCTCTGTCCCCTTCTGGCTGCCTCTGCCTCAATTTTATCCCACAACTTAGACATTCACATTACTCACACTCTCATTACACATACATATAGGATCTTGGGGGTGGGCACGATACACGGAGTCCAAAGTACCATCAGGGTGTACACCCCACCCCTGGCATCGTTGCCCACCTCTCAATTTTAAATACACATAGACATTGAGGGCTAGCAGGAGGGACCATGCGCTTACCTGCTGCTCTCTGGCAGGTAGCTCCAAGCCCTCCTGGGTTTTAAATGCACCTTAAAATACACATGCATCAACACTACAATGAGCGGGTGGAGGGAGGTTTGGAGTCTTCTCTCACCCCCATTCTCTGCGACCTGCTGGCGCAGGGGGGCTAGGAGGAGGAGTTGGCCGTCCGACTGCGGTCTGGAATGTGGAGCCTTCCTGCTGCTGCGGAGTCGGGGCGGTCTGCCTCCCCCCACCGCAGGGAAAAGGGAAACACCACCTGGGTCTGGGTGCAGTTCCCCCCTCCAGGGGCGGGGGCACCTAGACCCGGTTTGTAGAGTACGCTTGGGGAGTGTGATCGTGTGTACAACGTCTCTTTATGTCTGTCTCCACGTTGGTTGAGTGTGGAGTAAGTGCATATGAGAGCATGAGGGTGGGAATGGATGTTTGTATCTGTGTGTGCCTGTATGTCTGTGTCTATATGTCAGGTTGGGTGTCAGGCGCCACCTCTCTGGGGACATCTCAGGCCCTCCAAGGTTTGGAGGCCTATCTCCCCCTACCACCACTTCCCCTGCCAGTGGCGGACCCCCTCAGACATCGGTGCGTTGGTGGTTCTTTGTGTCCGGGGATGGGCGTCCAGGTACACACCGGCTCACTCCTTGGCGGCTGCTTATCGGGGCCTGGAGCCTGGGGCTCGCTCGGGCCACTTCGGAGGTGGGGTGCCCCCGGCCTCTCGGCCTGGGGCTCGGTCACTCAGGCGCAGCTGGCTGCCGGCGGAGCTCACAGGCGCGTCACTGCAACTCCCCCTGGCTTCTGCTCCGCGGCTGCTGAGTGAGCCCTCATCTGGGACTCTCCTCAGCTCTTTCCGGGACAGTGGCGCAGCTGCCCCTCTGTTGGTCTTCCTTGGTCTCTTGTGTTCTGGGGGCCTCTGGATGTCTGGAGTTTTGATCTCCTCCACACCTGCTTCATGCCCTGGAGGACGGGGCTGTGGCCCCCCCCACACCCTCTAGCAGATTATTACATGAAGGAACCTTTTAAAAAACAAAAAACAAGCGCGTCCATGCTCACAGGTGTACACACGGGTGATCACACCCACAAACTACACCCTTTTTGGCTCCTACCTCAAAGCAAACTGTGTTCTGTTGATCTTATGTGCTGCACAATAATGTTTAACATTTAGTATTTACTGTCATATTCCCATATATCATTGTGATGTTGTTTATTCTATTACTCTTGTTCTCTACTGCTTGCTTTCTTTTTTCTTTCTCAGCAGGTGACTCAGGTGATTGATATATGCATTTTTTTTTCTCTGCCCGTTCTGTTGGTTTTTGTCTTTTGCCCTTCTCCTCCGTCCCTCTTCTCAGCTGTTTCTCTTTCCCTCTTTCTTTCTCCCCTTCTTTCCCCCAGTCAAGTCTGTCCCGTATTCAGTAAGTGAAAATAAAATAAACAATAGAAGGTGAATCAAATGGACCATTACGGCAAGGCTGGGATGGTCAGTTTGGTAAAGTAAATCTGTTGGGCATCTTTCTTTGCCTTTAGACAACAATTCTGAGGGCAAAAGAGCCAAACGGGACAGGCCAAAAAAAAAAAAAAAAGAGAGTGATGAGTATGAGGACGTTCTCTGTGCTACAGAGGCAGACACACATGCTTCAACTACAAAGAACATGACAAAGTGAGAGGCACTCAACTCTTTGCAGGCATGCTGATGGGCAAAGAGATTGTAAATTTTCAGATTGACTGTGGTGCCAGTTGTAATGTAATGCCAATCCACATGCTAAGCCCGAACACACAGTTGGAGGACACACAGACAGTGTTGATGATGTACAACAAAAGTAAGATAAAGCCGTTGGGAAAATGCAAAGTTAAGCTACGTAACCCAAGAAATCAGAAACTGTATCGGTTGGAGTTTCAAGTGGTTGACAAAGACTGTAAAGTACCACTGCTGGGCAAGAGAGCCAGCGAAGCCATGAAACTCATAAAAGTACACTATGAAAACATCTTGAAACTGGACAGCATCGTTACTTCAGAGCACCCAACAGCCAATGAGTGGAACATGGATCAGATTAAAACAGAGTATGCCGATGTCTTCACGGGAGATGGCTGTTTGGAGGGAGAGTTAAGGCTCGAGGTGGATGAAACTGTGAAACCAGTGCAGTTACCAAAACGGCGTGTCCCTATTGCAATGATAAAGCCGTTAAAAAAGGAGCTTCAAGATCTTCAGCGCAGAGGGATCATTACACCAGTAGAATGCAGCACAGACTGGATCAGTGGGATGGTTGTGGTCCAAAAGCAGAGTGGGGATTTAAGAGTGTGCATAGATCCAAAACCCTTAAACAAAGCCCTACAACGGAGCCACTTCCCATTGCCCACCATTGAGGACATTTTGCCAGATCTGTCAAAGGCTAAAGTGTTCTCTGTCTGCGATGTGAAGAGTGGATTCTGGCACGTGAAACTGGAGGAGGAGTCGAGCTACCTAACAACATTTTCGACTCCATTTGGACGCTACAGATGGCTGAGGATGCCAATGGGGATAAGCCCAGCTCCGGAAGTGTTCCAGAGGAAGCTCACACAAGCTTTGGATGGACTGGCAGGGATCTACATCATTGCAGATGATGTGCTGATCACGGGTCAGGGGGACACAGATGCTGAAGCAGTACGTGACCATGACGAGAAGTTGAGACAGTTTTTGACCCGTTGCAGGCAGAAAAACATTAAGTTGAACGCAGACAAGTTCAAACTTAAACAGAAGGAGACTACGTACATTGGACATCAGCTGACATGCAACGGTCTGAAAATAGACCCAGAGAAGGTTAGGGCTATAGAAAAAATGCCCAGACCTACAGACGTGAAGGCAGTACAGAGACTGTTAGGTATGGTGAACTACTTAGCAAAGTTTTGCCCACATCTGTCTGACCATTGCGACTTACTGAGACAACTGACACACAAAGACAGTGAGTGGAACTGGACAACTCGACATGAAGACGCATTCCAGAGACTGAAAGAGACTATAGCAGAGGCTCCAGTCCTGAAATACTACTGCCCAGAGGAGGAGCTGACAGTACAATGTGACGCTTCTGACAAAGGGTTAGGTGCAGCACTCATGCAGACGGGTAAGCCTGTGGCTTTTGCGAGTAGAGCACTTACACGTACAGAGCAGGGTTATGCCCAGATCGAAAAGGAGCTTTTGGCTGTAGTTTTCAGCATGGAGAAGTTTCATCAGTACAGATATGGTCGTAAAGTGGTGGTACACAGTGATCACAAACCCTTAGAGACCATAGTAAGAAAACCACTGCTGAGCGCACCCAAACGGTTGCAAAGGATGCTTATGCGCATTCAGAAATATGACATAGATGTGGTGTATGTGCCAGGCAAAGACATGTTATTAGCAGACACATTGAGCAGGGCATATCTTCCAGAGTGCTCACCACAGGGCTCCATTGAGGAGGAAATAGAGAGCATTAACATGGTCACTCATGCACCCATCTCACCTGACAGACTAAACAGCATAAGGACTGCTACACAAGACGACAAAGCACTACAGATCCTCATAGATACAATTCACAGAGGTTGGCCGACAGACAAAAGAGACACTGACGGTGACATCAGACCATACTTCTCATTCCAGGATGAACTGAGTAGTCAGGATGGACTTGTGTTTAGAGGTGAACGTGTTGTTGTCCCGACTACCATGAGACAGGAGATCATAACTAGACTACACTCGACACACCTAGGTGTAGAAGGTTGTCTAAGGAGAGCCAGAGAGTGTGTGTATTGGCCAGGCATGAACGAACAAATTAAGACTTATGTGACTAAGTGTGGCATCTGCAGGTCAGTTGACTACAGACAGCAGAAAGAGACCTTGGTCCCACATGAGATCCCGACTAGACCATGGGCTAAGGTGGGCTCAGACCTGTTTATGTTTGACAACAAGGACTACCTTATCACCGTGGACTACTATTCAAACTTCTGGGAAATTGACTATCTCCCGGACACTAAGTCCACCACAGTGATTAGAAAGCTGAAGGCTCACTTTGCCAGACAGGGCATCCCGGACATTGTTGTTTCAGATAATGGACCACAGTATACGTCCGGTGAGTTTCTGAGATTTAGTCGACTGTGGGGTTTCCAGCATAAAACATCTTCGCCAGGTTACCCTCAGAGTAACGGGAAGGCTGAATCAGCAGTGAAGACAGCAAAGAGGCTGCTGCTGAAGGCAAAAATGGCGGGGCAAGACCCGTATCTTGCGATTCTGGACCATCGCAACACACCATCACAAGGCCTGGAGACCAGCCCAGCTCAGAGGCTGCTCAGCAGGAGGACACAGACGCTTTTGCCAACCAGGACAAGCCTGCTAAGGCCAAAAGTCATTCCAGCCCGGCGGGAGTTGGAGATGAAACAGAAGCGCCAAAAACTGTGCTATGACCGATCAGCACGAGACATGGACTCTTTGAAGCTAGGGGACAGTGTCAGAGTTCAGCCTTTTGACCGCCATTCCACTTGGAGCAGGGGAGTGGTGATTGGGACTGTTGACCCGAGGTCCTATGAGGTTCAGTTGGACTCTGGAAGTGTCCTGAGGAGGAATCGGAGGCACCTGAGACATGCAGGCGTGATGGATCAGGAAAATGGCATAACAGTCCACCGGGGCACTGACCAGCTCAGTCACAGCTCCTGCAGACACTCAAGACTGACGAGGTATCAGGGGGTGTCAGGACAAGGTCAGGCCGCAAAGTGGTTCCACCACTTAGGTACAAAGACTATGTTACATAATGAGGATTTATTGTTTATTGTTTGAGGGGAAGAGTTGTGTATTCTGTGGATATTGATGTTCACTACAGCTTACAGAAATGTACATGTTTGAATAAGTGGAATGCTTTTGTATTCTTTGAGTGTTTCATATTGTTTGCTCCCTCAGTGAGAAGAAGGACAAAAAAAAAAAAAAAAAAAGAGAGAAAGGATGTAATAATGTGAATTATTGTTTACAAGATGGTTTGTTCCACAATAGAGTGTGTTGCTGCACGGACGTTTTAGAGTGTCACACGAGTAAGGATTGTTAGGCTGTATGTTGCTGTTGTACATGGCAGAGGACCAATCTGAGTCGCATGACTTGTTAATAAAACTTACTACCCCGTTGGGTAGGAAATAGATATTCTGGAGTCTGTCGTGAATGAGACCAGAATATAACAGGAGCGGGCACGCTCTGTTTTGCGTAACTATTTGTAAATCCCGGTAGCACTGCAACCACGTAAGCTAGCGCAATAATTTTTTTTGCATATGAAACCGGAGGAGTTGTACTTACATCTTATGCCATCAGCTTGTCCTAAGTCACAGTTTCCTTCCACATATGCAAAAACTTCATAAAAAGCACTTGCAGCAACAAAAACATAATATTCCAGAAACACGCTTTGCCGATCCGATCAGCTGTTTGTAACACTTCCTACGTCCATAAGCGGGAACTATCGCATGTCCGCCATGACCTGCCCGAAACCGGAAGTGACATCATTTTGCGGAAATGTAGTTTTTTACCATCAGGGCCTTCTGAGCCTATACTGGTGTTTTTAAAAGTTATGTTTGACTTTATGACTTTCTGTGTCGTTTCTGGGATGCTTAGGACTCATATTGCACTGCTGGAAATAGTTTATTTTGATGCATATGCTGTTTTTTGCAAATTTGCATTATAATATTTATTTTCGTTTTTCCTGCAGTATATAAAAATTGGTGTATTTCAAAAATAAAACTATGAAGACACTTAAAATAAATTTCCTGTGGTGGGAAACTAGTTTGTGCAACTTTTTTGTATTTACAGTTTTGAGGGATAAGCCTCTTAAATTTCTCTAACTAGAAATATATGTTAAAAAAACAAAAATGATTTAAAAAATTTTTGTAGTTTATTGCACTTTATTGCAATTTATGTAATTACTATGCACTTAATGCAGACATATTATTAAAATTTGGGCTATAATGGTTGTATTGATGTATATCAACTTGAAATGCTCCCAAAAATGGCACTACAGCATGTAAAAATATAATATAAGCTCTGGCAGACTTGGTTCTATGGTAGGTCTTAAAGGGTTAATGTTTCAAAAGCCTCTTCAAAAATGCACTGTATTTTCATTTTCTATCTGTTACACACGAAGACTGAGACCAGCCAGATTCAGAAGACTGTGAGCTGCCTAAAGCCGCAACCAAACAGCTTTCCAAACAATGATCTGGACCTGAAACATCCAGAGCCTGAAAGGGTAAATATAATCCAGTGTACCACTTAATGAACTAATAATTTAATCTATCATCATTCTTTATGGATGCTGTGTGTGTGTGTTTGGCAGTCACCTGGGTGAGATGTGATTTACATGGACCGTGGCTTGTAGGTCCTTTTCATTGTTTCAAAGTGCAAGTCTGGATAACATCTGAGTGTGTGTGTGTGTGTGTTAACCACCCAAATGTGACTTAGGAGGACCACACTGTTATTGGGAGACTCCGTCAAAGTTTGCTTCATGGTGACATCACTCTGGTTTTAGGAGGGGTCTTCTTGTATTTTTTGACAGTTTGACCTACAGCATGCAGAACTGACTGCATGTGCTTTGTTTCTATGTTGAAATGGTTTGAAACTCAGGCTTGAACATTAAGATAGATAGTACTATACAACTTCTTAACTTGTTTTAGGCACTTTTTACTGCTGTAGTGCATGGGTTCTCTCTGGCTGTGTACTCTGGCTTCTTCCCACAGTCCAAAGATGTAGCTTATGGGGTTAGGTTAACTGGTGATTCAAAACTGCCCTTTGGTGTGAATGCAAATGCTTGTCCTTCCATGTTAGACTGGTGATCTGTCCAGGTTGTACTGCCCTATGGTAGCTGGTATAGGCCCCAAACCTGCTACCCCACAATCCTGATAAGGATAAGTGGAAGAGGATGGATGATTGCAAAGGAATCAGTTGTTAATTATTGTAGGCAGTATTTTTTTCAGAAGAAAACATTTCTTGAGTGAAAAGCCCCCCCCCCCCCACACACACATGCAAAATAAAAACAGAAGCTCAGGCCTTCCCAGTACAGTTGCAAGAAGAGCACTTGGTCTAATCTTTGTGCCATCTTTTCTTTGTTGCAGGATCTTGATGAAGAAATGCCTCAGCAAGGCTCAGAAGCCATGCATTCTTCTTCAGTGCAAGATTTTGAAGAGGTAACATTGACCTAGGACAGATTTTAATGAATGTTTCTCATGCACGATGTGTACCTTACGCTATTTGTTATTATCGCTATTTAATGTTTCAAAAGCGTCTTCAAAAATGCACTGTATTTTCATTTTCTATCTGTTACACATGAAGACTGAGACCAGCCAGATTCAGAAGACTGTGAGCTGCCTAAAGCCGCAACCAAACAGCTTTCCAAACAATGATCTGGACCTGAAACATCCAGAGCCTGAAAGGGTAAATATAATCCAGTGTACCACTTAATGAACTAATAATTTAATCTATCATCATTCTTTATGGATGCTGTGTGTGTGTGTTTGGCAGTCACCTGGGTGAGATGTGATTTACATGGACCGTGGCTTGTAGGTCCTTTTCATTGTTTCAAAGTGCAAGTCTGGATAACATCTGAGTGTGTGTGTGAGTGCGTCTATGTGGTATGGATTGACATTTGACCTGCGCTGTACCTGGGCTCCGGGGACATTTCGACTTTTTGCTGTGTATTCATGTGTCCCCCTAAAACATGACTTGTAAATGCATTTTTAAGTGTCTAAATAATAATTTTTTCTACTTCTTATGAGGTCATTATTTATCTTTTGACCTGTATTTGCTTAAACTGTAGTGTAAATTCATTTATTAAACTATAATTAAAAGATTTTCTGATTTTCTTAAAAGTCCACCTATACCCCTCACCTGATTTTTGTGTATTCCAGTGTATTGCACAGCGACGTTTCGAGTTAGAGTGGATGTGTGTAGGTACTGCAATTTAATACACATTTTCAATACACACGGCCGGAAGTCATTGTGATTGGTAGGCTATATATATAGGCGGTACCTACAGGAAACGGCGCCACAACTTTCGCGCGCGTGCCCTTTAACAAGTGTATGTCGACGGCAATACGAAGACGGATTAAAAACACAAAGGTAAGCCTTTTTTAATGTAAAATGCACCATGACTTTAATACTATATGAAATTATAGGTGCACAGGCCTATATTAAACTGGTTTAATTTATGCTTTATGGACTGTTAGTGAGTCTTTGAAGAAGTAAAACGGCCCCAGCGTTTGTCATTGAGTAAATAAAATAGGGCTGACGACTAACCGCGTCAACGCGATAAAGCGGGCTAACCCGTGTTAGGATTTACTCGGTGTTAAAGCATTATTGTGGCTTAAACGTGTTAATGCCGACATCGCGACTAACGCGATTAACAATTAAACCAGCGCAGTCTGAGTCAAAATCCCTGATGTCGCTGTTAGCTAATTTCGGGCAGTTTGTCCAATGTCTGTCATTCTGCTGACAGCCCTAAAATAAAAGCAAGGGTATAAGTGTATTTAGTCGTGTATTTATTTATATGCCTGAAGAAAAAACTTCTTACAGTTTTGATGCCTAAGCTTTCTCAGTACTTGTATCACTCTCTGCAGTCGCCATTACAGAAATGTCACATGTCGCCATTTTGAGTACTAGGCCTTTAACATTTTAAAAGAAGGCATAAATTAGCACTATGAATAAGTCAGCTGTGTTTATGCTGTAAACTACACTACTGCTAGTTCTGCTACTACTGATGATGATGACAATGATGACGATAATCGTAATACTTTATATGCTTTGGTAATACAGCCAATCGTACAGGAGAACATGCGAAGGAGACGCATTCCTCCACGGGAGGATGCAGTCTGTCATGTTTCTGCTGGAAGGGACAAACTGGGACTTGATATCCACTACATAAATGCCTTCAAAGGTAAGTTGGTCTTTAGTTTGGATTAGATTTGGAGTTTGTCACTTTGTCTTTTGTCACTCACTTGGTATGCCTCTGCAATTCAGGTCGGGGCATTTTCACGACTGTTCCATTCCAAAAAGGAGACTTTCTTTTGGAATACAGAGGTAAACTCATAACAAAAGAAGAATGTGAGCGGAGACACAGAGTTTATCATGACAGCCTGAAGGTGTTCATGTTTGAATTCAAGTTTGATGGAAAACTCTGGTGGTGCGTATTATATCAGTGTAGTTTGATTAAGATTAAATGACACATTGCTTTTGATTTATGAAAAAAAAAAGCTTCCTAACTAACTAGTTAAGCTAATACTTTTTTGCCTAACCCCACAGTGTGGATGCATCTCAAGAAGATGGGTCATTAGGCAGACTTGTCAACGACAACCACATCAGTCCAAGTGCTAAGATGAAAATATTAAATATCAATGGAAAGCCCCATCTATGCTTATTTGCAAGCAGAGACATAAGTCCAGGCGAAGAAATAGACTATAATTATGGTGACTCGGATTGGCTCTGGAGATGCAAGGTATTTCTACAATTGTACTTTTTGGAACTGATAAATTGCATACCCTAAGCCATTTTTACATTTGTACCTACTCAAATTGGCTTAACGTGACTTAGGGCATCTAGTTTTTCACTGAAATTGAGTATCACCTACTGTGCCTGGGGTAACTATAGCAATGCAGCCGAGCATCCAGTGATATAAATGCCACAGCAAGCATGGACGTCAAGGTGACAAAATGCCTGCTGCTCAGTCTATACTTTAGTGTTCAATTCAGGGATCACGCTGTTAATTTTGGTCGCTATTTCAAACATTTCAGAGTTTCAAAAATGATGGCTTGGATTTTCACGAAGGAGGCGCACTCATAACTTATCGAGTGACACCATTGACCAGCCACCTGGTGGCATTCAGTCTATGTCAAATTTTCTGATCACTTTGGATCACTTGGAACCTTGGTGCAGTAGTTACTGAAAAACTACATGGTACTATAACCTACTGGAAAAACAGGGGTAGGTACTAATGGAAAACAGGCAATTGTGATGGCTGCCACATCAAAGCCCTCTAAAAGCACTAAAAAAATATCAGCAGGTATGCAGAAATAAAAAATGGCTTTCGGTTTCTAAATTTTAACAGTGATTGATGTTTAATGTGATTCTACACAGCAAAATCTCCAGTGTTAAATTAACACTGGAGAGTGTCTATAAGGGTCCACACCTCTGAGTGTTAAATACAACACTGTTGAGTGTTAAATTAACACTTTTGACAGTGTTATATGTTTAAAAGTAACCTAGTCAGTTTTGAAGATTAACAATGGCTAACACTGAGCAGTGCTGATTTTCTAACACTGGAAAATAACTCAAAATGTTAGAAATATTCCAGTGTTAGAAAATCAGCACTGCTCAGTGTTAGTCTTTGTTAATCTTCAAAACTGACTAGGTTACTTTTAAACATATAACACTGTCAAAAGTGTTAATTCAACACTCAACAGTGTTGTGTGGACCCATATAGACACTCTCTAGTGTTAATTTAACACTGGAGATTTTGCTGTGTAGCCTCTTTAGTTAGATTCATTTTAAATTTTGTCCCTTGAAGATAAATGGGCCCTAGTGACAGTTCGTTGCTGCTACAGGTGATTGTTTTACTCCTTTAGCAATGGCTTAAAAAATAAAGAAATCACACTGACTATTTGTCTCTTAATCATAGGGCCTTAAATTCTCTATACATGACAGTGAATATTTTAAAGACAATAGCTTGAAACTTATCTTTCTCATACAGTTTATTTAATGTTTCAAAAGCCTCTTCAAAAATGCACTGTATATTCATTTTCTATCTGTTACACACGAAGACGGAGACCAGCCAGATTCAGAAGACTGTGAGCTGCCTAAAGCCGCAACCAAACAGCTTTCCAAACAATGATCTGGACCTGAAACATCCAGAGCCTGAAAGGGTAAATATAATCCAGTGTACCACTTAATGAACTAATAATTTAATCTATCATCATTCTTTATGGATGCTGTGTGTGTGTGTGTTTGGCAGTCACCTGGGTGTGATGTGATTTACATGGACCGTGGCTTGTAGGTCCTTTTCATTGTTTCAAAGTGCAAGTCTGGATAACATCTGAGTGTGTGTGTGTGTGTGTGTGTTAACCACCCAAATGTGACTTAGGAGGACCACACTGTTATTGGGGGACTCTGTCAAAGTTTGCTTCATGGTGACATCACTCTGGTTTTAGGAGGGGTCTTCTCGTATGTCTTGACAGTTTGACCTACAGCATGCAGAGCTGACTGCATGTGCTTTGTTTCTATGTTGAAATTTTTTGAAACTCAGGCTTGAACATTAAGATAGATAGTACTATACAACTTCTTAACTTGTTTTAGGCACTTTTTACTGCTGTAATGCATGGGCTCTCTCTGGCTGTGTACTCTGGCTTCTTCCCACAGTCCAAAGATGTAGCTTATGGGGTTAGGTTAACTGGTGATTCAAAACTGCCCTTTGGTGTGAATGCAAATGCTTGTCCTTCCATGTTAGACTGGCGATCTGTCCAGGTTGTACTGCCCTATGGTAGCTGGTATAGGCCCCAAAACTGCTACCCCACAATCCTGATAAGGATAAGTGGAAGAGGATGGATGATTGCAAAGGAATCAGTTGTTAACTATTGTAGCCAGTATTTTTTTCAGAAGAAAACATTTCTTGAGTGGAAAGCCCCCCCCCCCCCCCCCCCCCCCCACACACACACACACACACACACACATGCAAATTAAAGACAGAAGCACAGGCCTGCCCAGTACAGTTGCAAGAAGAGCACTTGGTCTAATCTTTGTGCCATCTTTTCTTTGTTGCAGGATCTTGATGAAGAAATGCCTCAGCAAGGCTCAGAAGCCATGCATTCTTCTTCAGTGCAAGATTTTGAAGAGGTAACATTGACCTAGGACAGATTTTAATGAATGTTTCTCATGCACGATGTGTACCTTACGCTATTTGCCGATAGTGAAATGGTCTATTCATCCTCTTGAGTGATGCATTTTTAGTAACTGTCAGATTACTGTTCTTTTGTCTTCATTCTCTATCTGTTACACACGAAGACTGAGACCAGCCAGATTCAGAAGACTGTGAGCTGCCTAAAGCCGCAACCAAACAGCTTTCCAAACAATGATCTGGACCTGAAACATCCAGAGCCTGAAAGGGTAAATATAATCCAGTGTACCACTTAATGAACTAATAATTTAATCTATCATCATTCTTTATGGATGCTGTGTGTGTGTGTGTTTGGCAGTCACCTGGGTGTGATGTGATTTACATGGACCGTGGCTTGTAGGTCCTTTTCATTGTTTCAAAGTGCAAGTCTGGATAACATCTGTGTGTGTGTGTGTGTGTGTGTGTTAACCACCCAAATGTGACTTAGGAGGACCACACTGTTATTGGGGGACTCCGTCAAAGTTTGCTTCATGGTGACATCACTCTGGTTTTAGGAGGGGTCTTCTCGTATGTCTTGACAGTTTGACCTACAGCATGCAGAGCTGACTGCATGTGCTTTGTTTCTATGTTGAAATTTTTTGAAACTCAGGCTTGAACATTAAGATAGATAGTACTATACAACTTCTTAACTTGTTTTAGGCACTTTTTACTGCTGTAATGCATGGGCTCTCTCTGGCTGTGTACTCTGGCTTCTTCCCACAGTCCAAAGATGTAGCTTATGGGGTTAGGTTAACTGGTGATTCAAAACTGCCCTTTGGTGTGAATGCAAATGCTTGTCCTTCCATGTTAGACTGGCGATCTGTCCAGGTTGTACTGCCCTATGGTAGCTGGTATAGGCCCCAAAACTGCTACCCCACAATCCTGATAAGGATAAGTGGAAGAGGATGGATGATTGCAAAGGAATCAGTTGTTAATTATTGTAGCCAGTATTTTTTTCAGAAGAAAACATTTGAGTGGAAAGCCCCCCCCCCCCCCCCCCCCCCCCCCCACACACACACACACACACACATGCAAATTAAAGACAGAAGCACAGGACTGCCCAGTACAGTTGCAAGAAGAGCACTTGGTCTAATCTTTGTGCCATCTTTTCTTTGTTGCAGGATCTTGATGAAGAAATGCCTCAGCAAGGCTCAGAAGCCATGCATTCTTCTTCAGTGCAAGATTTTGAAGAGGTAACATTGACCTAGGACAGATTTTAATGAATGTTTCTCATGCACGATGTGTACCTTACGCTATTTGCCGATAGTGAAATGGTCTATTCATCCTCTTGAGTGATGCATTTTTAGTAACTGTCAGATTACTGTTCTTTTGTCTTCATTCTCTATCTGTTACACACGAAGACTGAGACCAGCCAGATTCAGAAGACTGTGAGCTGCCTAAAGCCGCAACCAAACAGCTTTCCAAACAATGATCTGGACCTGAAACATCCAGAGCCTGAAAGGGTAAATATAATCCAGTGTACCACTTAATGAACTAATAATTTAATCTATCATCATTCTTTATGGATGCTGTGTGTGTGTGTGTTTGGCAGTCACCTGGGTGTGATGTGATTTACATGGACCGTGGCTTGTAGGTCCTTTTCATTGTTTCAAAGTGCAAGTCTGGATAACATCTGAGTGTGTGTGTGTGTGTGTGTGTTAACCACCCAAATGTGACTTAGGAGGACCACACTGTTATTGGGGGACTCCGTCAAAGTTTGCTTCATGGTGACATCACTCTGGTTTTAGGAGGGGTCTTCTCGTATGTCTTGACAGTTTGACCTACAGCATGCAGAGCTGACTGCATGTGCTTTGTTTCTATGTTGAAATTTTTTGAAACTCAGGCTTGAACATTAAGATAGATAGTACTATACAACTTCTTAACTTGTTTTAGGCACTTTTTACTGCTGTAATGCATGGGCTCTCTCTGGCTGTGTACTCTGGCTTCTTCCCACAGTCCAAAGATGTAGCTTATGGGGTTAGGTTAACTGGTGATTCAAAACTGCCCTTTGGTGTGAATGCAAATGCTTGTCCTTCCATGTTAGACTGGCGATCTGTCCAGGTTGTACTGCCCTATGGTAGCTGGTATAGGCCCCAAAACTGCTACCCCACAATCCTGATAAGGATAAGTGGAAGAGGATGGATGATTGCAAAGGAATCAGTTGTTAATTATTGTAGCCAGTATTTTTTTCAGAAGAAAACATTTGAGTGGAAAGCCCCCCCCCCCCCCCCCCCCACACACACACACACACACACATGCAAATTAAAGACAGAAGCACAGGACTGCCCAGTACAGTTGCAAGAAGAGCACTTGGTCTAATCTTTGTGCCATCTTTTCTTTGTTGCAGGATCTTGATGAAGAAATGCCTCAGCAAGGCTCAGAAGCCATGCATTCTTCTTCAGTGCAAGATTTTGAAGAGGTAACATTGACCTAGGACAGATTTTAATGAATGTTTCTCATGCACGATGTGTACCTTACGCTATTTGCCGATAGTGAAATGGTCTATTCATCCTCTTGAGTGATGCATTTTTAGTAACTGTCAGATTACTGTTCTTTTGTCTTCATTCTCTATCTGTTACACACGAAGACTGAGACCAGCCAGATTCAGAAGACTGTGAGCTGCCTAAAGCCGCAACCAAACAGCTTTCCAAACAATGATCTGGACCTGAAACATCCAGAGCCTGAAAGGGTAAATATAATCCAGTGTACCACTTAATGAACTAATAATTTAATCTATCATCATTCTTTATGGATGCTGTGTGTGTGTGTGTTTGGCAGTCACCTGGGTGTGATGTGATTTACATGGACCGTGGCTTGTAGGTCCTTTTCATTGTTTCAAAGTGCAAGTCTGGATAACATCTGAGTGTGTGTGTGTGTGTGTTAACCACCCAAATGTGACTTAGGAGGACCACACTGTTATTGGGGGACTCCGTCAAAGTTTGCTTCATGGTGACATCACTCTGGTTTTAGGAGGGGTCTTCTCGTATGTCTTGACAGTTTGACCTACAGCATGCAGAGCTGACTGCATGTGCTTTGTTTCTATGTTGAAATTTTTTGAAACTCAGGCTTGAACATTAAGATAGTACTATACAACTTCTTAACTTGTTTTAGGCACTTTTTACTGCTGTAATGCATGGGCTCTCTCTGGCTGTGTACTCTGGCTTCTTCCCACAGTCCAAAGATGTAGCTTATGGGGTTAGGTTAACTGGTGATTCAAAACTGCCCTTTGGTGTGAATGCAAATGCTTGTCCTTCCATGTTAGACTGGCGATCTGTCCAGGTTGTACTGCCCTATGGTAGCTGGTATAGGCCCCAAAACTGCTACCCCACAATCCTGATAAGGATAAGTGGAAGAGGATGGATGATTGCAAAGGAATCAGTTGTTAATTATTGTAGCCAGTATTTTTTTCAGAAGAAAACATTTCTTGAGTGGAAAGCCCCCCCCCCCCCACACACACACACACACACATGCAAATTAAAGACAGAAGCACAGGACTGCCCAGTACAGTTGCAAGAAGAGCACTTGGTCTAATCTTTGTGCCATCTTTTCTTTGTTGCAGGATCTTGATGAAGAAATGCCTCAGCAAGGCTCAGAAGCCATGCATTCTTCTTCAGTGCAAGATTTTGAAGAGGTAACATTGACCTAGGACAGATTTTAATGAATGTTTCTCATGCACGATGTGTACCTTACGCTATTTGCCGATAGTGAAATGGTCTATTCATCCTCTTGAGTGATGCATTTTTAGTAACTGTCAGATTACTGTTCTTTTGTCTTCATTCTCTATCTGTTACACACGAAGACTGAGACCAGCCAGATTCAGAAGACTGTGAGCTGCCTAAAGCCACAACCAAACAGCTTTCCAAACAATGATCTGGACCTGAAACATCCAGAGCCTGAAAGGGTAAATATAATCCAGTGTACCACTTAATGAACTAATAATTTAATCTATCATCATTCTTTATGGATGCTGTGTGTGTGTGTGTTTGGCAGTCACCTGGGTGTGATGTGATTTACATGGACCGTGGCTTGTAGGTCCTTTTCATTGTTTCAAAGTGCAAGTCTGGATAACATCTGAGTGTGTGTGTGTGTGTGTTAACCACCCAAATGTGACTTAGGAGGACCACACTGTTATTGGGGGACTCCGTCAAAGTTTGCTTCATGGTGACATCACTCTGGTTTTAGGAGGGGTCTTCTCGTATGTCTTGACAGTTTGACCTACAGCATGCAGAGCTGACTGCATGTGCTTTGTTTCTATGTTGAAATTTTTTGAAACTCAGGCTTGAACATTAAGATAGATAGTACTATACAACTTCTTAACTTGTTTTAGGCACTTTTTACTGCTGTAATGCATGGGCTCTCTCTGGCTGTGTACTCTGGCTTCTTCCCACAGTCCAAAGATGTAGCTTATGGGGTTAGGTTAACTGGTGATTCAAAACTGCCCTTTGGTGTGAATGCAAATGCTTGTCCTTCCATGTTAGACTGGCGATCTGTCCAGGTTGTACTGCCCTATGGTAGCTGGTATAGGCCCCAAAACTGCTACCCCACAATCCTGATAAGGATAAGTGGAAGAGGATGGATGATTGCAAAGGAATCAGTTGTTAATTATTGTAGCCAGTATTTTTTTCAGAAGAAAACATTTCTTGAGTGGAAAGCCCCCCCCCCCACACACACACACACACACACACACACACACATGCAAATTAAAGACAGAAGCACAGGCCTGCCCAGTACAGTTGCAAGAAGAGCACTTGGTCTAATCTTTGTGCCATCTTTTCTTTGTTGCAGGATCTTGATGAAGAAATGCCTCAGCAAGGCTCAGAAGCCATGCATTCTTCTTCAGTGCAAGATTTTGAAGAGGTAACATTGACCTAGGACAGATTTTAATGAATGTTTCTCATGCACGATGTGTACCTTACGCTATTTGCCGATAGTGAAATGGTCTATTCATCCTCTTGAGTGATGCATTTTTAGTAACTGTCAGATTACTGTTCTTTTGTCTTCATTCTCTATCTGTTACACACGAAGACTGAGACCAGCCAGATTCAGAAGACTGTGAGCTGCCTAAAGCCGCAACCAAACAGCTTTCCAAACAATGATCTGGACCTGAAACATCCAGAGCCTGAAAGGGTAAATATAATCCAGTGTACCACTTAATGAACTAATAATTTAATCTATCATCATTCTTTATGGATGCTGTGTGTGTGTGTGTGTTTGGCAGTCACCTGGGTGTGATGTGATTTACATGGACCGTGGCTTGTAGGTCCTTTTCATTGTTTCAAAGTGCAAGTCTGGATAACATCTGAGTGTGTGTGTGTGTGTGTGTGTTAACCACCCAAATGTGACTTAGGAGGACCACACTGTTATTGGGGGACTCCGTCAAAGTTTGCTTCATGGTGACATCACTCTGGTTTTAGGAGGGGTCTTCTCATATGTCTTGACAGTTTGACCTACAGCATGCAGAGCTGACTGCATGTGCTTTGTTTCTATGTTGAAATTTTTTGAAACTCAGGCTTGAACATTAAGATAGATAGTACTATACAACTTCTTAACTTGTTTTAGGCACTTTTTACTGCTGTAATGCATGGGCTCTCTCTGGCTGTGTACTCTGGCTTCTTCCCACAGTCCAAAGATGTAGCTTATGGGGTTAGGTTAACTGGTGATTCAAAACTGCCCTTTGGTGTGAATGCAAATGCTTGTCCTTCCATGTTAGACTGGCGATCTGTCCAGGTTGTACTGCCCTATGGTAGCTGGTATAGGCCCCAAAACTGCTACCCCACAATCCTGATAAGGATAAGTGGAAGAGGATGGATGATTGCAAAGGAATCAGTTGTTAACTATTGTAGCCAGTATTTTTTTCAGAAGAAAACATTTCTTGAGTGGAAAGCCCCCCCCCCCCCCCCCCCCCCCCCACACACACACACACACACACACATGCAAATTAAAGACAGAAGCACAGGCCTGCCCAGTACAGTTGCAAGAAGAGCACTTGGTCTAATCTTTGTGCCATCTTTTCTTTGTTGCAGGATCTTGATGAAGAAATGCCTCAGCAAGGCTCAGAAGCCATGCATTCTTCTTCAGTGCAAGATTTTGAAGAGGTAACATTGACCTAGGACAGATTTTAATGAATGTTTCTCATGCACGATGTGTACCTTACGCTATTTGCCGATAGTGAAATGGTCTATTCATCCTCTTGAGTGATGCATTTTTAGTAACTGTCAGATTACTGTTCTTTTGTCTTCATTCTCTATCTGTTACACACGAAGACTGAGACCAGCCAGATTCAGAAGACTGTGAGCTGCCTAAAGCCGCAACCAAACAGCTTTCCAAACAATGATCTGGACCTGAAACATCCAGAGCCTGAAAGGGTAAATATAATCCAGTGTACCACTTAATGAACTAATAATTTAATCTATCATCATTCTTTATGGATGCTGTGTGTGTGTGTGTTTGGCAGTCACCTGGGTGTGATGTGATTTACATGGACTGTGGCTTGTAGGTCCTTTTCATTGTTTCAAAGTGCAAGTCTGGATAACATCTGAGTGTGTGTGTGTGTGTGTGTTAACCACCCAAATGTGACTTAGGAGGACCACACTGTTATTGGGGGACTCCGTCAAAGTTTGCTTCATGGTGACATCACTCTGGTTTTAGGAGGGGTCTTCTCGTATGTCTTGACAGTTTGACCTACAGCATGCAGAGCTGACTGCATGTGCTTTGTTTCTATGTTGAAATTTTTTGAAACTCAGGCTTGAACATTAAGATAGATAGTACTATACAACTTCTTAACTTGTTTTAGGCACTTTTTACTGCTGTAATGCATGGGCTCTCTCTGGCTGTGTACTCTGGCTTCTTCCCACAGTCCAAAGATGTAGCTTATGGGGTTAGGTTAACTGGTGATTCAAAACTGCCCTTTGGTGTGAATGCAAATGCTTGTCCTTCCATGTTAGACTGGCGATCTGTCCAGGTTGTACTGCCCTATGGTAGCTGGTATAGGCCCCAAAACTGCTACCCCACAATCCTGATAAGGATAAGTGGAAGAGGATGGATGATTGCAAAGGAATCAGTTGTTAACTATTGTAGCCAGTATTTTTTTCAGAAGAAAACATTTCTTGAGTGGAAAGCCCCCCCCCCCCCCCCCCCCCCCACACACACACACACACACACATGCAAATTAAAGACAGAAGCACAGGCCTGCCCAGTACAGTTGCAAGAAGAGCACTTGGTCTAATCTTTGTGCCATCTTTTCTTTGTTGCAGGATCTTGATGAAGAAATGCCTCAGCAAGGCTCAGAAGCCATGCATTCTTCTTCAGTGCAAGATTTTGAAGAGGTAACATTGACCTAGGACAGATTTTAATGAATGTTTCTCATGCACGATGTGTACCTTACGCTATTTGCCGATAGTGAAATGGTCTATTCATCCTCTTGAGTGATGCATTTTTAGTAACTGTCAGATTACTGTTCTTTTGTCTTCATTCTCTATCTGTTACACACGAAGACTGAGACCAGCCAGATTCAGAAGACTGTGAGCTGCCTAAAGCCGCAACCAAACAGCTTTCCAAACAATGATCTGGACCTGAAACATCCAGAGCCTGAAAGGGTAAATATAATCCAGTGTACCACTTAATGAACTAATAATTTAATCTATCATCATTCTTTATGGATGCTGTGTGTGTGTGTGTGTTTGGCAGTCACCTGGGTGTGATGTGATTTACATGGACCGTGGCTTGTAGGTCCTTTTCATTGTTTCAAAGTGCAAGTCTGGATAACATCTGAGTGTGTGTGTGTGTGTGTGTTAACCACCCAAATGTGACTTAGGAGGACCACACTGTTATTGGGGGACTCCGTCAAAGTTTGCTTCATGGTGACATCACTCTGGTTTTAGGAGGGGTCTTCTCGTATGTCTTGACAGTTTGACCTACAGCATGCAGAGCTGACTGCATGTGCTTTGTTTCTATGTTGAAATTTTTTGAAACTCAGGCTTGAACATTAAGATAGTACTATACAACTTCTTAACTTGTTTTAGGCACTTTTTACTGCTGTAATGCATGGGCTCTCTCTGGCTGTGTACTCTGGCTTCTTCCCACAGTCCAAAGATGTAGCTTATGGGGTTAGGTTAACTGGTGATTCAAAACTGCCCTTTGGTGTGAATGCAAATGCTTGTCCTTCCATGTTAGACTGGCGATCTGTCCAGGTTGTACTGCCCTATGGTAGCTGGTATAGGCCCCAAAACTGCTACCCCACAATCCTGATAAGGATAAGTGGAAGAGGATGGATGATTGCAAAGGAATCAGTTGTTAATTATTGTAGCCAGTATTTTTTTCAGAAGAAAACATTTCTTGAGTGGAAAGCCCCCCCCCCCCCCACACACACACACACACATGCAAATTAAAGACAGAAGCACAGGACTGCCCAGTACAGTTGCAAGAAGAGCACTTGGTCTAATCTTTGTGCCATCTTTTCTTTGTTGCAGGATCTTGATGAAGAAATGCCTCAGCAAGGCTCAGAAGCCATGCATTCTTCTTCAGTGCAAGATTTTGAAGAGGTAACATTGACCTAGGACAGATTTTAATGAATGTTTCTCATGCACGATGTGTACCTTACGCTATTTGCCGATAGTGAAATGGTCTATTCATCCTCTTGAGTGATGCATTTTTAGTAACTGTCAGATTACTGTTCTTTTGTCTTCATTCTCTATCTGTTACACACGAAGACTGAGACCAGCCAGATTCAGAAGACTGTGAGCTGCCTAAAGCCACAACCAAACAGCTTTCCAAACAATGATCTGGACCTGAAACATCCAGAGCCTGAAAGGGTAAATATAATCCAGTGTACCACTTAATGAACTAATAATTTAATCTATCATCATTCTTTATGGATGCTGTGTGTGTGTGTGTTTGGCAGTCACCTGGGTGTGATGTGATTTACATGGACCGTGGCTTGTAGGTCCTTTTCATTGTTTCAAAGTGCAAGTCTGGATAACATCTGAGTGTGTGTGTGTGTGTGTGTTAACCACCCAAATGTGACTTAGGAGGACCACACTGTTATTGGGGGACTCCGTCAAAGTTTGCTTCATGGTGACATCACTCTGGTTTTAGGAGGGGTCTTCTCGTATGTCTTGACAGTTTGACCTACAGCATGCAGAGCTGACTGCATGTGCTTTGTTTCTATGTTGAAATTTTTTGAAACTCAGGCTTGAACATTAAGATAGATAGTACTATACAACTTCTTAACTTGTTTTAGGCACTTTTTACTGCTGTAATGCATGGGCTCTCTCTGGCTGTGTACTCTGGCTTCTTCCCACAGTCCAAAGATGTAGCTTATGGGGTTAGGTTAACTGGTGATTCAAAACTGCCCTTTGGTGTGAATGCAAATGCTTGTCCTTCCATGTTAGACTGGCGATCTGTCCAGGTTGTACTGCCCTATGGTAGCTGGTATAGGCCCCAAAACTGCTACCCCACAATCCTGATAAGGATAAGTGGAAGAGGATGGATGATTGCAAAGGAATCAGTTGTTAATTATTGTAGCCAGTATTTTTTTCAGAAGAAAACATTTCTTGAGTGGAAAGCCCCCCCCCACACACACACACACATGCAAATTAAAGACAGAAGCACAGGCCTGCCCAGTACAGTTGCAAGAAGAGCACTTGGTCTAATCTTTGTGCCATCTTTTCTTTGTTGCAGGATCTTGATGAAGAAATGCCTCAGCAAGGCTCAGAAGCCATGCATTCTTCTTCAGTGCAAGATTTTGAAGAGGTAACATTGACCTAGGACAGATTTTAATGAATGTTTCTCATGCACGATGTGTACCTTACGCTATTTGCCGATAGTGAAATGGTCTATTCATCCTCTTGAGTGATGCATTTTTAGTAACTGTCAGATTACTGTTCTTTTGTCTTCATTCTCTATCTGTTACACACGAAGACTGAGACCAGCCAGATTCAGAAGACTGTGAGCTGCCTAAAGCCGCAACCAAACAGCTTTCCAAACAATGATCTGGACCTGAAACATCCAGAGCCTGAAAGGGTAAATATAATCCAGTGTACCACTTAATGAACTAATAATTTAATCTATCATCATTCTTTATGGATGCTGTGTGTGTGTGTGTTTGGCAGTCACCTGGGTGTGATGTGATTTACATGGACTGTGGCTTGTAGGTCCTTTTCATTGTTTCAAAGTGCAAGTCTGGATAACATCTGAGTGTGTGTGTGTGTGTGTGTTAACCACCCAAATGTGACTTAGGAGGACCACACTGTTATTGGGGGACTCCGTCAAAGTTTGCTTCATGGTGACATCACTCTGGTTTTAGGAGGGGTCTTCTCGTATGTCTTGACAGTTTGACCTACAGCATGCAGAGCTGACTGCATGTGCTTTGTTTCTATGTTGAAATTTTTTGAAACTCAGGCTTGAACATTAAGATAGATAGTACTATACAACTTCTTAACTTGTTTTAGGCACTTTTTACTGCTGTAATGCATGGGCTCTCTCTGGCTGTGTACTCTGGCTTCTTCCCACAGTCCAAAGATGTAGCTTATGGGGTTAGGTTAACTGGTGATTCAAAACTGCCCTTTGGTGTGAATGCAAATGCTTGTCCTTCCATGTTAGACTGGCGATCTGTCCAGGTTGTACTGCCCTATGGTAGCTGGTATAGGCCCCAAAACTGCTACCCCACAATCCTGATAAGGATAAGTGGAAGAGGATGGATGATTGCAAAGGAATCAGTTGTTAACTATTGTAGCCAGTATTTTTTTCAGAAGAAAACATTTCTTGAGTGGAAAGCCCCCCCCCCCCCCCCCCCCCCCCACACACACACACACACATGCAAATTAAAGACAGAAGCACAGGCCTGCCCAGTACAGTTGCAAGAAGAGCACTTGGTCTAATCTTTGTGCCATCTTTTCTTTGTTGCAGGATCTTGATGAAGAAATGCCTCAGCAAGGCTCAGAAGCCATGCATTCTTCTTCAGTGCAAGATTTTGAAGAGGTAACATTGACCTAGGACAGATTTTAATGAATGTTTCTCATGCACGATGTGTACCTTACGCTATTTGCCGATAGTGAAATGGTCTATTCATCCTCTTGAGTGATGCATTTTTAGTAACTGTCAGATTACTGTTCTTTTGTCTTCATTCTCTATCTGTTACACACGAAGACTGAGACCAGCCAGATTCAGAAGACTGTGAGCTGCCTAAAGCCGCAACCAAACAGCTTTCCAAACAATGATCTGGACCTGAAACATCCAGAGCCTGAAAGGGTAAATATAATCCAGTGTACCACTTAATGAACTAATAATTTAATCTATCATCATTCTTTATGGATGCTGTGTGTGTGTGTGTGTTTGGCAGTCACCTGGGTGTGATGTGATTTACATGGACCGTGGCTTGTAGGTCCTTTTCATTGTTTCAAAGTGCAAGTCTGGATAACATCTGAGTGTGTGTGTGTGTGTGTGTGTTAACCACCCAAATGTGACTTAGGAGGACCACACTGTTATTGGGGGACTCCGTCAAAGTTTGCTTCATGGTGACATCACTCTGGTTTTAGGAGGGGTCTTCTCGTATGTCTTGACAGTTTGACCTACAGCATGCAGAGCTGACTGCATGTGCTTTGTTTCTATGTTGAAATTTTTTGAAACTCAGGCTTGAACATTAAGATAGATAGTACTATACAACTTCTTAACTTGTTTTAGGCACTTTTTACTGCTGTAATGCATGGGCTCTCTCTGGCTGTGTACTCTGGCTTCTTCCCACAGTCCAAAGATGTAGCTTATGGGGTTAGGTTAACTGGTGATTCAAAACTGCCCTTTGGTGTGAATGCAAATGCTTGTCCTTCCATGTTAGACTGGCGATCTGTCCAGGTTGTACTGCCCTATGGTAGCTGGTATAGGCCCCAAAACTGCTACCCCACAATCCTGATAAGGATAAGTGGAAGAGGATGGATGATTGCAAAGGAATCAGTTGTTAATTATTGTAGCCAGTATTTTTTTCAGAAGAAAACATTTCTTGAGTGGAAAGCCCCCCCCCCCCCCCCCCCCCACACACACACACACACACACACACACACATGCAAATTAAAGACAGAAGCACAGGACTGCCCAGTACAGTTGCAAGAAGAGCACTTGGTCTAATCTTTGTGCCATCTTTTCTTTGTTGCAGGATCTTGATGAAGAAATGCCTCAGCAAGGCTCAGAAGCCATGCATTCTTCTTCAGTGCAAGATTTTGAAGAGGTAACATTGACCTAGGACAGATTTTAATGAATGTTTCTCATGCACGATGTGTACCTTACGCTATTTGCCGATAGTGAAATGGTTTATTCATCCTCTTGAGTGATGCATTTTTAGTAACTGTCAGATTACTGTTCTTTTGTCTTCATTCTCTATCTGTTACACACGAAGACTGAGACCAGCCAGATTCAGAAGACTGTGAGCTGCCTAAAGCCGCAACCAAACAGCTTTCCAAACAATGATCTGGACCTGAAACATCCAGATCCTGAAAGGGTAAATATAATCCAGTGTACCACTTAATGAACTAATAATTTAATCTATCATCATTCTTTATGGATGCTGTGTGTGTGTTTGTGTTTGGCAGTCACCTGGGTGTGATGTGATTTACATGGACTGTGGCTTGTAGGTCCTTTTCATTGTTTCAAAGTGCAAGTCTGGATAACATCTGAGTGTGTGTGTGTGTGTGTGTGTTAACCACCCAAATGTGACTTAGGAGGACCACACTGTTATTGGGGGACTCCGTCAAAGTTTGCTTCATGGTGACATCACTCTGGTTTTAGGAGGGGTCTTCTCGTATGTCTTGACAGTTTGACCTACAGCATGCAGAGCTGACTGCATGTGCTTTGTTTCTATGTTGAAATTTTTTGAAACTCAGGCTTGAACATTAAGATAGATAGTACTATACAACTTCTTAACTTGTTTTAGGCACTTTTTACTGCTGTAATGCATGGGCTCTCTCTGGCTGTGTACTCTGGCTTCTTCCCACAGTCCAAAGATGTAGCTTATGGGGTTAGGTTAACTGGTGATTCAAAACTGCCCTTTGGTGTGAATGCAAATGCTTGTCCTTCCATGTTAGACTGGCGATCTGTCCAGGTTGTACTGCCCTATGGTAGCTGGTATAGGCCCCAAAACTGCTACCCCACAATCCTGATAAGGATAAGTGGAAGAGGATGGATGATTGCAAAGGAATCAGTTGTTAATTATTGTAGCCAGTATTTTTTTCAGAAGAAAACATTTCTTGAGTGGAAAGCCCCCCCCCCCCCCCCCCACACACACACACACACACACACATGCAAATTAAAGACAGAAGCACAGGACTGCCCAGTACAGTTGCAAGAAGAGCACTTGGTCTAATCTTTGTGCCATCTTTTCTTTGTTGCAGGATCTTGATGAAGAAATGCCTCAGCAAGGCTCAGAAGCCATGCATTCTTCTTCAGTGCAAGATTTTGAAGAGGTAACATTGACCTAGGACAGATTTTAATGAATGTTTCTCATGCACGATGTGTACCTTACGCTATTTGCCGATAGTGAAATGGTCTATTCATCCTCTTGAGTGATGCATTTTTAGTAACTGTCAGATTACTGTTCTTTTGTCTTCATTCTCTATCTGTTACACACGAAGACTGAGACCAGCCAGATTCAGAAGACTGTGAGCTGCCTAAAGCCGCAACCAAACAGCTTTCCAAACAATGATCTGGACCTGAAACATCCAGAGCCTGAAAGGGTAAATATAATCCAGTGTACCACTTAATGAACTAATAATTTAATCTATCATCATTCTTTATGGATGCTGTGTGTGTGTGTGTTTGGCAGTCACCTGGGTGTGATGTGATTTACATGGACCGTGGCTTGTAGGTCCTTTTCATTGTTTCAAAGTGCAAGTCTGGATAACATCTGAGTGTGTGTGTGTGTGTGTGTGTGTGTGTGTTAACCACCCAAATGTGACTTAGGAGGACCACACTGTTATTGGGGGACTCCGTCAAAGTTTGCTTCATGGTGACATCACTCTGGTTTTAGGAGGGGTCTTCTCGTATGTCTTGACAGTTTGACCTACAGCATGCAGAGCTGACTGCATGTGCTTTGTTTCTATGTTGAAATTTTTTGAAACTCAGGCTTGAACATTAAGATAGATAGTACTATACAACTTCTTAACTTGTTTTAGGCACTTTTTACTGCTGTAATGCATGGGCTCTCTCTGGCTGTGTACTCTGGCTTCTTCCCACAGTCCAAAGATGTAGCTTATGGGGTTAGGTTAACTGGTGATTCAAAACTGCCCTTTGGTGTGAATGCAAATGCTTGTCCTTCCATGTTAGACTGGCGATCTGTCCAGGTTGTACTGCCCTATGGTAGCTGGTATAGGCCCCAAAACTGCTACCCCACAATCCTGATAAGGATAAGTGGAAGAGGATGGATGATTGCAAAGGAATCAGTTGTTAATTATTGTAGCCAGTATTTTTTTCAGAAGAAAACATTTCTTGAGTGGAAAGCCCCCCCCCCCCCCACACACACACACACACATGCAAATTAAAGACAGAAGCACAGGACTGCCCAGTACAGTTGCAAGAAGAGCACTTGGTCTAATCTTTGTGCCATCTTTTCTTTGTTGCAGGATCTTGATGAAGAAATGCCTCAGCAAGGCTCAGAAGCCATGCATTCTTCTTCAGTGCAAGATTTTGAAGAGGTAACATTGACCTAGGACAGATTTTAATGAATGTTTCTCATGCACGATGTGTACCTTACGCTATTTGCCGATAGTGAAATGGTCTATTCATCCTCTTGAGTGATGCATTTTTAGTAACTGTCAGATTACTGTTCTTTTGTCTTCATTCTCTATCTGTTACACACGAAGACTGAGACCAGCCAGATTCAGAAGACTGTGAGCTGCCTAAAGCCGCAACCAAACAGCTTTCCAAACAATGATCTGGACCTGAAACATCCAGAGCCTGAAAGGGTAAATATAATCCAGTGTACCACTTAATGAACTAATAATTTAATCTATCATCATTCTTTATGGATGCTGTGTGTGTGTTTGTGTTTGGCAGTCACCTGGGTGTGATGTGATTTACATGGACTGTGGCTTGTAGGTCCTTTTCATTGTTTCAAAGTGCAAGTCTGGATAACATCTGAGTGTGTGTGTGTGTGTTAACCACCCAAATGTGACTTAGGAGGACCACACTGTTATTGGGGGACTCCGTCAAAGTTTGCTTCATGGTGACATCACTCT
Organism: Aulonocara sp. 'chitande type north' Nkhata Bay; assembly: GCF_057382095.1. Lineage (NCBI taxonomy): Eukaryota > Metazoa > Chordata > Actinopteri > Cichliformes > Cichlidae > Aulonocara > Aulonocara sp. 'chitande type north' Nkhata Bay. Next base: position 12,454,580 of record NC_141345.1, read on the forward strand.
GGTTTTAGGAGGGGTCTTCTCGTATGTCTTGACAGTTTGACCTACAGCATGCAGAACTGACTGCATGTGCTTTGTTTCTATGTTGAAATTTTTTGAAACTCAGGCTTGAACATTAAGATAGATAGTACTATACAACTTCTTAACTTCTTTTAGGCACTTTTTACTGCTTTAGTGCATGGGCTCTCTCTGGCTGTGTACTCTGGCTTCTTCCCACAGTCCAAAGATGTAGCTTATGGGGTTAGGTTAACTGGTGATTCAAAACTGCCCTTTGGTGTGAATGCAAATGCTTGTCCTTCCATGTTAGACTGGTGATCTGTCCAGGTTGTACTGCCCTATGGTAGCTGGTATAGGCCCCAAAACTGCTACCCCACAATCCTGATAAGGATAAGTGGAAGAGGGTGGATGATTGCAAAGGAATCAGTTGTTAACTATTGTAGCCAGTATTTTTTTCAGAAGAAAACATTTCTTGAGTGAAAAGCCCCCCCCCCCCCCCCCCCCCCCCACACACACACACACACACACACACATGCAAATTAAAGACAGAAGCACAGGCCTGCCCAGTACAGTTGCAAGAAGAGCACTTGGTCTAATCTTTGTGCCATCTTTTCTTTGTTGCAGGATCTTGATGAAGAAATGCCTCAGCAAGGCTCAGAAGCCATGCATTCTTCTTCAGTGCAAGATTTTGAAGAGGTAACATTGACCTAGGACAGATTTTAATGAATGTTTCTCATGCACGATGTGTACCTTACGCTATTTGCCGATAGTGAAATGGTCTATTCATCCTCTTGAGTGATGCATTTTTAGTAACTGTCAGATTACTGTTCTTTTGTCTTCATTCTCTATCTGTTACACACGAAGACTGAGACCAGCCAGATTCAGAAGACTGTGAGCTGCCTAAAGCCGCAACCAAACAGCTTTCCAAACAATGATCTGGACCTGAAACATCCAGAGCCTGAAAGGGTAAATATAATCCAGTGTACCACTTAATGAACTAATAATTTAATCTATCATCATTCTTTATGGATGCTGTGTGTGTGTGTGTGTTTGGCAGTCACCTGGGTGTGATGTGATTTACATGGACGAAGTTTATTAGTTGATATCTGCAACTGAATTGAAAACACACCTTTCCAACTGTCCAAAACAAATAAATGTTGCAATATTTTGCTAACAGTGTCACAATCATCGTCTGGTGTGCACAACAATATCATCTTTGGACAAGTGCATTCAGTGTGTGGGACCGGTTTCCTCCCTCAAGTGGCTTGGCTTTAAGTGCAAAGGTGAGACATTTAGTGAATAGGTACAGTGTATAGTAAAAAGCATTAATAGAGTTCAACAAGTTAAGACGTGCTGAAATGAACACTGCTCCCTTTTTAATTAATGGGTGGTCACGTCTAATTAAAGAAATGCAGTATTACCTCATTGGTGCAGGACCTTGTAAAAATGGTATACTTGGGATTGTCCTCAATTCCCCATTCCATAACATAAACTGCTCAAAATAATAAAGGGAACACTTAAACAATGCGATGTTACTCCAAGTCAGTCACACTTCTGTGAAATCAAACTGTTCACTTAGGAAGTAACACTGACAACCAGTTTCACATGCTGTTTTGCAAATAGAGTAGACAACAAGTGGAAATTATAGTCAATTCACCATAATAAAGGACTGGTTCTGCAGGTGGTGACCACAGACCACTTCTCAGCACCTATGCTTTCTGGCTGATGTTATGGTCACTTTTGAATGCTGGCGGTGATTTCATTTTAGTGGTAGCATGAGACAGTCTACAACCCACACAAGGGGCTCAGGTAGTGCAGCTCATCTAGCGTAGCACATCAATGTGAGCTGTGGCAAGAAGGTTTGCTGTGTCTGTTAGTGTAGTGTCCAGAGCATGGAGGTGCTACCTGGATGTGGAGTAGGCCATAGGAGGGCAACAACCCAGCAGCAGGACCGCTACCTCCACCTTTGTGCAAGGAGGAACAAGAGGAGCCCTGCAAAATGACCTCAAACAGGCCACAAATGTGCATCTGTCTGCTCAAATGGTCAGAAACTGACTTCATGAGGGTGGCTTGAGGGTCCAGCATCCACAGGTGGGGATTGAGCTTGCAGTCCAACACCATGCAGGATGTTTGGCATTTGCCAGAAAACACAAAGTTTGGCAACTTCAGCACGGGCACCCTATGCTCCTCACAGCTGAAAGGAGGTTCAAACTGAGCACGTGACAGTCTGGAGATGCCGTGGGGAATGTTCTGCTGCCTGCAACATCCTCCAGCATGATCATATTGGCAGTGGGTCAGTAATGGTGAGGGGTGGCATTTCTGTGCCTGCCAGAGAGCCTGACTGTCATTGGGTAACAAGATGAGGTCCTCGGACCCTTTGTGAGACCACATGCTGGTGCATTTGGCCCTGGGGTCCACCTAATGCGAGACGACACTGGGCCTCATGTGGCTGGAGTATGTCAGCAGTTCCTCCATGACAAAGGCATTGATGCTATGGACTGGCCCGCCTGTTCCCCAGACCTGAATCCAATTGAGCACATCTGGGACATCATGTCTCACTCCATCCACCACAAACTGTCCAGGGGTTGGCAGATGCTTTAGTCCAGGTCTTGGAGGAGATCCTTCAGGAGACCATCCGCCACCTCATCCCGAGCATGCCCAGGCATTGTAGGGAAGTCGTACAGGCATCTGGAGGCCACACACATTCAACTACACACTTTCATGCCACTCAACTACCTAAAGAACAAAGTATTTAATAAGAATAATTCCTTCATTCACATCTGGGATGTCCTTTTTTGGGGGGGGGAGGGGGATTAGCAGTGTATGTGTAGTCATTAAAATATCCTTAATGTGAACAGTTTTTTTTTTTTTTTTTTTTTTTCAGCATTTGACATTACTGCAATGCTTTGACAAAAAACTACTTCACTTAAATAGAACTGCAAAGCTAAATTAAGTCTATCAAAATGTGTTTCAGTTTGTTTAGGGGTCTGGCACAAATCTTGCCTTGCAAAATTGGCAAATCAGAATTGCCACCAGTCAACACAGGTGTGTATCCCATTCATATTTGGCTTGACTTTTTTTCAGTTTATTTTTTACCTGTCTAAAGTATTGATCAATTAAAAAAACTTTTGTTCTTACATTCCAGAAAGAAGAAATTTCTGAATATTCAGGGGAGGATGGATTGCCACATTCAGTTCTGGATCAAATATCAAGCGATGATGATGGCAACCACAGCATATCAGAAGAAGAATATGTGCCAGATTCAGAGTCATATGATGAAGATTCAGATGAAGACATCTCATTATTGCCAAGCACATCAAAAGGTCTGCTATGCCAAGATGACATCTCCAAAGCGCATGAACAATCAGATTCAACGAATTTAATCCACAACTTGACAAAGGACAAGCCACAAGATAAAAGTGAGCTTTGCGAAACTGAATCAGAAAAAATGACTTTAAGTAAAAGAAATTACTGCTATTTTTGTGGCAAACCACAAGCTAAAATTTCCCGCCACCTGAAAACGCACAAAACGGCTCCTGATGTTGTGCATGCATTTTCCCTGCCTAGAGACTCAAACGAGCGTAAAAGTCTGTTAGAGAAATTGAGAAATAAGGGAAATTTTAAGCATAATGCTGCAGTTTTGCATGGTGGAGTGGGACCACTGAAAGTGAAGAGAAGACCCAAGATTAAAGCAGTAGAGGGAAAGTTTGCTCATTGCTTTTATTGTCAAGGGATGTATGTTCGCAAGGATCTTTGGAGACATGTCCGCAGATGTCCTAACAAACCAAAAGATGACACGGATAAAGAACCTGGAAGAACCAAAGTACTCGGCCTGGCTTTAACTCTGGAGTCTCAGTGTTATCCGCAGGTGTCAAGTGGAGTCTGGAAGGTTCTTGCTGTTATGAAACAAGATGAGATTGCCTCAGCTGTGCGAAATGACTTTACTGTTATTCAGTTTGCCCAGTCCCTCTACAATAAACATGGACAAGACCCTACAAAGTATGATTATATACGACAGAAGCTTCGTGAAGCGGGACGTTTGTTGTTGTGTCTGCGCACAGAATTCTCAGTGCATAACATGGAAGAAGCTATTAAGCCTGCTAATTTCCAGAGAGTTGTGCAAGCAGTAAAGAAAGTTTCAGGTTTTGATGAAGAGACACTGTCATACAAAACTCCAAGCCTTGCGCTGAAACTGGGACATACACTGCATAAAATGTCTGACATTATCCATTGTCGTGCCCTCATGACAGAGGATGAAGCCCTAATCAAGTCCACTGATGCGTTCAAGAAGTTGTATGTCTCCAAATGGTCTGAGATGGTGTCTCACCGTGCCTTGAACACATTGAGTGAGGCAAAGTTTAACAAGCCATCAACATTGCCCTTTACAGAAGATGTTCGGATTCTCCATCACTACCTTCAAAAATCTGCAGAAAGTGCCTTTTGCAGCTTGGAGAACGAAGCCACAGCTCAGAATTATGCCCAACTTGCACAAGTTACACTCTCACAAATCATTGTGTTCAACCGAAGACGTTCTGGAGAGGTTTCAAAGATGCGCCTCAAAAGTTTTCTTGAAAGAGACAAAACAGCACTCCACACAGATGTTGCCATGGGGCTCTCAGAAATGGAACAGAGACTCTGTAACTATTTCTGTAGAATAGAAATAATGGGAAAAAGGGACAGAAATGTTCCAGTTCTGCTAACACCAAGCATGCTGGATGCTCTGTCACTACTGGTTAGTAGGAGGCCTGACTGTGGTATTTGTGCCACTAATATCTACCTCTTTGCAAGACCCCGATCAATGAGTCATTACAGAGGAATGGACTCCTTGCGTGTTCATGCACACCAGTGTGGAGCAAAGCAGCCTGAGTATCTAAGATCGACACAGCTCAGAAAACATGTTGCCACACTCTCACAAGTCCTTAATTTGAAAAACAACGAACTTGATCAGGTTGCAGATTTCCTGGGTCATGATATCCGCGTTCACCGCGAATTCTACAGATTACCAGTTCCCACAACACAGCTGGCCAAGATTTCCAAACTGCTTTTAACACTGGAAAAAGGACAACTTTCCCAGATCCAGGGGAAATCACTGGATGAGATCAAAATAGAAGGTTTGTATTGAAAGGAGCAAATATTAGGGCAGTAGTTGAATATTATGCTTTATCAACAGAATTAAAACCTAAAAGCACAGACCATTCTGTTAAATGTCCATGATTTAAGGTTCTTGAAGTCTATTGTTTCATCACTTTGCAACATTTGGCAAACTGCAGAGTGGTGGCCTTAAATAGTAAAACTATGTACTATAATTTCCAGTATTTGTTCTGTATTTTGTCATATCTCGTTGTTAATGTGAGGTTTTTGGGGGGTTTGTGTTTGGTTTTTTGGGGGGGTTTTCCCACAATTTCTCAGATGAAATTGCATTAAGTGATGCTGAAACAAAGGACAGTGAGAGTGAATCAGATGATGATGACACAGCACTCACAATGTTGGCGTGTGGCACCAGTGAGCCTGTACATGCAGTAGCTGATTCCACAAACACAGCGCAGCTCCAAGACACTGTAGATTGTGGTAAGTTACCACTAGCTTGGTTTCTGTGGATAAAATGTTTGTTACAAATATTAAAACTTAATCAAATTGTGTAATCAGCAGATGAAGGACCACTCACAATGCCTGCAGCAAGTGAGACTGCTGCTCCCTCTGAAGGTAAGGGGTGCAGTTGGTTCTCTAAGCTTATTATTGTTTCATCACTTTGCAACATATGGCAAACTGCAGAGTGGTGGCAAAAAGTCACTTGGATGAGTGACAAAATGTTTCTCCCACTGAAAACGCTACGTCCAGATTAACAGAATCAACGTTTTGGGATTTACTTACCTGGATGATTGAGCATGCATCAAGAGACTTTTATTCAACTTTTTATTCAGTCTTTTATTCACAGCGGAACACTAAATGTCTCATTTTAGAAATTTGATAAATTTTCAAAGAGAATTTTAGCTCGTTTTGATATTGATGGTAGCAACACATTTCAGAAGTTAGTACAGGGTAGCATCCATTCTTTTAACCACCAAATGTTTTTTGTTTTTTTTGTTTGGTTTTTTGTTTGTTTTAACTACTACTACTTTATATATCTTCCAGAGAAAAATGCTGCTCAATCCCACAATTCCCGAAGAGCTCCCAAAAACATGTGGTCCAAGGCTGAGGTTGCTGCAGTGATGAGGCATTTTAAAGACCACATAAACGAAGGGAAACTAGCCACCAAAAATGAATGCAGTCATTGCAAATTGGTAGAAGATCCGGTGTTGGCAGGAAGAACAGTTCAAAACATAAGAGATTTTGTAAGAAACAGAGGATTAACTGCAAAAAGGCAGAAAAAAATGAACTAAAATAACTGTTTAGAGAGCTGTGGTTTTACATCTTGGTCAGATTGCCAATTGTTGTTAACACTGATGTTCTGTTTAAAGAAAAAAAAGTTCTTGTTAAATACAGAAGTAGTTTGTATTTCATAATTTTTACATTTAATTTATTTAGGGTTTTTTTTGACGGGTTATATTTAAAATAAAAAATTATAAATGCATATTTTCTCCCCTTAATATTTACCTTTAAACTATTAAAATTCATTTTAAATGTTTTTAATTTTTCTGTTTTCTATATTTTTATATTTCTGTGGGAAGCGTGGGCATTTTTGTCCATAGATTTCTTTTTTTATTTATGGTTAAAATTAATGTTCAGATCCAAGAACACTAATAAAATGATGTTCCAGTAATCCTGTGTCCTGTCAGATGTGTATTCATGGTAATGATGAGCTATTTACATATTACATCATTGTCCCTTTAAAGACCCAATATTGTTTTTTTTGGACCTCATAAAACACATTGTTGTCAAGTGGACAATGTCTCCAGAAAACACAATAGAGTCTGGTTGGTGTGTATCAGTGTATCTAGACTTCTATAGGGAGTGTATGAGGTCTGAAGTGACCCAAATTTTTTTCAGATTTTTTCGAACACTTTAACCTCGCTCCCTTGGCTCTAAGTCCTTTCAAAAGGGTAGTCCACTTAAACCACCACCGGGCGGATTGACGTAGTATAGTCCCGCCATACCACATAGACCCGTATGTGTGTGTGTGTGTGTGTGTGTGTGTGTTAACCACCCAAATGTGACTTAGGAGGACCACACTGTTATTGGGAGACTCCGTTGTGATATTATTCTGTTATCATATGTTACCTTATATATGTAATCAAAGTAGTTGAATTAGAATACTGCTGTAGATCATATTATACCCTTTAATGTAGAGTGTGTGAGCTGTATGTAGTTTAGTTCTCATTATACTTTTGAGTTAACAGAACATATTCACATATTAGTTCATTAGATAAATGTGCATCACTCTGTATCCTTGATCTGCTGGGAATGTGTTACACTGTTTTCTTGACATGTTCTATTGTTGAATCATGAAGAGAAGGTTGTAAGCAGGAGACTCTGTGTCTAAGACAGGGGAGATAGACAGACCACATTCCATACCCCCACCTTACAGAAAGCAGAGAAACAACTGCCGAGGTCATAACTTAGGCACTGTAACAGAGAAAGAATGTGATGTTTTGGCTTTTACGACTAGATGGGGGCCACTAGAGACTATAAAAAGCTGAGCAACCCGTCACCATTTTGAGACTTGCTGTGACCCTCTTCAGGCATGTCTCCCCATCATGATGGTCCTTATGCTCTTAAGTGTTGAATTGTATGGAAATAAATGATTGTTGATTGAGCATAAATACACCGAGTATTGTCCTTCCTTCAGCCCAAAGATTCAAAGAATTGGGAGATTTCAACAACTTGGTGCCGTGTGACCCGGATCTTTGGCGTGCTGAGGAGGTGCAGATTTGGCCTTTGGTGAGATCGTGAGGCGAGGTGAACAGAGGACCGGTCCAAATATAAAAAGGTAAGCACAGCCTGTTGTATTATAAATACCAAATGTGCATATTGGGCTTTCCAAATTAATCTGTTCGCTGAGTCACATGTATTTTCACATTAAATTTGTCGGTGTCTGGTTTTTTGGCGCAAGATACTAACAACATAAGTTGAGGCTGAATTCCAGTGTGTTAAATAAACTGCTTCTACCGAGATACTAATAACATACTACGTTGGACTAGTTGCAGTAAACTGCTTCTACCGAGATACTAATAACATACTACGTTGGACTAGTTGCAGCCACTTTACCTTCCACATTTAATTTTGTCTAAGACTGGCTTCTGTAGCAATAATACATTAGAATTTCTTCTGAAGACGCGGCCATTAGTTCAGTACATTGAAGTCGAGGTTTTGAAGTTTGTTTATGGTGTCAGTTACGTCCTTGGCTCTTGCCGGCTATGAAATAGAAGTTGATTTAAGGAAAAGCAGATGCTGGCTCACGGTGCGGTTAAACGCTGGCAACGCGAGAGCGAAACACGTCCGTAGGTGTGGTTTATGATACGGCCGTGTTCCGGTGGTGCGGCCGTGAAGTGCAGTAGTGGTTGGTGCTAGTTTTAGTACATTGAATAGAGGTTTGACGGTGGTTTGTGGCGTCAGTCGAGTTTTAAGGGCTGCGGTCATAAAACAAAGTAAAATTTTACTTGCCAAGAAGTACATAGAGCAAAACCTGGTTTATGGTGTCGGGTATAACTTCAGGGGACGCAGGCATCACTTTTATGATGCGATTTTGCCCCGTTGTGGCGGTCATAAACGCAGAGAAAGGGGTATTTTGATCTATGGTTGTTGTGCATCAAAAGAATTTTAACAGTTGAGCTCAGAGGTTTCTGTGCGCTCTCTGTGGGTCTCACTGTTTTGTGTGTGTAAAGGCGCGCTCTGAGTGAGTGTGTGCGAAGCTGCGAAGCGCGCTCTGGGTGTTGTTTTGAGGGTGAGTGAGGCGCGCTCTGAGTGTGTTTTTTGTGAGTGTGAAACGTGAACACAGTGACAGTGACGGTTGATGTGTTTGAATAGGAGGACATTAGTGCGAAGAGGATGCTTTAAGATCAAAGGTTGACGCCTAGTGTACCTGTGGAAACTAATTTTGTTCAAGGTGTGGCGACCCTCCTGGTCGTGGACGCGCGGCCAGGCCCAGCGGCGTCTGGATGCCAAGGTGGCAACTTGGGAACTGAGGACTCCCGCATAGCTGCAGAATAACACTGGAACGGCCGTGTAATCACGGGTTCACATTTATTCTGGAATAGAACAAGAGAATGCTTTTACATCTAAGGTTGAGTTCTATCATAGGTGAAATATAAAAAGGTTGAATTCCTCGTTTCAGTGGTTAAAATTGTTGTGTGCCTGTCCCCTGACGAGTGTGAAATTAAATAAAGAGGGAATTTGGAGCCACATAGAGATAGACGGGCATAATTGGGTGTATTACTCTGTGGTGTAATAAAAAATAAAAAATAAAAAAGAGAGATAGTAAGAGGTGTGTAGTGGAGAATTATGGAGGAGTAGAGAGAGGAATGTGTTGGGAGACTGGCGTACAGTTTACGCTGTCAAGGTAGGCGTGTTGCCTGCTTATCTGTTTAACAGTGATGAAAATGAAATTAAATAAATCTCTTAGTGTGTTAATACAGGAAGCTGCGGACCTGGACCAACTGCTCCCACAAGCACAGCGGCCGAAGCAAAATTATAGGTAATGGGAACCACACCCAGCACGAATCAGCAGCTGTGAAACAGACAGCAGCGAGGAGAGAATTAGAGGAGAAATTAAGAGAAGTTTTAACACATAAAATTGGGGCCAACGGACTTGTGGAGGTTGGAAAGGCGTCCGGAGCATCACAACAAAAGGTGAAACAAAAACACACACAAGCAGAGAAATCTGAGAGAAAGGCTTCTTTTAAGGTAACGCCTAGTTTGAGAAAAAGTTAAAATTAACCTGCCTGCCTACAAATGCACACACACGCAATGAAGAAACAGCTTACACTCATGAACACGTGAAGATTTTCCAGCAAGGCTAAAGCAGCGAAACTTAACATACATCTGTTGTTAAAGGATAAATACATTACTGACAAATAAACTCTCTGGGTTGCAGGACAACAATTTACCTTCAAAGAAAAAGACACTGGTCTGACCAACCAGTGAAGACATGACAAATTTAGGGGTTAAAAGATTCAAATTGTGACATGTTTTCTGCTGATTGATTGATACAAGTGATTACTGAATGAAAGAAAATTTCTTTTTGGGCTTTTAAACATGATCTTAAGAATTTTAGCAAGGTGCATGTTGTCCTGTCAACTTGGTGGGTTAGGAGTTGATTATATCGGGAGAGAAAAAAACAAAAAAAGGGGGAGAGAAAGCTGACACAGGGCCTGGTCCCGGTGTTTCTCCCCTCTCGTTGTAATACAGCCAACACAACATCATTTTCCTGTTCGTTTGCTTTTGTTTTTTGTTTTTCTCTATATATATGTAATTTCAGGCTGCTTTGCCGGCCCTGAAAGCCGAGGCTGACTGGACTCCTGCTCTCCCCTATACATGACACTGACCAAATGCTGTAACAGCTGGACCCACAACAACAACCTGAAAAAGTCAACAGTGCTGCAGGAATGCGATCTCATGCAGCAGAGACGGAGAGCACTAAACCTAAGGCCCGTTTCACTACACGGGGGAAATTCCCAGACTGCGTCAGCTGACAGAGCTGTGACGAGACGCCCACCAAGCCCGAAGGAAAAGTAAGGCCGAGCAAAAGAATGCTGACCTTGATAACTCTGCATTTACACTGTGCAGGACAGTGATGGACCAACACGGAGGATCGGGCAGCAAAAAGGGCGTGACCGGGACAGGAGGAGTAACTGAGGACAGAAGGCACCTCAGAATGGACAAAAATCACAGGAGAAGATGCAGGTTTCACCTGCAGTGAGCATGGACACTGGAGAAAGGACTGCCCCAATTGGGGTCAGAACCAGGACGGACTGAACTTTGAGCAGCAGCAGCAGCAATGGTCGCAAACAAACTGAAAAGGAGGAGGGCAGGACCCCAGGGCATGCTTCAGGCCGTGGTTTACCCAGAACACCAGAACAGGAAAGTGATGAACACACACACACACACACACACACACACACACACACACACACACACACACACACACACGTCTACAAACACACAGATTCAGAATGAAGTGAAATACACACATGAACACGTGCACTCGTTGAGTGAGTGAGAAATGACACACACACATACACACACACACACACACACACATTGGAATGCTGATTCACTGAGAAGTGATCCACACACACACACACACACACACACACACACACGCTGATGCAATGAAGAATGCTTTGCTTATGCTGATATGCAAAATGCTGCACACAAACATCCCAATGCATAATTTTTATGAGGAGCCATTGATTACCATTGATTACGTAGAATGTGTTATATGTCACCCAGAGGGCATTTATGTAGATTTTAGGAATAAGGTCTAAAACGGTTTGGTTATGAAAACAATGTCTGTGCGTGATGTCTGTTTATGGCTCAAGGCCTTGACTGAATTCTTTGCTGTGCTTCACACAGCCCTGATGAGGAACAGTGGCACAGAGTGAAGATGATGAATTAATAGTGTAAGTTTAGGTTGGAGTACGGCATTTTCTGTGATTGAGATTTAATTCAAGGAGGAACTAAAGGTGTTACGGCACCTGAGCTTCTCATTCCCACACAATATTGTCCCGGCAGGAAGCAAAACGTTCCTGTGAATTTCTGGTTGATTTTTTGGTTTTGCTTAACGCTAGCTTGATGTTATCAGTGAGCTTTGGCTTGTGTTCTTTCTCGTAAGCGAGAGAGGGATAGTTTTATGCTTGGACATGTCTGCAATGGGCCCTAGTTTGTGTTATTTTAGTAGTATTTTGTTGGTTATGTCTGTTTTGTTTTTGTTACAGTGCACTGAGATAAGAAAATCTGAGAGGTGTGATCCACCGGTGGTGATATGTTGATATTTTGTGAGTTCATGATTTAACAATCAGCTCTTTAAACCAGGCCTGAAAGATTGAAATTTAAAGCGCTATGAAATATTCTTACAAAAACAGTTGCAAAGTGTGCTTCTCCATGATTGTAATTGGCTTGGGAGAAATTCACTTATATGGGACACTGATCACATGAGAAGTCCTGAGTCTAAAAGGATTGCAGCGAGTCAATCCAGAACAAAAGAACAAAGAATTGTTCCCTTTTAAAATGATGACGTCATCTTGCTGATGATGGATGCTCGAATAGGTTGCGCGGGGGACTCCATTATCAGCAACATCTGGTATGAATGTGTGTGGAGGTATGCATGTGAATGGACTGTGATGGACTGACGACTAAAAGCTTTGACTGACTTGATACTGAGACAATGACTGCACCCAATGCCAATAAACAATTCACCCAGCCGGCAAGAGAAGGGTGGATGCTTCGCTTTGTTTTGTTTTGTTTTTACAGGAGCAGGAGGATAAGAGAGACTGGAGGAGGAGACTGTAGCTTCACATAAGTATGAACTGCAGACTTAACACTTTGGTTGCTAATTCTGAGTTACTGATGTTTGCATTAAGAAAACTGTGCTATATTAGCTGTGTTTTGATTAAGGTATCATGTTATATTATTGGGAATGCCAAATGCTACAGTGGAGAAAACTATTGATATCACTCATGACTGGAATATGTTACTATTAACCATAGCAGGCCACTGTAAAAAGTCAATTAAATTTTATAGAGGAAAATCGCCAAAACTTTAACAATACCTATGAATGACTGGCCACATTCAGAATAGAGATATGCAATAATGAACATTGGTCCACGTGATTTAGGTTCTCACTTGAAATAGTAAGTATTAAAAGTAGAATATAATCGACAGGGACATGTGATAGGATGTGGGACTGCAAAAGAACAAGAGCAAAGTAAAGAAAGAAAACCTATTGTGTTTAGTTTGGATAAATTCAAATTGAAATGTACCATTATGCTCAGAGGATCAATATGAAATTCAATATATGCTAATTTTATATGAAGTACATGACTGATAACTGTTCTGTCCTGCGCTTTTGTTTCTATAAGCACCCACTTGACCACACCAACAGTTTCTCGCCACCAACAGGGGGTATTTGCAAAGAATAGGGAGGAATATCATCAAAACTGGGAAAGGTAAGCCCGAAGGGGGTGATGACACCATAACTTTCACTTATGGTCAAATTCTTAAAATTTGACCCCAAACTTGAAAATTCTTCAAACATTTAGAGACAAAGTGGATAAACATAATGTCGCAAACCACATAAGGATGGAGCATTTGAATCAATAAGATGGTGAAATAACACGCAGTAAAATGTGGATCATGTTGATTATGTTTATTCCAGTGTGCAGAGGAGTCAATTCCCTTCACAAAGTTTATAAATTCACTTGAACCAAAATTAGGAGCACCCAAAGCTGTAAGAGTTAATAGTCTCAATACCCAAGGATAAGCACAAGAGTATGACTGATATGATGGGACTGGGATTTTTCTACACTTAATTATTGCAGACACAACTAAAACTATAACTGAAACTAATCAAAACTAAACTAAACTAGCAAACAATTGGTAAAAACTGATTAAAACTGATATAAAATTGAAAATCTGAAGTCGAAGCTAAATAAAAATAAAAACTAATGAAAATTGCAAAACTATTACAACCCTGGTCCAGACTAAGATGGCGTTGGACATCTTCAGGGCAGAAAAGGGTTGGTGTGACCAAGGTGTGGTTTGGCTTGTTGTATGTACAGTTCAAAATGTTACAGCTCTGGATGGACCAGTTACCAGGGTATGGAAGGATGACAGACTTTATCACATGAGGAGAAGGGAAATTTCCGGGATTGAAGATCCTTAGGGATGACAAGGCTGGAGCAACGGTACTTGAGAGAAGAATTTCTGATACTTTCTGAGATATGATGTCACTAACCTTCTCTTTTAATTGTCTAGCTCCAATGAATTGACACATGGGAATGTGTCAAAAAGGGGGAAGTTGAGTCCAAACATCAAACAATGGTTTTATGAACATCTGATGACTTGATTTGTGTGTTTAATAATTTAGGTATGGCAAAACTTAAGCATATAATGTGTTAGACTTAGAAATGGTTCATTAATTTTTGATTTCTTTTACACACACATAGATTATGATTAGAATAAGTCCCTGGGTCAAAGAGTCCTGAACATAATATTTTAAACCAAATTTGAATCATTAGAAGAACAATGGATAACAATATTAGATTATCAAGGCTAGGGAGAGAGGTGTTTTGGTTTTCTGTCTCTTGCAGAGAAAGGAACAGACACCAGACGGGGACACAGAGATGTGAGGACCCTTCACAGCAGAGACAGATGTAGGGACTGCCGAGACAGCAACTGGGGTCAAGTGTCATGGCGTTTGGGCTCCTGGAGAAGATGGATCCCATAAACACAGCAATAACCATGAAGGGGTTGGCGAAAACCAGGAACACCAGACCAACGAGGTTCAAGAGGCTCTTGGCAAAAAGGGGGACACGGAGGTGACCCCAAAACACACAGATCCTTGTTTGAAATCGGGGCAGAATAATCCCCAGAACTGTGCAATGACTAAAGGGTGGTCTAACCCCGGAGGTCGACTAAAGAAGCTGAGAATCACCCAACTGGAAGACACTGGTAGCTGCAGCAATAAAAATAAAGGTTAAAAGCTCCTTAGACAGAGGTTCTAGTCCAAGTACATTTGAAAGGTATAAGGGGGCATTAAAAAGGGGGTGGAAAACTGGAGCACCAAAATAAAGCTGTGGGAGAATTGGGGAGTGATGGGAGTGTCATCTGTAACTGCTGTTATGGTCATAAGTCTAACTTTGCTTGCATCTGAACTGCGTGAACACAGAGGTCATCCCACATATGGTCCACCTGTTAAAGGGGGACAGAGGGCCTCAGGACCAAGAAGAACTGGACCTTGCAATGCTGGAGTGTATGTTGTAAGTGATCTCTTTGAAGAAAAGAGATCAAAGGGGGAATTGTGATATTATTCTGTTATCATATGTTACCTTATATATGTAATCAAAGTAGTTGAATTAGAATACTGCTGTAGATCATATTATACCCTTTAATGTAGAGTGTGTGAGCTGTATGTAGTTTAGTTCTCATTATACTTTTGAGTTAACAGAACATATTCACATATTAGTTCATTAGATAAATGTGCATCACTCTGTATCCTTGATCTGCTGGGAATGTGTTACACTGTTTTCTTGACATGTTCTATTGTTGAATCATGAAGAGAAGGTTGTAAGCAGGAGACTCTGAGTCTAAGACAGGGGAGATAGACAGACCACATTCCATACCCCCACCTTACAGAAAGCAGAGAAACAACTGCCGAGGTCATAACTTAGGCGCTGTAACAGAGAAAGAATGTGATGTTTTGGCTTTTACGACTAGATGGGGGCCACTAGAGACTATACAAAGCTGAGCAACCCGTCACCATTTTGAGACTTGCTGTGACCCTCTTCAGGCATGTCTCCCCATCATGATGGTCCTTATGCTCTTAAGTGTGTGTGAATGGGTGGATGACTGGATATGTAAAGCGCTTTGGGGTCCTTAGGGACTAGTAAAGCGCTATATAAATACAGGCCATTTACCATTAAGTGTTGAATTGTATGGAAATAAATGATTGTTGATTGAGCATAAATACACCGAGTATTGTCCTTCCTTCAGCCCAAAGATTCAAAGAATTGGGAGATTTCAACAATAACATCTGAGTGTGTGTGTGTTAACCACCCAAATGTGACTTAGGAGGACCACACTGTTATTGGGAGACTCCGTCAAAGTTTGCTTCATGGTAACATCACTCTGGTTTTAGGAGGGGTCTTCTTGTATTTTTTGACAGTTTGACCTACAGCATGCAGAACTGACTGCATGTGCTTTGTTTCTATGTTGAAATGGTTTGAAACTCAGGCTTGAACATTAAGATAGATAGTACTATACAACTTCTTAACTTGTTTTAGGCACTTTTTACTGCTGTAGTGCATGGGTTCTCTCTGGCTGTGTACTCTGGCTTCTTCCCACAGTCCAAAGATGTAGCTTATGGGGTTAGGTTAACTGGTGATTCAAAACTGCCCTTTGGTGTGAATGCAAATGCTTGTCCTTCCATGTTAGACTGGTGATCTGTCCAGGTTGTACTGCCCTATGGTAGCTGGTATAGGCCCCAAACCTGCTACCCCACAATCCTGATAAGGATAAGTGGAAGAGGATGGATGATTGCAAAGGAATCAGTTGTTAATTATTGTAGGCAGTATTTTTTTCAGAAGAAAACATTTCTTGAGTGAAAAGCCCCCCCCCCCC
Source organism: Aulonocara sp. 'chitande type north' Nkhata Bay (assembly GCF_057382095.1). NCBI lineage: Eukaryota > Metazoa > Chordata > Actinopteri > Cichliformes > Cichlidae > Aulonocara > Aulonocara sp. 'chitande type north' Nkhata Bay. Next base: position 12,470,849 of record NC_141345.1, read on the forward strand.
CCCCCCCCCACACACACACACACACACATATACACACACACACATATACACACACACACATGCAAAATAAAAACAGAAGCTCAGGCCTTCCCAGTACAGTTGCAAGAAGAGCACTTGGTCTAATCTTTGTGCCATCTTTTCTTTGTTGCAGGATCTTGATGAAGAAATGCCTCAGCAAGGCTCAGAAGCCATGCATTCTTCTTCAGTGCAAGATTTTGAAGAGGTAACATTGACCTAGGACAGATTTTAATGAATGTTTCTCATGCACGATGTGTACCTTACGCTATTTGTTATTATCGCTATTTAATGTTTCAAAAGCGTCTTCAAAAATGCACTGTATTTTCATTTTCTATCTGTTACACATGAAGACTGAGACCAGCCAGATTCAGAAGACTGTGAGCTGCCTAAAGCCGCAACCAAACAGCTTTCCAAACAATGATCTGGACCTGAAACATCCAGAGCCTGAAAGGGTAAATATAATCCAGTGTACCACTTAATGAACTAATAATTTAATCTATCATCATTCTTTATGGATGCTGTGTGTGTGTGTTTGGCAGTCAACTGGGTGAGATGTGATTTACATGGACCGTGGCTTGTAGGTCCTTTTCATTGTTTCAAAGTGCAAGTCTGGATAACATCTGTGTGTGTGTGTGTGTGTGTGTGTGTGTGTTAACCACCCAAATGTGACTTAGGAGGACCACACTGTTATTGGGAGACTCCGTCAAAGTTTGCTTCATGGTGACATCACTCTGGTTTTAGGAGGGGTCTTCTTGTATTTTTTGACAGTTTGACCTACAGCATGCAGAACTGACTGCATGTGCTTTGTTTCTATGTTGAAATGGTTTGAAACTCAGGCTTGAACATTAAGATAGATAGTACTATACAACTTCTTAACTTGTTTTAGGCACTTTTTACTGCTGTAGTGCATGGGTTCTCTCTGGCTGTGTACTCTGGCTTCTTCCCACAGTCCAAAGATGTAGCTTATGGGGTTAGGTTAACTGGTGATTAGGGCTGGGCCATATTATACCGTTCACGGTATAATGTTAGGCAACGATAGGAAAATGTAATATCGCGATAGAATGGGAGTAAAACGCGCATGCGCAGTGCCTTTGTTTTCATACGCACATGGCCGATTGTTGAGTGAAACAGATAAACCAGAATTGGTTTGTAAAAATGGTGCAACTTCCGTGATGTGGAACTGGTTTGGTGTTTGTCCGTCAGATACACGACAAAGCACATTTTTTTTGCAGAACATGCAAGCGGCCGTTGTTATTGTCATATTTGTCGGACTAAGATGCTCTTAAATCTGGGAGTAATCTGGGTCCTAAACTCTGTATTCTTCAGGTCAAACAACACTGCAGCATCACTGAGAGTTAAAAACTGTCTAAATTCTTTCATCTTTAATAAAACGATCAGCATTGCTGCTTTACCAGGTGTAACTATAAAGTTTAACTTCCAGGCATCCATGAAAACCAAAGTTATTACATTTAACGAGTTAGAAGTTAGCAGAAAGCTAGCGGAAGTTAGCTCGCTAGTTTTCCTGCAGTGTATAAAAATTGGTGTATTTCAAAAATAAAACTATGAAGACACTCAAAATAAATTTCCTGTGGTGGGAAACTATTTTGTGCAACTTTTTTGTATTTACAGTTTTGAGGGATAAGCCTCTTAAATTTCTCTAACTACAAATATATGTTAAAAAAGCAAAAACTATTTTCAATTTTTTTGTAGTTTATTGCACTTTTTTGCAATTTATGTAATTACTATGCACTTAATGAATACATATTATTAAAATCTGGGCTATAATGGTTGTATTGATGTATAGCAACTTGAAATGCTCCCAAAAATGGCTCCACAGCATGTAAAAATATAATATAAGCTCTGGCGGACTTGGTTCTATGGTAGGTCTTAAAGGGTTAATGGAGTTCAACAAGTTAAGACTAGCTGAAATCAACACTGCTCCCTTTTTAATTAATGGGTGGTCACGTCTAATTAAAGAAATGTAGTATTACCTCATTGGTGCAGGACCTTGTAAAAATGGTATACTTGGGATTGTCCTCAATTCCCCATTCCATAACATAAACTGCTCAAAATAATAAAGGGAACACTTAAACAATGCGATGTTACTCCAAGTCAGTCACACTTCTGTTATATCAAACTGTTCACTTAGGAAGTAACACTGACAACCAGTTTCACATGCTGTTTTGCAAATAGAGTAGACAACAAGTGGAAATTATAGTCAATTCACCATAATAAAGGACTGGTTCTGCAGGTGGTGACCACAGACCACTTCTCAGCACTTATTCTTTCTGGCTGATGTTATGGTCACTTTTGAATGCTAGCGGTGATTTCATTTTAGTGGTAGCATGAGACAGTCTACAACCCACACAAGTGGCTCAGGTAGTGCAGCTCATCTAGCGTAGCACATCAATGTGAGCTGTGGCAAGAAGGTTTGCTGTGTCTGTTAGTGTAGTGTCCAGAGCATGGAGGTGCTACCTGGATGTTGAGTAGGCCATAGGAGGGCAACAACCCAGCAGCAGGCCTTAAATAGTAAAACTATGTACTATAATTTCCAATATTTGCTCTGTTTTTTGTCATATCTCGTTGTTAATGTGAGGTTTTTGGGGGGGTTGTGTTTGTGTTTGTTCCCCCCCCCCTCCCACACAATTTCTCAGATGAAATTGCATTAAGTGATGCTGAAACAAAGGACAGTGAGAGTGAATCAGATGATGATGACACAGCACTCACAATGTCGGCGTGTGGCACCAGTGAGCCTGTACATGCAGTAGCTGATTCCACAAACACAGCGCAGCTCCAAGACACTGTAGATTGTGGTAAGTTACCACTAGCTTGGTTTCTGTGGATAAAATGTTTGTACAAATATTAAAACTTAATCAAATTGTGTAATCAGCAGATGAAGGACCACTCACAATGCCTGCAGCAAGTGAGACTGCTGCTCCCTCTGAAGGTAAGGGGTGCAGTTGGTTCTCTAAGCTTATTATTGTTTCATCACTTTGCAACATATGGCAAACTGCAGAGTGGTGGCAAAAAGTCCCTTGGATGAGTGACAAAATGTTTCTCCCACTGAAAACGCTACGTCCAGATTAACAGAATCAACGTTTTGGGATTTACTTACCTGGATGATTGAGCATGCATCAAGAGACTTTTATTCAACTTTTTATTCAGTCTTTTATTCACAGTGGAACGCTAAATGTTGTCTCATTTTAGAAATTTGATAAATTTTCAAAGAGAATTTTAGCTCGTTTTGATATTGATGGTAGCAACACATTTCAGAAGTTAGTACAGGGTAGCATCCATTCTTTTAGCAAGCAAATGTTTTTTGTTTTTTTTGTTTGTTTTTTTGTTTGTTTTAACTACTACTACTTTATATATCTTCCAGAGAAAAATGCTGCTCAATCCCACAATTCCCGAAGAGCTCCCAAAAACATGTGGTCCAAGGCTGAGGTTGCTGCAGTGATGAGGCATTTTAAAGACCACATAAACGAAGGGAAACTAGCCACCAAAAATGAATGCAGTCATTGCAAATTGGTAGAAGATCCGGTGTTGGCAGGAAGAACAGTTCAAAACATAAGAGATTTTGTAAGAAACAGAGGATTAACTGCAAAAAGGCAGAAAAAAATGAACTAAAATAACTGTTTAGCCAGATGTGGTTTTACATCTTGGTCAGATTGCCAATTGTTGTTAACACTGATGTTCTGTTTAAAGAAAAAAAAAAGTTCTTGTTAAATGTTTGTATTTCATAATTTTTACATTTAATTTATTTAGGGTTTTTTTTTGACGGGTTATATTTAAAATAAAAAAATTATAAATGCATATTTTCTCCCCTTAATATTTACCTTTAAACTATTAAAATTCATTTTAAATGTTTTTAATTTTTCTGTTTTCTATATTTTTATATTTCTGTGGGAAGCGTGGGCATTTTTGTCCATAGATTTCTTTTTTTATTTATGGTTAAAATTAATGTTCAGATCCAAGAACACTAATAAAATGATGTTCCAGTAATCCTGTGTCTTGTCAGATGTGTATTCATGGTAATGATGAGCTATTTAAATATTACATCATTGTCCCTTTAAAGACCCAATATTGGGTTTTTTTGGACCTCATAAAACACATTGTTGTCAAGTGGACAATGTCTCCAGAAAACACAATAGAGTCTGGTTGGTGTGTATCAGTGTATCTAGACTTCTATAGGGAGTGTATGAGGTCTGAAGTGACCCAAATTTTTTTCAGATTTTTTCGAACACTTTAACCTCGCTCCCTTGGCTCTAAGTCCTTTGAAAAGGGTAGTCCACTTAAACCACCACCGGGCGGATTGACGTAGGATAGTCCCTCCATACCACATAGACCCGTATGTGTGTGTGTGTGTGTGTGTGTGTGTGTGTGTGTGTGTGTGTGTGTGTGTGTGTGTGTGTGTGTGTGTGTGTGTGACAGAGAGAGAGAGAGAGAGAGCCTTTTTATGGGATGATCTTATTGTAAGATTCAAATTCAATATATTTAGACTGGTTGACTGAATTGGATCTTGTGTGTGTGTCTCTCTGTGCATGTGTGTCCATATGTGTACATATTTGTGATTGTGTGGCTGTTATATATTTTTTTTGCCGATTTTTTTCATTTAACAAGTATATTTGAGGGACCCTCAGCATGTTCAGCATTTTTTCAGCTGTCCATTTTGCTTTTCCAATTTTTCTGTTTAAGTTATTACTATTGTGCTAAATCATACTATTTCTGCTATTTTATAAGATTTGTGCTAAATATAGTATTTCTGCTAAATCATAGTACAGTATTTTTGCTTTTTATAGGATTTTTATAGGATAAAAAGATAATATAGTAATATAGTATAGTATGCTTAATATAGTATTTCTGCTTATTATAGGATTTGTGCTTAATATAGTATTTCTGCTAAATGTAGTATTTATGCTTAATCATAGTATTTCTATATATTTCTGCCAGGTCCCCAGGCAGCCAATCCTCTGTGAGGCCTGAGACATTCAAATTTACATATCAGGGCCTGCACGGCTTCCCAGCCAGCCAATCATATCTTAGGGATGAGACATTCAAATTTACAAATCAGGGCCTGGACGGCTTCCCAGCCAGCCAATCATATATGTGGGCTGAGGCATTCAAATTTTCATATTGGGGCCTTCGTGGCTTCTAAGCCAACAAGTCATCGATGTCATATATCTCTAAAAATTCATATTTTAATGATAAATTGTCAACACTTGACGATTCCCCCATCTCTTCTGAACAAAACGGTGTAAGAATGACCGTTCTGGCCAATACAGTTAGGAAATTATGGTCATTTGTTTGAGGGGAGTCCTCACTATGAGAAATAGACTGCAAAAATCCTGTGTCTCTCTGTGCTGGCGGGAAAAAGTACACAGCCTCTGTGGATTCAAATTCAGCAGCTCCCAGGCTGCTTGACTGAAAACATGCTTCTCTCTCCCTGTGTGTGTGTGTGTGTGTGTGTGTGTGTGTGTGTGTGTGTGTGTGAGAGAGAGAGAGAGCGAGAGAGAGAGAGAGAGAGAGAGAGAGAGAGAGAGAGAGAGAGACCCTCTTTAGGGCAGCATCTCATTGTTGGAAAAAATATAATATGTTCAGACTGGTTGACTGGCATCTCTCTCTCTGTGCATTTGTGTATACATATTTGATTTAGTGTGTATCTGTTGGCTGTTCCTTCTTGTTTTTTAAATTTATTTTTATTTCTTTACTTTTTTTCCACAGGTGAACAACAATTAGTTTTGAGGGAACTTAACCATGTTCCTTTTTTTTAAGCTTGTCATTTTACTTTTCCAGTATTTTCACTTAAGTTATTACTATTCTGCTCAATCATAGTATTTGTTCTAAATCATTGTTATTATGCTATATTGTAGTATTTCTGCTAGATCATACTATTTCTACTATATTATATTTTTCTTTCTAAATATAGCATTTCTGCTATATAATTGTATTTCTGCTATGTTATAATATTTGTGCTAAACCAGAGTATTTGTGCTGAAACATAGTATTTCTGCCAAATGATAGTATTTCTGTCAAAATATAGTATTTGTGCTAAAACATAGTATTGATTTAAAATTACAATATTCATAGTTCATCACAGTGTCTCTGGTAAATGACAGTATTTCTGCTCTGTTATACTATTTTTCTAAATCATAGTGTTTCTGTAATGCTTAAGTATTTTTGGCTAAATATATTCTTTCTGTTATCTTATACTATTTCTCCTAAATTCTTGTATTTTTGAGAAGTTATCGTGTTTCTGGTAAGTTACAATATTTCTGCTAAGTTCTGCTATGCTATTGTATTTCTGTCAAGTATTATGTTTCCTCTAAGATATTGCAGTTCTGCTAAGTTATTCCCTTTTAGCAAAGTTCCTTTGCTTCTGCAAAGTTTTTACAATTTCTGCAACTTTTCAGCTTTTTCAGCTAGTTTTTGCAGGCAGCTTCAGCTTTAAAGCATCCACACTGCATTTTCGCAGGAAATGCAAATTTTTCTAGTTATTCTCAATCTTCCGCCTAAAATTTCGCCGCGTAAGTCACCCCGCAGTTTTGAGACAAGCTTCATATATGTTATATCATTTTGTGCGGCTGGTTCTGGATCGGTGTGCTATGACTTTTGGTGTTTATGACTTCTATAGTTTTATAAATATTAATATTTTTGTGCAAATTTTCCCGCGCTTTTCTGCCGCACAGTTTTGACACAAGGGTTACATATGTTATATCATTTTGTGCGGCTGGATCTGGACTAGTATGCTATGACTTTTGGTGTTTATGACTATAGTTTTTTAAATATTTAGATTTTAGTGCACATTTAGGCCCTTTTCTAGGCCCATGAGAAAGATTCATCCTTTGGCCCCATAGAAACAGACTTCATTTGTGGTGTGTTGGCTCCATCTTTTGGTCCCACTGAAACAAATTTCAAACTTCATTTGTGGTGTGTTGCCTCTCTCTAGTGGTATGCCGGGAGTGGTACGGCCTGTCTACCCGTATTTGCATTACCGTAATGATGACAATATCAACGGCGCGCACAGCGTCGCTGCTTTCAGGAACCATTGGAATTTTGAAGGTTGCGCGAACCATTGAATAGTTATGGTAACCGCAAGGGTGTATGCTTGGTGGAACACTCCATATCCCACAATTCATAGCACGCCTCTACAGAGTCAAACAATGGCGGCCACCACTTTGTTTTATATGTCTTTTATTAGTGTTTCTACGTCACAAAATAAACTTTTAAGATATTTTCAGGCGAGAATGTAGGTAGGTGTGTAAACTTCAAATATCTGCTCGTTTTATCAAGACATCCCATATTAGCAACCGTTCTCTTACGTGTTGCTGCTAGCTTATTTATGGTGTTTCTTACACTGTTTTATTTATATACTGTTCTTTGGTTTCTTGTGTTTTTATTTATTTAGGATTTTTTCCCAGTGCTTGATTTTTCCTCACTGATAGCACTTCTTCATGTAAGTTTTTAATGTTTTATATGGTGGGCTCAGTAGTGATATTTTTGTCTCTGCGTGTAGGTGTGTAAGAGAGAGTGAAAAAGAGCAACTGTGCTGGGGCTTTTTTTACTATTGGTTATTATTGTTCTGTAAAGCACTCTGACCTGCAAAGCTGTATGAAAGGTGAAGGACAAATAAACTTTTGATTGAGTGGTGGATACCCAAGAAAGTAAATGCTCTCAGCTGTTTAAGATCAATTTCACTTGTAGTCACTTATGCCACCTTAAAAATTTAATTGAGTTTCTTTTACATGCCGCAAATCACAACAACAGCTACCTCAAGGTGATAAATCTTTATATATGCCTGCCCTATGTTGATATGGTTCCAAAAGCATTTTACGTTGTAGGTAGGACCACCATATAAATGTAAGCTTATGTATAAATGTAAGCTCATCTATCTATCATCTATCAAATTGGATTTAGGCTATCCAAGATACAAATAACAGCATTTAAGGTTTGCATCTTGACCTTTCATTTTTAGTAACCATTTAGGAAAAGGTCTGCCATTACAACACCTCTTTCATCCTTTACAGTGGTAATCAAACACACTGATATCACATTGGTCTATTTGTCTCTCCTTTTGTGTTTTGTGTTGTGTTCTTATTAGTTTCCCTCATTAGTCCAGAATAACTCTTAAGCGGAGACTGTGAATGGAGGAGCTAACTACAAAGAACTCACTAATCTTAGCTGCTCTTAGTTGTTGATTCCTTATGTTTCCAGCTCAGTAAGAAAACATTAAAAAAAAAGAGCAGACAATAGCCAGAAAACAGCAGTGACTCCTCATTGTTTTTTACAACTTGATTGTTGATAACATACCAAGATACAGTACATTGCTCTGTTTTTCTGTTGCTCTTGTCTTTCAGGTGTCAAGCCTCCACCTATTAGCCAATTCAAAGATAACTGTCATGTGTCTATTGGCTGATCTGGGCACAGTAGGCCCAGCTGTTGAAAGTGCACTACAAACTACAAAGAAGCTCGTTATTCATTTTTAATTCTACAGAGCTAAAGGACCAAACAGCAAAAAGTTAAACAAGTAGCCCACGTTGCCAAATGATTATTGCTCTTGGTGACAGTATACTCAGATATGAGTCAAAACTCAGCGTAGCATCTATGGACTAACAACACACTATAATTCCAGACACTTCCATAGCCCAGGAATATAGATATTCCATCTTTTCTCATTTCCTATCAAACCCCCATCATTTTGTTTATGTATGCCAACAAACTGTGGGTTCTGCATAGGGTTGTAATTAGGAGTCAGAGTTATGGTAATCAATGCAATCACAATATGGACTTTTGGATCTGGAAATTGTTATATAAAGTCAGAGGAGAAAATGGCAATTGAGTTAAAGTTAAAGATTCAAGTATGACACTTGAATCTTTAACTCATTCTGTGATGGACAAAGAATTCTGCTGCTGTAGCATAATTGTCATTTACAATGCTTATAAACTAGGTGTGTGTAGAATATTCTTCTCCAAAATAATGACTGCATGACTTTAGAAAAAGCAGTTTACATTCTTGTAACCAATCCTCTGTACTACTGTAAAATGAATTGTATAACTCCAAGTGTGTCTTGTCAAGTTTTAGCCAAATCTAATGAAGTATTTCAGATGGTAAATGAAAATCCACTGCACCCCCCTAATCAATAACCCAACCAAGTCTAGACCAAGTTCTTTTTCATTAACTTGCCAACTGCATTTATGTCACACAATAATAATAGGTCTTTCCTCTCACACACATTTTTGTGAATAAAGAGAATAAATAATGAGAGGGTTTAAAAAGTAAAAGTCAAAAAAGAGGGAACCAGTGCAAAATAGACAGAAGCTGTACGTCTCTAGCATAAGAAATGCCGATTTGGAAAGAAAAAAGTGTATCTAAAGCATCACAAATCACTGTCCATTAAATTTACTATAAACTAGTATGTGATTCAGAGATAGAATCTGCACATATGAATAAAAAGTATATCACTAGAAATTGTTGACTTTTCTAGATATTTAAACTTTATTCAGTCAAAGTGCATGCTTACAAATTCAGATTGCACAAGCCTGCAAGGAAGACGCACCAAAAAACCATCTGTACCTTCAGTGCTAAACTATAGAGCAAAAGCAAAGACCTTATGGAATGTGCTTTAGACAAAAGAATCAAGGATAGGCCTTTTTGACTACAGTATATGTGGATATAATCAATCCATTATAATCAATCCTTGTGCAAACTATGTAGCATGCTGGTGGAAATGCTATGATTTTGGGTTCCTCTACTGTCTTATGGATTCTGAGGCTTTCAGTCATTTATCAAACTTTGAGTTCTGCATCACAGCAAAGACTGGCTGAATAATATCAGCGATGGTTGTCTGTTTAAGCTGAACTTAATGTGACATTTTAAATGGGTAACAATCACAAGCACCATATACCAATGTATGGCCCAAAACTTAGAAATGAAAGCGTAGGCCTAGATTTTAATTTTACAGCAGTCATTCCCAAAGTCAAGAGTGGTGTGGCCCATTTATAATTCAGAAAATCCCTTTGGGGCCCACTCAGTCTTAAATTCAATTCAGTTTTATTTATATAGCGCCAAATCACAACAACAGTTGCCTCAAGGAGCTTTATCTTGTAATGTAAGGACCCTACAATAATACCGAGAAAACCCAAACAATCATATGGCCCCCTATGAGGAAGCACTTTGGCAATGGTGGGAAGGAAAAGCTCCCTTTTAATAGGAAGAAATCTCTGGCAGAACGAAGCTCAGCATAACTAAGGGGGGATTCAGGGTCACCTGATTCAGCACTAACTATAAGTTTTATCAAAAAGATTTTGCACATTTTAAACACAATCTCAAATGTAGAAATAATTTCATTGTACATGTTCCATGACAATAAAGGGCCATTCTATTCTGTTCTATTTTGTTCTGTTCTATTCTAGAAAGGGGTTTGTCTCCTGAATTCAAACTGGGAGCGGGTTCCACAGAAAATGGGCCTGAAGGCTCTGCCTCCCATTAAAAAAAAATACAAAATAAACGGATCCTTGAAACATTTCTTTAAAAAACAACACGGTCTGTTGGCCATAAATTGTCAATGCTACCCAGAAAAATGTTAAATCCAGTGTGTCACCCACCTGGAACTGGGACACAAACTTCTATACAAGAGTGGTCAGAGTAATTGTCACAATACCGTGCTTTTGTTCTGGACTTATTTTTGTATAGTTTAAGAGAATGACGTTGGGCTCCAGAATATGTTATTTTCTAGGCTATCGTAAGTTTTGGGTTTGAGCTTCTGTCCTTTGTTTTTTTTCCTCGTTTCTGAACATGTCACCTTTCAGGGCCTCTGTGTTGGTATTTAGAATTCTTGATTTCTGGTCAGTTCATGTCTGTCACTGTCCCAGTGTTGAGCCAGTGTGTCTCAGCCTGGGTCTCAGTGTCTGTTTCTTCCTGTATAGTCTCCCATCCTGTGTGCATCATGTTCAGTTTTGCTCCCTTTGCATCATTGGTCCGGATTTGTGTCAGCTGTGCTCCCAAGTCTGTTCACTTGTTTGGCCTTTTGTGTATTTAATGTCTGCATCTTCCTCTGTTGGCTATCGCAGTCTCCTTCATGGTATGTGAACTTTTGGCTTTCTGTGAGCCTTGAATGAGTTTAGGTCCTGTTTTGTTGCTTCACTTGTTCCAACAAATAAAGCTGGGGTGTTTAAACAGTCATATGAGTCCTGCATCTGGGTCCTCCCTCTGCCTGCCACATGCCTGCTTCTTGACAGTAATAGCCAATATCACAAACTAACCAGCTCCTACCAGTTTTAATTAACTTATTATATCAATAAACAGATGTATAGATGATTCTATGGCAGAGACTGAATTTAAGAAACTGTTGTTTTAAATTGTTGTATTACCAGTCTTGGACATTTTCTGCCTATGTGTTAATCACACTGTCATAAAACCTCTGGAATCTCTGGTGTGGCATATTGTTTTGTATATACAGTTTGTTCACTGCTAATTAGTCTGTGCCGAGACTTCTTTGCTCAGCCGCCTGATGTACTAATGGGTGGATGGTGTGTGATTTGTGTGTACATTTGTGTGCAGATACAGAAATCTGTGTGTATATACTCCGCTCACAATGTGTGTGTGTAATAAGATTTCTAATTTTTTAAATAAATCTTTAAGTGTAGGAGACATTAATGTTTGGAAAGCCTTGCTCAAATCAATGAAAATCCAAGTCATGAGTTACAAGTCGCCCAGCTTTTTTTTGGGGGGGGGGGGGGGGGGGTTGTTACACGTGACTTTTGCTGCAGATCTGTGCAGTGATTTTGATTTGTGTGGAGAGATTTGTCTGTAACTGGGGGCTCATTAACCCAGAGCTCATGCTCATAGGCTTAAGCTTTCGCACATTCTCAGTACATACCACCAGGTGGCGGATTACTCAGTCTTCAAGCATTGTATTACTCTGGTGGTTGTGCTGATACAAGGTAGGGTCAGATGGTCAGATCACAGTGGCTTCACCATATGCTTGCTGTATGTGTTTATGTTTGTTCAGTAGTTGTGATAAGCAGAGATGGGCAGTAATGCGTTACTTGTAACGCGTTACTGTAATCTGATTACTTTTTTCAGGTAACGAGTAAAGTAAGGGATTACTATTGCAAAAACTGTAATTAGATTACCGTTACTTTCCTGTAGGAACGCTGCGTTACTGCGTTACTAAAACCGTGATTTTTTTGCGAGAATGTCTCATGATAGTGACGTAAGCGAGTGCGACGTTTGTGACAACAGCTGTGTGCAGATCAACAGTGGACCATATATCGAGTGCAGGGAAAAAATATGAGCGTGCAGCATTTAAAGCTTGGAAGTACTGACCTTATTTTGAATTTGATTCCATAAAAAATGACAAAAACATTAGTGGCCGTTGTGCGTGGGAAGAAAACTTCTTTTTACAGCGAAATAAAACCCCTAAACTTCCTGCACCAGGGCAAACCTCCGCCTACGCCACTCCTGCTTTACAGGTGAAAATAGAGCAACAGGACCGCTAGTCTTTGATGTTATTTATTTTCTGCTGTGTTTTACTTGCATCTATTTGAAAGAGTGAGTGTAAACACAATATATATATATATATATATATATATATATATATATATATAATGTGCTGGAATGTGCAGAAAATGTTAAACAAATTTCTTCCAGTCAGAGAATGTTGCATATAATTAAATTTTTGCTTGATGCATAAAGTTAAAAGGTTAAAACTAATAAGACAAGTTTTAAAAAGAGACTCTTCCAGTTGATTACATTTCGTATGATGGATTATGCAGAAAAAGTAGAATTGGGCTGAAAGATCTATCACTTTATCACCTATTCAGGTTGTAAATCGTGTTTTTAAAAAGTAACTAAGTAATTAATTACTTTAGAAAATAAGTAATCAGTAAAGTAACGGGATTACTTTTTTGGGGAAGTAATTGGTAATTAGTTACTGATTATTTTTTTCAAGTAACTTGACCAACACTGGTAATAAGTAGCTACTATTGGAGCTCCGTCAAAATATAAAATGTATGAAGTAACTGGGAAACCAGCAAACTTTCACATCTGCTGGGACAGAGGTGCTAGCTGAAGCATTTAGCTAAAAACAAACTCCCTGTATATGAGTCAGTGGATTTGATCTCTAACTAGAAGCCAGAGTGACGTGCCTGAAGCTGACAGTGTAAGCGTACTGCAGCATATTGAAGATCATTTAAATTAGCTTTGAGCCTGAACACCTAGGGCTCATCGTTTAGCTGGAACAGCACCACTTCTTTCTTGGCTCTCGGTGAAGGCGGTCGCACTTTTTCTCCTCTCCTCCTTCCCCTTATCTTCCCTGCTTAGCCTCTTGTGTCCTTGTCTTGTCTCATGTGCATTACTTTCCCTGGAACAGTCTCTCACTGTCGTTCTCTAAAACCTAAAAGAGAATTATGGATTTGATCAACTGGTCTCTGAATGCTATTGACACCCTCTTCTCAACGAGAAGTCTGGGCTCGGGAGAGCCTGAGTGCCCTGGAGGGACTTTCCCTGCCGGATACACGATGGATGGGTGGCAGACCTGGAGGATCTTGTGCCTGGCGGGACTGTCTATCGAGGACGCTGAAGACATCTACCTATTCGGAACCATGATAACAGGGTTCTTGCTGATTGGAGCTGGCTTGGCCCTGACCTATCGGAGAAATAAGAGAGCGTATGATTGGATACATCAGAGAGGGGCCTGCTCACAATGACACCCTTGAGCGAAAGTTGGAACACATCGCAGAACGGCTCACTGCAGCTGTGGGGTCTCAGAATCAAAAGAATGACAACACCACGGAACAGAAGTTTGATACCATCATGGGGAGGCTCGCGGCTCTCCAACGGGAGATCGAGAGACCAGTGTCAGAGTGCTAAATTCGGAGCTGCTCGCATAAAGGAGAAATCAACAATATTCAACATATGGACACCACGGCGCCAGCTGCTCAGGCCCAAGGCTGGAGCCCACCAAAACAACTCCCTGATAACGACTGTGTGATGACTATTCTTCCCATCCCATGCAAGGCCACCTAGGTTGGCTGGCGGACTGTTTACTTAGCCTGATAGGGCGAAGGACACTGTCTCAGCTGAACTCTGGACACGCACACACATACACTTACACTGATAAGCATGCACTCATCCCCCTCCCTTTCCAAACGCCTTCGATGCTTGTTTCCTGCGGGGGAAGACGGCGGGTTAATGGACATTAATGTGCTCTCTTTGCAGAGGAGTTTTTTTTGTTTCCTGTTCTCATGCTGTCCTCCCATAGGTGCCCAGCGTGAGAAGAGGTCTCTTTTTTTCCTCTTGTACTTTTTCCCATTGTTGTGTAATTTTTCAGTGTTTTTCTCTGCAACGCTGCCGATCTCCGACTGTATTCCCATGTGATGTCTTTGTTGTGTGTGTAAGTCGGGGGGGGGGTCCTATTCCTCTGCGGGGCAACCTGCATATGGCCAATAAAGCATTCATTCAATTCAATTCAATTCAATGATTAAATAAACGTGCAGTTTACCTGGAACTACAGCAGGAAAGTAGCTTCTGCTAATTCCCTCCAACCCCAATACTGTACCTCAATTTCAATTCATTCATTCAAAAGCCAGATCACAACAACAGTTGCCTCAATCAGAATGAAAACACTTTATTAATCCCTGAGGAAATTATGTGGTCACAGTTGCTCCAAGACAGTAAGATCACTAACTGACTAAACTGAATAAAATAACCCAAAGTTTTTATTTGATTTTTTTTATTTAAGTTAAGAAATATAATTAAATAGCTCTAAAATATACAGACAGCTCAATTATATTATTATAAGGCACTTTATATTGTAAGGTGAAGCCCTTACAATAATAATAACTACAGTAATTTTGCACCTTTTTAAAAGGTCCGTTTTTGTGTATCAATGTGCAAAATTGTGACCAACGGTTTAAGCATAGTTTCCATGCAGTACAAACCACAAGTATACAACTGCAGCACCTCAGCTGTGTACTTTTAAAAGGTGCAACAGAGTACTTATTTTCCACATGAAAATGATCACTGGATGCTGATTTAATTTGATCCATTACTCTCCTCAAAATCTATGATTTGGCTTTCATTTCTATTCTGCTGAATGGCCCCACTGTACATTAAAAAACGTATTTAGTTGCTTTAACTGAAGGAGCTGATAGTCACACATTAATTTACTTTTTAGTTTGGGCTCCATTTCAAAAGTTTGCTCAAAAATTCATTTGACAGTTGGATGGCAACATGGCTAAGGGCAAAGACAGGCAAAGAAGGAAGGAGAAAAATCCAAGCACAAGAATGACATGAGGAAGAAGGAAACAGATTGAGGATGAGAGCAAAACAGCACTGAGGGTCAGAGAAATAAAAGGACATAGGGAAAAGGCAAAAGATGAAAGAGAGGAAAACTGAGGCAAGGATTTGCAGATTCATTCCAGTGTGGAAGAAAAGTATATAATCACGCAGGAAGGGAATTCATCCCTGAGCTGCCTAATAAGGTCCCCTGTTAAAAGACATGCCACTATGTGAAGAGAGGAAGATAAAGATGAATGGCATGCTGAATACAAGAGCAGCCACAGAGGACTGATGCTAGCAGGATTAGGACATGGAGGAAATATCTGACAGAGGTAAATGAGGTTTAAGCTCCAACAAAGTTAATTCACTGGTTTATTTGGCTTCAATGAGAAGATGCCACTTTGTTAGTTAAAGGATCAAGGATGACAGAATACATACTATACATACTATACTATTTTTAAGTATAACTTTAATATAAATGCCACAGCAGCAGTTTTGAATTGATAGAAGCTCTTCGAGAGATTCCATAAAGTTACTGACAGTAATAGCTGTGAGCTTTTTCTAAAATATAGTAGAGAGTTCTACATTATAAATAACATCCTGCTTTCCACTTATGAACAGTGCTAAAGGTTTACTGCTCTGTAAGTTTTTGAGCAAAATGCTAATATCACACTACCTAGCAGCATGTTGGAAAAGTCCTCTGCATGTTCAGCAGCCTATGACCATTGCTACATTTGAATAGTGAATGATTCAACTCCATGTCACACTCAAAAATACATTTCTAGAATAGAGTAGAAGCTTTCTATGCAAACACATTTTTTAAACTGTCTTGTCTGGCAGCTTTCAGAAGAATTCGCACCAAACACATTTTGCTTTTCCAAGATGAGCTCTATAAATTCTCTGCAGGCTCCTCGTGTCCGTGTGTTTCTTTTATCTGTTTATTTATTCATTTCTATTAGTGTTATTGTAGTTATTACAGTATATGTGTAGTATGACTATGCCTAAGCTGAGAGGCAGAGAAAAAAGGAAGGGGGGAAAAATTGGAGAAAATAAAATGAAATGATGAAGCATGATGTACCACTTCTGCACCTGTAACAGAAAAATATGAAAATGGACAGATACATAAATCAACAATCTTCTTATGGTGTGAGTGTATGTGTGTGTCTTTGTCATGAATGTACTTGATAATGAGGGTGAGAAGCTCCAGTACCAGAAGTGTGGATGGTGCATGGTTCAAAATCAAAACCCAAGAAGTAAAAGCCTTCACTGTTCTCATCAACTTAGTGGATAGAAGATCACCAGGGAATAGCCAAAGTATAATAGTTTGCCATTTCTAGATTGTGCTGCATGCATTGAGGAGGATGGAAGCATTAACATTAAAGAAAACCACACACACAGATCAGCACCTACTCTTCGACTCCCACCACCCTCTGGAACACAAGCTTGGAATGATCAGCAGCCTGCACCACCAGGCAGAAAATGTTTCCTTCTAAGGCAGAAGGGAAAGAAAAGGGAACACAAACATGTAAAGAAAACTCTTAAAACAATTGGGCTTTCATCAAATCAGCAAAGATGCACAGTAAAGGTCAGACTGAATGACAAATATCAGAATAGTCATCACTTATGTAGGAGGTTTGTCAGGGAAACTCAGGATAATTTTCTCCAAGTATGATGTCGCAGTCCAGTTTAAACCCAGCCACACACAGACAAAAGCTGGTTCATCCTAAGGACTCCTAAACACAAACTAAACAACATACTGCATGCAGCGCAATGCATTGAGGAGTGCTCTGACCTCTACTTTCTAGAAACCAAACAGCCACTCCATAAACGCATGGCACAACAAGAAGACTCAGCTGCGTATCTGGATCTAAAGGACTGCAGATGCACAGCTGATCAGTGGAGCACACTGGTAAAGTGAATGATGTTAATTATACCACTGGTGGTATAATGAAGTTATTTTGTTGTGGCTTAATTAAATATTAGTTGAGCTACTGGATCATCCTTCAGCAGAGTAACATTTTAAGTGGTTTAAATGTTTTAAGTTGGACTGATGTAAGTCGCCGTTAAAATTCTGTTGAAAATGGTAAAATCTAGTAAAACACTTTTTCTGTCAGATTCTGGCTTTGGGAAGAGTGAAAGCTGTTCTAAAAGAGCGCAGAGAGACACTTTTAAAGCTTTGAAAACAACACACACACAGCATTATGCACATATTCTAGATTAATCACTCACATCATAAAATGAGGCTGACTCAATATCCAGCCTGCTTCTGCTCTGGCTCTGCCAAATGTGTTCTATTTGTGTGTGTGTGTGTGTGTGTGTGTGTGTGTGTGTGTGTGTGTGTGTGTGTGTGTGTGTGTGTGTGTGTGTGTGTGTGTGTGTTTTCTTAGATCTGTGTGAAACTGGATTATACTGTCAGTATCAATCAAAAAATAACCCATCTTCCTGCCTGCATATATGCCACGACATTTGTCCACAGCAATATGGTCATGTGTGTGTGCATGCATGTGTGTGTGCATGCGTGTTTGTGTGTGAGTTCCTCTTGTCAGTGGTGAATGCCAGTAATAGCCCATGGCCTCTCTGCTCAGTGACATTTTACAAAGGTGAAGCAGAGGAGTGATGACTGACAGAAAAGAGGCAGAAGATAGATATACACAGTTCTTCCCTGAAAAGAAACAGCACACTTCAAAAACACTGAATAGAATGGAAGCTGGTCCCATTCATCATTAACACTTTTCTGTTGTTTATCAGCCAGATTAGCAGAAATGATACACTTGTGGGGCTGGTCATTAATATTCACAGCAGATGATGAAAGAGGCTCACTGATTAATTTTCCATAGATCTGCACTAGGCAATTAAGCCCATTAAGAGCTTATCAAAGTAAAAAAATTCTTCTTATGCAAATGTTCAATGGCACAAAGCTTATAATAATTATTTTTTTATGCTTACCTCCAAGCTTTTACTTTTTTTAACCATGAATTTATTGTGCCATTCATTCACACGATTTTAATTAACCATATTTTGAACAGCAGGGGGCAAGTGATTGTAGTCTAGTGGCCAATGTGCTGTGTAAAATGTAAATAAACATAGAATGCAATGACATACACTGTTAACAGAAATAAAGAGACCAAAGTCCTTTAGTGTGTCTTGTGCTGACTGCCAGGTCCTGTGGAGCCAGACTGGCGTTTGTCATAGTGAACTGTGAAAGGGTCTGGGAAAGCCATGGTGAACGTTATGCTGCTTGTAACATTTTTCAGCATGACCGGTTTGGTGGTGGGTCAGTGATGGTCTGAGGAGGTATATCCATGGAGGAATGCATGTACCTCTACAGGCACAATGTCAAATCCTATCCTGGTGAAGTGGGATGGTAGAGTGGTGCATGACAATCCCCTTGCCCATGTGTTGAGAGTATGCAGACAGTTCCTAGAGGATGAAGGAACTGATACCATTGACTGCTCCCCACACTAGTGGTGGAGGCAGGGCTTGTGCCTATTCCAGCTGTCACAAGCCAAGATGCAAGGCACAAACCATAAAGGTATAAACCATAAAGTCGAGCCGAGCGTCCAAAGACAGACAGGCAACATTTCAGCCAACGTTTTGTAACTCATCCAAGTGACATCTTTAGTCACAGCTGACTGTAGGTTGAGGGATACCTGCAGTCAGTTGAGTCATTTGAATGCATGACTAAATGTTTCTCCCACTGAAAACGCTACATCCAGATGAACAAAATTAAATTTTTGAAATTCCCTTCCCTGGATAATTGAGCATGCATTAAGACAGAGCAAGTGTGGGGCATTGTAGGGGGGGCACGGTGTGAAAAGGGGGGGACACTGCTAGCATGGGCTCCCACACAAACGCAAAGCAGGAGATGAAGCATCACTGAATATGTTTCCAAACCAACTTCATTCTAAGCCAAAGACTAGAAAATATGGTTTCACCTGCACAAGTGCGGAGGTAGATCTCCCCTGCATAATTGATTTTCCCTTCATCGGGAGCACGCGTTGGGATCTTCAAATCACAGACAAACAGTGTCCCACAGCCTTGATTTTTAGTTCATAAACACTTCTTGTAATGACTAACTACTCCTGACATTTTGGAGATGTTAGCTCTTTATACAGTAAAGTTACAGTGGGATACAAATAATATCAGGCTGATCCTGCCACAATTTGTTCCCTCGGTTCAAATCACGGACTAACAGTATCCTACAGTTGTTTATGTTTTTAAACCCATTTCGCACAGAGAGGCATGTTTTGAAAAATGTATCGATAGCAATGTTGAATATTATTACACAGGAAAAAAACAACTACACGTAAAATAATTACACCGTGACGCCTCTGCCTTTCTAAATGGAGGGACAGTAACTGCGTGTTTATATGTCAAATCAAATCAAATCAAATCACTTTTATTGTCACATCACATGTGCACGCACACTGGCACAGCACATGCGAGTGAAATTCTTGTGTGCGAGCCCCACAAGCAACAGAGATGTGCAAACACAACAACACAAACGAGCAAAATACAAGAATGGCCAACCTGAAACTAATAAATATATGTACAATATATAATAGTGTATGCATTTCTGGATGTGTATACTAAATATTTTCCTACGTGTGTGTGTGTGTGTGTGTGTGTGTGTGTGTAGTAAAAAAATAAAATAAAAAAAAAAATAAAAAAATAATAATAATAATAAAATATATAAAATATACAGAGTTGAATATGTGCAAAACAAGTGGCATTTATATACAGTGTGGAGTGAAAATGTTGAAGTTCCAGTAGTGAAGCTGAGGTGTCTATGACGTGTTCAGCAGTCTGATGGCCTGATGGAAAAAGCTGACTCTCAGTCTGCTGGTACGGGACCGGATGCTGCAGAACCTCCTTCCTGATGGAAGCAGTCTGAACAGTTTATGGCTGGGGTGACTGGAGTCCTTGATGATCCTCCCCGCTTTCCTCAGGCAGCGCTTCCTGTAGATGTCTTGGAGGGAGGGAAGCTCACCTCCAATTATCCGTTCAGAGCACCGCACTACTCGCTGGAGAGCTTTGCAGTTGTAGGCGGTGCTGTTGCCATACCAGGTGGTGATGCATCCAGTGAGGATGCTCTCAATGGCACAGTGATAGAAGGTCCTGAGGATGCGGGGGCTCATGCCGAATCTTTTCAGTCTCCTGAGAAAGAAGAGGCGCTGCTGCGCCTTCTTCACTGTTTTGTTTGTGTGTACTGACCACGTAAGATCCTCAGCCAGATGTACTCCAAGGAACCGGAAGCTGCTCACTCTCTCCACAGCAGCGCCGTTGATGGTGATGGGGTGTGTACTTCTCTGCACCTCCGGAAGTCCACTATCAACTCCTTTGTCTTTGCGACGTTGAGGGTGAGATGGTTGTCTTGACACCAGTGGGTCAGGGCGCTGACCTCCTCCCTGTAAGCCGTCTCATCACCGTTGGTGATAAGACCCACCACTGTAGTGTCGTCCGCAAACTTCACAATGATGTTGGAGCTGTTAGTGGCTGTGCAGTCGTAGGTGTAGAGTGAGTACAGGAGAGGGCTCAGTACACACCCCTGTGGAGCACCAGTGTTCAGTGTGATGGGGGATGAGGTGATGCTGCCTAGTCTGACCACCTGGCGTCTGTCAGACAGGAAGCTAAGGATCCAGCTGCAGAGGGAGCTGCTCAGTCCTAGATCCTGCAGTTTCCTGTCCAGCTTCGAGGGAACGATGGTATTGAATGCTGAGCTGTAATCTACAAACAGCATCCTCACATACGTGTCTCTCTTCTCCAGGTGTGACAGGGCAGTGTAAGTGTGTAAAACCTGAAGACAGATTAACAGTAACAGTATTTTGTCTCTATCTGCCATTCTGCAATTCATCTCATGTAAACAATAACGTGCGCATAGCATGACGTGAAAAAAGGCACATACCTTTGACGTTGCGTAACGAACTCTGTATTCCTCGTCCACACGTAAACACAAAAAAGGAGTTTTAAAAAATCTCCATTTTCAGTGATTTGAAACGCCGTTTACGTGTGGACGAAAGGTCCAAATGCATAGAAACAGCTGCGTTTTCAAAAATACCCGTGTAGATGTGGACATAGCACAAAAGACTTACAGTGGGGCAAAAAAGTATGTAGTCAGCCACCGATTGTGCAAGTTCCCCCACTTAAAATGATGACAGAGGTCAGTAATTTGCACCAGAGGTACACTTCAACTGTGAGAGACAGAATGTGAAAAAAAAATCCATGAATCCACATGGTAGGATTTGTAAAGAATTTATTCGTAAATTAGGGTGGAAAATAAGTATTTGGTCACCTCAAACAAGGAAAATCTCTGGCTCTCACAGACCTGTAACGTCTTCTGTAAGAAGCTTTTCTGTCCCCCACTCGTTATCTGTATGAACTTGTTTGAACTCATCATCTGTATAAAAGACACCTGTCCACAGCCTCAAACAGTCAGACTCCAAACTCCGCCATGGCCAAGACCAAAGAGCTTTCGAAGGACACCAGGAAAAATATTGTAGACCTGCACCAGACTGGGAAGAGTGAATCTACAATAGGCAAGCAGCTTGGTGTGAAAAAATCAACTGTGGGAGCAATCATCAGAAAATGGAAGACATACAAGACCACTGATAATCTCCCTCGATCTGGGGCTCCACGCAAGATCTCATCCCGTGGGGTCAAAATGATCATGAGAACGGTGAGCAAAGATCCCAGAACCACACGGGGGGACCTGGTGAATGACCTGCAGAGAGCTGGGACCAAAGTAACAAAGGTCACCATCAGTAACACACTACAACGGCAGGGAATCAAATCCCGCAGTGCCAGACGTGTTCCGCTGCTGAAGCCAGTGCATGTCCAGGCCCGTCTGAAGTTTGCCAGAGAGCACATGGATGATACAGCAGAGGATTGGGAGAATGTCATGTGGTCAGATGAAACCAAAGTAGAACTTTTTGGTATAAACTCAACTCGTCGTGTTTGGAGGAAGAAGAATACTGAGTTGCATCCCAAGAACACCATACCTACTGTGAAGCATGGGGGTGGAAACATCATGCTATGGGGCTGTTTTTCTGCCAAGGGGACAGGACGACTGATCCGTGTTAAGGACAGAATGAATGGGGTCATGTATCGTGAGATTTTGAGCCAAAACCTCCTTCCATCAGTGAGAACTTTGAAGATGAAACGAGGCTGGGTCTTCCAACATGACAATGATCCAAAACACACCGCCCGGGCAACAAAGGAGTGGCTCCGTAAGAAGCATTTGAAAGTCCTGGAGTGGCCTAGCCAGTCTCCAGACCTCAACCCCATAGAAAATCTGTGGCGGGAGTTGAAAGTCCGTGTTGCTCGGCGACAGCCCCAAAACATCACTGCTCTCGAGAAGATCTGCATGGAGGAATGGGCCAAAATACCAGCTACTGTGTGTGCAAACCTGGTAAAGACCTATAGTAAACGTTTGACCTCTGTTATTGCCAACAAAGGTTATGTTACAAAGTATTGAGTTGTATTTTTGTTATTGACCAAATACTTATTTTCCACCCTGATTTACGAATAAATTCTTTACAAATCCTACCATGTGGATTCATGGATTTTTTTTTTCACATTCTGTCTCTCACAGTTGAAGTGTACCTCTGGTGCAAATTACTGACCTCTGTCATCATTTTAGGTGGGGAACTTGCACAATCGGTGGCTGACTAAATACTTTTTTGCCCCACTGTAGCAGTTTATTTTATGACTTCCTTTAATTTATAGCAGCTTACTTGCTGCAATATTTGCTTAATTGTTTACTAAATGTTTGAGTTGTGAAATAAGCCACAATGGAGCAAAATATGGGTGTGTGTGCGGTTGGAGGATGTGTTTGTGCGTGCGCACGTGTAGGGGGGGGGGGGGGGGGGCTGGGGGAATTTTTCTTGTTAAAACAAAGGGGGTTTAGGAAAAAAAGAAACTCTTGTAGCTCTTTTTCCACTTGTACCTAGTCGCTTTGGTTTGGCTTGATTCGAGCTGGTAGTTAGGGTTTTCCATTAGGTGGTAGAACCTGGAAACCTCTACCCCAAAAGCAACACTGTGATCCCCACAAAAAGCCATACACCGAGCAGCAGATACAGTGGAACCCTGACTTACGAAATTAATTTATTCACGATGGTCTTTCGTAAGTCGAACATTTTCGTAAGTCGAAGCACCCATTGCGCCTTTTGAGTGAACAATAGGCTATAGGCTAATTGCTAATTTATTTCATTAGTTTGCCGTAACACGGGCAGCAATATTGCCGTTAAGTGGGGTATTCGTAAGTTGGGGTTCCACTGTATATTACTTCAAAGTCCTCCATTCCTGTGGTGTTTGTGTCGCATACAAATGCAGTCACAGGACTTTCATCCGCATTGCTCCACAGCTCCACGCACATTAAGTGCTACTCGATGGTTTTTGAACGTTTTACATTACAAAGTCAAGTAGGTACAAATGGAAAAGGGCTATTAGACAACACATTGCATTGGGTCCAGGTGTTGCCAGTGCCACTGCTGATAACAAGCCACACCAACTCTCCACTGCCTACAAATGAGACCTGCCACACAAACAGATGGAAAGGAGACCAGGTGCTCTGATGTTGTTTTTCAGAAGTTGGGGTCGGCCCCTTAGTTCTAGTGAAAGAAACAGAAAATGCTGTCAGTGGTCACCCAGAAAGAGTGGAGACCTTCTTTCTGTGAGGCAATAGTGCTAACCACTGCACCACCGTTCTTTCTCCACTGTATTCTGTCTTTAACCCTTGTGCTCCCCTTTGGGGCAGCCCCAGACCCAGGCGGTCCCAAAGTACCCCACCCTCCGTAGAGACAGGTGAATGAAAATGAAAAAAAAACCCAGAACGATCATTTGGGGTCAAAGAGTGCCCCAGAGCGATTCTAATGGGTTCGTCAGGGGATCGGGAAAGAAAACGTAGCACTTGGGGGCCACGCACAGAAGCTGCTGCGGCAGTGTGGGGGTCATTGATACCCCAGTACATAAAAATGAAGCATAATCACAATAATGATAATAATGCTAATAATAATAATAAGAAGAAGAAGAAGAAGAAGAATACAACACACAGACGCTTCTGAGTTTTATTTTATTTGTAATTACATTCACGATACAACTGAGGCAATCTGGAAGGCCATACCTTTTAGGGACATGCGCAATAGGGAGGGTGCGTTTTTAAAATGCCCCCCGGGGCTGTATTTCTGATTACAATATCAACAAACTGTCCGTGTTTCAGGTGCTCGGTGCTGTACAGCGCCTTCGGTGGCTGTGAATACATGATCAGGAGACGTTGAATGGAAGGAATGAAACACGGCGTGAGGAGTCTTTTCCTGATGCTGTAATAATGTTCAGCGTAAAAGTCACCCTCCAAGTGTCACAGCGGGATGGAACGGACACACGCGCAGGCTCTGAGTTGGGAAACACAAGAATCTTTATTACAGCACACCAGGTGGTCTATTTACAGAGGTGAGGGGGAAGCTGGGCTCCGGGAGTCCACACACAAAGGGAAAAGACGCTGAAAGTCCACACGCACTCCGTCCACTCCTCACGCTCCTCTCCACACTCCACAGAAAACACGATGACGTACTCCACTCCTCGCACACTCAATCACTCAGGAAACACAGGGGTTGGTCCAGGGAATGCGGGTCGGCAACGGTCCAGCGACGAGAAACAAAGAGCTGCCGTCTTATAAAGGAGCTGGAACACTCTCGTAACGAGCCACAGGTGAGTGATGGTGACCAGGTGCGTGGACCAAGGGCAGAAGCCCACGGGTGAGCTCCGCCCTGACAGAGGGAGGAGGGAAAGAGAGGAAGGGAGAGAGCAGGAACAAAATGAAAAACATATGTAGCCATACTGAGCCGACCGGGTAGGCACAGGGACCCTGACACCAAGACTCGCAGACACTCGTGTTGTCTCTGGCAGGGGTGATTGGTCTTGCACCCGTTGCATGCTTCGGTGCGGTACTCGTTGATCACTAGGTCGAGTAGATGATACACCTACGCAGTTTTCACGGTATCGACGAATAAAGAAGACGCCCAACCGTCAAGCTCGGCGTCTTTAACTGAGAATATCCAAGAGCTCCACCGAGCCCCATGAGAACATAAGATGTAAAGTACGCTCCTGTGCCAAATAATCCCAGGGAAGCGAGGGGGAAGCATTTACACCGCTCCTTCAATTCGATCCTCTCCTCTTCTTCCCTTTTTCTTTGTTCTTCCTCCTTTCTCCTCTTCAGCCTTTCTCCTTCGAGTTTCTTCTGGGCCGCCTTTACATCTCGTTGGTGTAGTGGTTTCCTCCATTGAAATCCACCATTTCATCTATTTCATCCAAAAGACAGCCCCAGAGTGTCGATCACAGTGATATTTCTTCCGTCTTCGCCCTCTGCCTCTTTTCTGAGAACGCCGTCGGTGACATACTCAGGCGAAACGTCTTCTTTGAAAGTGTTCGCATTCCCCAGGATGGTGTTTCCGGATGCACTCTTTCCTGATCCTGTTTTACCGACCAGAAGGAGTCTCAGTTCTTCACGGGTCGCAGAGCCTGCGGGGTTGGGGAAATGATAGTAACATTTGAATCATTCTAGAAAAAATAAAAAATAAAACACTATGTTACACTAGGCTATTCTTTTGTTATCTTTGTATTGATGTTAACAGCAAGCAGTTTGTCCACATAAAGCGAGTACCACAAGCAGCACACAACCCTGGGATTGCACTTTACCTTTGTATCGATGTTGACAGCGAGCAGCTTGCTCACATAACGCCAGTAGCACAAGCAGCACACATCCCTGGATCCGGCCTTTGGTCGCCAACATTTTCAGTAAGCTAAGAAAAGAAGAAAGAAAAAAGAGGTGAAATTAAGGCACATTCAAGGAAAGTATTTCAGATCAGATTAGCAAGTTAAACCACACTGAAAATACACGTTGAATAAACCATGGCCCCAAACTGGTCGGTTGTCCCATGTGTTTCCCCCGTAGCTGCTCCGGGCGCACACACAATGAGCCCTGGTTTCATGACACAGGCATAGCAACAACCTCCTTCTACTCCTCACTGCCTCCTGTATGTGTGTGTGTGTGTGTGTGTGTGTGTAGGCGGTACTGGGTTCCTCACAGACGGTGGTGTTCGCGAAACCCACCCTCCCCAAAGCTAAGGGCTCGCCAGCGAGGCGCGTGAGAGCGAGGAAAATGTTTTAAAAAAGGGAAAGGAGGATGAATTCAATTCAATTCAATTCAATTTTATTTATATAGCGCCAAATCACAACATAAGTCGCCTCAAGGCGCTTCATAGATACAGAGAAAAAACCCCAACAATCATATGACCCCCTATGAGCAAGCACTTTGGCAACAGTGGGAAGGGAAAACTCCCTTTTAACAGGAAGAAACCTCTGGCAGAACCAGGCTCAGGGAGGGGCGGCCATCTGCTGCGACCAGTTGGGGTGAGAGAAGGAAGACAGGATAAAAGACATGCTGTGGAAGAGAGACAGAGGTTAATAACAGATATGATTCAATGCAGAGAGGTCTGTTAGCACATAGTGAGTGAGAAAGGTGACTGGAAAGGAAAAACTCAATGCATCATGTGAATCCCCCGGCAGCCTATGTCTATTGCAGCATAACTAAGGGAGGATTCAGGGTCACCTGGTCCAGCCCTAACTATATGCTTTAGCAAAAAGGAAAGTTTTAAGCCTAATCTTAAAAGTAGAGATAGTGTCTGTCTCCCGAATCCAAACTGGAAGCTGGTTCCACAGAAGAGGGGCCTGAAAACTGAAGGCTCTCCCTCCCATTCTACTTTTAAATACTCTAGGAACAACAAGTAGGCCTGCAGAGCAAGAGCGAAGTGCTCTAATAGGGTGATATGGTACTACAAGGTCATTGAGAAAAGATGGGGCCTGATTATTTAAGACCTTGTATGTGAGGAGCAGGATTTTGAATTCAATTCTGGATTTAACAGGAAGCCAATGAAGGGAAGCCAAAACAGGAGAAATATGCTCTCTCTTTCTAGTCCCTGTCAGGACTCTTGCTGCAGCATTTTGGATTAGCTGAAGGCTTTTCAGTGAGTTTTTTGGACATCCTGATAATAATGAATTACAGTAGTCCAGCCTGGAAGTAATAAATGCATGAACTAGTTTTTCAGCGTCACTCTGAGACAGGATATTTCTAATTTTAGAGATGTTGCGCAAATGGAAGAACGCAGTCTTACATATTTGTTTAATATGTGCATTGAAGGACATGTCCTGGTCAAAAATGACTCCAAGGTTCCTCACAGTGTTACTGGAGGCCAAGGTAATGCCATCCAGAGTAAGAATCTGGTTAGATACCATATTTCTAGGCTTTTCAGGGCCGAGTACAATAACCTCAGTTTTATCTGAATTAAGAAGCAGAAAGTTAGCGGCCATCCAGGTCTTTATGTCTTTAAGACATTCCTGCAGTTTAACTAATTGGTGTGTGTTATCTGGCTTCATGGACAGATAGAGCTGGGTGTCATCTGCATAGCAGTGAAAATGTATGCTATGTCTTCTAATGATACTGCCTAAGGGAAGCATGTATAATGTAAACAGAATTGGTCCTAGCACTGAACCCTGTGGAACTCCATAATTAACCTCAGTGTGTGAAGAGGACTCTCCATTTACATGAACAAACTGGAGTCTATTAGATAGATATGATACAAACCACTGCAGTGCAGTACCTGTAATACCTACAGCATGTTCTAATCGCTCTAATAGGATATTATGGTCAACAGTATCGAATGCTGCACTAAGGTCTAGCAGGACAAGCACAGAGATGAGTCCACTGTCAGAGGCCATAAGAAGATCATTTGCAACCTTCACTAAAGCTGTTTCTGTGCTGTGCTGAGCTCTGAAACCTGACTGAAACTCTTCAAATAAACCATTCCTCTGCAGATGATCTGTTAGCTGTTTGACAACTACTCTTTCAAGGATTTTTGATATGAAAGCAAGGTTGGAGATTGGCCTATAATTAGCTAAGACTGCTGGGTCTAGAGATGGCTTTTTGAGTAAAGGTTTAACTACAGCTAGCTTGAAGGCCTGTGGTACATAGCCGATCATTAGAGATAGGTTGATCATATTTAAGATCGAAGCATTAATTAATGGCAGGACTTCTTTGAGCAGTTTTGTAGGAATGGGGTCTAAAAGACACGTTGATGGCTTGGAGGAAGTAATTATTGAAGTTAACTCAGAAAGATCAATTGGAGAAAAAGAGTCTAACTTAACATCAATGGTACTAAGAGTAGCTGTAGATAATATTACATCTGTGGGATGATTACTGGTAATTTTTTCTCTAATGATAAAAATTTTATTTGTGAAGAAGTTCATGAAGTCATTACTAGTTAACGTTAAAGGGATTGTTGGCTCAAAAGAGCTCTGACTTTTTGTCAGCCTGGCTACAGTGCTGAAGAGAAACCTGGGGTTGTTCTTATTTTCTTCAATCAGTGACAAATAGTAAGATGTTCTGGCTTTGCGGAGGGCTTTCTTATAAAGCAGCAAACTATTTCTCCAGGCTAGATGAGGAGACACTGAGGGTCCGAGGTCCGAGGTCTAAACGGAAGGCTGTGTTCAGGTAACCTGCCCTCCGCAGACCTAAGCGTACGCTAGCGAGGCTCTTGAGAACAATGTAGAGGAAGCAAGGATGAGGAGGAGGCAAGGAGTGCCTGAAGTCCAAACAGAGGGTGGTGTTCACGTAATAGGCAGGCCACATAGCTGGTCTTTCACTAGCGAGGCACTTGAGAATGATAAGAGGGAGCAAGGAGGATGAGGAGTAATGGAAACCCTGTGGTCCAACTGGAGCGCGGTCTTGACCTGTCGGCGAACAGGGTTAGTTCAGTTTGGCTTAACTGTGGGGTACAGGGCATCCCGGAAGCAAGCTAGGAGTTAGAGTCTCCTCACCGTTTTAAACGGTGTCATGTGCTTTTTTGGACACAGTTAAATTGAGTTAGGGATTTTAGAAATCAGGCCATAGGCTGTTCTGGAGGAAACAGATACTGGTTAATTGATTACAAAAAAGTTATCTTTCTTCGGTGAGATGGTAAATTTGTCGAAATTGTTTAGGTTCTTTAGAAATCAGGCCATAGGCTGTTCTGGAGGAAACAGATACTGGTTAATTGATTACAAAAAGTGAGACTTTCTTCGGTGAGACTCGTTATTTTAAATTTGTCAAAATTTGTTAGGTGCTGAATCTGTCAGGCCTGTCAGTGATTGTAAATATAAGACGTCTTTGTAATATAAAATAATAGAGTTTTGTCTGAGCTTTGTGTGACCCTCTGTGTGACGAGAGCGCACTGCAGCGCTGCGAGCTATTTTTAGACGGTGTGTGAACATGCAAATGAGCTGGTGGCTGGGAGGAGAATGGAGCTTTTTCACTTCCTGCCCAGAGTGTGTGTGAGCCTTACAAGCAGAAGGCGTATTATTGCTGAGACCCTGTAAATAAGCTGCTGGTTTTGATGTTATAACAATATAAATGGCTTTTGATTTATTGTTGTGAATATGTGCTTTATGAACTCACTTGTTTGTTGATTTATGTAATGTAAAAAGCATTTAAGACTGAGTAACTTCAGTTTTTGAGGAGGATAAGAGAGTGTTCCTAGATCAGAGTGAGCTGCTGTAAGTCAATTGAAAACAATTTAATTAAATCTTAAATATTTTATACTGATAACACAACTGATTTTAAGCCATACCTTGAATAAGTAAAGTTCATGAAGTTTTCTGAGCTGCCATGACACAGAGAAAGTGGAGTGTTTCACCCTGAAAGGATGAAATGATGCTCTGCCTTTGTAGTCAAGTTCAAACATAGGCCGTAAATAAATATGAGCCACTAATAAGCGTGACATAATTAATAACTTCAAACAATAAAGCACATTGAGTGAGTGACCCAGATAACAATAATTTATGAGCACGCAATAAAGTGGACCTGTTAGAACCCCATTGATATTTGTCCTTTCAACAATAAAGAATTAGTTTGAGTCCCATGCACTAAACAGTCCCATTTAATACTGTTAAATCGTTGTTTAAATAGAATACAAGCAAACATGCCAGTGCTCTATTTTGCAACCTGTAACATACAAATTGCAGAGGAAGAGGGTCGGCTGGAGGTGACCTGTAAATGTCACATAGTGACTGAGGAAGGTGTTTCACCTTATGAGATGACAGTGTGGTCCGAGATTGAGCTGCATGAGCTAAATGCCTATATACAACGTTGCCTATTCCTATTTCGAGGCTTAAAGGAGATAACTGAGAATTAAAGGAGACAAATGTGTGCTTGAAAGTGCGTGGTAGAAATTGTGTGTGTGGGTGTGTGTTTGAAAGGCTTTGAAACATAGGTTTGATTTGAATAAAGCTAATCACAGTATTATGGTTTGATATTGAAGTAGAGCGAGCTATACAGCTAATTATTGAGGAGTTTGGATTTAATTGGTCCATTGCTCCCTCGCTCGGTAAATAACAGGGTGTATTTGTCAGTTTGTGAGCAAACATGATATTGCTTTGGGGCAATTTTCTGAGAAAAATTTAAGGCTGTGTGAATGCATTCGAGCTGTGTTATTGTTTTGTGCCCCAAAGTTAACATGCAGTGTGTATGAGTTTATAACATTTATGTTACAGAGTGAAAAGTAGTCATTAAAAGTGAATATTGAAAGAGGCTTGGTCCCAATTGGGCAAAATTGGGAACCGTTAGAACTAGGATCAGAAAACGAGCTTAAACTACAGAGGGATTTTAGCCCCTCTGGAAACGCGTTAACCTTATCATTGGGGAATTGGCATCGCAAACAATCTATGTATTTGGTTCTGGGGGTGGAAACAGCGGGGGTTGATCCAAAAGGGTTAATTAAAGTTAATTTCCTAGAAAAAACTAATCGCGTACCGTCAGGTAGAGAAGACATGACAACTCGTGTGATTTCCAGTCCCACCAGCTCTGTTGCATCTTTTACAGGGCAGGAGGGGAGCGGGTCGTCGGAAGCTACACCAGAGGAGCACGAACCAAGGGAGAGGCGAGTAGTGTCGGTGGACTACACCACCTTGAAACCTCAGGATTTGATTGAACGCGCTACCGGGTTCAGTGACAGTAACATCTGGCTGGACTGGATAGCCCAAAATGCTAGAGAACAAAAAGTGGCTAATTGTGTAGCTTGCGCTTCTGCAAGGCCGCGTTTATTTATAGAGCCTGCACCTCTGCATCCAGAGGGTCAGTGGGGCTATGATTGTATGCTGCGAATGACTAGAGGAGCTGTGAATACGGGGAACTGTACTGTGTTGTCCAGTCTATTTCCCCCTATTGGCAAGCTCACGCAAGTAGGGCCGTTTATGCCCCGGAAAGATAATTATACGTGCTTTAAGTTTTCCACAGATAAAGTTAAATATCGGTTGGGGGAAATTGACCCCAGTTGGTGTTCGGTCACCCAGACGGGGAGGACCACCAACAATGTGAGTGATGCAGCCACCCTAATTGGGACTTGGGCTAGGAGCGGGCTGTATTACTATTGCGGGCACAGGACTCTACTGGTCAGAGTTCCTCTTGGGAGCGTGGGGACGTGCGCGATGGTGAGACTAGGAGCGCCACTTATGCTAATCGGAAATAAGGTAAAATCCTCGTTAATGGGAGTGCAGAATAGAATGGCCCTTGATATGTTGTTAGCGGAAAAAGGGGGCGTTTGTTCTATGTTTGCCGATCAGTGTTGCACCTTTATTCCAAATAACACTGCTCCAGATGGGTCGGTAACCAAGGCTCTGGAGGGCCTAAAGAGCCTTTCTGAAACTATGCATGATCACTCAGGTGTTGATAACCCAGTGGAAGGCTGGCTGACCTCAGTGTTCGGATGGTGGAAGGGGGTTATCGCTTCGGTCATGTTTTCTTTGTCTATTGTGGTGGGTATTATGGTTATTTGTTGTTGTTGTCTCATCCCTTGTGCCAGAAGAATGGTCAAAAGTATGTCTGTGAGGGCAGTGGACCCTGGAGTCATTACTCCAATGTCCATGATGCCAATGATGCATGTAGAACTGAATGTGTAGGCCAAGGAGGGACACAACTGTTTGTGACCTCTGGATTCTCCAGAGGTCAACAGAGGGAATTGTAGAATAAGGAGGGGATGTTTTTCTCATTATCATTTATTATTTTAATATGGCATTATTAGTTCATCAGAAGTATATAACCAGCTTTGCATTAAACATAAATTGAAGTTTTTGACCTTACATTATCCTTTGCATTACAGTGATTGTTATAACTTTAGTTTGATCTTTTCTTACAGGTACCAGAATAATAACATGATTTTCCATTGCAGATGTAACCATGAACAATCCATACACATTGCAGTTTGTTGCTTATTCTAGAGTTGTGCTCAAGTTAATTAAAGGTTAAAAGCTACAGCCAGCGCGAGTCTGGCTGATCTATGGAGGGCAAAGGCTTTGAGCTTGGAAGGCCGCACGCGCTTACACAGCACTTATAAGATGTTATTCTTGGTGATTTTGTGCTTAGTCATGTTCTAATATGTTTTAAGTAGAAGTAGCTGATCCAGCAATATTCATTTAATATTATATACTTGATTTAGAGCAATACACACTGATGGTCTTAACAAATGAAAGAGTCCTTGTAGCTGCCATGTTGTGTCTTAGCAGGGTACAGACGGTTCCAGGAGATGGGGGCAGTCAGCGTCTGCCCTCGGGAAGGAGACAATGTTATTCTTTGTGTTAAATAAAATTGTCAACATTGATTGTATTACACCTGTCACTACGCATGAAGGGGCGTTCTAATACCCTGATTTCATAAAACTATGGTGATGTGTTTTTTGAGACGAGATCTGAGGCTGTCTGCATACAGTGTCCATCTCCCACGTGTGTGATTATTAAATCATCGTTTGACTCAACCCGACCGGACCAGTGTTGTTATTGTGGGTTTTTCCTCTGGTGTCCATCCCCAATATTTTGAACTCGTAACAGCGGTGTTCGTGTAATAGACAGGCCAAACAGCTTCTCTTTCACTAGCGAGGCACTTGAGAACGATGTAGAGGGAGCAAGGAGGATGAGGAGCAACGGAGAGCCCGAGGTCCAACTGGAGGGTGGTGTTTGCGCAATAGGTAGGCCAAACAGCTTCTCTTTCACTAGCGAGGAGTGTGGTTTTTTCCCATATTACTAACATGCCAATTTGTTTGTTGTGATTTATTATCAGCCAGACCCATATTTGCTTTAAATGACAAATTTATTTATGACGGAGTGATTTATCTAAGTCTGGGATGGTACGTGTTAACGGCCGCTCATAGATCCTACCTGCCGGATCTTCTTTTCATTGATATCGCTGTTATGACTGATGAAGCCGAGCTGGTGAGTTTCTGTGTTAACCAAGTAACGTGTTAAAGCTATAAATATGACTATTACTAAACTGTACTGTCATTAATAGTGCTGCTTTGTTAATGTTGTATGGTTGTTTTATTTTGTGTCTTTCAGTTGATTACCTGGCTTCTGTAAAGGCACGGTTACTGTACTGGTGTTAGTTTATGCTTGTGCAATAAAACTTATAAAAGGCAGCAATCAGATGTCCGAGCCTGAGTACGACACAGTTTCATCAGTTAAAACACACCCTTACGGTGGGAGTTTGCTAAATTAAAGGTAGTTAACTTAGTAAAAACCATACAAGGAGCATGAGAGCGATGAAGAGGGAGCAAGAAGGACGAGGAGGCATGGAGAGCCCGAGGTCCAACTGGAGGGTGGTGTTCATGTAATAGGCAGGCCACACAGCTGCTTTTACACTAGCGAGGCGCATGAAAACGAAGGAGAAGGAGCAAGGAGGACGAGGAGCAACAGAGATCCCGAGGTCCTCACCGAAGGGGGTGTTCACGAAACCGGCCCTCTGCAGACCTAAGCGTACGCTAGCGAGGAGCATAAACGGAGGGCGGTGTTCGCGTAATGGGCAGGGAAAATGGCTGCTCTTTCACTAGCGAGGCACTTGAGAATGATGGAGAGGGAGCAAGGAGTACGAGAAGCAAGGCAGAGCCCGAGGTCCAACTGGAGGGCGGTGTTCACGTAATAGGCAGGCCAAGCAGCTGCTCTTTCACTAGCGAGGCGCAGGAGAACGATGGAGAAGGAGCAAGGAGGACGAAGAGCAACAAAGAGCTCGATGTCCTCACCGACGGCGGTTTTCGCAAAACCCACCCTCTGCAAACCTAAGCGTACTCTAGCGAGGAGCGTGACAAGGATGTAGAGGGAGCAAGGAGGACGAGGAGGCTCGGAGTGTCACGGTTCTGGGTCCGTTGGACCCAGTATTTTGGGTTTATTATATTTCAGTTTAATTCTGCTTCATGGATTGTTTTCTTATTCTCGTAGTGATGATGATTATTTCTTGTTTCTGTTTATCCGTGCTTAAGGATTTGTTCTCAGTTATATCTCACGTTTAGTTTAGTTCAGGTTCCATGTGTCACTCTCTGTCTGTCTCTCAGTGTAAAGTCTGCATGCTTGTTTAGTAATTCATGTGTCCTGTTTTATTGTGAAAGTCTTTGTCTTATGTTAGTGTGTGCAGCTTGGTTCCCCCCGTCTCGTTAACCCTGATCTCTCCCAGCTGTGTCTCCCTCCTGTTGCCCATTCACTGATTACCACCCTGTGTATATTAGCCCTGCGTTTTCCTGTGCTCAGTGTCGCGTCGTACCCTCAGAATTATGCCTGTGTGTTCAGTTCTCAGTGTCATTGTTCAGTTCACGTTGTCGTTTATCACCAGCAATAAAGTTAAGGTTCTCAGTTTCAATTCAGTCTCAGAGTCTCGCATTTGGATCCTCCTCTCCATCCGCCTGCACACAGAGCCCTGACACGGAGAGCCTGAGGTCCAACTGGAGGGCGGTGTTCGCGTAATAGGCAGGCCAAGCAGCTGCTCTTTCACTAGCGAGGCGCAGGAGAACGATGGAGCCCATTTACGTGTAACCCAAGGCCCATCCGGCAAAGCGCTCACCTGCGAGGAGTAGGAAAACGGAGCAGAAGGAGGTCGCAGGACCGGGAGGCAGGGAGAGTCCGAAGTCCTCACTTAGGCCGGTTTACGTGAACACTGCCGAGAAGGAGACATTGATGATGATGATGATGTGAAGTTGAGGGTTGTTTGCTCCAGCAGTTCGGGGTCCCTCCAGACCCCAGTGTTTGCCATCGTAACTTACGAGTGTGCATTGGGGTTGTGAATTACCCCATCGCGATTACAAAGGGGTCACAGTGTACCCACGGAGCAGAGAGCACCCCCGGTCCTCATGAAGGCCGGTTTACACGTAACTCGGGGCCCATTCGGCTAAGCGCTTGCCTGCGAGGAGCAGGAGAATGGAGCAGAAGGAGGAAGGAGAACTAGGAGGCAGGGAGAGTCCGAGCTTCTCTCATAGGCCGGTTTACGCGTAATCCGGGGCCCGTCCAGCTAAGCCCTCCCCTGCGAGGAGCAGGAGAACCGAGGAGCAGGAGGTAGGAGGACTGGGATGTTGGAGGCGTCCGAGGTCCTCATGGAGGCAAGTTTACGCGAACACTGCCCTCTGCAAAGCTAAGCATCCGACAGCGAGGCACAGGAGAACCGAGGAGAAGGAGGAAGGAGGACAGGGACTCAGGGAGAGGCCGAGGTCCTCACTTAGGTTGGTTTACGCGAACACTCTTGAGAAGGAGACGATGATGATGATGATGATGATGATGTGAAGTTGAGAGTTGTTGCCGTGGTGCTTGGGGGTCCCTCCAGACCCCAGTGTTTGCCATCGTAACTTGCGAATGTCCATTGGGGTTGCGAAATACCCCATCGTGGGTACACTTTGACCCCATAGTAATCGTGGAGTAGAGAGCATCCCCGGTCCTCGCAAAGGCTGGTTTACGCGTAACCCGAGAACCGTAAAGCTAAGCACTCACCTGCGAGGAGCAGGAGAACAGAGCAGAAGGAGGAAGGAGGACTAGGACGCAGGGAGAGTCCGAGGTCCTCACTTAGGCCCGTTTACGCAAACACTGCCGAGAAGGAGACGATGATGATGATGATGTGAAGTTGAGAGTTGTTTCCTCCGGCGGTTCGGGGTCCCCCCATACCCCAGTGTTTGCCATCGTAACTTACGAATGTGCATTGGGGTTGCGAAATACCCCATCGTGGGTACACGTTGACCCCTTAGTAATCGCAGAGCAGAGAGCACCCCCGGTCCTCGCGAAGGCCGGTTTACGCGTAACCCGGGGCCCACCTGGCTAAGTGCTCCGCTGTGAGGAGCAGGAGAAAGGAACAGAAGGAGGTAGGAGGACTAGAAGAAAGGGGGAGTCCGAGGTCCTCACGGAGGCCTGTTTTTGCGTAACCTGGGGCCCATCCGGCTAAGCGCTCACCTGCGAGGAGCAGGAGAACGGAGCAGAACGAAGAAGGAGGAAGCTGAGGCAGGGAGAGTCCGAGGTCCTCACTGAGGCCCGTTTATGCAAACACTGCCGAAAAGGAGACAATGATGATGATGATGTGAAGTTGAGAGTTGTTTCCTCCAGCGGTTCGGGGTCCCTCCAGACCCCAGTGTTAGCCATCGTAACTTACGAATGTGCATTGGGGTTGCGAAATACCCCATCGCGATTACTAAGGGGTCACAGTGTACTCACGGAGTAGAAAGCACCCCCAGTCCTCGCAAAGGCCGGTTTACGGGTAACCCGGGGCCCAGCAGCTAAGCGCTCACCTGCGAGGAGCAGGAGACTGGAACAGAAGGAGGTAGGAGGACGAGGAGGCAGGGAGAGTTTGAGGTCCCTGCTTAGGCTGGTTTACGTGTAACCCGGGGCTCATCCAGCTAAGTGCTGGCCTTCGAGGAGCAGGAGAACAGAGCAGAAGGAGATAGGAGGACAAGGACGCAGGGGGAGTCCGAGGTCCTCATGGAGGCCGGTTTACGTGAACACTGCCCTTTGCAAAGCTAAGCGTCCGACAACGAGGAGCAGGAGAACCGAGGAGAAGGAGGAAGGAGGACGCTGAGGCAGGGAGATTCTGAGGTCCTCACTTAGGCCAGTTTACGCATAACCTGGGGCCCATCTGGTTAAGCACTCTCCTACGAAGAGCAGGAGAACGGAGCAGAAAGAGGAAGAGGCAGGGAGAGTCCAAAGTCCTCGTTTAGGGTGGTTTACGCGAACACCACCAAGAAGGAGACATTGATGATGATGATGATGTGAAGTTGAGAGTTGTTTCCTCCGACGTTTCGGGGTCCCTCCAGACCCCAGTGTTTGCCATCGTAACTTACGAATGTGCATTGGGGTTGCGAAATACCCCATCGCAATTCCTAAGGGGTCACAGTGTACTCACGGAGTAGAAAGCACCCCAAGTCCAGAGCGCCTGAGGTCCCGAGTTAGGCCTGTTTACGCGTAACTCGGGGCTCATCCGGCAAAGCGCTCACCTGCAAGGCGCAGCAGAACGGAGCAGAAGGAGGAAAGAGGACAGGGAGTCAGAGAGAGTCCGAGGTCCTCGCTTAGGCCGGTCTATGCGTAACCCGGGGCTGATCCGGCAAGGTGCTCGCCTTCGAGGAGCAGGAGAACGGAGCAGAAGGAGGAAGGAGGACTAGGAGGCAGGGAGAGTCCGAGGTCCTCACTTATGCCGGTTTACGTGTAACCTGGGCCCGTCCGGCTAAGCCCTCCCCTGCGAGGAGCAGGAGAACCGAGGAGCAGGAGGTAGGAGGACAAGGATGCAGGGGGCGTCCGAGGTCCTCATCGAGGCCAGTTTACGCGAACACTGCCCTCTGCAAAGCTAAGCGTCCGACAACGAGGCACAGGAGAACCGAGGAGAAGGAGGGAGGACTAGGAGGCAGGTAGTGTCCGAGGTCCTCACTTAGGCCGGTTTACGCGAAGACTGCCAAGAAGGAGACGATGATGATGATGATGATGATGATGATGATGATGATCTGAAGTTGAGAGTTGTTTCCTCCGACGTTTCGGGGTCCCTCCAGACCCCAGTGTTTGCCATCGTAACTTACGAATGTGCATTGGGGTTGCGAAATACCCCATCGCAATTCCTAAGGGGTCACAGTGTACTCACGGAGTAGAAAGCACCCCCAGTCCTCGCGAAGGCCGGTTTACGCGTAACTTGGGGCCCACCCGGCTAAGCGCTTGCCTGCGAGGAGCAGGAGAATGGAAGAGAAGGAGGTAGGAAGGTGGCAGGGAGAGTCTGAGGCCCACAAGGAGGGCGGTTTACGCAAACTCTGCCCTCTGTAAAGCCAAGCGTCCAACAGCGAGGCCCAGGAGAACTGAGGAGAGGGCCGGTTTATGTGAAGACTACCCTCTGTAAAGCTGAGCATTGATGATGATGATGATGATTATGTGAAGTTGAGAGATGTTTGCTCCGGTGGTTCGGGGTCCCTCGAGACCCCAGTATTTGCCATCGTAACTTACGAATGTGGGGTGGGGTGGCGAAATACCCCATCATGATCACTAAGGGGTCACAGAGTACCCACGGAGCACAGAGCGCCCGCGGTCCCCACTTGGGCCGGTTTACGCGTAACCCGGAGCCCATCCGGCTAAGCGCTCACCTGCGAGGAGCAGGAGAAGGAGGAAGGAGGTCGACGAGGAACTGAGAGTCCGAGGTCCTCACTGAGGGCGGTGTACGCGAACACTCTCGAGAAGGAGACGATGATGATGATGATGATGATGTGAAGTTGAGAGTTGTTGCCATGGCCCCAAGGTTTGCCATTGTAACTTACGCGACCGATGGAGGGTTACAACCAATTAGGTGCCTTTGTCTGACGCTGTGACGAGACCCGCTAAAGTGCTGCCCCCCCTTCTTTTCTTTTTTTTTGGTCCAGGGCGCACAAGGGTTAATTGTAGTAAAGGTCTCTGAGAACAGGACCTACCGACAAGTGGAATATGCTTACTTTTAGATGAACTGTATTTTATGTGTATTTAAACCTTTATATTCACCATTTTATTATATTCACTATTTTATACTGTGGAATGAATGCAGGAGTGAAAATGTTAGTGTACAATGCCTAAGTATACGAAAAATAAAGGAATCGTCATCCATCTTATATTTATTCACTGTGGGAGATTTGATCTTGATTGTTGGTTGAGGGAGGAGGACTTACTCTGGGTTGTATTTGTTTGTGTTTCGCATCGCTGGGAACAAACATTTTTCTTGAACTTTGACTTTTTTTTTTAATTTCTTTTGGTGCTCAAACCCCTTTTTTGAGGATATTTATAATTTGATGGGTTTGCGGTCATATTATGCAGTTTTATATGGACATATATGTGCTTTTAAACTTTAATTTGAGTTGGTTTGAAATAAGTCAGTTTAGGAGGGCAGGGCTCGCAAAATCGCTAGCCCCGGGACGTCGAGCTAGCGATTTTTCCAGTCGGGCTACCAAAATCTGTCTCTGCCCTGTCCGTCGGGCTGTCATAGGAAGGAAAAATATATGTCAATGCTTTTGCATTCTTTCGGAAATGTAGCTGGGTAATTATGTCATTGGCATCGGTGAGCCACTGTCAATATGTGACATATTGAAATCCTATTTGAATTTGCGTTTGTTTTTTGCTTTCACTTTGCAATCACGCGAACTGTGTATAGAGAGCGACAGTACTGATTGGTGAGTGACGATAATTTGCACACCAATTCCTCTGACATCATCTTATCAATCGTTAGCTTACTATGCAAACATGACAAGTGAAATCTCCCGCAGCAAGCTTAAACGTGTGAGAGGTTGATCGCGCAGAGAATCGCTGAGCGTTATGTGAGTGCGTGTGTAAAAGCAGCAGGATATATATTTTAGTTCTGCTGAGCCAAATAAGACAGGTCAGGGTGAAGAAGTGACAGCCAAAGAAAAGCTTACCACAAAACGGAAAAGTTATGACAAATCAGACTTTAAGGTAAAAAGAAAGTGCAGCTTTATGGTTTCATGGACAAAAGAATTCCTGTGGCTGCAATATGACAAGCTAAATAACCAGGGGTGCACATAAGTGGTCCACAGGTGCGCATTCGCTGTCAAAATAAAAAACGCGCACAAGATAAGAAGTTGCAACGCGTGTTTGCGTACATAGGATTTTCTGGAGGAGGACAGACATAAGTTTAGAACTCTTAAAAATGTCGAAGAAGCAAAATCCTTTAAGCAATTACTTTGGTGTTCCTCCACCTCCAAAAAAATGTCAGAAGGAGTCCGAACCGCAAAAGAAGCGCGTATTCTCGGAAAAGTGGTTGCAGGAGGTGAGCTGGCTTCAAACAAATGATGAACGCACAGAGATTTAGTTCAGAATGTGCCGTGAAAATCCTATTCTAGACAAAAACAGTGCCTTTTATATGGACGCAAACGCGCGTGGCAACTTCTTATCTGGTGCGCGTCTTTTATTTTGACAGCGAATGCGCACATGCGGACCACTTTTGTCCACCCGTGTAAATAACATAATGTTCTGCCGGGTGTGTTGTTGGTTTTCCCTCGATTTCTGAGTCGACAAGCGCCTTTGTTACTGGGACCAGTCATTTTAAGAAAGGCCCCCATTAGAACCCATGAGAAATGCAAGAAATGCATTACTGGTCAGTCTGCAATATCTTTCCCAGAAAAAAACACCAATTGCAAATAACATACTAAAAATGAACCTGAAAAATCTGTTTAGAACAGCGTACTATGTTGCAAAGAGTGAACTACCACTGGCACAATTTAGCAGTCTTTGCAAACTTCAAAAAGCAAATGGCCTAGATCTTGGTTCCACTTGCCTCTTACCCGTGACTTCAGTGGAAATTTCAAATTCAGGATCTGACACAGACTGATTCATGTTCTACACAGTTCTTACAAGTTCATAGAAATTTCTGTTCAATTAGAACCAAGTATTTGAGTTGATGATTGTAATTTTATTTTTTATAATTTGTGTTTCAACAATTTTTTGATTAATGTTTTGTTTCCGTTACAATATTATACTTTAATGTCTAATATTATAAAGGAAACAAAACAGGAAACAAAACATCAATCAAAAAATTGCTCTTTTTTATTCGGGCTACTTAAATTTATTTTGGGCTACCAAAAACTGA
This sequence comes from Aulonocara sp. 'chitande type north' Nkhata Bay, assembly GCF_057382095.1. Taxonomy (NCBI): domain Eukaryota; kingdom Metazoa; phylum Chordata; class Actinopteri; order Cichliformes; family Cichlidae; genus Aulonocara; species Aulonocara sp. 'chitande type north' Nkhata Bay. The sequence continues at coordinate 12,512,062 of NC_141345.1, forward strand.
AGAGTCCCTGCCCAAAGGGCTACCAGGGATTTTGAAATTTTGCGAGCCCTGGAGGGGTGTGAGTTATTGAATTCATTAATCCAAGTGGGGGATGACCCAGCCACCAAGTTTTTTTTTCTTTAACAGAGAACTTTGGCTAGCACCCCAAAAATGTATGTGTGATTTATAGCTCTTATCAACCACAAGTGAAGTGGTGAGCCTTAGGATTAGGTTGGATTTTAGCCTCATGATTTAAAAAAAAACAAAAAAAATGTCTCTTTCTTCCATTTGACCTTCTGTTAGAAAATTTCAAGCTGGGTTTTCCAAATAAGAGAAGATGTCTAACTTAAGCCTAAATCTAAACAAGTCACTGGTGACCACATTGTGAACAACAAGGTCAACAAAAAACATTCTGATATCTGCATTTTTTTTTTAATCTAATGCTATGAGATTGTGATTCATTTAATAATTGTAATTTATGGCCTATGGGTATAGAGGAGAAATGTTGAGTCGCTACCTTATGTTAGTACTGTCCTTTTCCACTCTGCTTGAACACTCAAAGAGAACATTTATAGATGTACTTTAATCAAAAGAACTGCCTCATTCACACCAGCACTTTGTTTTTCTATATCTAAGTGCTTTTTATCTAACATTTGCACTCCAACAAACACTTTGGAGAGAAACTTCGGGTTCAGTTTCTTGCCCTAGGATAAATGGCCTGCAGACTGATATGGGATTTAACCACCCACCGATTAGTGGATCACTTATTCTTTGCCCTGAGATACAGCCACCCCCTAATGTAAAATTAACTCTGAACTACAGTAGACAGCTGTGCAATGCAACAAAGTTTAAAATATTACATTTTAATCATCACTAAGTATATATAAGTAATTTCATTAATGTTTACTGCTAAATCTTTCTATCACCTTGTTGTTTTGTAAATATTAAAGCATAAAGCAGACAAATGTCTCCCCAGTAATATTCTTTAATCACCTAAACTGTATGATGTAGTATAAAGGACAGAATGCAGCCATCATTACCTTCAGCCATCTGTACAGAATATTCTGCATACAGTTGAAAAGTCTGGAATGTAATTATCACTCCTCAGTGTGATGTATCATTAGGACAGCCAGAACACACAAGAAGACTCATTTTTCTACATGCTCCAAAACACTACAGCAGCAAACATCTATTCAGCCATCCATCCATTCTCTTCCACTTACCCAGTGCAGTATTCATGTGGTGCCTGGAGGCTCTCCCAGCTGCCATAGGGCCACAGGCCAGGGTACACCCTGGACAAGTCACCAATCTGCTGCAGGGCAAACACAGAGAGACAACCATTTGCACTCACATTCCCACCATGGGCAATTTAGAATCACCAATTAACCTAAACCCACTGTCTATGAACTGTGGGAGGAAGCCAAAGTACCCAGAGAACCCAGGCAGACATGGGAAGAACATCCAAACCCCACACAGAAAGGACCCGGCCAGATATAAGATTTGAACATGGGACCTTCTTTCTGCAGTGCTAACCACTTCAGCAGGGATTAACTTGGTACACAGAGGAGTTCATAGACAACTCAGTGACTGCAACAAGCCATTACCCCTCTACCACTGTGCTTGAGAGATGGGTGTTTAGCATTATCTTTTGTGAAGACCTTACAATATAAAGCACTTTCAGATGCATGTTGTCGTGATTTGGCACTATATATAAAAAAATTAATCGAATTAAATACAAAATAAACAGGGATTAACTACAAAAAAACCTCCAAACTCTGAACAAGACAGCCTACACGTAGTACTGTTAATGTAAGAGCAACCTGTAATGTTGAATTGTGGAAGAGCTTTTAGTTGTAGAATGATCTTGGAAAAATATACAAAATATATAAGTCAATACTCACTGAACATAAAGTCTAACTGTAGCTAATTTCTAATTAAACTACTGCCAATGAAAAATCCAGTGGGTCAGATACCTGCACATGCTTCTGGTCCAAAGGTAATTCCAGATGCCACAAACTATTTAATGCCCGAAGTCTACGAAATTCAAAGTACACTATGTAGCTTGAAGCTGAGCCTTAGTAACTAGAGCAGGGGTGTCGAACTCCAGGCCTCGAGGGCAGGTGTCCTGCAGGTTTTAGATCTCATGCTGGGTCAACACACCTAAATTACATGATTAGTTCATTACCTCTGGACCACATAATTAGTTAGGCCTCTGGAGAACTTCAAGACATATTGAGGAGGTCATTTAGCAATTTGTATCAGCTGTGTTGGATCAAGGACACATCTAAAACCTGCCCTTGAGGCCTGGAGTTTGGAACCTGTGCACTAGAGTGTTGTCAATACATGAAACATTGGCAAGAAGTCAGATATACTTTATACATATTTTACCTTATTATCCTTCTGAGGTCTAACGTATCATTAGTGATTTTGTTTTTTGTTTTGTTTTTTGTTTTTGAAAAAGAACATAGTCGACTTCTCATTGCACTCAACACCAAAACACAACAGCATGATGCCAATACTGGCTGAAAAAGCCCAGTGAGGCCTATCGATTTTGTTAAAGCACTGAACTTCTGAACTCTGCAATCTTATCATAATAAAGCATGGCTAAATCTTTTGTCCAAAAATGAATGCTATTACACAAAGGAAGATCAGGAGGGGCTTGAAGAAGAACATAGGAGATGTGACTTTGGGGGGAACATGAGAGTATTAGATGGAAGAAAACAGAAAACAAACAAATAAAAGTTTGTTGTTTTTTATGTTGCAGCTGTGAGAGGGCTAATGCTAATTTATGGATAATTTTCAGTGTGTTCCTGCTAATGAACAGGCCTCACAGTGACAGGTACTGTCTGTGAACATGAGCTACAAGCCAGTTTGCCTGATCTCCTCACAGCAACACACATTTAACTTGCAGTTTATGCACACACAGGCACTCTCCTTAGAGACAGACATCAAAAGGCAGAGCATGACTAGGGAATAAACAGGAAACGGTATGCAATGCAAGCCACTGGGTTTCAAAATGTTAACTTTGATGAGAATTTCACCTTTTCTTTCTCTCTTTTATTGCATTCATTTTATTACTTTATTATTGTGTGCTGTTTTCTCTCTTATTTGACTGTGAAATAACAGTTAATGAGCAAATTTAGGTCAAGTCCGCACAAATCTTGGTTTTAAGGCCGGTATTTGTCATATTTGGACCACAGGATGAAATTCTTAGTTGTCAGCTGTTCGGCAAGCAGATTTCAACAGATTTGAAAACTGCTTATTATGTATCTTGATGCTTGCTCAATCATCCAGGTAAGTAAATCCCAAAAGATTCAACCTTTTGGGATTTACTTTCCTGGATAATTGATCTTGCATCAAAACATTTCAACAAACTTTGGCAAGGACTGTCTAAAGCTTGTACGTCAGTATGAGCAAACAGTATCTGAGACTGAAGAAGTCACTTGGATGAGTGACGAAACGTCCAGATCAACCTTTTGTGATTATTATGTAGTTACAAGTACCTAGTACCTTGTAGAAATTTGAGTCGACAGTGATGTAAGGGGTCCCAGCAGTAGGGATGGGTATCGTTTAGGTTTTATCTGATACTGGTGCCAAACGGTGCCGGTGCTTAAACTGTGCTCGAACCAGCGCTTAAAGAATGGAGAACACAAACTTTGTCAAAAAACCTCTCGTGTTTAGCTGTTTTTTTGTAAAAAACAATATTAACCTTTTCTGCAGCTATAGGGCATATATGGTGTCAATTGGCTGGAAGCAGTGCTTAAACAATGGAAAAAACACAAATTCTGTTCAAAAACCTCTCATTCTTATCTTTTTTCCACTTTTTCTTTGGTCATTTTAGCCATTTTGGCAAGGGTGAAGGGAGTATCTGTCATCAAACAAGAAGACAGCCGCATGTAACTACGACAGTGTTTGCTAGTTCACCTTACATGCATTAATTTAATAACGTGGTTAGCCCACTCAACGTAAATTACACACGAACAACATTAAGCTACTCACGCAGAGAAGAACGGCTGCTGCTGCCATCATCATCCGTCATCATTTCTGCTACACTGGCAGGGCTAGGGCCAGCACTCTCCTCTTCGGGTTCTTGGGGGATGTTGCTAACTCCGGGTCAGCAAGCTATCAAATACGGTGGATTTCTTGGCTTTTTAAAAAAACACTATGTGTCGCCAGGTGTTTCATCAGATTTGAGGCGTTACCTCTGTTAAGGTTCACAATTGAGGAGGGAGAGTACAAACCACCCATGGTCCAGAAGGTCTTGGTCAAACAATGATTTTAATGAACACACGTGTGGGAAGATACTCTGTACGCCGACAGCAAGTGATCTCCAACTTAATCAAAGCATAAACAGATATTTTATAGCATCAGGGTTTGATTTACTGACGCCCCTTCATGCGTCACAGATACATTTTATACATAGATCAGATCAACACCACAATGGCCTTTCACCCAGAAGATCATCTTCTATTTTCATGGCTGGTACTTTCCGTTCTTGTCTTAAAGTAAATTGTTCCTCTTTCTTGCCGAGACAGCAAGGACGGTTCCTCTTTTACCGAGACACTTTTGCAGTTACAACCAGACATGACTAATCTCTCCTCTAAATAAATTTAACTCATGTGTGTGTGTCACGACCTCACATGCTCTTTCTCAATTCACCTGTTGCACTTCTGACCTTTCACCAGGACAGAGGCTCACTGAGACTATGTGTATGTCTTCTACTAAATAAATGTTTTAACCAAGAACTTCTACTTAAAAGCTTAATATAAAATGACCTGATATAAGTGTTTTGTAAGCATGTATTGCAATTCCTTCTATGGCTCCAAGTCACTTGCACAATAGATTGTCCGAACATCGCGCCGAACAAAGCTTCCGACCCCCAATTAATTGACCGAGCTCCAACTCTTTAATAAGTACAGATATGCATTGTGTATAAAATAGTCATAACTGCACCTGAAATACAAGGTCAACATAATAACTGTATGCATAACATCTTAAGGCCTTCTTAAAGCTATCTGTTACATTGTTAAAGCCTCGTCTTAGCCTGCTGCTCAAAATAACTTTCACTTCTGCAAAACTCTCCAAGCCTGTTTCCTGTCCTGTTACTTTTAGCCTTTCTGAAAGACACACACTGTTCAACCCCTGAATGCAATATAAACTCCAGATTATATTATTAATGCAATGGTAATGATGACAATTATTTAACAATAGCAGTAAAATAATTTCCCTGCTCCACACCTCCTTTGCACAGTATCACTTTAAAGCACTTGTTGCAGGCTGCTGAGTTTGCATCTTTTGCTGTGAAGTACAGCCAGACTTTTGACCACTTTGCCTTGGGCATTTTTAATCTGTAGCTCTGCTCTAAAAGAACGTATGTACCTGGCCCAGCCTACTATCCTTGGAAAGGTAAAATGATTGGCTAGAATCCAAAGTGTATGACATCTCAGGAAAAAAAAGCACTGAAATAAAGCACCGAAATGTGCGCTGATTTTCGGTCTGGTTACTACCGTTTATGTCAGAACCCGGTACCCATCCCTACCCAGAAGAGGAGGAAGTCTCTGTCGTCATCATCATCATCATCATAGTAGTAACAATAATAATAGTTTCCTAATGTGTTCTCAGCCTGTTATAATTCTAGACAAAGAGGAGTAGCAATTCTAATACATAAAAATATTAATTTCACAGTACTCGATACAGTTATAGATCCGGAGGGCAGATTCCTAGTTGTCAAACTATCTATACTTAACCAAAAGCTAGGTATTGTAAGTATTGTAAGGTCCAAATGTTGATGAACCCTCATTCTTCCACGGTTTTTTTAGTACACTCTCCGAACATCTAGATTGCACAATTGTTCTTGGGGGAGACCTCAACCTGGGACTAAATGAAGAAATAGATAGGCTCAATACAGCAGGAACTCAGCGTAATTGGCAGTCCACAAATATAATCAAACAGTATATGAGCGACTTTGGTCTTTGCGATGCATGGCGCTCCCTTCACCCCAACAGTAAGGAATATTCTTTCTTCTCACATGTCCATCACTCCTACTCTCATCTGGATTATTTTCTGGTCAGCAGCTCACTGCTGAGTAACATTTCAGACACTGAGATTCATCCTATAGCTGTCAGCGATCATGCTCCTGTATCTTTAACACTAAGACAGATGAATAATACTACACCAAGAAAAAACTGGAGATTTAATACATCACTGCTCAAAGACGAAGAGTTTATCAAATACTTTAAAAAAAGAATGGACTCTATATTTAGGCTTTAATGACATTCCTCGAACATCAGCATCTGTCCTCTGGGAAGCAGGGAAAGCCGTGATGAGAGGTAAAATAATCTCTTTCTCATCACATAAAAAGAAAGAAGAAAACAAAAAAATTCATGACGACGGAGCTGAGGTTGGTGTGGCTAATGGCTGAGCTACAGACTGAGCTAGTGATAAAGCTACAGCTTGGGCTAGTAAGGCTGGTGCCTGGGCAGGGGACAGATCAGCTAATCTAACTAGGGATAGTGCGAGGGCGTGAAAGGCTGGGTCAGGAGGTGGATGAAGTGGTGAAGTAGCAGGTGAACCGGTTAGCTCTTCCAAGCCTCTAGGGGGGTCAGGCTGGGTTCTGGCTGTCCTCAGCCTGGGACAGGCACGGGAGGTGGCTGGACACCAGTCACCCCCACCCGAGAAACAGAAGCGGGTGTGGAGGTAGACTGGGTCGCAGCTGCCCTCCTCCTGGGAGCTGGCACTGGTGTGGGTGTGGACTGGGCCCTAGCCATCTGAGGAGGTGAAACGGCTGAAGGGGAAGGCCGAATCTGGGCCGCCATGCTAGTGAAAAGCATTTGCTCACAAAACACACGATGACCTTAAATGAATGTCGTGTTTTTAATTCCGCTCCGGACTCGTGAATCTCAACCCAGCAGCAGCGGTAATGTTTGCACATCCTCTCCCGTTAATGCGGCAGGTAAATAATCAACTAACAGTGCATATTATGTTAGTGCGATCTGCCTTATTACAAAACCTGCCATTACTGTGCATTTAGGTGACCATGATGACAGAGACAGACAGAGTCTGGCTGGCTCAGATGCTGGCAGTTCTCACTGCAGTCTACCGGCAGCATCTCCTTTCAGGCCAGGATAGACGAATGTCACCGAGCAGTGACTAAAAGGCTGGCACCCATTTGCCAGCCTTTTAGTCACCATTTGCCAGCCTTTTAGGTGTTGGGTTTGTAAGGCTTACTCCTAAATTTCTACCTTGTTCAAAGAGAAGATATAAAACAATGTTCTAAGCTAATCAACCTTAGTGTTCTACTTTTTTTTAAAAAAAGAAAAGAAAAAAGAATCAAATCGTTAAACAGAATCGAAACTGGAATCGGAATCATGAAAATCTTATCAATACCCATCCCTGCCAGCATGTGCCCCAGCTCTCCCAGGATCACTCTTCATTTGTAGGTTGTAAAGGACTCCCCCACTTCAGTGAAGTTGTTTCCGGCGGGACAAAGGCATCGTATTCCAAGACATCCAGGAGATTGGAGAAAAGAGCCAGCAGCCATCAGTTAGTTTTCCTTCTACAACTCAAGGTGCCAACATCCTCTCTAAGTTACCCAAGCAATATTTGTGCCTATTGTAGTCCAGGATTGCTTCTTGCTTTCACGCATCCTTGATTCCCCAACACTGACTGGTTCCCTGTGTGTTGCTGTCAAAAGAAGCACATTCCTCCGTTGCTTTGGCATGAGGGATATCGCCGTGGTAGTGAAGCCAAAGACAGACAACAAAATCTTCCTCTGTTGCAACTGGAGGAGCTGCTTGCTGTCCTTGCTCTCTGACCAGATCATATAGGCAGTGCTTGAAGCAGTGATGACCTTCTTGCCATATTGCCAGAATAAATGATCTGGAAGCTGTTAGGCTTACTTACAGCAGTAGCACTGTCTGCACCTGCATAAACTCCAGGACACGTTTACAAACAGTGTTTGTTGTTGTTTGCGCTGCAGGTGCAGCTGCAGTTTTGAACTCTGGAAAATGTCCTGTGATTGTTTTTTTGTTTTGTTTTTGTTTTTGTTTCTAGAGTTAATGTTTTGGGTATGGTATCTTTTTATGAAAAATACAAGAGTAAAAGTGCTTTTAGCATGTGCTTCAATTATTATTGATATTATTGAATATTATTTATTGATATTATTAAGGAGCTGATGTTGAAAATTAAAAAATCTGAAAAACATACAAACCTTTTGGAAGTTTCATTCCATTTGCATTGACAGAACGAAAATGGTTGAAAAAAGAAAAGTAAAGTGGCTACAAATGGCCAGGATAGAGCCCAGAGGGTTAAAAACAGCTGTGGTTTATAGGAGTAATAAGACATCCAGCAATGCAGCAAGTTTGTGATGTCCACTGGTTTTCTCTGAATCAGTTAAAAACTGTTGTTTTCATAATCTGCCCAAATCACATCAAGGATGTATTTTAGTAACATGTTTGTGTTGGTCTTGCAGACCTATGGAAAATCATTGACTTATTCAACAATATCAACGTCTTTAGATAAAAACTGACAGATTTGCCTTCATTGCACCATTAAACATATTATTGTTCATCTGTTTCTGTTTTGTTCGTCATTGAGAATACCTAAGGCAGCACATTTTGTCCAATACACAGTTGCAGGAAGCACCCGCTATCCATACTGTACCATGAAGGAACCCCCACTCAGGCAGAGGGTTGCGATGATGACAGATTGTTATTCACAAAATGTTTACAGGAGTGGGTTGATACACACAGGCCAACAGTTACTGGCTTGTATGTATTGTTATGGTAAACACAGACGTCTGCTGGAATTTCCACTGATGTACACAGATCAATGAATGCACCTGGTATTTAATAATCTCGAACATGGTATATATGTTAGAATGGAGAGATCTTTTGTGGAAGTATCATGCTGTGGGGACGGTTTTCGGTAGCGGGAACTGGGAGTCTAGTCTGTACTTACTTTTAGAGAAGGCAAGAAAATACACAAAGCACACATACATGCACTACATCCAGTATGACTCTTGGCACCATACCTCAAATATACCTGATTAAAAATTCAAAGCCAGTGATGATCATCCCTAAATCTTAACGAAGAATGAATAATTGTTTATTGTGATAATTCAGCAATGTGTTTTCACATTGCTGAATTGTTTTCAATGTGTTTTCAACAGTTTTCCCTGTTAAGAAAATGCTTGATGGGGCAGCCATCTGCTGCAACCGAATAAGCAGTCAGACTGCATCGTCTCTACCTGTTCATGTTTCTATAGTAGTATCACAGTGATAACCGCTTTGAAGTCTCTTTGTGCTGGTTTTTATCTTTGCTCTATGTTGTCATCTTTGTGTTCATAACTAATACTAAGAGAAAGATATAGAGTATATGTGTGTGTCCTCATTAGGACAGGGATTTGTGTTGGTGTGTGGGACTGCAGCCTGTAGGTGTATATTGTTAATTGGTAATTATGAGACAGTGTGTTTCAGATAATTTTAGAGATTAATATGAACATAAAGTAATAGTATATTGAATGTCTTTATCCTGGGTGTAATTAAGTAACATACTGCATTACTTTTAAGAAAAGTGTTCTGTGTATTCTGAGTCGCCTGACAATTCTGGCAAACCATCAGGCGACTCTGGAGGGGAAAGCGGTGTTCCACCTGCACTGTGTATAGTGTGCTGACTTCGACTGAGAAAATCGTCAGGCGGTGGAAGGAATACTTCGAGGACCTCCTCAATCCCACTGGCACGTCTTCCGTGGCGGAAGCAGAGTCTGGGGACGAAGGGGATGATCCACCAATCTCTGGGGGCGAAGTCACTGAGGCAGTTAAACAGCTCCTTGGTGGCAAAGCCCCTGGGGTGGATGAGGTCCGCCCTGAGTTCCTAAAGGCTCTGGATGTTGTAAGGCTGTCTTGGTTGACACGTCTCTGCAATGTTGCGTGGAGATCAGGTGCAGTAACCCTCGACTGGCAGACCGGGGTGGTGGTCCCCATCTTTAAGAAAGGGGACCGGAGGGTGTGTTCCAATTACATGGGAATCACACTCCTCAGCCTCCCTGGGAAGGTCTATGCCATGGTGCTGGAGAGGAGAGTTTGTCCGTTAGTCGAACCTCGGATACAGGAGGAACAATGCGGTTTTCGTCCTGGTCGTGGAACACTGAACCAGCTCTTGATCCTCTCGAGGACACTCGAAGGTGCATGGGAGTTTGCCCAACCAGTCTACATGTATTTTGTGGACTTGGAGAAGGCATTCAACCGTGTCCCTCGGGGTGTCCTGTGGGGGGTGCTGAGTATGGGGTGTCTGGCCTATTGCTACGGGCCATTCAGTCCTTATACGAGCGTTGCAAGAGCTTGGTCTGCATAGCCGGCAATAAGTCGGACTCATTCCTAGTGGGTGATGGGCTCCGCCAGGGCTGCCCTTTGTCACAGATTCTGTTCATAATTTTTATGATTTGCTAGAAATTGACCGGATTTATTACCATGTTCATAATTTTGTAAGCGTAGTCTTTGTACTAAGCATTTTGGGGTTTTTTTGATCAATTATCTCATTTAATTCTAGTTTTGTTTTGCGTATTTTGTTCAATGTTTCCTGATCTTGGTGGGACGCGTAGGCTTCTTCTAGGGATTTGATGGGTTTTTTTCTAATTTCTGAATATTTTTGTTTTCTTCTTTCTTTTTATGTGATGAGAAAGAACTGATTTTACCTCTCATCACAGCTTTCCCTGCTTCCCATAGAACAGAAGCTAATGTTCCGGGAGTGTCATTGAAGTCTAAATATGAAGTCCATTCTTTTTTTAAATATTTAATAAAGTCTTCATCTTTAAGTAGTGATGTATTAAATCTCCAGTTTTTACTTGGCATAATATTATTCTTGTGCATTAGTGTTGAAGATACAGGAGCATGATCGCTGACAGCTATAGGGTGAATCTCAGTGTCTGAAATGTCACTCAGTAGTGAGCTGCTGACCAAAAAATAATCCAGATGAGAGTAGGAGTGATGAACATGTGAGAAAAAAGTGTATTCCTTACTGTTGGGGTGAAGGGAGCGCCATGCATCGCAAAGACCAAAGTCGCTCATATACTGTTTGATTATATTTGTGGACTGCCAATTACGCTGAGTTCCTGCTGTATTGAGCCTATCCATTTATGCATTTAGTCCAAGGTTGAGGTCGCCTCCAAGAACAAGTGTGCCATCTGCACTGAAAAAACCGTGAAAGAATGAGGGATCATCAACATTTGGACCATATACACTTACGATACATAGCTTTTTATCAAGTATAGATAGTTTAATGATTAAGAATCTGCCCTCTGGATCTATAACTGTATCGAGTACTGTGAAATTAATATTTTTATGGATTAAAATTGCTACTCCCCTTTGCCTAGAATTATAACAAGCTGAGAACACATTAGGAAACTCAGGTGTTTTAAATTCATTCAAACCTCTAAGAGGTCTGTGGGTCTCTTGTAAAAGGACAACATCTGCCTGTAGTTTTTTGAGTTGGTTAAATATTTTTAAGCCAGCTCCATTTACATTCCATGTAACAAACCTTAGTGCACCCATAGATGACTGTGTATAACTAGGGGTGTACGCTGTGTGTGTTGCTTAGACAGGTGGAGAGAATATATCACTTGTTTGTAGATAAAGAGAAGGAGAGAGAGAAAAAATGTGTGGCGAGATGTTCCCTGAGTCTGACTATGTGTGTGCATATTTACTAATATGAGTACGCTTGGCTTAAGTGTGTGTATCCTGTACGTCTGTGTGCGCTGTCTGACTGATGTAAATGTGCTGCCGTTGAGCACATGATTGTGCGCGATCGTGCTGTGTGGAAGCAGGTGATCGAAGCAGTGAAAGAAAATAAAAAAAGAAAGAAACCAAGGACAAGGGTGAGCAGCATAAAAACAAGAGGGGGAAAAAGAGAGAGAAAAAAACGAGAAGGGAAAAAAAACCCTGGAAACATTCCAATTAAACCATTGACGGAGAGTGACGGTGTAAATTTTGCTATGATATTACACTTAAGATGCAATTTGATACTGGTAAGTTAAACAGATGTTAATGCAAGTTAGTGTGAGTAGATAGGGAAAGGGTGTAGCGGATTCTTATCTCGTGTGAAGTTAATATAGCCACGGAGTGATGTCGGGGTCGTGGTAAAGCTGTCCGTCCACGTACAGCCGGTCCACAGCGATGACAGCGCAGGAGCCCTTCTCGATGAAGCCGTGTCGGATTGGGAAGAGGACCCTGCGTCGTTCCAGGATCTCTTTTGGGAACTGGTCGTTTACACTGAAGTCCATTCCTTTTAATTCCCTGCCGCAACTTTTCACCTGTTCCTTTTCTTTGAAGTGGCCGAATTTGGCCACAATAGGACGTGGTCTCCCGGCCGCTGCCCGCATGGGGCCGATGCGATGCACTCTGTCAAAGGCGATGTTCTTCACCGTGTCCTCCGGCAGCTTCAGGTGGGGCGGCAGCTTCAGGTGGGATGATTTTTCAAATAATGCTTTTCTACACTCCCGGGGGACTCAAAGCACTTTATACATTAATATTCCAGAGACATTTTCCTGCAATATGTGTTTAATATGATGGACACTGTGTTTATAGTATTTATGTTTGTTTGTGAAATCTTTACTCTTGATTTGCTTCAGATTTAATTTAAAATAAAGAAGCTTCAGTATATTTAAGTGAAGCCTTACTGTGACTCTGACTGCTCGGTGTATTTTTCTCTTCTCTTACAAACTTAGACTCTGGTCCTCAGTGTTGTGCAAACCTGAGGTTTATGTTTGCATCGGTGAATAAATATCTCTATGTTCTGCATCTCTTTGTGCTTTGCCTGTGTCATTTTTCTCTTGTGAAGATCACTGATACTTGTTCAAGTCTTGAGGTACTTTTAATTTCATTTACAACTGCATCTGTTCACAGAAGTATCAGATCTTTATAAATTTTAAAGCTGTATATAGGATGGAATGCAGTTGCAAATGAACTAATTTGTGTGAATTGACTCATTTTCTTTCCATCTATCCAATTTGGACAGGTGCAACACTTTAACTTTAATACAAATTTCCAGTCATTTAACATTTTATTGCAAGCAGGTCCTGTTTTACTGCTTAGTTCAATTTCTTTTCAGCCAGCATTATTTTCAGGGTCTAAGTAGAGGTTCATTGTAAAAGAGAAAGAAGAAGCACACACACACACACACACACACACACACACACAAACACGACACTGAGTGAACAGCATAAATGACACAAACAAGCACATACACACATATGTTCTGCTAACTTACGAGAATTGTAAAACTGTTATCGGACCTCAGTGACTTCACTCCTACCTCGTCGTCAGGGTCACAGCAAAGATTAATTGTCTAATAACCGAACATGTCCTGGCATCACCTTTTTTCTGCTGAGACACAGAAGACCACTAATACCCCCCCCCCCCCCCCCAAAAAAAAAACAAAAAAAACAAAACAAAACACAGATCGTGCCTGTGTGTTTGAATACTTGAATTGCTGTAGCAACATAAATTGCTCTGTGGTCGCGCACTTGTCTCAGCTTAGAGACATAAAGCAAGTATTTGTTTAGGGTTGAGTTAATATTAGGTTAGGGCAATCTTTAAGAAATATGCCTTCAAGTCTTGGAAACCTGATTGTGTGTGGCACACACAGTTGTGAAGGGTAAGAAAGGACTTACTGAACACCTGAATCTAGGACCTGAATCTATATTTACTATATTAAATATATTTACTGTATTGGAAGTAAAAGAAAGCACATGGTAATTTCAGAAAGGCATTAATGTGGACTGAATTGATGATCTTTTTTCTGGAAGACTAATGCCTTACTCCTTGAACCCACACCTAACTAACTGTAATATTAGGTCTTCATTTTTACTACAGAACTGTTGTCAAAGTGTGTCAAAAGAAATGCTGGAGAGTTTCTAACAGTCTGCTCTTTATGGTGACATAAACATAATGAATAAACTGATCAGCATCAGGCTCTGCGGTTGGCTACAAACTGAACATGCTTGGGGCTGTGGTGGAATAGACTGTTATCCATCATGGAAAATCCTAACAACAAGTGTGTTGTGTTGAATTTAATCTTTTAGATGGCTGTTGTTGTGAAACACTAAAGGTAAACCGGCAAATGTGGGTGAGTTCAATCTGGGTATAAACGACTGTATATTCCCATACTGTCCAAAAGGAGTGGGGGGAAAAGGAATACTTTCATTCAACAGTGAAATATTCTGCAGTAACTCTGTAAAGTACCATAGCTTCACCTTCAGATGTAACAGCTGGGAGCTTTTTGCAGCATCTTTCTGCCAAAGAAGTGTCACAACTAACAAGACACGCATGGTACTGCTTTACACAAGTAGCCAGATAAACCCATATTGACTATCCAAACATGACAAACGAGGAAGTTCACACATCAGTATCACCACATACAAATACACGTTTAGGGGTGCTGAGATAACTATCATTAGTCTTCTGCCAGTCTGTTTCAGAGTCCATTTGCTTCACACTGTAATTCAAGTGACACTGGGAAATTGTAGTGACTCTCAGAACAAAGCTGCATGTTTCAGAGTGTGAGCAGTACAAGTGACAACAGTTCACTCAGCTCAAATTACTAACCAAGGAAGGCAGCTGTTGTATGGTTCTCTCTAGAGTGAAAGCAGACACTTGAAAACGATTTATGTTTTTGTACTGATGTCTTTTCTTAAATTTGTATGTATTTTTAGCTGTCCTGGCTATCGTGTATTTCTTTGTGAATATAGCACAAAGAGTAAAGAAATTTGTGTTTAAATATTTCTTTGTAGTGACACTGCTTCATGGCAATAAACTAGGTACTGTTGGAATCCCTGTTTATGGTCTCCCATTCAAGGAGGTAGAGGTCGATATGAAACCTTAGTAACTCATACAGAGTCTGCTCTGATTGAGTTTAAGAATTCAGTCCAGTCATTCCAAATTTGGTAGAATTTCTCTGATAGTATATCAGTTTTTTCCTTTCAAATGCTCTCAGTACAATCCGACACCAATCTTACACTGTAACTGTGTTGAATTTTGTCATGTTCTGATTATACACTTTTTACTGGCAGCCAGAAGCGCTTGCAGCACCTTTGTATCTCTCCTCAGTTTCAGGCCACAAATACTAGGTAGAGGTTTTCAAACTCTAGTGTAATACAGGTCTATATCCTGTATTAAGTGCGTTGTGTATGTCCCTCTAGTAAAAATCTAGGTTTGGGCATCCCCAAAATATATGATAGTGATTAGTTTCTGATAATCCGCACTGTCTCCAACATTTTGAGTGAGTATTCTTATTTTCCCTCTGTCGTTGAGTCCTAACCGAATTTCCCAGAGGAACCCACCCGAGGGATTAATAAAGTTTTATCTTATCTTATCTTATCTTATCTTATCTTATCTTAAAGTATAATGATATTTTGTTCTGAGTAGTGGCGGTCCGAGCCCGCTTGGCGCCCGGGGCGAACACTCCCTCTGGCGCGCGCACCCCACACATACACATAAAACATATTAAGGATTATACATTAGCATAAAACTGTTGTCGGAACCATACTGAATTTCGCCAGAGAAACACACACACACACATATGAAGAGAGAGAGAGTATGCATTGTATGCAAACGGCTACCAAACAGCCATCATAATTCGTCATACAATGAGAACAGGACAAATAAACAATTGACAATGACTAATTAATATTAAAATCTGTAACATAATGTATTGTTTGGAGTTTAGTCTACACTGTTACTATTTTTACCATTGACCTGCCATTATCCAGTGACACATCTGCTTACCTGTATCTTTTGCTCATTTCTCCTCCTCTTCTTTTCTATTTTTTCTAAACTGAGGACCTGATGGCTTTGAACTTTTCTTGTCCATCTTGGTTTTAATTTTGCACTCCAGTATGAACACAAATCCCCCAACCCGAGGATCACCACAACATAACCTAACAGACCTACATCTTAGTTCACAGATTCACTTCGTCTAGGGTTTATTTCTGGGATTTTGCACAACCCAGGATTCAAATCATGAATAGATAATGGGCATGGATTGACAATATTATGAATGAAATGTGATCTATTTGGAAGCAGCCGGCCCCCTCCCCTTTCGACGGGTTGTGTGTGAGACTTTAAATCATCAAACTGTAAATTATAATTTTTCAATTGTTATTGATCCCTTTACCCCTGGTCCTAAAGTGTATATTTATTTTCTTACACTTCTTATATTTATTGTTTGTTTACTTGCACTGCTGTAACTGGAGCCTCGTCATCTTGTCTCTCTATATACTGGACTGTATGTAACGGAGATGACAATAAGGTTTACTTTGACTTCAGCAGCAAGCAGGCATACCGAGGGCTCTCACGCTCACTTTTCGCGTATAGAATTTTGAAAAAACATCAGTGCAAATTATAAGTCTGTATCATAATGTCTGGTGTTTTCGTGTTTGTTGTTTTGTTTTTATTTTGTTTTATTTTGCGAGTTGGTTATTAGATGCTGCTCCAGCCAGCCAGTGAATCCTCCGCCGACCCACCCTCTCCTCCCTGTGCCGCAAGCAGCAGGCACACCTCGCAAACGGAGGGCGCCCTTACTCCCAGCAAATGGGTGATAGAAAACCGATCTGTGCCTATGCCATTCCTAATATGCGCTGGCTGATGCTGAGCACACATTGATATATTGTGAACCTGGCCAAGCATAGAGTCCCACAGTTTATCCGTAATATGAAAAGTAAGGTCCTCTTCCCATTTAGATTTGATAGCAGCTACTGAAGACCATTGTAAATTGTAAATTAAACTGTACAAGGCTGATATTATGCCCCTTGAGGTTGGGTTGACCATTAAAAAATCATCTACTGGATTGTATGGAGGTATCTGGGGGAATTTTGCTGTCACACTCTGCATGTAGTGACTGGCCTGTAAGAAACGAAAAAACTGAGCTGCAGCTATGCCAAATTTGGTGGATATTTGAGAGAAACTTGCAAATTGTCCATCTTCATATAAGTCTGCAAGGGATTTTAGGCCCTTTCTATGCCAGATATGAAAAGGGCAGATAATGCCCTCAATGGCATTTAGTAATAATGAAGTGATTAGTGAGTCTAGAGATTTAAAAAAGGATTTTGGAATCAGGATAGGGAGGCATTGAAAAACATATAAGAATTTTGGAAGTAGCATCATTTTCACTGAGTTAATCCTACCTATTAAAGATAAGGATAATGCGGACCATCTGGACAGCATGTGCTTGCACTGTTCCAGCAGGGGGAGGAGATTCTTCTTAAACAAACAATTAAATTGCTTTATGACACATATCCCAAAGTAATCAAAGTGATCTGTGACTATTTTAAAGGGAACATTTACCAAATCCAGATTTTGAGCCCTCTCGTTAATCAAAAACAGTTCACTCTTATTCATATTAATTTTGTATCCAGAGAGCTGACTAAAACCATTCAGTATATTAAGTGCAGCGGGTAAGGAGGTAAGTGGGTTAGAAAGAAATAGAAGAAGGTCATCGGCATACAGTGAAACTCTGTGCTCAATCCCCCCCTCCATATGCCTTTTATGTCCCCACTACCACGGACTGCAATTGCTAATGGCTCAATTGCAAGGGCAAAAAGCAAAGGACTTTAAAGGGCAGCCCTGTCTCATTCCGCGGTGGAGCTTAAAATGGTCAGAGTAGTGACAGTTAGTTAGCACTGAAGCCGTGGGGCTTGCGTAAAGAAGTTTGATCCATGAGCAAAATAAGGGGCCCATTGCAAACCTTTCTAAAGTAAAAAACAAATATTCCCACTCCACCCTATCAAAAGCTTTTTCCGCGTCCATAGCAATGAGGCATTCAGGCACAGCATGGCTGGGGGCATAGATAATATTAAAAAGTCGCTGTATGTTAAAGAAGGCGTGTCGATTTTTTATAAAGCCAGTTTGGTCGGGAGATATTATAGCAGGAAGAATTTTTTCCAGCCTGTGCGACAGTAACTTAGACAGAATTTTAACATCCGTGTTTAACAGAGATATAGGCCTATAAGAAGCACAGTCAGTCGGGTCCTTGCCGTAACACTGTGATACAAGCCTGGTAGCATGATGAAGGAAGTGCCCCAGAGTCTAGCGACTCTGTAAAAACTTCGCGAAGGAAGGGAGCCAAATCGTCCGAGAATTTTTTATAAAAGTCTGCAGAAAATCCATCAGGACCTGGAGATTTCCCAGATTGCATAGATGCTATTGCCGCCTGAATTTCCGCCTTTGAGATAGGGGCTTCCAGAGTCTAAGCTCTGGGGAGAGCAAGGGCATATCAATGGAGTCAAAGAAACCATGTAAATTTCTTACATTAACAGTAGACTCTGATGTATATAACTTAGAGTAAAACAAAGAAAAAATGTCATTAATCGCCTTCTGATCCCTAGTCACCACTCCATTGTCCGCCTTCACGCCAGTTATGATTTGTTTAGCCCTAATACCACGCAGATGGGTGGCCAAAAGCTTACCGGTCTTTCCACCATGTTCATAAAAATCGCTCTTGTTCCTAATCAGACATCCTTCCACTTGTCGAGTGGAAAGTAGATTGAGTTTGGTTTGTAAACTTAAGCATTCTTTATATAGCGCCGGTGATGGTGACTGAGCGTACTGCCTGTCGATGTTTAAAATCTGGTCTGAAATAAGCCTCTGTTCCCGCTGTGCACACTGTCTTTTAAATGCTGCCACTGAGATGATTTCTCCTCTCAGAAATGCCTTCAGAGCCTCCCACACCGTCCTGTTTGGTATACCAGGTTTTCTATTCTCGTTAAGAAAATTTTTAACTTTAGAAGAGATGTTAGAAACAAATTGTTCATCCGTGAGCAGCAATGGATCCAATCTCCAGAGCTTTCTCACAGAGTCGCAGCCCTGAAAAGCTATTTTGAGCACAAGGGGGGCATGATCAGAGACAGTAATACTTTCATAGCTGCAGGATCTAATACTATTAATTAGCAAATTGTCAATAAAAAATAATCTATTTAGTGTAGGTGTGGTGTACATGTGAGAAGAAAGAATAATGTCTACCAGTATTCCCTAAAACCGCCAGGGATCCGTGAGACTACAATCTTCCAGAAAAAACTTGATATAAGTTGCAGATTTATTAAGAGTAGCAGGTTTGGGGGATGAGCGATCTAAAACCGCATCCAAATAAAGATTAAAATCGCCCCCAAGAATCAATGAGTGAGTATTTAAGTCTGGGAGGTGTGAAAACAGGCGTTGAAAAAATTGCACATAATCAAAATTGGGTGCATAAAGATTGGCCAAAGTCACAGACCTGTCGCAGAGTTTGCCAGACACTATTATAAACCGTCCATTTTTGTCTGACACAACAGTAGATGGAACAAATGGGATGTTCCGATCGATAAGAATAACTGTACCCCTAGCCTTTGCTTTAAAATTAGAGTGAAACAACTGTCCTGACCAACATTTTGCCAAGTGTGAGTGATCCGAATCCTGCAAGTGAGTCTCTTGCAAAAAAACTACCTCGGGCTTAAATTGCTTCAGGCGTGATAAGACTCTCTTTCGCTTTATTGGGTGGTTCAACCCCCTCACATTCCAGCTAACAAAGGTAAGGTTACCACTCATCAAGGAAGTCCCACATTTTTATGTGCAGAGTTGCCCAAGGAGGGTAGGGAGGGTAGGGAAACAACAACAAAAAACATGACAACCAACCCCACCCCAGAAAGAAAATGCAATACAATAACATATCACTGTGTAAAAAAAAACTAAAACAATACCACCCACCAATATCACCCCAGCAGATTGCATTAAAAAGAAACCGCGTGAGCCCCTGCTTTCTTCCCATATTAATCAAGAACTCCCCGAACCACTAGCATCATACCTGCACCCTTGAACATTAGCCACTAAACTCGAGCCAGGGTCTCAGTTTTCAGGACACGGAGAAGAGAAAGAAGAAAGAACAAAAACAATTCAGCCAAACAACGAACCAGTTTTACCTTAAAATGAACAGCAAAGAACACATTGCTATGCCAACAGCGCGGCTGTATAGCGTCAGTCAGAACGAGGACGCCACTTAGGCTAGTCTGACCCGTTATAGTTGTAAATTAGGGTGAGTGCTCTAACGGGCTACAGTGTCCAACTCAGGATGGAGAGCTTTGGTTTTCTTCCATGGTTTGAATGAAGTGAGAGGCCTCCTCAACTGACTCCAATCGCCGGATTTTCCCATCTGGAAGAATAATGCGGAGCCTGGCGGGGAAGAGGAGGGAAGGACGGAGGCCTCTCCGGTATAACTCGGCCATAACATCCTTATGCTGGGCTCGCTGCTTCTGGATGTCGGCGTTGTAATCCTCATAAAACTGGAGTTTATGTCCGCAGTACTCCAACGTCCCTCAGCGTCTCCATGCTTCCCTCATCAGCAGCTCCTTAATCTGGAAGCAGTGGAAGCGGATAATGACTGAGTGCGGCCTCCCATCAGGGCCCGGTTTGGGCATAAGGCTACGGTAGGCTCTGTCAAGCTCTGGGGATGGGGCGTGGGGGGGGGGGGGGGGGGGGTGGCAAAGTTTGTGCGCCGAAGATCTCCACCAGCAGCCGGAAAAAGAACTCAGTTGGCCGTGGACCCGGCTCCACTGATTCTGGCAAACCCACCAGACGGATGTTCTACCTTCTGCTTCTACTCTCCAGCTCGGAAAGTTTAGTTTTGAAAAGTTTGTTTTCCTCCTGTAGTGAATTATACTTAGTTTCGAGCGCTGCCAAACGCTGAACAACATCCGCTGCGTTCGCTTCAAGCTCAGCAATACGTAGTTCTTGATTTGCAACTTCCGCTTGAATCTTGTCCAGCTTACATCCGATGTAGGCTATGGCTGCGGCTATGGCTGTTCTGTGCTATTTGAGCAGGGCGACAAGCGCCGGGTTCAGGGCTGCACTAGCATCCTCTGCTGCGCCAGTGTTAGCACAACTCTCGGCAGTAAGGTTTTTCTCGGTTTGTCTCCTTCCCTTGGACATCCTTCCAATGTGACACTCATAAAGAGAGTACAAACAACCATTGGTCCAGAAGAGCTTGGTCAAACAATTGATTTTAATGAATACACACGTGGGAAGACCAGTCTGTACGCAGACAGGGATTGATCTTCGACTTAATCAAAGCATACACAGATTTTTATAGCATCAGGGTTTGAATTAATGACGCCCCTTCATACGTCACAGACAGAATATATACATACGTCAAATCAAAACCACAATGACTTTTAACACGGTTTAAAAGAACATTGTCTTCTATCTCATCTGGAACACGAGCCCCACATCCTGCCAGATGCTGTTCCTCTTTCCAGAGACAAACATGACCAATTTCTCACCTATAAATGATTCTCTCTAACTGAGTGTGTGTGTGTGTGTGTGTGTGTGTGTGTCGTCCTCAAATGCTCTCTCAATTCACCCGTTGCACTTCTGACCTTTCACCAGAACCGAGGCTCATCCTTAGATACAATAACCTAACTGAAACTATATGTACTATGTTGAATAAATGTTTTAATCAAGAACCTCTACTAAAAGCTTAATAAAAGAATATAAAAGTATAACAGACAATTTGAATAACCTAGTAATTCAAATAGCCTCGTCTAACCTCAGAATAACTTAGACTCTGCTTTCACTTCTGCAAACTCTCTGCAACTTCCTGTCAACTCCTGCCTGCAACTTAGTCTTTCTGAAAGACACACACACTGTTTAAACATCTGAATGCAATATCAATGCTGCCGATTATATTATTAATGCAATAGTAATGATGATGATTATTTACCAATAGCAGTAAAATAATTTCCCTGATCCACAGAACCCACTGAGAATTCAGGAGAAAACAGATGAGTCAAAGGAATCAATTTGAAAAGTGATAATGATAACAGCATTGGAATTGCTAAATTCTTATCACTTTCCATCCTTAACCCTTTAAAGCCGGTCGGAGCGGGCACGCTCTGTTTTGCGTAACTATTTTTAAATCCCGGTAGCTCTGCAACCACGTAAGCTAGCGCAATAATTTTTTTTTCATATGAAACTGGAGGAGTTGCACTTACATCTTACGCCATCAGCTTGTCCTAGGTCACAGTTTCCTTCCACATATAGCTTTGCAAAAACTGCATAAAAAGCACTTGCAGCAACAAAAACATAATATTCCAGAAACACGCTTTCATAACACTTCCTACGTTGGAATAGACGTCAGCGCAAACTTTTGCATGTCCGCCATTACCTGCCAGAAACCGGAAGTGACGTCATTTTCGCGGAAATGTAGTTTTTTTTTTCATCAGGGCCTCAGGGCCTATACTGGTGTTTTTAAAAGTTATCTTTGACTTTACGACTTTCTGTGTCGTTTCTGGGATGCTTAGGACTCATATTGCACTGCTGGAAATAGTTTATTTTGATGCATATGCTGCTTTTTTGCAAATTTGCAATATAATATTTATTTTCGTTTTTCCTGCAGTATATAAAAATTGGTGTATTTCAAAAATAAAACTATGAAGACACTCAAAATAAATTTCCTGTGGTAGGAAACTATTTTGTGCAACTTTTTTGTATTTACAGTTTTGAGGGATAAGCCTCTTAAATTTCTCTAACTAGAAATATATGTTAAAAAAGCAAAAACGATTTTCAATTTTTTTGTAGTTTATTGCACTTTTTTGCAATTTATGTAATTACTATGCACCTAATGAATACGTATTATTAAAATCTGGGCTATAATTGTTGTATTGATGTATAGCAACTTGAAATGCTCCCAAAACTGGCACCACACCATGTAAAAACAGATGATTTTTGTTAGAGAGACTTCTGGATGTTATTCAGGATGTCGCCATAGACAAAGTTGAACAGCGCCTCCTTTGACTTGGTTCCATCCAGCTGCACAACATCAACAGCTGATGCCTCCATGATGTTCTTATGTTTCATGTAGCTCTGGCGGACTTGGTTCTATGGTAGGTCTTAAAGGGTTAATAGTGATGGGATTTCCAGCTCTTTTTAGAGAACTGGCTCTTTCAGCTCGGCTCACTAAAAAGATCCGGCACTTTCGGCTCTTCAGGTTGTTTTGTTGCTTTAATTCATTTATTATTAACAACAATATAAAATTATGCACAAAAGGAATTACTAATGTAAAAAAAAAAAACCCGTGGTTTTATTTATATATGTTTATATATAAATATATACAGTGGTATATAGAGCCGACTCACTTCAAAGAGTTGGCTCTAGGAGCCGTTTCGTTCACGACCGACACATCACTAATCCCTAAGCATGACACAGTGTGAGCCTCCAAAAGGTGATTCTGTTCATCTGAATGTAGCGTTTTGTGGGAGAAACGTTTCATCAATCATCCACGATCGCCCACAGTAACAAATGTGGGTGATCATGGATGAGTGACGAAAGAGTTGGGAGTTCGCCTTGTAATCGGAAGGTTGCCGGTTCGAGCCCCGGCTTGGACAGTCTCGGTCGTTGTGTCCTTGGGCAAGACACTTCACCCGTTGCCTAATGGTGGTGGTCAGAGGGCCTGGTGGCGCCAGTGTCCGGCAGCCTCGCCTCTGTCAGTGCGTCCCAGGCTGGTAGAAACCAGATTAAGGAACTGACCTCCCAGCCCATTGTTCCTTCACTGGGCTGGTATCAGTCATTATGCAATGTACTGTTTATAAGTTTAGGGAAACCTGCAGTCAGCTGAGACTGAAGAAGCCACTTGGATGAGTGACGAAACTTTTCTCCCACAAAATGCTACGTCCAGATGAACAGAATCAACTTTTGGAGATTTACTTACCTGGATGATTGAGCATGCATCAAGACGACACAGTGTGAGGGCTTGGAGGTGTGCTGCCTCCTCCCTGGTAGCTGTTCTGTTCAACTAAGCTACTGTCCAAAAATTATCAAAGAAAGTCTTCTTCTGTAGACATGTTACATTAAACATGGCAAAAAAATTCCTTCATAATAATGAAGGTGCTTTTTATATGAACCTGCATTAGTAAGACAATGGTAATATCAGAGTAACTCTTTCAATCAGTGTCAATGCTTTTTGCACACAAAGGCGATGGAGCAAAACTAGTAAAAGTGTTTCCATTTCCATGGCCATTTGGGATCTGTCATGAATCCTCACAGTGCACATCCCAGAACACAACAGTTATGAAAAATAAAAAACACATTTTGTTCTTGTTTCTTAACATTTCCACACTAAAGCACTTGAATGTGTGACAACTTTTGTTTACTGTCAGACAAGTAGAAGCTCTTTAACTACTTACTCATGGGTAAAAAATTCAGAATGACATGACATGGTTTTCAGCTGTTCCAAAAAGAGCCATACGCCACAGCTCTGTTTTATTGATTAGGCTAGGGTGACACTTGGTCATTGCCTGTGTTTCAAACATTTTAAAGCTCAGATTTTGATGTTAACGTATTATTTGTATTATTTTATCATATTTAGGAGTTGAGTTTTGCTTTTTTGATCTTCTCCCATTTCATTCACTGTCGCTGTAGGCCTTTTGAGACCATCTTAGCAGATCTCCTGCCATTGGACTTCCAGGACTACCAGCTTTCTTGGAGTTACCTTTGTCCACAAGGGTCTATCTGAACATAGACGCAGCTCTGTTCTTCACTGAACGTACCCCACAATATCAGTGTTCTGGAGTGCTGACTTATTTTGTAGTACGGCTTCTTTGATATCTATTTCCAAACTGTTACACTATATATTTTTGCTGCCGAAACGAATAGTGTTTTTTTTAGGTTTCCATTGGAGATTGATAAAAAACAGTTTCTGTGATCCTGTAACCCTAACCCTTTAAGTTTTATCCATTTTTGGCAGTTCACTGGAAGCAAATGCTGTAGGCAGGATAACAAAGAGAGACAAACAAAATTGACAAACTTTACAGCCTAGACCAGAGGCCAGAGAACGTAGGTGAAAGACACAGACAAAACAGAAGTTCTGAGAACAGGCCACTGCGATAGTGGCTGTGCAGGTTATACACTCTTAATTTTAAGTGTGGTTGGAATGTGAAGAAGATCAAAGGAGCTTGCAAAGAAAAGCGTCTGGACCTCTTTATGTAACACACGATACTTTACCACTACTGAATGTAGAGAAAGTTAGGATCTTGGGCTTATGTTCTCTAGGAATCGACTAAGGAGCGAATGACACACAGCTAAAAGAACAGTCAACATTTATTCAAAACAAAACGAAAAACAGTCATTCAACAGTTCACAACAGTTCCAGTTGTCGATATTTGTCAGTCTGTGTATTCAGTTTTAGAGTTCAGAGTTCAGTGTTCAGAGTTCTTTTCAGTCTTTTCAGTTCAGGTGTGTGAGTGTGTGTGTATAGTGTTAATGTTAGTAGTACTACCCAGGTAGTGTATTGTTCTGAGATCTCATAAGCTTATCTGTCAAGAAGTAACGCAGTTGTCACTTCTAAGTAGGCTGGAAATCTTTCCTGCATCGCAGCTGGGGATCCGGCATCCTGGCTCGCAACTTTAGACTCCAACAAAAAAACCAACCTGCACAGGGCAATGAACATATTTTACATGAATATCATATAACAACTTAATCAACACTAGTGATCAAATGTCTCTCACTCTTTGTATATAACGAATTAATGCAATTAATAATAAAATTAATCAAAGAACCTTAAAACAATTACCACATCATACAAATTTAACTCAAATCTCATATTTTGTGAACAGCAGTCACATCAATCCAATGAATTGAGAGAATGTACATTACTGATGCACGAGGAAAGTGCAAAACGTGGTCGCAGTACTATTTAGCCAAAGACTGCTCATATTTATCATCTCATTACAATAAATAAAACTTACCTACTAGCTTCCAAAGAAATATTTCCGATTGGTTTAAAACATTCACAAGGGAAGAAATAAAAAGATAATACAGCACTTAAAAGGAATACATGAAATTTACATTATACTAAGCTAATGATTAGCTAACGATTAGCTTGCTATGCTAGCGCAGTTAGTCAACTCACCGGAACCCATACGGTAAAAAAATATATTTTAAAATACATTTTGAAATATATTTCAAAATATACAAAAATTGGCCAAAAAATATATGTGCTAAAATACATTTTAAAATATATTTATATATTTTAAAATCAATAAAACAGGGCAGTTCTTCATTCTGCGCCGATGTCCGTTTTGCTCTGTCCTCCTATAAAAACCATGAACATTTGAGTGTTTGACTAGTTTTAGATTTCCAAAAATTTGATATTTGTACAACTAAACATTTGAACTACAATGATATGCTATTGAGAGATACTTTTATGGGTACTTTTTGGTAAAGAAACTGGTGACAGAGTTGTAGGCTTTTTAGAGTACTATTAGCTAACCATTTAAACTGACTTTCAAAGCTGTTTACCTTTTAAATTGCTGTGGCTCAAAACCTCCAGTGGGAAGGCGGCCATTAGAAGAACACACACCATTGAACCTGAAAATAACAAAAACAAACAAAAAAACAGAACAATATATAAGAGTCCGGTAGGGTAATAAATCTCTTCTGAAGCAATATAGTTCATTTTGGGTGAAAAACAAAACATTCCTCTAAAATATATATACTGACATCAGCAATCAACATCATGATTGTAATTATTTTCTTTTTAGTACATCTACTGCTGTGTGCATGTGTCAAGCACTACGACTGTATCTATGCATATAAATTCACCATATATATCCTGCAAAAATGTTTTGTTATAGTCAAAAAAGGCAAACAAACAAAGGCATTCAATCAGAGGTGAGAAATTAATTGGGAATATCAATTATAGGTGAACTATTCTTTACCTACTAGCAATCAAGCTTCTTTAACCAAGAAGCTTGAAATATTTGAATGTAAAATAAAATAAATAAATAAATAATAATAAAAATAACATGATGTAATTAAAATGCACAACTTACATTAAGGAAATCTGCATTTGTATCCACAGGCTAAAAGTAAAACAGTAAATGTGTTAGTAATAGTACAGGTATTTGTAAAAAAAAAAAAAAAAAAAAAAAAAAAGAGGCAGTAACTGTGACTCTTCTAGTGGGATGCTAAATGCAGATATTTATATTTACAGTATAATACTGCATGTACAGGTAGCTGTGTTGTGAACTGTAACTGAATATTAGAGAATCTCAGAGAAATTAAATGTATTTATTTTTTGAATTTATCAATCATAAAACTGTCTATTTTGAAGGCCTTTTACGATAACGACTTTTTGTTGGTCGGTATATTGCCCCATAAACAATTGCGACAAGTTATGTCATTGTCATTTTAAGACCATTTTATGTCTTTGAATGTATAATCATAATATAACACCATAATAATGCAAGATCTACACACTTTCAATTGACAAACCAACATCTAATTCTTAAAGTATGTAGATCATTGAAATTATGAAGCAAAATATTAGATACCTGAAATACTTGACTAAATAGTAAATTTTCTAATAAATAGAAAACAATGTTATTTAATGTTATTGTTTTGTTGTCATTATATTTTATTTTTGTAAATATAATGGCAGATAAATTACATCATCAACAATTATTGAGGTCATGTACATGTATTGTGTGTTAAGTCGATATATCGATTATTGTGACAGGCCTACTGTTTTGGTATCATAACGAGCTTGTCAAACATGCATGACCACTAAGCAATGTCTAAGCAGTAGTATTGGTCTGAATGACAACAAACATAACTAGTGTTTTGGAAAATCTGTTAGAAAACAATTATTATTTCAATAATTATGATTAGCGTGTGACACAGACACTGCATAAAAAACTACAATAACAAATACTTACTTTAGGAGGATGGGAGAGGGCAGCATGAGGTTGAGACTTTGACATCTGTAAGAAACAAAGTCATGTATTACAGACAAGTCACTTAAAAATACATTAATGTGGCAGACTGTTCCCTGTTCAGATGCAGTGTATAAGTACAATCAGGGCTGTCACAACAATTGGGTGGGGCCAAGTGGCTGCAACCCTAGTTACAATGTGTAGGTATATATAATTACATATAATATATGTGAATAAAGCAAGAATCTGTTTAGGTTAGTCACTGTGCTGACTGATGCTTGCTAGGTTTATATGATTGCAAACTGCACAAAAACAACAACAGCAACAACATTAATGACAATGACAAACAAAATTACTTACATTTATGTAAATCTCACATCAGGAAGATCTGCATTCGATTTCATGGGCTGAAATAAATAGGCAGAAACATTACTGCTAAAAAAATAAAAAACAAAAACTCTGAAAAGCCAAAAAATTACTTAAAAAGCAAGGAAATGTGGAACATTGTAATTAGCGAACATTAATAAAGCATAACTGTTCTTTGTTTCTAACCTTGGTAAGTACTCTACGGAGCCCCTCTGATGACATGGTCCAAAAAATAAATAAGTTGTGGCCACGAAATATCATTTTGAGGCCACGAAATAGGTATAACGTGCCCACGAAATACTTATTTGTGGCCACGAAATAGGTATAACGTGCCCACGAAATACTTATTTGTGGCCACGAAATACTTATTTGTGGCCACGAAACACTTGATGATATATATATATATCATCCCAGGGCACATTCACTAGAACCTGCGTCAGCCATAGTACGGAGTCCTTGCTGTTGGTGATGTCCTTAAGGTGAGTGTATTATATTTTACATTTATTTCATATTGTTATCCCGCAATTCGGCAGTTATTTATTCAGACTTATATTGTTACTATGTTCTAAATGGTATCTTGTGTTCTGGGGGCCTCTGGATGTCTGGAGTTTTGATCTCCTGCATACCTGCTTCATGCCCTGGAGGACGGGGCTGTGGCCCCCCCACACCCTCTAGCAGATCATTACATGAAGGAACCTTTTAAAAAACAAAAAACAAACACGTCCATGCTCACAGGTGTACACACGGGTGATCACACCCACAAACTACACCCTTCTTGGCTCCTACCTCAAAGCACACTGTGTTCTGTTGATCTTATGTGCTGCACAATAATGTTTAATATTTAGTATTTACTGTCATATTCCCATATATCATTGTGATGTTGTTTATTCTATTACTCTTGTTCTCTTCTGCTTGTTTTCTTTTTTCTTTCTCAGCAGGTGACCCAGGTGATTGATATATGCATTTTTTTTTTCCTTTTTTCTTCTTTTTTTTCTTTTTCTGCTCATTCTGTTGGTTTTTGGTTTTTGCCCTTCTCCCCCGTCCCTCTTCTCAGCTGTTTCTCTTTCCCTCTTTCTTTCTCCCCTTCTTTCCCCCAGTCAAGTCTGTCCCGTATTCAGTAAGTGAAAATAAAATAAACAATAAAAGGTGAATCAAATGGACCATTATGGCAAGGCTGGGATGGTCAATTTGGTAAAGTAAATCCGTTTAAAAAAAATAAATAAATAAAAAAAATAAATAAATAAAATAAATGGTATCTGCTGACGTTTCAAATGTTGTATCCTCATGTTGTTACTACACGTTGTTTTGTTGTGCTAATATGTAGCCGTAAACTCATTTTTAACTGTAGGACGTGCGGCGGCCCCGCAGCACACTTTCAAAGTAGAGCAAGGCTGAAGGCTACTAATAAACGAGGTATGTTCAACATAAAACCTTAGTTCTCTGTGTCACGAAGGTGTCTCTCTTTTACCCTGGCCACATCACCATACTAGCTGGTGCAACTAATCTGGTCTGGACAATAATAACAGTTTTAGATGGAAAGCATCTTAAAATTTTGCTGAACATCTCCTTTGAAAGTAGCATCATGTGAGTCACACTTGTTAAGGTAATACATGCTAAATGAGCCGTAGCTTTCAATGCATCACCGGATGAAGCCTTGCAGTTACAGTAGCTCACATTGCCAAGGGAACTAATAAAGCATACAGTGATCGGAATGATTTTGTATTGATGCAGGTTGTCATTGCTCATACTGCTACTACTTAAACTCCAAGTAGACAATCGCTCCATTCCTCATTACCATAGATAATATCTAAGTAATAAAACAATCATTATCAAATTCTGATTTGCCATAGATAAAGTGATTTTATAGGTAGGCTATCATGTAAAAATCTGCTACATAAAATTTGTAACTGAGTGTAAAAATACTAATTTCATTTTCATGTGGTTTAGAGGTCAGCTATGGATACTCGGCTGCGAGAATTCTTAACAGAGCGTAAAGTTGAAGAAGATGTGATCAAGAAACTTGAAGATGAGAATGTAAGCCACTGCAGCTGTTGCTGTGTGCGTGCATGTGTCTGTGTGCTTGTTTTTGAACGGAGAGCCGCAATCCACAATTTACTATGCACATTCTAAAAAAATTTATTGAATTTCATATTTTTGTTTAATCAGTGACATTAATTAATGACATGATATGTTTAAAGAGTAATTTAAAAAGTAATTTTTGTTCATTTTATGTTGGACAAATGTGTACCACATTACCAAAAGTATCTGTTATCGAAAGTAGATAGCAAAAAACAACTCTAAAATATGCAGTTGTATGTATTCATTGTTTTTTTTAATATTGACAATTTTATTAATTTGTTATTTATATTTTTCAGATTGATGAAACTGTCATTCCCTTAATGACAGACAATGACCTGGCAAAGTACATCCCCAAAGTTGGCGACGTCACCATCCAGGAAAGAATCTATACTCTCAAGGCTATGACAAAGACTGACAGGAGCTGAGGGAATGCCTCCTAAAAAGAAATTGTCTCAGTGGGCAGAAAATACAAATGCAAAACGAACAGTGAGACGAATTAAGGTTGGCTGGATGGATTTTGATGAGGAGAAGGGTGGGTTCAAACAGGTGAAGTCTGTAAGTGGTGGTGGAACAAGGCATTTATCTGTAGATAAAAATGAAACAGTGTCAAATATCAAACTTATGGCTGAAAATCTGTTTTTCCCCAATGGCACCTCAAAAAAAACCAAAAGTCTTTCACACTATTCAACTCATATTGAGAGCTCACAGATGCATGTGGATGCTTCCAGTACAGTTGATGAGTTGTATAAGCAAAGTAAAGTCAAAATTCTGCGACTTTATCTGTGTACCAGAAAGAAAACACAACAGCAGCCCCAAGACGTAGAGGCCGATCATGCAATAACCCAGCCCTCTGTGGTAGATCTCACTGGCAATGAACCTAATCAGGCCGCTGATGATCTGTTGGTGGAAAACATAAATTCAGAACCATCAAACTTTGTAATTAATGATGGAGCTTCCATAAGTGGATATTTGGAACTGAATGACACATTACCATGGGATGGTCTGCCAAATATAGGTGAAAGTGAAGATTCTGATGCAGTTGTTATTATTAGTGGGGGTAACAGGGTGGATATTAGTGTGGTTGAACTAAACCCTGAAACACTGTTTACAGAAAAAGAGTCTGATCCACCTCGTCACACATTGTCTCTCTCACCGGGGCTAACAGGAGAGGCCAATATTCCTTACCAAGCACCCCCTGAACCACGATCTTGATCCGTAATACTGACTGTTAGAAGAGGTCATTGTCTTACTGATTTGATCAGTGCCTTTAAGGACTCAAACATTATTTCATCTGAGGTCAATATCAAAATGTTGTTACCAAATGGAGAGCTTGAACAGGGGGAAGGAAGTGGTGTTTTGCGGGACTGCCTGACAGAATTTTGGATGGATTTCTATGACAGCTGCACATTGGGAGTTGAGGTAAAAGTCCCATTCATCCGGCATGACTTTCAGTGTGAAGAATGGCAGGCTATAGCTAGAGTGTTTGTTGTAGGGTGGAAACAAGCTGGTTACTTCCCAGTGAAGCTTGCAATACCCTTTCTGGAGGAGATATTGTACGGCTCGACAACCAGTTGTTTAAAAGATTCCTTTCTTTTGTACGTCTCACAAGAAGAGCGATCTGTTCTCCTGAAGGCTTTGGATGACTTCAATTCAGTGGATACAGATGAATTGCTGGAAGTACTTGATGCACATGAGTGCAAGCAGGTTCCTACCAAGGACACACTGCTCCCTGTTTTGGCACAGATAGGACACAAAGTACTTATTCAGGCCCCAATGTTTGTAATCAAGTGCTGCCGTCCCGTTGTGGGTTCTGTAGCTGGTTTACTCCCACCAGAAGGACTGTATCATTTCATTGCAGAAAAAAAACCGACTGTAAAACCAGTGAAGGAGCTTCTAATCTTTCCAGAGGAGATGACAGCTGCCCAGTCAACAGTTTCTCATTACCCGAAAAGATACATTGGAGAAATTGATTTCAATTATCTTCAGCTTTTCCTGCGGTTCTGCACAGGATCCAATCTGTTGGATAAAGCCATACTAATTGAGTTCATAGAAACTACAGATTTCCTCCGCAGACCACAATCCCACACATGTGGATGTGTACTAAAGCTGCCCCTTGGTTATCACAGCTATCCAGACTTTCGCAGTGAATTTAACAGCATTCTCGCAAGCTCTATGTGGGTGATGGATGTGGTGTAGGTCAGTGTTACCCAACCTTGGTCCTCAAGGCACTCTGCCCTACACGTTTTAGGTTTTCCACCCTAACAGTTCATAGAAACACGGGTGTAGTTAACAGTAACATGAAGGAATGAATGTGAATGTTCAATAGACTGGGTGGTTCTCTTAACAGTGTAGCCCGTTGTGCCTTTTTAATGTGCAGCCTTTTCATCTGGTCAGTAATTGCTTTCTTAGTTTCTCCCCCCAATTAAAATAGTAAGCTAAAGGGAATGTTCAGGTTTTTTGAAGTGGAGTTACCTGTAGTAGACAGCACTTAGCACTCTGACTTTGCAGAAGCAGCAGTGAGTGTTGGGGACAAAATAAGGCAACAAATTGCTTGGGGAATGAGACCACAAAACAACACCAGTTGAAAATACATATACATATATAAATAACATTTTCAGTGCTTCACCTGGTAGGAATCCGTACACTAAACATAGAAGTGCATCTGTTCCTGCTGCACACATTGTTACTGTGTTTCTGGTTAGTGCCAAAATAAATTACTAATTTTAACATTCTAATACTTTTTTTACTACAGGAAGAGTAACAAATATTTCCAATATAGCATACAGTAACAGTTCTACAAACTGGAAGATTGCTGAGTGCTGTCTACTGTATATACATACATAAGTACAACACATTACAAATACCATATTCCAACTGATTAAGCATGTTCTATATTAAAGTATTTCAGATTTTTGCAGAAATCTTAATAGAAAAAAGAATGTGAAACTTTATGTTCCTAATGTATGGTGGCCCTGAGAGGCCAAACGGACTGCAACTTCAGAAAACACTTGCAAAAAGAAAAATGCTGCAAAAAGGAAAACGCTGCAAAAAGAAAGACGCTGCACTGCAACTTCAAGAAAAAAGCTGCACTGCAAAAAGAAAAAAGCTACAAAAAGAAAGACGCTGCACTGCAACTTCAAGAAAAACGCTGCACTGCAAAAAGAAAAATGCTGCAAAAAGAAAAAACGCTGCAAAAAGAAAAGCGCTGCAAAAGCACGCAAAGCACAACGGAAATAGGAAAAAAGACAACGGAAATGTTCCTGGGGAGACAATAACCCGACGGACCAGTTGCACGAACCAAAACATGCTAACCAGTGCGCTAGGACTGGGACACACTTCAAAGAAGTGGAGGAGAGGTAAATGTGTTGTAATCTCATGATTCTAATAATACTACAGATATGTTTGCAGTGTTTGGGAGTAACGAAATACATGTAACACTGTCACGTATTTAAAATACGAGTAACTGTATTCCGTTACAGTTACTGTGTAAATAGGTGGTATTCAGAATACAGTTTTTTTGTTGAAATAAATAGATTACACATCATTATTTTCCTATTTCGTATGTTAGGCTATGCCCTCTCTATTTTTTGTTAATTCCACTCTGGTGGAAACCCAAACAAAACAAGCATTAAGAGGCTCTAATGCCTGTGTCTCAGTTTCGCGGCCCATGCCACCTCTACTTGCGGCAGTATAATGACATGACAAAATATTTTCAATAATTATTGTTCAAAAAATTATTTAATATTAAGGCAATAGGCAGAGTATTACAGGCATATCGATAAAGGATGTGCCCTCATGTAGTCATGTATTTTTTTAAACGCTCTGGAACAGCATCCTTCACTCTTCTTCTCATTCATGTGCTACACTGAGACCAGGCTGACAGCTGATCTTCTTGAGAACATCTTCCATGTGCAATTTGGTCCACCTGGCAGCTCTAGGCGTCAAGAGGAGACGAGTACTAAGCTACTGGCAAGACTATCTGCTTTCTGTAGAAGGTATTAAATTTGGTTGAAAAGGTTGAAATGAGTACATTTATGTCAGCAAAGTGTAATGGCACCTTTTTCCTGTTTATTATCATTAGAAATAACTTTTATTCTCTTTACATTTTCAGAGAGAAATGGAAGTCTGTCTCTTGAAGACATCCTTATGTTTGCAACTGGACTGAGAGAAATTCCTCCTGCAGCAATTCAGCCAAAGCCACAACTTCTTTTCCAGACCACTTCACGCTTCCCTGTAGTAGATGTCTGTGCAAATACTATCAAAATCCCAGTGCTACACAGTTATGAGGACTTCCAAGAAGCCATAGATTATGGCATCCAGAACTCTCCTGGGTTTGGGCTTCCCTAAGGTCCAAGTCCTTTTGCTTTTAAGCCACATTTATGGTTTTAGCAAACATTCGAAGTTTGTGATTTTAAAATCTGAAAATTTTGTTTCTAATAATTTATAATAATTTGTGTAAATCACATAAAGTTTAATGCATCGCAGAAAGTTCAATCAGGTTTTGGAATTTCAAAAGCATAGTATCATAGTGGGACAGTTGAACAAGTTAGACATATTTCACTGTGTTAAGAAATTGCCAATGTAACAAAATAAAACATTTCTGAAGTATTCTAATGTACTGAGACACGCTAGTATAAAAACACAGGGGAAAAAATCTGATAAATTCAGTTAAAAGGCTTTATTTAATCAAACACTTCTGTGTTTGATTACATTTTTTTGTAAGATATGCAAGTTGTTCTTGGAGTTAAAAAAAGAAATAGGAAAAACCCACATGAATACAGGTCTCACTGAATGCTTTTGTAAACCTTTGTTTGTAAAACAGATCTCCAAATTAATCAACGTGTTTGTTACAACACCTAATTAAAAGGAACAAGTTATTTTGTACAGTATGGTCTTTTGATTTCTTCAGGTCGAAAGCGTACACACTGAAAAGTTGACGGTAGTGAAACTATTTATATAAAAACTATGGTACTATTTTTTTCAATACTCATTAAAGTTGGTTTGTGACAATTAGTGTCAGTGGTAATTGTACCCACATCTAGCAGATGATTTTACATTGACTTCTAAAGTCCAGTCATATTTTTGAGTGTTATATAATTTTCAACTGCAGTAGTCCAGTTGACTGGTCGAGGGAGCTCACTCTGTCTTTCCAAGTTTGTGAAATGAACCTGGAGATTGTCGTCCCCACATAGACTGTACTGAGCAGGTAGAATGTCATCAAACTGGTGCAGGATGTCTTGAGGCACTTGGAATCCACACTCTCTTCCACCATACCTTAGGTCAGTCAGAAAAATGAACAAATTCAGTCACTTCTCCAGGTACTATCCTTCAAGGTTACAGCAAAAGCGCAAAGTCAATCTTATAATTAAAAGTCAGTTCTGGAAATTGTGATTTTAAAGAATCTTAATTATGCATATATCTACATTTGTCATTTTTAGCCAAGATGTGATCCAAAGTTAAAATATGATTGTCTAACATTTTTTTTTTTTTTGGAAAAAAATATAAAAATAAAAAGTATGTGCATGAAGTCAGAGAACAGAACTAATGGCAAAACACAAGTGGCAGCTTTAATTTCTATTCAGCAAAAAGGTGAAAACAACAAAATACACTATTCAATTGCTAAAGTGTGTGTAATACCTGCTGTGAGTAACAGTTAGGGAAAATTGTTAAACCTAAATGACATACTGCTTACTTAACTCAAGTGGTTAGGTCAAGAAAGAAAAGAGTGCACATAATGGATGGACTGTTCCTGAACCATTTTATAAATGAACAAAAGGTTTAATAACAGCAAGCTGGACAGGTATCCTGCACATACAATACACTATACTGAGGAAGAAAAATTTTAGTAAAACTATGAAATAAAATACATGGACTAAATACATACCTATGAGGCAGGTGATACATGGCTTCTGGTTTACCAGATGGACAACAAGATTGGCGCACAGGTCGGATGGTGTGAGTGTTCCAGAGATCTCTGTACTCGTCAAGCTCTTTTTGCAAGACATTGAGGAAGACATATCGTAGAAGGCATTTATGTTCATGACTGCCGTTGAAAAGATGCCTCTCCCTCAGGTCACTGAAGAGTTCAATCCAGAACTGAGTTCTAATGGTGGAATGACAAGGCATATAAAATTTAATAACACAAGTAATTCAATGTAATTGTCCTCTTTAAAAAAATAGTCGTAATCTTAAGAATATTGAAATGTGTGCAATTTCGTTCAAAGAAAAGCTTATTCACATGTTCTGAAGTGTTTCATCAATGCACTGCAGGAAGAAAAAAGCAACTTCACACAAATAACAAAATTTAACAAAATGATTAATCCTTCTGTTATTCCTGCATTTGGCAGTTGAACTTAAGAAAAGTTGTAATATACAGGTCTGTCCATATAAATGTACTATTTTGTTTCTACATGAACACTGAAGCTGTTATCACTTGTTAGATACCACACAGAAATCCAAAAGCTAGTGAAAACATCAGTATTTTTTTTTTGGCACACAAAGTCGAAGAAATGTCTGAAACGAATGACCTCCTCTAACAAATTTCTGTCATGTTGGATCAATGTTCTTATATTACTCATATTACAGTTCTCAAATTTGAAGAAACCCTTGTTCTTTTATTTATATGACTCCCTACAGGTAAACTATTTGATCTAGATGTTAGTTTGGTACTACGTAGGCACACAAATTTGAATAAATTTTACTCAATTTTAAATACATCAATCTTCATAATTCATAATAATTTATTAAAATGTTGAATGTCAGTTTGTTTGTTGTTTTTTATAGTTCCTTTTTAGGACTTTTGTGGAATGTCTGAGTAGGAGTTTCTTTTTGAGTGTGTTGTTTTAATACAAACAAATGTCACTGGTATACCAAACCATTTATTATATTTTTTGAAGCAGTTGTGCATCACATGAGAAAAATGTGTAGGTGACTATGTTTTTCTTTGTTTGTTTGTGACTGTAATTTAATATTTGAGTATAAAACCCCACCCACAAAAAAAAGTATATCGCTGACCACGAAACACCTTCAGAACCATTCAATTTTAGTTTCAGAATATATTTTAAAAGCCATGTACCTTTGCTTTCTGAACGAAGACCACCAACTTTCAATCCGTTGATTTGTAGTTGAGGTACCATACATATGACTGTGGGCTCCTGCAAGTTCATCTCCATGGTCTGATCTTAAAGCACAGTGAATGGCTGCCATTGTGCCATTTTCTGTGCCACAGTCTGTACGAAGGCATGCTGGAAGTTGACCAAACCGTGACAAGCACTCCATATAATATTTTGCAATGATACCTGGGTCATTATTTGAGCTGCCACAGCTGAGCCACATAACTTTCCTTGAAAATCCATCGACACATGCACTAATAGCAACACCAAAGGGCTTCAGCTTATTATAACCATCCACATGCCACACTTGATTTGGTCCTTCTGAAAAATATCCTCTTCGAACAAACCTGCGTTTACAGCGACGCTTAACACCATATGGATCTAGTCTTGAGAGTATGTGCATTACATCATTTCTTTTAACTTTCAGATTATACTTTTGTCGCAGTGTCTGACACATGGATCTGTAACCCAGAAGCTGACCTGAGCCTCTCAGTTCTTGTGTAACAGTGGAAATGACAATGTCAGTGGGAGTAAAGTCTGTCCTTCTAGTCATTCCAGCATCTTTTAGCCTCCTCTTTAATGTTCTCAGACTCATACAAATATTATGCTTGTTTTCAGGAAAATCCAGGATCACTTCATATGTATGGCCCTCAGAGAAATACTTATTGATGATGTCTGTGACTGAGACTGGGCCTAAGGTTGAAGAGAAAACATGAAAAGATAATTACGACCGCAGGAATCCACAAATGCACTTAATAAGTGTTTTTAAAAAAAATACCACATCTGAAACAAGTCTCAATAAACATGACTCAAGTATTTAATCTTCTTGATGTGTGCTTAAATAAAGGCCAGCAAAAGCTCAAAGAACATGGACCAGGATTCAGGACTTATCACTCTCATTAAGACCTCTATGCTGACAACTCAAAATGAGCAAAATTAGAGAAGTTAGAAGAATTTCGTCACTGTGTACATATGCCCTATTAAGTCATAAACTAGTTTTTAAAATTATGCCGTAGAACCGGTGGCAGGCTTAAACCAGAATACAGTTCTTAGTACCTACCAGTTCATGCCTTTGTCATGGTCTGTGGAATGCGTGATGCTCGGGCAGCCACGCCCCCGGGCTGGGCCATCACTAGCACACCTGCTCTCCATCCCAGTGATTACACGGAGATCCACTTAATCCGGCGCTGACGGATGCTCCACGCCAGTCCGTAGTCATCCCCACAGTGGTAACCAGACTTCCACGAAAAGTGTGCATTCTCTTCTGCTTGGAACTTTGTTTAACCTGCCTACTTCTGTCCAGATTTCTACTCGGCGTCTGCTACCTGCCTGTCCTCCGGCTCAACTGGATCTCGCGGCGCTCACCTGGCCCACTCGCCATTCCACGGACTTCCTGCCCCCACGGACTGCCACACTTCCCTCCCGAGCTCCCACGGTTCCGTTCTATCGTAAGCCCCTACTCTAACTCAGTCCTGATATGTTCTCCCCGCTTCCTGGCTCCCTAGTAATCATCTCCCCTTTCTATTGCATCCCCCCGCCGTCCCGATCCCGGCTTCCTCGTGTCATTGTTTCCCCGGATTTTTAGTTTCTGTTTTGCTCTCTACTTTCCCCGGGTCGCCTTTCGTTGTTTTAATAAAGTGTCTTTTTGTTAGCTCGGAGTCTGCGCCTGGATCCTTTCGTGCCCGCGCACCACGGCGCATGACAGCCTTTGCGTTTTTGGAATTCTGATTTATCTTTGCATACAGAGTCTTTAACAATACAAAAACCTTAGAATAAGGAAATGAATATAGTACTTTGGAATGGCACATGAATAATAATCCCCCCCCCCCCCCCCAAAAAAAGTTTAACACGCACTACTAGAGCTACTGTGGTGTATATAAGTCATTATGAAGCAATTAAAAGGTGAGCAATAAATACTAGAACTTATAGGAAAGTGAAGTGCTTACCATTCTCTATAAAAGGTGCTAAAACTTGAATGTTAGTTCCACAGGACCCACAAAAAACTCCAATTTGCCCCACTAGCTGGATTCCACAATATGGACAATACATTGCCTGATGAAGACAATGCCAAATTAAAACCTGAACACATTAACTGCAATATTCCTTAATGACTTTGACTTGTTAGTATTTGTTCTCGAGTTTCAAAAAGCTTCATTTCTAAGGCTACATTAAACATTATCTTTGTTAGAATTATCTTTGAATATATATTCCAGATATCTGTAGTATTATTAGAATCATGAGATTACAACACATTTACCTCTCCTCCACTTCTTTGAAGTGTGTCCCAGTCCTAGCGCACTGGTTAGCATGTTTTGGTTCGTGCAACTGGTCCGTCGGGTTATTGTCTCCCCAGGAACATTTCCGTTGTCTTTTTTCCTATTTCCGTTGTGCTTTGCGTGCTTTTGCAGCGCTTTTCTTTTTGCAGCGTTTTTCTTTTTGCAGCATTTTTCTTTTTGCAGTGCAGCGTTTTTCTTGAAGTTGCAGTGCAGCGTCTTTCTTTTTGTAGCGTTTTTCTTTTTGCAGTGCAGCTTTTTTCTTGAAGTTGCAGTGTAGCGTCTTTCTTTTTGCAGCGTTTTCCTTTTTGCAGCATTTTTCTTTTTGCAAGTGTTTTCTGAAGTTGCAGTCCGTTTGGCCTCTCAGGGCCACCCTACTACTGGGTTTAGAAGAAAAGTTGTCAATTACAGAGATTGGTTACATTGTAAAGAGGTTTGTATAACATTTTAGAAATAACTGTTATTTTATCCTGTTATTATATGCAAAATACAACCTGTTTTTGAGTATGGTGTATTTTGAAAGACACCAGTAAACCATTCTCATTTGTACAAAACTTTGTCCTCTCTGTTACATTCTATACATCTTTAAACATGAACAAGTCTAATGACACCGCTGAAAGTTATTTAACTACTCATTCTATAATGTCATACACGTGCTGTGATTTTTAAGAAAAGAAGCCGTTCTTTATCAAACATGGGATTGCTTTAATCTATTCCACAATAACAAAATTATAGGCTCAAGAAACATTTGGAGCATTGGTGACACAACTATGATTCTACACTTTAGCCTACTTGGTCTTCTTGTCTAATTGATCACAACATTAGATATATTGCCAGTCTATGTGGTTGTTATCCAAGGTGCTCTTGTTTTTGTTAAAAATGAACACATTTTTGGTACCAAAAACTATTATGAACAACTTTTGATGCTTTAACAGTGTGATAAGTTTAACTCAATCCCAAAAGGATTTATTTTTTTCTAACCTGTATCATATTTTAGTTTAATACTCCACGCTTTGTAGCTACCAAGAAAAAGCAACACTTCATGATGAGTTCATTTACTGACATGGATAAAATGAAAATTATGTTAAACAGTCTTTTCTGATAATTTTGATACAAAGACAAGATAACTACACACTGGAGAAAAACAATTACTTAATAATAAGTACATTAAGCTGTAGGAATACG
The DNA here is from genome assembly GCF_057382095.1 of Aulonocara sp. 'chitande type north' Nkhata Bay. Classification (NCBI taxonomy): domain Eukaryota; kingdom Metazoa; phylum Chordata; class Actinopteri; order Cichliformes; family Cichlidae; genus Aulonocara; species Aulonocara sp. 'chitande type north' Nkhata Bay. Next base: position 12,552,783 of record NC_141345.1, read on the forward strand.
TACTGAAGTACAAAATGTACTACATTTGTATGTTTGTGTCCATTTAAGTAGACTCAAATAACTGTGAACGAACTGTATCCCTGAGATGAAAATATAAATCAAGGGCCTGGGACATGGTATATGGGAATTCCAAGCTTGATTCCTCCATTATTATTGTGCACAAATCAAACACTTGCACATCACATGGGACTGAACTAACAAAAGTGCAGCTATTTTTACACAAGGTCAAATCTTCTGTCAGTGGAACGAGACAGTCTTCTGCACCCCAAAGGTGAGGGGCCATGTACATGACATCAGGTATTCCACAGGGCACGTTGTTATTCTTTGAGGGCCTTATACGGTGAGCATTCCAAACACTCCGGATGTCATTCAATACCTCCTGACAAAGAAACAAGAATTAGGTCAGAGCTGTAATACAAGGCATTTTTAAAATGATCGAAAATAAGTGTGGTGCATCCTTAAATGAATTGAAAAGCAGCAATGTTTGGATGCAATTTAATGAAAACCAAAGGAAGAGGGAGTGATTGCAAAAAAAAGAAAAGAAAGAACCACACCAGGCAAACCACTGAGTTGTGGGATCTGGGCTTTATACTAATACTAATACTAATCTTGGTCCGGATGCGCAAAGCTTTTCAACTTTATGCGCATAATACAGGTGACAAAATCAATATTTTTCAATCCCATGAGGGGATCCAATATCATCTCAGACCTGAATGTACCAATGATAGAGCGCTGAAGAGTTACTGATGCGTGAAGCCTGACTGCTTTTGACAGACTGGCAGTGACAGATCGGTAGCTGCAGCATAACTGATGCAGAATGAGCGCAGACAAGGATAATGTCCTCCGATCAGAAAAAAACAACATTTAAGTCGTGCTGACTTCTGATCAGTTCAATTGGCAAAGTGTTCCCTGATTTAAAAACTTTGGCTGGGTTGATGCTTCAGCCTCCATTACGCACATACAGAGCGCAGTTGACCTACTTCAACAACGTTAGGAATACATTGCATTTACCGTTTGGTAAAGGTAATGTCGTTTTAACTATGTAAACGATTATTTTGTTACCCTTACTGCTAAAACAGTGTAATTTAATGTAATTAATTACCACCACTGGTTATCATAATATGGGCCATTTACCTGAATGATTGGCATGAAGCAGAACTGTGACAGAGCTTTGTCAATGAAATCCCCAAAGAAGAATCCTTCGTCCTTCAGTTCTCCTAGAAGCTTGATCCATGACTCGACTCCTTCTTTTCTCATCACTCCCCACCAGCTCTCAATTCTCTGGTTTGCGGTACTTGCTCCTGTGACGTAGCTTCTGTCTCCTGCTCTATCATCCCCGTCATTTCTCCGTAAATAACGCTGGAGGTCTCTGACCAACACGTTCTCAGTGCCCATGTCAGTTCGTACGAGCCTGGGGAAACCCCCACGACTCTCCACTGCTTCCACAAAGTAACCTCCGATAACCTTTGGGTCACTGTTAGTGTGTGCGGCCCGCAGCCAAATGATGTTGCGTGAGAAACTGTCGATGCATCCATTAATACATATCCCATATGGCTTTAGTTTGTCATAAGAGTCTATGTGCCACACAAAGTTAGGCCCCTGAGCAAAATATTGCCTCCTTCTGAGACGTCTGGTCTGGCGAACCTGGGAACCTACTGGGTCCTGTAAAGAGATGAGGATCCTGACGTCTCCTTTCCTGATCGCAATGCCGTGTTGTTTGCACTTTGTAAACATCCACCGATAACCGTGATCCTTCCCAGGCCCTTGCAGTTGGTTCACAATAAAATCTATCCCGGCGTCCAGGTCGTACTTACGTCTGTAAAGCGACTTGGCTCTCAATATCCAGTTTAAATGTCTCTCCGTAATGATGGTTCCTTGCATTGCAAGGCTTTTCAAAATGCGTTTGTAGCTCATTCCCACCCTAAAATAAAACTCAATCAGACTGTCTCTGTCCATGGTGTATTTAGCCTATTTTTATGCTTGTGTCTCTACGCAGCTGTCCAGGAATTCTATCAATAAGATGTGCGCACGTTATCTATTTCGTGGCCACAAATGCGTAATTCGTTGCCACGTTATACCCAATTCGTGCCCACAAATTAGCATTTCGTGCGCACGTTATACCTATTTCATGCCCTCGAAATAGTCTGAAAAGAGCTCTCAGCGAAGGCGGTCGCACTTTTCTCCTCTCCTCCTCACCCTTATCTCCCCTGCTTAGCCTCTATGTCCTTGTCTTGTGTGCATTTACTTTCCCTGGAACAGTCTCTCACTGTCGTTCTCTAAAACCTAAAAGAGAATTATGGATTTGATCAACTGGTCTCTGAGTGCTATTGACACCCTTTTCTCAACGAGAAGTCGGGGCTCGGGAGAGCCTGAGTGCCCTGGAGGGACTTTCCCTGCCGGTTACACGATGGACGGGTGGCAGAACTGGAGGACCGTGTGCCTGGCGGGACTGTCGATCGAGGACGCTGAAGATATCTACCTATTCGGAACCATGATAACAGGGTTCATGCTGATCGGCGTTGGCTTAGCCCTGGTTTATCAGAGAAATAAGAGAGCGGAACCGGCTTTTCAAACCCCCACAAGGCTGCCCGCTGGATTCGAAGCGACGGGACGAGGCGAAACCTCTCACAACGAACGTAATATGGTCAACACCTTGGAGACGCTTACAGCTGCTGTGAAGGCTCAAAACAACACCATTGAGCGTATGAGGGGAAACATCAGCGAAAGGCCTGCTCAAAATGACACCCTTGAGCGACAGTTGGAAAACATCGCGGAACGGATCACTGCAGTTGTGAGGTCTCAGAATCAAAAGACTGACAACACCATGGAACAGAAGTTTGATACCATCATGGGGAGGCTCGCGGCTCTCCAACGGGAGATCGAGGGACCAGTGTCAGAGGGCTAAATTCGAGCTGCTCACAAAGGAGAAATCAACAATATTCAACATTTGGACACCACGGCGCCAGCTGCTAGGCCCAAGGCTGGAGCCCACCAAAACAACTCCCTGATAACGACTGTGTGATGACTATTCTTCCTGTCCCATGAAGGCCACCTGGGTTGGCTGGCAGACTGTTTACTTAGCCTGATAGAGCGAAGGACACTGTCTCCGCTGAACTATGGACACGCACACACATACACTTACACTGATAGGCACTCACTCATCCCCCCTCCCTTTCCAACGCCTTCGATGCTTGTTTCCGGCGAGGGAACACGGCGGGTCTGTGTGCCGCGCTGGAATGATAGCGCTGTGCAGGGTGGCTGCTGTGTTTCTTCGGATTATTCCTCACCCCCCACCCACCCCTGTGGCTTGTCATGTCTTCACAATGTTGTGCTGTGGACATTTATGTGCTTTTTTGTGCAAAGGAGTTTTTTGTTTCCTGTTCTCATGCTGTCCTACCATGGAAGCACAGCATGAGTAGGGGTCTCTTTTTTCCTCTTGTACTTTCCCCACTGTAGTGTACATTTCAATGTTTTTTCTTTGATTCTACCAATCTCCGACCTGTATCCCCATGTAATGTTTGTGCTATATGTGTAAGGTCGGGGGGGGGGGGGTCCCATTTCACTGCAGGGCAACCTGCATGTGACGAATAAAGCTTTGATTGATTGATTGATTGATTGATTGATTGATTGATTGATTGATTGATTGATTGATTGATTGATTGATTGATTGATTGAAATAGTATTTCGTGGCCACAAATAAGTATTTCGTGGGCACGTTATACCTATTTCGTGCCCTCGAAATAGTATTTCGTGGCCACAAATAAGTATTTCGTGGGCACGTTATACCTATTTCGTGCCCTCGAAGTAGTATTTTGTGGCCACAATTTATTTATTTTTTGGACCATGTCATCAGAGGGGCTCCGTAGTACTCTGTAGCCAGTAGGAGAGGTGGGATTTCTGTGAAAGCCAAATTAAATGTGAATAGGTTTTGATAGTTATTGTATATAACAAGTGTAAACAGTTTTATTTGTATTTTTTTCCCTTTCTGAGAAGGCAGAATAATAAGAAAAGGCAAAAGTACGTCACAATATAATCAATTAAGTTACATATTTTGATTACCAAATTATGGAAGCGTGGAGCTGCCACCCAGGCAAAAGAAAAATAGAGCTATATCACGTTATAACGTGAAATGTTTATTGTTCTAACATTATGCTTTTCATGCTTGTATAATATAATATCACGTTATTATAATATAAATAATTGTCACGTTCGCACAATATTGTACGGACGTGATAATTATGTACATTTTTCGTACAATGTTGTTCAAACATGAAAAGTATATTGTATAAACATGATAGTATATTGTTAGAACGATAAACTTTTCACGTTACGTTATACTTGTATTTCTCTTTTGCCTGGGTGGCAGCTCTACGCTTCCGTTCCAAATAAGCGAGAATAAAGTAATATTATATGGGAAAAGGCACCTGCTAGCTTGATGATGGAGGCTTCTTAGACTGGCCACCCGCCTTGGCTTCTTGTCGCCACTCCACGAAATAAAGGTCCGTTTCCTCCATGCCGGCTAATTATTCATCCTCATAAAATTCTTGTATATGTTCAGTTGGCAGAATTGAGAATTTTACATCTTCCAACCACTTAATTAACGCGAACATAATCGGCTTGTTTCTTCCCGTCTCCTGCATCCGGCCGTTCCTCTCGCTGTCGGATTTCGCGCCTCAGAGACGTCGTTATTTTTCAAAAAAAAAAAAGAAAGAAAGAAAGAAAGAAAGAAACAGCAACAACTACTAAAGAGAGTTTTTGCACGTTCATTGCACATTTGTGGGAATGTTTAAATATTTAATTTTTATTAATTACTTTTCATTATATCTTTATTTTATAAACTACCATGGCAATGCGCATGCGCATACACTTGTGCACGCAAAGGGCTTTGGAGTTGACGTAATGTCGCAATGCATTGTGGGAGCGCAGCACCATCTTGGCAGGCCACGAATCAAAACAAGATTGCTACGAACCATTCTGAAACGTAGTTCAAAAGAAAATGACGGTATAGAGACAGATTGTGTCCAGATCCAAAGAGACGGTACTTGATTGTTGAAATGTGGACCCGTATGAAATATAGCCGTGGAGTAGAAACCCTGAAGACCAAACCGCTATTGACTTAGCATGATCTACTCTCGTACCTTGTCTGTGGAGTCAGAGCATACACGGCGCACCAATTTCGCAATTATAAATCTCTGGAGGCGCACATCCAATTCACCAAGGACTGGGTACAAGATTTGGCTATTTTTAAGCCTCCACGTTGTGAGTACGCCGTCATTCAAGCAAAGGTAAGTCAGCTTGAGTACTGCAAGTAAAATGCGTTTGATTCCCCCCGAACATTCAAATTAGTGCTAGCAAAAATTCATTCATGAGGGGGAAATTACAGTGAGAACATGTAGAGGCTCTGTTAGAGGGATAACATAGTGAGTTCAGTGCATTGATGTGACATTGTCCTGAAGGATTTAGTTATTCTTTATGGTTAAAGAAATTGCCCTAATTAATTCATATTTATTATAAATAATCCTAATTACACATCTTGCTTCCTTGTTTGTGTCCTGTGTCCCTAAAAATACATTCTGTTTTAGTTTTATACATTGATTAATGACCTGCAGAATCCCCTTGTCATATTAGGTGTCCATAATTGTCACTTAAAGTCGAACTTTACGTTTTCTCCCTCTTGAAAGTGATTACATCCTTGCATTACATACTTTAGGTTCATTTTTTGCTGATAGGTTTCTAAAAAGAAACAGGCAGATGTAGAATATAACATGCAGCGTTCTATAGATGGATACATAAAAACACTTTATTTGTTACATTTATGATAAATGGATTTGAAAGTAAATAAAACACATTTGTGTCGGCCTTGGCTTATTAAAGTTCTTGTCTTTAAATGAACTTTGCCTGTGTGTGTTTCAGGTCCTGCACTCTTAAAGACTGAATGAACCAGCATTGCAGCCATGGGTCACTGTGAGCATCACAGGGAAGGTTGAAGCCACCCACTGCAGCTGTATGGCTGGAGTCGTGGAGACTTGCAGCCATGTCACTGCTCTTCTGTTTAATGTAGAAGCAACAGTGAGGATCTGTGGCACAAGGACTGTTACAGATGAACCTGCATACTGGGTTTTTCCTGGTAATATGACCAAGATACAGCCAGAGGTTGGCCATAAGATAGACTTCTCCTCTTCAGCTGCCCAAAAAAAGGTTCTTGATCAAAACATAAACAGACCATTCGTTGTGACAGGTAAAAGAAGCCGTCCTCAAAAAAGAAAAGTTCCACGTGCTACTGTGGAGGAGTTGGATCAACTGATGGGACAATATTTTTCCAAGCATAGTTCTGTTCTGAATAACCCATAATGTTTTAATTTAGGGGGCCATGTAAATACTTTGCATTTACCGAATATGTACTTACTAATTACCACTGTTCAAAAGTTGAATAAAGAAACAAAGAAATGTTTGCCTATTTTTAATTAAAAGCACTTTGTGGAACATCACATAGTTACAGTGTAGAATCAATGTTATGTATAGTTTACAAATGACAAAATGTTCAGATAAAATCATGATAGCGTTTAAGTAATATCACCCACTACTAGCATTCTGTAATTTACTGTCTCTTTTGAAAACTTATCACTACATAAACAGCACAAGACTTAAGAGTATTTAACAAGAGCATTTTTCCCTGGTTTTACTACCACACTGGGGCACATGTTCACCAAAACGCAGCAAACCTTTGCCATCTTATCCAGGAAGGTCACCTTTTTACGCACACATGGAAGAAGTAATCTGATTGGCATGGTGGTATGTAGCATGTAGTTTGAAGCAGGGATTTTGCCCCATGTGTAGTGTTGGAACCCAGTCAGGATTTGTTTCATTCATTTCATGGCTGGTTTGCTGCAATAATGCCAAATAATTAGAAACTCTATAAATAGAAGGTAGTTCTGCATGCTTGTTCTAAGTTTGTGCTATGATCTCAGAGCGCAATGAAAATAAAACTAACAGGCTATAAAGAATAATATGAACTTATTTAGAACTTACCTGAATGAAAATACTGGAGCAAACCAACAGATATCTGTGGCTGGTAGAGAACTGAATATCAGCTCGTCTCACAGCTGCTATCCAGGCTAGACGCCTCCAACACATAAGCCCCCTCGTGATGCTTCCAGGTGAGGAAACAATGAAAAGAGAGCCTGTTTTCAAGCTTATTCTTTTGCCGGTAGTGCAATCTAACATTACAACCGACCACACAGCAAGCATTTGTTTGGCCTGCTAATATGGCGCCTCGACCAAAAAATCCTGGCTATGCCCCATCCCGTAAGATCACGCTCCAGAGCCCTATTAACGTACGGATCTAGAAAGAAGACGCTGCATTTTTAACTCTGAGGGAGATGGAGAATGAGCCTTTTTCCAAAAAAAGTGGAGTGTGTTCCATCCATCCATCCATCTTCATCCGCTTTATCCGAGGCCGGGTCGCGGGGGCAGCAGCCTAAGCAAAGAGGCCCAGACCTCCCTCTCCCCAGCCACCTCCTCCAGTGTGTTCCTTTAAGTACTATATTGTATATATTGTCAAAAACTAAAGTGTACATAGCAGTTGTTGTATCTTGTTTACTGTATCACTGACAGATAATTTCAAAGTCAATGAACGCTACATTATAGTGATAGACCTTTGACTGTGTTTTGTTTGAATCCAACTGTTTTGTGCAGATGTGCATAAAACATGTTACTTTTAGTATTATTATTATCATCATTATTGCACTAAATACATTTTAAATAAAGGATACTTTGATATACATTCTACTGGAAGGTTGGAAATGTATTTTCTTCACCCTAAAATATGTTTTGAAATGTATTTTGGTTTGAAAGAAATATATTTTCAATTTCAAAAATATATTTTTGGAGCATCACAAATACAAAATATATTTACCATATATTTGAAATATATTTTGGCCAGGAAAAATGTATTTTTTTACCGTATGGGAAATGAACAAAAAACACAAAAACGGAGGTACATCGGCATCAACAAAAAGTGTCCGCGTTTCCCAACAAGCGGAAAAGTAAAATCCAATTTGTGTCTTCACACATAACCGTTTTCTTGAACAAGGATTAAAGAAAAACTCAGTGAGTAGCTCCGACCAGCATACGTAGCCTTAGCACTATTCTCCTTCTCTAGAGTTCTCAACTCAAGTTCACAAGCACTAAACAATCTCATAGTGCCACCTACTGACATTCTTTGGGAACAGCAGTTCATTTTCATGAGGCAAATTTTAGGTGGGTTACATTTAAGTTACTTGTAAACGTTTCACCTCTCATCCTAGAAGCTTCTTCAGTTCTAAGGTCAAATGGTGGAGAGTCCCAGATATAAACCTAGTGGGAGTATCCCCCCACAGAGGGACAAAAGGACCCCCTGATGATCCTCTAATCGCCTGAGCCAAGGTGTGAAACTGGGTGTGGGTCCCAATCAGCCAGAGTTTCGGGTGAGTTCATTGTGAAACCTGGCCCCACCTTATCATGCGAATTCCTGAGATCAGCTGGCCCAGGATGTGAGTGGGCGTTAAAGTGTCTGGGAAGGGATCTCAAAACTGGATTATAGATGGCAGAGAGTTGGTGTTGTAAACCCCCGCCTCTGTTCAAAGATGGTCGTTCACAGTGGACATAGATGGCTTCTTTCACTCCTCTTTCAAACCATCTGTCCTCTCTGTCCAAAATGTGAACATTGGCATCCTCAAAAGAGTGTCCTTTATCCTTAAGATGCAGATGGACAGCTGAGTCTTGTCCTGTGGAGGTGGCTCTTCTGTGTTGTGCCATGCGCTTGTGTTAAGAAATATATTCTAAAACACTTCTTCAGTAAAGACTCAGAGAACAGAAACACACAGAACTTCTTGCTAGCAAGGGCAGCCTCCAGACTGAGAGACTCGCGCCGAGAAACTGCCCCGGTCTTTTATTTATACTTCAGTGGGTGTGTGTGTGTGTGTGTGTGTGTGTGTGTGGGGGGGGGGGGGGGGGTCAGAGTGTGACCCCATAAAGACTTCCCTAAACCTGCTGGTCTCGAAGTCCAGCAGTTCATCAAACCAAAAGCACTTAGACTAAAACAGATATAGCTGCGTTAATCCTACCGTAAAACAAGGTACGACCTCTCTCATGCTCCTAGGATGTGGGGGTGAACACCCTAGAATGTTACAGACCTCCTAGGGTGTTCACAATCTTTCAATATGCCACCAACTATATACTTCTACACACAAATAATTACATGCAGCATTCTACCATATGCAAACTTATATCACTGAAAGATTATACTGACTACTAAGTACAATTTTCCTATTAACATTCCCTCCTGTTGTCAGTAAAACTTTAAGTGGGATACCAGTTTGTAACATCTTGTTGTACATTTTCTGTCACACCGTCATTAATCACACAAAGTCTTCATGTTCCAACAGGTCGGGGTCATCATCATCACTTGTCATGGCTATGTATGCAGCAACAGTAGAAAACATTATGCGGTTAATCATGAGTGTTAGACATGGCAATATACACGTTACAAAGACACAAAATAAAAGTAAAAATATCCCAATTCTGATGAATAGTCTTTTTAGCACCTGTAACCAGGAGCCAGTGTGAAGCTAAGAAAACCAGTCACTTGTATCACTTACATAGTCCTGATTTTGGGCCTGCTGGATCTGTCTCAAAGCATTCAGGGCATCAGTCATGTTTAATGAGTGTACATCGTCCAGTATGTAAGTGCAGCATGTGTTGTTGAAGAGGACACAAAGTCCCCTTTCTCTGCTGATATCATAGAGTAGTTCTTCCCTGGGAGTTGGTCCAGGAACATATATAGTGTGGGGTATGTTGCCGTGCTGGGTAGATGGGAACAGACATAATAGTCTCTATTTGCCGATTCTGCTTTTGTTCTGTCGTGAATATAACGGTACCAGGCATTGTTCATCCACGGATGGATGTGGTCTTGCATCATGTCTCTTAGGTGAGAGTTGTCGTGTGTCCATCTTTTCTGCCTTTCTCCTGGTTCAGCTGTTGTTTGCATCAGCTGGGGTCCTGTAAGGGTGAGCGTCTTAGTCAAGGTAACCAAGAGGGTCCTGGTTGCTCACCTCGCACTTGGTTGCCCTAGAGTTGATCAGAGGCTGGAGGTTGAAGTGCGAGCTTACCCTACGGGGGCTCAATCAGCACTCCACCCTCACCACTGAAACAACCAAGTGTGAGATTTCTCTATTGTGCTGTCTTGGGGGTGCCGGGGTTTCCTGGGACCTCAACCTTTTTGCAGTGGCTCTGATATATCCAGGAGGGTCTCTCCGCCATTTTGCAGGTAGTTAAAATGGTCAGAAGCACTTGAATTGACCTCTATCAACCCCCATCACCTCACTTCAGGCCTTCATCCTGCGGTAGGAATACTTATGACTCTTCTACTGTCCATCCTCTGCAGAAAAACCCCTTTGTGGAAAAGGGTGCTGGGTCCAGTTATCTTACTGCTGTTATGATCCCAGCAGTCTTCAGTGTGTCAGGGTATGCACAGTATAGTGACACAGCATTAGGTGATGTTCATAGGAAACTGCTGTCATCACCACCATAGCTTCCGGTTCCTGTGCTTTCACAGAATCATGATGTCATCCTTAGACTCCCTCTGCGCTGTCGATGGAGCTTGGCACGCTCCCCTCATCCTTCAGGTGCCCGTCTGTTGTCCACAATCTCCTCTGTTGGTCTCTGGAAAGCCCCCTTTGGCACAGCTCTCATTCCAACGCAGCTTCATGGTCTTTGCTGTGGCTCCAAAGTCTGATCTCATGATGGGCCCCAACCAGCTTGACCTTTGACCTCAACCACTGCCTGGGCTGTCAGCTGTGCCTGGAATGGTTCTTCCAGGCACAGGAATCTCTTTCTCAGGAGATTACTGCTGCACCTGTATTTCCTTGCTAGGAGGAAAAACTTCTATTTGGAGAGCATGTCAGCAATCATCAAACCACATTCTTTAGTTCAGTGAACTTCACTTATAGGCCATCAAAGCCTCATCTAAACACGGATGCATCACTTGCATAGGTTTAATACCCGTTGAATGAACTGTTAATCACACAAATCGCTGCAAAAATCATATAAAACAAAATTTAATGTTAATTCCAAAATTTTATGTTAATTCATTGTTTCATATTAATCCTGGATCCCTCATCTTGACACATGGACACTCCCATGAGTCAACTCATCAAAATCAGATTCCTGTCTTTAAAGAAAAAGATTAGCTAGATCATATCCCAGGTAACATCAGGGCATCTCCTCCCCTGGAGCAGCACCACCTTGGACCTATAATCCTGCAATAAAAATGTTAGTGTGTTTTGCATATTAAATTTGCTTAAAGACTGGCTCCGCTAGGAGCCTGCATACACACCATCATGGCCTGGAAAACAAGATCTGGAAGTGAAATCAAACTTCACACTTATAAACAATTATATCATAAAAATAATAAGCATTCAGCACTAGCAAGACAAGTGTCATGTGCAGGTTTTCTCAGTAAACTACAATTATTTCCATAATTTGCCTCAGACATGGATCATCCCATGTACCCAGTCAACATTAATGTAATCAGTGACTTCTCTTAGCAAAGTCACTCAACTCATCAATCACTATGAGCTCAGTAGCCCATCTTCAACTATTCCATAAACACTGCATCCCTTATTTGCTTTTCTCATGTCACTTGTCCGCTTCTGCTGAATCTTCTACATGCATTCTTAGAAAAACAAACATTAGCAATACACATTGACTGTGGTCAGACGGTGGTCAGACACAGGTCAAACGCAGGTCGACAGGTTCCAGAGGTGCCATAAAAAGACCATAAAGTTAGCCATCCATAGCTGTGGAAAAAATGTCATTCACATCATCAAAGTAACCTTCACATTTTCCCAAAAACACAGTGTAAAAGCATCACCAACTCATAACCTGTAAACACAGTTTCCTTCACACATAAACCCAGAAATCCTGTAGTAGAAAAACATTAACTAATCCTCTTATAAATCACATGATCAAAACTGAAAAACTGTGATGCTGTAGAAAAGAAAATACAAATGTTAGCGCTGCGCAGGCGTATACACACTTTCTCACAGTTTCCTCTGTGAGCAACACAAGGTAGTGAATAACACCCCTGGTAGATGCACAGACACAGAAAATGGCATTTAAAAGGTAAAACCATCACGCAACCTCGAATGTTGCTGTCATCTTTCTGCTCCTGTAACAGGAAACATAAATTCATCCACCCTTTGTCCTGTCTAGGTGGAGGTTAACCTTGAGTTGTGGTCAAGTCTTGTCAGCTTTTACCAGTCAGTCAGTTTGTTTGTTTTTTATTTCCATTCATTCATTCATTCATTCATTCATTCTTTGCTGATAGTGGAAACCATCGTCGCATTTAGTTTCCACTTTCAGCAAAATGACATCATTTCAAAAGAAAAAGAAGAACTTTTAGATCAGATTTCCTCGCTGAATCCTTTTTAGGAAGGGACTCTCATTTTCTAATTGTCCCAAATAAGTGGCTTTCTCCAGAGCCCATTTTAATGTGGAGAAACTCACTTGTAACGGTTTTCTCGACATGTCGTATAGCGCTTTTAATTCCCGACGTACAGATCTGCTTAAAGAAAAGAAATTGACAAACAGAAATCAGTGCCTGTTCAAAAAATGAAAAATGAAAAATAACAGAAATTATCAAACAAAACTTTCAGTGCACTGTGAAAGTATCAAAATAAAAAGGCCTTGTTAAGTCATGACACAAGCTCAGGAGGGTAAATCATACCATTAGCATGGTTTATCATACCATCATACTAATTGGCAGGCTCAACTTCACAACAAAAGAAATCATCAGCTAGATTCACTCCAAACCAACCATCAGCTGCACAACACACAACATAATCCCAATGTCCTATTAGCTATGAGTTTAATCCCCAGGTCTGTGCTTTTCACTCATTTAAGCCACAGATCTATTTTATTCAATTTTCCTTTTTTCCCTTCATCATAAAACATGTGACATGTTGTCATGCACTTCACAAAAGAAGTTTGTTCTTATGTATTCAGAGTTGTGTATCTAGATACAGGATTCACTCGCACATCAAAACAGGAAACTCAGTGTTTTAGAGTCTCCACTCAACAAACTCCAAACATCCCATTCACTCGTGCTACAATTCAGTCACCTTTCATTAATCTAAGAACAATCAACTAATTTGCATATCAGCTATTAACCCACTAAGTTGACAGGACGACAGAAATGTATGTTCAAAATAGTATCACAAAAATAGAATTTCCCTCATACAGTAAATTACTTGTGCTGCATCAATCAAGCAGCAAGCATCTCCCAATTTACTATATTAACAACTAAATTTATTGTCTGATCACTGGTTGGTCAAACCAGAATCTTTTTTCCCACAAAGTTAAACTGTTGTCCTGCAACCTAGAGAGTCAAATTCAGTATTTGATAACAAGTGTCTGCTAAATTGACACTATTTTAACACTGATGAGAGATAACAAGCTGATTTTCATTGCATGTGTGTTTGTGTTATTAGGCAGGTTTAATCAATGTCTGTGGAGCTGCATCTCCAGCAGGGCATGTTCTTAAAGCTGCCTGTCCTACAGACTTCTCTGCTATTATTTGATCATTTTGTAACTGATGTGCTATGAGTCCATTGGTCTTTGCATCACACTAAGTGACTTGGACAAGATGATAAACAGACTCACATGTTTAAGATGTTGTCTAATCTTCATGAGTTCTCTTGTGTTTGGAAGTGTTAGTAGGGTTAATGCATGTTCTGCTTGTGTGTGTGATTTTGTATATGTTTCTTTTTTACAGTGTTTCAGACTCCTTCTCAATTTTCCAACTTAAGCAGTCAGTTTTGTTTTTCCCAGGTTTGCTAACCCAAATTTTGATTTCCCCACATTTAACACCAGCACTCCTCTGTGTTCTACTTACTCACCCTGTGTCCTCTCACTCTGTTGTCCTCTCCCACTTCAACAGTCCAATAGCCGGCAGTTCTCCTTCAGCTTTGTCCTGTGTTCCACTGTCTCTTCTTGCCATCTTCTCCAAAGGTGGCAAATGTCAAACTCCAACAGTCTCCTCAGTTCTCCTCAAAAGTTTTCTTCACATGCATAGTGAAGTTGCAGCTTGTTGGAAACACAGTGCCATTCATCCGATCAGGCAGGATGATGGGTTTGCTCTTCTTCTCTGATGCTGTTTGTCCACATTGCTGCTGCTTGTTGGGACTCTTTGTTCAGGACTTTACTGCTGTCTCTTTATCTGCCATGTTATTGCTCTTTGGAGCTGCATTCCTTGTCTTCAGGGAGGAGTGAGAGTTTGCTTGTGAGTTTGAGAGACACATGGTGCTGTAAATAAGTTAACCAGAAACTTGGCCTGAATGTTTCCAATGATGTTAAACTATGACTTTCTTCCGACCGCTGCATGTGGAAAATTGATTCAGGTCTGCTTTGCACCTGAAAGTGACAAACTAAGACATTTTCATTATTATTATCACTGCTTCATCTCTCTCTCTCCCTCTGTTTTTGTGAACAGTCCTTTCTTAAAAGCAAAAAATGAGATTGTAGTTGTTCTTGGCTGATCAACACAAAACCCTTTTCCTATGATTATTTTTCATCTACAATGTAAATTTTGTCTCTTCTTCACTCTTTTTTTTTTTAAATAGCTGGTGACCTGCAGAATCACCGCTCTCACAATCAAAGGCAATTACTTTTACACAGCGCACAGAAGCACTGTGACATCAGACACATTCACACTCACTTTTTCATCTGCATAAATAAATCACATGGCTGATGATATGTGCCATATCCATAAATATGATCACCAGTTTATTTAACTATTTTTCCACCCAACAAAACAAATAAACAAAAACATAATGCTGATGCTATGTACACTCTACACATGAGTCAAGATGCAGAAAAACTGCTCACGGAAACGCTGCACACTCTAGTTATCACAGTTCTGTTTCCCTCTCTTTGAGGAGTTCTCAGACAGCTCTCGATCTGATGATGTGTAGCTTGCTCATCAGCTCAGAAGAGACCGTAACGCAACTTCACAGTGGTCGCGTGCTTTGCCCCACACAGTGGCAAAGTCTTGCACTTTCATATTCAATTCAGCTTCTCCATCATGTACCTTTAGATGTTTCATGCAGGGTTCAACATATTAGTTGTTTTCACAGGTGTGCTCTATATCTCGACCATGGCTCATAATAAGACGACAGTCTTTCAAACAGGTCAAATGCCTCTATGCACATCATTAGTTTAAATATTTACCTATTTTACTTCATCTCATATGTCATTATACTGAATTTGAGCAACCCTAAGCTTAATGCAGATTTCTATTAACAACTGGTTAAATTAATGGTCTGGTGCACCGGCTGTTGTTGATCAGGGCAATCTAAAGAATCTGCGTTTTTTTGTTTTGTTTTTTGTTTTTTTTGCTTTTTGTGGATTTCTCCACCTATTTGCACTTATTTTACCTGCTCCGGTTTGTTGTTTTTCTAACCATTCCTCATCAGGTGTTAATTTTTCTTGTTTATTCCCCATTTTCAAAGATTTTGCTGGGCCGTCGCTGGCACGCTTGACTTCAGAGTGGTTTACTGATACGGCCTTCGACTTCACCCTAACGGTGAAGCGGTATCAGTTTTGTGAGATGAAACTCAACCGTTCTCCTTTGTCACCAGTACGTGAGCCTCAGCAAAGAAAACAAAAATGGAAGTAGTTCAGCAGCGTATTGTGCTGTAAAATCAACTTACTTCCAGACACATACACACACATAGACAGTTGCGCGTTAATTTGTCACGAGATAATTTCAGCTACCTCTAAAACTAGTCAAAACACAGTTCCTTTTGGCGAACTTAAACCTAATTTGTCACGAGATAATTTCAGCTACCTCTAAAACTAGTCAAAACACAGTTCCTTTTGGCGAACTTAAACCTAATTTGTCACGAGATAATTTCAGCTACCTCTAAAACTAGTCAAAACACAGTTCCTTTTGGCGAACTTAAATCTAATTTGTTACGTTACTTTAAATCTTTGCGGCCGTTTTATACTTGTTTTTATTTACTTAAACATATTTTAATTTGTCACGAAGTAATTTCAGCTACCTCTAAAACTAGTCAAAACACAGTTCCTTTTGGCGAACTTAAACCTAATTTGTCACAAGATAATTTCAGCTACCTCTAAAACTAGTCGAAACACAGTTCCTTTTGGTGAACTTAGACCTTTTTTATCACATTTCTTTAAACTTTTGTGGCCGTCTTATATACCAAAATAGTGTTTCTCACTCTCCGACGTCTCACTGGTGGTTCAGATCATTGGACTGAATCCCACCGCCGTGGACCAGATTATAACACCGGCCCAGACCCGAATTTAACGACCTGGGGCTCTCTCCTCATCCAAGAGGGCTGTGCACAGGCTTCGGTGCTGGCTCCCCACGGCGTCAGGAATCAGTGCTGGATCCTGGAACAGAGTCAAAGATAACAGTTCTGATATTTTCTGATCCGGCTACGAAGGACCAAATAATGTTAAGAAATATATTCTAAAACACTTCTTCAGTAAAGATTCAGAGAACAGAAACACACAGAACTTCTTGCTAGCAAGGGCAGCCTCCAGACTGAGAGACTCGCGCCGAGAAACTGCCCCGGTCTTTTATTTATACTTCAGTGGGTGCTTGTGTGTGTGTGTGTGTGTGTGTGTGTGTGGGGGGGGGGGGGGGGGGGTCAGAGTGTGACCCCATAAAGACTTCCCTAAACCTGCTGGTCTCGAAGTCCAGCAGTTCATCAAACCAAAAGCACTTAGACTAAAACAGATATAGCTACGTTAATCCTACCGTAAAACAATAAGACAAGGTACAACCTCTCTCATGCTCCTAGGATGTGGGGGTGAACACCCTAGAATGTTACAGACCTCCTAGGATGAGACAATCTTTCAATATGCCACCAACTATATACTTCTACACGCAAATAATTACATGCAGCATTCTACCATATGCAAACTTATATCACTGAAAGATTATACTGACTACTAAGTACAATTTTCCTATTAACAGCTTGTGAAGTGGCTGTTTGGTCTCTCCAATGTAGAGGTCTGGGCATTCCTCGCTGCACTGTACAGCATACACCACATTGTTAAGTCTGTGTTTTGGCGTTTTGTCTTTCGGGTGAACCAGTTTTTGTCTGAGCGTATTGCTGGGTCTGAAATGCTGGGTCTGAAATTGGAGAAAACCCGCCTGAGTTTTTCTGATACACCAGCTACATAGGGGATGACAATGTTGTTGCGTTTGTCCTTCTTATCCTCCCTCGCTGGTGTCTGATCTTCTTTTCTGTGCCTCTTTGCTGACTTTAAAAACGCCCATTTAGGATAGTTTTGAGTGCTTCCTTTACATGTGTGTGTTCCTTCTTTTTTCCTTCAGGCTTAGAGTGAACATGTTCTGCCCGGTGGTGTAGGGTCCTAATTACTCCAAGTTTGTGTTCCAGAGGGTGATGGGAGTCAAACAGGAGGTACTGGTCCATGTGTGTGGGCTTCCAGTAAACTTTGATGTTGAGGTTGCCATTCTCTTCAATGTGCACAGCGCAGTCCAGGAAAGGCAAACAGTTTGTGTCTTCCCTGGTGAACTTGATGTTTTTATCCACAGCGTTAATGTGCGCAGTGAAGGATTCCACTTCTTGTGTCTTGATTTTGACCCAGGTGTCGTCTACATATCTGTACCAGTGGCTGGGTACTCTTCCTTTGAAAGAGCCAAGAGCTTTCCTTTCCACTTCCTCCATGTAAAGGTTGGCTACAATAGGTGACACGGGGGAGCCCATGGCACAGCCATGTTTTTGTCTGTAAAAGCCTTCGTTGTATTTGAAATATGTAGTGGTGAGGCAGAGGTCTAACAGTGTGCAAATCTGATCGGGTGTGAAGTTGGTCCTGTCCTCCAAGGAGCTGTCTTCTTGTAGTCGTTTTCTGACAGTCTCCACTGCCTCTGTGGTGGGTATGCAAGTGAAGAGAGAGACTATATCAAAGGACACCATGGTTTCATCTGGATCCAGGGTAAGTTTCCAGATGAAACTGTTCAATAAAGAGCTTAACCTTTTTGTTTGGGGTGGAATAGTAGTCTCAACCTCCGTGTGGATCCTTTATTGTGGCAAACAGAGGAGTTGTGGGGTTGTGGGGTTTTTAATGCCTTTGTTATAAAAAAAGGCATTAAAAACCCCACAAATTATACACATTTGGTGTTTTTTATTTACATTTGTTGTAACAAGAAAGCCACTTACAGTGCATCTGGAAAGTGTTTACAGTATTTGACTTGTTTCACATTTTGTCATGCTAAAGCCTTATTCCAAGATGGATTCAGTTCATCTCAAGATTCTAAATGCAATAACTCTTAATGACAAAGTAAATAAAGTTTTCTTGATATTTTAGCAATAATTATAAATTAAAAAAACAAACAAAAATAAAACATGTATATAAGTATTCACAGTCTTCATCAAAGACTTTTAAACCTCTCAAGCTACATTGGGTTGGATTGGAAGTGTTGCTGCACAGCCATTTTCAGATCTCTCCACAGATGTTCAGTTGAGTTCAAGTCTGGAATTCGGCTGGGCCTCTTGATAACATTCACAGAGTGCTCCAGAAGCGACTCCTTTGTTATCTTGGATGTGTGCTTAGGGTTGTCTAAGTTCCAGAGCGCTCTTGTTATCATGAAGGATGTCTCTGTATATTGCATCTTTCCCTTGTACTGGTTTTCAGGCCTGCCAGTTCCTGCTGCCAGACAACATCCCCACAACATGATACTGCTGCTGCTATGCTTCACCATAGGGATGGTAGAGGCCAGATGATGAGTCCTGTTTTTCTCCAGACATTGGCATGTCTTTGGCATTCAGATCAAAGAGTAGGTAGGATTTTGTTTCTTGTGGTTTCTTCAAGCTACAGAAATTTATTTTAATCTTAAGCTTGTAAAAACACTGAATTTTTCATACTTTAAATATAGAATATTTCCATATTTTTACGTTTTTGTAAATTTCTGTTATTTTGTGGTACTTTTCTGGAGCCCCAACATTCAGATATTTATTTATTTATTTATTTATTTATTTTTTACAATTTTCGTAAGAACAGATGTGAAAACAAGAAACTATAGAGACATTCATGAAATGATAAGTTGGAAGAAGTGAGAGAAAACCAACAGGAAACTGTTGAGTTTACTGAATATTTTTTCCTATCCAGTAAATTGCAAAAGAAATGGAGACAGGTCTTCAATAACATAATATTGCATTGATTTCTTTTGCCTGTGTGGTCAGTGCTGTGTGAGGAAATTGACAAATATGACAACCCGACAGCTGAAACCAGGACATTTTGATATATTTCACTGATTTCTTCGGACACAAGGAGGCTCCATTTAAAAGCAGGCCTGTAAACCAGGACATGTTGCCACCCTAATTTAAATGTTCTCATTTTTATTGTCCTGAGGTTTGAAGTTTATCTTCTTTCACTGTCATTTGGATTAAGACAAACTAGATTTATTACAGGCTGTGATTTAATTAGAAATGTCAGCAGTTAGGTTTCCCATGGCAGAAATCAATCCAAACGGTTAAGGCTTCCTATATATTTCAAATTGGATGAGATCTACTTATAAAAGGTGAATGCATTCTAGATGAAAGCTGTGGCATCAAGTGATGGTAAAAAATGTTTTAGCAGCCGAGCCACAATTACACAAATGCCAAGCTGATTACCCCATACAATTCATTTCCATATAAATGTCTTTCTCCTGCTGAGTAATAACGGGTTGCATGCAACATGCAAACCAAATTCCAAAGTTCAATCATTGCACACATCCCATATGCAAACATCACATAACAAGTAAAGATAAGTAATGACCTCTGTGCATTATTATTCAACATGTGAGGCAGTGCATTCTTTTTTCTTTTGTCAGCCTTTTTCTCCTCAAACTATCCGTATGCATTTAACATCCAACTTAAAATGCAAGGGACATTTGCAGGCTTACAATGGGGACATGAGAATGAAAATAGCGACTCTTTCATTCCCTCTTATGCAATTGCAACAATACAAGACACAAGCTTAGACTTTATATAAGGGTTAGATTGAGAGACCAATGTTGGACTGTTAGAACAGCTTTGAAATTCATATGAGCTGTTCGCACTAAAGTAAAAAGCACCATCACTTCATGCGGATACCCTTTCGGCGCCAGCTGTGGTCGCAAGGCTGGAGTCCAACAAAAACACCCTGATAACGACTGTGTCTAGACTGTTCCTTCCCATTCCATGCAAGGCCACCTATATTGGCAGGAAGACTGTTTACTTAGCCTAGCAGGGCGAAGGACACTGTCTCAGCTGAACTCTGGACACGCACACACATACATATACACTGATATGCACACACTTATCCCCCCTCCCTTTCTAAATGCCTTCGATGCTTGTTCCCTCCTGGGAACACGGCGGGTCTGAGCCCGCGCTGGAATGGTAGCGCTGGGCAGGATGGCTGCTGTGTTTGCTTCAGATTACTCCTCACCCCCCACCCGACCCTGTGGCTTGTCACATGTTCCATAATGTTGTGCTGTGGACATTTATGTGCTTTTTTGTGAAGAGGAGTTTTTTTGTTTCCTGTTCTCATGCTGTCCTCCCAGGAGCCCAGCATGAGTAGAGGTCTCTTTTTTTCCTCTTGTACTTTCCCATTGTAGTGTATATTTCAGTGATTTTTCTGTAACCCTATTTCACTGCAGAGCAACCTGCACGTGGCGAATAAAGCCTTGATTGATTGATTGATTGATTGATTGATTGATTGATTGATTGATTAAGCCCCAGTTTTCCTGATTTCACACACATTGGAGTTAAAATGGGTAAATAAAGTCGTAACTCATTTACATCCAAATTTGTACAGTATTGTGAGCTTTTAGCAGTAACATAAAATATGGAAATTTCCAAGGATATCTTGAAATTTCAAGATTGATTTGGACCTTGAAACAGTGTGCTGTCAGAGGAGAAAGCATATTATGCAACACAAGTAAAGATGCAACAATTTGTGTTGTTACACCAACTAGAATGGCAAAAATGTTCCACAGAAGCACTGACAGAATAAACAAGTTGACAGTCACGAGTCCCACTTTGGTTTGTTTGTACCCACTTCAAACAATGCAGCATCACAAGATACTCTTGGGGACAAAAGAACATTTCTGAAGGTCCTTCTTGGCAAGTTGTTGAAAGCTGTTGTGATGAAGGAAAAAACACTGGAAGTCGTGTGCGGATGAAAAGCTGCCATACAACTCATGCCTCATGCTCCTAAAACATCCATCCCCACAGGCACGTGCAGAGGGGGGGGCTAGAGGGGCTTGAGCACCCGCCCCTTTCCTGATGGGTGCCCAAAGTGCCCTTTTGTTGAGGCAACTTTTTAAAAAAAAATTTATTATTTTTTTTTTTATGTGTGTGTGTGTGCGTGCGGAGTCCTGTCTGTGCCCCTCAACAATAATATTTAACTATTAATCACAGTTTTGCTAAATAAAAGGATCTGGCTTGCATCAGTCACATGATCACATTTAACCAATGATCGCCCTTGACGGCAGAACGCGCTGGTTACGAGCCGGGAACGAGCTCACAAAGAGCACGCGCATTTTTAGCGGTCCGGAGCTGTAGGAGAAACACAAGTTAACTCAGAGACACAGACTGATGCGACAAAACCAGTAAGTAGGTGTACAGCGTACACTGTAGTGTGTAGCACCCAGGAGTATTGGCTTATTACGTACACGTTGGTAAGCTGTCTTGTGGCAGCTGACGAACTGAAACAAACGAGCGTGCTGTGTGTGCAACAGCGCGACAAACATTATCTGTCCTTTTATTAACTGCACATGTAGTGCTGGTCATAGCTGCTGGCTACCTGTGTAAGGCTGTCATGGGTCTGTAGCTCTGTCACCGTTTTAGGGAACATATTTAGCTTTAAAGCAAGTTACAGAGCATTTCCTGCCTTTCTGGAGGGATTATATTTCACTAAAAAACGATCTAATATGCATGTCCACATAATAATTATTATAATTATAATATATTTAAAAACACACGCTGTATTTTAAAGAACATACATTAAGAAGCAGATTATATTAGATTTATATTTTAAATAAGACAAAATTTGGATTTTACAGCAGTAAAATTATTGTATCTCTACAGTTTAAAAATGTAATAAGCTTTGCCCCTGCACAGAGTGGATAGTGAAACAAATGGAATCATCATAATGACATTATTTCATATTTATTACTTCCCCCTCCTCATTGCTTTATTATTGTAGCTCTAGTAATAAATAATAATGTAAGGATTCTGGATCAGCACCATGATGCCCATAGTATATACAGTATACTGAAGAAGGTCTAAAATGTCACTGTGTGTGCGTGCATGTGTGTGTTTTATTTAGATGGATTTTTAAAAAAAATATTACTCCTGATATAACATTGTCCAGACATGGCTGGTAAGGACATGAGGAGGAAACAGCAGGAGCTGTGTGAGGCTACTAAAGGCAATGCTATAACATTTTTCTGTCATCATTTTATTATAGATTAAGTGCAAGAGTTGTTAGGTGTGGATAATTAGATTATAGTTTATTGCAATAGCAAGTTGTGCCTTGTTCTCACATAGCAAGTGGAGAATGATATATGAAATGATGGGATGGAAGGAAGAAGAGAAGCAAAGAGTGATTCACAGGCAGAGCCTAAATTATTTCTCACAGTTTTTTGTGTCCTTATGGTTCCAAGCGCTGTCACCAATCTTTGCATTTTGTTATTATCTCATGACACTTGTTTAATCAGCTACCATCTCTCCTATGGACTTTTTAGTGTCTACAGTCTCAGATCAACACAGCCCTGCCCTCCAGCACTATCAGCAGCAACCCCTCAACAGCTAAAACATTGGCTACGTTTGCTTTGCCTTGTTGCCCATATTAGATTCTTGATGAATGTGTGTTGTTGTTATTCAGCCTGGTTCAATGTGCCCCTTTTTAACTTTGAGCACCCGCCCCTTTAAACCTCTCTGCACGGCCCTGCATCCCCACCAGCATTGGCTTCCTACTTCAAAAAGTTTCTTTTTATTTGTTTGTGTCTTGACTTTTCATTTTGGCCTTGTGGTAATCAAGCTATTGCGGGTTATAATTAGGGTTTTATTTAAGTACATTCATTTTAGCCTGCAATCAGTAGCAGACAACTTAAGCTTAAGTATTTTATGATTTTAAGTGGATAAAACATGATAGCTATTGCAGCTTTACAACCTTCCAACTATTATTCTGAACTGTGGTTTTAAAGTCTGCTGTCTGTGCAGGTGCTTGCTAAGAGCTGAAGTTGTTTTAGCAGCATAATGTAACTGTTTCTGTCCTGGATGAAGTCTCCACTTTACCATCTTGCTCTCACCCTTTTGTGCAATTACAGGGAGTGCAGAATTATTAGGCAAGTTGTATTTTTGAGGAATAATTTTATTATTGAACAACAACCATGTTCTCAATGAACCCAAAAAACTCATTAATATCAAAGCTGAATGTTTTTGGAAGTAGTTTTTAGTTTGTTTTTAGTTTTAGCTATTTTAGCGGGATATCTGTGTGTGCAGGTGACTATTACTGTGCATAATTATTCGGCAACTCAACAAAAAACAAATATATACCCATTTCAATTAATTATTTTTACCAGTGAAACCAATATAACATCTCCACATTCACAAATATACATTTCTGACATTCAAAAACAAAACAAAAACAAATCAGCTACCAATATTAGCCACCTTTCTTTGCAAGGACACTCAAAAGCCTGCCATCCATGGATTCTGTCAGTGTTTTGATCTGTTCACCATCAACATTGCGTGCAGCAGCAACCACAGCCTCCCAGACACTGTTCAGAGAGGTGTACTGTTTTCCCTCCTTGTAAATCTCACATTTGATGATGGACCACAGGTTCTCAATGGGGTTCAGATCAGGTGAACAAGGTGGCCATGTCATTAGTTTTTCTTCTTTTATACCCTTTCTTGCCAGCCACGCTGTGGAGTACTTGGATGCGTGTTGTTAGATTATTCTGTTATTATATGTTACCTTATATATGTAATCAAAATAGTTGAATTATGTTAACTGCTGTAGATCATATTATACCCTTTAATATAGAGTGTGTGAGCTGTATGTAGTTTAGTTCTCGTTATACTTTTGAGTTAACAGAACATATTCACATATTAGTTCATTAGATAAATGTGCATCACTCTGTATCCTTGATCTGCTGGGAATGTGTTACACTGTTTTCTTGACATGCTTAATTGTTGAATCATGAAGAGAAGGTTGTAAGCAGGAGACTCTGTGTCTAAAGACAGGGGAGATAGATAGACCACATTCCACACCCCCACCTTACAGAAAGCAGAGAAAGACAGGGAGCCGAGGTCATAACTTAGGCGCTGTAACAGAGAAAGAATGTGATGTTTTGGCTTTTACGACTAGCTGGGGGCCACTAGAGAGTATAAAAAGCTGAGCAACCCGTCACCATTTTGAGACTTGCTGTGACCCTCTTCAGGCATGTCTCCCCATCATGATGGTCCTTATGCTCTTAAGTGTTGAATTGTATGAAAATAAATGATTGTTGATTGAGCATAAATACACCGAGTATTGTCCTTCCTTCAGCCCAAAGATTCAAAGAATTGGGAGATTTCAACAACTTGGTGCCGTGACCCGGATCTTTGGTGTGCTGAGGAAGTGCAGATTTGGCTTTTGGTGAGATCGTGAGGCGAGGTGAACAGAGGACCGGTCCAAATATAAAAAGGTAAGCACAGCCTGTTGTATTATAAATACCAAATGTGCATATTGGGCTTTCCAAATTAATCTGTTCACTGAGTTACACGTATTTTCACAGTAAATTTGTCGGTGTCTGGTTTTTGGCGCAAGATACTAACAACATAAGTTGAGGCTGAATTCCAGTGTGTTAAATAAACTGCTTCTACCGAGAAACTAATAAGACACTACGTTGAGCTAGTTGCAGTAAACTGCTTCTACCGAGAAACTAATAAGATACTACGTTGAGCTAGTTGCAGCCACTTTACCTTCCACATTTAATTTTGTCTAATACTGGCTTCTGTAGCAATAATACGTTAGAATTTCTTCTGAAGACGCGGCCATTAGTCCAGTACATTGAAGTCGAGGTTTGTTTATTTTGTTTATGGTGTCAGTGACGTCCTGGCTTTTGCCGGCTATGAAATAGAAGTTGATTTAAGGAAAAGCAGATGCTGGCTTCACGGTGCAGTTGAACGCTGGCAACGCGAGAGCGAAACACGTCCGTAGGTTTGGTTTATGATACGGCCGTGTTCCGGTGGTGCGGCCGTGAAGTGCAGTAGTGGTTGGTGCTAGTTTTAGTACATTGGATAGAGGTTTGACGGGGGTTTGTGGCGTCAGTCGAGTTTTAAGGGCTGCGGTCATAATACAAAGTAAAATTTTAAGTACATAGAGCAAAACCTGGTTTATGATGTCAGGTATAACTTCGGGGATGCAAGCATCACTTTTATGATGCGACTTTGCCCCGTTGTGGCGGTCATAAGCGCAGAGAAAGGGGTATTTTGGTCTATGGTGCAGTGTGCTTCAGAAGATCTAATAGTTGAGCTCAGAGGTTTCTGTGCAAATTTCTGCTGATGAAGAGCGCTCTCTGTGTGTCTCACTGATGGTGAAACGCGCTGTGTGTGTAAGGCGCGCTCTGGCTGTGGGTGGGGCGCGCTCTGAGTGTGCTTTTTGTGTGTGTGAAGTCTGAACACAGTGACAGTGACGGTTGATGTGTTTGATTAGGAGGACGCTAGAGCAAAGACACATTTTAGGATCAAAGGTTGATGCCTAGTGTACCTGTGGAAATAATTTTGTTCAAGGTGTGGCGACCCTCCTGGTCGTGGACGCGCGGCCAGGCCCAGCGGCGTCTGGATGCCAAGGTGGCAACTTGGGAACTGAGGACTCCCGCATTAGCTACGGAAATAACACTGGAACGGCCGTGTAATCACGGGTTCACATTTATTCCGGACTAGAACAAGACACATTTTGCGAACAAAGGTTGAGTCTAGATTAGTAAAGAAATAAAAAGGTTAAATTCCTCGTTTCAGTGGTTAAGATTGTTGTGTGCCTGTCCCCTGACGAGTGTGAAATTAAATAAAGAGGGAATTTGGAGCCACATAGAGATAGACGGGCATAATTGGGTGTATTACTCTGTGGTGTAATAAAAAAAAATAAAATAAAATAAAAAAGAGAGATAGTAAGAGGTGTGTAGTGGAGAATTATGGAGGAGTAGAGAGAGGAATGTGTTGGGAGACTGGCGTGCAGTTTACGCTGTCAAGGTAGGCGTGTTGCCTGCTTATCGGTTTAAAAGTGATGAAAATGAAATTAAAATAAATCTCTTAGTGTGTTAATACAGGAAGCTGCGGACCTGGACCAACTGCCCCCACAAGCACAGCGGCCGAAGCAAAATTATAGGTAATGGGAACCACACCCAGTAAGAATCAGCAGCTGTGAAACAGACAGCAGCAAGGAGAGAATTAGAGGAGAAATTAAGAGAAGTTTTAAAACATAAAATTGGGGCCAACGGACTTGTGGAGGTTGGGAAGGCGTCCGGAGCATCACAACAAAAAGGTGAAACAAAAACACACACAAGCAGAGAAATCTGAGAGAAAGGCTCCTTTTAAGGTAACGCCTAGTTTGAGAAAAGATAAAATTAACCTGCCTGCCTACAAATGCACATACACGCAATGAAGAAACAGCTTACACTCATGAACATGTGAAGATTTTCCAGCAAAGTTAAAGAAAAATTTAACATACTTAAATGATGAAGTCTATACATTACTGACAAAGAAACCCTCTGGGTTGCAGGACAACAATTTAACTTAAAAAAAAGGGAACACTGGTCTAACCAACCAGGCAAGACACAACAAATTTAGTGGTTAAAAGATTCAAATTGTGACATGTTTTCTGTTGATTGATTAATAAAAGTGATTACTGAATGAAAGAAAGTTCCTTTTTTGGGCTTTTAAACATGATCTTAAGAATTTTAACATGTACCTGTGTTGTCCTGTCAGCTTGGTGGGTTATGAGTGGATTATATGGTGAGAAAAAACAAAAAAAGGGGGAGAGAAGGCTGACACAGGGCCTGGTCCCGGTGTTTCTCCCCTCTGAATAACACAGCCAACACAACATCATTTTCCTGTTCGTTTGTTTTTGTTTTTTGTTTGTTTTTGTTTTGTTTTGTTTTTGTTTTTTCTATACATATTTAATTACAGGCTGCTTTGCCGGCCCTGAAAGCCGAGGCTGACTGGACTCCTGCTCTCCCCCATACGTGACCCTGACCAAATGCTGCACATCTACATACACATCTACATGCACTGACTCAGAATGAAGAGAAACAAACACACAGACACACACACACACGTCTCCAAACACACAGATTCAGAATGAAGTGAAATACACACATGAACACGTGCACTCGTTGAGTGAGTGAGAAATGACACACACACACACATACACACACACACACACACACACTGGAATGCTGATTCACTGAGAAGTGATGCACACATACACATGCACACGCTTGTGCAATGAAGAGTGATCCACACGCACACACACATACACGCTGATGCAATGAAGAATGCTTTGCTTATGCTGATATGCAAAATGCTGCACACAAACATCCCAATGCATAATTTGTATGAGGAGCCATTGATTACTTAGAATGTGTTGTATGTCACCTAGAAGGCATTTATGTAGATTTTAGGAATAAGCTCTAAAACGGTTTGGTTATGAAAACAATGTCTGTGCGTGATGTCTGTTTATGGCTCAAGGCCTTGACTGAATTCTTTGCTGTGCTCCACACAGCCCTGATGAGGAACAGTGGCACAGAGTGAAAATGATGAATTAATAGTGTAAGTTTTAGGTCGGAGTACGGCATTTTTTGTGATTGAGATTTGATTCAAGGAGGAACGAAAGGTGTTACGGCACCTGAGGTTCTCATTCCCACACAATATTGTCCCGGCAGGAAGCAAAATGTTCCTGTGAATTTCTGGTTGATTGTTTGGTTTTGCTTAGCGCTAGCTTGATTTTATCAGTGAGCTTTAGCTTGTGTTCTTTCTCGTAAGTGAGAGAGGGATAGTTTATGCTTGGACATGTCTGCAACGGGCCCTAGTTTGTGTTATTGTTAGTAGTGTTTTGTTGGTTACGTCTGTTTTCGTTTTTGTTACAGTGCACTGAAGAAAAAACATCTGAGAGGTGTGATCCACCGGTGGTGATATGGTGATATTTTGTGAGTTCATGATTTAACAATCAGCTCTTTAAACCAGGCCTGAAAGATTGAGATTTAAAGCGCTATGAAATATTATTACTGTAAACAGTTGCAAAGTGTGCTTCTCCATGATTGTAATTGGCTTGGGAGAAATTCACTTATAGGGAACACTGAGAAGTTCTGAGTCTAAAAGGATTGCACCGAGTCAATCCGGCCCAAAAAACAACAAGGAATTGTTTTCCTTTAAAATGATGACGTCATCTTGCTGGTGATGGATGCTCGAATAGGTTGCGCGTGAGACTCCGTTATCAGCAACATCTGGTATGAATGTGTGTGGAGGTATGCATGTGAATGGACTGTGATGGACTGACGACTAAAAGCTTTGACTGACTTGATACTGAGACAATGACTGCACCCACTTTAGGATTAGTAAATGCCAATAAACAATTCACCCAGCCGACAAGAGAAGGGTGGATGCTTCGCTTTGTTTTGTTTTGTTTTTGCAGGAGCAGGAGGATAAGAGAGACTGGAGGAGGAGACTCTAGCTTCACATAAGTATGAACTGCAGACTTAACACTTTGGTTGCTGAGTCTGAGTTACTGATGTTTGCATTAAGAAAACTGTGCTATATTAGCTGTGTTTTGATTAAGGTATCATGTTATATGATTGGGAATGCCAAATGCTACAGTGGAGAAAAACGTTTGATATCACTCATGACTGGAATATGTTACTATTAACCGTAGCAGGCCACTGTAAAAAAGTCAATTAAATTTTATAGAGGAAAATCGCCAAAACTTTAACAATACCTATGAATGACTGGCCACATTCAGAATAGAGATATGCAATAATAAACATTGGTCCACGTGATTTAGGTTCTCACTTGAAATAGTAAGTTATTAGATGTAGAATATAATTGACAGGGACATTTGATAGGATGTGGTACTGCAAAAGAACAAGAGCAAAGTAAATAAAGAAAATATTGTGTTTAGTTTGGATAAATTCAAATTAAAATGTACCATTACACTCAGAGGATCGATATGGAATAAAACATATGCAAAATTTGTAGGAAGTACATGACTGATAACTGTTCTGTCCTGAGCTTTTGTTTCTATAGCACCCACTTGACCACACCAACAGTTTTCACACCAAAGGAGGGTAATTGCGAATATTTGTGGGAGGAATATCATCAAAACTGGGAAAGGTAAGCCCCGAAGGGGGTGATGACACCATAACTTTCACTTATGGTCAAATTCTTAAAATTTGACCCCAAACTTGAAAATTCTTCAAACATTTAGAGACAAAGTGGATAAACATAATGTCGCAAACCACATAAGGATGGAGCATTTGAATCAATAAGATGGTGAAATAACACGCAGTAAAATGTGGATCAGGTTGATTATGTTTATTCCAGGGTGCACAAAGTTTATAAATTCACTTGAACCAAAATTAGGAGCACCCGGTGCTGCAAGAGTTAATAGTCACAATACCCAAGGATAAGCACAAGAGCATGACTGATATGAAGGGACTGGGATTTTGCTACACTTAGTTATTGCAGACACAACTAAAACTATAACTGAAACTAATCAAAACTAAACTAAACTAGCAAACAATTGGTAAAAACTGATTAAAACTGATATAAAATTGAAAATCTGAAGTAGAAGCTAAATAAAAATAAAAACTAATGAAAACTGCAAAACTATTACAACCCTGGTCCAGACTAAGATGGCGTTGGACATCTTCAGGGCAGAAAAAGGGTTGGTGTGACCAAGGTGTGGTTTGGCTTGTTGTATGTACATTTCAAAATGTTACAGCTCTGGATGGACCAGTTACCAGGGCATGGAAGGATGACAGACTTTATTACATAAGGAGAAGGGAAATGTCCAGGATTGAAGATAATTTCTGAGATATGATGTCACTAACCTTCTCTTTTAAGTGTCTAGCTCCGGTGAATTGACACATGGGAGTGTGTCAAAAAAGGGGGAAGTGGAAGTTGAGTTTGAACATCAAACAATGGTGATATGAAAATTTCTATGAGTTTATTTTTGTGTTTAATAATGTAGCTATGGTAAAACTTAAGCATATAATGTGTTAGACTTAGAGATGGTTCATTAATTTTTGATTACTTTTACACACACATAGATTATGATTAGAATAAGTCCTGAACATAATATTTTGAACCAAATTTGAATCATTAGAAGAACAATGGATAACAATATTAGATTATCAAGGCTAGGGAGAGAGGTGTTTTGGTTTTCTGTCTCTTGCAGAGAAAGGAACAGACACCAGACGGGGACCCGGAGATATGAGGACCCTTCACGGCAGAGACAGATGTAGGGACTGCCGAGACAGCAACTGGGGTCAGGTGTCATGACGTTTGGGCTCCTGGAGAAGATGGATCCCACAAACACAGCAATAACCATGAAGGGGTTGGCGAGAACCAGGAACACCATACCAACGAGGTTCGAGAGGCTCTTGGCAAAAAGGGGGACACGCCGGTGACCCCAAAACACATAGATCTTTGTTTGAAATCGGGGCAGAATAATCCCCAGAACTGTGCAATGACTAAAGGGTGGTCTAACCCCGGAGGTCGAAGAAAGAAGCTGAGAATCACCCAACTGGAAGACACTGGTAGCTGCAGCAATAAAAATGAAGGTTAAAAGCTCCTTAGACAGAGGTTCTAGTCTAAGTACATTTGAAAGGTATAAGGGGGCATTAAAATGGGAGTGGAAAACTGGAGCACCAAAATAAAGCTGTGGGAGAATTGGGGAGTGATGGGAGTGTCATCTGTAACTGCTGTTATGGTTGTAAATCTAACTTTGCTTGCATCTGAACTGCGTGAACACAGAGGTCATCCCACAGATGGTCCACCCGTTAAAGGGGACAGAGGGCCTCAGGATCAAGAAGACCTGGACCTTGCAAATGCTGGAGTGCATGTTATAAGTGATCTCTTTCAGAGATCAAAAGGGGGAGTGTGATGGAGCATTGTCCTGCATGAAAATCATGTTTTTCTTGAAGGATGCAGACTTCTTCCTGTACCACTGCTTGAAGAAGGTGTCTTCCAGAAACTGTCAGTAGGACTGGGAGTTGAGCTTGACTCCATCCTCAACCCGAAAAGGCCCCACAAGCTCATCTTTGATGATACCAGCCCATACCAGTACTCCACCTCCACCTTGCTGGCGTCTCAGTCGGACTGGAGCTCTCTGCCCTTTACCAATCCAGCCACGGGCCCATCCATCTGGCCCATCAAGACGCACTCTCATTTCATCAGTCCATAAAACCTTAGAAAAACCAGTCTTGAGATATTTCTTGGCCCAGTCTTGACATTTCAGCTTGTGTGTCTTGTTCAGTGGTGGTCGTCTTTCAGCCTTTCTTACCTTGGCCATGTCTCTGAGTATTGCACACCTTGTGCTTTTGGGCACTCCAGTGATGTTGCAGCTCTGAAATATGGCCAAACTGGTGGCAAGTGGCATCTTGGCAGCTGCACGCTTGGCTTTTCTCAGTTCATGGGCAGTTATTTTGCGCCTTGGTTTTTCCACACGCTTCTTGCGACCCTGTTGACTATTTTGAATGAAACGCTTGATTGTTCGATGATCACGCTTCAGAAGCTTTGCATTTTTGAGACTGCTGCATCCCTCTGCAAGATATCTCACTATTTTTGACTTTTCTGCGCCTGTCAAGTCCTCCTTTTGACCCATTTTGCCAAAGGAAAGGACGTTGCCTAATAATTATGCACACCTGATATAGGGTGTTGATGTCATTAGACCACACCCCTTCTCATTACAGAGATGCATATCACCTAATATGCTTAATTGGTAGTAGGCTTTCGAGCCTGTACAGCTTGGAGTAAGACAACATGCATGAAGAGGATGATGTGGACAAAATACTCATTTGCCTAATAATTCACTCATCCCCCCTCCCTTTCCAACGCCTTCGATGCTTGTGCCCTACCGGGGAAGATAGCAGTCAACTGGACCAGCGCAGATATACTGCAGGACCGGATGCGCTGTCTACACCGGCTCTCTCTTACCCTTTACCCGCCCCTGTTGCTTGTCTTGTCTTTGTATGGTGTATTGATAGTCATGTGCTTTTGTGCTGAGGTGTTTTTTCTGTTATCAAACTGTTCTCCCACTAGGAGCTCAGTCTGAGTGGAGTTTTTTTTCTCCTCCTCTTACCTCATGTAGTGTATTTTCGTTGTTTTTCCTATCAGCCTACCTTCTGACATGTCTGCCCAATGTGATGTTTGTGTAAAGTTGGTCAGAAGGTTCCTTTGTAAGTGCGCATGCGCCATTAGCGTGATGCCTGCTGTAACCCTAATTTCCCTCGGGATGAATAAAGTATTCTGATTCTGATTCGGAATTCTGCACTCCCTGTATAATGAGAGCATGTCGAGATCCACACTGTACATTGTCCCACTATTTTCCTCGTCCACTACACAAACTGAAGTCAGTTAATTATAAAGTGAGTGCAAAAACAGATAAGCGGGATTTATAGGCAGGCAGAATAACAATTCCAAGAAACTGGACTACTGGGAACTGGTTCTCTACAAGACATGGTTCTCGATTCCCATCCCTATTATATATAATACTGTGGAACATTACTTTTTCCTTCTTATTTTCACACATAATAATGTGTGAAAAGTTTTACAGAGCACTACATGCCTAAAGTGTTACATCTACTCTTCTGGATTGAGAGCATGCTGGCAAGTTGCCTCCTCTCATTTTGTGATAAAACTTTGCTTTCTGTGTGAATCAGCCTGATTTTCACTGCACATTGGACCTGGTTATCTTGTCTCTCCATCTCTTGACTGTTTGTCCTGCCTCCATGTATCTTCGTGCACTCACCTTCCTGGCCGATCAGCTGTTACCTGGATGCCACTGAGCAGTTGACTGTCTGTCAAACAGTTGATAGCCTAGTGCAGCTAGCAAACAATTTTCTGGCTCTCCCATCTGACTTCACTCAATCCTTCCTGGCCTTCAGTGGGACATATCAATGCCAGGATTTGTCCATGCTGTATTCTTCTGGTTCTGTCTCCCCATCCTGGCCTTGCTACTTACAGCGGCACTGATACGACTCTTCTCATGTTTGCGGTTCTATAAGGTACAGCCGCGATGCCTCAACTTCACCTACCAAGAGTGCATCTTTTATGCTACTGAATGCTCGCTTGCAATAAAGCAATACTAATCCAAAATATCATTACTGACAGGAAAATAAATTTTCTTTACCGAACAGAGGTATGGCAAAATCCGCAGGACTTTATGCCACTTAATCAAGCCACTCCCCCAGGATTTGTTTGTTTTGGTTAGCTAAATTATACCAAGCCGATATCCTGGTCAAAGTACTGCCAGTGCCCAGTTTCCCCTCTTTTGAGTGCCTTACTGCAACATTGGCTGAGTCAACACAGCTCCAGGTCTTCCTCATCTACCACACCCCTAAAATCTATAGTGTCATCATGTCAGAGTTGTCTGAGCTTCTCACCTCCATTTGCTCCTTGTTTCCAGCCACAGTCCAACTTGGTGACTTTAATATTCATGCTAACTCCAGTAGGTCTTCATTTGCCACGGAATTCTTGTCACTAGCGGACTGTCTCAATTTCACACACCATGTTAAATGTCTGTCGATGTCCGAGGTCACATGCTGGATCTGGTTTTCTCCACTGGCACTACCCCTCCATGAAGTGCCTGGACCTTCCTGTTTCTGACCATTTCACTGTCTGCTTTCCTGTTCCTGTTTCTAGGCTGCACACTAAACATATCATTGCATACAGGAACCAGAAACAAGGCTCTGTTTTCAGTACATTGGCTCTGAACAATGTGATAGAAATCCACTTTGCCTCAGACCCACCCAACACCATGATTAACATGCTTGTTGACTATTATAATGCAGCCATATCTAGCATCCTCTACTCTCTCTCCCACCCTCAAAACTTGGACTGCCTCTTTTACCTGCCCTGCCCCATGGTTTACTATGTATCTCCATGACCTAAAGTTGAGTGGCCACCGACATTAGAGGCTCTACATAAGAACCACAAGGTTTATAAATATCACGTGAGACCCCATAAAGAAGCTCTCTCTCAGGCCAAAGCTTCTTATTACTCTTCCCTCGTTCACCAACAGCAGCTGCAGTTGCAGCTAACTCTGGCCACATCAGTATCCTCATCCTCCTCGACCTTTCTGCAACCTTCGACACTGTTTTTCACACCATCATTCTCTCCTGCCTAACCAACTATCTTGGCCTCACTTGTACTGTACTCTCCTGGTTTCAGTCGTACCTCTCCAACAGAGATTTGTCACCATGGGACACTCCTTCTCCACCTCTGCTCCAGTTAACTACAGTGTGCCCCAATGTTCTTTGCTTGGACCCTTTCTCTTCACCATTTTTAGGCTCCCCCTTGGTCAGATCAG
Source organism: Aulonocara sp. 'chitande type north' Nkhata Bay (assembly GCF_057382095.1). NCBI lineage: Eukaryota > Metazoa > Chordata > Actinopteri > Cichliformes > Cichlidae > Aulonocara > Aulonocara sp. 'chitande type north' Nkhata Bay. Next base: position 12,587,418 of record NC_141345.1, read on the forward strand.
CCATCGCCATAGTCTCTGCTTCCTTTCCTATGTTTAATATACACAACTTTATCTCAGTGCAAACCTCCCACCCTGCTCCCCCCACAATCACTTGTCAACTGATTGCATGAAATTAAAATATGGATGTCAAATAACCTACTCAAGCTCAAAGGTAACAAAACAAAGCTCTTGGTTGTGGCCCCGAAAGCCCTACTCCTACTTCACATAGACAGCTGCCTCAACTCATCTTTGCAGACTTTTGTGGTCTGGGTGTCATTTTTGTCTCCATTGTCAAAGGAGCTTGCAAAGAAAAGCGTCTGGACGTCTTTAAGTTGCTTGAAGACGTTTCACCTCTCTTCCGAGAAGCTTCTTCAGTTCTAAGGTCAAATGGTGGAGAGTCCCAGATATAAACCTAGTGGGAGTAACCCCCCACAGAGGGACAAAAGGACCCCCTGATGATCCTCTAATCGCCTGAGCCAAGGTGTGAAACTGGGCGTGGGTCCCAATCAGCCAGAGTTTCGGGTGTGTTCATTGTGAAACCTGGCCCCACCTTATCATGCGAATTCCTGAGGTCAGCTGGCCCAGGATGTGAGTGGGCGTTAAGGCGTCTGGGAAGGGATCTCAAAACTGGATTATAGATGGCAGAGAGTTGGTGTCGTAAACCCCCGCCTCTGTTCAAAGATGGTCGCTCACAGTGGACATAGATGGCTTCTTTCACTCCTCTTTCAAACCATCTGTCCTCTCTGTCCAAAATGTGAACATTGGCATCTTTATCCTTAAGATGCAGATGGACTGCTGAGTCTTGTCCTGTGGAGGTGGCTCTTCTGTGTTGTGCCATGCACTTGTGAAGTGGCTGTTTGGTCTCTCCAATGTAGAGGTCTGAGCATTCCTCGCTGCACTGTACAGCATACACCACATTGCTGTACAGTGCAGCAAGCTCCTTTGACTACGATGACCTGGATGACTGAGAACCTTCACAGACATTTTGTCTCCATTCTTTCATTCTCTGCTCATGTCAAATTTTGTCACCAAAACACACTTTTTTCATCTAAAGAACATCTCTCAACTTTGGCCATCACTAACTGACTCTGCAGCAGAGACTCTCATCCATACATTTATCACCACTGGATCGCTCCAATGGGGTCCTTTGTGGGATTTCCACTAAGGCCCTGGATAGGCCCAGTATGTCCAGAACTCAGTCGCCAACCTTCTAACAGGCACTAAGCTCTGGGAACATATCACCCCCCTCATAAATCTCCACTGGTGCCCAGTCAAGTCATGCATTACTTACAAGATCCTTCTTCTCACTTGCAAATCCCTCCATGCCCTAGCCTCTTAGTATCTTAGTAGCAACATAACGAAATGGCACCGGTGAGGTCGACTGCCGTGCTGGATGCTCTGCCCCAACTTCTCCACTTTTTGCAGTTTTTCATCACTTTTTGCTATATCTGCCATAATCTTGCATGGGCATCATGCAAAACACACAAATTCTCTACAGTAGAGACACTCTGGTTTCTATTGGTCTACAATACACGAACATTTCACCATGTTTAACTCCGGACCCAACCTGGCCAAAGGAGATCCTGAGAGAGAACAAAGGATGCGACCTCGAGGGAAATGAGCCGGCATCAGGAACAGGCTACGGGCTCGCGCACACCGCGCACACCGTGCACCCATGCCCAGTATCCTGCTAGCCAACGTTCAATCCATCGAGAACAAGCTTGATGACCTCAGAGCCAGAATCAAGTTCCAGAGAGACTTTCAGGACTGCAACATCTCTGCTTCACCAAGACTTGGCTGAACCCAGCAATACCAGACCACGCCGTGGTTTACCGCATGGACAGGACAATGGAGTCGGGGAAGAAAAGAGGTGGTGGAGTGTGTTTGATGGTGAACAACAGATGGTGCGACAGCACAAACATCTCCCCACTGACACGCTCTTGCTCGCCCAATCTGGAACTTTTGATCGTTAAATGTCGCCCTTTCTATCTCCCTCGGGAATTCACTGCGGTCATTGCCTGCACTGTTTACATTCCACCTCACGCGGACTCGGACACAGCCTTATGTGAGTTACATGAGGCTCTCACACATCAACAAACACTTCACCAAGATGTCGCACTCATTGTTATGGGAGATTTTAACAGAGTGAATCTCAAACGGACATTTCAAAACCTTCACCAGCACATCAACTGCCCCACCCCGGGCACTAGGACATTAGACCACTGCTACACCCCGTTCAAGAACTGTTACAAGGCTCAGCCCCTGCTGGTATTTGGAAAATCGGACCATGCCGCCAGCTTCCTCATGCCTGCTTACAAACAAAGGCTAAAGCAGCAACCACCAATCAGGAGGGAGGTCGCTCGCTGGACGGACCAATCAGTGGCCGTGCTGCAGGACGCACTGGATGTTTTGGCATGTTTTGGCACTGGGACATGTTTTGGCGCAGCTCTGATGACATCAACATGTTTACGGAAGCGGTTGTGGGATTTATCTGGAAACTAGCGGACGACACAGCAGAAAGAACAATCATCCGAACATTTCCCAACCAGAAGCCGTGGGTGGATAAAAACATCCGCGACGCTCTGAGATCACGCACCGCTGTCTACAATGAAGGGCTCGTCTCCGGTAATATGGACCTATACAAGGCTGCGTCCTACAACGTGCGCAGCGCAGTCAGAAAGGCAAAGCGGAGCTACGGGGAAAAACTAGAGTCACAGCTATGACAGTGTGACTCTAGGAGCCTGTGGAAAGGACTGCGGACTATAATGGACTATAAACGACCAGCTTCTTCAATGATGAATGCCGATGCTTCACTGGCTGATGAGCTGAACACGTTTTATGCTCGCTTCGACTCAGCAGCAATTAAAACAACAAACGGCTGCGCGCGCTCGGAGTGCACCAGTGAAGAAAATGCATTCATCATCACAGAGCATGGCATGAGGAACACCTTCAGGAGGGTGAACACCAGGAAGGCAGCAGGACCAGATGCAATCCCTGGCCGGGTCCTGAGAGCCTACGCTGACCAGCTAGCACCGGTGTTCACGGGGATCTTCAACCTCTCCCTGGCCCAAGCAGTGGTTCCCACATGCTTCAAACAGTCCATCATTGTCCCTGTTCCAAAGAAACAACAGCCCGCTTGCCACAATGACTACTGTCCAGTAGCACTGACTTCAATTGTAATGAGGTGTTTTGAAAGACTGATGAGAGATCACATCACTTCTTCACTTCCTGCCACCATCAACTCACTTCAGTTTGTTTACCGGACTAATCGTTCCACAGACGATGCCATATCTCACCTGCTCCACACATCCCTGAGTCACCTGGACACTGGCAGAGGGAATTATGTTAGGATGTTGTTCGTGGACTACAGTTCAGCATTCAACACAATAATTCCCTCTAAGCTTTTCACCAAGTTGACGGATCTAGGACTCAGCTCATCACTGTGTCAGTGGATCCTCAACTTCCTCACAGACAGACCCCAATCAGTGAGGGTGGGAAAACAAGTCTCCTCCTCCATCTCTGAGTGAGATGGAGGGTTTTAAGCCCCCTGCTGTACTCACTGTACTCACTGTACACTTTATGTGTAGCCACATCAGACACCACCTCCATTGTCAAGTTTTCTGACGACACTGTTGTTGTAGGCCTGATCTCCGACAACATTGAGACGGCCTACCTGGAGGAGATTAGGAACCTGGAGACCTGGTGCCAGGAGAATAACCTCCTCCTAAACATCAGCAAGACTAAGGAGCTGATCGTGAACTTCACTACAAAGCAGGCGAGGAATTACAAACCCCTCATCATCAGTGGCACGCCAGTGGAGAGCGTGGACAGTTTCTGATACCTGGGTGTCCACATCACTCAGGATCTGTCATGGTCCTGTCACATCAACACCCTTAAGAAAGCTCGTCAGCGTCTCTTCTTCCTCAGAAGACTTAGAGACTTCCATCTGCCACTGAAGGTTCTCAAGAACTTCTACTCCTGCACCATCGAGAGTGTCCTGACGGCAAACATTTGCACCTGGTTTGGGAACAGCACCAAACAGGACAGACAAGATCTGCAAAGAGTGGTGCGCTCAGCCGAACGCATCATTCAATCAGAGCTCCCTGACCTGCTGTCCATCTACACCAAGCAGTGCAAGTCCAAAGCTAGGAAGGTTATGATGGACCTCTCCCATCCCAACAATGGACTCTTCTCACTGTTGAGGTCTGGGAAGCGCTTCCGCTCCCTTAAGGCCAAAACAGAGAGAATGAGGAGGAGCTTCTTCCCCCAGGCTATTCGGGCCCTGAACCAGGTGTAGGACTGGACTCTCCCACACACATCACTATAAGACTGGACTCTCACACACATCACATCACCACACGCACCACCACACATTTCCTATAATTTATAATTTTTATAATCTCTTTCTGCTGTTTGCACATTTTTTACTGTAAATTCCTAAGTTAATTTGTAAATTTTGTAGTAACCTGTAAATTGTAAATACTGTAAAACTTTTTTCTGTCATTTAATGGTCAGGCATTGTACAGCTACAAGCATTTCACCCCCATGTCATACTGTGTATGGTTGTGTGTGTGTGACAAATAAAATTTGAATTTGAATCTGAATTTGAATTTGAATTTGAATCTCTCTGACCTGCTATACACACAGTTTCGGGTGCTACAGTCCTCAATCACCGGTCTTCTTCCTATCCCTCGCAAAAACCTTCATACCTTTAGGTAAACAGTCTTAAGTGTGGCGGCCCCCACCCTCTGGTCCCCACTCTCTTCTGTATGAGCTTTGCAATGCCTGATCACTTGAGTCTTTGAAACAACTTCTCAAAACTCACCTCCTCAACAAAACCTTTAGCCTTTAACCTTTTTTTGGTACTCTTCTGTAAAGCATCCTCTGGTTTCTTGAAAGACATTATACAAATCAAAGTAATTGTTATCTTACTGTTAAGTTATTTTTATTATTATTAGTGGTAGTAGTAGTATTAAAGTGAAGCGAACTGGAATTATTCTTTAACATGATGTCATGTGGTGTGATATTTCACAGAGATCGTGGTTAAATATGTACAAAGTCAACACTCTGCCAATGAGTGCTATTGTATGTCCTCATTGATTACAGTCAAGGCATACAAACAGGTTAACTAGCACAGTTTCTTTGCATTTGAAGACAAGTACAACTAAATGCATATTCAATTTTCTCACCCCAAACTTGCAAGCACCCCCCTAAATGTGGGCTGAATAAATAAATATCCTAAAAATCAGGTAAATCATGGAACTAGGTGCCCTTCCCCACACTTCCAGCAACAACCAGTGGCTCCATGCATCAATACTCCTTTCTTTTTAACACTGTTTCCACGCCAAGCAACTTCTCTCTTCCACTTGGCAGTGCTAAATGCCCATTTCCTTCAGAAATGCCTTCCTTGGCACAAATTCAGAGGGAGGAAGAGGAAGGCTTTGAACTGATTACATAAGAGCACGGGTCTGGGCTGATGTGCACGTTCACTCACTCCCACTCACTCACTCACACACACACGCACACACACACACACACACGCACACACACAACAGAAAGTGTCTTCTAATGAGGAGGAAATTCAGTTTGAAAAACTCGGATGGTGTAAAGAAAATGTGAATGCACAGCTTTTGATATATTCTAAAACTTACTTTAAATGAATTCATTATTTGAGAGATTATGAATTTATTTATTTATTTTTTTAAAAATCCAACTAAAAAATTATCTGAAACTTTTTAGGAATTATGTACAAATATTTTACATAATGAATAAATATTTGTTTATATAACAGTTTACAGTTTGATATAAATGATATAATGTTAATATAAAAGCTTTATTACAATATTTTGGACAACAAGAGGAACAATAAGTCATAGCACGGATTTTGATTTCAGTTGGGTTTGTTTTTTTTAGTTAGTGTACTTAACGTGGCAATGACAGTTGTTTTTATAACTAATAAATAAAACTGCCTTTGCCATTGTTACTGTTCTGAACATTTACAAAAATACAGTACAACACAACAGTTAGGTTGAGTGCTAGTTATATTACTGCTGTACTGTAATGTAAGAAATATAAAAATATGGAAGACATAATACCTATTTTGTGAATTTGGTTGCAATAAAACATAATATATGTCATGACAGAAAGCATCTCCCATTTTCCTTCTCTCTTTAGTATTTGTTTTAGATTTTTTTAAGACAATCTATATTACACCATCAAGCAAGAGCATAACCTTGTACTACAGGAGAACAAGCAAACTCATATCCACCATATAAAAATATTTGTACAAATATAAAACGTCAGCCCAGATGGGTGGGTAAAGTAGTCTGAAGAGCAAAAAGCCATTTCTACATCTCTGCTTCCTACAGCTTTAAGGACTTCTACATTACAGTTCAGCTGGGTTCACTCCCTATCGCTTTGGTTGGATGAAGCAAAGATAAGAACTTGTACTGAGGAATTAATTTCACTCCACTGGTCACAACAGCTTGTATTTTTCTAAGGTCAACTTTGCCATTTCTAAGCATGAAATTTTCAAACATGCAGTGTATTTTGTTGATTTTAAAGATCACTAGGCTCAGAACAGCTTTCAAGAATAAATACTAAATAGAACAAATTGCAGGCAGCATAAAGCGTTAATGTGCGTTAATGTAAGTGGCGCATTTCTTTTTTTTTATTTCATCTCCCAGGGAAAGTTAATTTGTTCATTTGTTGGTCTACCAACTCATGATTCAGTGGTAGGATACTACACATTGTTGATACTGATGATGTGAGGATATTGAGGAATGGCAATGCTTCAACACTTACACTGACCCACTGAGTGGAGGAAAATAGGTTTCCTTTACTAGCTTGTGCTTAGCACAGAAGACAGCTTATGCCAGGCAGAGGTCTGGTAAAAGTGCTAGTTTCAGCTGAAGTCGTGACAGTCATTGCTATGCCTCTCTTCAGCGAAAATAGTGGGAGTGATGAATGAGTTGGGTTTGTCAGATTCCCAGTCGCAGTCTGTCTGACTGCTTTCAATGAATTCATTATGTAAATCTGTTTAGCCAAAGGACATCTTTACGTACTTCACTTGTTGCTTCTATCAAAGCTGGGAAAAAAATGTGGGTGGAGCCACAACTCAAACAAGGAATACAATCCAGGAAATAAGTTGAACAAAAATGTTATTGGGAGAACATTTCGCTCGATAGACACATTATCACACACAGATACATTATCTAATCATCCTCGCTGAAATGATAGCTATGGTAGCTATGCTGGGTGCAGACTGAAAGCAGCAAAAAGATTTGGACATGAAAGAACCTTTTATTATTTTTTCTATCTTGCAATAACATGATCACAGCACATCCCACAGCTGTCCCTAATGCTTTGATAGATAAAAAAGGAAGAAGTATCATTTGAGTTGTCACCAGTGATGACCTTAACCCCAAACGCTTACCCTGCTAACAAGCAAAATGGGCTCTTTTTTTGGAAGTATTTTTTTATTTGTGTAAAAATATTTTTGTCCCTTCCTTACAAAACTTAGGAGAACAACGGCAGTTAAATGGCAAATTCTGATAGCATGAGAGAACTGATTAGGATATGGTGATGGTATGATGAGGGTATCATGAATTTAAACAGAAAAGTGAGGTTGCCGGTGTTTTGATACAGGACAGGTCATATGCAGAGATGGGCAGTAACGCGTTACTTGTGATCTCGCGTTACTGTAATCCGATTACTTTTTTCAAGTAACGAGTAAAGTAAGGGATTACTATTGCAAAAATGGTAATTAGATTACCGTTACTTTGCCATAGGAACGCTGCGTTACTGCGTTACTAAAACCATGATTTTTTTGCGAGAATGTCTCATGACAGTGACGTAAGCAAGTGCGACGTTCGTGACAACAGCTGTGTGCAGATCAACAGTGGATCATATATCGAGTGCGGGCACTATGAGCGTGCAGCGTTTAAAGTGTGGAAGTACTCACCTTACTTTGAGTTTGATTCCATAAAAAGTGACAAAAACATTAGCGTCCATTAGCATTGTGCGTGGGAAGAAAACTTATTTTTACTGCGAAAAAACCCCCCTAAACGTCCAAGCAAGCACCGAGTTCGCTACCACGTAATGGGAAACTCACAGAGAAACTCGCGGATTCTTCAACTGACTGCTGCAGCACACCTGCACCAGGATAAACCTCCGCCTACCCCGCTCCTGCTTTACAGGTGAAAATAGAGCAAAAGGACCGCTAGTCTTTGACTTTATTTATTTTCCGCTGTGTTTTACTTGCATCTATTTGAAAGACTGAGTGTAAACCAGAGATGGGCAGTAACGCGTTACTTGTAACGCGTTACTGTAATCTGATTACTTTTTTCAAGTAATGAGTAAAGTAAGAGATTACTATTGCAAAAACGGTAATTAGATTACCGTTACTTTCCCGTAGGAACGCTGCGTTACTGCGTTACTAAAACCGTGATTTTTTTGCGAAAATGTCTCACGACAGTGACGTAAGCATGTGAGTGAAGTTGGCCCCCCCACCTTCTTCAAATCCAACAAAAGTGGTATCAAACGTTTGTGCTACGTTTGTGCTGGTTTGTGCTGCAAAAATTTTCGTTTGTGCTACTATCATTTTAAAGATATTAATAAAAATTTCTAGAGGTCATCAGAGGTCAACCAGCCCCCCCACATTAATTAAATCAAACTAAATGGGTGTCAATCAACTGTGCTACGCTGGTTTGTGCTGCTAAAATTTTCGTTTGTGCTGCTTCTGTTTTAAAGATATTAATGAAAATGTAAAGGTCAAAAGGTCAACCAGCCCCCCCACATTACCCAAATCAAACAAAATTGATGTCAAACGTTTGTGCTACGTTTGTGCTGGTTTGTGCTGCAAAAATTTTCGTTTGTGCTGCTATCATTTTAAAGATATTAATAAAAATTTCTAGAGGTCATCAGAGGTCAACCAGCCCCCCCACATTACCCAAATCAAACAAAATTGATGTCAAACGTTTGTGCTACGTTTGTGCTGGTTTGTGCTGCAAAAATTTTCGTTTGTGCTGCTATCATTTTAAAGATATTAATAAAAATTTCTAGAGGTCATCAGAGGTCAACCAGCCCCCCCACATTACCCAAATCCAACAAAAGTGGTATCAAACGTTTGTGCTACGTTTGTGCTGGTTTGTGCTGCAAAAATTTTCGTTTGTGCTGCTATCATTTTAAAGATATTAATAAAAATTTCTAGAGGTCATCAGAGGTCAACCAGCCCCCCCCACATTACCCAAATCAAACTAACTGGGTGTCAATCAACTGTGCTACGTTTGTGCTGGTTTGTGCTGCTAAAATTTTCGTTTGTGCTGCCTCTGTTTTAAAGATATTAATGAAAAGGTAAAAGTCAAAAGGTCAACCAGCCCCCCCCACATTACCCAAATCCAACAAAATTGATGTTAAACGTTTGTGATACGTTTGAGCTGGTTTGTGCTGCAGAAATTTTTGTTTGTGCCGCTATTATTTTAAAGATATTAACAAAAATTTCTAGAGGTCAACCAGCCCCCCCATATTAATGGAATCAAACAAAATTGATGTCAAACGTTTGTGCTGGTTTGTGCTGCAAAAATGTTTGTTTGTGCTGCTAACATTTTAAAATTTTTAATAAAATAACGTCTTGATGCGTGCTTAATCATCCAGGTAAATAAATCCCAAAAGGTTGATTCTGTTCATCTGGACATTTTCAGTTGGAGAAATGTTTCGTCACTCATCCAAGTGACTTCTTCAGTCTCAACTGACTGCAGGTTTCCCCAACCTTATAAACACATGTGAGTGAAATTGGCCCCCCTACCTTCTTCAAATCGAACAAAATTGATGTCAAACATTTGTCCTGCAAATTATTTTGTTTGTGCAGGTTATGTTTCCCTAATTTTGTAAACAATACATGTACAGTGAGAGAGAGATGTTACATCTGTCTTCACTTGCATCCCAGTCATAGAAGCGTTGGAGGTCGTTCATAAGAGATTACAGGATCATCCCAACCTCAGCAACAGGACCACTCTCAGCACTGATCAGTTGTGTTTGCTTTTGGAACTGTGTCTTAATTCCACCTATTTTGCATAAGGGTCAGTACAGGCAGAAATCTAGGTGTGCCATGGGTTCCCACAGGCCCCTGCTCAAAGTCACCAAACCAGTTCGTAAGCAGGTACAGGTGTGGCCAGAAGGGTCCTCAGAGGCACTGCTTTTCCACCACAGGCTGCCATACACGACAACACCACAGACTTTCAGGAATATACAGAAACTGTCACTGCCTACATCCCAAAATGCATCGATGATGTCACAGAGACCAGGACTATCACTGTCCGGGCCAATCAGAAACCATGGCTCACAGGTCAGGTTTAAATGCTCCTGAGGTTGAAAAATGCAAGCCTTCAGAGCCGGGAATTAGGTGAGTCTAAGAACAGCAAGGGCAAACCTGTCACGTGGCATCAGCTACAGCAAAGCTTCAGCGACAGCAGAAATACTTGGAGGCAGTGGCAAGGAATACAAACCATCACAGACTACAAGCCCACTCTACAGACCGTGGTGACACAATCCCCAGACAGTGTGTGGAGATCCCTTTCCAAAATCAGTACACGCAAAGCTCCAGGTCCTGATAACATCCTTGGACAAGCACTGACGGACTATCCTGTGGAACTCACAAATGTCTTCACAGACATCTTTAACACATCACTAGGGTCAGGCCGTCGTTCCCACATGCCTCAAAGCCTCATCATTACTGTACCCAAGAAGTCATCTATCTCCTGCTTTAAGGACTACCGTCCTGTCAAACTCACCTCCATCATTATTAAGTTAAGTGCTTTGAACGGTTAGTCATGCATCAAATCAAATTATCGCTTTCCCCCAACCTGGATCCATTTCAGTTCGCATACCGGTCAAAACGCTCAACCGATGATGGAATTTCAACTGCCCCTCACTCAGCCCTCACACATCTGAACACTAGAGACTCATATGTCAGAGTGCTGTTCATAGACTTCAGTTCAGCATTCAACACCATCATTCCCCAGCAACTCATTCACAAACTGGATCTGCTGGTGATCAGCACCTTGCTGTATAATGGGCTGCTAGATTTCTTGACAGGAAGACAGCAGACAGTACGGGTCGACAGCACGGAATACGGGGGCTCCCCAAGGATGTGTGTTGAGCTCCCTTCTCTTCACTCTGCTGACCCACGACGAGATCTACTACAGGGGTGAAGTTAACCATCTGCCAGAGTGGTACAGCAACAACAACCTGTCCCTGAATGTGGAGAAGACCAACAGCGACTCTACTTCCTCTGCAAACTGAGAAGCACAAGAGATTCAACCCCCATTATGAGCACCTTTTACAGAGGAACAGTTGAGAGTATCCTCACCAGCTGCATCACTGTGTGGTATGACTCCTGCACTGGGTTCTGCAGGAAAAAATGACAACGGGTAGTGAGAGCAGCCGAGAGCATTGTGGGGACCTCTCTTGCCTCCCTCCCCAGGAGATCTACTGCACCTGCCTCATCTGGAAGGTCCTCTCTATTACAGGTGACTCCACTCATCCCTTCAACAGCGTTTTCAGTTTGCTGCCATCAGGAAGGATACTGAAGAGCCTCCGGGCCAGAACCAGCAGACTGAGAGACAGCTTCGTCCATTGGGCTGTCAGGATGCTGACCATCTCTGAATCGAGAAGGGGGGCCCAAGGGTACATCTTTTGCCATCTTACAATGCTGTGATTGTAGCCATTCCCCACTTTCTGTGAATGGTACTCATGGCCATTGATCAGTAGGCTTTGATTAGTTGTCATTGATCAATGGTCATAAGAATTTGCATACTAACAATCATGGAACTAACCCCCCAGCACATTGTTCATTCAGTGGCGCTAGTTTCCTTCACTATGCAAATGTACTGTTTATAAGGTTGGGGAAACCTGCAGTCAGCTGAGACTGAAGAAGTCACTTGGATGAGTGACGAAACATTTCTCCAACTGAAAATGTCCAGATGAACAGAATCAACCTTTTGGGATTTACTTACCTGGATGATTAAGCACGCATCAAGACGTTATTTTATTAAAAATTTTAAAATGTTAGCAGCACAAACAAACATTTTTGCAGCACAAACCAGCACAAACGTTTGACATCAATTTTGTTTGATTCCATTAATATGGGGGGGCTGGTTGACCTCTAGAAATTTTTGTTAATATCTTTAAAATAATAGCGGCACAAACAAAAATTTCTGCAGCACAAACCAGCACAAACGTATCACAAACGTTTGATACCACTTTTGTTGGATTTGGGTAATGTGGGGGGGGGCTGGTTGACCTCTGATGACCTCTAGAAATTTTTATTAATATCTTTAAAATGATAGCAGCACAAACGAAAATTTTGGCAGCACAAACCAGCACAAACGTAGCACAAACGTTTGATACCACTTTTGTTGGATTTGGGTAATGAGGGGGGGCTGGTTGACCTCTGATGACCTCTAGAAATTTTTATTAATATCTTTAAAATAATAGCAGCACAAACGAAAATTTTTGCAGCACAAACCAGCACAAACGTAGCACAAACGTTTGACATCAATTTTGTTTGATTTGGGTAATGTGGGGGGGCTGGTTGACCTTTTGACCTTTACATTTTCATTAATATCTTTAAAACAGAAGTAGCACAAACGAAAATTTTAGCAGCACAAACCAGCACAAACGTAGCACAGTTGATTGACACCCATTTAGTTTGATTTAATTAATGTGGGGGGGCTGGTTGACCTCTGATGACCTCTAGAAATTTTTATTAATATCTTCAAATCAAATCAAATCAAATCACTTTTTATTGTCACATCACATGTGCAGGCACACTGGCACAGCACATGCGAGTGAAATTCTTGTGTGCGAGCCCCACAAGCAACAGAGATGTGCAAACACAACAACACAAACGAGCAAAATACAAGAATGGCCAACCTGAAACTAATAAATATATGTACAATATATAATAGTGTATGCATTTCTGGATGTGTATACTAAATATTTTCCTACGTGTGTGTGTGTGTGTGTGTGTGTGTGTGTATACACATTTTTACAAATTAAATAGTAAAAAAATAAAATAAAATAATAATAATAATAATAATAAAATATATAAAATATACAGAGTTGAATATGTGCAAAACAAGTGGCATTTATATACAGTGTGGAGTGCATAATGTTGAAGTTCCAGTAGTGAAGCTGAGGTGTCTATGACGTGTTCAGCAGTCTGATGGCCTGATGGAAAAAGCTGTCTCTCAGTCTGCTGGTACGGGACCGGATGCTGCAGAACCTCCTTCCTGATGGAAGCAGTCTGAACAGTTTATGGCTGGGGTGACTGGAGTCCTTGATGATCCTCCCCGCTTTCCTCAGGCAGCGCTTCCTGTAGATGTCTTGGAGGGAGGGAAGCTCACCTCCAATTATCCGTTCAGAGCACCGCACTACTCGCTGGAGAGCTTTGCAGTTGTAGGCGGTGCTGTTGCCATACCAGGTGGTGATGCATCCAGTGAGGATGCTCTCAATGGCACAGCGATAGAAGGTCCTGAGGATGCGGGGGCTCATGCCGAATCTTTTCAGTCTCCTGAGAAAGAAGAGGCGCTGCTGCGCCTTCTTCACTGTTTTGTTTGTGTGTACTGACCACGTAAGATCCTCAGCCAGGTGTACGCCAAGGAACCGGAAGCTGCTCACTCTCTCCACAGCAGCGCCGTTGATGGTGATGGGGGTGTGTACTTCTCTGCACCTCCGGAAGTCCACTATCAACTCCTTTGTCTTTGCGACGTTGAGGGTGAGATGGTTGTCTTGACACCAGTGGGTCAGGGCGCTGACCTCCTCCCTGTAAGCCGTCTCATCACCGTTGGTGATAAGACCCACCACTGTAGTGTCGTCCGCAAACTTCACAATGATGTTGGAGCTGTTAGTGGCTGTGCAGTCGTAGGTGTAGAGTGAGTACAGGAAAGGGCTCAGTACACACCCCTGTGGAGCACCAGTGTTCAGTGTGATGGGGGATGAGGTGATGCTGCCCAGTCTGACCACCTGGCGTCTGTCAGACAGGAAGCTAAGGATCCAGCTGCAGAGGGAGCTGCTCAGTCCTAGATCCTGCAGTTTTCTGTCCAGCTTCGAGGGAACGATGGTATTGAATGCTGAGCTGTAATCTACAAACAGCATCCTCACATACGTGTCTCTCTTCTCCAGGTGTGACAGGGCAGTGTGTAGTGTCAGGGCTATGGCATCATCAGTGGACCTGTTGTGGCGGTATGCAAACTGTAGAGGGTCCAGTGAGTCGGGTAGTGCAGAGCAGATGAAGTCCCTGACCAGCTTCTCGAAGCATTTGCTTACGATGGGGGTCAGGGCTACAGGTCGCCAGTCGTTCAATGAGGAGATGGTGGAGGATTTGGGTACAGGGACGATGGTGGCCATTTTGAAGCAGGCTGGGACTACAGACAGAGAGAGGGAAAGGTTGAAGATGTGCGTGAACACTCCAGCCAGCATGACCTGAGGACACGGCCGGGAATCCCGTCCGGACCAGTAGCTTTGCGTGCGTTCACCTTCCTGAAGCACTTCCGCACATCCTCCTCAGACACAGTGTGCGCACTGACGTCATCCGCGGTGCGCACACTGTCCGGTCTCATGGTGTTCGCTGTGTCGAATCTAGCGTAGAATACGTTTAGATCCTCACACAGAGAGGCCGTGGTCTGCGGTGTGCTGGTTTTCCCTCTAAAGTCTGTGATCGTGTTTAGTCCCTGCCACATACTCCGAGGGTTGTCAAACTGTTGTTCCACCCTGTCCCTGTACTCACGTTTGGCTGCTTTGATCGTCTTCCGGAGTTGGTAATGTGCGTGTTGGTAGTCCGATGTGTTCGCGGAGGCAAAGGCGGTGTTCCGTGCCGCCAGTGCTGCGCGAACATCTCCGTTAATCCAGGGTTTTTGATTTGGGAAGGATTTGACTGTTCTGGATGGGACGACATCTTCCACGCATTTCCTCATAAATCCACAGACTGAGTCTGTGTATTCATCAATGTCTCTGGCGGCCACGTGAAACATTTCCCAGTCCGCGTGATCAAAACAGTCCCGCAGCGCAGACTCCGATTGGTCCGTCCAACAGTGCACCGCCCTCCGGGTTGGAGCTTCCTGTTTCAGCTTCTGCCTGTAGGCGGGCAGGAGCAGGATGGAGCAGTGATCTGATTGGCCGAATGGGGCGCGGGGGAGGGCTTTGTACGCATCCCGGAAAGAGGTGTAACAGTGGTCGAGTTGCCGGTTTCCACGTGTGTTGAAAAGGATGTGTTGATGGAGTTTTGGTGAGACTTTCTTCAGGTTTCCCTTATTAAAGTCTCCGGCTGTGATAAACGCTGCCTCTGGGTGTGCGGTTTCCTCGCTGCTGATCGCGCTGTACAGTTCCCTGAGTGCACGGTCAGTGTCGGCTTGTGGGGGAATGTAAACAGCCGTAATAATCACTGCTGTAAATTCCCTCGGTAGCCAGAATGGCCGGCACTTAATCATCAGGTACTCCAGGTCCGGTGAGCAGAAGGATTTGACCGGGTGCACGTTCGCATAATCACACCAGCTGTTGTTGATCATGAAACACACACCACCGCCTCTGCTTTTCCCAGTAAGATCCTGTGACCTGTCCGCGCGGTGCACAGAGAACCCCGGCAGTTGTATTGCGGAGTCCGGTACTTTGTCCGATAGCCAGGTTTCTGTGAGGCAGATCACGCAGCAGTCCCGCATCTCTCGCTGGAATGAGATCCGTGCCCGAAGCTCGCACAGCTTGTTCTCCAGAGACTGCATATTAGCCAGTAATAAACTGGGTAACGGTGGTCTGTAAGTGCGCCGTCTCAGTCGAACCAGAACGCCAGATCTTCTCCCTCTGCGTCGGCGTTTGCGGCCTCCAGGGCCAGAGAACAAAGGCGTCTCAGGTGAGATGAATGGGGGGTCTGCAAACGGAGCGTCCGTGTTGCAAAACTTGAACTCCGGAAAGTTATAAGAAAGACCGTCTTTTATGTCCAGTAAGGTTTGTCGGTCGTACACAAGGAGACAAGTGCTGCTCGTGAAAAAATAAAGGAAAAGTAAAATTAAACACAGAAGAAAGCCGTTGCTTGGGGGAGCTCGCGACGAGGCTGCCATACTCGGCGCCATCTTGCTCTTTAAAATGATAGTAGCACAAACGAAAATTTTTGCAGCACAAACCAGCACAAACGTAGCACAAACGTTTGATACCACTTTTGTTGGATTTGAAGAAGGTGGGGGGGCCAACTTCACTCACATAGTATGAGCGTGCAGCGTTTAAAGCGTGGAAGTACTGACCTTACTTTGAGTTTGATTCCATAAAAAGTGACAAAAACATTAGCGTCCGCTGTGCGTGGGAAGAAAACTTATTTTTCCATCCATCCATTCGCTTCTGCTTATCCTTTCCAGGGTCGCGGGGGGCGCTGGAGCCTATCCCAGCTGTCATGGGGCGAGAGGCGGGGTAGACCCTGGACAGGTCGCCAGTCTGTCGCAGGGCCAACACACAGGGACAGACAACCATTCGCTCTCACATTCACTCGCACATTCACACCTAGTGGCAATTTGGATTATCCAATTAACCTATCCCCACAAGTTGCATGTCTTTGGACGGTGGGAGGAAGCCGGAGTACCCGGAGAGAACCCACGCAAACACGGGGAGAACATGCAAACTCCACACAGAAAGACCCCGGCCTGATGGTGGAATTGAACTGGGCTGAAAGATCTATCGCTTTATCACCTATTCAGGTTGTAAATCGTGTTTTTCAAAAGTAACTAAGTAACTAAGTAATTAATTACTTTTGAAAATAAGTAATCAGTAAAGTAACTGGATTACTTTTGGGGGGAAGTAATCAGTAATTAGTTACTGATTACTTTTTTCAAGTAACTTGACCAACACTGGTCATATGTTGCTTTAGGGCACAGGTGTCGAACTACAGGCCTCGAGGGCCACTGTTCTGCTGGTTTTAAATGTGTCCTTGATCCAACACAGCTGATTTAAATGGCTAAATGACATCCTCAACATGTCTTGAAGTTCTCCAGAGGCCTGGTAATATACTAATTATTTGATTCAGGTGTGTTGACCCAGGGTGTCATCTAAAACCTGCAGGACACTGGCCCTCGAGGCCTGGAATTCGACACCCCTGCTTTTGGGTTTCAACTTTTGCTTTAGGGCAACACACCCTCTCAGTAGCACCACTTGAAACTTCCAGAAAAGTGGGTACCAACCAGAGGCATTATTGCTGTCTTTTCAATTCAATTCAGTTCAACTTTATTTATACAGCACCAAATCACAACAACAGTCACCTTAAGGTGCGTTATATTGTAAGGTAGACCCTACATAATCAGTGTTGGGAAGGTTACTTTTAAAATGTATTCCACTACAGATTACAGAATACATGCCCCAAAATGTATTTTGTGACGTATTCCGTTAAGTTACTCAATAAGAGTAAACTATTCTGAATACTTTGGATTACTTCAGAAACAGAATCAGAATACTTTATTAATCCCAAAGGAAATTAGGGTTACAGCAGGCAGCACGCTAATGGCGCATGCGCACTTACAAAGGAACCTTCTGACCAACTTAATATATTATCAAGCTTCAAATTCAAATTTATTTGTCACGTACACAGTCATACACAGTACGATATGCAGTGATATGCTTAGACAACTGATCGTGACCTAAAGAAAAAAAAAGGAAAAGGCTATGAATAAGATAGGAAATAAATATGAAAAATTAAAAAGGGTAAATTTAACTACGGAGGAATAAAATATAAAAAAAAAATTGGCTGCTGGATTCACTTCACCCACTCCTACAGGACTTCATCCTCAACACGCTTCACCTTAACCCCCCAACTGGGACAGCTGACCTGTCTGGCTTATCATGAACACTGTCAGTTATTCCTGAGTCTAGTAATTCAATGCCAGTTAACTCAGGGTTATTCAAATGTGAAAAGAGTAATTCAGAAACAGTTAATTCTTTGTCAGATACTCCAAGGTCCGTTAACACCTGCTCTGAGGATTTAAAGGACTGCTTTCATTCTGCCTCTTCCAAGTCCTGTGTTATGCTAACCAGGGCTTTTAATCTGAAAGTTGAAAATAAGGAACACTATCTACTGGAAGCTCAGTTAGCCGCCCGGCCAGAAGCTCAGTTACAGTCACAGCCAGACTTACGGCAGACTATGTTGCAATCCATAGCCCAGTCAATAGCCCAGTTGGCAGAAGAATCATCAGCCTTATCATCCAGTCAGTCTCCCACTCCACCACTGTTGTCATCACAACGATTATGTCAGTCACCCTCAGTTCAGCCTCCTGTTCAGCAGCCACTAGCCCTGCATCCTGTGTCAGTTGCTCCACCTGTAAAACAATACAAGTCAATTCAACCCGAAAGACACTGTTCCTCGCCCATCCATTCCAAGCAGAGAGACAAATCTAATAATAATGTAATCATCCCTCAACAGCTGACCAGTTCTGAGACTGTGATGCACTCCAGGGCCCCCCCAGCAGCTGGGTTTCAGCCCCCAGCAGACTCTGGACCCCTGGAGGTTAAGAAGCCAGCTGAGGACCGCACCCGGCTGTCGCTGCCTGAGCAGAGTCGATGCTCTGTGCAGCTGCAGCCTGCTATGTGTTTGCCAGAAGCCACCATGCCTGCTGGTTCTGATCTGTTCCTGCCAGAGGCCACCGTGCCTGCTGGTTCTGATCTGTCCCTGCCAGAGGCCCGTGTGCCTGCTGGTTCTGATCTGTTCCTGCCAGAGGTCCCCGCACCTGCTGGTTTTGTCCTGTGTGTTCCAGGGGCCCCTGTGCCCACTGGTCCTGAGACTGTTCTCGCTGGAGGGCCCGAGGAGCCCGTCCAGCCACCAGCTGCTCCACCAGCAGCCTCATTCACGCTTGCAGCAGCAGTTTCATCCATGCCGCCGCCTGCTGCAGTGCCACCGTCTCCAGCTTCCATGCCGCCGCCAGCTGCAGCCTCCGTGTCTTCATCCTCGTCAGCTGCATCCTCGTCGCCTGGCCCGGCCTCTGCTGCATCCTACACGCCGTCGCCTGGTCCAGCCTCAGCATCACCCACGCCTGGTCCGGCTCCGGCTTCATCCTCGCCTGGTCCAGCTTCAGCATCACCCACGCCGTCGCCTGGTCCAGATTCAGCATCCTCAGCGTCGCCTGGTCCAGATTCAGCATCATCAGCGTCGCCTGCAGCAGTCTCTTCATCAGCATCATCAGCTTCGCCTGGTCCAGCCTCTGCTTCAGCTTCATCCGCTTCGCCTGGTCCTGCCTCCGCATCCGCTTCAGCCTCGCCTGGTCCAGCCACTGCTTCACTCTCGTCTGGTCCAGCCTCCGCTTCATCCTCGTCTGGTCCAGCTCCTGCGTCTTCATCCTCGTCTGGTCCAGCTCCCGCATCACCTACAGCGTCGCCTGCAGTGGCCTCCTCTTCAGCTTCACCAGCTTCGTTTGGCCCAGCCTCTGCATCAGCTTCGTCTTCGCCTGGTCCAGCTTCAGCCTCGCCTGATTCAGCCTCCGCATTCGCTTCAGCGTCGCCTGGCCCAGCTTCGGCTTCAGCCTCTGCCTCGTCTGGTCCAACCTTCGCTTCGCCTGGTGCTGCAGGGGCCACGCAGCCTTCAGGTCCCCTACTACCACCTCCACATCGTCGGTCATCTGGGAGGCCGCTTGTTGGGCATCTTCGCCACAGTGGACGCCCTCCTGAACGCCGCCACTGCCTTCCGCGTGGCCGGCCTCTGGACTTGAATTGCTGCCGCCATTGCCGTCCACACGGTCGGCTCCCAGAACTGTTTCTGCACCACTGCCTTCTGCGTGGCCGGCCCCCGGACCTGCCCCGCTGCCGCTGCCATTCGCATGGTCGGCCTCCGAAACTGAACTGTTTTGGCCTCCTGCGCTGTCGGCCTCCGGGTCGGCCCCCTGAACTTGACCATCTGGGCCTTTTTGGACTCTGTCCCTCCGTCCTGGGCCCCCTCCGCCCGCCCTGGTCGGGTCGTTTTCTGTTTTGTTTTGGTCGGTTTTTGTGTTTCTGCTGGGCTGTCTGGTGCCAGCCCTTGAGGGGGGGGTACTGTCATGGTCCTGGGTCGGTGACCCAGCGCTTTTAGTTTATTATCATTTTCTAGTTTATTATGATGATGATTATTATTGTTTGAGTTCTATGTGTTATATTCGGTCTGCCTTTGAGTCTGTGTCTCTGTCTGTCTATGGTGTCACCCCATCTGTTTGTGAAGCTGTCTGTTTAGATCTGTCTTGTTTGGTTCCCCGTGTCTGAGTTTCCTGTTTTATTGTGAAGGTCTCTGTCTGATGTGTGTTCAGTTTACATTTCCCTTGTCCCGTCAGCTCTGATTTCTCCAAGCTGTGTTGCCCTCTTGTCTCTCATCCCCTGATTACTGGTGTGTGTATTTAAGCCCTGTGTGTTTTCCTGCCTGTTGCCGGTTCGTCTGTATTACTCCGTGTCAGTCTGTGTTACCCTGTGTTCCACGGTGTCCTGTTCCTCGTCTGCGTCTCTCTGCTTCTCATCCCATTGTCGTATGCTCCCAGGTCTGTTATTTTTTAGTTCTCCCAGTTTAGGTGTCTTCCATTATTTGTTATGCCTCACTGCTTGTTTGCTACTACACCTCTGTAAATAAACCTCACCAGCATCTCATCCACTGCCTGCATCTTGGGTCCTTCTTCCAACTCCACACAGCCCGCCTCAGCACCCGTGACAACCGTAGTGACCTCTGGCTAATACATTGGGTTCTGTGTCGGGCTCGTAGCCGAAAACTAGCTTTACTTTGTTGTCTGGGTCAACTTTGCTAGCGAGAGACAGAAAGAAGCGTTGAAAAGCTGCTCTAGTTTTGGAGAAAAACACGAACACAGTGTACAGTCGAGTCTTAATAGCTTACTTACTTAGCTACACTGCCCATGAGGCTACATTCTTTAGGGCTACGCCTGTAACACTTTGTCTATTACCTTCATATTAAATAATTTTTTGAACAATAATTTTTAAAAAGAGATTGAGACACAGACATTAGAGCCTTTTAATGCGTGTTTTGTTTGGGTTTACACCGGCGTGGAATTATCAAAAAAAGAGAGGGCATAGCCTAACATATGAGACAGGAAAAGACTGCCGTGTAATCCCTTTATTTCAACAAATTAACTGTATTCTGGATACAACCTTTTTAAACAGTAACTGTAATGAAATAAAGTTACTCGTATTTTGTATTTTAAATGCGTAACACCGGTACATGTATTCCACTACTCCCCAACACTGACAATAATATATACAGAGAAAAACACAACAATCATATGACCCCCTATAAGCAAGCACTTTGGCGACAGTGGGAAGGAAAAACTCCCTTTTGACAGGACGAAACCTCCAGCAGAACCAGGCTCAGGGAGGGGCGGGGTCATCTGCCGTGACCAGATGGGGAGAGAGAAGGAAGACAGGACAAAAGACATGCTGTGGAAGAGGGCCAGAGATTAATAACACGTATAATTCAATGCAGAGAGGTCTATTAATACATAGTGAGTGAGAAAGGTTTTCATGGTTGACCTGTTTATTAATGGATCAGGAAAATTACCCACAGAGTAAGTTGTTTAGTGATATCATCTGATAGGCTCAATTGCTCATTTTCTGATAGTTCTCTTTTGGCAAAATTGTGGTGCTTTTGGATCTGGCAGTCACAGACCCAAAATAAGGGCCTTTGTTTTTAGTATTGTACTTGTGCTGTACAGTTTTGAGATGTTCTTATGCACAGGCATCTTATAATGTTGTCTTATCAGAACTTGCCACCTCTGTCTCACAATTACAGACAAGCTGGTGTTTGCAGGTTTTTACCCACAGCTGGTGTGTCAAGGCCACTAACCAAGTCTGCATAATTGTTGTTTGAGGGCAGACATTGGCACAAGTTCCAGGTTTATCAGCCAGGAAATTATTGTTAACTCTAACTGCCACTAAAACCATGTGTGTTACTGATACAGGCTTTGATGAAACAGTGTCATTTTGCACCTCCTGAATAATAATTGCTTGAAAGTTGTAGATCCATCTCCTCAAAGAGGGAATCTTTCTCCAGTTCAAAATCACAAGACAGTATACAAATTGTAAGGTTTGTGGCTCAAACCCCAGCTCCCATAGTACATGCCTCAAACTATGCCTATGCAAGATACTGAACCCTGATGTGCCAAATTTATGAATTTAGGTGAATGAGACTTGTAGTAGAAGTCGAATTAACTATAAAAGGTGCTATATATGTTCCAGTCTGTTTACGTGTCTGTAGAATAAAAAGACAAATGAGTGCAGTCTGTGTTTCACAGAATTCTGTCTATTATCTTGCTGGAGTGTTGTCAGCAAGGTAAGCAGAAAAACCACAGCCCTTTGTTGTACACAAACCAACCCTGGCCTGTCTCTTGTGAGTATGAAAGTGCTCTGTCATTTAACAATGCATGCTAGAAGCAACTCTTTCCCTTCTCTTTCTTAATCCCGTCATCTTCCACTTTTGAAGCACAGACCCGTGAGTTTACATTAAGTGATGAGTCCTCATCTTCATCGCCCCTGGAAAGTGTTCCTTCAGAAAAAAGAGAGTAGCTCTGAAAGGGCCATTATCTCTGTGTTGCCTGTCGTGCAGTCACGGCTGCCGCCATGTGTGGGCTAGCTGCTGTCTGTCTGCATCTGCTGCCCTGTTTATCTCTGCTGGCCTGCTCAAGGGATTGCTTGTCAAGCTGATGGGCCATGTGGACATGCCTGGCTCAGCTGGTGCATTTGGCACTGCTGCTGTAAACACTGACTGCTGGGCTCTTGTCCCTTCGCTGTCATAGAAAATTAAAGGCTGGGTGCAGTGTGATATTATGTGCCTGAGCAATACACTTCAGTTTAAAGACCTATCCAAAGCTTAATTTAAAACATTGTCCTCATTTCATTTATTTGACCTCTTTTTAACCAGGCATATGTTATCTTCTGTGCAGGCAGAGCCACCACTGGCAACTTAACAGCAGGAACAATCCCAGCATTACAGCCACCACTAAAGGGCCCCTGGGTAGATTATTTCCAAACTTGAAATGCAATAACTGAATACAATGCAAACAATGTTAATAGATCTAATCCAAAAAATAATTAAACCAACACAGTAAGAGAACAATAAAACTAGCTACAGCACGATGCTTCTATTAACTGGCATCTTGAAATATTAACGATTAAGTGAAAGGCCAAACCTTGTGTAAGTGCCATGATTTTAAATGTAATATCTTAAGACCTCATAATTAAAATATTAAAGGTATTCAAAGAAACACAATAGAACACAAAAACATCCTTTATGCAGATGATGTTTTTTTACTTCAAGAGCTGTCCTTTTTAGAATGTTTCTCAATTCCTTATTAATGCAACCTGATATCACACTATCCCCATTACACAGACAATATTAAATATCTCAGGAATAATATTAATATCCAAGCTGTCATAGTTATTTTGCCTAAATTTCACTCCAATATTAAAAGCAGTACAAGATGAGTTAATTACTTGGTTGAACTTCCCTGTATCAATTTACAAACGAATTGCAGTAATCAGATCATCTGTCTTACCCTAAATCAATTATTTTTCACCGAGGCAAGTTTTCCAAATACGACCTCGTATAAATCCCTTAATTCTGCCCTGTCAAAAACATACCTCAAAATTTTAAACTTGAAATATTGCAAAATACATAACTAAATGGCTCAATCATTCTCAATCCGTCACCTCCTGGTTAATTGCAGAACCAGCTCTTTCAAAGGATATACAGTTAACAGATCTGTCTTGTATTAGTCAATCAAAAAACATCAGTGTTCCCAGTTCATATAAACTCTGACACCTTGGAGAAAAGCAGTTCAAATCACCAACTCAACAGTTACATCACACTGCAGTCAGCAATCTGGAACAACAAAAACACTATAATCAACAAAAGTGCATTCAGTTTCACAAAATGAAAAGACAGAGGTATCACTCTTCTTCTGCATTCATTTAAGGATGATGCTTTCATTAATTCTGAACATTTAATGCAAAATTGGCACTGGAAATCCTTAATTTCTGGAATATTTGCAAATAAAAATCAGCAATAAAAAACTATCACGTCATTGTCTAAACTCCTGTTAAATTTAATATTTCAGCTACAGTTGTGAATATTCTGAAACTTACAATACCAAGTAAAATCATATCAAAATTACAGAAACCTTTTTTTCTCTCTCTCTTTAAAAATGGACACACACACAACACACTACCCTAGGTGACAAACTGCATCAATTGTAATTAAGTAAATTAAATAAATGTACATACTGCTCTCAGAGCACCCTGGCACTTGTCTGCATGCCATTTGGCATTGCACCCTTGGTAGACACCTTTGAATCCAAATTACAGATCACTTTTTACACTTATTGTGCTGCCACATTATGCTGTCCCCAAAATCTGCATCTCAGGCGACTTTTTATCTGAGGAATTACAAGGTCCATCTGCTTACAGTTTTATCACCAAGAAGGTCATCTTTATGAATTTGAAATCAGTTCAATCAGTCCTGAGAGCAATTCTTGGTTAGAAAAACCACAGTTGTTATATGCCATAGTGAACGAACTCTGTATAACCCCTGTACCTTAAGAGTTGAACACTATGTGACCTTGGGGAAACCTTAGATGTTGTATGCCTTACATGTTGGCTCTAGCACAGAAGACTCAACTTGAAGGGAGAGTGTCTGATAGCCAAAAGGGAGAATATACAGTGAAGTACGCTGAACATACTGGGAGTAACCCAGCCCGGATGGGAGGTGTTGTGTGTGCCTGATATGTGAAAAGGGATTCACAATGTAATGAGCACATTAATGCTCACAATGCAATGACACTTACAACCAAGATTCAAAGGCAAGGCTGTACGAGCTGGTCTCATTCTTTATTAAATGCTAAGGGTAACTTTCTAAATCTCAATCTGAAAAATCTGATCAGGAAGTCAGTCCATAGTTCCTCTACTTACCTTTGACCAGACAAGTTGCTGGCAGGTGGCACTAGATATGCAAAATATTTGGGAACAGATCCTACACTGTTGCACAGCAAAGGGAAAGCAAAAGTAGGTTTGATCAGCCAAAACATTAAAACCATCTGTATAATAATTATGTTGGTCTCCCTTAAGCCACAGCTCTGGCAATGTGGCCCTTTGGTTCCACAGCTCATCAATCATATTAACCAGAGACGTCACATTCCCCATGATGGCAAATGGAGTGGAGGGTTTAATGTTCTTCCTCCTGCTTTGACTTTCATTCTGGCTAAGACCCCTCCCATCAACACCAAGACAATAAGTATCAATTTCATTACAATAAAAATAATTATGTGGAAGGCATTTGTAATAGATTTTACAGTTATACAACCATGTTTATGGCACTTTGATTCCATTTATCACACAAACATGGGAGCAAACAGAGACACACCAATAATCCTGTTTAGCTCTGCTTAACTTAGGTGGGACTCTACAGGTCCATACTACAGAACTCACCAACCTTCCTGCAGCTTACCAACACATACTCAGAAGCACAAACCCAGTCTTGTAATTCTGGATGTATACTTGGACTCATCATAAGCATAATATAGCCACTGTGGCATCACCCATCAATTAGTGAGATTGTCCTTGATCTGAGTGACTGGATATGATGACCAAAGCAAGGATTCTGACTGACAAACCGAGCTAGTGTGTTACTCTTGAGGTAGGCCCACCAAACCTATACATTGCGTTACCATCCTTTTTTATTCTTTTGGGGCTGTAATTTACAAGATAAACATTGGGCATGCTATCTTCTTGATGAATGCTCAATCATCCAGGTAAGTAAATCCCCCAAAGTTGATTCTGTTCATCTGGATGTAGCGTTTTCAGTGGGAGCTGACTGCAGGTTTTCCAAATCTTATAAACAGTACATTTGCATAATGACTGAAACTAGCACCACTGAAGGAACAATGGGCTGGGAGGTCAGTTTCTTCATCATAATTATGCAAATTCCCATGACCATTGATCAACAACCACTGATCAAAGACCACTGATCAAAGACCACTGATCAATGGCCATGAGTACCATTCACAGAGAGTTGGGGAATTGCTGCAATCACAGCATTGTAAGATGGTGACAGATATACCCTTAGGCCCCATCCTCGATTCAGAGATGGCCTTTCCCTTTTCGCGTAAATGACCTCCTTGTCTCCTTGGGGAAACCTGCAGTCAGCTGAGACTGAAGAAGTCACTTGGATGAGTGATGAACCGTTTCTCCCACTGAAAACGCTACTTCCAGATGAACAGAATCAACTTTTGGGGATCGTGCATGCTACATCAGCTTTGAAAAAGACCTAAAACTTTGATCGTAAACTCATGGGGAAAATGCTGAACTGTAAATCAAGGGAGTAGAGGGTTATTTTTTCCATAAACTTCCACGCAACCTAGCATCTTTTTGCAACCAGTCACCCTCTGCTAACCATAAGAAAGAATGCAGCTCTAAGGAACTTCCAAACCGACTTGCCTCTTCACACCTGGAAGCTATTTCAATCTTTTATAAAGAGTCCGTAAAACAGACACACACACATACACAGGGCTACAAAATGGCTTCTTTTGAGAGTACACATAGGCTTTCTCCCACTTCTCCACTGAAAATAAGTTAATGAACATGTATGCCAGACTTCTGTGTGGTTTTCAGGTGGTTTATCTAACATTGAAATTCACAGTAGCTCAAAACGTGAGAAGGATTTCTAGAGAGCAGAACACAGGAAAAAAATTTTTAAAAAGCAACTCTGACATTTCTCTACACTTTGCAACCCTTCAGACCTGCAGCATCGCTGCCACTCCACCACTGAGAGGACATAACATCAGCAAAAGGCAACAGCAGTTAAAGTGCACTGCTCCAGAATCTCATGTTTGTTTTCTTTAAATCAGGTCAAAGCTTTCTTTTTTGCTTAATGTTTGTGTGTGGGCTCATATGCTAAACTACATATAGTGGGTCCTACAGCAGATAAACCATCCAAAATTCTGAGAATGGCAACATTACAAAAAAGAGTGTTTTCGATATCTCTCTGACCATGAAATGATCGTGTAAGGAGTGGAGTGCTAGAAAAAGATCACGAGAGATTGAAGAGATTTGTTTTCCACAGTACACCACTGATGTAAACTGCTGAAGTCAGATTGTTTGTTTCTGTTTAATCCTTTAAACCCACTTCAGAACACACGAGTATTGTGTTACGATTCGGGGTTGGCAGTATACTGTTTTAGGCGTGACTGTGATGTGTTTCCCTGCATTATTTTGAAAGTCTGTTTTATATCAGTGTGTTCTGTTTACGTTTCCCTGTCTCGTCAGTTCTGAGTTGCCCCAACTGTGTTTTCCTCCTGTTGTCCATTTCCCTGATTGCTCCCTCTAGGTATTTAAGCCCTGTGTTTCCGTTTGTCATGTCGATCTTCCCCCCGGTTGTATTTGTTTGGTGTTGGATGTAATTAGATGGCCTATTTTGCTTTGATGAAAGTCTGTGTCAATACTTTCGTTTTTTTGGGATTTTTTTGGAGACCCGTGTTAGTCTTTTTTGTTGGCTCGCCCTCCTCAAGAGTGGTGAGTGTGGGGGCATATTTCCCTTATTTCTATTTTTCCTGTGTTGCACGCCGGTTGCCTAGGCCGGGGTGTAACAATTGTATTCAAGTATTCGGCCAAATGCTGTGTTGCAAACGATCTGTCAACAGGTCAATACAAGCTGCACACTAAAGAGAAGCAGCACACACACTAAAGAGAGCACACACCCACACATACAAAAAAGTTTAAAATGTTGATGTAGTATACAAGACTATCCATATAAAAGCAACCACAGAAATTTGCTGTTATATATAGGAAGATTTCAGTGGAGACAGTGGAGATTATTGTGGACTTCAGGAAGCACACAGCCCCACTCCCCCCCATCATCTCTGTGGACTCATTTCGCTTCCTGGGTACCACCATCACCCAGGACCTGAAGTGGGAGCCCACCATCACCTCCGTCATCAAGAAAGCCCAGCAGAGGATGTACTTCCTGAGGCAGCTGAAGAAATTCAACCTGCCAACACGGACGATGATGCAATTCTACACCACAATCATCGAGTCCATCCTCACCTCCTCCATCACCGTGTGGTACGCTGGAGCCACTATCAGGGACAAACAGAGACTGCAGCGTGTTGTGCGCTCTGCTGAGAAGGTGATTGGCTGTAGACTCCCATCTCTGCAGGACCTGTACACCTCCAGGACACTGCGGCGTGCAGCTCGGATCTCAGCTGACCCTTCTCACCCTGGATACAGTCTGTTTGACCTGCTCCCCTCAGGCAGGAGGCTCCGGTCCATTCGCACCAGAACCTCTCGCCATAAGAACAGTTTCTTCCCCTCTGCTGTTGGACACATGAACAATAACCGTATGACTGTTCCCACCACTAACACATGACCCTATGCTGTGTTCACTGCATCATTCCATGTTTTGGCACTGATCACCACCTGCACTCATGTATATATCTTTCCACGTAGCACTTTTAATTGTTATTCTTACTTTTATTTTTTCATGTCTATTTAAGCGCAATTTATGACAGTATGTTTGCACTGAAGCACCGCTGCAATTTCCTAATGTTGTAAACCTGCTCAACATTTGGCAATAAAACCCTTTCTGATTCTGATTCTGATTCTGATTTCACAGCGTCAGTATAAATACCATACTGACCATTGAATCAGCTTATACATGTGTGTGATATAATAACAAGTGGATACACTTGATTAAGCTCTTGATTAAGCTCTTGACATCCACCAGTTCAGCAATGACCAGTTAGGGTTACATTTACATCACAATTTATATAGCATTTTCAACATTTTGGCATACCCAAATGAACACTTGATTTAAAAGGTAACATATTTTAGGTTCAAAAAGTGTATTTGTTTAGCATATTGGTGAAATACAGTGTACAACCCAGCCCTGACTCCAACCATAAATGGTTCCGGTGACCTTCTAGGCCTAAATGTTAGATGCTAACTTCTTTGTAGTTGAGCCAATAGTGAGTAGTTTCCATTACCCAAAAAGGTCTTAGACACCATGCATTTACAACATTACTCCAAACATCTATATAATTTGGACTGTGCTCTTTTAGACAGAGATCTTGGATTTTGTTCCTGGGATCTCCTGGAGCCAATCGCCTAGCTTGGGGGTCACTGCATCCAATAACCACTGGGTCCACTTCACCCTCCACATCTTCTGGAGCTCTCCTCTGAGCCCTTGGTACTTCTCCAGTTTCTCGTGTTCCTTCTTCCTGATGTTGCTGTAATTCAATATCGCTACATCTATCACTCTTCCTCTGCTTGTCAACCATTACTATGTCCGGTTGGTTAGCTACCATCATTTTGTCCGTCTGTATCTGGAAGTCTCACAGAATCTTAGCTTGGTCATTCTCCCCTACTCTAGGGGGCGTCTCCCATTTTGACCTTGGTACTTCATAGACCGTACTCAGCACAGATGTTTCTGTATACTATACCGGCCACTTGGTTATGGCATTCTATGTATGCCGTGCCTGCTAGCATCTTGCATCCCACTGTTATGTGCTGGATTGTCTCAGGGGCATCTTTACACAGCCTACACCTGGTGTGACAGACCCCAGCCTCTATGGATATTATGCTTAGAGCTTGTTCCTGTGCTGCCATGATTAGTGCTTCTGTGCTGTCTTTGAGTCCAGCTTCGTCCAGCCACTGGTAGGATTTCTGGATGTCAGTCACTTCCTCTATTTGGTAGTGGTACATGCCATGCTGGGGCATGTCGTTCCATGATGGTTCCTCTTCTTGCTCCTCTTTCTTGGGTTTCTGCTGTCTGAGCACGCGGTCGGTGGTGGCCATCTTTCTGATGTACACGTGGTTGTTCGTTGTCTCATCCTGGACTGTGGTACTAACCCTCACCAGTCCTCAACCTCCTTCCTTCAGCTTAGTGTACAGTCTAAGGGTGATGGATTTGGGGTGAAACCCTCCATACGTGGTGGACCCTGCTCTGGGAGGTTGCTGTGGTCTACTCTTAGATCTACTAGCCACTGAGCAATACTGGAAGATGATATGGGAGAAGGACGCAACACATAACGTCAATGCTCAGCCTTCGTGATGCTGTTCTCATATTGTTCTGCTGCCACTGAGAGTACACCTTGGATTGTTGTGTGGAGAACAGCTTCTCCTGCGTTCTATTTCTATCAAGCAACTGGCCAAGGCTGTGAGTCTTTGCTTGGCAGTTTCCAAGGCCTCAGATGTGGACAGCTTGCTGTACTTCTAGGCACTTTCTTCATTGCACCTTTCTGCAGCTCCAATAGTTGCTACCTTGATCTTGGTGTCTAGTTTCCTTCTCCATAGAGGGTACTGCTCTTTGTGGCTGTTCAACTTGTAGTCTAGCATCTCATTGATCACTGCTGCTGTGGTGTAGATCAGCTAGTAATGGTCGCAGTAGGTATTGTCCACAGTGCTGCATTCACATCATCTAATAGATCCCCCAGAGGGTACTTTACTTAGTCTTGGTAACCGGCTAGGAGGTTTCAAGCTTCACCAGGATACTATCTTTCAGCACCATTCTTCTCCCATTCAACGATCCTTCTTCCATTACACCTGGAGCCAGCAAATTTCGGGTGGGGTTGATGATAACCTGGGAGCCCATCCCGTAGCATTTATGTTGTACATTGTCAATCTCTACCTGTGAGAGCAGTTCCTTCTTCTGAATGTCAGAAGACTGAGCTACTAGTTGTTTCGCCATCAATCTAGATGCTGGGTGTGGAAGATTCCATAGGTCCCTCATCCTATTCATGTAGCATTCTAACAGCGCCCTATTTTTATCACTTGCCATTTTCCACTCATGCCTTCTTGCTCCTGTAGGCCACTTCTCATCAGTGTGTGCTGGCCTCTCAACACCTGACATGGACCTTGTTAATCCAGGCGACATCCGAGTCGATCCACACACACACACACACACACACACACACACACACACACACACACATACATACATACACACATATATATATACACACACACACACATATATATATATATATATATATATATATATATATATATATATATATATATATAATATAAAAAAAATTTATTTTTTATTTTTTTAGTTTTTATTTAGTTTATCCATCCATTCGCTTCCGCTTATCCTTTTCAGGGTCGCGGGGGGCGCTGGAGCCTATCCCAGCTGTCATAGGGCGAAAGGCGGGGTACAACCTGGACAGGTCGCCAGTCTGTCGCAGGGCTAACACATAAGGACAGACAACCATTCACACTCACATTCACTCGCACATTCACACCTAGTGGCAATTTGAATTATCCAATTAACCTATCCCCACAAGCTGCATGTCTTTGGACAGTGGGAGGAAGCCAGAGTACCCAGAGAGAACCCACGCAACCACGGGGAGAACATGCAAACTCCACACAGAAAGACCCCGGCCTGATGGTGGAATTGAACTCAGGACCTTCTTGCTGTGCGGCAACAGTGCTAACCACCGTGCCACCATGCTTTATTTAGTTTTTTTTTATTTAGTTTTTTTAAAGAAAGAAAAATCATAAATGTGAAATAAACATCCACATCAATTCTGTGAACTTGCCATAATGAAAATATATATAGAATAACTGAAATATAAACCTCCATTTTATATTATCCACCGCTCTCGAATTATGCTTGTGTATTTCATATGTTAACTGTTATAAGAAAACAACTTTCCTCCAACTTGTCTGTCCTGGTCTGTAATAATTTATCCAGATGACTATGACTCAACTCTTAAGCGCTCAGATGCTCTTTGTCATTATGCCTTCAGGGTTACAACTAGTGACCCATATTTTATTCACAACAGAACATTGAAAACACATGAAATGTTTAAAATAAGACATTTTACTATTTCATTTTTTGAAAATTAGGTCATTTTGAATTTGTTGGCATCAACACACTGGCAACAGGTCAGGACAGGGTATAAAAACAGCTTCTTAAAAGGGTTTAGGTTCTCAGAAGTAGAAAGGGGAAAAGGTTTATCAATCAGCAAAAAACTGTTTACAAATTGTAAAACAAAATCTAAAGATTATGTCCTTTCAACATAACACTGTGAAGACTTTGAATATCTCATCATACACAGTATGTTCTAGATATACGTACTTGGGCTTAAGTTCATTTAAAATTGACTGAGAAAGCATGCAAAGCAATTGCTATAATTATAAAACACTGCGTATGAACTGAAAAGGAAGACCTTCTGACTTGTTATCGGTGTTCAGTTCAAAAGTAAACCATCTATCTATCCATGCCTCTGTTTTCTTCCACTTATCCAATTTGGCAACAAAGCCTATCCCAGGAAGGATATAGGATAAGGAAGTGAAAGTTCATAAATTTGACTTTAGGAGCTGAACTGTTACCTGAAATACTTTCACCAGTGAAATAACTAGACAATGTGGAGAAGGTGGGAGGAAGCATATGCAGCGAGTGACAAGCAGTGTCAAAATTTCATGTCATGTGTGCCATGTGAAGAACAACCATATGGTGTAGCTGCAAGAGATGTGAAGAGTAAACACTTCTACTATCCTTGTATCATTATAATCATCCTCTGTCAGGATTTGGTAAATGTTGTAAGTTTTTTGTTTGTGCCGTGAATGAATAATAAAAATGTGAAAATAATTTTTTTTGAGTAGTGAGTATACTTCTTGTTGTTTGTTAATAGGCACTTCAATAATAGGCCATCATCAGCATTATTAAAAAAAAAACCCCAAAAAAACCCCAATAATGACAAAGTGCCATGCAAAAACCAAATTAACAAAGTCCATGTTAATTGCATAATAGATAATATCTATAGACTCCCCTGACAAGTGACAGATGACTACATTTTGCTTATTAATATAGATTATGAAATGTACTCAGTGACTGCTGATAGCCAATAAGAACATACATTTTATAAAAACATATATGTGATGAGAGTTGAACTCACTGTACACAAAAATGATTTTACCACATATATGACAGAAAACAAACTCTGTTGTTCTAATGTATATCTAGTTAATTAATCAACCTTTAAAGTTTCCAATTTTCACCAAGCTAGCATGCTTTAACCTGCCATTGTTCGCTCTACACTGGAATCATGGTACAGGAGGATGGAACCGTAATAAAATGTTGCAAATTTTTCCATCACAAGATTTCACAAGTAATTTCATTGCCTAAACTTAGTAAAATAGATGTATTTCCTAACCATTCAGTAATACTACTATACAATAAACAGCTCAATATCAATGGAACTCATTGTGTTGTGAGGGGGTGAAAGGACTCATTGCACTACTACCTCTTAAGTTTGCAAATTCTGACATTCCTGAAAAAACTTCCATTTGTGCATAATTAATATATATATATATATATATATATATATATATATATATATATATATATATATACACACACACATATACATGTGGAAAATAAGTATTTGGTCAATAACAAAAATACAACTCAATACTTTGTAACATAACCTTTGTTGGCAATAACAGAGGTCAAACGTTTACTATAGGTCTTTACCAGGTTTGCACACACAGTAGCTGGTATTTTGGCCCATTCCTCCATGTAGATCTTCTCGAGAGCAGTGATGTTTTGGGGCTGTCGCCGAGCAACACGGACTTTCAACTCCCGCCACAGATTTTCTATGGGGTTGAGGTCTGGAGACTGGCTAGGCCACTCCAGGACTTTCAAATGCTTCTTACGGAGCCACTCCTTTGTTGCCCGGGCGGTGTGTTTTGGATCATTGTCATGTTGGAAGACCCAGCCTCGTTTCATCTTCAAAGTTCTCGCTGATGGAAGGAGGTTTTGGCTCAAAATCTCACGATACATGGCCCCATTCATTCTGTCCTTAACACTGATCAGTTGTCCTGTCCCCTTGGCAGAAAAACAGCCCCATAGCATGATGTTTCCACCCCCATGCTTCACAGTAGGTATGGTGTTCTTGGGATGCAACTCAGTATTCTTCTTCCTCCAAACACGACGAGTTGAGTTTATACCAAAAAGTTATACTTTGGTTTCATCTGACCACATGACATTTTCCCAATCCTCTGCTGTATCATCCATGTGCTCTCTGGCAAACTTCAGACGGGCCTGGAC
This sequence comes from Aulonocara sp. 'chitande type north' Nkhata Bay, assembly GCF_057382095.1. Taxonomy (NCBI): domain Eukaryota; kingdom Metazoa; phylum Chordata; class Actinopteri; order Cichliformes; family Cichlidae; genus Aulonocara; species Aulonocara sp. 'chitande type north' Nkhata Bay. The sequence goes on from NC_141345.1 coordinate 12,621,487, forward strand.
ATGCACTGGCTTCAGCAGCGGAACACGTCTGGCACTGCGGGATTTGATTCCCTGCCGTTGTAGTGTGTTACTGATGGTGACCTTTGTTACTTTGGTCCCAGCTCTCTGCAGGTCATTCACCAGGTCCCCCCGTGTGGTTCTGGGAACTTTGTTCACCGTTCTCATGATCATTTTGACCCCACAGGATGAGATCTTCCGTGGAGCCCCAGATCGAGGGAGATTATCAGTGGTCTTGTATGTCTTCCATTTTCTGATGATTGCTCCCACAGTTGATTTTTTCACACCAAGCTGCTTGCCTATTGTAGATTCACTCTTCCCAGTCTGGTGCAGGTCTACAATACTTTTCCTGGTGTCCTTCGAAAGCTCTTTGGTCTTGGCCATGGCGGAGTTTGGAGTCTGACTGTTTGAGGCTGTGGACAGGTGTCTTTTATACAGATGATGAGTTCAAACAGGTGCCATTCATACAGGTAACGAGTGGGGGACAGAAAAGCTTCTTACAGAAGACGTTACAGGTCTGTGAGAGCCAGAGATTTTCCTTGTTTGAGGTGACCAAATACTTATTTTCCACCCTGATTTACGAATAAATTCTTTACAAATCCTACCATGTGGATTCATGGATTTTTTTTTCACATTCTGTCTCTCACAGTTGAAGTGTACCTCTGGTGCAAATTACTGACCTCTGCCATCATTTTAAGTGGGGGAACTTGCACAATCGGTGGCTGACTAAATACTTTTTTGCCCCACTGTAAAAAACTTGCTGCCTTAACCTGACAGTGGAGCTGCATATCGCCATGTCTTCCTTTTCATGTTGTTTCTTATTTAATCATATCACTGTCATTTGCTCTGTTCTGTGGGATCTTGCCGCTGCTCCTCCCACCTCCAGCTTTCCATGCATGCACATGAAAGGGCTGGAAGCTCCCAGAAGAGAGCCATGCTGCCAATTATAGTTTTGACTTTTAATATCAATATGCTGATAGATATTTTAATTAGTTTTTTGTTAAAATATTTTATATACACAATTCCTCTCTTGGAAAAAGTACTTTGAGAAACGTATAAATGAAGAGAGAGAGAGAGAGAGAGAGAGAGAGAGAGAGAGAGGTGTGGAGGAGGGGTAAGAAGGACATGATGGAAGCTATGAAGATGATGAAGAGACCTTCTATTTTAGCCTAATTTAGCAAATGTGAATGTTTTTGTGTTGTTAAGCACACTTTTTATTTAGTGTTTTCATAAAAGCCTTTAAAAAAGCCTTAAAAAATAAAAGCTTTATACATTTACTACTACTATGGCTTAAAAATCATTCGCTATCATCTTAGCTATCGCCTGATCAGGACTCAGCTGTTTGGCTGGGGTCATTTGTTTTGGAAGAAATGTTCTTGTTTTGGTATACCTGCAGTTTCCTTTAAGTCAGTGGATGCTGACATACTTGGATCAAAACAGGACACTTCTCCAGCATCAGTGGGTGTAAGGGAGAGGGTAAGCTGTCCTCCGTGTCTGTGCAGGTTTTTTGTTGACCTTGCTCTAATGGATATTTTCATTGCCTCCAATATCACTGAAATCCAGCCAAATTTGCCTCCTTTTCTCTCTGTCGCTTTGTGCTGGACTGTACAACTACGCTTGCTGTCTTTGGAGTATATATAGCGTGCTCATCGTCCCTGCCTGCATGAACAGCAGCAGCTGAAGATTCTGCTCTCCCAACGGAAATCACTCTTCTCGTTCTCTACAAAGAATCTGCTCTTCGAACCGACTCGTTTGTGAACAACACATCGCTCCACTGTGGTGGCCCACAAAGAAAGCAGCTGACAGTCGATCGACAGTACCTCTCTTGCTGTGTATATCAGATGGTTTAAGTGTCAGATCATTTTAGTTTTAAAGCACCTAATTGCAATTATTATTTTATAACATGTATACAATGTCACTGTGTTTGTGTGAAGCACTCGTGTCCCCCAAAACAACACACACACATAGTGCCTCTCACAGACACAGTCAGACTTTATATAATGTCTTATTCCACAATGTTTGTGTGAAGCACTCCTTGTATCCCCTAGTACAACACACACACACACAACTCATTTTGTATTCCTCACAGAGGACTGGCAGATGATTCCTCATTCAGCCAGTGCTCAGGCTGCATGAACAGACAAGCACAGCTGTCAACACAGCATGAGGACACAGAGAGAGAAATCAAAAGATCTTGAATCAAACAAATATGCTCCTGTGTTTGACCTGAGGGTGGCGCCACAGGGTACATGCAGTCATACATGCCAATCTGCATCTCAGATTTTTATATTTACATGTGAAATTACTGAAAAACATTCTCACCAAAAAGTTTATGAGGTCATTCAAACCAATTTCCTAGCTCATCGTCTTGGAATCATGAATCCAAATTTTAAAAAACTTCATTCAAATCTGTTGATTTTCTCCAAGCCCTTTTTCTTCAGTGGACGTGCAAAGTCTGGTAATCATCTCTGTCTGCTGGATTCAAACTGTTGTCATACCATTTCAGTATAAAATATATTGCTGCATATTAAAACTGTAACAGGTACTGTACTGTGTGGGATTCAGTATTATATGGATGGTAAAACACTGCTTCCATCCTCCTTCCTTACTAGGATTTTGTCATACTCTCTTTTAGTGTGTCTGTGTGATGGAGAAAGAGTGAAAGGCATCAAATGAAGACATAGCTGAATTCTGGGGTGAAGTATTCCACATGACTGCACTGTGCTATAATCTATTCAAGACATGCACTGCTGAAGCTGCTGAAGGTGTGCTCTGTGAACTGCAGGGGCTCACAACACATATGGTCCAGATGGACACTGGGTGCGCACACACACGCACACACACACACACACACACACACACACACACACACACACACACACACACTTCCATGCTGGCATCAATCTGATCATCTCCATGATTTCTTCTTTCTAGTTCAGGGCTCTTGACCTTCACAATACTTTAAAATCACTATTTATACAGGGAGTGCAGAATTATTAGGCAAGTTGTATTTTTGAGGAATAATTTTATTACTGAACAACAACAACCATGTTCTCAATGAACCCAAAATACTCATTAATATCAAAGCTGAATGCTTTTGGAAGTAGTTTTTAGTTTGTTTTTAGTTTTAGCTAATTTAGGGGGATATCTGTGTGTGCAAGTGACTGTTACTGTGCATAATTATTAGGCAACTTAACAAAAAACAAATATATACCCATTTCAATTATTTATTTTTTACCAGTGAAACCAATATAACATCTCCACATTCACAAATATACATTTCTGACATTCAAAAACAAAACAAAAACAAATCAGCGACCAATATAGCCAGCTTTCTTTGCAAGGACACTCAAAAGCCTGTCATCCATGGATTCTGTCAGTGTTTTGATCTGTTCACCATCAACATTGCGTGCAGCCAATACGTTCTCACTCCCAACTCGTCAAACGTGTGACGCATGGTCAGGCTCCCTCTGCTGCACTTATGGACGCGCAGGGTACCCCTCTCGCGTCGGGAATTGACGTGAAGGGTCCTCCGATTGAAGAGATTGCTGCGGAAGTGCCTGTTGTCGGTATATTTAGACATTTTCCAAATCACATTGTAGTGACGTATACAGAACACAATAAATTATATAATGTAAACAACTACCTGAAAAACAGGTAGAACAATACTTTTGTATCGTTTATTGCATTTACGGAGGGAGTGATGTATGCTGGGTAATGGCACAGCTAGCTACTGGGTGACTTTATTCACCTGCTTCGGCTGTTATCAGTCCATACAATGGGCGTTATTAGCACAAATCAGTCCCATAGATATGGGCCATCTCCTGCTAGATTGTTCAGAAGGTTGTTCTCATCCATCCAGATGGAGGATCACTAACAGGAGCGTGGGAAGACTCCAGAATCCACTCTGGCTGGAATCCGGTGGATATGCAGTGTGTACAGGTAAGACCATTTAAACGGACAGCATTTATAGAATGACTATTAAAAGTCAGCGAGTGTCAGTAATGTTAATGTGGTTATCTTAGTAATACACAGAGTACTAATATAACAGCTTTAAGATGCATTTGTAGATATTATTACGTGTTTTACCGTCTTTATGGTGCTAGCTTAAAGTTACGGTGTAAACGTTAGCTTATATTGGAGTAAAGCTGTTACTGGTTAAACGATGTTAGCACAGAAATATTAGCTTCTGTCATGACTGATGAAGTTACTAGTTAATAAAGTTTCCAGTAAAGTGTTTAATCGCAGCCACAGATTGACAGCAAATATCTCGATTAGCTTCAGTGCATCTATAATAAATATGTGCAAGTTTCAGTGCTTCGTTTAAACTGTATGATACTTATACTGACCCAGGGTCAGTGTAAAATACAATCCTAGCTGTGTGAACAAAGCCTGGCTCCTTTAATCCTGCATGACAAACCTCAGGATGCAGGTTATTATTACTCTTTCCTGCTGGCACACCTGTCACACCTGAGAGTCAGCTAGAAACTTACAGTGACGTGGACATCATGCAAAGACTGCCAGACTCTGTAATACTGCAAATGATCAGTGACTCAGGTTATCACTAAACTTTAAATAGTACCTCTGTGTCTCTGTGTGCTGAACATTTAGGATTGAGTCAGGCTGCATTGACTGTGGGACTTTAATGTGTTAAAAGCAGGTTGAAGACGGCTCAGAAACATTTGAAGATTCAAATTTAGCATTATGGCTGCTGGTGGTTTGTAAAGCCTCTACTCAGCTGTATTTTTGTTACTAATTTATGTTTGTTGTTGTTTAACACAGATTTCAGAAGAGCAAATATGCTTAATAGTTTAACTAGATTTCATTTGTCAGTGTGGGACTGCTGAGTCACCTGAAGAACTCATTTCATTCATTCTCCACATGATGTTCATATACAGAAATGTTTCACAGGAACTGATTTCTCCCAAAGGGTGAACTAGTGTGTTTCCATAGATTTCCTCTGTATGAATGTACTTTTAAATGAAGGCAAGTGTTTGTCCTTTTTTGTTCCTCAGGTACAGTACGTGATATCAAGGGCAGGCGGTCAACACTGGGGGAAGACAAGAAGCAGACGTACTTCCAAGAGGGAGCTGCAGTGAGGTCAGAGGTCAGAATCTGAAACAGCTCAGGTTTATATTTTAGAGGTTATAAAAAATCAAAATGTATTTATAAAGAAACCTTTAAATAATAGTCATAATTATGATTATTATAAGAAATATCAAACATTTAAGTGTTAGCCCTGCGATAAACTGGCAGCCTGTCTTTGTCCTGTATCAGCTGGGATAGGCTTCATCCTCCCGCAACCCTGAATTGGATACATTGTACTCCAATTATGTAATCTGATCATTTACAAACTCAAGGTATCTAATCAAAATGTAAGTAATAATTATAAAATGGGAAAGCAGAAATAAGTGTGACATGAATGTAAATGTGTTAGCTGACATAGAGGACAGCTACATGTAGTCTGAAAAACCTTTGTTGTCAAGTTTGCAGGTATATCAGCACGAGACATTCTTACATAGAAGAGACTGTAAAAGTCTGACTCAGTGAAGCATTATTGGTCCCGTCTGTTTGGATAAATATAGTAAGTTGATGTACGTCCATTTATTGACACATTTTCTTAAGTGCTTATCCAGTTCAGGATCACAGTGGAGCTGCAGCTGGATATGTTCAGTAAATAAACCTTACAAAAGTTAACAATAAACCTGCATCCATGTACGTTGTTGTCCACAGGATGAGAAAATCAAACTGGAAGACTGTGTAACATGTTAATAAATGTTTCTGTGTTTATGCCTGTGTCTTTCACAGGAGGCGCTGGAAGGTTTCCCTAATAGTTCCTGGTGAATCAAAGCAGAACCATAAAGGTTGCTGGACTGCATGATGGCCTTACCCCTGAGCAGTCATCCTGTTAAAGGAGGAACCAGTTAGAAGCTGTTTTCAAAGTAGCTGAGCAGATTTCATCTCACGTAAGCAATTAACTGTTTGTTCATCTGTTCTGCCACTTAAAGAGCATTTAAGGACGTCTTTTGAGTGTCCAGTTGAATTAATTCTACTGGCTCTCATGGTCATTTGTTATTATAGACATATTTTTCATGTTCATCCAGCTATTTAGTAAATTCTATCTATTTAGTAATATCCGTCAGCTATAAAATGTAATATAAATATAAAAATATCTAAATATCTCCTGTCCTTTATGTTTTAATGATGTAAGTCTGTTATCGTATTCCAAAGATGCCGCCATAGCTCTCTGCAGCTGTAACACTTTCACACTTTGCAAATCATTCCATGTTTTTGATAGTTATGAAGACAGAATATGTTTCTAAGGTCATGCTAGGCGGTTGCTATGGTGGTTGGTGTGGACTTGGGTGGACCGCGTCCGATTCCTGTTATTAGCTGTCCGCCGTAGGGAGGCTGCGTTCCATTTACAAGTAGTGACCGTCTGCCGCAACTCGAACTCAAACCCTGCTTTGTTCTTTAATTATAGGCCTTTTATAGCCGTTCATGACACGCACACACACACATAAAGCACTTTGCCTCACCATGAGAATGCAAGTTTACCTAACCTAACCTAACCTTAAAGTATCTGATATAGGATAGAAAAATGAAGCAACCAGAGATTTAATGATGAAGACTCTGGGTTCTGTAGTTCACGTTTTACAGTCCTTAATGACTCTTTGCATATGATTTATTGAAGAGGGGTTTAGAATGCACTTTACATTTAGACTGTTGCTGTTTAATTTTTTACATTGTTGCCGTGTTATGTCATGAATAAGGTTCACCTGCTGGGGGTTTGATGGATCAGCTGGACAATACAGTCAAAGTCAGACTTCATTCATCATATGCAAGAATCCTAGTTGGATTTTTGTTGTCACTCATGTTTTTGAACCAAATATTGAAAACAATTCTGACAGACTGGATACCTAGTCAGGGTGTACATTACCTTGTACTCAAGCATCCCAGGACAGAGCCCTGCCCCACCATGAGCCTGGGTGGATACGTGGTTATTAATATAAAATGACCAATACTGAATATGAATATTTCATGAAAATTGAATTATAATACAAATTAGTAATAAGGGTTTCTCTGCGCCCTTATCTACCCCATACTCAAAGAGCTGCGGGTAGAGAGGGTGACAGGAGAGGATGGCACTGAAGAGAAGATGCTCGGTTTCTGGAGTCTCCTGGTCCTGTCAGTATTAGTAGGATGCATCTGCTGTGTCTTCTCGTGGATGCTCACCTACCTTGACTCGTTCCAGCCTGGTATGGATTTCCCAACACTGCGGACAGTGGCCCACGTCATAGACGTTTAATATTGATTACATATTTCTGAATTGCTAACCCTAACCCTAGCTCAACAGACCACAATGCCCTGGACTGTCAGTATTATTACATGCTGTGAACATAAGTAGCTTTGATCACAGTTTATGTTGTAAAAGAGAAGGAATATTGAAAAAAAGATCAACATTGTGATATTATTTCTTCCAAACTGACCAGAAACATGCTTGTCAGACTCTCACAGCAAAGGATCAGACTCACTGTGCATGACGGCTCAGGCCAATGATGTTTGTTAGATTGTCAGTTGTTTAGTGCTTCTGTACAGTTAGGGTCACCGTCTCTATTTCAGAATAATTAATATGCGGAAAACACTAAAAGTTGATTGTCTTCCAATATTCTAGCATAATTAAAAAACTTTGACTTTGTAAGTACATATTATTAGTCCTAATGCCAGTATGATTATTCATAACTCCTGCTTTGAAATACTGAACTTTAAAATTGACCTGATGAAAGATCATTTACAGTGGCACTCTGTCAGGATCATTCTGACTGTAAGATCACTGTATTAATCTGAATCCTTCTGAAATGTGCTGTGAATGAATGCTGATGCAACTCACTGTGGGAAAGCTGTTAATAAAATGAATCTGTGACACATGCAACACATTCACAGAGGAAGAGGACACAAAGGGAGGACACGCAGAGGCTGTGTTGAAGTCAGAAATCCAAATCTTTATTAAAAAACAGGCGGCAGTTACAAACAGGAAGACAAGCAGTCCATCAAACAGTCTACAGGGTCAAACATACAGAGAATTCAAACAGCAGTAAAAAATAACTGGACACTGAAAAACATAAAGCAATGTGTGACGCAATAAAAGGAAGCAGCACAGTATATTCACTGAATTATCATCAATTACAAAAGAGAAAAACGACGATTTCTAAGGATTATTTTCTTAAATGCAGTTAGAGTGTGGCTGGTAAAGATGGAAACATACAGAATGTAAACTGTGTGAGTTTGTGAACTTTGTTAGTAACAAATGAGGTAAAACAAACACAACCAAAACAGACAAAACACAGAACGAGGCTCTCAGTATTCATTAATAATTAGAAAGAAACATTCTGGTCGTGGATTTTTACAGTCTTAGTTCCGCTCGCTGTCATCATTATAATCATCATGATCAATGGCGAGGTCCTGAGGTGGGTGGGGCTGTCTCTGGTGATGTCACCATGAAGGAACAGCATCTGGCACGTGTTGGTGAAACATCTCAGTACACTGGTATAGTTTCCTCTCCAGCTGTTTGACATGTGACACTTGAACATTAAGGGGAAGAAGAAGAAACAGTGTTAGGTCAGGTGACCACATGGTTTCTAAAGTAACTGACAGGAAGTAACCAGGCCGTTAGAAATGGATGGCATGTGTTTAGAGTTACTGGAGTTGGGTAACTCTACTTACCAAAAGCAGAAGCACACAGATGAAGGATCAGATGCTGAATGTTGCAGGAACATGCTCATGTGTGGTGGTCATTCAGTGCTGCTCCGGCAGGTTAGACAGTCCAAGACTGATATGCTGCCCATCTGAGAGTTTGAAAACATACATGAAAAGATTTATTTTGTATTGCCGCGCTGCTCTGCCAGCATGTAGGAATCACATATCACACACAGGGGTGAAGAAACATTAGAGCTCAACTTTGGATACTTTAGATCTAAACAGATCAAAGCAGCTCTTAGCTTCAACAATCAGTGAGCAGACAAACAATGATACCAAACTGATTCTGTATGAATACAATATGGTATTTTCAATACAGGTGTCAAATTAATTTATTAAAACTAATACAGATATATGTACATTTTTTTTGATAAATTAGTTTGCTAAATTATAAGAATATATATATTTTTTTTTTCATTTAACAATTGCAACTGAAAGAAATTAAATATTGAACAAAAATATATTGTCACATTCTGAGCATGCTCAGCACGCTGACAGACTTGAAGTTGCTACAGATTTTAAGACGTGATAATTATAGGGAAGAAACTTCTCTTTTTCATCTGTTTAATTAAACATTTGATGCCTCAGCTGTCTCAGTCTATAGCGTTCTGCAACTACAACTAACCTGAGGCTTGGATTTGGCTGCAGGTGCCCTTGTACATCCTTCTCAGCAGCACACATGTGGGTACCATTTAATCACACTTCTTCCTGAGCTTTGCTTCATCACAAGACCAAAGGTGGCATCCCGTGTCACAGTCTTATCATCATCCAGAAGAAACATTTGAAGAAACATCATGGAGAAGAAACATTTACGCGCCTCCTGGAGGCGGAGGGGAAGTGAGGAGGTAAGTGACGGAAGTGACGGACAAGGTAAGCGACTCATGTTGTAACTGACGTCAGACGCCGGAGATTTTGGCGGAAAATTAAAGCAAATGGTAGTTTAGATCTGAACAAATTCATTTAAGCTTCAGTATTACCAAATACACTTATCAATTGTCTTATAACTAACACTATTTGTCTAAATAATCTCCAACACCCTGGAGAACAACGAGGAGAGTTTAGAGACTCTCCAAGATTATATTGATCAGTGCTTTCAGGATCTCGTGATGAAGAAGACCCAGTGTGCAGCTCCCCCGGCCAAACCTGAGACGCCGTCGTCGAAAAGACAACGCCCGGCAGATTCCCCCGGCTCAACATCGCCAGCCGGCAAATATATTGCCGACATACTGGAGTCAATCGACAAGCGATTGTCCAGTTTCAACGCAAGGCTGTCCTTGGTGGAGATTCTTCACCGAGAATTTAAATGCTTGCAAGAATCCCTGGAGTACAGCCAGCAGCAGGTGGAAACGCTTGCTGCTGAAAATGCCACGCTAAGGGAGTCGGTGAAATGTCTCACAGATAATGTTACCCAGCTCAATAGAGAAAATAAAAAAATAAAAGAAAGAGTTATCAATCTACAAGCTCGTAGCATGCGTGATAATCTGGTATTTTCTGGTATTCCAGAAGCCGCTGGAGAGGACGCGGAGACCACGGTAAAAAGCTTCATCAAAACCCACCTGAAGCTGCCGGAGGACACTGTGAAGAACATCGTCTTCGATCGGGTACATCGCCTCGGCCCCATTCGGGCTACGGCCGGGAGACCACGTCCTATCGTGGCCAAATTCGGCCACTTCAAACAAAAGCAACATGTGAAAAGCCGCGGCAGGGAATTAAAAGGAACGGACTTCAGCGTGAACGACCAGTTCCCCAAAGAGATCTTGGAACGACGCAGGGTCCTCTTCCCAATCCGACGCGGCTTCATCCAGAAGGGCTCCCGCGCTGTCATCGCTGTGGACCGGCTGTACATGGACGGACAGCTCCACCGCAACCCCAACATCACTCCGTGGCTGTATTAACCTCACACCAGATAGGAATCAGCTGCACCCTTTCCTTATCCACTCACACTAACTTGCATTAACATCTGTTTAACTTACCAGTATCAAATCACATCTTAAAGTGTGATTTCATAGCAGAATTAACACCGTCACTCTCCGTCAGTGATTTAATTGGAATGTTTACGTTTTGTTCTGTTTTTTTTCTTCTCGTTTTTTTTTTTCCCCTCTCTTTTCCCCCTCTTGGTTTTATGCTGCTCACCCCTGTCCTTGGTTTCTTTCTTTATTCCTTTCACTGCCTCGATCACCTGCTTCGACACTCATCCGCAAACATCCTTTATTTCGACACATACGCACTATGCGCTCAACGGCAGCACATTTTACTTCAGTCAGACAGCGCACACAGTCGTTTAGGATACACACACTTAAGCCAAGCCTACTCGTATTAGTAACTATGCATACACAAAGTCAGACTCAGGGAGCATCTCGCCACACATTTTTTCTCTCTCTCCTTCTCTTTATTTATGAACAAGTGACGTATTCTCTCCACCTGTCTAAGCGACGCACACAGCATACATCCCTAGTTATACACAAACATCTATGGGTACACTGAGGTTCATTACATGGAATATAAATGGAGCTGGCTCCAGAGTAAAGAGGTTAAAAATATTTAACCAACTCAAAAAACTACAGGCAGATGTTGTCCTTTTACAAGAGACCCACAGACCTCTTAGAGGTTCGAATGAACTTAAAACACCTGAGTTTCCTAATGTGTTCTCAGCTTGTTATAATTCTAGACAAAGGGGAGTAGCAATTTTAATACATAAAAATATTAATTTCACAGTACTCGATACAGTTATAGATCCAGAGGGCAGATTCTTAATCATTAAAATATCTATACTTGATAAAAAGCTATGTATTGCAAGTGTATATGGTCCAAATGTTGATGATCCCTCATTCTTTCACGGTTTTTTCAGTGCACTCTCTGAACACTTAGATGGCACACTTGTTCTTGGAGGCGACCTCAACCTTGGACTAAATGAAGACATGGATAGGCTCAATACAGCGGGAACTCAGCGTAATTGGCAGTCCATAAATATAATCAAACAGTATATGAGCGACTTTGGTCTTTGCGATGCATGGCGCTCCCTTCACCCCACCAGTAAGGAATATACTTTTTTCTCACATGTCCATCACTCCTACTCTCGTCTGGATTATTTTTTGGTCAGCAGCTCACTACTGGGTGACATTTCAGACACTGAGATTGATCCTATAGCTGTCAGCGATCATGGTCCTGTATCTTTAACACTAATGCACAAGAATAATACTACGCCAAGAAAAAACTGGAGATTTAATATATCACTACTTAAAGATGAAGACTTTATTAAATATTTTAAAAAAGAGTGGACTTCATTTTGGACTATAATGACACTCCCGAAACATCAGCTTCTGTTCTATGGGAAGCAGGGAAAGCTGTGATGAGAGGTAAAATAATTTCTTTCTCATCACATAAAAAGAATAAAGAAAACAAAAATATTCAGGAATTAGAAAAAAACATCAAATCACTAGAAGAAGCCTACGCGTCCCACCAAGATCAGGAAACATTGAACAAAATACGCAAAACAAAACTAGAATTAAATGAGATAATTGATAAAAAAACAAAATTCTTAGTACAAAGACTACGCCTACAAAATTATGAACATGGTAATAAATCCGGTCAATTTCTAGCAAACCAGCTAAAAATAAATAAAGAAAAAACAACTATATGTGCTGTTCAAGATTCATCTGGGAACACAATATATGATCCGATACAAATAAACAACATTTTCAGGGATTTCTATAAAACGTTGTATTCACCACAAATAAACCCATCTAAAAAAGAAATTGATCAGTTTTTGGACAACATAACTCTTCCAAAATTATTGGACACTCAAGCAATGGCACTGGATTCACCACTGACACCAGGTGAACTCCAGGAAGCCCTGATAAGTATGCCCAATAATAAGGCTCCAGGTCCAGGTTCCTGCAGAATTCTACAAAGAATTCTGGTCGATTCTAGCACCAGTTTTCTACAGAACATTGTTGGAAATTAAAGAAAAGGGCAGACTTCCATCAAATATGAATTCTGCAAACATTAATCTCCTGCTAAAACCAGGCAAAGACCCTGTATATCCCTCAAGCTATCGTCCAATATCCCTTATAAACGTAGACCTTAAAATAATCTGCAAAGCTCTCTCAAAGAGACTGGAGAAAATAACCCCCCTCTTAATTCATCCTGACCAAACTGGTTTCATAAAAGGTAGGCACTCATCAACAAATACACGTAGATTACTTAATTTGATAGACTACTCATACAGTAAAAACCTAGAAACTACAATATTCTCTTTAGACGCAGAAAAAGCATTTGACAGAGTTAACTGGAAATTTCTATTTGCAACTTTACACAAATTTGGTTTTGGATCCTCTTTCATAAACTGGTTAAAAATATTATATAATTCCCCAACAGCTTGTGTTAGAACAAATGACCAGACATCCTCCAGCTTCTGTCTCTTGAGGGGCACCAGGCAGGGATGCCCACTCTCCCCTTCACTGTTTGCAATTTTTATTGAACCACTAGCAGCAGCAATTAGACAGAATTCAGTAATTAAGGGCATAGAATGCAAGAACGTGGAACATAAAATCAGCCTTTATGCGGATGATGTGTTACTCTTTCTCCAAAATTCACAAACCAATATCTCTGGGGTGATTGAATTGATAAACTCTTTTGCAAGAATATCAGATTACTCAATTAACTGGTCAAAATCTACAGTTCTACCGATTAATTGCTCCCTCCATAATTCCTCTTCTACACCACTGCAATCGGGAAATATAAAATATTTAGGTATTAATGTTTCTCCCAAGCTTGCAGATCTAACTAAATTAAACCATATCCCACTTTTAAAGAAGGTAGAAGATGATCTGGCTAGATGGAAATGTCTACCCATATCACTCATGGGAAGGGTTGCCGCTATAAAAATGATGGTCTTACCAAAAATAAATTATTTATTCTCAATGATCCCAACTAAACCGCCACAAGATTGGTTCAGATCTCTAGATTCATGTATGTCCAAATTCCTTTGGAAAAATAAACCCCCACGTATAAGCTTAAAAACACTACAAAAGACCAAGGATAAAGGAGGACTAGAACTGCCTAACTTTCAGCACTACTTCTTAGCCAACAGGCTTCAGTTTATCTCAGGATGGCTAAAACATACCCTCTTAGATGAACCTTGGCTAGATGTAGAACAAGCACTTTGCAATAATCTAGAGATCTCAGATCTACCATTTATCAGCTCAAACATCCAACGACATGAATGCTTTAAAAGCATCAACATCAGCTCTTCTCTGACAGCATGGTGGGAGTTTCTAAAATTGACGGCGTCTTCATTAATCCCATGCAAACGTACACCTATCTGGAACAACCCTGACATATTACAAAACAATAATATGATAAACTTTTCAGATTGGAGTGGTAAAGGAATCAAATATTTAGAACATATACTAGAAGGAACAGAATTTATTTCATTTGACGGACTAGTTACACAATATGGGATCAACAAGAAAAGATTTTTAGAATATCAACAAATTAAATCCATAGTAAAAAAGAAATTTAAACTGGGTCAAGTTGAACTACAAACACCACCAAGTGTGGTTCAATTTCTTACTCTTAAAACCCCCAAATTACTATCCAAAATATACAGAATGCTTTCTAAAACAGATGAATCAATATCACTTCCTATTGCAAAATGGGAAGTGGATTTATCAGTTAACTTAGACCTAAACTTCTGGTCTCAGATTTGCTTAAAAACCTTTCATCTAATTAGAAATCCCAGTCTTCAATTAATTCAATACAAAATATTACATAGAGTGCACTATACAGGTCATCGGATGTTCAAGATGGGCTTTACGTCTACCAACAACTGCTCACACTGCCAAACCAATTCACCGGACAATTATATCCACGCTCTTTGGTTCTGTCCACCAGTTCAGAAGTTTTGGCACGAGATATGTGAAGACTTATCGAAGTGTCTGAAATGTAACATTCCAACTTCCCCCTTAGTGTGTTTGTTGGGCAGCTTAGATAATGTCACTTCAGAAAAGAATATAGCCCATATGGTTTTCACTGCCCTATGCATAGCCAAGAAAACAGTCCTCATGAACTGGAAAAATAAAAATGATCTTAATTCTAACCAATATAGAAATTATCTATTAGATTACATTAGTCTTGATACAGAAGACCCTTATGAAAAGGACATCGAGGGAACAGTTTACCCTGCCCGGGATAGGGTTACCGGGGCCCCGCCCTGGAGCCAGGCCCGGGGAGGGTGCCCGAGGGCGAGCGTCTGGTGGCCGGGCCTTAGTCCATGGGGCCCGGCCGGGCACAGCCCGAAGAGGAGACATGGGCCCATCCTCCCGCAGGCCCACCACCCGCAGGAGGCGCCATAGGGGTCGGGTGCATTGTGTGCCGGGTTTGCTTAGGCTGCTGCCCCCGCGACCCGGCTCCGGACAAAGCGGATGAAAATGGATGGATGGATGGATAGTCTTGATACAGCTTCTGCCACCACATCAGATCAATTGCTCTGGGCTCCTTTGATCAGCTCCATCACCTAGTGGGGGTGGGGGGTCATAGTTTGGTCCCGCCTTCACTGTTGTGATTGGTGTGGGGGTAGGGACAGGCTTAGGGCGTCGGGGGGTTCCCCGGAGGAATCTTCCTTGGGGGGCTCAACCCGGGGTAGCGGTCATGTCCGGTTAGGGGCTCTGTTGGCTCTCAGGTGACTGTTTCCTCGCGGCTGCGTGCAGCGGGGCTAGGGGAGGGTCTGTGCTGATGGACGTGGGTTACTGACCTGGTAGCCTGGCTGCCCCTGGGTGGGTCCGGGATGGGCGTGAGGTTCTGGGGGCGCTCCGTCTCTGGGCTGGGGCCCGGGCCGGGCCTCGGGGGCTTGGGTCCTGGTTGGTGTGTTGCCGGGGTTGTGGGCGGGTGGGTGCATGGGGGCCCAGCCCTGGAGCGGGGTGCCGCCGGTGCATGGAGCCACCTGGGGGGCTCTTCAACTGGTGGGGAAGATTGTCACATCTTGCAGGAGCTTTCCTCTCCTCAGGGGCTCTCTCTGCAGGAGGGGGAGATACAGGAGAGGTGGAAGAAGATCTCAGCCTGGGTGTTTATTGTCTTATGTAGTCTGGAAGAAGAGTGGATGGTGGGGTGGGTGCAGTTTTCTCTGTGGTGGGGTTGGGTGGACTGTCCCGGGCTCTGTGGGGCCGGGAGGCGCTGCTGTGCTGGGCCCCGGTCTGGATGGGCCTGGGCCCCCTTTCCCTGGCGGGTCGCGGAGTATGGGGGTGCCTACTGGGGTCAGCGGGGGAGCTGGCCCCAGGGAGGGGTCACTTGCCCCTCCCTTCCTTCCCTCCCCATCTCCAGCTGCCTCCCTCTTCCCGCTCCACCACAACCACCCACACATGCAGGACCTTGGAGTAGGGGTATGTCACCAGGGTGCAGAGGAGGCCACCCCCCCCCCGTCCCCTTCTGGCTGCCTCTGCCTCAATTTTATCCCACAACTTAGACATTCACATTACTCACACTCTCATTACACATACATATAGGATCTTGGGGGTGGGCACGATACACGGAATCCAAAGTACCATCAGGGTACACCCCACCCCTGGCGTCGTTGCCCACCTCTCAATGTTAAATACACGTAGACATTGAGGGCTAGCAGGAGGGACCATGCGCTTACCTGCTGCTCTCTGGCAGGTAGCTCCAAGCCCTTTTTTTTTTTTTTTTAAATGCACCTTAGAACACACATGCATCAACACTACAATGAGCGGGTGGAGGGAGGTTTGGAGTCTTCTCTCACCCCTGTTCTCTGCGACCTGCTGGAGCGGGGGGGCTAGGAGGAGGAGTTGGCCGTCCGGCTGCGGTCTGGAGTGTGGGGCCTTCCTGCTGCTGCGGAGTCGGGGCGGTCTGCCTCCCCCCACCGCAGGGAAAAGGGTAACACCACCTGGGTCTGGGTGCAGTTTCCCCCTCCAGGGGCAAGGGTACCTAGACCCGGTGTGTAGAGTACGCTTGGGGAGTGTGATCGTGTGTACAGCGTCTCTTTATGTCTGTCTCCACGTTGGTTGAGTGTGGAGTAAGTGCATATGAGAGCATGAGGGTGGGAATGGATGTTTGTATATGTGTGTGCCTATATTTCTGTGTCTATATGTCAGGTTGGGTGTCAGGCGCCACCTCTCTGGGGACATCTTAGGCCCTCCAAGGTTTGGAGGCCTATCTCCCCCTACCACCACTTACCTGCCAGTGGCGGACTCCCTCAGACATCGGTGCGTTGGTGGTTCTTTGTGTCCGGGGATGGGCGTCCAGGTACACACCGGCTCACTCCTTGGCGGCCGCTTATCGGGGCCTGGAGCCTGGGGCTCGCTCGGGCCACTTCGGAGGTGGGGTGCCCCCGGCCTCTCGGCCTGGGGCTCGGTCACTCAGGCACGGCTGGCTGCCGGAGGAGCTCACGGGCGCGTCACTGCAACTCCCCCTGGCTTCTGCTCCGCGGCTGATGAGTGAGCCCTCATCTGGGACTCTCCTCAGCTCTTTCTGGGACAGTGGCGCGGCTGCCCCTCTGTTGGTCTTCCTTGATCTCTTGTGTTCTGGGGGCCTCTGGATGTCTGGAGTTTTGATCTCCTCCATACCTGCTTCATGCCCTGGAGGACGGGGCTGTGCCCCCCCCCCCACACCCTCTAGCAGATCATTACATGAAGGAACTGTTAGATTTGTATTGTTGATTGTCATTTATGCTTAAAAATATTTACTTATATATGCTTAGAGTTTTGTAATTAGTTGTAGATTGGTAGAGGTTTTGATCCTTGATAGTCTGCAAACTTTGTGTGTATTAGACAGCACTTTGGGAGCATGAGAGGTCATACCGTGTCTTATTATTTTATGGTAGGATTAACGTAGTTGCGTCTGTTTTAGTCTAAGTGCTCTTTGTTTAGATGAACTGCAGGACTTCCTCACCGTGTTATCTAGGATGAACCATCTAGGGTGAGGGGGAGGCTACCCTCTTCCTGACCAAGGATGTTTGACCCTTTGATCAGCAGTCCACACACACACACACACACACACACACACACACACACACACACACACACACACACACACACACACACACACAGGCAAGGTACTCTTTGTGTATGTAGACGTCATATGTTAATGAACTTATGCATATTCATGTAACCTCAATAAAAGGACAGTGATACGGGAGAACGGACGAGAGCTACTGGGGTCAAGCGAAGGAACGGTGCCTGTCCGGTTCTCTCCCGTGCACGAGTACCATGAAGAAGTTTGCCTACTTGTGTCTTGCTTGCAGTGTAATTATATTGTCTTAACGTTCCAGCGAATAGGTTTATGCTACAAACCTATCATTAATTGGTCCTTCGATGCCGGAGCCCTGGAATCGCATTCACCGAGGGGAGGAGAGGCACGCTGAAAGACTGACGTCAGCCAGGAAGTTCCTGTGGATTCGCTGTATGTCTTTTCTCCTCGATGAATGGCGATTGGCGGGATTCAAGGCTGATATTACACGCTAAGCAACACCGAGTAAGTTTAGAGTCCAACTCTATAACTGTACGTCTTCGCCGCTCAGTGGGGCGTTGTCCGTGGCCGCTCAGTGGGGCTAAAATTCGCCGTCTAAGTGGGGCGATGTACAAAGCCGCTCAGTGGGGTTTTTTGTACAGAAGCATTAAGTTGCAGAGTTGCGCAGTTCGAACTTTTTTTGGTTCGCCGTCTTAGTGGGGCGAAATACAGACCGCTGTGTGGGGTACTGTAGTGAGTTCTCCACCGCTCAGTGGGGTGTTGAGAAGTTCCGCGGGGTCCAGATTGTGCTGGACAGTAGGCCTATTTTGTGTTGTTGTCGTCGTCGTCGTCGTCGTCGTCGTCGTCGTCGTCGTCGTCGTCGTCGTTGTTGTTGTTGTTGTTGTTGTGTGAGTGTGTGCGGAGCAGAACATGTGGTCTGTGACACCGACTGTTGTTGTTATCATGGGTTTCTAAGCAACCAAGAGTGAGTCGGAGGGAGACAGACGTTTGTGCTGGACTTTGCTCCTGGCAGCACAAAGTATTTATGTAAAAAAAAGAGAGAGCGACGGCTCCACAGCTGCGCGGGTTCACGCGAGCGCGGTCACGCGGACCTGAGCCGTGCGGTTAATCGCAGGCTTATAAATGGAAGAGATTCAAATGTTAGAAGTTTTCAGAAAACACACCAGCCTTGGAGAGCTGTGGAGAAGGCCAGCCCACATCAGCAGCACTTAAGATATGCTCTGGTGAATGGCTTTCCCCCCACCCCTTGCTGACACAATGTTTATTCTTTAGCTTGCCCTGATCGACAGCAGCCTGTGTGCCAGACCATAGATTTAATTGAGGTGGATAGTTGTTAAAAGTAATCTACATTAAGCTTGTGGTTGCTCAAATTCAGTACAATGACATGTGAGGTGAAGTGATATAGGTAAATATTTAAACTCATGAAGTGCATAGAGGCACTTGACCTGTGTGGAAGACGGTCGTCTTATTATGAGCCATTGTTGAGATATAGAGCACATCTGTGAAAACAACTAATATGCTCAACCCTGTATGAAACATCTAAAAATACATGATGGAGAAGCTGTGTTGAATATGTAAGTGTAAGACTTTGCCACTGTGGGCAGAGCATGCAACTACTGTGTGATGTCGCGTTGCAGTTTTGTTTTTGTTTTTTGAGCTGATGAGCAAGCTACACATTATCAGATCAAGAGCTGTCTGAGAACTACTCAAAGAGAGGGAAACAGAGAGTGTGCAGCGTTTCCATGAGCAGTTTTTCTGCACCTTGACGCGTGTGTGTGTGTGTAGCATCAACATCATGTTTTTGTTTATTTGTTTTGTTGGATTAAAAATAATTAAATAAACTGGTGATCATGCTTATGGATCACCATGGCACATATCTCCAGCCATATGGTTTATTTATGCAGATGAAAAAGTGAGTGTGAATGTGTCTGACATCACAGTGTTTTTGTGCAATGTGCAAAAGTGATTGCCTCTGATTGTGAGTGAGAGCGGTGATTTTGCAGACCACCAGCTATTGTGAAGAAAAAAAAAAGAGTGAAAAAGAGACAAATTACATTGTAGACGAAGATAAATAATCATAGGAAAAAGGTTTTGTGTTGATCAGCCGAAAAACAACTACAATGTCATTTTCTGCTTTTAAGAAAGGATTGTTCACACAAACACAGACAGAGAGAGAGAGATGTGTGTTGATTAAGCAGTGATGATAATAATGAACATGTTTTAGTTTGTCACTTTCAGGTGAAAAGCAGACCTGTATCAATTTTCCACATGCAACAGTCGGAAGAAAGTTATAGTTTAACATCATTGGAAACATGCAGGCCAAGTTTCTGGCTGACTTATTTACAGTGCCATGTGTTTCTCAACCTCACAAGCGAGCTCACTCCTCCCTGAAGATAAGAAATGCAGCTCCAAAGCAATAACATGATAAAGAGACAGCAGCAAGTCCTGAGCACAAAAAGTCCCAGCAAAGCAGCAGCAATGTGGATAAACAGCAGCAGAAGAAGAAAGCAAACCCATCTTCCTGTCTGATTGGTTGAATTTCACGGAGGGGCGAGCAAGATGGCAGCGTGAAGAGGAGTTTTTGTTTGAGTTCTCAGCACGAGACACTTATTTGACGTCTTTCTGGCCTTCGGGACTTTTTTGGAGATCAGCGCGCTAAACTTGCTGGATCTGAGGCCAGGGTCTGCGGCGGCAGCATGTTGAAATGCTCAAAAAGGACTGAGTGACTCGGGCAAGCCACATGCGGCTAGCGACATGAAAGAAATGGACCCTTCATGATGCGTTCAACGTGCCAGCGCTGTGGTGGGAAAGGCTCCATCATAAACACGCCCTGCGCCCTGCGCCGAGGTTCAGGCCAAGAGGAAGAAGACGATGACTTCCAAGCCCAAGAAGGTCGGCCTCAGCGTGGGCGAGCTGATTGTGAAAGCCGTGGCCGCTTCCACGGAGCGCAACGGCCTGTCTGTGGCCGCTCTCAAGAAGGCTCTGGCTGCCGGAGGCTACGATGTGGACAAGAACAAGGCCCGTGTCAAGACCGCCATCAAGAGCCTGGTGGCGAAGGGCACTCTGGTGCAGACCAAGGGCACCAGGACCTCCGGATCCTTCAAGATGAACAAGGCTACTGAGAGCAAAGCCAAGAAGCCCGCCGCGGCCAAAGTCAAGAAACCGGCAGCAGCTGCTAAGAAGTCGCCCAAGAAGGCAGCAGCAGCACTTCAGCTACTAGACAGGACAAAGCTGAAGGAGAACTGCCGGGACTGTTGAAGTGGGAGAGGACAAAAGAGTGAGAGGACAACAGAGTGAGAAGACTAGGTGAGAACACATAGGAATTATTTAATGTGGGAAATCAAAATTTGGGTTAGCAAACCTGGGGAAAAGAAAACTGACTGCTTAAGTTGGAAAATTGAGACGGAGTCTGAAACATTGCGAAAATAGAAACATATACAAAATCACACACACACAAGCAGAACATGCATTAACCCTACTAACAATTCCAAACACAAAATGACTCATGAAGACTCATAGCACATTAGTTAAGAAATGATTAAATAATAGCAGAGAAGTGTGTAGGAAAGGCAGCTTTAAGAACATGCTCTGCTGGAGATGCAGCTCCACAGACATGCATTAGACCTGCCTAATAACACAAACCCATGCAATGAAAATTAGCTTGTTATCTTTCATCAGTGTTAAAATAGTGTCAATTTAGCAGACACTTGTTATTAAATACTGAATTTATCCAATGCAAAAAATTGACTCTCCAGGTTGCAGGACAACAGTTTAACTTTTGTGGGAAAAAAAGATCCTGGTTTGACCAACCAGTGATCAGACAATAAATTTAGTTGTTAAAATGGTAAATTGGGAGAAGCTTCCTGCTTGATTGAGGCAGCACATGTAATTTACTGTATGAGGGAAATTGTCTTTTGTGATACTATTTTGAACATGCTTTTCTGTCGTCCTGTCAACTTAGTGGGTTAATAGCTGATATGCAAATTAGTTGATCGGTTTTAGATTAATGAAAGGTGACTGAATTCTAGCACGAGTGAATGGGATGTGTTGGAGTTGTTGTGTGTTGAGTGGAGACTCTAAAACACTGAGTTTCCTGTTTTGATGTGCGAGTGAATCCTGTATTTAGATACACAACTCTGAATACATCAGAACAAACTTCTTTTGTGAAGTGCATGACAGCATGTCACATGTTTTATGATGAAGGGAAAAAGGAAAAATTGAATAAAATAGATCTGTGGCTTAAATGAGTGAAGAGCACAGACCGGGTGATTAAACTCATAGCTAATATGACATTAGGGTTATGTTGTGTGTTGTGCAGTTGATGGTTGGTTTGGAGTGAATCTAGCTGATGATTCTTCTCCTGTTGTGAAGATGATGAGGAGTTTGTGTCATGACTTAACAAGGCCTTTTTATTTTGATACTTTCACAGTGCACTGAGAGTTTGGTTTGATGAAACGTCGTTTTGCTGAGCGTGGAAACGAATGCGATGATAATTTCCACAATTAGCAAAAGAAGGAACCACTGAGTGAATGAGTAAGAATTTTAAAATAACTGACTGACTGACTGAACATGATTGTGTGAAGCTAACCCCCACCTGACAAAGGTGCAGATGAACCCATGTGTTTCCTTTTACAGGAGCAGAAAGATGACAGCAACACTCGAGGTTGCATGATGATTTAACCTTTTAAATGCCATTTTCTGTGTCTGTGCATTTATCAGGTGTGTTATTCATAGGCTTGAGTTGCTCACAGAGATAACTGTGACAAAGTATGCATACGCCTGCGCAAGCGCTAATATTTGCATTTTCTTTTCTTACAGCATGCCAGTTCTTCATATGAATTGATGATGCGATTTATACCAGGACAACTGGTTGATGTTTTTTCCTACTACAGGATTTCTGGGTTTATGTGTGAGGAAAACTGTGTTTACGGGTTATGAGTGGTGATGCTGTTGCATTGTGTTGATGGGAAAATGTGAAGGTTACTTTGATAATGTGAATAACATGTGTGAAATTTCCTGTGTTGAGAACTGGTGTTACTTCTTTCCACAGCTAGGGTTGACTTTATGGTGTTTTTATGGCACCTCTGGAACCTGTTGACCTGTGTCTGACCTCTGACTACAGTCAATGTGTATTGCTAATGTTAGTTTCTTTGAGAATGCTGTGGAAGATTCAGCTGAAACGGACAAGTGACATGAGTAAAACAAATAAGAGATACAGTGTTTCTGGGATAGTTTGATATGGGCTCATTAGCTGGCCACTTTTGAGCCCATAGTAATATATAAGTGGAGTGACTTTGCTTAAGAGCAGTCACCGATTACATTAATGTTGCCTGAGTACATGGGATGATCCATGTCTGAGGCGACTTATGAAAATAATTGTAGTTTACTGATTTGAGAAAACCTGCACATGACACTTGTCTTGCTGATGTTGAATGCTTCTTGTCCTTATGATACAATTGTTTACAGGTATGGAGTTTGATTTTACTTCCAGATTTTGTTTTCCAGGCCATGATGGTGTGTATGCAGGCTCCTGGGAGAGCCAGGTGTTAAGCAGACTTAATATGCAAAGCACACTAACATTTTCATTGCAGGATTATAGGTCCAGGGTGGTGCTGCTCCAGGGGAGGAGATGCCCTGATGTTGCCTGGGATATGATCTAGCTAATCTTTTTCTTTAAGACTGGAATCCAGGTTTGGTGAGTTGACGCATGGGTGTGTCCATGCGTCAAGAGGAGGGGTCCAAGGATTAACATTAAACAATGTTTTTTATTATTGTTGCAGTGATTTGTGTGATTAGCCGTTTTATTTACAAATATTAAACCTATGCAAGTGGTGCACCCATGTTCAGATGAGGCTTTGATGGCCTATAAGTGAAGTTCACTGAACTAAAGAATGTGGTTTGATGATTGTTGACATACTCTCCAAATAGTTTGTCTTCCTAGCAAGGAAATACAGGTGCAGCAGTAATCTCCTGAGAAATCTTCAGAGGCCCAGTGAGAAGCGCATAGCTGACAGGACCAGGCAGTGGTTGAGGTCAAAGATCAAGCTGGTTGGGGCCCATCATGAAATCAGACCTTGGAGCCACAGCAAGGACCATGAAACTGCCTGCAAAATAGAGGAGAGGATCGTCCACAAGATGGGAGAGAGGCTTCAGGAGGATCAGAGATCATCTTCAGCACAGCAGACATCACACAGAGAGCTGTGCTACTAAGCTTCCAGGAAATCAAGAGGAGACTTCCCACAGCAAGATTTTAAATACAATGAAAGATTCAATATTGACGCTGAGGAAGACGACTAAGGTGTACGACGTGCTCTGCCTTAAACCTTCAGCAGCGTTGGAACATAAACACTCAGGGGATGAGGAGCGTGCCAAGCTCCATCGACAGCGTAGAAGGAGTTCGAGGATGACATCATGATTCTGTGAAAAGCACAGGAACCAGAAGCTATGGTGGTGATAACAGCAGTTTCCTATGAACATCACCTAACGCTGTGCCACTGTACTGTGCATACGATGACACTCTGAAGGCTGCTGGGATCATAATAGCAGTAAGACAACCCTGCACCCTTTCCACAGAGGTGTTTTCTGCAGAGTATGGACAATGAAGGACAATGAAGGAGTCATAAATATCCCCCTCACAGGACGAAGGCCTGAAGTGAGGTAATGGGAGGCCATAAAACTAGAGTGCTGAGAGGTCTGCAGCTTTGGAAATAGCTGAGAACCATGTTGACAAACAACAAAACCAACTGGTATGTTTGAATGTTTATTCTACATACATTTGGACTCTGGTCCTATGGACAACGATGGAAACAACTGGAAGAGACATTCATGACGCCCTGCAGAACTCAAACCACTCTGCAGAGAGACATGTGATGTGCACACCTGGAGGAAGCATCACCAAGCTGAGATGTTTTTGAAAATGTTACTTTTTTATTTTCACTATTAAATTAACAATTTCTTTGTTTGCTCGTAAGATGCAGTTTGCCATGAGATGAGCTCAATGAATGGGATAACTGCTAATACATTTGTTGAACTGTGTACCTTTTCAGTAATTTAGGGTGATTTGACATATGCTGAGTATAAAAATGTTTGCATTGAAACTGTCAGACATGAGGTATTCATACCTGGGAACTTTTCAGGCATAAAGGTCAAAAAGGGGGGAAATGTTAGATTTGTATTGTTGATTGTCATTTATGCTTAAAAATATTTACTTATATATGCTTAGAGTTTTGTAATTAGTTGTAGATTGGTAGAGGTTTTGATCCTTGATAGTCTGCAAACTTTGTGTGTATTAGACAGCACTTTGGGAGCATGAGAGGTCATACCGTGTCTTATTATTTTATGGTAGGATTAACGTAGTTGCGTCTGTTTTAGTCTAAGTGCTCTTTGTTTAGATGAACTGCAGGACTTCCTCACCGTGTTATCTAGGATGAACCATCTAGGGTGAGGGGGAGGCTACCCTCTTCCTGACCAAGGATGTTTGACCCTTTGATCAGCAGTCCACACACACACACACACACACACACACACACACACACACACACACACACACAGGCAAGGTACTCTTTGTGTATGTAGACGTCATATGTTAATGAACTTATGCATATTCATGTAACCTCAATAAAAGGACAGTGATACGGGAGAACGGACGAGAGCTACTGGGGTCAAGCGAAGGAACGGTGCCTGTCCGGTTCTCTCCCGTGCACGAGTACCATGAAGAAGTTTGCCTACTTGTGTCTTGCTTGCAGTGTAATTATATTGTCTTAACGTTCCAGCGAATAGGTTTATGCTACAAACCTATCAGGAACCTTTAAAAAAAAAAAAAAAAAAAAACAAGCGCGTCCATGCTCACAGGTGTACACACGGGTGATCACACCCACAAACTACACCCTTTTTGGCTCCTACCTCAAAGCACACTGTGTTCTGTTGATCTTATGTGCTGCACAATAATGTTTAATATTTAGTATTTACTGTCATATTCCCATATATCATTGTGATGTTGTTTATTCTATTACTCTTGTTCTCTTCTGCTTGTTTTCTTTTTTCTTTCTCAGCAGGTGACTCAGGTGATTGATATATGCATTTTTTTTCTTCTTTTTTTTTTCTGCTCATTCTGTTGGTTTTTGTCTTTTGCCCTTCTCCCCCGTCCCTCTTCTCAGCTGTTTCTCTTTCCCTCTTTCTTTCTCCCCTTCTTTCCCCCAGTCAAGTCTACGGGACGTATTCAGTAAGTGAAAATAAAATGAACAATAAAAGGTGAATCAAATGGACCATTACGGCAAGGCTGGGATGGTCAATTTGGTAAAGTAAATCCGTTGGGCATCTTTCTTTGCCTTTAGACAACAATTCTGATGGCAAAAGAGCCAAACGGGACAGGCCAAAAAAGGAAAAAAAAAAAGGATGACTTGGATTGTCTCCTTTAAAGGGGAGACAAGTGTATCCACTGATCCACGTCACTTTACCTGGATGATGACTCCTCTCCCCCTCACTCAGAAACACTCCTAATATAACCAAGCAAATAAATAATATTGAAGATTTACTTACATCATTACAAAAGCATCAAAAATATCTCCCTTTGATTCTATTTCTCCATTCCTGCTGAACATCAGGCAACAAATATCTCAATAAATCACAGTAAAATGTAAAGCACATGTTTTCTCTGCTTTGTCTAACCTCTGCAGAGCCTCTGTCAAGAAAAACATATCTGTAAGCATAAAACAAATATACATTTTATAACACGTCACTGGACAAACCTCGGTCAGTTGATTTCCTCTGTGCAGTGCAGACGAACATCAGTCAACAAGTGACTCTGCTGGTTCTTCTGAGGAAACACCACCGTCTCTCCACACCGTCACCATCTGTGAGCACAAACTGCCGCGCTGCTCTGCCAGCATGTAGGAATCACATATCACACACAGGGGTGAAGAAACATTAGAGCTCAACTTTGGATACTTTAGATCTAAACAGATCAAAGCAGCTCTTAGCTTCAACAATCAGTGAGCAGACAAACAATGATACCAAACTGATTCTGTATGAATACAATATGGTATTTTCAATACAGGTGTCAAATTAATTTATTAAAACTAATACAGATATATGTACATTTTTTTTTGATTAATTAGTTTGCTAAATTATAAGAATATATTTTTTTTCATTTAACAATTGCAACTGAAAGAAATTAAATATTGAACAAAAATATATTGTCACATTCTGAGCATGCTCAGCACGCTGACAGACTTGAAGTTGCTACAGATTTTAAGAAGTGATAATTATAGGGAAGAAACTTCTCTTTTTCATCCGTTTAATCAAACATTTGATGCCTCAGCTGTCTCAGTCTATAGTGTTCTGCAACTACAACTAACCTGAGGCTTGGATTTGGCTGCAGGTGCCCTTGTACATCCTTCTCAGCAGCACACATGTGGGTACCATTTAATCACACTTCTTCCTGAGCTTTGCTTCATCACAAGACCAAAGGTGGCATCCCGTGTCACAGTCTTATCATCATCCAGAAGAAACATTTGAAGAAACATCATCCAGAAGAAACATTTACGCGCCTCCTGGTTTTGTTTTGTGATCCTGCAAAAAGACTGAGGACAACAAAGCCCAGAGAACACGAGATACACAACATCCAACATTCAGACTCAACAGCCTCCATAAATGAAGAGCACCAGGTTGGTTCAGTTATAGTAGATATGAGCATACTTGACATTACTGGGTATGAATAATAATCAAGAGACAAACTTTAAAGATGCAGAGCAAGATGTCCCATCATCAGACTGTAAACAAACATCCACCAGGCTTCTTTGTTGCCAAAATTGATGATTCTCCCATCAGGGATCAGTAGAGTGTATTAACCTGTGGTATAAGCAGCAGTCACTGAAATATTACTGTTTCAGACAAGAAATCTAGCACATAAAAGCCAGGGTGGGAGGAATCTCTGCAAACTGACTTACCTCTGCAAGTGTGAAGCTCAACAAAAATCTGACTCTCCAGTCACAGACAAACAAAAACTGCAGCTGGGAGATAGAAAACGCTGTCTGGGTCTTGCTGGATGTTGCTGGTCAGAGTCCCACATTAACAGAGTGCTTCTTGGTCCCACTGACCCATGTGGACAGTGGCTGTGGAGAACTGTTCTGGAAAACAGAAAAAAGAGATTTAAAATAACAAAAAGCCAAACAGGATTTCCACAAAGACTCTCTTGGAATCAGCAATCAAAAAAATCACTGGTTCATATTTCAATTAAATATGAACAGGTTCCTTAAATGTACGCAGTTCAGATCTGATTTAATTTAATTTCCTTCACACAGCACATTCGTCCAGGCTGACAGGTAAACATCGAATTAATCTCAGGTAACATGACTCATAGTAGAGATTCAGTAAGAAAGATTGCTAGCTCTAATATTATTACCACACAATCCAAGGACACACCAACAGCTCAGATTTGTAGAACTATTTAAACAAATGTCTTCTGAATATTCAATTCATGTTCACAGTGGGAGGGTGGGGGGGTGTCGTGGAATTTTTTAAATAAAGTCTGCAACACAGAAAGAGCTGTGATAAAGCTATTTATTACTGCGCCAACACACATCAAACATCACAGTTCAGTCATGTCAGCGCTGCCACAGAAGTGGTGCTCCTACTCCTTTATGCATTCCAAGGAAGAGGGAGGAAGTTACAAACTGATCCTACCACACTTCACGTGTCTCGCTATGAAACCTAACGGATCAATGGTTATGCTGTTTTGTGCCCTTGGCCTTATCAGCACCTGTAAAGGGAGTTGTTTTCTCAAACTGCTGACGCTGAAGTAAGTTCATCTAGTTTTAGAAACTTTCACTGAACAGTCTATAACAGTGTCACAACTAAGCATATGCATAAGCACTTAAATGCTTTAAATGAGAATAACAGAAAATTTCTATTACAGAGGCTAGAGCCTGTCCCAGTAGTCATAGGTAGAGCACACCTGGACAGGTCACCAGTCTGTCAGAGGACTAACACAGAGACAGACATCAGAGTAACAAATCTATTTAAAATTAATGTAAGTTTGCTGCAGCTGTATGTATGAACATGTGTTTCTGTGCTCACAGTCCACCTCTCAGGAACCTGCAGTTCACTTTTAGTCAACTTTAAACAGACCTCACAAAAGGCTGATGTGGCTGGATCAGTAGTCTGATTTAAGTATGATACCTTTGGCCAGGGATTAATCTGGTGCATTGCTTCACTGCAGTCTTACGTATTTTCCCCACACCTGAATATACAAGTAACAGCTTCAGCTGATGCAGCCTGACTCAATCCTAAATGTTCAGCACACAGAGACACAGAGGTACTATTTAAAGTTTAGTGATAACCTGAGTCACTGATCATTTGCAGTATTACAGAGTCTGGCAGTCTTTGCATGATGTCCACATCACTGTAAGTTTCTAGCTGACTCTCAGGTGTGACAGGTGTGCCAGCAGGAAAGAGTAATAATAACCTGCATCCTGAGGTTTGTCATGCAGGATTAAAGGAGCCAGGCTTTGTTCACACAGCTAGGATTGTATTTTACACTGACCCTGGGTCAGTATAAGTATCATACAGTTTAAACGAAGCACTGAAACTTGCACATATTTATTATAGATGCACTGAAGCTAATCGAGATATTTGCTGTCAATCTGTGGCTGCGATTAAACACTTTACTGGAAACTTTATTAACTAGTAACTTCATCAGTCATGACAGAAGCTAATATTTCTGTGCTAACATCGTTTAACCAGTAACAGCTTTACTCCAATATAAGCTAACGTTTACACCGTAACTTTAAGCTAGCACCATAAAGACGGTAAAACACGTAATAATATCTACAAATGCATCTTAAAGCTGTTATATTAGCACTCGGTGTATTACTAAGATAACCACATTAACATTACTGACACTCGCTGACTTTTAATAGTCATTCTATAAATGCTGTCCGTTTAAATGGTCTTACCTGTACACACTGCATATCCACCGGATTCCAGCCAGAGTGGATTCTGGAGTCTTCCCACGCTCCTGTTAGTGATCCTCCATCTGGATGGATGAGAACAACCTTCTGAACAATCTAGCAGGAGATGGCCCATATCTATGGGACTGATTTGTGCTAATAACGCCCATTGTATGGACTGATAACAGCCGAAGCGGGTGAATAAAGTCACCCAGTAGCTAGCTGTGCCATTACCCAGCATACATCACTCCCTGCGTAAATGCAACAAACGTTACAAAAGTATTGTTCTACCTGTTTTTCAGGTAGTTGTTTACATTATATAATTTATTGTGTTCTGTATACGTCACTACAATGTGATTTGGAAAATGTCTAAATATACCGACAACAGGCACTTCCGCAGCAATCTCTTCAATCGGAGGACCTTTCACGTCAATTCCCGACGCGAGAGGGGTACCCTGCACGTCCATAAGTGCAGCAGAGGGAGCCTGACCATGCGTCACACGTTTGACGAGTTGGGAGTGAGAACGTGTTGGTGCAGCAGCAACCACAGCCTCCCAGACACTGTTCTTCAGAGAGGTGTACTGTTTTCCCTCCTTGTAAATCTCACATTTGATGATGGACCACAGGTTCTCAATGGGGTTCAGATCAGGTGAACAAGGTGGCCATGTCATTAGTTTTTCTTCTTTTATACCCTTTCTTGCCAGCCACACTGTGGAGTACTTGGACGCGTGTGATGGAGCATTGTCCTGCATGAAAATCATGTTTTTCTTGAAGGATGCAGACTTCTTCCTGTACCATTGCTTGAAGGTGTCTTCCAGAAACTGGCAGTAGGACTGGGAGTTGAGCTTGACTAATACCTTAGAAAACCAGTCTTGAGATATTTCTTGGCCCAGTCTTGACGTTTCAGCTTGTGCGTCTTGTTCAGTGGTGGTCGTCTTTCAGCCTTTCTTACCTTGGCCATGTCTCTGAGTATTGCACACCTTGTGCTTTTGGGCAATCCAGTGATGTTGCAGCTCTGAAATATGGCCAAACTGGTGGCAAGTGGCATCTTGGCAGCTGCACGCTTTACTTTTCTCAATTCATGGGCAGTTATTTTGCACCTTGGTTTTTCCACATGCTTCTTGCGACCCTGTCGACTATTTTGAATGAAACGCTTGATTGTTCGATGATCACACTTCAGAAGCTTTGCAATTTTGAGACTGCTGCATCCCTCTGCAAGATATCTCACTATTTTTGACTTTTCTGAGCCTGTCAAGTCCTCCTTTTGACCCATTTTGCCAAAGGAAAGGACGTTGCCTAATAATTATGCACACCTGATATAGGGTGTTGATGTCATTAGACCACACCCCTTCTCATTACAGAGATGCACATCACCTAATATGCTTAATTGGTAGTAGGCTTTCGAGCCTATACAGCTTGGAGTAAGACAACATGCATGAAGAGGATGATGTGGACAAAATACTCATTTGCCTAATAATTCTGCACTCCCTGTACAGCATCAGGGTATTAAAATTCATTTCCATCTTAGAAAGCCCAGCAGGAGTTCTCATCACTGTTTAAATAATGAATGTAAATTAATGAAGCAATAATTGTACTGTTTACCTCATAATCATTGCAGAACAGAGGGTGAAATTGATCTCCAAGATGGCGCCGCGTATGGATGCCCTGGTGCTTCAGTGCGTTACTTTTGTCTTGTTTTTGTGCATTTCTTCTGTGTCTGGGCACTCCTCTGGATATTCTTACACCAGAGAAGAGCTCCTTAACTGCAGGACTACAACGCCTGTGGATTTATTTCCAATATTTGTCGCATCTGCGGCAGATTTACTGCTGACTCTGATCAGGAAAGTGAGACGTCGAAAGAGAGGTAAGCGAGCCGGCGTACTCGTGCGTTTGAGGAAACGCGGACTGAGAACGGCCCTTCCTGGGATCTTCCTTTCTAATGTACGCTCACACTCTGGAATAAGATAGACGAACTGGCCCTGATGAGAAGCATGAACAGAGACTTTGCCTCCTCCTGTGTCTTATGTTTTACGGAGTCGTGGCTCAGTGAGGACATCCCGGACTGCGCGCTCAAGCTGGAGGGCTTTCATCTGCTGCGCGCGGACCAGCAGGCCGCTCTCTCCGGTAAAACCAAAGGTGGAGGTGTCTGCTTCTACATCAATAGTGGCTGGTGCACAGATGTAACAGTGATTGCTCAGCACTGCTCTCCCTCTCTGGAATATCTTTTTATTCACTGCAAACCGTTTTATTCTCCGCGGGAGTTTGCTTCATTCATCCTGGCCGCTGTTTACATCCCGCCAGACGCGGATGCGCAAGCAGCTCAGTGCGCACTCGCAGAGCAGATTCTCCACACGGAGCGGACATACCCGGACTCTCTCATCATTGCTCTTGGGGACTTTAACAAAGCCAATCTGAGCCATGAGCTTCCGAAATACAAGCAGTATATTAAATGCCCGACCAGAGAGGAGAGGACATTGGACCACTGCTACAGCACGATCAGCGGGGCCTATCGCGCGGTGCCGCGCGCTTCACTCGGACTTTCTGACCACATCATGATCCACCTAATCCCCGCGTACAGACAGAGGCTGAAGCTCTCCAAACCTGTCGTGAGGACCAAAAAACTGTGGAGCAACGAGGCTGTGGAGGAGCTTCGCACGTGTTTGGAGACCACAGACTGGGACACAATGAAGGCTGCTTCTAACAGCTTGGACGAGTTTACGGACACTGTCACCTCCTATATCCACTTCTGTGAGGACAGCATTGTGCCATCACGCACCAGGGTGAGTTATAACAATGACAAACCCTGGTTTACCCCTAAACTCAAAAAGCTGTGGCTGGAAAAGAGTAAGGCGTTCAGAAGCGGAGACAGGGACTGCTACAGAGAGGCCAAGTACAGGTTCACTAAAGAAGTGGACATTGCCAAACATCAGCACTCTGAGAAGATGCAGCAGCAGATCTCAGAGAATGACTCGGCCTCTGTGTGGAAAGGTTTTAGGAATATTACAAACTACAAGCCTAAAACCCCCCACTCCACTGATGACTTGCTCTTGGCCAACACCCTCAACGACTTCTACTGTCGTTTTGACGAGCCATCAGGCAGCCTTCACACCTCCAACGACCCCAACAATAGAGGCACTTTGGACACTCATTCCCCCACCTCTCCCCCCTCCATAGAGCCATCACCACCTTCAAACTGTTCACCTGCAACACCCGCCCCCTCACCCCACACAAAAGAGGATTTCACACCACCTCCTCCGACCACAACTCTTCATATTCATGAAGCAGATGTGAGGAAGCAGTTTAGGAGTCTGAATGCTCGGAAAGCTCCCAGCCCAGACGGTGTGTCTCCTGCCACCCTCAGACACTGTGCAAACGAGCTGGCCCCAGTGTTTTCTGGCATCTTCAACTCCTCACTGCAGACATGTCATGTGCCTGCCTGCTTCAAGTCCTCTACCATAATCCCTGTCCCCAAGAAACCTAGGATCACTGGACTAAATGACTACAGACCCGTGGCTCTGACATCTGTGGTCATGAAGTCTTTTGAGCGCCTAGTTCTCTCCCATCTCAAGACCCTCACGGCCCCCCTCCTGGACCCCCTGCAGTTTGCATATAGAGCCAACAGGTCTGTAGACGACGCCATCAACATGGCCCTACACTTCATCCTGCAGCATCTGGACTCCCCAGGAACCTACGCCAGGATCCTGTTTGTGGACTTCAGCTCTGCCTTCAACACCATCCTTCCAGACCATCTCCGAGGCAAGCTTTCCCAGATGAATGTGCCTGATCCCATCTGCCGGTGGATCACTGACTTCCTGACGGACAGGAAGCAGCACGTGAGGCTGGGAAAGAATGTCTCGGACTCCCGGACCATCAGCACCGGCTCCCCTCAGGGCTGTGTTCTTTCTCCTCTGCTCTTCTCCCTGTACACCAACTGCTGCACCTCCACCCACCAGTCTGTCAAGCTAATCAAGTTCGCAGATGACACCACCGTCATTGGGCTCATCTCTGACGGGGATGAGTCTGCCTACAGGAGGGAGGTTGAACGTCTGGTGTCTTGGTGCAGCCACAACAACCTGGTGCTGAATGCCCAGAAGACAGTGGAGATTATTGTGGACTTCAGGAAGCACACAGCCCCACTCCCCCCCATCATCCTGACTGACACCCCCATCACCTCTGTGGACTCATTCCGCTTCCTGGGTACCACCATCACCCAGGACCTGAAGTGGGAGCCCACCATCACCTCCGTCATCAAGAAAGCCCAGCAGAGGATGTACTTCCTGAGGCAGCTGAAGAAATTCAACCTGCCAACACGGACGATGATGCAATTCTACACTGCAATCATCGAGTCCATCCTCACCTCCTCCATCACCGTGTGGTACGCTGGAGCCACTATCAGGGACAAACAGAGACTGCAGCGTGTTGTGCGCTCTGCTGAGAAGGTGATTGGCTGCAGACTCCCATCTCTGCAGGACCTGTACACCTCCAGGACACTGCGGCGTGCAGCCCGGATCTCAGCTGACCCTTCTCACCCTGGACACAGTCTGTTTGACCTGCTCCCCTCAGGCAGGAGGCTCCGGTCCATTCGCACCAGAACCTCTCGCCACAAGAACAGTTTCTTCCCCTCTGCTGTTGGACACATGAACAATAACCACATGACTGTCCCCGCCACTAACACATGACCCTACGCTGTGTCACTGCATCATTTCATGTCTGGCACTGATCACCACCTGCACTCATGTATATATCTTTCTACGTAGCACTCATAATTCTTATTCTCATGTATATATCTCATGTATATCTCATGCACATATCTTTCTTTCTACATAGCACTTTAATTCTTATTGTTTGCACTGAAGCACCGCAGCACTTTCCTAATGTTGTAAACCTCAACATCTGGCAATAAACCCATTCTGATTCTGATTCTGAAATAATTGTTTCTATGATTATATAACTATATATAATGATTATTGTTTTGGGGTTGTTTTTAGTTTAAATCAGGACTTCTGTGTTGTGTTTTCCATGCTGCTAAAAATCAAGTTATGCTTAAACACCTAGTTTGTACGACATGAGTGCCAGAAGTGACAGCTGCCCTAATTCTGATGTCAGAAATGTGTGTTGAGCAAGCAGATGTTCTGGGTCATACCTTCTCATCTGCTAATCAGCAGGGTTTTAGCAGTAAAGATTACAGATGTATGGTCTTTGGCTGCTTGTTACCACCACGAGAACTGTATTTTCAGCTCAAGTAACTGAAACCTTTAGTCTCAGGAACTTTTTCTGGGAATTCAAGAATACCTTGAGACTGCTCATTATCTGTGTTTTCACATGCTCATGAAAGGATTTGCATGCACATCACAAAACAAATATAACTATGTTTTTTACCAAAGCACAATCAGGAATTCTAATATCTATCAGCATGCATGCAGGAAAAAAAACCCCTCCATGTTACAGTCTTCTTCACCTAAATTTGGGGTTCGCTTTTCATCACTTCTTACAAACTAATCCAGCTGCTTTTTTTTTTTTATGTTTTTTTATGTTTCAGCTTGCCAAACAATGAGGGCCATTGTGAAAGTAGCCAATATATCCTTGATTTCTTAAAACTCATTGTTGCAGCTGGAGGAAGTACCAAAGTGACTTCCCCTTAGACTGATTTTTAGTTTTAGTCCCCTTGTTTTCCTAAGAGTTATCGATTCTGTAACTATTTAAATAATGTAAACTAATGTAAGTCTTTTGGCCACAACCAACCAACCTATTGACCTCACATTCTGTACTGGCACAAGATGCCACTAAACATGTTCTAAAATCTTTAAGCACTTATTTTTCAAAACCAGCTTTGCAGACAGCGTTAAATCCATGCTAGTTCTTGAGAGCAGGGCTCCATAGTGTAAATTAGACTTTATACATGTAGTGTTTTATGTTCACCACAACCCACATTAACAATTATCTTGCTCTAGGGTAGCACTGCTAACCATTGCACCACTCTACCACCCAGAATAGAGTGCATCGAAAAAAGACTACACATTGAAAAAGGCAGGTCATTTTTAGCCTTGAAAGTGTTGTATTCAAATATGTCCCAATAGCTCTCCTGACTCGTGTTATCTACAGATATGCCAGAAAATTGGCTCTCTGCATGGTGAAAATGTAATCAGTGTTATGTTGAATATATATTACCAAAAACAATATATTCAGAAATGCAATACAGGGACCATAAACAAAACTTCTGGACACCCCTTAATCCTCGAGGCCTCCTGTTTTTAAATGTCCAACTTACAGTAACAGCATTGAAAAAGCAAAAAAAGCAGCCTGCTACACATCAACACATACACAACATGCACACATCCTGCAGATCCCTGCAGCAGGGACCTTTTAACATGGGTATGATTGGATGTCCGTGTCAGCTCTGTTTTGTCTTTAATAGAGGTTGTTATTTTGTGCACAGATATGTACACACTGCTGCGAGGTTAATACATAGGTTGCTGTGTAATGAGCTCCCAGATTTACATTTCAGAACCACGGTTGTCTTGGTGATAACGTTTTATGTGTTGTTATACGTTCTGGACAAAATGTCTCCCAGCAGTAACAGTGCAGTGGTTTCTGTGTTAACAGATTGTCTTCAGCTGACCACCTGCCTTCTGCAATTTGCCTGATTGGAACCAATTTGCAAATTGCTTGAGATAAACACACACACACACACACACACACACACACGCACGCACACACACACACACTCTGAAAATGCCAACATTTGTCAAAGTTCATTCACTTACCAAATTACAATAAATAAAGGTGTATTTCAACCGCATAAATAAAGCAGCTTCAGTATAAATTCTGTTCTTTTCTATTATTTATTTTATTCACATCAGAAGCACCCTCTTGCTCTGTGTAATATGGATGCAGTTGGCTTTTGCTGTGTGTGTGTGTGTGTGTGTGTGTGTGTGTGTGTGTGTGTGTGTGTGTGTGTGTGTGTGTGTGTGTGTGTTGTAAGTGAAGCAGTCTAGTCAGATCTAATCAGATGGTGTCTTTAACCTGCCTTTTGGCAAGGTGATTGCTTGACTCCACATACTCAGAGACGGTGCCTCTACATACACAAATGCACAAATGTGATCACAGTTTTATTTCTGAACATGTATTTCATCTATTTTAATTATTCTCAAGTGTTTTTATAAATTTTACATTTTATAAATTTTGTTCATATCTTTTGCATTGACCAAGGGTTCGTTCTTACTGAGCTGAGCTGATAGACAAGTTATTAACTGATAAAATAACCTCCTCCTTCCAGAGTCTTAAAATGACCAGAGTATACAAAAATTAGGCATGTCCTTTATTCCTTATAAACTGTGACTAGAAACTGAGCCCATAATGTTATCAGAAAATGTTTACAGAGATCACAGAGCAGAGATGCCAAGATCTGGGTTTCTTTCTCATTATGCAGATTTAAGAGACACTGGCTTCAGTTTTCAGGCTTGGATGTTACATCTACCATTACCATCCCAAGAGATGGTGACCACACAAAAATCTTACAGGTCAAAGATTTTACATGCACTTACTCACATGAACCCTAATGTTTTCCTAAATCTAACCAAGCAGATTTATCATCATTGATTTGTTCATCAAGCTCTTCTACAGCAGACTTCATGCTTCCCTTTATGCTGCAACCTTACATGAAGTGGAATCCATCGACAGCAAAAGTCTTAAATGACTTTCTTTTGAAACATTTTCTGGTGTTTGCATGTTGTTTTAACAAACTACATGCCACTACTATATAATATGGATAAAGTCTTGCCAACAAAGTCTCAGTATACTAAAAAGACATATTCACAGGCTGAGGGGTATTTTTTTCCTTTTAATGTTGATAAATGCTAAACTAAAAATCTGATTTGTTCTGTGTCAGACTATGTAGTAAAACAAATGCTAGAAAGTCAGATACACAATACAGCTCAATAAATGAAATCTGATAAATCCCTGCTACTGATCTGCCTTATATGCAGTTGTCAATCATCAGTCACTCTCAACACAGCTGAAATCTCTAGTAGATAGTAGAAGGCCAAAGGTGAAAAAGTAGACTAGTATTTTTTTTTTTTAAGTACATTTAGATACATCATATGAACCCTTGCAGCAGCTGTGGGTTGTCCTTGCTAGTTGGAGAATGGGGGAGCATAGGCTGTTACTATAATCTCAATTTTAAAAAAAAACATGATTAGCAACACCCCGTCCCCCCGTCCCCCCCCATCCAAAAAGAAAAAAAAAAAAAAAAAAAAACAGTTGTCAGATGCTCTTTAGCTGCAACACTTTCTTTGGAGAAGAAAATTACATATTGCTTGTAATTACTATCACAAAATTGCAATATTAGTTTAGAATTCTTAAATACTCCTGATGTCACAAAATTTCCTCATATAAACTTCATAAATCATTCAACAGCTATGATCTTCATCATCTGTGTTGGTAGTCAGATAAGGAACAGTTTTGTTTTTTACAGAATCCATTAAATATTTAAGAGAGAGATTTACAAAAGCTCCTCATTTTGCATGAAAAGAGTGCATCTTTGTTTGCTCTTTGTGGTTTGATGGTAAAGTTGTACACTTCTAGAAACATGTTGACATTTAGAAATGGCCAGATGCTGCTGGAGAAAAAAAAAAGTGACACTTCTTAAAGTGCATTTCTACATCAACCCCTGTGATATGTGGTGACACTTGGACAATATAGGCCAGAGTCATCCTTAATCCAGTGCAATGTAGTTGGGGCCTGGAAGGAATGCCAAAGAGGAAAAACAACAGCAGAGACGTGATTTCTCACATTTACCCATTTCTACTTACTTTTCCCCCAACATCCCATCTGTCTGTTTTTCTCAGTCGCTTCACTTTTGAGATACTTTTTTAAATTGTTGTTGTTGTTTGTTTTTTTCTTCCCTTTTTAAATTTTTTTTTCCCATGATAGGAAATTTGGCTTACATGCATACGTTTCGGTTTGTTATGTAATATGTGATGAGGAATTTTTCAAAATTTTCACAGTATATTTGAAATAATGTAAATGAATAAATAAAGCAGTCACAGCAATGGAGCAGAATGTAATGAGCTCTTATTAAAAATTACTCACTATAGACTTTATAGCACAATTTGTAATGTTATCCAAATGTGCAGTGAGTATCACTGAAAACTCTACTGTACACTCTCCTGCTTCCTCAAGTGGCTGGTTTAAGACCTCAAGGACGGATTAAAAATCACACTGGTTTATTGTAACCCTTTGAGAACTGTATGCACTGCAGATAAAGGGCATGTTCATGCCTCCTGAACAGGAGTTATAATGGTAATTGGTTCCAATCAGTTTCCCACAATGCCTCAGGAAAATAGCGTATAACCAAAAGTCACTACCTAGGCATTATACAGCATCATTATGCTGAAGTTAAAATGCACATTAAAAATCTAAGGAGCTTGGAAAGAAAAAGCGTCTGGACTTCTTTGAGTTGCTTGTAGACGTTTCACCTCTCATTCGAGAAGCTTCTTCAGATCTAAGGGTCAAATGGTGGAGAGTCCCAGATTTAAACCGAGTGGGAGTTTCCCCCCAAAGAGGGACAAATGACCCCCTGATGATCCTCTACCTAATCAAATGAGCCAAGGTGTGAAACCGGGTGTGGGTCACAATCAGCCAGGGTTTCGGGTGAGCTCATTGTGAAACCTGGCCCCACCCTATCATGTGATTTCCTGAGGTCAGATGGCCCAGGATGTGAGTGGGCATTAAGGCGTCTTGGAAGGGATCTCACCATTTGACCCTTAGTACTGAAGAAGCTTCTCGGATGGTAAATGGTAAATGGCCTGTATTTATATAGCGCTTTACTAGTCCCTAAGGACCCCAAAGCGCTTTACATATCCAGTCATCCACCCATTCACGCACACATTAACACACTGGTGATGGCAAGCTACATAGTAGCCACAGCCACCCTGGGGCGCACTGACAGAGGCGAGGCTGCCGGACACTTGCGCCACCGGGCCCTCTGACCACCACCAGTAGGCAACGGGTGAAGTGTCTTGCCCAAGGACACAACGACCGAGACTGTCCAAGCCAGGGCTCGAACCAGCAACCTTCCGATTACAAGGCGAACTCCCAACTCTTGAGCCACGATCGCCCTCGTTTCACCACGGATGAGAGGTGAAACGTCTTCAAGCAACTCAAAGAAGTCCAGATGCTTTTTTTTTTTCTTTCCAAGCTCCTTAGACTACGATGACTTGTGTAACGCTAAGTTATTTAAGGACTAGTTTATGTCAATGGATGAATTTACTGACTGACGCGCAGAAGAAATAGTTCTTTATGGAGCCCAGATGGTGTGAATGATGAGACCAAAAACTGCAA
Source organism: Aulonocara sp. 'chitande type north' Nkhata Bay (assembly GCF_057382095.1). NCBI lineage: Eukaryota > Metazoa > Chordata > Actinopteri > Cichliformes > Cichlidae > Aulonocara > Aulonocara sp. 'chitande type north' Nkhata Bay. Next base: position 12,661,512 of record NC_141345.1, read on the forward strand.
TGTCTTGTACCAAAAATATATTGAATAAATAGGGGAAAGGGGAAATGGAACAAAATAATTAACACAACACACAACGTAAATGTCCACAATTAAATAATCAATCAGTGCTGTGATTTTTCTGTGCAAGAGTCCTTTTGCTAAGAGTCCTTTTTTTTGGTCCTTTTCTTTTTAAAGTTCACTTTTAAGGTATTCCTCCTTAGGGTCCAGCTTCATACAAGGGGGAAATATGTCCGTAATCCAAAGACGGCTAAGTGGGGGAAAAGAGGGGAAAACAAAGAATGGTCCTACCGGCTCGCCACTTCAATATGAAGAAGATCAATTCAAAGGGGGAAAAAAACCTGACCTGTAGGTCAGAAAAATGTCCATTAGCACATCAAGTTCGATTCAGTGTACCGGTAAACAAATATATTCTTCTGCAAGTCTAGGTAACAATGCAAATCATAAATCATCATCAATCAATGTACAACAGTTAAATCATTAATCATCTTGGCTACGTAGCTTAATCTATACATTCCAGTAGCGTTCGCTACAAACAATACAAAAACAACAATAAAGAAAAACAACTGTCTAACAGACAGCATAGCCGAATTCAAGGCAACACATAACAATAATCTTTCAATCGCACTTTGTTTCAAAGTAAGCCCATTAACATGCTTAAGTAAATAAAAGTGTTCAAAAACAGCGGTTTTTGAACCGGAGTTCTGCTTGCGGTGGGAGCGCTGCCGCACAAAGTCATTTTTTAAATCGCGAAAACGATCGGCTGGTTACTGACAACCAAAGGTTGAAAGATATTAAGGACACTTACCGCTGAGTTTAAAGTTTAAAGATGAATTGAGGGGAGAAAACGCTTTGTTTTCCAACACCGTTCTAAATACCATAAGCTCACAGCCACAGCAGGAGTCGAACCCGGAAGTATCCCTCCACAGCCGGTTTTCAGAGTTGCCGCGACGTGGGAGGAGCCAATCAGAAGAGGGACCTCAAATCAGCTGACGTGGGTCATGTGACAGGGAGTAGTTGATATGGGTTACAGGTTCCCCCCTCAATCTCATGTACGTCCCTGTACATGGTGGTTGGGTCCGGATGACAGGTTGTTCAGTGGCAGTAAGCAGATGGTCCTCTTCATCCTCCAGTGCATGAGTAAAGGCAGTGGTTAAGCCATGGACTAGTGCCTGAATACTCTTCAAGATGGGCTGACCAAGCGTAGAGTATTGTAACCGGTCCGGAGGTTTCCTGATCCGAGTTGATGTTCTCAGAGGTTCTAGTTCAGAGCTGGAGGTGTCAGAGTTAGATGGTAGATCAGCAGCAGAGGACATACTGGACTCAGTCCGCAATTCAACATTGGTAGGTTCAGCAGAGGACAGACTGTCCTCTGATTCCACAGTATCAGGAGCTTCCTCCTTGACGGGGGTTTTTGAGTCAGGGGTTTCGCTCTCTGCTGGCTCAAGAGGAGGCAAAGGGAGCGTAGCAGGTTCACAGACTGGTGTATCAGATGGTAAAGGTTCAGTGGCTGGAACGGCAGATGACGGTTCTGGCAGATTGTGGACAGTGGTGAATTGCAGAGGCTCTGATACAGGATCATACCATTGATGCGGTATCATTTCATCCTCATCGTCTGACTGAGGTTGTGCACAGTCCTCATCAGAAGGGTTGAATGACTGCTTCCTGGTTGGTTTTACAGTTGTTCGGTTGGTTCGAGTGGAATGCGGCAAAAATCCACATGGTAATAGGAGATCTCTGTGTAGAGTACGAATCGGTTTGGATTTGTTCTCCGGTCGGACAGTGTACACTGGAAGATTTTCTGCTCTTTTTACCACCACATAGATGTCTGGTTCCCATTTGTCTGCGATTTTGTGTTTGCCTCGGAGTTTCACATTACGTACCAGCACCCTGTCACCAACGTCCAGTTCAGAGGGGGTGATATGTTGGTCGAAACGGCTCTTGTTTCTTTCCATGAGCTTCTCCGCATTGCCAATGGCAATTTTGTAGCTCTTTTCTAGATTTGACTTCAGGTTCTGGACATATTGCGAATGAGTCAGTTGATTGCCGTCCACAGGCAGTCCAAAGACCAGGTCAATCGGGAGGCGAGGTTGTCGACCAAACATGAGCTCATAGGGTGAGTAGCCAGTAACATCACTCCGGGTGCAGTTGTATGCGTGGACCAAGGGCTTAACAAAATCTTTCCAGTGAGTTTTCTCTTCTGTGGTGAGTGTTCCGAGCATATTCAGGAGTGTTCTGTTAAAGCGCTCGACTGGATTTCCTCGTGGATGGTATGGTGTAGTTCTTATTTTGTGAATTCCAGCCATTTTGCAGAGTTCTTTTATTGTGCGTGACTCAAAGTCTGGTCCTTGATCACTATGGAGCTTTTCTGGGATACCATAATGAACCAGAAAACTGTCCCAGAGACATTTGGCGACAGTCTTTGCTTTTTGGTTTGGAGTGGGGACAGCGACAGCGTACTTGGTAAAGTGATCTGTTATTACCAGGATGTCTTTGGTTCTGCTCCTGTCGGGTTCCAGTGATAAAAAGTCCATGCAAACCAGTTCCAGAGGTCGATAACTTCGAATGTTCACCAGGGGTGCCGCTCTTTCAGGTAAGGCTTTTCGTTTGGTGCATCTCTCACATGTCTTCACTTTATTCCACACATCATTGGCCATTTTTGGCCAGTAGAATCTTCGACGTACGAGGTCAAGAGTACGTTCGATGCCCAAATGACCCATCTGGTCATGCAGTTCTGACAGTACTTCAGCCCGAAATTTCTGAGGTAACACTAACTGGTGATAGAGCTGGTCCCCAACTTGCCTCCTCCTCACGAGAATGGCGTTTTGGAGCTCCAGGCGATGTTGGTCTCGGAGTAGAAGGGGCAGTTCTGGGAGTTCATCCCGCAAGACGGGAGGTGGGCTTTCCCCAGTCTCTAGCAGCAATATGACATGCCTCAGGGTCTGGTCTTCCCTCTGTCTCTCAGCGATTTCAGCATTCGTCAGCTGAGGAACAACAGGAGGTGCAAACTGAGTGTCGTTGACGAAGCTGTCAGGCAAACTGTCGGCATGGGCAGTTAGTGACTGGATGAGTGCGGTGGTGGACATCTTTTCAGCCGTACTATAAACGAGCTGCCGGTCACAAAGGGCCTTGACTGTGTGTTGATCGATGGAAATTGAGGAAGACTGATCCAGATGATGTTGGGCAAATCGGAGAATTCTCTCCCTCTCCTTTTGGGACATCTGGTCATTGGAGAGTTCTCCATGTGGCCTGCGAGAGAGAGCATCAGCATCTGGATTTTGCCTACCAGATCTGTACATGATTTTGAATGAAAATGTAGAAAGAGCAGAGAGCCAACGGTAACTGGTGGCATCTAATTTAGCAGAGGTAAGTAGATAGGTGAGTGGGTTGCTGTCAGTAATGACAGTGAAGTTGGTGCCGTAGAGATAGTCATGAAACTTCTCCGTAACAGCCCACTTGAGAGCCAGAAATTCCAGTTTGTGAGCTGGATATTTGGACTCACACCTCGACAGACCCCGACTCGCATAAGCAATCACCTGGTTTTGTCCTTGTTGCTCCTGGTACAGAATAGCTCCTAGCCCAGTAGAACTAGCATCTGTATGGAGAAGGTAAGGCTTCTGGGGATCGGCGAAAGCAAGTACTGGTGCTGTCGTGAGTTTTTTGATAATTGTGTCAAAGACTTGTTGACATGCAGGAGTCCAGCGACTGGCAAGTGGTTCCTTAGGATCCAAATATTGCTCTTGCTTGAAGGTGGCTCTGAGTTTCCGCTGTGATGGAGGATATCCAGCAGTAAGGTCATGCAAAGGTTTAACGATGTTAGAGTAGCCTTGGATGAACCTACGGTAATATCCTGCGAAACCCAGGAAAGAGCGAAGTTCTTTAAGATTCTTTGGAATCGGCCAGGACTTAAGTGTCTCGATTTTATCTGGATCTGTCTGCACACCATCCTTTGACACAACATGCCCCAGGTATTTAACGGATTTCTGGAAAAACATGCACTTTTCAACTGAGAGCTTGAGTCCAAATTCCTTCAGACGGTGAAGGACTTTCAGTAGTCTCCTCTCATGCTCTTCAAGCGTTGGTGCAAAAATAATCAAGTCGTCAATGAAGACCAAGACTTCTTTCAAGTTCATTTCTCCCATGCACTTTTCCATTAGTCGTTGGAAGGTACTGGGTGCGTTTGTGACTCCCTGGGGCATTCTGTTGAACTCATAGAATCCAAGTGGACATACAAATGCTGTTTTGCTCTTGTCTTCCTCCTCCATTTCAATCTGATAATAACCAGATTTAAGGTCAAGGACTGAAAACCATTCTGATCCAGAGAGAGCTGTAAAAGTATCCTCCAACTTTGGCAATGCATATGCATCTTTGATGGTCTGCAGATTTAGTTTCCGGTAATCAATGCAGAGCCGCACACTCCCATTCTTCTTTCGCACCACGACAATGGGTGATGCAAAAGGTGACTCTGACTCTCTGATGACCCCAGAGTCAACCAGCTCCTTCAGGTGTTGGCGCACCGCATCCAGATCTTGAGGATGGATTGGTCTTGGGCGCTGTTTGAAGGGAGTAGGGTCAGAGAGCTTGATCTGATGTTTCACTTTGTTGGTTTTCCCAAAGTCAAGGTCGTGTTTTGCAAAGACATCATGGAGGGCGTTTAACTTCTCAGTAATACGACTCTTCCATTCCGGTGTTAAGGGGGAGTTACCAAAGTTGAAGTTGAACCCAGAGGTCACAGGGTTAGGAGGCATACTGTCATGACTCCTTTCCTGACACTGAATAGACTGAATGGCACTGATCTCCGCAATGATGGCTTTGGCTGGGAGGGTTACATCATGATCAGACTGGTTGCAGATTACCACAGGTAAGTGGTATGGCTGGTGAGAAGGGAAATCCATGACACAAGACGGGACCATTAAGCCACCTGGCAGAGGTGATGAAGTTGGATGTTCCACCAACACAGCCTTCTCGGCCTGGAGGCAGCGTCCGCAAATTAACCCCTCCAAGGCAACAGTTTTTCCAGCTGGGATGGTCTGTGGTCCGTCAGTGTGCAGCTTGATGATTCCGTGATGGTTACTGTTGGCCAGTCTGTATCGTTGCTCAAGGATTTTCAGCACCGCTCTGTATCCATGTGGCGCTGGAATGGAGGGTTGTTGGTCTGAGAATGCTTTCTCATATGCCAAGTCCAGAGTGTTCGTACCAATCAGTATTGACGGCTGTTGAGCTGATTGGACATCAGGAACTACCAGGGCAAGTGTGTCAACAGCTGTGGTGGAACCCAAGAAGTCGGGAGGGAAAGTGACGTTCAGCTCCACATAACCAAGGTATGGAACAGCTTGGCCATTTGCTCCTATCTCCAGGAGATTTTTCAGAGGTTGTATTTCATGGTCAGAAAGATAATCATGGTGGAAGGAGTGAGAGATGGTGGTTACCTGAGACCCAGTGTCTAACAGGCAGTTGAATACAGTTCCTCCAATCGTGACCTGTGCTGTGCTTCTGGTTCCAATGAGTCCTTTAGGCAATGTGATGGAATGTCCATCCTGCTTGTAACTGGGACATGGGTCGACTGCAGCCTCCGTCTGTCCCTCCACAGAGACTGCCTCTAGTTTGACGATTTGTGATTGCTGTCCCAAGCCTGCTGTCTTTTTTCAAGTTGTTTCTTCTTTTTCAGAACCAGTGTCGGGTTCGGAGGGTTGGCGCATCCTGCTGACATGTGCCCATCCTCTCCACATTTAAAGCAGTAGCCTGCTCTAGGCCGGGAACTGGTTGCACTGCTGCAGGGTCTTGGTTGTGCTGATCTGAGTTGAGGTGGTGCTGGCTTGGAGAATTGAGATTTCTGTGAGAGAAGAGCAGCCATTTGACTCTGCAGTTTCTGCATCTGTTGCTTCAGCTCATTAATAGCCTTGGTGTCTGAATGGCTACAAGCACATGTGCTCTGCGAATGAACAGCGGCACGAGGCTTGGATGCAGTTAGGTGCTTCTTCATGAGATTCTCCTTGGCCAGCTGTCTACCCTCCTCAGTTCGAAGCAGTAGGAGGAGCTCTGCAAAATATGGGGGATCGCTCCTCAAGTTCTCCAACTGTAGTTTGTTTAGGATATCGCTATCCCAGCATCCTCGACAAAACTGCTTGAGTAAATGTTTGTTGAAGTCTGAAGACAAGATACCACCTCTTTTCATCACAGTGTTCAATGTGAGTTGTAAACGTTGCAAAAAAGCAGAGGGTTTCTCACCCGGGTCCTGTAACGTATTCAGGAATTGAGCAAACAACTCTTCACCATCTTGTACTAAAGCAAAAGCAGAATCCAACACTTTTAAATAGATGGATGGAATTGTGTTTGAGCCCAGCCCTTTCACAACATCTGCTGCTGGAGGTAGCAAACTTTCAAGGATGCGACGAGTGATCTGTAGAGGTGCCAAATTTGGATCTGCTAACAGCAGTTCAATGTGAGATCTCCAGGTCTCATAATCTGTTTCGTTGGCTGGTTTGGGGATCTTCCCAGAGAAAGGACGAAGTCTGAATGCAGGTACGGTGTCTGTTTTTACAACATGCTCCACCACTACTTTTTGTATTTCTGGGGGGTTCATTTCAGTCTGTGACAGTGAAAATCTTTGTGGATGTGGCAGTGACCCTTGTTGGTCAGGTGAGGGATTGCTGGTAGCTGTCTCAGGGATTGTGGAGTGTCCAGACAACTACCCCTGCTGGCCAGGCAGAGATGATGCAGGCTCCACAATTTGGACTGAGGCTCCCTCTAAGTCACTGTCTTGTTCGATTCCTTCCAGATGCTCACTAATTTGTCCCATCATTTCCCGCAGAATATCTGGAAAATCCCTGCCGCTGCAGCGTGCAAGTTGCTTGAGCTCGCCGAGGTAATCTGCAGGGGTCCTGACTCCTCCTGTGGCTGTGCATTCTGCGGCAAGCGATCTTACACAAAAAGTCAAAGCCGAGTGATTCTTTGACCGATGAGTATATGGGAAAACCGTATTAAGAGCAGTTAACGCAGAACTATCACAATATTCAACGATCAGGTTTTTGTAAAAAACACTATTTGCGTCATCCACGAAAATAACCGTTTTTATACGACCGTATTGTTTCAAATAATCAAGAATTTCCTCATCTTTCTCAGTGTTCGTGGCACCAGAAACAATGACAGAATGTGCAACATTGACCCCACTTTCCTGAATAAACTTCATTTTTTCTTGTCGCGGACCTTATCAAAACCACAGAAAATACTGAATATCAAATTACATCAAATAACACAAAAAAACCCCACTCATTCACCCATCAGGCTCCTGGCTGGCTCGCCACGTGTAACGCTAAGTTATTTAAGGACTAGTTTATGTCAATGGATGAATTTACTGACTGACGCGCAGAAGAAATAGTTCTTTATGGAGCCCAGATGGTGTGAATGATGAGACCAAAAACTGCAATGTCTTGTACCAAAAATATATTGAATAAATAGGGGAAAGGGGAAATGGAACAAAATAATTAACACAACACACAACGTAAATGTCCACAATTAAATAATCAATCAGTGCTGTGATTTTTCTGTGCAAGAGTCCTTTTGCTAAGAGTCCTTTTTTTTGGTCCTTTTCTTTTTAAAGTTCACTTTTAAGGTATTCCTCCTTAGGGTCCAGCTTCATACAAGGGGGAAATATGTCCGTAATCCAAAGACGGCTAAGTGGGGGAAAAGAGGGGAAAACAAAGAATGGTCCTACCGGCTCGCCACTTCAATATGAAGAAGATCAATTCAAAGGGGGAAAAAAACCTGACCTGTAGGTCAGAAAAATGTCCATTAGCACATCAAGTTCGATTCAGTGTACCGGTAAACAAATATATTCTTCTGCAAGTCTAGGTAACAATGCAAATCATAAATCATTATCAATCAATGTACAACAGTTAAATCATTAATCATCTTGGCTACGTAGCTTAATCTATACATTCCAGTAGCGTTCGCTACAAACAATACAAAAACAACAATAAAGAAAAACAACTGTCTAACAGACAGCATAGCCGAATTCAAGGCAACACATAACAATAATCTTTCAATCGCACTTTGTTTCAAAGTAAGCCCATTAACATGCTTAAGTAAATAAAAGTGTTCAAAAACAGCGGTTTTTGAACCGGAGTTCTGCTTGCGGTGGGAGCGCTGCCGCACAAAGTCATTTTTTAAATCGCGAAAACGATCGGCTGGTTACTGACAACCAAAGGTTGAAAGATATTAAGGACACTTACCGCTGAGTTTAAAGTTTAAAGATGAATTGAGGGGAGAAAACGCTTTGTTTTCCAACACCGTTCTAAATACCATAAGCTCACAGCCACAGCAGGAGTCGAACCCGGAAGTATCCCTCCACAGCCGGTTTTCAGAGTTGCCGCGACGTGGGAGGAGCCAATCAGAAGAGGGACCTCAAATCAGCTGACGTGGGTCATGTGACAGGGAGTAGTTGATATGGGTTACACTTGGATGACTGAGAACCTTCACACGCACATTAAAAATGTTTACACAACATATACGTTATTCATTAATAATATGAGAAAATATGATCAATATGTCTTGGCATTTATTTATCTATTTAGCCAATTTATTGTTTCAAAATAGACCACGATCACCCTGGCTATGTGTGTCATTTAAATAGTTTAGGGTTTCAGTCTAATTTTCCTTTTGTGCCTTTAATACAACCCAAGCATACATAATGGTTCTGCAGGTTCTATTATTATGAGTATATTTAATTCAATTCAATTCAATTTTATTTATATAGCGCCAAATCACAACAAAAGTAGCCTCAAGGTGCTTCATAGATACAGACCCAACAATCATATGACCCCCTATGAGCAAGCACTTTGGCGAAAGTGGGAAGGAAAAACTCCCTTTTAACAGGAAGAAACCTCCGGCAGAACCAGGCTCAGGGAGGGGCGGCCATCTGCTGCGACCGGTTGGGGTGAGAGAAGGAAGACAGGATAAAAGACATGCTGTGGAAGAGAGACAGAGGTTAATAACAGATATGAGGGGTCTATCAACACATAGTGAGTGAGAAATATGATGCTTGGTCTGCAGCTCAGTAATAAAGAAAAATAAGGGTAAGTGAGATGTGACTGTCTTTTAGACAAAAGGAATAAAAGTTGATCTGTTATAGACAGAATGTCTGCCCTACTTATTCTAAAGCTATGCACACACTGTAAGCTAATTACCAAAATAACCACTGGCAACAGGAAAGTGGCGGAGCCCAGTATAAACCTTTCAGCACTCCCAGCACCTTGACAAGAATCAAGAGTAAGAGATGCCTTCTACTTTCTAAACCCACTGCTTGTTATTCCACCAGTCTGAGACAGGACATTTTGAGTCAAACTTAATTTCTGCCTGTCTTCTTTAAAAACGCAATGAATTTATAAATGCATACAAATGTTTTATTAACTATATTTTTATTCTGTATTTTCCCAGTTTCTTCTGTAAAACAGAAATCAACCTTGTTGATAACTCACCCTGATTTTAGAGTGCTGCACTCAATGATTTGAAAGGTTGCCAACTGTGACTATCAGTCAATTTAACATCCTAGGCAAGTAATATTTTTAAATGATTCAGTGAAATTTAAGTAGCCATGAGTGATAAACCTGTCATTTTTGGTGTTAGTGAGCACAATTTTTATTAATCCTTTATTTATCCAGGTAAAAAATCTCATTGAGATTAAAAATCTCATTTCCAAGAGAGACCTGGCATCAAAGCAACAAAAGTCACATACCACATAGGTATATAACATTTAAAACAAATACAATATCCCATACAAACATGTGTAAAATATACAATAACAGATCAAATTAAGAGTACATTAAAAACAATCACACTGAGTAAAAGAGCCGGGGCCCGTTCTTCGTACGTCGCTTACTACATCCGCTTACTACATCCAAGATCAAATGACACATCCAAGACCAAATCATCGTGCTAACCGTGAGCTCGCTAATCCGGTTCTCCGAACACACCTGCTGTTGACGATTAGTACAGCTGGATGTTTGTTTTTCTTTTTTACGGGTTGTACGGAAGCCCCAAACGCAATTTCATTGTTCTTTGACAATGACAATAAATAAATAAATACTTGAAATACTTGAAATACTTGATGAAGTAATGTGAGATCACTGGGTGTCGTAAAAGGGGCTATGCATCGATAGTAGAAACATTGATCGGCAACCCTCCGATTGGTCGGCGAAAATGTTGAAGGAGCGCGCTCGGTATTTTTCAGCAGCAGAGCAAGAACTCTTGAGTGAGGGATTTCAGGAGTTTCAGAGTTTAATCAGAACGCAAGGGAACACTGCAAAGGCTGCAAAAGCAAGGAGAGAGGGCTGGCAGAAAGTTGCTGACAAATTAAACTCGTAAGTAATTTAATAATAACAATAATAATGGAGTGGATTTATATAGCGCTTTTCAAGGCACCCAAAGCGCATGACAATGCCACTATTCAGTCACTCTCACATTCACACACTGGTGGAGGCAGCTACGGTTGTAGCCACAGCTGCCCTGGGGCAGACTGACAGAAGCCAGGCTGCCATATCGCGCCATCGGCCCCTCTGGCCAACACCAGTAGGCGGTAGGGTAGATTTATCATATCACACTATATTATCCAATATTATATTGCATTATATTATATTATAATATGTTATATTATATCCCCTTTCACATTAGAGCCAAAACAGGACCCACTAGAACATGGGAACAAGTAAAAGTGAAATATAAGGATATTCTACAGAATGGTAATATTTATCACTTATATTGCTTTTCGTCTTTTGGAAAAAGACCCTGGAATACTCTGTTTGTTTGTTCATAACAGCAACCAAGAAAAGGGCAGAGCAAAAAAAGACAGGTGGTGGTCCTGCACCCCCTCGTCAACAAGTTGGTTAAGTAAATACACTCAACAAAAATATAAACACAACACCTTTGTTACTGCTCCCATTCCCCATGGGATGGACGTAGAGACCTAAAATTCATTCCAGATACACAATATAACCATCCCTCCCAAACAGTGGTCACAAATCAGTCCAAATGTGTGGTAGTGGGCACATCTGCCATATTGAGATAATCCATCCCACCTCACAGGTGTGCCACATCAGGATGCTGATCTGACATCATGAGTAGTGCACAGGTGTACCTCAGACTGCCCACAACAAAAGGCCACCCTGGAATGTGCAGTTTTTTGCGCTATTGGGGGTCTGGGGACCCAGAACCGGTCAGTATCTGGTGTGACCACCATTTGCCTCATGCAGTGCAACACATCGTCGCATGGAGTCTATCAGATTGTCAATTGTGGCCTGTGGAATGTTGGTCCACTCCACTTCAATGGCTGTGCGAGGTTGTTGGATATTCGTGGGAACTGGTACACGCTGTCGTATACGCCGGTCAAGCACATCCCGAACATGCTCAATGGGTGACATGTCCGGTGAGTATGCTGGCCATGCAAGAACTGGGACATTCTCAGCTGCCATCTGCCCTGAACAATGTGAACCATGATTCATCCGTGAAGAGAACACCTCTCCAACGTGCCAGACGCCATCGAATGTGAGCATTTGCCCACACAAGTCTGTTACGGCGACGAGCTGGAGTCAGGTCAAGACCCCGATGAGGACGACGGGCATGCAGTTGAGCGTCCCTAAGACGGTTTCTGACAGTTTGTGCAGAAATTGTTTGGTTGTGCAAACCAATTGTTCCAGCAGCTGTCTGGGTGGCTGGTCTCAGACGATCTTGGAGGTGAACCTGCTGGATGTGGAGGTCCTGGGCTGGTGTGGTTACACGAGGTCTGCGGTTGTGAGGCCGGTTGGATGTGCTGCCATATTCTCTGAAACGCCTGTGGAGACGGCTTATGGTTGAGAAATGAACATTCAATGCACGGGCGACAGATCTGGTTGACATTCCTGCTGTCAGCATGCCAGTTGCACGCTCCCTCATTGCTTGTGGCATCTGTGGCATTTTTCTGTGAGACAAAACTGCACATTCCAGGGTGGCCTTTTGTTGTGGGCAGTCTGAGGTACACCTGTGCACTACTCATGATGTCAGATCAGCATCCTGATGTGGCACACCTGTGAAGTGGGATGGATTATCTCAATATGGCAGATGTGCCCACTACCACACATTTGGACTGATTTGTGACCACTGTTTGGGAGGGATGGTTATATTGTGTATCTGGAATGAATTTTAGGTCTCTACGTCCATCCCATGGGGAATGGGAGCAGTAACAAAGGTGTTGCGTTTATATTTTTGTTGAGTGTAATACCCTCACGGGAAAATCGATATCTCTCAATGAGCACACTGTCACGCTGAGCTAAAGGATCCTGTCTATCCCGCAATATACGCTGGATTCTGAGGACTCTCCTTATCAATCTTGCACCTTCCACAATGGGTTGCTCGCGTATACGGACAGGACATGGCTGCGACAGGCTTCCCAAATCCACCTTCGCTTTTATAGCCGTGGTCTCTCATCTTGATTACACGAAGTAATTTACAATTACTACTCTGAAATATGAATTACATCTGTAATAATCACATACATGTAATAGAATGTTAATAGTACATTTCCCTTTTTTAGGAAATGACCTGTATGTATCTGTGTGAAATCAATAAAAGGATCAAGTGCTGCATTATCTTCAGTTACATTGATGTTATTTATTTATGGTGAAACAGTGGTGGAATATCGCTGTTGCTTTCGTATAAATGAAGCGGACACACCTGCGTGGCCGCGATCTAATCCTGTTTACATAAAGTAAACCTGCTCCCGAGCAGGTTTACACTTACGGCTCTGTTGCTATGACAGCAAGTCCCGGATGAGCTTCGGGGAACCGAACGATCCACGATCACGCAAAATCGTTCCTTTAAGACAGACTTAAACTCTCCCAAGGTAACCAATTCTGATAATTTAAGTTCCTTCTGCAGATTATTCCAGGAAGCAGGGGCATAGTATTTAAAAGCCCTTTTCCCCAATTCTGTTCTGATTTTTGGGACAATCAATTGTATGATTTTTTTCGAACGAAGGTTGTATTGGTTGTGGTTTTTACACATATAAACACATAAATAAGATGGAACCAGCCCAAGGAGAGATTTATAGATAAAGATCAACCAATGGGAGAGTCTGAGAATATGCAAAGATGGACATTTAGCAGCAGCATACAAAGAACAATGATGTACTGTACATGATTTTCATAGCCAGTGTTAGGTGAGGCTGTGTGCAGTCAGGAATAGGACCCAAGGTGCAGACTCCGGAGACAGACGTGAACTCAAAAAGGCTTTAATGCGGAACGCAACATGACATAACTAGAAAAACTCAAAATAAACTTACACCGGTGGACAGGCAAACACACAGCAAAATAAACGGTAGATCGCGACACGGACACAGAGAAACACAGGGCTTAAATACACAGAGGGAGCAATCAGGGAATGAGTAACAGGAGGGAAACACAGCTGGGACAAATCAGAACTGACGAGACCAAAGAAGCGTAATCTGAACACACTGAGAAAAGACAGAGACCTTCAAAGTAAAACAGGAAACACATAACACAGACTGAACAAAGACACAGCCTCACATGTAGGCACTACAGAGGGAACAGAGACGTGGGACCAGGGCAGACACAAACACTGAGTGGACACGGGGATATAGGAACTAAGGATACACATAGACGCGAACTAGACAAGGGGATGCAGGTGATAGGGGAGACAGAGCAACTAAAGAAGACAGAGACATAAACCATGAGACAGAACTCAAAGAAACCAAAAAACTAGAAAATATAAATAATATCATACACTCAAAAACCCTGGGTCAACGACCCAGGCATCCTAACAGTACCCCCCCCTTAAGGGCTGGCTTCCAGACAGCCCAAACCAAAACCTCAAAATCAAAAAAAACAAAAACAACCCAACCAGGGTGGGCGGCGGGGGAAACAGGATGGAGGGCTCAAAACAAATGAAACACATTGAGCCAGAAACAAAAAAAGTGCAAACACTGGAGCCCGGAAAGCAACAGAACAAAAAACAGGCTCATGACAGGCAGAGGCAGCCAGGAAAAACAGTTCACAAAAAGTTCAGGGGGCCGGCCCGGAGGCTGACGGCCCAAGAGCCCAGAAAACAGTTCAGGAGGCCGGCCAGGCGGGAGGCACCGGTGGCGACGGAGCAGATCAGGAGGCCGGCCGGGCGGGAGACACCGACGGCGACGTAGTTCAGGGGGCTGTCCATGACAGCAATGACGTCCAGTCATCGGCCGGAGAGGACGTGCAGAACGAGCAGGCCGGACGGGGCGAGCAGGACGTGCAGGCCGGACAAGATGTGCAGGACGTGCAGGCCGGACAGGACGTGCAGGCCGGACAGGACGTGCAGGACGAGCAGGCCGGACAGGATGTGCAGGAACAGACAGCATGGAGACCTCTGGAGCAGACGAAGCTGAACACTCGGAGGCTGGACCAGGCGGAGCTGCAGAGGCCGAAGCCGGACCAGGCTGAGGCGAAGCAGGAACAGAGGCTGCTGCAGAGGCTGAGGCCGGACCAGGCGAAGCTGCAGACTCGGAGGCCGGACCAGGCGGAGCTGCAGACTCGGAGGCCGGACCAGGCGGAGCAGAAGCAGAAGCTGGACCAGGCATTGCAGAGGCAGAAGCTGGACCAGGCGTAGCAGAGGCAGAAGCTGAACCAGGCGTAGCAGAGGCAGAAGGCTGACCGGGCTCCTCGGGCCCTCCAGCTGACGTGGCAGAAGGCTGAACGGGCTCCTCGGGCCCTCCAGCTGACGTGGCAGAAGGCTGAACGGGCTCCTCGGGCCCTCCAGCTGACGAGACAGGTGGCTGAACGGGCTCCTCGGGCCCTCCAGCGGAGACAGGTGGCTGAACGGGCTCCTCGGGCCCTCCAGCTGACGTGACAGAAGGCTGAACGGGCTCCTCGGGCCCTCCAGCTGACGAGACAGGTGGCTGAACGGGCTCCTCGGGCCCTCCAGCGGAGACAGGTGGCTGAACGGGCTCCTCGGGCCCTCCAGCAGAGACAGGTGGCTGAACGGGCCCCTCGGGCCCTCCAGCGGAGACAGGTGGCCGAACGGGCCCCTCGGAGCCTCCAGCGGAGACAGGTGGCCGAACGGGCCCCTCGGAGCCTCCAGCGGAGACAGGTGGCTGAACGGGCCCCTCGGACCCTCCAGCGGAGACAGGAGGCTGAACGGGCCCCTCAGAGCCTCCAGCGGAAACAGGTGGCCGAACGGGCCCCTCGGAGCCTCCAGCAGAGACAGGTGGCTGAACGGGCCCCCCCTCGGACCCTCCAGCGGAGACAGGAGGCTGAACGGGCCCCTCGGACCCTCCAGCGGAGACAGGAGGCTGAACGGGCCCCTCGGACCCTCCAGCGGGAACAGACGGCTGAAGCAGTCCCTCGGACCCTCCAGCGGAGGCAGATTGCTGGACGGATGACAGAAGAGAGGAGTGACGATGGCGTCGCTTCCTTCTAGATGAGGGAACTGAAACTGGGGGAGATACGGAGACCTCCTCCTCATCCGACCACATGGCCGCCAGGAAAAAGGCAGGCGAATGGGCAGGCGAACAAGGTCCTGGCTGGTGTGAGGAAGGAGAGGCAGTCAGAGGTAGAGACGAGGCAGGTGGTGAGTGTGTGTTGTCCTGGGGCGGCGGTGAAGAAGTGGAAGTGAAGGTAGAGAGAGCAAGCTCGCCAGCCCTGACTTGCTCCCTCCAGGCAGCTATGGAGCTGCCCAGCACAGTGTCGATAGAAAACTGAGTAAGCCGAGGGTTGCTCCGAATGATGGCATCCACAGCACTTAGCCCAACTGCCATGGTCCTCAAATCATTGGCCTGAGCAATGCGGTCAAGGAGCCTAATCATCCGCTCCATCTCAGCATCGAATCCAAAAGCTGAAGAGTCTGCAGGGTCCATGTTCTGGTCGCGATCTTCTGTTAGGTGAGGCTGTGTGCAGTCAGGAATAGGACCCAAGGTGCAGACTCCGGAGACAGACGTGAACTCAAAAAGGCTTTAATGCGGAACGCAACATGACATAACTAGAAAAACTCAAAATAAACTTACACCGGTGGACAGGCAAAACACACAGCAAAATAAACGGTAGATCGCGACACGGACACAGAGAAACACAGGGCTTAAATACACAGAGGGAGCAATCAGGGAATGAGTAACAGGAGGGAAACACAGCTGGGACAAATCAGAACTGACGAGACCAAAGAAGCGTAAACTGAACACACTGAGAAAAGACAGAGACCTTCAAAGTAAAACAGGAAACACATAACACAGACTGAACAAAGATACAGCCTCACATGTAGGCACTACAGAGGGAACAGAGACGTGGGACCAGGGCAGACACAAACACTGAGTGGACACGGGGATATAGGAACTAAGGATACACATAGACGCGAACTAGACAAGGGGATGCAGGTGATAGGGGAGACAGAGCAACTAAAGAAGACAGAGACATAAACCATGAGACAGAACTCAAAGAAACCAAAAAACTAGAAAATATAAATAATATCATACACTCAAAAACCCTGGGTCAACGACCCAGGCATCCTAACAGCCAGTAATAAAACGTAAAGCACAATGGTACACAGTATCCAACCTCTTTAGGTAGTGGGCAGGTGCATTCATAAAAAGCAGGTCACCATAATCCAATAAAGGTAAAAAGGTTGCATGAATCAAATGTTTTCTCACTTGGAGGGAGAAACAGGATTGGTTTCTAAAAAAGTAACCTAGTTTTAGTTTTAACTTCGACACAAGCCTTTGAATGTGAGTCTTAAATGACAAATTCTGATCTATAATGATCCCTAGATACTTGTAAGATGTGACCATTTCAATTTCAGATCCTTGAATTGTTTTAATCTTAGGAGACGTAGCTAACAACTCTTTGCCATTTGAGAATAACACGAACTTGGATTTCTCTGGATTTAACACCAACTTAAGTTGAGTTAAATGGGACTGAACGACATCAAAGGCAGACTGCAGAAATTGCAGGGTTTGTGCTACTGAAGGGGATGAACAATAAATAATTGTATCATCTGCATAAAGATGAAATGCTGCATTTGACAAATTATCACAAAGGTTGTTTATGTAAAGAGAAAATAGCAATGGTCCTAATATGGAACCCTGCGGAACTCCTTTGGATACTGGGAGAAAAGAGGAAGAAGACCCAGCAGCATGAACACACTGTTTTCTTGCTGACAAGTAATTTGAAAACCAACTTACAGCATTTACAGATAGACCAATATTGTTTAGTCTATTTAATAAATTAGCATGGTCAACTGTATCAAAAGCCTTTGACAAGTCAAGAAAAAGAGCAGCACAGTATTTTTTGCAGTCCATTGAATCAACAATGTCATTAACCACTTTAATAGCAGCAGTTATTGTGCTGTGTTGTTTTCTGAATCCTGACTGATGTTGGGAAAGAACTGAATTTTTGTCCAAAAAGTCTTTCAGTTGTTCACTAATGAACTTTTCTAGAACTTTTGCTAGAACACACAATTTAGATATGGGCCTGTAATTATTAACATCTGAAGGATCACCTCCTTTCAGCAAAGTGAGAACATAGGCAGATTTCCATATTACAGGGATCTCACTGTTCGAGAGGCTAAGATTAAAAATGTAAGTTACTGGTTCTGCTATAAAATCTGCAGCCAACTTAAGAAAATAGGGATCAAGTTGATCTGGTCCCGCAGATTTATTTAGATCCAACAGATTTAAAGCCCTGTGGACCTCAAAAACATTTAGCGGAGAAAAACTGAAGGGTTGGACCACAGATTCAGTTTGAGCGGTTGCAGAGAGAGCCTCTTGTTGATTAAGCTGTTTTAAATCTGGATATAAAGATTCAAATAGAGATCCTGAAGAAACAAAATGCTCATTAAAGCAGTTTTGAATGTCGCATTTCTCTGTTAAAGTGCAGGAGTCTTTTACAACAAAAGTTGGCATCTCATTTGTAGTTATGTCCCCATAAGAAGATTTTATTATTTTCCAGAATTTTTTAGGATCGTTCAAATGTTTAGTAGTATTTGAAAGATAGAATTCTGATTTGGCCTTTTTAATTAAGGAAGTTGAACAGTTTCTGAGCTGTCTAAAAATCAGCCAATCCGCTTCGGATTTAGTTTTTCTGGCCTTAGCCCAGGCAGCATCCCTTTTTTTGAGTAGACTAGAGAGCTGAAGAGAAAACCAAGGGTTGTTTCTGCATTTTACTCTAAATTTGCGGATAGGGGCATGTTTATTTATAATTTTGATAAAAGTATCATAAAAATAATTCCATGCCAGCTCAAGATCAGTTATCAGGTAGATTCTACTCCAGTTATAGTCCCATAAATCATGAAAGAAAGCTTGCTCACAGAAATGCTTAAAATCTCATTTAAAAGCTATCTGTGGCCTTGATTTTGGGAGCTTTGATTGTCTCACTACAGCTACCACACAGTGGTCACTGATATCATTTGCAAAAACCCCAGTGTGAGAATTTTTATACGGCATATTAGTTAAAAATAAATCAATAAGTGATGACTTTTCTGGGCATTTAAGATTTGGACGAGTTGTGCTGTAAATTAGTTGTGTGAGATTATATGAATCACACATGGATTTAAAACTGTCTGAGGCAGAGGACAACCAGTCCCAGTTGAAATCTCCGGCCAGCACAATTTCATTCACAAGTAGATAGTTTTTCACTAAGTGAAACTAAAGCCTCACTACTAGCTGAGGGGGGTCTTTAACAGCCCACAATGGTAATAAAATAGCCCTTGAAAAGTTGGAGCTTGAGGGCAAGAAGTTCAAACTGTTTACAAACAGATACCGATGAATCGACAGTAACATGGAATTTGCTTTTTACATAAATTGCAACACCGCCACCCTTTCTGGGGCGGTCGCAACGGAAAAGATTATAGCCCGTTATTGCAATGTCTTTGTCAGTAATTGATTTAGTAAGCCAGGTTTCTGATAATATAAGAATATCAGTATCTAACTCTTTCATCCAAATTTTCACAAAATCAAGTTTGGGAAGAAGACTTCTGACATTTAAATGAGTGATACCAAGACCTGTTCGAGTTTTGAAATCACAAGGAGTACTTAAGCATTTGCAGTCTGGACCGG
The DNA here is from genome assembly GCF_057382095.1 of Aulonocara sp. 'chitande type north' Nkhata Bay. Classification (NCBI taxonomy): domain Eukaryota; kingdom Metazoa; phylum Chordata; class Actinopteri; order Cichliformes; family Cichlidae; genus Aulonocara; species Aulonocara sp. 'chitande type north' Nkhata Bay. The sequence goes on from NC_141345.1 coordinate 12,680,569, forward strand.
GATTAGGTTGCACATTTCCAGATAAAAGAAGCAGAAGAACAATAAAACATTTTTTTTTCACAGATTTTTTTTGTAGGATTACAGACTGATTTCTCTTAGTGCCCAATCTCTTTGGGGGGTGAGAAGATTGGAAAATAAACCAGTAATATGGAATGAATAAATCAGTTACAGTGGGGCAAAAAAGTATTTAGTCAGCCACCGATTGTGCAAGTTCCCCCACCTAAAATGATGACAGAGGTCAGTAATTTGCACCAGAGGTACACTTCAACTGTGAGAGACAGAATGTGAAAAAAAAATCCATGAATCCACATGGTAGGATTTGTAAAGAATTTATTCGTAAATCAGGGTGGAAAATAAGTATTTGGTCAATAACAAAAATACAACTCAATACTTTGTAACATAACCTTTGTTGGCAATAACAGAGGTCAAACGTTTACTATAGGTCTTTACCAGGTTTGCACACACAGTAGCTGGTATTTTGGCCCATTCCTCCATGCAGATCTTCTCGAGAGCAGTGATGTTTTGGGGCTGTTGCCAAGCAACACGGACTTTCAACTCCCGCCACAGATTTTCTATGGGGTTGAGGTCTGGAGACTGGCTAGGCCACTCCAGGACTTTCAAATGCTTCTTACGGAGCCACTCCTTTGTTGCCCGGGCGGTGTGTTTTGGATCATTGTCATGTTGGAAGACCCAGCCTCGTTTCATCTTCAAAGTTCTCACTGATGGAAGGAGGTTTTGGCTCAAAATCTCACGATACATGGCCCCATTCATTCTGTCCTTAACACGGATCAGTCGTCCTGTCCCCTTGGCAGAAAAACAGCCCCATAGCATGATGTTTCCACCCCCATGCTTCACAGTAGGTATGGTGTTCTTGGGATGCAACTCAGTATTCTTCTTCCTCCAAACATGACGAGTTGAGTTTATACCAAAAAGTTCTACTTTGGTTTCATCTGACCACATGACATTCTCCCAATCCTCTGCTGTATCATCCATGTGCTCTCTGGCAAACTTCAGACGGGCCTGGACATGCACTGGCTTCAGCAGCGGAACACGTCTGGCACTGCGGGATTTGATTCCCTGCCGTTGTAGTGTGTTACTGATGGTGACGTTTGTTACTTTGGTCCCAGCTCTCTGCAGGTCATTCACCAGGTCCCCCCGTGTGGTTCTGGGATCTTTGCTCACCGTTCTCATGATCATTTTGACCCCACGGGATGAGATCTTGCGTGGAGCCCCAGATCGAGGGAGATTATCAGTGGTCTTGTATGTCTTCCATTTTCTGATGATTGCTCCCACAGTTGATTTTTTCACACCAAGCTGCTTGCCTATTGTAGATGCACTCTTCCCAGTCTGGTGCAGGTCTACAATACTTTTCCTGGTGTCCTTCGAAAGCTCTTTGGTCTTGGCCATGGCGGAGTTTGGAGTCTGACTGTTTGAGGCTGTGGACAGGTGTCTTTTATACAGATGATGAGTTCAAACAGGTGCCATTCATACAGGTAACGAGTGGGGGACAGAAAAGCTTCTTACAGAAGACATTACAGGTCTGTGAGAGCCAGAGATTTTCCTTGTTTGAGGTGACCAAATACTTATTTTCCACCCTGATTTACGAATAAATTCTTTACAAATCCTACCATGTGAATTCATGGATTTTTTTTTTCACATTCTGTCTCTCACAGTTGAAGTGTACCTCTGGTGCAAATTACTGACCTCTGTCATCATTTTAAGTGGGGGAACTTGCACAATCGGTGGCTGACTAAATACTTTTTTGCCCCACTGTAAATCAGTTGAAATGAGATCTCTGCTGATGATCACGTTTGAGAAACTTCTAAAAGATGTAAAATCCCACCCCTTTCCCTTTGAGAGGAGTAAGAAGTATGGTGTCTCTTGCTCCACAGACATTTCCTGCACCTCATGTAGACAAAAAGCGGTCTTCATTACAGGGTGGTTCTGGGAATGTACCAGGGCCAGGTGGCGAAACAGACCATCATCCGCCGACGGGCTGTAGTGACCTTCTTGCTCATGGGAGGCTGAGTCATCAAAAGGGTAACTGGCGACCACAGTGCCACCATGCAGGCCCCCTGACAGCAAAAATCCCCTCTCCTGGATCCATCTCATCACCTCCATCACCTCGGGGATATCAGCTGGATCCACGGTGGCCAGATTATAGCCAAGGGCTTTGCATTTCCATCTGTTGTCCGGAGACTGTAGTTTGGGTACAGCAGGTGGAGGCCCAGGCAGCCGAGGTGGAGGACCAGGCAGCCGAGATGGGGGCCCAGGCAGCCGCGTTGGTGGCCAAGTCAGCCGCGTTGGTGGCCAAGGCCGCCGAGGTGGAGGCCCAGGCAGCCGAGGTGGAGGACTGAGCAGTTGAGATGGAAGCCCAGCTAGCTGAAATGAAGGCCCAGGCAGCCGAGGTGGAGGCCCAGGCAGCCGAGGTGGAAGCCCAGGCAGCTGAGGCAGAAACCCAGGCAACTGAGGCGGAAACCCAGGCAGCTGAGATGGAGGCCCAGGCAGCTGAGGCAGAAACCCAGGCAACTGAGGCAGAGGCCCAGGCAGCTGAAATGGAGGCCCAGGCAGCTGAGGTGGAGACCCAAGCAGCTGAGGTGGTAACCCAAACAGCAGAAGTGGAGGCCCGGACAACAGGGGCGTAAACACTATTAGCTGAAGATGTAGCCTTACTAACTGGGACGGTGGTTGTAGCACAGTTAGTTGAGGTGGAAAGCAATGCAGAGATAGCTGTGCCCATAGGCTAACTAGGCTAATTAGTTGTAGCCAGTCCAAGTCACTGATGTTTAAATTAAGTCCAGGATTTAGTTCTATATCACCAGCCAAAAGTAGCACCGGAACAAGTTTCAGAATCTCCAGCGATAGTTGTGGTATATTTGATTGTTCATGTTTACCTGGGGGTGGTCTAGCATGACCAAAATCCAAGAATCTTGTGAACAAAAGATGTTGACTTCATTTGGCTGGGAAAGTGGTATAATTATCCAGCTTTCTTGGACATGTCGAACTCCACAGAATATAAAAATGTATAAAATCAAAAAGACAAGTTGATGTCAAGATCCAGGTTTTTAGATGTTTTTTTAGGTGGGTTTTTTGGCAAAAGCACAGTACCTGCCAAGCTGTGTGTCTGCACCCTAGCAGCCATCTTGAGACGATAACTGGGATAATTTAAGTGATGAATTAGTTTCTGCACCTTAAAAGTCACATTTTTGTGAACAGTGTTAGACCTTTAGAGAAGGGAGTTGGCATTAATGCTAATGATCAGCTGACGGTGACTCTCATTGTCGCAAAGTCAGATTGTATAGAAGACCGTGTGAAAATAACAGAGCTCCTCACTTGATTTATGATGTGTCAGGGGTTAAGACATTTGTTCACAAGTAAGAGAAATAAGACACTGCAGACCGACTTAGAGAGTATTAAGACATGCGCATGGGTGTGTGCCTCTCAGCAAAATCACACACACTCAGCGCAGGCTGGTTGCTTTATTTATAAGGCAAAATGGGTTACATAGTACTTCCTCTTTTAACCGAAAGGGAAAAGGCCAGACATTACCTAAGCTTATCTGACCTCTGTACACAAACTAAGAATAAAAACATAGAAGTATATCACACTTATCTGACATCACACACACTGGGTTAAAGAATACATACTTGTATACTTGTCAAACATCTCAGACACTAAAGTAAGGAATGCATTATGTTCTCTTTAACAATAAACTTGGTTATGTGAAAATATATGAACACTCGATTATAAGGCACACTTGATTATACTTGATTTCATAAAACTCCTCTCACATTTCCCTCCTGTTGTTAATATATTTCACAGGTTTTAATCAATGCATAGTCACTTGTTAGTCACATTTTCAACTTGCATGTCATTCAGTGAAGTATTTAAACAACAGTTCTGTAAAGACTAGAATAGGGATTTTCCACTCTTTCCTCCATATTCAGCATATCATATTGGCGATAGGGATCCTCCATATTCCTCTGAACCAAAACATAGTTTCCTAACATACGCTTGAACATGTTTGACATTATGCTTTTCAGACATGGGATAATACAAGCAGTGAAAAGGCAAAATAGTAACATCTCATTGAAAAGGGCCAACAAGCCTTTAATCAGTAAGGATTTCCAGGAGCCACTCAGCAACCAGTCCCACCAGCCTTGCTTAACGGCTACGTAGTCCTGCTGCTGAGCGTCTCTCAATTGTTTCAGAACATTCAAAGCATTTGTCATGTTTAATGAATGTATGTTGTCAGGTATGTAGGTGCAACAGGTGGTGTTGAACAACACGCAGAGACCTCCTTTCTCTGCAAGAATAATGTCCAAAGCTACTCGATGTTGCATGACAGTGATGCGGATTGCATCAATTTCTTCATTCTGTGCTTTGTCAATGCGGGTGGAAGCATTCAAAAACAGTCCAAAACGATAGTCTAAAGTCTCTATTTGTAGTGCGTGCTTTCCTACTCCGATCCAGGGAAACAAAGCGTGCATTACCTTCTGGCCGTTGGTCCAGAGTTGTAACTTACAAGCACCTAAGCACAACAGCTTTGGGGCTGGGGCTGGTGCTGGTGCTGGGGCTGGTGCTTCTTCTGGATTCATCGGGCTGGTTTCCTCAGTCAACTTGTTGGTCTTCAGGCGTCCCTGGTGTCGTTATTGGTTCTTCTCCTTGGTGGGATAGGTCACTCTTTTACTATGTGTCTGTTCTTCAGGATGACCTGGTACACCTAAACTTCTGGTGAGTAGACTGCCAGCAAAGTGGAGTGGCGGGATATACCCAATCAGCCCTTCCTCCACCGGCAGATCACCTGGAAGCTAGGGGAACCGGCGTCTTATTGTGGTGCAAACACTTTCTTCACGTGGCTTTGATGGATCCACGAAGGTCGTTCGGCTATCTTACAAGCTGTCGGTGTAGTAAGCAACACCTGGAAGGGCCCCTCCCACCTCGGAGCACTCCAGTTTTTCCGCTGGAGGACTTTAATCAGAATCCAATCACCGGGGTTCAACCTGCAAGAGACTGGAGATAGATCACTCGGCAGTTGATTGCTTAGTATCACTTCTTTATTCTCAAACAGTTTTGTCATCCATTCTGCCATCGTTGTTTCTGCAGGAAGCAGGGTGCTGGGGTTTAGCTGATTACACTTCTCTATAGTAATGTGTGAGTGTGAGAGCAGAATACCTACATAAGAGAGTTGTCTCCGAAAGCTTGAGTCAAAACTGCCTTCATGTACCCCGCTACTCCATCGACATGGAGAACAAAAGGTTCTTCATAGTCTGGTAATGCTAAGACGGTACATGTTTGCAATGCTATTTTTAAATCAGTGAAGGCTTTTTTTCTGCTTCTAGGGTCCACTGTATTTTGTCTTTTAATGCTAGGTCTTTTCCATAAATTAGGTTCTGTAGTGGCTGGGCCAGCAGTGCATACTCTGGGATCCAGCACCTACAGAAATTGCACAGACCTAAATAACTCATCATTTGTTGCTTAGTTATTTGGTTTTGCTGCATTTTGGACTGCTGTCTTTCTGCTCTCTAGTAGGGTGCGGCCTTGGCCTGTTAGCTGATGTCCTAAATAGATGACTTTATCACTCCACAGTTGTAACTTGTGTTGTGATACTTTGTGGCCTTGTTCTGCCAGATGTTGCAGAACCGTCATTGTGTTTTCTTTACAATCATCTTGTGTATGGCCTGTAATCAATATGTCATCTACATACAGCAGAAATTTTCCTGGAGCAGAGAGAGAGCAAAGTGACATTGATTTCTTTAGAGCTTCTGCATACAGTGTTGGGCTATTTTGAAATCCTTGTGGTAGCCTCGTGTATGTGTATTTTTCATTATCAAAAGTAAATCCAAATAGATTCTGTGAATCTTTATGTAAGGGAACAGAGAAAAATGCATTTGAGAGGTCAATCACCGAGAACCATTGTTCTTTTGGTGTTACTTGATTTAAAATGATATGTGGATTTGCAACCACTGGAGGTATTTGCTCTGTGACCTTATTTATTGCTCTTAGATCATGAACTAGGCGATATTTTCCAGTATTGGCCTTTTTTACTGGAAAAATTGGTGTATTACACGTGGCTTTATTAGTTTTCACGAGAATACCTGCTTTCTGCATGTCTGCTATTACTGGCCTAATTCCTTCCTTTGCTTCTGCACTCAAAGGATATTGTGGTTTCACAGGCCTTCTGGCCCTGATGCTGACCTAACTATCAGAGTGTCATTAGAGAATCTCATTTTCACTTGAGGCATTTTTAGATACCTTCTAGTTTTTCAAAGAATTCACACATCTTACATATTTCAAACTTTGAAGTTTTTTGTTTTGTGTATATATATATTTTTTCCTAAACTTTGCATTGTTCATAGCTCACAGTTCTAAAACTGGGCAATTGTAAATCATATGCATTTGTAAATCATATGCCTAATCACTATGTGTCACCATAATCCACAAGTATTGGCACAAATTTGTTTCCAAACCAACAAAATAATCAAAAAACAAAAACAAACAAAAACATACATGAGTCAGGATACAAAAAGACAAAGAAAAATGCTGCCAGAAACAGAGCAGAAGTGTGAGGGGAAACGGAGCTCACAGACAGCTGCATGTGTTCGCTTTTAATAGCATGCAGCCTCTGTTCTAAAAAAACCAATAAATAAAAAATAAAAGAAAATGTGTAACATGCTTATCAACTTAGCGGTGTCCACACATTTAATTCAGCTTCATAATCCTGTAGGTTTAGTTATTATCTACAGGGTTTGGCTTATTAGTTGTTATTATAGATGTGCTCTGTATCGCAGTAATATTTATCTAGGATAAATGACAGGTTTTCAAGCAGGTTAAGTGCCTCTATGCACCTAATTGGTTTAGATATTGCTTTTATTTTCTTCATCTCATATTTCATTATACTGAGTTTGAGCAAACCTTTAAGCTTGATGCAGACTACTTCATAACAATTGTCCATCTCACATCATACTGGCTAAGATACTTCTTGTCAATATTAATATTATATTTTTTATTAATTATTATCATCTTTTTCTCTATATATAATAACAATAGTATATCACAATATTTTATTAGTGTATATCACTATACTACTACTGAGCCAACTTAATAGTTAGGATCATCTTACTCAGCAAACAGATAATTTATAGTTCATCCAATCTGTACGAATTTGCTTTTTCTCTGAACAGGTTTGTGCCTAGTTTTAGACTGGTCTTCTGTTTGCCTCATCTCAGATCCAACCTTCAGATTATTATATTTTATTTTGTATCCATCAGGGACTGTGAGTGAGCTGCAGTCTCACCCACCCTCCAGGATGGAAACATTTATCTTTTCACACACTTTCCTTGGCTGAACAATGACACAGCCTTAATCTACCTTATGCATCTCTCTTTTTTTTTTTTTATAGAAAAGGTCTTCATATGAATGATTTCCTTTTATTTATTTCATACAATCTGGGCATGATGGGTCATAAATGCACTGATTTTTGCAGCCACGGCCACTATCTCTATGTGACATAAAAGGGGATCGGTTAGATGCTGTTTTGTCACATGTCCTGAGGCTGATTTCACAATTATAGTGTTTTTTGAGAATGTTACATTTGGGACTTCTACAGTTAAAACAGTTTTACAAGCTCCTGTGTCCCAAAACATTTTTTAACGGCACACCTTTCACATATATTACAACTGTTGGCTTGTCTTCTGAACCTAACAGTAGTTGTTCTACATTGTAAACCTCCGCTTCATCTGTTTCACTTCCTTCCTCTCGTGCTAGTCATTCATCACTTTCCTGTTCCTGAATTACACTCCTGCAGTCTCGAGCAAAGTGCCCGTTTTTTTCCACAATTACAGCATTTAATCTCTCTTTTGTCCCTTCTTTGTCCTGCTTTTTACTTTCTTTTGACTTTTTTCCTCATATAGCTCTTTTTGCAAAGCGGTTTTTAAAGCATTTATTGAATCAGGGGTGCATTTGCCTTGCCAAGCTGGACAATATATCTTATGTGGATTTCTCCATCTTTTTGCACTGATTATTCCTGCATTTGAACAGTTTTTTTTTCTAACCACTCTTCATCTGCTGTTAATTTTACTTTAGCTTTAGAATTACCCATTTTGAACTAATTACGTCAGAACTGTGACACTGTCTCTGGTATGACGAAGCAGGCAGGTTATCAATAACAGGCTTCTACTCTCCCACTATTTGAGAGAGCGGTTATTGATTTTACGTGATGATGCACAACCTTATCTCCACTCCAACCAGTTCGTGAGTGTACACAGGAAAACAGCTTGAGAAGCGGTTCGACCGCGTATTGGGTCGTAAATGACAACTCACTCCTCTTAGTTAACACAATTAGAGCGCGCTTTTATAATTTTTATTGAGATTTTCCGTATTTTCGTTGTGCAACCTTCTACCTGTTCCGTTGCAGCCACTCCCAGAGCGACCGGAACTCGTTCCGTTCAGCTGCTACCCAGAGCAACCGGAACTTTTAATAGCGATTTCTAGAATCTCGCTCTTGCCTGTCGTCTCTAAGTCCCTCTTGGACTGAGATCTGTCGGCGCTAACCAGGTTTACACACTATTTTAAAGGAAAATCTCAATATCAACGTATTTTAGCGCTTGATGGAGTGCAGTGTTTCATATTCACCTTACTGTGGCGCTGCGTTTTGGATCCGGTTCATCTGGTCCTGGCGCCGTGGGGCCTGTATAAGACGCTGACCGGAGATCGAATGGTCCCGGTTTTTCTCCTTTACTGTGCACAGGTTTTTTCCAGCGCAGGCAACACGACGTCAGGATCGATGAAGACCGTCTGTGGAAAACTAGACGTTAAAAATAACAGTTAGTTCTCCGGCTCGAAGGACCAATTAAATGTCAGGGGTTAAGACATTTGTTCACAAGTAAGAGAAATAAGACACTGCAGACCGACTCAGAGAGTATTAAGACATGCGCATGGGTGTGTGCCTCTCAGCAAAATCACACACACTCAGCGCAGGCTGGTTGCTTTATTTATAAGGCAAAATGGGTTACATAGTACTTCCTCTTTTAACCGAAAGGGAAAAGGCCAGACATCACCTAAGCTTATCTGACCTCTGTACACAAACTAAGAATAAAAACATAGAAGTATATCACACTTATCTGACATCACACACACTGGGTTAAAGAATACATACTTGTATACTTGTCAAACATCTCAGACACTAAAGTAAGGAATGCATTATGTTCTCTTTAACAATAAACTTGGTTATGTGAAAATATATGAACACTCGATTATAAGGCACACTTGATTATACTTGATTTCATAAAAATCCTCTCACATGATGTCAGTAGACATTTTCCTCATGTCCTGATGGCAAATATAAAGTCTAATTAAAATACTGGAAGGTGTTTAGTTAGACTTAGACTTAGAGACTTAGAGCTTTTTATTGTCATTGTGCAGTTTCTTGCACAGCGAAATTGGGTAGCTGGACCACAAAGGTGCAAAAGTAAGAAGAAGAGAAAACAATATACAACAAGGGGGGGAAATAAATAAATAAATACATTTTTTAAAAAGCAATGTATATGTATACATATATGTGAGTGAAACTATATACATGGTGTATGTGTGAGAAACATTGGAACAGAAACATTGTGGGTCTGTATACAAGGGCAGTTATATAATATAATAAATAAATAAGGGTGGAGGGGCTATGGTCATTTAGGGTGGAAATGGTACTACTGGGACCAAAATATTGCACATGAGCCAAAAATATTGCACAGAACATGGAAAGACTGAGATATTGCACATAGATGATCAACAGCAGTGTCAGAGTGGATGTGTTGGGGAAGTCTGTACACACTCTTAGTTTGCATTAAGAGTTTTGACAGCCCACGGGAAGAAGCTGTTCTTTAGTCTGTTGGTTTTGCACCTGATGGATCCTTTTTCCAGAGAGCAGGATGTTGAAGAGGTGGTGGTTAGGATGGAGGTGGTCCTTTATAATTGCCCTGGCTCTGGAGAGACATCTTAAGCTGGCAATTAAGTGGAGTTCTCTGCAGTTCTGATGACCCTCTGTAGTCTCTTCTTGTCAGCTGTTGTGCAACACAGGGATGGCATGCACCAGCACACTCTCGATAGTGGCACGGTAGAAGGACACTAGGAGTTCAGTCTGCAGCCTGTTCCATCTGAAAACCCAAGGAACTTAAAGGAGGACACCCTCTCCACACAGTCACCTTTTATGTTTTCTTGGTGTTTAGGGTGAGGTTATTGTAGTTACACCATTCTGATAGTCGCTGGACCTCATCCCTGTCGGCAGTGTCATCATCGTTGGTGATGAGCCCCATCAGAGTGGTGTCGTCTGCAAATTTGATGATGATGTTGCAGGTGTGCGTAGGGGTGCAGTCACTGGTGTAGATGGTGTATAAGAGTGGACTCAGCACACATCCCTGTGGTGAGCCAGTGTTGAGTGACAGGGTGGATGATTGCGGGTTGCCAACCTTGACCGATTCTGAACGGTCTGTGAGGAAGTTTTTGATCCATGCACATGTGGATGGGGGGGGGGGGGGAGTCCAAGTTTACCAGCTTGTCTATAAGAATGTCTGGGATGATGGTATTGAAGGCCGAGCTGAAATCAATGAAGAGCATCCTTGCTGATGTCCCAGGATTCTTCAGGTGATGCAGAGCGAAGTGGAGGGCGGTGGTAAATTGCATCCTCTGTGGACCTATTTGCCTTATAGGCAAACTGGTGGGGGTCGAAGCTGGGGGGGAGGCAGTCCTTTATGTGTTTTAGGACCAGCTTCTCGAAGCACTTTGCAACCACTGGAGTCAGTGCGATAGGTCTGTAGTCACTAAGGCTATTGATGGTGGTGGACTTGGGGACTGGGACTATTGTTGATGATTTCAGGCAGTGAGGGACAGTGGCATGTGTCAGGGAGATGTTGAATAGTCTGGTGAACACAGGAGCCAGTTGGTCGGCACAGGTAGAATACACATTAAAATTTTAGGAGGATAGGCACAGCTACTTTGTTATTGACAAGACACTACTGTCCTCAGTTTGCATTCAGGTCCACCACTCACCTGTGACATCTTGTTTCCAAGTACAGTGGAACCCTGACTTACGAAATTAATTCGTTCCAGAGGGTCTTTCGTAAGTCAAAATTTTCGTAAGTCGAAGCACGTTTTTCCATCACCTTTTGAGTGAGGCGATGTTGGCTGAAGATGAAGTTCTTGGTGGAGGCTGAAGAAGGCATACGTATGCATGCATACATACGTACGTGTACATGTACATAACATTATGGAATTTAATTCTAAACATTCAAACTAAAACTTACATTTACGTTAATTAATGTACGTACGTACGTACACTGTGCAATGATATTTTTTTTAACATTTTTTTTAAACTCGCTCATATTTATGCCTTATGCCGGCCCCATTATGAATGAACGATAGGCTAATTGCAAACGAAAAGCACACAAGAAAGCGCACTACAACAACAATACGTCTTTCACGTGGAACAGCAAAACCCTGTACCAAGATGGCAGAGGCCAAAATGCTTAGATTGAGGTTAAACCAAAGCTATAAGCAAATGAATAATTGACTTCAGAGAGTTTTTGTATAATATTTATATACAGATTATGCTAAACAAACAGGTAGACTGATCTTCTTGAAAAGAGAGCAAACATTTCATCTTCCTATTTTAGTGTTGACCTGTGTGCGATAGTCAGTTCAATTGAATTGTATTTTAATAGTGCCAAATCACAACAACAGTTGCCTCAAGGTGCTTTATATTGTCAGATAAAGACCCTACAATGAATAATAATACATTTTTTTTTAAAAAAGCAACACTCAGATGTGCCTCAAACACTCAAAATTTCCTTTTAACAGGACGAAACCTAGCAGAGGCAGGCTCAGAGCTGTTGGAGTGAGGGGAGGAAGACAGGTCAAAGGCACATTGTTATTAGTTATTATTATGCATTAATAAGTAAAAACTACAGTTTCCTGTTATTATTGTATAACTTTGTGTTTTAAAGGATGACTTAATTGCTAATTACTAGCCACTCAGTTAAAGATATATATATCATGAGCACAAGACAGCAGCACCCAGTCCCAAAATATTTCTGCCCAATTTTGTGCAGTGGGATGAAATAATGGCATATAAAGGCATATCATGGAAAAGTTGCCTTCTCCAGCAACTTTTCCATGATGAAGCAGCCAGTCATTCCAGGTCACTGCAGGTCACAAGAGACTGTAAGTGCTTTGGACTAACCACCTTCAGGGAAAGGGTAACTGTAGCTCATCACTCATCCCAGCTTAAGCTGAAAAAAAAATAGAAAAAAGTATCACTTGAACATCAAAACACATTACATAAAAGAAGACTGAGAAACCACAGGAGACAGTGCAGGGAAGGACACCAGACAAAACACCAACTGATGCACTACCCTTAAATGACAGCACACAATCAACAACTACACACACCTCCACAGTACCCCCTGCTCCCCCTCTAAGCTAAGCATCTTTTTGTGGACTGGGGCAATGCCGTTTAGTGCTGCATCAGATTGTGACATTACAATTAATATTAGCAAAACTGTCCAAAAATCATGCTCATCTAGTTGTTCTAAGAAGAGAAGTCCACACAGTATCAAATTAAATATTGCATGATTTCATCAAGAGGGCAAACTAACAACATGAGTTTTAAAATTACATTTTGACATTAATATGCTTTTAAAGACCTGAATACAACAACGGGGTGCAACAAGTTCTGTGTATTTTAATTGTTTGAAGCAGTTAAGAAAAAGGATGCTCCTAAAAAGAAACCACAAAGAATCTCTAGCTGTCAATCGGGTATTAATTTTCACATTAAATTGTATATCTTTTTAAATATTTGGTTTTATAATTTATCTAAGCAAACCGAACTGTTGGAAAAAACACTCTGAAAGCTGCTCTGTGATCAAAGATGATCACGACTCCTCCCTTTGCTGTAATTGCAATATAAATCCAAAGAATGCATGAGGACCACACTTGTGATTTTTTTTCACTGCTAGAGACCCAGAATATCCCTGACAATGGACTACAAACCTCTTAAAAGATATCTGTAAAAATAAGAACTGTTGCAGAGCACAGACAATAGACTCCACAGATTCGCTTTAGTCTTTTCCATTCTACTCTATTCATTCCAGTCTACTTCCATTGCTCTATTCTAATCAATGGTTCACTGAAAGCTGCAGCCAAATAAACACTGGCATCAACTACAGACTTTGACTATATAAACAGAACGTAGAGTTAATTAGTGGTCAATGAGACACCGCTCTTAAAGTTCTGCAGTCAGTAAAAGGTTTGCAGATTCAATGATCCACACCACAAGTTGGTTTATAATATAGTTTGTATTTGCATTTTAATGCCATATTAGATTATACTGCATGATAGTTCAGATTAGATAACACTAATTCTAGAAAATCAAATATAAAGCCAGTTTAATCGATGCACAGAAGGTGAAAGATCGTTTAACGATTATTTATTAAAGGTGACCTTTGGAAGTTAATTTTCCTGATTTAAGTCTGTCCTCACACACACCAACATACACATGATAGGCATGATGCACAAGCACAGAGAGCCTGAAGCAGCATTACTGATCTGGCACTGCCCCTGTGTGGCTAGTATAAATACAAGCCCATGTATTTCCAAATGAAACACAATCCATTGACTGTATGTGCATTTCTGCAGTGTCTCTTGCCATGTGGACAAACCGTTTTCAATAGACATTCCCAGCTGCTCAGTTTGAAGTCTGGATTCACTCCAGTCACTGCCTGTCTGAGACATCTTGTTCCTTATCTCAAACTACACTCGACAAGTTACAAGATGACACAACAAAAGAACAAATCTCAGATTAAAATATTAATATTCACAATGTCTGTGGTTCTCCGTACAAAAATGAAATTCTAATAATTTTTCCTTTGTTGACTGTACTACATGAATTCAAACAGAATACCAAAAAGGTTAACTAAGCAGGAGAATTACACTCATCCTCCAAATGTCTTAGCCCATTTCACGGTTACTGTAGTAACAGGGAGAGAAGAGACACAGAGGCATCCCTGTATCTGGCAAATTCTTCCAGGTCATCCTGGATGACCCAAAGACCTGCTCTTAGTTTAGCTGGGAGATACAGTCTCAACCCACAAGTTGCCTTCTCTATTGTTTGGTATAAGTATTGATTGCAAATATTGTCTTTCTGCTAGTAACATGTCTATAGGATATCATATTAATTTGCCACTGGTAAGTTTTATTGTGACAAACAGGAACAGTACATAATTTTGCACATGCTCACAGCAACTCTTGCTGCCACAAGTGGATGTGTGCTTATGAGGTTTATCTGTAGTTGTCTGGGGAGGAGAGCTGTGGACCAGGACTGGGCAATTTGCTTCAGAGTAATACCATCTTATTGCCATCCTATTGGCAGGTGAATGGTGACTTAGCCATTGGGAAACAAAGGATTCTATCATGATGCTAGCACTATTCCCTATCTGTAACCCAAACCCACCAAGAAATTTTTGCACATTGATATTCAATAGTGATTGATGTAGCAAACCATAATTAGTGAACAACGTGTGTAATTAGTAAACTATAAATATAATAACTATCAGCTTTTTCCATGTAAAATATCACATCTGTCTCTTCTGCACGCTTCAGTGTGCCCTGCAGTGGGTGTGTGCATGCAAAAACATGCCTGTGTTGCTAGTGTCAGTCAGATGATTTGATTTGATTTGATATACCTTTATTAGTCCCACAAGGGGAAATTTCCTTTCATAAGGCTGCCGACCTATTGCACGCAATGGCGGCACCATCTTACCCTCCGACCATACATACATTACACAAAACATCACATGGGGAAGACAGGTCAGAGAGGTATAACAATGGAAAATGCACCACATGAGGAAAGATAAGGAGAAAAAAATAACTCCCCCAGACTGAGCTCCAGCAGGGAGATCAGTTTGAGAACAGAAAAAAAACACCTCTGCACATAGCACATGAAAAAAACTCTTAAACTCTTACACCAAAGAAACACATGACAAGCAACAGGGGAGGGTAAAGGATGAGAGAAAGGTTTGAACAGCCGGTTCCGCTTCCTTAATTCTTCAATAAGCCAGGGCCAAGCCAGCTCTGATCAGCAAGAACCCTGTTATCATGGTTCCAAAGAGGTAGATATCTTCAGCAGTCAGGCTCACCCGAGCCCAGACTTCTCGTTGAGAAGGGGTGTCAATTGCATTCAGAGACCAGTTGATCAAATCCATAATTCTCTTTTAGGTTTTAGAGAACAGACTGTGAGAGAGTGTTCCAGGGAAAAGTAATACAAAAAACACGAGACTAGACAAGGACATAAGAGGCTAAGCAGGGAAGCTAAGGGAGAGGAGGAGGAGGAGAGGAGAAAAGTGCGACCGCCTTCGTCAAGAGCAAGAGCAGATATGGATTAAAGCTATTATGAATAACAAAATAATGATCACCATCGTCAGTTTCCATTATCATTGTCATTAGTCCCGTACAGTGATGATGTTAGGAATTGATAAAGTGGATTTTGTATAAGTCCCTTTTAAATGCCATTTCCAGTGGTACTGTGTTTAGTGTGTGCGTATGAGTGTGTGTGAGATCCTCACCTGAAGCATGATCCAGCAAGAGCTGGAGTAAACTATTCCAACCCGTGAGGACAGCTCTGCATGCACCATTTGATCAAGGTTGGAAGTGTGACGTGATAAAGAGGCTCATGGAGTAGCTATGGTTTACGGCTATGCTCTCTGCCGCAACCGGTTGGGGTGAGAGAAGGAAGACAGGATAAAAGACATGCTGTAGAATAGAGCCGGAGATTAATAACAAGTATGATTCAATGCAGAAAGGTCTATTAACACAAAGTGAGTGAAAAGGGTGACTGAAGAAGAAATACTCAATGCATCATGGGAATCCCCTAGCAGCTTACGCCTACTGCAGCTTAACTAAGGGAGGATTAAGGGTTACCTGATCCAGCCCTAACTATATTGAAGCCTAACCTTAAAAGTAGAGATAGTTTCTGTCTCCCAAATCCAAACTGGAAACTAGTTCCACAGAAGAGTGGCCTGAAAACTGAAGGCTCTGCCTCCCATTCTAAATTTAAATACTCTAGGAACAACAAGTAAGCCTGTAGTGTGAGAGCGAAGTGCTCTAATGGGGTGAACTTCTCCCTTCAGGCAGGAGTACAGATCACTACACTCAAAACACACAAGACTGAAAAATAGCTTCTTCTCTAAAGCCATCCATAAACGCTGATACATATATACACACACACTCCACACATGATTACAAGCCTACATAACACAACTCCTGTGCAATAACATTACAATGTAATATTTTGAAATGTGTACATAGAATTTGTGAACTCATTGCTAAATTTTTTTTAATCTTGAAATGCATTGTCAAAGTGAATTTTACTACAATCAGACTTATATACTTTTCTGGAAATAATCCATTTTTCAAATTCCCGTCTAAATGTAACAACAGCAACATCTGGAGGTAGGAGATCACAAAGCAGTCTATGAGGATGGGAAGCAGCAGAAGTCTGGCCTCCAAGGGTGGGACCATCTAAATAAATTTAATACACTTTGTTTTTTCCGACACTGAACACAACCCAGAAAACTGGAGTGCTTTCAGATCATTATTCACTAGGTCTTTGTCAGAACGATTAGAAAGTAGAATGCTATTCACTGACTGCCAAGACATGGGAGAACAGTAAACAAGAAATTAAAAAAAAGAAAATAAATATACTTATTGCCTAGGGATATGGAGTTAGGACTGGGGTCAACACCACTGACAAATTAGACCCCAGAGAGTCAAGGCAAGTATTTTTAAATTTAGTTTTCAGGTTGTGGCAACAAAACTACTTGGTTAGGTGAATGAAAAGGTTGAGCTCACAAAAGCTTCTCTATCTCTTTGAAATATAAGTTGTTATTGGTGACTAGCCCAACCATGCCCATAACCTCATGTTTTCAAGAGAAATGAAAATGACTTTTTTATTTTTAAGACAAAATGTAAAGAGATTATAATGTGTCATATGCAGTGATTCATTTCCATGCAAAGACGTGGCAGGACACTATTTTTAAAAGAACAAAAATTGCATCATTAAATAGCATAGTATAGTTAGTTGAATACCTACACTGTTCCAAAAAATAGTAATGTCAAATTATTTTACTGTGTATTTTACAGTTGCGTACTGTTTTTCTAGAATATCATTACATTTACATAAGTAGACTGTGATCTGACACGTCAAATGTAAAATAACATAACATCACTGTAAATGTAATAAAACACAATTTACTTGTTTGTTAAATATATTTTGTTGTACATATGCATATTTAGATCATAAAAATACGTCCAGAAATGTCTCCCATCATGCCTTGGGACATGTGCTGCTGTTTAGATGTTCTTGTTTTATTGTTTATGGTTACGTTACTTTTAACTGTTATCTTGAATGTTGTGTTTACGCCGTGGTGCAGCGTCACTGACAGTTGTTGTTTCGTAGAGAGAGTGCTGTACCATGAGTAACTTCTGTTGTGCTGTTGTTGAACCTTGAGGCACATAGTAGCACTGGCAAGTGTTTTATTGAAGAACTCCCCCTACCACCTTGGAGTTAAATAACAAGCTCAATCTCTCTCTGTGAGCTTCCTTGTTAAGATTTCTCTGCATGCCACAATGTAAAGCATTGCACGGACACGCTGTGCTAATTAAATATTTTGAAAAAGAAATGTAGAGGTAGGAGTTGCAAAAAATATAAATAACATGACGCTAAGCTTTGGCCAGTGAATGTGAACTAACAACAACAAGGTAATTACGTAAATAGACTTTGACTTCACATTTTGAATGTAAATTAACGTTAAATCACTGTAATGTAATACAACATAATTGTAATGATTATTAAATGTATCTGTCCGTACATATGCATATTTAGATTAAATTCACAAATGTATCATGATTTCACAAATATCTGTCCGTTATTTGAAAGATTGAACTGTTGAATTC
Organism: Aulonocara sp. 'chitande type north' Nkhata Bay; assembly: GCF_057382095.1. Classification (NCBI taxonomy): domain Eukaryota; kingdom Metazoa; phylum Chordata; class Actinopteri; order Cichliformes; family Cichlidae; genus Aulonocara; species Aulonocara sp. 'chitande type north' Nkhata Bay. The sequence continues at coordinate 12,698,563 of NC_141345.1, forward strand.
AAATGTAATGCTATGGAAAAGTATATAACATGATCCCTATAAGCTTGTGTTACATCACATAAGTATTATTATCATTGCTAGTTAGGTCGTTCGTGCCTACTGGGGTCAGCGGGGGAGCTGGCCCCAGGGAGGGGTCACTTGCCCCTCCCTTCCTTCCCTCCCCATCTCCAGCTGCCTCCCTCTTCCCGCTCCACCACAACCACCCACACATGCAGGACCTTGGAGTAGGGGTATGTCACCAGGGTGCAGAGGAGGCTACCCCCCCCCCGTCCCCTTCTGGCTGCCTCTGCCTCAATTTTATCCCACAACTTAGACATTCACATTACTCACACTCTCATTACACATACATATAGGATCTTGGGGGTGGGCACGATACACGGAATCCAAAGTACCATCAGGGTGTACACCCCACCCCTGGCGTCGTTGCCCACCTCTCAATTTTAAATACACGTAGACATTGAGGGCTAGCAGGAGGGACTATGCGCTTACCTGCTGCTCTCTGGCAGGTAGCTCCATGCCCTCCTGGGTTTTAAATGCACCTTAGAACACACATGCATCAACACTACAATGAGCGGGTGGAGGGAGGTTTGGAGTCTTCTCTCACCCCCATTCTCTGCGACCTGCTGGAGCGGGGGGGCTAGGAGGAGGAGTTGGCCGTCCGACTGCGGTCTGGAGTGTGGGGCCTTCCTGCTGCTGCGGAGTCGGGGCGGTCTGCCTCCCCCCACCGCAGGGAAAAGGGTAACACCACCTGGGTCTGGGTGCAGTTCCCCCCTCCAGGGGCAAGGGTACCTAGACCCGGTTTGTAAAGTACGCTTGGGGAGTGTGATCGTGTGTACAGCGTCTCTTTATGTCTGTCTCCACGTTGGTTGAGTGTGGAGTAAGTGCATATGAGAGCATGAGGGTGGGAATGGATGTTTGTATCTGTGTGTGCCTGTATGTCTGTGTCTATATGTCAGGTTGGGTGTCAGGCGCCACCTCTCTGGGGACATCTCAGGCCCTCCAAGGTTTGGAGGCCTATCTCCCCCTACCACCACTTCCCCTGCCAGTGGCGGACTCCCTCAGACATCGGTGCGTTGGTGGTTCTTTGTGTCCGGGGATGGGCGTCCAGGTACACACCGGCTCACTCCTTGGCGGCCGCTTATCGGGGCCTGGAGCCTGGGGCTCGCTCGGGCCACTTCGGAGGTGGGGTGCCCCCGGCCTCTCGGCCTGGGGCTCGGTCACTCAGGCACGGCTGGCTGCTGGCAGAGCTCACAGGCGCATCACTGCAACTCCCCCTGGCTTCTGCTCCGCGGCTGCTGAGTGAGCCCTCATCTGGGACTCTCCTCAGCTCTTTCTGGGACAGTGGCGTGGCTGCCCCTCTGTTGGTCTTCCTTGGTCTCTTGTGTTCTGGGGGCCTCTGGATGTCTGGAGTTTTGATCTCCTCCATACCTGCTTCACACCCTGGAGGACGGGGCTGTGGCCCCCCCACACCCTCTAGCAGATTATTACATGAAGGAACCTTTTTTAAAAAAAACAAAAAACAAGCCCGTCCATGCTCACAGATGTACACACGGGTGATCACACCCACAAACTACACCCTTCTTGGCTCCTACCTCAAAGCACACTGTGTTCTGTTGATCTTATGTGCTGCACAATAATGTTTAATATTTAGTATTTACTGTCATATTCCCATATATCATTGTGATGTTGTTTATTCTAGTACTCTTGTTCTCTTCTGCTTGTTTTCTTTTTTCTTTCTAAGCAGGTGATCCAGGTGATCGATATATGCATTTTTTTTTTCCTCTGCCCGTTCTGTTGGTTTATGTTTTTTGCCCTTCTCCCCCCGTCCCTCTTCTCAGCTGTTTCTCTTTCCCTCTTTCTTTCTCCCCTTCTTTCCCCCAGTCAAGTCTGTCCCGTATTCAGTAAGTGAAAATAAAATAAACAATAAAAGGTGAATCAAATGGACCATTACGGCAAGGCTGGGATGGTCAATTTGGTAAAGTAAATCCGTTGGGCATCTTTGTTTGCCTTTAGACAACAATTCTGATGGCAAAAGAGCCAAACAGGACAGGCAAAAAGAAAAAAAAAAAAAAAAAAAAAAAAAAAGTCGTTCGTGGCTCAAGAGTTGGCAGTTCGCCTTGTGATCCGAAGATTGCCGGTTCGCGCCCCAGCTCGGACACTCTCCGTCGTTGTGTCCGTGGTCAAGACTCTTCACCTACCGCCTACTAGTGATGGCCAAAGGGGCCGATGGTGCGATATGGCAGCCTCGCCTCTGTCAGTCTGTCCCAGGGCATGCAATCGATTGTTATTTAAACCAACTGTTAACTGTATATTTCTGTACATTTACGTATTATGATTGTTGTTTATAGGTAATTTCATTGTTTGATCACGTAACAATGTTCCTAATTTAATGTCTAAAAGCACCTGGAAAAGGCAGAATCCCATGTCAAATTAGCGCAACAAACTCTATTTTCATTACTGAAAATGATCGTATTTTTATGGGACAGTTATTTTCTGTTATTTTACGGTTGCATTTTGGCACCCCAGCTGCCGGAATATTACCGTTTTTTTAAGATGTTTTTTTTTCCCTATTTATAGATGATTTCATTGTTTGATCACATTAACATGTTCCTGATTTAATGTTTAGCGGCACTTGAAAAAGGCGAGATCCCATGTCAAATTAGCGCAACTAATTGTATTTTCATTACTGGAAATAACCGTATTTTTATGCGGGAGTTATTTTCTGTTATTTCACGGTTGTATTTTGGCGCCCCAGCTGCCGGAATATTACCGTTGTTTTAGGATGTTTTTTTTAACAGTGTAGTAATAATTATCACCTGTGATGGCTTAGATCACAGAGGGTTAACAGGGCAAAACATCATGTCACCCTGGTAACTAAACAACGGAGAGAAGCTTGTTCCTTTCTGCTGTTCTGGCACATTACTTGAATGGACTGGATTCCACCACCGAATAACTTTGTGTTGAACAATTTTGGCAGTTACATGTATTTATGTAAAGCAGGGCTGCCCAATCCCAGTCCTCGAGAGCTACTATCCTGCAGCTTTTAGATGCATCCCTACTCCAACACAGCTGAATCAAATGAATGGCTTGTTATCAGGCCTTTGCCAAACACGATGGCATGCTGAAGAGGTAATCAAACCATTTGATTCAGCTGTGTTGGAGTAGGGATGCATCTAAAAGCTGCAGGACGGTAGCTCTTGAGGACCGGGATTGGGCACCCCTGATGTAAAGCATGCCTATTCCATCTTCCTGTTTCAATGCATATTTTTAGTAAAAACACTGAGAGACATTTTTTATTATAATTTTTCCATTTGGCTGTGCTGGAAATGGTGCAGTAGTAAAAGCACAATCCATCATTTATAATATATCATCTCACTGTGCTCCATTCTGACTTATTAAGAATTATAATAGCAAGTGTCTCCGGCATCTAAATTGCTCAACTCTTGATATTTTACAAAAAAGTACTAAATCAAAAAAAAAAAAATTTTTTATTTTTTTATTTTTTTATTTTTTCTCCCCTGTCCCATTTGGTTCTTTAGCCATCAGAATTGTTGTCTGAAGACCAACAAGGATACCCAATGGATTTACTTTGCCAAATGGATCATCGTGGCATTGCCGTATTGGTCCATTTGGTCGATCTTTGTTTTTATTATTTATTATATTTTATTTTCAGATGTTACAGACGGGACAGACATGAGTGAGGGATAGGAAAGGGAGAAAGAAAGAGGAAAGAAAGGAAAAACAGAAGGGGAGAGGGACAGTGAGAAAGGGGGGGAGAAAAAAAATAAAAATCTCCTGGATCACCTGTTGAGAGAAGAATAGAAAACAAGCAAAAAAAGACAAAAAAAAACAAAGCAACATACTAAACACAACACCATCGCATTAATCTAGCTAAGTGTAAACAGCAGTAAATACTAAATATTCAATGTTGTTGTGCAGCACGCAGGACAGATGTGCTTCGAAGTAGAAGCCAAGAAAGGTGTAATTTGGGTCTACGAGCAGTGAACACCCGTGTGCATACCTGTGTGGATCAGCGCGCTTGTATTCCAAAGGTTTCTCCATGTAACGATCTGCTAGGGAGTGTGGGGGGGCCACAGCCCCGTCCTCCAGGGTGTGAAGCAGGTATGGAGGAGATCAAAACTCCAGACATCCGGAGGTCCCCAGAACACAAGAGACCATGGAAGACCAACAGAGGGGCAGCCGCGCCACTGTTCCAGTAAGAGCTGAGGAGAGTCCCAGATGAGGGTTCACTCAGCAGCCGCGGAGCAGAAGCCAGGGGGAGTTGCAGTGACGCGCCCATGAGCTCCGCCGGCCGCCAGCTGTGCCTGAGTGACCGAGCCCCAGGCCGAGAGGCCGGGGGCACCCCACCCCCGAAGGGGCCCGAGCGAGCCCCAAAATTGCTTTTATTATACATTTTCTTTTTTCAGTTAAGTTGTGATAGTGACCAATTGAAATAATAGAGAAAAAGGTCAGACAAAGGCAAGAAAACAACAAAAGTGGAAGAACTTTCAAAGCTAATGTTTTTCGTTTGTTTTGCTTTTGTTATTGTCCCAAAAGGTTGATTCTGTTCATCTGAAAGTAGCTTTTTCAGTGGGAGAAGCATCCAGATGAATAGAATCCACCTTTTGGGATTTACTTACCTGGATGATTGAGCATGCATCAAGACTTTTTGTTATTGTGTTTCTTGTTTGTGTTAGGATGCCTGGGTCGTTGACCCAGGGTTTTTGAGTTTATTATATTATTTATAATTTCTAGTCTTTGGTTTCTTTGAGTTCTGTCTTATGGTTTATGTCTTTGTCTTCTCTAGTTGCTCTGTCTCCCCTGTCAGCTGTATCCCCTTGTCTAGTTCGCGTCTCTGTGTATCCTTAGTTGCTATATCCCCGTGTCCAGTCAGTGTCTGTGTCTGCCCAGGTCCCACGTCTCTGTTCCCTCTGTTGTACTGCCTGCATGTGAGTCTGTGTCTTTTGTTCAGTCTGTGATATGGGTTTCCTGTTTTACTTTGAAAGTCCATGTCTGATGTTAATGTGTCTGGTTTTGCTTCCCCTTGTCTCGTTAGGCCTGATTTGCCCCAGCTGTGTTTCCCTCCTGTTACCCATTCCCTGATTGCTCCCTCTGTGTATTTGAGCCCTGTGTTTCTTTGTGTCTGGGTTGTGATCTACCGTTTACCTAGCTGTGTGTTCTGTCAGGCCTCCGGTGTAAGTTTATTTTGATTTTTTCCAGTTATGTTATATTTGAGTTTAACATTAAAGCTGTTTTGAGTTCACATCTGGCTCCAGAGTCTGCACCTTGGGTCCTATTCCTGTCCGCACACAGCCTACACATAACAGTTTGTTTGTTTAGGGTTTTTTTTTTCTTTACCTTTCTGAGCTATTTAGTTCAATTAGAATTTTATTGCAATAGCTTGTTGCTCATGTTTTGGCTACTTTCACAATAGTTTCCAAATGTGACAGGAGAATGACGGAACCGCCCACATCTCAACACTTTCAAACACTTTTATTTACGGTTGCTGTCATTTCTACACGGCTGCAGCTTTGCAGCTCACAGCCGAACACATCACCAACAGTTAGGACCCATTTCAGACTTTTATACGGGTGCGACACGATCACTGATGCCACTCGGGTGTTTCTGCCTCGCCACAGCCACACCAAATTTTGGAATTCAAAATTGGAAAAGGATGAGACAACAATTCTGATGGCTAAAGAACCAAATGGGACAGGCAAAAAAAAAAATTGGAAAAGGATGAATGAACAAAAGTTTTGACAAACTACAAAAAAATGGGAGGAAAATTCTGGCATATAAAATGTAAATGAAAGGAAAGAAAATTATGCAAAAGGTTACTTGGAAACAAATCCTAGATAGAGTAGCAAATAAATAAATGTTTTGCATGTATCATCCATGATGCAGTAAATGTAAAAGGATAGTGGTGTTTAGTGGAGGCAGGCCTTCCCTCATAACAAATAACAATACATGAATGGAACCACAAAGAAGAATGGTAACAATGGCCTGAATCAATTCTGTTATTCATCACAATGGAGTTTACGTCCACTCAGATCCACAATGCCATTATTACAGCTGAGAGGGAAGGAAGCAGCAGGGAGATTGTGGAAGCATGAATGTTGCTCAGTATTTATTTTCATTTTGTGTTGAGCTCCAGTTGAATTCAAGGTCTTTCACCATTGATCTGTTGGTTTTTCTTTTTCTCCCTCCCATTTTTCTTCTGTACTTCCCCAACATTATTATGCTCAGGCTAACATCTTCTGTACTTCACAAACTGCCAGCATTTGATATGTATTAAAGTAACAGACTGTCCTGGAAGAATAATGTAAGTGAACCAGAGGTTATTTGTGCTTATTACAACCCTGTATGACCTCTGGGTCTGAAAAGTGAACCAAATAGAAAAGTGCCTTATAACTGTATAGCAAAGGTTAGGGTTTTTGTCATGCTTTAATGCACACTAAAATTCTATTTCAGTTTTCTTGACATGAACCTAATCCTTCCAATCTTTGTCTATATCCACAAAAATACAAATCATTTCTCTCAAAATTGGTATTTTAGTATTTTAAAATGGGTTTCAGCAGGGCAAATCACAAAAGCCTGCACTTTGCAGAAAGTTCAGAGAGAGAACTCCCTTGGTGGAGGTTTTTTCCTGGCTGACTATCTCAGAATCAGTATGTCTTTACTGTCATTGTCACAGGTACAACGAAATTAAAAGTGGTCCCCAATCAGTGCATCATCAGTTCAAACAGGGAGTGGCCAGGGTGTGAGGTATCGTTTATAATGTTTTGAGCTTTTTTAAGACAGCAGGTATTGTGTTGATCTTCCAGCGTGGGGAGGGGGCAGCTACTGATCCTTTGGGTGGTGTTAATGATCCCTTGGAGTGCTTTACTCTGAGCCACTGTGCAGCTACTGTACCAGATGCATATGCAATAGGTTATTACACTCTTGATGGTGGCTCTGTAGAAGGACACCAGTAGTCTCTGTGTGATGTTATTCCTCCTGAGAATTCTCAAGAAGTACAGTCTCTGTTGGGCCTTTTTCAGCAGCTCGGAGGTGTTCGCACTCCATGAAAAGTTCCTCTATGTTGACTCCCAGGAAGCGAAAGTTTGCCACCCTTTCTACACTGTTCCCATTAATGATTAGTGGTGGGATCTCTGCTTTTTTCCTTCTGAAGTCTATTATGAGTTCTTTGGTCTTTGAATTATTGAGGAGGAGGTTATTGGCCTTATGCTCCACCTTGTCTCTATAAGCAGACTTGTCACCCCTGGAGATGAGCCCCACCACGGTAGTGTCATCTGCAAACTTCACAAAGATGTTGCTCTGGTGGAGAGGAGTGCAGTCGTGTGTGTAGAGAGAGTACAGCAGTGGACTGAGCACACAGCCCTGGGGTGAGCCAGTGCTGAAGCTCAGAGCTGAGAATGTGCAATGGCCAATTCTCACTCTCTGTCTACGGCCTGAGAGGAAGCTGTTGATCCACATGCAGGTGCTGTATGGAAGCCCCAGGTCTTGTAGCTTTACCACCAGTTTGTGTGGAAGGATGGTGTTAAAAGCTGAGCAGTAATCCCCGAAAAGCATCCGCACATAGCTCCCAAGCCCCTCCAGGTGTGTTACGGCAGCATGGAGTGCTGTGGCTACAGCGTCTTCCGTGGACCGGTTTGCTCTGTAGGCAAACTGGTGTGGTTAACGCCTGTATTTTATACTCAATTCCAATTTTATCTTTCTATATATATCTTCTTGTACTTAAAACCTGTGTGTTTTTAGCAAGTTTGATTCAATTCAATTCAATTTTATTTATATAGCGCAATATCACAACAAAAGTCGCCTCAAGGCGCTTCATAGATACAGAGAAAAACCCAACAATCATATGACCCCCTATGAGCAAGCACTTTGGCGACAGTGGGAAGGAAAAACTCTCTTTTAACAGGAAGAAACCTCCGGCAGAACCAGGCTAAGGGAGGGGCGGCCATCTGCTGGGACCGGTTGGGGTGAGAGAAGGAAGACAGGATAAAAGACATGCTGTGGAAGAGAGACAGAGGTTAATAACAGATATGATTCAATGCAGAGAGGTCTATTAATACATAGTGAGTGAGAAAGGTGACTGGAAAGGAAAAACTCAATGCATCATGGGAATCCCCCGGCAGCCTACGTCTATTGCAGCATAACTAAGGGAGGATTCAGGGTCGCCTGGTCCAGCCCTAACTATATACTTTAGCAAAAAGGAAAGTTTTAAGCCTAATCTTAAAAGTAGAGATAGTGTCTGTCTCCCGAATCCAAACTGGAAGCTGGTTCCACAGAACAGGGGCCTGAAAACTGAAGGCTCTCCCTCCCATTCTACTTTTAAATACTCTAGGAACAACAAGTAGGCCTGCAGAGTGAGAGCGAAGTGCTCTAATAAGGTGATATGGTACTACAAGGTCATTAAGATAAGATGGGGCCTGATTATTTAAGACCTTGTATGTGAGGATTTGATATTCACTTTTATTCTTGTGTAGCTAGTGCCATTGACCTGTTAGCATATTCATTACTTTGTTAATGGTCTTATATTATTCATGTTTTAACCTGCTGTTTTATTGTGAAGCACTTTGGTATACCATTGGTTTTTAAATGTGCTATATAAATAAAGTTGTATTGTATTGTGGATCCAGGCTGCAAGACAGGGCTGCTGTGATGTGTCTGTGGACCAGCTTCTCAAAGCATTTCATTACCACTGGGGTGAGTGCCACTGGTCTGTAGTCATTCAGGCTGGTTATGTGGGGCTTCTTAGGCAAGGGGACTATGGTGGAGGACTTCAGGCAGAGTGGGACAGTCACCTATGCGAGGGATTTGTTGAAGATCCTGGTGAAGATCCCAGCCAGCTGTTCTGCACAATCCCTCAATAGTCGACCTGGCACACCATCAGGACCCGCCGCCTTCCTCAGGTTAACGGCCTGCAGAGTGCGCCTCACCTTGTGTTCTCCCACGGTGAGGGTGGTGCTGCTGTGGGCCGCATGTTGCTGCTGTATGTCCGGTACCATGGCCTCAAAGTGGGCAAAGAAGATATTCAGCTCCTCCGCCAGCGCCAGGTCACCTTCCGCAGCTCCGAGGTTGATCTTATACTTTGTTAGATGCTGAATGCCCTGCCACACCTGCCGGCTGTTGTTACTCTCCAGATGGTCCTCAATCCTCCTCCTATAGCCCCCCTTCACCTCTATGATGCATCTCTTCAGGTTGGATCTGGCTGCAGTGTAGTGGTCTATGTTGCCAGACCTGAACATGATGTTCATTGCCATTCAACTCCCTCTGTATCCATTGCTACTGTAGCCACCTGCCCTATCAGCCACACTGCTGTTAGATTCTGCATCCGTAACTTATGTGACATACAACAGCCAGCAGGTACTGGCCACAGCAGCACTTCCACCTCCTGCTCTCAGGGCACTGTGTTACAGTGTCCCATTAGTGCTGACAGCAGGGCCATTGCATGCCCCATAAACTTTGTATGGCTTCACCTTTTTTTCTTTTTCTTTTTTTTTTGGCTCGACCTCACTCAGTCGTGCTCACTCATAACAACACATCAAGTGGATGTATGGCCACCTGCAGACACCAGAGAAAGACATTACTTTTTGTGTGTGTGAGTGTGACTAAAAAAGAACAGCCTCTCACCTCATGACCAAAAAAAGGAAGTAAATCATCTCCTCGTGGCTGTGGTTTTCATGCCACAGCTTTTCCATGTTCCCATCACTTCACAGTTCATTACAGTGACCTTCCCATAACCTAAAACTGACCTTAAGGCTAGCTTTAAAATGATTAATATAATGGGGATTTTTTTTTTATCTCCAGTGTGGCTGTTAAAGTGATTTATGTGCTTGCCATGTCAATAATACAAGTATACACACACATTTGCTGACTGATTTAGATGTTCTCAACTGTTACCTGATAACTGTGTATTTTATTTTCCATCTGTTTTTTTGTCTGTGGAGCACTGAGCTTATATTACATTTATACACAAAAACTGTGCTTTGCGTGGTGTATAATAAAATATACTGATTATCTTTTATTTTCCATATTTTCTTTCTATTTGTTTGATTTGCTCGTTTTTGTCCCTTCACTTAGATATCCCCATTGTTTTCCATTAGTCTCTAAAATGTTTTTTCTCCTCTCACCATTCTCTCTGCATTTATCTGACTGTGGCTGCTCTGCCTATTTGTCAGAATCTAGCTGCCCTGGCAAACACCAGCATCTGAATAGATTAAGATAGAAAGGGCACTTCCATTTATCTTACATTTGCTGAATAACATTTTTCCCTGGTCTACCTTATGTAGATGTGACAGACCCTTATATATTGTTTTATGGTTAGAGACCAACTTTAGCTAGAATTCCTAATTGTTAATTGCTCAGAGTCTAGGTCCTAATGTTTAAACAGCTTATTAAACCAAACTGAGTGGTTTTATTTCCTAAACCAAAGATAGTTTTGGTGTCTTAAGCAGTGGTATAAATTTTAGGGGGTGTAAAATTGGGTCTGACGGTCAGTACTAGGACTTTGGAAGAGCAGACACTGAAAGTAAAAGAAAGCATTGTTCAGCCCACATTCAGTCAGCCAACTCCGCTTGTCAATCAGAGTATTGTGGATAATTTCATAACTGATTCATTATCCTGTAACCCCTTATTCCCACACTACAATATGTTAATGTACAAAATTCAGCTATGACTGTGGTTACAGCGATCAGAAGCTGCCACAGTACATCGCCCCATTACCAGGAGGCAACTTGGAATCTTGTTCAAGGACACTTCAGCAGAGCAGGTAGCTGCCAAACCATCACCTTCCTGCCACGCTCTACCCAGACTCTTGGCAAGGACTTCTGCATACATACAACAGTGCTTATTTGTAACACAACATCAGTGATGCTTTATATTCTAGATGGGGAAGTTCCCCTTTTATCTGTTCTAATTCTGAGCCAGCTGTCATCTAACAGCCCGGCTGTGTTGTGGGACAGAGGCTATCAGAGGATATTATCTGGGAGGATATCACAGTTTTATGACCCATCTTTGCAGTTAAAAAGGCAGCTCGAAACAGACTGGTATTTTCACGGTCACAATTAACTGTGGTGAGGGGTCTGACAGGAGAAATATAATACAAAGCAATAAATATAAACCCTGGAGCAAATACTTTGAACACCGAGCGCTGTTTGAACACCAAATGTTAAGAAAAACTTTAGCTTGAACACAAGTTGTGATTTTAATATTAAAATACTGCCTGCTTCACCCTCTACTCTCTCTTTGTAATTCTGTGCATTTAATGTAATGTGTACCTTCTGCCAAAGACTGTCTGCAAATGGCAATGACTGCAAATTGGTTTGGCTAAATTTAAAAAGTAGAGACACATTTGAGTTGCAGGTGGGAGACATTTTATTCTAAACACAGAGTCTCTGTGGCTTTCAAACCCCAAAACACGCTGCGCCAAAAATTGGTCCATCCCAAGGATCGGGTCACCCGACACAAACAGAGAAATATACAGGGAGTGCAGAATTATTAGGCAAGTTGTATTTTTGAGGAATAATTTTATTATTGAACAACAACCATGTTCTCAATGAACCCAAAAATCTCATTAATATCAAAGCTGAATGTTTTTGGAAGTAGTTTTTAGTTTGTTTTTAGTTTTAGCTATTTTAGGGGGATATCTGTGTGTGCAGGTGACTATTACTGTGCATAATTATTAGACAACTTAACAAAAAACAAATATATACCCATTTCAATTATTCATTTTTACAAGTGAAACCAATATAACATCTCCACATTCACAAATATACATTTCTGACATTCAAAAACAAAACAAAAACAAATCAGCGACCAATATAGCCACCTTTCTTTGCAAGGACACTCAAAAGCCTGCCATCCATGGATTCTGTCAGTGTTTTGATCTGTTCACCATCAACATTGCGTGCAGCAGCAACCACAGCCTCCCAGACACTGTTCTTCAGAGAGGTGTACTGTTTTCTCTCCTTGTAAATCTCACATTTGATGATGGACCACAGGTTCTCAATGGGGTTCAGATCAGGTGAACAAGGTGGCCATGTCATTAGTTTTTCTTCTTTTATACCCTTTCTTGCCAGACACGCTGTGGAGTACTTGGACGCGTGTGATGGAGCATTGTCCTGCATGAAAATCATGTTTTTCTTGAAGGATGCAGACTTCTTCCTGTACCACTGCTTGAAGAAGGTGTCTTCCAGAAACTGGCAGTAGGACTGGGAGTTGAGCTTGACTCCATCCTCAACCCGAAAAGGCCCCACAAGCTCATCTTTGATGATACCAGCCTAAACCAGTACTCCACCTCCACCTTGCTGGTGTCTGAGTCGGACTGGAGCTCTCTGCCCTTTACCAACACAGCCACGGGCCCATCCATCTGGCCCATCAAGACGCACTCTCATTTCATCAGTCCATAAAACCTTAGAAAAATCAGTCTTGAGATATTTCTTGTCCCAGTCTTGACGTTTCAGCTTGTGTGTCTTATTCAGTGGTGGTCATCTTTCAGCCTTTCTTACCTTGGCCATGTCTCTGAGTATTGCACACCTTGTGCTTTTGGGCACTCCAGTGATGTTGCAGCTCTGAAATATGGCCAAACTGGTGGCAAGTGGCATCTTGGCAGCTGCACGCTTTACTTTTCTCAGTTCATGGGCAGTTATTTTGCACCTTGGTTTTTCCACACGCTTCTTGCAACCCTGGTGACTATTTTGAATGAAACGCTTGATTGTTCGATGATCACGCTTCAGAAGCTTTGCAATTTTGAGACTGCTGCATCCCTCTGCAAGATATCTCACTATTTTTGACTTTTCTGAGCCTGTCAAGTCCTTCTTTTGACCCATTTTGCCAAAGGAAAGGAAGTTGTCTAATAATTATGCACACCTGATATAGGGTGTTGATGTCATTAGACCACACCCCTTCTCATTACAGAGATGCACATCACCTAATATGCTTAATTGGTAGTAGGCTTTCGAGCCTATAAAGCTTGGAGTAAGACAACATGCATGAAGAGGATGATGTGGACAAAATACTCATTTGCCTAATAATTCTGCACTCCCTGTAGTGTACGCTGTTAAGTGCCAGGAGGATTGCGATGATTTATATGCGGATGTGGACAAAGTGTGACAAGGACTTTCTCTTCCATATTTTGTCACATCACACCAAATGTGAAAGATGTTTAATTAGGGGATTAAGAGTCTGCATTTGCAGAATTGCCTGTATGTCAGAGTAGAATCACTGGAAGATAATAATACTAGAGTATCATTAGTTGTTAGCTGCTATCTGGATATCCTCATCTAAATCAATGAGAACATCTAAATCAGTCAGCCATTACTACCCCTGAAAAGGTGGTAATGGCTTAGGTCAATAGACAAGTCAGTGAGTTCCCACATTATAACTGTACCAAGACCATGGCTACTTTTGATCCGAGCTAGTGCTGAGTTTGTTCTTATCTTTGGTGGAGAGAGGTTGGAGGAAGGATGAGCACAACTGGATCTAAAGATGCACTTATCCCCGAGATCTGTGTTGATGATAATCACCGAACAGGAAAGCAGCTGGGCTTTCATTGGAAGTTTAATGTAAACCAAAATCTTTCTGAATTAAACATCTAACAGGGCAAAACATGAGCAGATGAAAAACCAAAAATTGCGAAATCAATTCACAGGTTGGACTGTGATTCCCCTTTTAGCGTACCAAATGAAATTTTCAATTGTGAGGCTCTTAGATCTAATCTTCTGGACTGCTGACATTTAATCATATGATCAACCTACACCCTATCTACATTATTACATTTTCTTTGTTATTCTTAACATAAAGAACTCACATTCACATCACATTAAAACATTCAGTCACACATGGATTTGATTCACTTTATGTAGTTCTACCACAGGCCTTCAAGCTGGCTGTAGTTCAAATTCAAATTCAAATTTTATTTGTCACACACACACAACCATACACAGTATGACATGGGGGTGAAATGCTTGTAGCTGTACAATGCCCGACCATTAAATGACAGAAGAAAAGTTTTACAATATTTACAATTTACAATTTACTACAAAAATTTGTTTGTTGTTTTAATTGCTGCGGCGTCGAAGCGAGCATAAAACGTGTTCAGCTCATCAGCCAGTTAAACCTTTACTCAAAAAGCCATCTCTAGACCCAGCAGTCTTAGCTAATTATAGGCCAATCTCCAACCTTCCTTTCATATCAAAAATCCTTGAAAGAGTAGTTGTCAAACAGTTAACAGATCATCTGCAGAGGAATGGTTTATTTGAAGAGTTTCAGTCAGGTTTCAGAGTTCATCACAACACAGAAACAGCTTTAGTGAAGGTTAAAAATGATCTTCTTATGGCCTCTGACAGTGGACTCATCTCTGTACTTGTCCTGCTAGACCTTAGTGCAGCATTCGATACTGTTGACCATAATATCCTATTAGAGCGATTAGAACATGCTGTAGGTATTACAGGTACTGCACTGCAGTGGTTTGTATCATATCTATCTAATAGATTCCAATTTGTACATGTAAATGGAGAGTCCTCTTCACACACTGAGGTTAATTATGGAGTTCCACAGGGTTCAGTGCTAGGACCAATTCTGTTTACATTATACATGCTTCCCTTAGGCAGCATCATTAGAAGACATAGCATACATTTTCACTGCTATGCAGATGACACCCAGCTCTATCTGTCCATGAAGCCAGATAACACACACCAATTAGTTAAACTGCAGGAATGTCTTAAAGACATAAAGACCTGGATGGCCGCTAACTTTTTGCTTCTTAATTCAGATAAAACTGAGGTTATTGTACTCGGCCCTGAAAATCTTAGAAATATGGTATCTAACCAGATTCTTATCCTGGATGGCATCACCTTGGCCTCCAGTAACGCTGTGACGAACCTTGGAGTCATTTTTGACCAGGATATGTCCTTCAACGCACATATTAAACAAATATGTAAGACTGCGTTCTTTCATTTGCGCAACATCTCTAAAATTAGAAATATCCTGTCTCAGAGTGACGCTGAAAAACTAGTTCATGCTTTTATTACTTCCAGGCTGGACTACTGTAATTCATTATTATCAGGATGTCCAAAAAACTCACTGAAAAGCCTTCAGCTAATCCAAAATGCTGCAGCAAGAGTACTGACAGGGACTAGAAAGAGAGAGCATATTTCTCCTGTTTTGGCTTCCCTTCATTGGCTTCCTGTTAACCCTTTAAGACCTACCATAGAACCAAGACCGCCAGAGCTTATAGTATATTTTTACATGCTGTGGAGCCATTTTTTGGAGGATTTCAAGTTGCTATACATCAATACAACCATTATAGCCCAAATTTTAATAATATGTCTGCATTAAGTGCATAGTAATTACATAAATTGCAAAAAAGTGTCACGGGGCCGAGTGGCCTGTACTGAACAGGACTCAGGTGCAGAAACCCAGAGCAGAGACAGCAGATGATGTAATAATTTATTAGGTTTAAGTGCAAAAAAGAAAACGTAGCAAAGACAAAAAAAAAACAATAAGACGTGGAGTTTGACGAGGCGTGGCCTGGGGAACGTGGCTAGGGCGAGGGAATGAGGCCTGAGATGCGGAGTGGAGCTGAGCAGGGAACAGTCACACTGAAGAGAGAAGATAGAGGAGTTAGGGAGGTAGTGGAGGCAGCTCTGAAGTGGCCAGTTGTAAGAGTAGCAATTCTTACTTGCAGTAGGGGACATGGAGTGTTGAGAGGGGGGTGATGAGAATCCAGGGGAGGCTGAGTGGCGTGGAAAGGCTGGCCTGAGATCCAGGGCTTCAGATGGAGTGTGATGGCAGGAGGGCAGGCAGGTGAGGCACAGAGAGATTTTCAGAATGATTGCTTGGTATCCTGAGTCCGGAGGTGGAGCGTGAGCCAAGGTGAATAGAGCAAATGTGTTGATGACAAACTGGCAGTGAATGAACATCAACGTGTGGTTTAAATCCCTCTGTCTTGATTGCCTGCAATAGGCTCCAGGTGTGCAGGAGCTGGAGTTGGCCCTGCCCAGGGGCGGATCCCAGGTCAGTTCAGGAGCCTTATGGAAATTCCAGCCACCCACCGCAGACAATGACAGTACCCCCCCCCCCCTCAAGGGATGCCTCCCGGCGGCCGATCGGTCCCCAGCCTGCGACGCGACCTGAAAAATCTAGAGACGAGAGCAGGGTCAAGGATAAACGAGCGAGGAACCCAGGCACGTTCCTCAGGCCCATACCCCTCCCAGTCCACCAAAAACTGGCGACCCCTACCACGGCGGCAGACGTCAACGATCCTCCGAACCGTATAGGCCGGATGACCATCGATGAGCCGGGCGGGCGGAGGGGGGGTCGGAAGGCAGGCACAGCACACTGGACAGCACTGGTCTGACTTGGGAAACATGAAAAACTGGGTGAATCCGTAGACTGGGAGGAAGCTCGAGCTTCACAGCAGAGGGCGAGATGACCAAGTGGATGACATACGGCCCAATAAACCGAGGAGCCAGCTTGCGGGAGGAAACCTTAAGGGGAACATCTTTAGCCGACAGCCACACCTTCTGCCCTGGAGTGTACTGAGGAGCTGGAGATCGTAGACGATCTGCATAGCGGCAGTGGCGGGCAGCAGCTTTCTTCAGTGCCTCCTGAGTCCGAGTCCAGACACGGCGGCAGCGCTGGAGATGGTGCTGGATGGAAGGCACAGCCAAATCAGCCTCTTCCTCAGGGAAGAGGGGGAGCTGATAGCCTAGGGACACTTCAAATGGAGAGAGACCAGTGGATGCAGAAACATGTGAATTGTGCGCATACTCTACCCATGGGAGATGTGCTGACCAAGTAGCCGGGTTATGGGAAACCATGCAGCGGAGCATGGACTCTAGTTCTTGGTTGAGCCTCTCAGTCTGTCCATTGGTTTGAGGGTGGTAACCAGAGCTGAGGTTGGCTTGTGCACCTAGGGCAGAGCAGAAAGATTTCCAAACCTGGGATGTAAATTGAGGTCCCCTGTCAGAAGTGACCTCGGCAGGAATCCCGTGGAGTTTGAAGACGTGGTCAACCATCAGTCTTGCAGTTTCCGTGGCAGTGGGTAGTTTCTCCAGGGCAATGAAGTGAGCTGCTTTAGAAAACCTGTCGATCACAGAGAGTATTACTACACACGTCACCACACGCACCACCACACATTTCCTATAATCCTATAATTCCTATAATTTATAATCCTTATCTTTATAATCTCTTCTGCTATTTGCACATTCTTTACTGTAAATTCCTAAGTTAATTTGTAAATTTTTGTAGTAAATTGTAAATATTGTAAAACTTTTCTTCTGTCATTTAATGGTCGGGCATTGTACAGCTACAAGCATTTCACCCCCATGTCATACTGTGTATGGTTGTGTGTGTGTGACAAATAAAATTTGAATTTGAATTTGAATTTGTTTTACCTGCTGACCTAGGCAGTCCAGTGACAAAGTCCAGGGAAATGTGGGACCAAGGACGAGAAGGTACGGCCAGAGGTTGTAGAAGACCGGAGGGTCGCTGATTTCGGGTCTTGTTCCTGGCGCACACGTCACAGGCAGAGACGTATTCCCGCACATCATGTTCCAGAGTTGCCCACCAGAAGTGACGACGTAGTAGTGCGATGGTGCGGCCAATTCCAGGATGGCAGGAAAACCGGGAGGTATGAGCCCACTTAATTACAGCCGAACGGGTTGCTGCGGGAACGAAGCGGCGGCCCGGAGGACCTGTGCCAGGGTCTAGTTCATCCTGTAATGCTCGCTGGATGGATTCCTCTATGTCCCAGGATAAAAACGCTACGCGGCAGGAGGTAGGAAGCACAGGAGCTGGTTCGGTGGGTTCAGCGTCTGGGTCGTAAAGACGAGACAGGGCATCGGGCTTGGTGTTCTTGGAACCTGGACGGAAAGAGATGGCAAACTTGAAGTGATCAAAGAACAGAGACCAATGGGCCTGGCGGGTGTTTAGACGCTTAGCCGTTTTGAGGTAAGTAAGGTTTTTATGATCTGTGAAGATGGTGAATGGGTGTTCAGCTCCTTCCAATAGGTGACGCCACTCTTCCAGGGCTAACTTAATAGCCAGCAACTCTCTGTCTCCTACATCATAGTTGCGTTCAGCTGACGAGAGTCGACGCGAAAAAAAGGCGCATGGATGTAACTTGGCCTTGGGACCTGAATGCTGTGAAAGGACCGCTCCGACGCCAACGTCGGATGAGTCTACCTCCAGAACGAATGGCTTGGAGTGATCTGGGTGACACAATACTGGAGCTAAGGTAAATAGTCGCTTGAGCCTACTTAATGCTGCCTCAGCTTCAGGTGTCCAGATGAACTGTCTTTTGGTGGATGTGAGTGTAGTGAGAGGAGTGGCTACCTGGCTGTAGTTGCGAATAAACCTCCGGTAGAAATTGGCAAAGCCGAGGAAACGTTGTAGGAGCTTGCGTGACGTGGGCGTGGGCCACTCCAGAATCGTGCGGATCTTGGCTGGATCAGTCTTCACCTGCCCTCCTGCGAGTATATAGCCAAGAAAAGTGACAGATTGTGCATGGAACTCACATTTCTCGGCTTTGACGTAAAGTCGGTTTTCCAGGAGGCGTTTGAGGACTGGTGGGACGTGGACATGGTGTTCCTGGGGGGTCTTGGAGAAAATGAGTATGTCATCAAGATAAACAAAGACAAACTGGTTCAGGAAATCACGGAGCACGTCGTTGACCAGGTTCTGAAAGACAGCGGGGGCGTTGGTTAACCCAAACGGCATGACCAAATACTCAAAATGACCTAGGGGCGTATTAAAAGCCGTTTACCATTCGTCCCCCTCCCTAATGCGGACAAGGTGGTAGGCATTGCGGAGATCCAGTTTGGTGAATATGGTGGCTCCATGGAGGGGTTCAAAGGCCGAGCTGATAAGGGGTAAAGGATATTTGTTTTTAATGGTGATGTCATTTAACCCTCTGTAGTCAATGCATGGACGGAGTGATTTATCCTTCTTTTCCACAAAAAAGAAGCCGGCGCCCGCTGGAGAGGAGGATGGGCGGATGATACCTGCAGCTAGTGACTCGTGGATATACTTTTCCATGGACTCTCTTTCTGGTCTGGAGATGTTGAATAGCCGGCTAGAGGGAAGCGGAGCACCAGGTAGAAGGTCGATAGCACAGTCATAAGGTCTGTGAGGTGGCAAAGATGATGCTTTGTCTTTACTGAAAACTTCCTGGAAGTCATGGTACTCAGGTGGGACGAGTGTGAGGTCAACCGGGTCTGTGTCTGAGGTGTTAGTGTCAGGGGTACCTGGCAGTAGGGCAGACGTGAGGCAGTGGACTAGAGAAAAAAGGCTCCAACTAGCAATTTTACTCCCAGACCAGTCTATGTGAGGGTTGTGTTTCTTTAGCCAGGGGTAGCCTAGAATGAGTGGTGAATCAGAAGAAGAGAAAGTGAACAAAGTAATGGCTTCACGGGGGTTTCCAGTGGTGACGAGGGTTACGGGGCCAGCCTGATGGGTTATCTGAGAAAATATTTGATTGTTTAATGCGGTAACAGGGATGGGAGGATTGAGAGTCTTGAGTGGCAACTGAAGGCGTCTAGAGAGAGCTAAATCTATTAAATTTTGCTCTGCTCCAGAATCAACAAGAGCATGGAGAGGGTGAGAAACCTGATTTAGACATAGGGTGACTGGTAGAATTAACCGGGGTTTGGAACTGAAAGAGGATCCGCCCACCTGTATCCCCGAAATTACCGGTGGGCGGAGCCTTTTGGCCGAACCGAACACTGTGCTAACCTATGCTCCACTGAGCCACAGTAAAAACATGCACCCGACCGAAGCCGTTGCTCTCTCTCCTCTGGTGTGAGACGAGAGCGGCCGATTTGCATAGGCTCCGGAGCGGCGTCCGTTTCTATGGAAACGGGAGCGGATGTGGACACCGGACGTGATGGCGCAGGAAGTGAAAACTCCTCCGCCATCAGGCGCGGGTTTACGATGTTTCTGATTCTTTTCGGCCTCCCTTTCCCTCAGACGATTATCTATCCTAAGGGAAAGGGAGACCAGGTCTTCAAAAGACTTGGGCTCATCGCGGGAAGCGAGCTGGTCTTTGAGCTCATCGTTTAAGGCGCGACGGAACACTCCCCGAAGGGCATGATCGGGCCAATTGGCCTCAGCGGCTGCGGTACGGAAGTCAATAATGAACTCTGCGACACTCCGGCTCCCCTGCTGTAACCCAAGCAACCTTTCATCAGAACTGCCCTCAGATTCTGGATGAGTAAAGGTCCTTTTAAACTCACACAGAAAATCATCATACAAGCAGGTTGGGAGCGAATGAGCCAACAGGTAAGCCTCAGCCCATAACAGTGCCTTGCCCTGAAGCTTAGCCACCAGATATGCTACCCGAGCTGAATCGCTAGCAAAAGAACGGGGAGAATGCGTGAACGCGAGAGAACATTTTAGTAGAAAGGCAGTACAGCGACCCTGCTCCCCGGAGTACGGCTCGGGTTCTGGGAATGCAGCATCGCGAAAAACTGAGCCTGAAGGGGTTGGAGCTGGGGAAGACTGGGGAGGTTCTGCCACGGGTGCAGGAGACGCAGAGGACGGGCATGGAGTAGAGGAAAGAGCTGACTGAATTTCCTGCAGGGAAGCTAAGATCGTAGCCTGAGTCTCGCCTATGGCTTGGCACCGGGTGTCGAGGGCCTGCAACGCTTGCTCATGAGCCCCTAAAATGGCTCCCTGCTTGGAGACTGCTGCACGTACTGGGTCTGCTGAGTCCATTTTCTGGCCAGTTCGTACTGTCACGGGGCCGCGTGGCCTGTACTGAACAGGACTCAGGTGCAGAAACCCAGAGCAGAGACAGCAGATGATGTAACAATTTATTAGGTTTAAGTGCAAAAAAGAAAATGTAGCAAAGACAAAAAAAAAAACAATAAGACGTGGAGTTTGACGAGGCGTGGCCTGGGGAACGTGGCTAGGGCGAGGGAATGAGGCCTGAGATGCGGAGTGGAGCTGAGCAGGGAACAGTCACACTGAAGAGAGAAGATAGAGGAGTTAGGGAGGTAGTGGAGGCAGCTCTGAAGTGGCCAGTTGTAAGAGTAGCAATTCTTACTTGCAGTAGGGGACATGGAGTGTTGAGAGGGGGGTGATGAGAATCCAGGGGAGGCTGAGTGGCGTGGAAAGGCTGGCCTGAGATCCAGGGCTTCAGATGGAGTGTGATGGCAGGAGGGCAGGCAGGTGAGGCACAGAGAGATTTTCAGAATGATTGCTTGGTATCCTGAGTCCGGAGGTGGAGCGTGAGCCAAGGTGAATAGAGCAAATGTGTTGATGACAAACTGGCAGTGAATGAACATCAACGTGTGGTTTAAATCCCTCTGTCTTGATTGCCTGCAATAGGCTCCAGGTGTGCAGGAGCTGGAGTTGGCCCTGCCCAGGGGCGGATCCCAGGTCAGTTCAGGAGCCTTATGGAAATTCCAGGCCACCCACCGCAGACCATGACAAAAAGTGCAATAAACTACAAAAAAATTGAAAATCGTTTTTGATTTTTTAACATATATTTCTAGTTAGAGAAATTTAAGAGGCTTATCCCTCAAAACTGTAAATACAAAAAAGTTGCACAAACTAGTTTCCCACCAAAGGAAATTTATTTTAAGTGTCTTCATAGTTTTAATTTTGAGATACACCAATTTTCATATACTGCAGGAAAAACGAAAAAATATATTATAGTGCAAATTTGCAAAATAACAGCATATGCATCAAAATAAAATATTTCCAGCAGTGCAATATGAGTCCTCAGCATCCCAGAAACGACACAGAAAGTCATAAAGTCAAACATAACTTTTAAAAACACAAGTATAGGCTCATAAGACCACAATGCTAAAAAACTACATTTCCGCAAAATGATGTCACTTCCGGTTTCGGGCAGGTCATGCGGTCATGTGATAGTTCACGCTGATGGACGTAGGAGGTGTTACAAACAGCTGATCGGATCGGCAAAGCGTGTTTCTGGAATATTATGTTTTTGTTGCTGCAAGTGCTTTTTATGCAGTTTTTGCAAAGCTATATGTGGAAGGAAACTGTGACTTAGGACAAGCTGATGGCATAAGATGTAAGTACAACTCCTCCGGTTTCATATGCAAAAAAAATTATTGCGCTAGCTTAGGTGGTTGCAGTGCTACCGGGATTTAAAAATAGTTACGCAAAATGGAGCGTGTCCGCTCCGACCGGCTTTAAAGGGTTAAATCCAGAATTGAATTCAAAATCCTGCTCCTCACATATAAGGTCTTAAATAATCAGGCCCCATCTTATCTTAATGACCTTGTAGTACCATATCACCTTATTAGAGCACTTCGCTCTCGCTCTGCAGGCCTACTTGTTGTTCCTAGAGTATTTAAAAGTAGAATGGGAGGGAGAGCCTTCAGTTTTCAGGCCCCTGTTCTGTGGAACCAGCTTCCAGTTTGGATTCGGGAGACAGACACTATCTCTACTTTTAAGATTAGGCTTAAAACTTTCCTTTTTGCTAAAGTATATAGTTAGGGCTGGACCAGGCGACCCTGAATCCTCCCTTAGTTATGCTGCAATAGACGTAGGCTGCCGGGGGATTCCCATGATGCATTGAGTTTTTCCTTTCCAGTCACCTTTCTCACTCACTATGTATTAATAGACCTCTCTGCATTGAATCATATCTGTTATTAACCTCTGTCTCTCTTCCACAGCATGTCTTTTATCCTGTCTTCCTTCTCTCACCCCAACCGGTCCCAGCAGATGGCCGCCCCTCCCTTAGCCTGGTTCTGCCGGAGGTTTCTTCCTGTTAAAAGGGAGTTTTTCCTTCCCACTGTTGCCAAAGTGCTTGCTCATAGGGGGTCATATGATTGTTGGGTTTTTCTCTGTATCTATGAAGCGCCTTGAGGCGACTTTTGTTGTGATATTGCGCTATATAAATAAAATTGAATTGAATTGAATAAGCATTAATCCCTTTTCAGTTCAAATACAGGGGAATGTGTTCTTTTACTTTTTACAACTGTGTTTGTAAGTTACCATCTATTTATTTGGCAACCTTTCTGATAATGAGTGCCATCTAAAATTTCCTCAGACGTCAATGTGCCATATGATTGCATTAGCAATAAATTTAATAACGCTCTATATTAACAGTTACACACTATATAGAACAACTTCCCAGAATTATATTTTTTCGCAGATGTTGGCAGCTATCAGCGCATAGTTATCAACTATTTTATAACAAAAAAAGGACACTTTTTATCCATAACAAGAACTCCATAACAGCAAATGAACTGTACAACAGAAAATGCAAATGCTATTTAAGGTCTCCTCACAACAATGATAAGAAAAAGAAACTGGGCCAATATAGTGTGTACGAACGTGATAATTATGTATATTGTAATAACGTGATATTATGTTGTTCAAACGTGAAAAGTATCTTGTTAGAACAATAAACTTTTCATGTTATAATGTGATATTCTTTTGCCTGGGTGGCAGCTCTACGCTTCCGTATTATTATTAGGAAACAGAGAAAAACTCCCTTTTAGGACCGATCACATTCACTCACATAAGGCTGAATGTTAAGGTCTTTTAACCTCTGTTAGCCGTGATGTAAAGGCGGGGTCACGACACGGCTATTGAAATGCAGCTGAAAATCTTAGGCACTTTGTTTTATGAGTCTTCCTTGACTACATCATTTTTTTTGTTCAGTTTCCATGAGCTTCTATAAGGATATATACTATTGGCAGGATATAGCTAATTAGCCACTCACTGGTGCCTTGAAGGCTCTGCCGTTTCCTTCAGAGGCAACAAGAAAAGCTTTATGTAGAAACACCACAAACCACTCTGGCGTTATCATCTGCATTACTTTTGTCTGCAAAAGGCTACACAGAGACACAAAATATAGCTAACTGTGCTCTCAGCGAGACAGAGTTTGATTTATTTTGGATGGAATACCACTTTGGGTCTCATGTTGCAGCATCTGCCCTGTGATTAAATGCCGGCTGTCTAGGAAATTTCCTCTCTCAGCTTGGTATCCATATATCTGTCTGTCTGCTGACTCTCAGTTTGTTTCTTTCTGTCTCATTCCCCGCCTGTCTACCTGTCTCAGTTAGTCTCGAGAGGCCTGAAGAAGATGTTCTTAAAGACAGGGTGACAACACACAGACATGGTGCACATCAGTCAATGCCAGGCACCCACATACACTGTGACATGCTCAACAATCAGTATATGAATAATCCTTCAGGGGCAAATTAACACTTTTAAATGATTTCTTGTCGCTAAGTATGTGACATGAGTAGAAATCTTCTTTACTTCAGCTCTGCTATTCTATCAAAGAAAGGCTGACAACACCCATTAAATCTGTTTGTTTACTAAAAGAGGCTCTTCTATGATTTACCATCTTTCATTCTTTTCTTCCCTTCAGTAAAGTATTACATACTGAATATCAGTCACATTTTCAGTTGGAGTATGAGTGAGAATGAGTTTTAAGGTATGGTTAAAACTAAGACTTTAGTTTTAGATATCATAAAATGTTGACTTTGCTATTGTTGAGAATAGATTCCTTAATATACATCAGAGTTAAAGAGAATATAGTTTGGGATTGATTGTAATATTACAATACGGCTGTTAATGGGTGTAAGAAGGCCTGGAATGGGAACAAAGAACTGGGGTGCAGGGCAGGAGGACAATCAACCCCCACCCCCAGGCCAGGAAGCAAGAGTTACTGAGAGTGAGGGGCAGACAAAGGGCAAACGGACACTACCTTAAAAGGAGATGGGTGTCAGGGTGTCAGCACCCTTGGCCACTGTACTAGTGTATTTCCAATGTGGGGGTGTTTACTGTAGGGTCGAGGAGACTAGAGGTTATAACTGTAACTGTTGTGTGGAGTTCTTTAGATCAGCCTTTAGCATAGGACTGCATAGGAATGCAGTGTGCTGATCTCCAGATGCATCTGTAAGAATAATGGGTAATAAAAGGATTGTGTAAAACATGGAAACATCTCAGCGTGATCTCTACCAGGACCAAAAGAATCGCAGAGACCAACGTTGTCTCAACACTATGCTGGTAATGTTGGCATGCCAGAGTCAGCCTGGAATGTTTGTAGACTGTAGTATAGCATTACTAAAAATGTGTGCGTGTTGGAGGTTTTGCAGTGACTCATTCTTTTCATGGTTTTTGGTGATGTAAATGCTGAGCTTGACTTTCAGTTTCATTCAGCCCACTCAGTTCTAATTGTCACCTCTAATATTTGCTCATGTCTGCCCTCTGCGATCCAGCCTGTCTTAAATCGGCTCCTGCCTGAGGGTGAAATATTGCAATTCATTGCTTTGGAATTGTACATAGACAGGTGCTAGCTCCTTGGGGGAAAAGTGAGAAAGCTTTACATCTGCAGTTATTGCACGTCAAGTTCTCTTGATTCTGTTATAAAACATTTCTTTTTAATAAATGTTGGATTTTCATAAGTGAGTAAGTGTACCTGTCAATTCAATTTAAATCAATTTTATTTATATAGCGCAATATCACAACAAAAGTCGCCTCAAGGCGCTTCATAGATACAGAGAAAAACCCAACAATCATATGACCCCCTATGAGCAAGCACTTTGGTGACAGTGGGAAGGAAAAACTCCCTTTTAACAGGAAGAAACCTCCGGCAGAACCAGGCTCAGGGAGGGGCGGCCATCTGCTGCGACCGGTTGGGGTGAGAGAAGGAAGACAGGATAAAGACATGCTGTGGAAGAGAGACAGAGGTTAATAACAGATATGATTCAATGCAGAGAGGTCTATTAATACATAGTGAGTGAGAAAGGTGACTGGAAAGGAAAAACTCAATGCATCATGGGAATCCCCCGGCAGCCTACATCTATTGCAGCATAACTAAGGGAGGATTCAGGGTCACCTGGTCCAGCCCTAACTATATGCTTTAGCAAAAAGGAAAGTTTTAAGCCTAATCTTAAAAGTAGAGATAGTGTCTGTCTCCCGAATCCAAACTGGAAGCTGGTTCCACAGAAGAGGGGCCTGAAAACTGAAGGCTCTCCCTCCCATTCTACTTTTAAATACTCTAGGAACAACAAGTAGGCCTGCAGAGCGAGAGCGAAGTGCTCTAATAAGGTGATATGGTACTACAAGGTCATTAAGATAAGATGGGGCCTGATTATTTAAGACCTTGTATGTGAGGAGCAGGATTTTGAATTCAATTCTGGATTTAACAGGAAGCCAATGAAGGGAAGCCAAAACAGGAGAAATATGCTTTCTCTTTCTAGTCCCTGTCAGTACTCTTGCTGCAGCATTTTGGATTAGCTGAAGGCTTTTCAGTGAGGTTTTTGGACATCCTGATAATAATGAATTACAGTAGTCCAGCCTGGAAGTAATAAATGCATGAACTAGTTTTTCAGCATCACTCTGAGACAGGATATTTCTAATTTTAGAGATGTTGCGCAAATGGAAGAAAGCAGTCTTACATATTTGTTTAATATGTGCGTTGAAGGACATGTCCTGGTCAAAAATGACTCCAAGGTTCCTCACCGCGTTACTGGAGGCCAAGGTAATGCCATCCAGAGTAAGAATCTGATTAGATACCATATTTCTAAGATTTTCAGGGCCGAGTACAATAACCTCAGTTTTATCTGAATTAAGAAGCAGAAAGTTAGCGGCCATCCAGGTCTTTATGTCTTTAAGACATTCCTGCAGTTTAACTAATTGGTGTGTGTCATCTGGCTTCATGGACAGATAGAGCTGGGTGTCATCAGCATAGCAGTGAAAATGTATGCTATGTCTTCTAATGATACTGCCTAAGGGAAGCATGTATAATGTAAACAGAATTGGTCCTAGCACTGAACCCTGTGGAACTCCATAATTAACCTCAGTGTGTGAAGAGGACTCTCCATTTACATGCACAAACTGGAGTCTATTAGATAGATATGATACAAACCACTGCAGCGCAGTACCTGTAATACCTACAGCATGTTCTAATCGCTCTAATAGGATATTATGGTCGACAGTATCGAATGCTGAACTAAGGTCTAGCAGGACAAGCACAGAGATGAGTCCACTGTCAGAGGCCATAAGAAGATCATTTGCAACCTTCACTAAAGCTGTTTCTGTGCTGTGCTGAGCTCTGAAACCTGACTGAAACTCTTCAAATAAACCATTCCTCTGCAGATGATCTGTTAGCTGTTTGACAACTACTCTTTCAAGGATTTTTGATATGAAAGGAAGGTTGGAGATTGGCCTATAATTAGCTAAGACTGCTGGGTCTAGAGATGGCTTTTTGAGTAAAGGTTTAACTACAGCCAGCTTGAAGGCCTGTGGTACATAGCCGATCATTAGAGATAGGTTGATCATATTTAAGATAGAAGAATTAATTAATGGCAGGACTTCTTTGAGCAGTTTTGTAGGAATGGGGTCTAAAAGACAGGTTGATGGTTTGGAGGAAGTAATTATTGAAGTTAACTCAGAAAGATCAATTGGAGAAAAAGAGTCTAACTTAACATCAATGGTACTAAGAGTAGCTGTAGATAATATTACATCTGTGGGATGATTATTGGTAATTTTTTCTCTAATGATAAAAATTTTATTTGTGAAGAAGTTCATGAAGTCATTACTAGTTAACTTTAAAGGGATGGTTGGCTCAAAAGAGCTCTGACTTTTTGTCAGCCTGGCTACAGTGCTGAAGAGAAACCTGGGGTTGTTCTTATTTATTTCAATCAGTGACGAATAGTAAGATGTTCTGGCTTTGCGGAGGGCTTTCTTATAAAGCAGCAAACTATTTCTCCAGGCTAAATGATGATCCTCTAGATTTGTGACACGCCATTTCCTCTCCAGATTACGAGTCATCTGCTTTAGGGTACGTGTTTGAGAATTATACCACGGAGTCAGGTACTTCTGATTTGAGGCCTTAGTTTTCACAGGAGCTACAGTATCCAGAGTAGTGAGGAGGTGAAATTATTAACAAGATAATTGACCTCTGTTGGGGTAGTGTTCAGATAGCTGCTCTGCTCTGTGTTGGTACAGGGCATTGGAGATGATAACAGTGGGTGGATTATATTCTTAAACTTAGTTACAGCACTTTCAGAAAGACATCTACTTTGATAAAGTCTACTCTTCACCGCTGTGCAATCAATTATTGTAAAAGTAAATGTTATCAGGAAATGATCAGACAGGAGAGGGTTTTCAGGAAACACTGTTAAATGTTCAGTTTCTATGCCATATGTTAAAACAAGATCTAGAGTGTGATTAAAGTGGTGGGTGGGTTCTTTTACATTTTGAGAGAAGCCAATTGAGTCTAATAACAGGTTAAATGCCATGTTGAGGCTGTCATTTTTAGCATCTACATGGATGTTAAAATCACCCACAATAATTATTTTATCTGAGCTCAGAACTAAATTAGATATAAAGTCTGAGAAATCAGACAGAAACTCTGTGTAAGGCCCAGGTGGACGATAGATGATAACAAGTAAGACTGGTTTCTGAGTTTCACAGCTGGGGTGGACGAGGCTAAGCATCAGGCTTTCAAATGAATTAAAAGTCTGTCTTGGTCTTTCATTAATTAATAGGCTGGTGTGAAAAATTGCTGCCACACCGCCCCCTCGGCCTGTACTTCGAGATTTCTGGTAGTTAGAATGACTCGGGGGTGTTGATTCATTTAAACTAACATAATCATCCTGCTGCAACCAGGTTTCTGTAAGGCAGAGTAAATCAATTTGTTGATCAATTATTAAGTCATGTACTAACAGAGACTTGGAGGAGAGAGACCTGATATTTAATAATCCACATTTCACTGTTTTACTCTTTGGTTCAGATGTGGATACTTTGTAATTGTTTATGTTTAAGTTGTTTGTTGCTGGTTTTTAGTTTGTTTTTTGTCTTTTTGGAAGCTGACACAGTCTCTATGGAGATGGGTTTTTTGGGGGGGTAGCAGGAGGAGAGAAGCTGCAGAGAGGCGTGTAAGACTGCAACTCTGCTTCCTGGTCCCAACTCTGGATAGTCATATTTTGGGGGGTTTAATAAATTTGTCCATATTTCTAGAAATGAGAGCTGCTCCATCCAAAGTGGGATGGATGCCGTCTCTCCTAACAAGACCAGGTTTCCTCCAGAAGGTTTGCCAATTATCTATGAAGCCCACATCGTTTCTGGGACACCACTCAGACAGCCAGCAATTTAAGGAGAACATGCGGCTAAACATGTCACTCCTGGTCTGATTGGGGAGGGGACCAGAGAAAACTACAGAGTCCGACATTGTTTTGGCAAAGTTGCACATCGATTCAATATTGATTTTAGTGACCTCCGATTGGCGTAACCGGGTGTCATTACTGCCGACGTGAATTATGATTTTACTGAATTTACGTTTACCCTTAGCCAGCAGTTTTAAATTTCCTTCAATGTCGCCTGCTCTGGCCCCTGGAAGACAATTGACTATGGTTGCCGGTGTCTCTAGCTTCACATGTCTGAGAACAGAATCGCCAATTACCAGAGTTTGACCCCCGGCGGGTGTGTCGCCGAGTGGGGAAAAATGGTTAGACACATGAACGGGTTGGTGGTGTACCTGGGGCTTCTGTTTAGGACTATGCTTCCTCCTCACCGTGACCCAGCCGCCCTCTTTCCCCAGCTGCTTGGGATCTGCCGGGGAACAGCTAGCGGGGCCTACGCTATCTTCGTCTGCACCAGCTACAGAAGCCTGGCTAGCTACGGGTGAATGAAGGGTGCGAAGCCGAGTCTCCAATTCAGTAATCCTGGCCTCCAGCGCTGCAAATATGCTACATTTGTTACAGATATCATTACTGCTAAAGGAGGCCGAGGAGTAACTAAACATCTGACACAATGAGCAAGAAAGTGCAGGAGGGAGAGGTGAAGTAGCCATGGTGCTAATGAGTCGACTACGAGCTAAGCTAAGCTAGCGAGACAGTACAGAGACAGTGAGTGAATACTGTGCTGTAGACCCTCTTTTACGCCTGATATGAGTCAATTTGACACGCTGGTATCACATGTGACTCTGCTAAAGCCTAGGTCCTATATGGGCAGACTGGTGTCCAGATCTGGACCCAGATGCCATTCTAAACAGAATTTTGATGAACTGTATCTATTTTACTCTACACAACTTTTCTCGTATTTACAGTAGCCTTATCCTGAGGCCTTTTCCTCTATCTTTATGGTACTCAATGTATAAGGAAACAGAAATCTAAGATATAGATGCACAAATCCAAAGAATTTAAACAGAGAGAAAAGGGTCACCCAAGATGGTCACCCTTCCCTGGCCTTCTGCCACAGGTTTCTTCCTGTTAGAAGGTAGTTTTTCTTCTCACTGTCACTAAGTACTGTCTGTGAAAATTAGTAATAAACTTTGCTGAAATACTTTTGAGTTGTCCTTTCTTAGTTTTGAGAGGCAGTTGTTGACTGTAAACAGATATTTATATGACACACTCCTAAGCCTTCTGGAAAGCCTTCCTATAGGGAGTGCAGAATTATTAGGCAAGTTGTATTTTTGAGGAATAATTTTATTATTGAGCAACAACCATGTTCTCAATGAACCCAAAAAACTCATTAATATCAAAGCTGAATGTTTTTGGAAGTAGTTTTTAGTTTGTTTTTAGTTTTAGCTATTTTAGGGGGATATCTGTGTGTGCAGGTGACTATTACTGTGCATAATTATTAGGCAACTTAACAAAAAACAAATATATACCCATTTCAATTATTTATTTTTACCAGTGAAACCAATATAACATCTCCACATTCACAAATATACATTTCTGACATTCAAAAACAAAACAAAAACAAATCAGCGACCAATATAGCCACCTTTCTTTGCAAGGACACTCAAAAGCCTGCCATCCATGGATTCTGTCAGTGTTTTGATCTGTTCACCATCAACATTGCGTGCAGCAGCAACCACAGCCTCCCAGACACTGTTCAGAGAGGTGTACTGTTTTCTCTCCTTGTAAATCTCACATTTGATGATGGACCACAGGTTCTCAATGGGGTTCAGATCAGGTGAACAAGGTGGCCATGTCATTAGTTTTTCTTCTTTTATACCCTTTCTTGCCAGCCACGCTGTGGAGTACTTGGACGCGTGTGATGGAGCATTGTCCTGCATGAAAATCATGTTTTTCTTGAAGGATGCAGACTTCTTCCTGTACCACTGCTTGAAGGTGTCTTCCAGAAACTGGCAGTAGGACTAGGAGTTGAGCTTGACTCCATCCTCAACCCGAAAAGGCCCCACAAGCTCATCTTTGATGATACCAGCCCAAACCAGTACTCCACCTCCACCTTGCTGGCGTCTGAGTCGGACTGGAGCTCTCTGCCCTTTACCAATCCAGCCACGGGCCCATCCATCTGGCCCATCAAGACTCACTCTCATTTCATCAGTCCATAAAACCTTAGAAAAACCAGTCTTGAGATATTTCTTGGCCCAGTCTTGACGTTTCAGCTTGTGTGTCTTGTTCAGTGGTGGTCGTCTTTCAGCCTTTCTTACCTTGGCCATGTCTCTGAGTATTGCACACCTTGTGCTTTTGGGCACTCCAGTGATGTTGCAGCTCTGAAATATGGCCAAACTGGTGGCAAGTGGCATCTTGGCAGCTGCACGCTTTACTTTTCTCAGTTCATGGGCAGTTATTTTGCGCCTTGGTTTTTCCACACGCTTCTTGCGACCCTGTTGACTATTTTGAATGAAATGCTTGATTGTTCGATGATCACGCTTCAGAAGCTTTGCTTTGAGACTGCTGCATCCCTCTGCAAGATATCTCACTATTTTTGACTTTTCTGAGCCTGTCAAGTCCTTCTTTTGACCCATTTTGCCAAAGGAAAGGACGTTGCCTAATAATTATGCACACCTGATATAGGGTGTTGATGTCATTAGACCACAGCCCTTCTCATTACAGAGATGCACATCACCTAATATGCTTAACTGGTAGTAGGCTTTCGAGCCTATACAGCTTGGAGTAAGACAACATGCATGAAGAGGATGATGTGGACAAAATACTCATTTGCCTAATAATTCTGCACTCCCTGTAGATGATTTGAAGCTGTTATAGCTGCAAAGGGTGGGTCAACATCATATTAAACCCAGTGGATTAAGAATGGAATTTTGCTCAAGTTCATACGCATGTGAAGGCAGACAAGAGAAATCTTTGACCAGTATAGTGTATATTTAGATATATAAAATATTTAACAGTTGAAAGGTGAATCTCTTCACTCATCCATTCAAATGCCAGTGGATACCAGTAAGGTTATGAGCTGTGTCAGAGCTTGTCACTGACTGACAGTGTGTGACACAGGCAGCTGCACTCCCTGTCAGGCTTCACCTCACATAATTTAAATCACTGAACTGGACCTCTGAAATGTATCTGCCATTTCTGTTTGTCTGGAGCATTTAAAATGACTAAATATTATATTTGGTGAAATCTATCAGATTAGATCTGTAATGTGACACATAGCATATGAAGTACATGAAGTACAACGAGCTATTGTTAAGAATATTTACCTGGTCATACACAAATGAATTCTTGTGCTAAATACTCATTTTTGTAGCTTCAGTGAACCCAGGCAGCCATGAGTTCCGATTAACCTGTGACAGAAAGAAGTGTGAGTGAGACTCCAGCAACTTGAGTACCTTGATCAACTACACGGCTTTGAAAGAGTATTTGCCCCTCCCTGATTTCCAAGTTTTGGGCATATTTGGGCATTATGTTTCAGATCATTCAACAAACTGTGACATTAGACAAAGGTGAATTTAAGTAAATCCAAAATTCAGTTTTAAAATCATGATTTAATTAATTAATGGGGACTAGCTCTTGAAATCTACCTAAACCTATGTGAAAAGGTCATCTGAAAACTCACCAGCCTCTGAATGACAATCAAAATCTAAATGGTTTTAGAGTGGCCTAGTAAAAGTCCTGAGATGCTTTGGCATGACCATTCATTCTTGAAAACACTCCAGTATGGCTAAACACTTCTGCAAAGAAGAGTAGGTCACAAGTGTGAAAGAGACAGTCATCACTGATGCTTGCAGTTCTTGCCACCAAGGGTGGAGCAATCAGGTATTATGACATAGGGCTGTATTAGTTTTCTATAATTCTTAATTTGTGACTAACAAATCAAGGATGGCAGGACATATTATTGTGTATGTATTCTTTATGTATTCTTTATTACAAATAAGAAGCTTTTTTGTTAAAAAGCATTATAAACATTTCTTTTATTAAAATCATCTATCATATATAAAATGTGACACTGAATGAAACAGCAGTTCTTCATAGGAGAAGATTAACAACAACAAAAAATTATATATATATATATATATATATATATATATATATATATATATATACACACACTACCGACCAATAACCTGCCTCAGTACCACATGGAAGCTCCTATCAGGCATCATATCGGCTAAGATGAACAGGCACATGGGTCAATACATGAGCGGGACACAGAAAGGAATTGGCAAGAATACCAGAGGTGCAAAACACCAGCTACTGGTAGACTGAACAGTCAGCCGAGACTGCAAGACCAGACTGACCAACCTGTGCACTGCCTGGATTGATTACAAGAAGGCCTATGACTCAATGCCCCACAGCTGGATACTGGAATGCCTAGAATTGTACAAGATCAATGGGACCCTAAGAGCCTTCATCAGGAACTCAATGGGGATGTGGCGCACAACACTAGAGGCCAACTCCAAGCCCATAGCACAAGTCACCATCAAGTCCGGGATCTACCAAGGAGATGCTCTGTCCCCACTGCTGTTCTGCATAGGTCTGAACCCCCTCAGTGAGATCATTAACAAGACTGGCTACGGATACCGACTACGGAACGGAGCAGTTGTCACCCACCTCCTGTACATGGATGACATCAAGTTGTATGCCAAGAGTGAACGAGACATCGATTCACTGATCCACACTACCAGGCTATACAGCAATGACATTGGAATGTCGTTCGGACTGGAGAAGTGTAGTCGATGGTAACAAAGAGAGGGAAGGTAGTCAGAACTGAGGGGATTGAACTACCAGAAGGCAACATTGCAGACATAGAGGACAGTTACAAGTACCTGGGGATCCCGCAGGCGAATGGGAACCATGAAGAGGCCGCTAGGAAAGCTGCAACCACCAAGTACCTGCAGAGGGTCAGGCAAGTCCTGAGGAGTCAGCTGAATGGTAAGAACAAGATCCAGGCCATCAACACGTACGCCCTGCCCGTGATCAGGTACCCTGCTGGAGTAATAGGCTGGCCAAAGGAGGAGATAGAAGCCACTGACATAAAGACAAGAAAGCTCCTTACCATGCATGGAGGGTTTGACCCCAAGTCCAGCACCCTGAGGCTGTACGCTAAGCGGAAGGAAGGGGGCCGGGGACTGGTGAGTGTCAGCACCACAGTCCAGGATGAGACAACGAACATCCAAGAATACATTGGGAAGATGGCCCCAACTGACCGAGTGCTCAGTGAATACCTCAGGCAGCAGAAACCTAAGAAAGAGGAGGGAGGCGAGGAACCATCATGGAAGGACAGGCCCCTGCACGGTATGTACCACCGGCAGATAGAGGAGGTGGCTGATATCCAGAAATCCTACCAGTGGCTGGACAAAGCTGGACTGAAAGACAGCACAGAGGCACTAATCATGGCAGCACAAGAACAAGCTCTGAGTACAAGATCCATAGAGGCTGGGGTCTATCACACCAGGCAAGACCCCAGGTGCAGGCTGTGTAAAGATGCCCCAGAGACAATCCAGCACATAACAGCAGGGTGCAAAATGCTAGCAGGCATGGCATACATGGAATGCCATAACCAAGTGGCCGGCATAGTGTACAGGAACATCTGTGCCGAGTATAACCTGGAAGTCCCGAGGTCAAAATGGGAGATGCCCCCAAGGGTGGTGGAGAATGACCGAGCTAAGATCCTGTGGGACTTCCAGATACAGACGGACAAAATGGTGGTGGCTAACCAACCGGACATAGTGGTGGTAGACAAACAGAAGAAGACAGCCGTAGTGATCGATGTAGCGGTTCCGAATGACAGCAATATCAGGAAGAAGGAACACGAGAAGCTGGAGAAATACCAAGGGCTCAGAGAAGAGCTCGAGAGGATGTGGAGGGTGAAGGTAACAGTGGTCCCCGTGGTAATCGGAGCACTAGGTGCGGTGACTCCCAAGCTAGGTGAGTGGCTCCAGCAGATCCCGGGAACAACATCGGAGATCTCTGTCCAGAAGAGCGCAGTCCTGGGAACAGCTAAGATACTGCGCAGGACCCTCAAGCTCCCAGGCCTCTGGTAGAGGACCCAAGCTTGAAGGATAAACCGCCCGCAGGGGCGTGCTGGGTGTTTTGTTTATATATAATTGAATACTTTGGTCAAAATTGAAATTTTGACCAAAGTATATAAAGGAGCACACAGCAAAGATGTGTGCTCCTGTGACATACTAGAGGAAGAGAGGCTAGAGGAAGTGAACCACATGTGCCTTGATTTTAAAGCTTGACACTGTTCACAGCAGATCAAATATCAACATTAACAATATAAATAGATCAGTCTCCTCAGCATCTCCTGAAAATAGATGGCATTACATTGGATGGCATAAAAGAGGACTGGTGCAACCTCCTGATGCTACTGTGCAAGACAATGGAGAAGGTAGACATCCATGTCAGTGAGAGTTTATGTATTGTATTTTACCAACTGTATGAGTATTACAATTGGTCTTATGAACAGGGCTGGACTGTCGCTCTCTCTGTCTCAGTCTCTCAACATGTATATAATGTATGCATATATGGCGAGGTGGTCAGGGGAATTATGATCCGAATGCAACAATACCACCTAAGAGAATTTCACCCCTAGGAAATAAAAACAAAACGGATTACACAGGTTCAAAAATACACTACTGAGGCAGATTGGTTCCAATAATAAAATACCTTTATTAAATATATTTGTTTAAAAAAAGGAATTATAAGCAGTTGCAGCACGGATCACAATAAAAGTTGACTGTAGCACAGCCTATCATGTAGTAGTGTCCTAAATTAAGTAAAACAACCAATATATTAATATATATCAATATTGAGTCTTGAGACCTACCAGTAGCTGAGGACCACGAGAAGAGGAAGATCGCACATACAAACCAACCAAACTAATATTCAAACATCACACATACACACTTTTAAAACAAAGAAAATAAAAGGTTCACAATCCAAATAGCTTTTTACACTGCACAGGTGAACTGCAGCCTGCCAGGAGAGAACTGTAGATGTCATGGACCCGGGTCTGGGGACTCGGGGTCCATGGGCAGTGGGGACTATGACTGTTGTTATTCTTATTATTCTTATTATTATTATCATTATTATTGTCATTATTATTATCACTTGGTGTGTCGTCTGCATTGCCTCCTATCTCATCCGTATGTAGGCAGGTGTGTGTGTGTTGCTGTTTTCTGTGGCCATGTTACAGGCACCTTGTGGCCTGGCTTGAGGACTGGCCACACACCTGCTCCTCATCTGGGCTCGTCAGGGGAGCTATTTAGAAGAGCGATGGAGCTTCCACCGACGCTGGATTATTGAGTTTGACTTCACAGCAGTCTTCTAGCATAGTCAGAAAGTGTGAGTGTATGCCTGCTGGGATAAAGTGTGTAACGGCTGCCTCTATTGTTTTCCCTCAGGAGGAATGTGGGACGAGAAGGAGCAGTGAGCACGGGGAGTGCAGGGACACTGGGACTTTTCTGGGAAGAAAACACAACACGGGAGTCTGGGAAACTGGGGAATTTATTGTTGCTTACTTCACCACTCTGTAAATAAACACTGTTGCACTGAAGAGTCCGGCGTTTGGGTCCTCCCCACGGTCTGCCAGCCAGACCGTGACAGTAGACAGCACAGTAAACAAAACAAAACAGTTGACAAGACAAGACAGGAGTTTCTCAAAGGACGGGCCACAAAATAGTGACTGCTGCAGGCGGTTTCCTCAACTTGACTGAGCCGGACACTCAAACGGAGGTTATGGCTGGCAGCAATCTGGTTCCCAGAATTAAAAGGATGCTAACTGTCCTCTCCACAACGGCCGGAAATAAGTAAGTCGGCCACTCGGTAACTGTTGCAGAGCCTAAAATGCCCAAAAAAGTACTGGCACCTGATACCATGCTCAGGAAAGGCAAAGGAGCAATTCTTTGTGATTAGTGCTAGCAATAGTAGCCTCCAGTGACTATAAAGAGTTTCTTACTACTTGTTGCTGGTACTGCTGCTGATGGTGCAGCAGCTGCTGGAACACCTAACATGTCAGTTAATCCAACACATTTTGCAGCAAGTTTTTTTTTTATTTTTCTGTCTTAGCTTTTCTGCCTTTCGCCACTTTTTCTACACTAAACTCTGTTCTACAAGAAGCATTTGCAAAAAAAGAAGTGTGCAGCACTGTGAGAAATCTTGGAGTAGTTTTTGATCAGAATGCATCATTTAATGTGCACATTAAACAAATATATTCATTTGTGAAATATCACTAAAACTTGAAACATCCTGTCTCAGAGTTATGCTGAAATGCTAGCTTATGCATTTAATACTTTCAGGCTTGACTACTGTAATTTATCAATATCAGGTCACTTGAAAAGAACCTGAAAAGCTTTCAGTTATCCAGAACAGTACCTTTTTATTCTAACAGAACACTTCATTCTCAGACTGCAGGTTTACTTGTGTTTCTTGGAGTTTCTAAAAGTAGAATGTGAGTCAGAGCCTGTACTTGGATTTGGATACAGGGCAATTGGGATGAATCATAATACCAAAAAAGAGGGTGGTGAAATATAATTGTCGATTTCTCTGCTGGAATCCCTCCAGTTAGTTTTTGCCTGTCTGTGACTCTGTCTGCCTTTCAACTCTCTGACACTTCATATGCTGGCAAAGTCACAAGAGAGCTGAGCAGAGCTGTCAATCACAAGTAAACACATACACAGAAGAATGAGCGTACATCTATCCCTAGGACATGTTATAATGATGCCTCCATGTGAATGGGTTAGTCATGCAGCAGGTGTTTAGTGTGTGTGTGTGTGTGTGTGTGTGTGTGTGTGTGTGTGTGTGTGTGTTTTCACATTATTTTATCAAAACTGAAAGAACTTTTTCTTTTCAAACATCTTGTGTGTGTAGTTGTCCACCATGCTTAGTCCATTAATGTTTCCAAGTAGAAAACCAATAAATTAATTATGCTAAAATAAACACACATATTTTATGTTTGGGGTCGAATTCTTGCCACAGGTTTAAACAAAGAGAATAAAGTGCCAGAACTGGGGGAAATCTGGACTGGCAGCAAGCGGCATACAGGCTACAGAGCACTGAGTAGGCAATTATGAAAAAACTGTGGATTAGTAGGAGCTCATTTATTTCTCACTGCCATTTATTTTCTTAAGATATACACAATACAACTCACACTAAACAATGCATTCTTCCAATAAAATAACAGATTTCAAAAACAAAAATAAAGTTAAAGCATTCTTTCAAAAGCAAATTAAATACAAATTAATTTAAAACAAACACTTAAAACACTCACGGCTAAAGCATAACAGCATAAACCAAAACAACCCTAATCTAACAATCATACAACCTTTC
The DNA here is from genome assembly GCF_057382095.1 of Aulonocara sp. 'chitande type north' Nkhata Bay. NCBI lineage: Eukaryota > Metazoa > Chordata > Actinopteri > Cichliformes > Cichlidae > Aulonocara > Aulonocara sp. 'chitande type north' Nkhata Bay. The sequence continues at coordinate 12,737,049 of NC_141345.1, forward strand.
CCCACATTCGCGCCATATACACCATTACTTTTGTATTTGGTGTCACCTGTGTAATGATAACAGCAAATCCTTATTTGTCTACAACATGATAATGTTTTATGTTGTTAATACTCCAAGACTGTAGGGGGAGTTAGAGAGCAGAGGGAGTTACCTCGGAGTAGACTGTGATGGTGAAGCTTTGTTTACATGTGAACCACAGTTCGATAAAATACCTTCTCTTCAAGTAATGGTGTCATTCTTAAGAACCCACAACATAAAGAAACAAGACATGGTGTCAGAAGATGGACTTGAAGAAAGGTAACGGACTACAATATAGCAGTACCAACGGATCAGCTTAGCAGTGAACGTAGTGTAGCTAACTCGCCGAGGGAGAGAAAAGAGACCTAGCGACATAAGCATGGACGCTTACACCCACCACCGATTCTTCAGTTGACTGGAAATGTGGCTGAAAATTGGAGAAGATTTAAGCAACGTTTCACATTGTACCTATCAGCGATTGGACTTGACGAGGCAAGTGATAAAAAGCAAGCGTCAGTGTTTTTGCATATAGTGGGTGATGAGGCACTGGAAGTCTATAATAACTTCATGTTTACTGATGGTGACGGAATGAAGCTGAATAAAATAATGGAGAAGTTTGAGGCTTACTGCATACCTAAGAGAAATGTGACATTTGAGAGGCACAGATTCTTCACATGTGTACAGAAGACAGGGGAGACAATAGATCAGTATGTCACAGAGCTGCAGAACAGGAGTAAAACATGTGAATTTGGAGGACTGACAGGCTCTTTGATAAAAGACAGACTTGTGTGCGGGATTCCAGACAACGGTCTGAGAGACAGGCTACTGAGAGAGGAAAATCTTGACCTGGAAAAAGCATTAACACTGTGCAGAGCAGCTGAAGCAGTGAGGGCACAAGCTAAAGAACTACTTAGTGACAGCTGCAGAGTGGATGCTGTGAATAAGAACACACACAGAGTCAAAAAGGAGAGTGCTGCCGCTGAAATGAAACTGCAATTGAAATCGCCAGCAAACAGGGACAGAAAAGAAAAGACTTGTGGTGGAATGGAATGCAACATCCTCCTAAATAATGTCCAGCATATGGGAAAAGATGCAATAATTGTAACAAAAATAACCATTATACTAGGTGCTGCAAAGCTCAAACCCTGAAACAAAGTGCAGTCCATACTGTGGATTAGAGCAGGGCGATATGGCCAAAAATATTTATCACGATATATATTTGAAAATTTGCGATAACGATATAACCGACGATATAATTGATGCGAGACAAAATACAACTCCACAACATTACTAGCGCAAAAAGACAACCTTCCATTTATTTTCACTTAAACAAGAAGCTGGTTTTTATGTACATTAAAGCTTTATAAAAATGTAACAGTGCAAATGCAAATTCCTTGCTGAAAGTTTAACCAAAAGGCATTTCCAGTAGAAATGGGCTGACATATCCTGAGCATAACCATGTATAATATCCACTGAAGTTAAAAAGAGGTGCTTTGCAACATTAAACTGCAGTGTGCAGTACGCATTTTTCGGACCATAAGGTGCACGGGATTATAAGGCACATTAAGCGAAACAAAGCAGTCAGATAAATCAAACTTTATTAAACTCATTCTTCTTGCTTCCTCCACTTCTGTACCATTGATTCATTAATGTTGAATTCTCTGGCAGCTGCTCTATTCCCATGTTGTTGCAGTATATTAATGACTAACCTCGTATTGTGGATGGATTATCTCAGTTGTTCTCCTGACTGAAGTTTGGTCTGTTTACAGCATCCTGCCATGCGATTGCATTTGTCTCTAACCATGAAGAACCTTCACGTTAACTTTTATAAGTGGAAAAGTGTTAGTGTTCGTCCTCCAGCTTCACTGTTTATGTTATGCTAACATAGCTGTGTCGCTAGTGATCACGTAGCACATCATTATATACCAGCTAGCCCAACTTCAGTAACCCTACAAACGTCACTGCTGTTTAGTTTCCTGTCTTCATTTATGTTGGAAGTGATAGCAGAGCTGTACGTTTGATTTTTTTCAGAAATCTCTCAGTCAGAACATGCAATATCATGCTTAGGTAACTAGCGAAACTAGCGAGCTAACTTCCGCTAGCTTCCTGCTAACTTCTAACTCCGTTAAATGTAATAACTTTTGTTTTCATGGATGCCTGGAAGTTAAACTTTATAGTTACACCTGGTAAAGCAGCAATGCTGATCGTTTTATTAAAGATGAAAGAATTTAGACAGTTTTTAACTCTAAGTGATGCTGCAGTGTTGTTTGACCTGAAGCATACGGAGTTTAGGACCCAGATTACTCCCAGATTTAAGAGCATCTTAGTCCGACAAATATGACAATAACAACGGCCGCTTGCATGTTCTGCAAAAAAATGTGCTTTGTTGTGTATCTGACGGACAAACACCAAACCAGTTCCACATCACGGAAGTTGCACCATTTTTACAAACCAATTCTGGTTCATCTGTTTCACTCAACAATCGGCCATGTGCGTATGAAAACAAAGGCACTGCGCATGCGCGTTTTACTCCCATTCTATCGCGATATTTCATTTTCCTATCGTTGCCTAACATTATACCGGTATTACCGTGAACGGTATAATATGGCCCAGCCCTACTGTGGATGAAGAAGACACAGAGGAACTCTATGTAGCTGCAGTGACAGACAATAAGACAGGTGAAAAGGACTGGATAATGACACTCAAAGTGAATGACACACTCATGAAAGTCAAGCTGGATACTGGAGCTCAAGTGAATGTCATATCAGAAGCAGAGTTCAAGAAAATCAGACCTAGACCTAAAATGCATGCAACGAAGGTGAAAGTGAGTGGATACTCAGGTGCAGAAATACCTGTGAAAGGAAAATGCATGGTTAAATTGACACACAAAGACAAGGAGCACACGCTAACATTCATTGTGGTGCCGAAGACTGTGCAGCCTATACTAGGGTTACATGCCTGTGAGAGTCTGAACCTAGTGAAAAGAGTGCTCGTTGTGGAAACTGATGATGACATGGACTATAATGAGTTGATGAAGGAATATGGTGACCTATTTCAGGAACTTGGTTGCCTTGCTGGAGAACACACAATCAGAGTCGATGAAAGTGTAACACCAGTCATTCATCCATGCCGCAAAGTACCATTTGCTCTACAAAAGCCAATGAAAGCTGAGTTGGACAGGATGGAAAACCTGGAAGTGATTGAAAAGATCGATGAACCAACGGAGTGGGTGAGTTCTCTTGTTATTGTGGAGAAAAAGACTGGAAAGCTCAGAGTTTGCATGGATCCTAGAGATCTGAATAGAGCAATAAAGAGAGAACATTTCAAACTACCTACAAGAGAAGAGATAATGTCACAGCTTGCAAAAGCGAAGTACTTTAGCAAGCTAGACGCTTCATCAGGATTTTGGCAACTGAAGCTGGAAGCTGGAAGCAAGTTCAAAACTGTGCACGTTCAACAGCCCATTTGGCAGGTACAGATTCCGGCGACTACCGTTTGGCATTGCTTCAGCACCTGAGGTGTATCACAAGACAATACACATGATCTATGAACACCTGGAAGGAGTAGACACATCAATGGATGACATTATTGTGTGGGGTAGCGCAAAACCTGAACATGACATGAGACTGAGAAATGTTCTTGAAGCAACCAGAAAAGCCAATCTGAAGCTGAACAAAGAGAAATGTCAGCTTGGGGCGAAGGAACTGACATTCGTTGGAGATATCCTGAGCAGTGAAGGCATCAGACCAGATCCTCAAAAGGTGTCTGCAATTGAAAACATGCCGAGGCCGCAATGCAAGAAAGATGTGCAGAGATTTAATGGCATGATAAACTACATGGGAAAATTCATCCCCAATCTCTCAGAAAAAATGGCGCCACTGAGACAGCTAACTGAAAAGAGAATCGAATGGGAGTGGAATCATGAACATGAGAAAGCATGGCGTGACTTGAAAGATCTGCTTACAAAGGAACCAGTTTGGAAGTTTTATGATCCAATGAGACCTATTAAGATCTCATCAGATGCATCACAGAGTGGGCTTGGAGCTGTTCTGCAGAAGTATGATGAGTGGCAGCCTGTTGCATATGCATCGCGATCCATGACAGACGCAGAGACAAGATATGCACAGATTGAAAAAGAACTGCTCAGCATAACATACGCCTGTGAGAGATTTCACCAGTTTGTGTCTGGGCAGGCCATCAGTGTTGAAACTGACCACAAGCCACTGATAGCATTGTTCCAAAAACCACTAAATGACTGTCCGCTGAGAATCCAAAAAATGATGATCCGGCTGCAACGTTACACGCTTAACGTGATGTACACACCTGGCAAGCTGATGTACACAGCTGACACATTATCCCAAGCTGTTGATCCGAATGAGCCAGCAAACACCAAGATGGATGATGATGTAAGAGCATATGTGAACATGGTCACAAGTGCACTTCCTGTTGCAGAAGGGAAGATGGAGCTCATCAGAACGGAGACAAGCAAAGGTGGAACGTTACAAGCACTGCGCAAAACCATCATAGATGGATGGCCCAGCTGTAAGCAAAACTGCTCACCTGTTATTCAAGAGTATTGGAACTGCAGAGCAGAACTGTCTGTAGTGGATGATGTGGTGTTCAAGGGAAGTAAAATTGTCATCCCAAAGAGCATGCGAGGAGAGATGCTCAAAAAGATACACGCAGGGCATCTAGGCATGGAAAAATGTAAAAGGAGAGCACGTGAGGTGATGTACTGGCCACGGATTAATCAGGATGTGACAAATGAAGTGTCGAACTGTTCAACATGTCTGACATATCAAGCAAGCAATCCTGCCGAGCCACTAAAGCCGCACCCAGTGCCAGACCGACCATATCAGAAAGTGGGGGCTGACCTCTTTGTGTCTGGAGGAAAGGACTACAGTGGGGCAAAAAAGTATTTAGTCAGCCACCGATTGTGCAAGTTCCCCCACCTAAAATGATGACAGAGGTCAGTAATTTGCACCAGAGGTACACTTCAACTGTGAGAGACAGAATGTGAAAAAAAAAATCCATGAATTCACATGGTAGGAGTATTCTTCTTCCTCCAAACACGACGAGTTGAGTTTATACCAAAAAGTTCTACTTTGGTTTCATCTGACCACATGACATTCTCCCAATCCTCTGCTGTATCATCCATGTGCTCTCTGGCAAACTTCAGACGGGCCTGGACATGCACTGGCTTCAGCAGCGGAACACGTCTGGCACTGCGGGATTTGATTCCCTGCCGTTGTAGTGTGTTACTGATGGTGACCTTTGTTACTTTGGTCCCAGCTCTCTGCAGGTCATTCACCAGGTCCCCCCGTGTGGTTCTGGGATCTTTGCTCACCGTTCTCATGATCATTTTGACCCCACGGGATGAGCTCTTGCGTGGAGCCCCAGATCGAGGGAGATTATCAGTGGTCTTGTATGTCTTCCATTTTCTGATGATTGCTCCCACAGTTGATTTTTTCACACCAAGCTGCTTGCCTATTGTAGATTCACTCTTCCCAGTCTGGTGCAGGTCTACAATACTTTTCCTGGTGTCCTTCGAAAGCTCTTTGGTCTTGGCCATGGCGGAGTTTGGAGTCTGACTGTTTGAGGCTGTGGACAGGTGTCTTTTATACAGATGATGAGTTCAAACAGGTGCCATTCATACAGGTAACGAGTGGGGGACAGAAAAGCTTCTTACAGAAGACGTTACAGGTCTGTGAGAGCCAGAGATTTTCCTTGTTTGAGGTGACCAAATACTTATTTTCCACCCTAATTTACGAATAAATCCTTTACATCCTTTAATAAATCCTTGTCATCATTTTAAGTGGGGGAACTTGCACAATCATTTGCTGATTAAATACTTTTTTGCCCCACTGTATATTGTGGTCACAGACTACTACTCTTTGTATCCGGAAGTAGACTGCAAACAACAACAGCAGAGGCTGTAATCACCTCTATGAAAGCTGTATTTGCACGACATGGTGTGCCAAGTGAAGTTTTCACAGACAATGGACCACAATTCTCCAATATTAGGTTTGGACAGTTTGCCAAAGAATGGGACTGTGGTGGGGCGTGGTTTGCGGTGCCGTGCGGACGCACCTGCACGGCATCCGCAATCACGCCCGCCGTGTTAAAACACGGGGACTCAGGGGTTGGTGTGTGTGTGTGGTGTGACGTGAATTAAATAAAGTTGGCTCTGAACGTTGCTCCGTGGTCCCACCGTGCCTTATTCACGCCACATTGGTGCCGAAACCCAGGAGGCGGCACGGCGGGTCCGTATCGGAGCCAGGGAATGGAGGAGCTGGCCCGGAGGGTGGCCGAAATGGCGGCCGCCCAGCGGGAGCAGGCGGCAGAGGTGCGTCGCCAGCAGGAAGAGCTGCAGGACCGGTCCGAGCGCCACCTGGAAAGGATTGGGGAGCTGGTGGCGCTGCTCTGGGCCTGGGCGCCACCCCTACAAGTGTGTCCCGAGGACAGTGAAGCGGTGGAGCGGTGGAGGAGCCGCTCCAATCGGAGGCGGAGGACGAGGCGGGCGAGGGTCTACACCTGCCGGAGGAAGAGGAGTCGCTCCACCCAGAGGTGGACGAGGGGCTGTGCCTGCTGGAGGCGGAGGCGCAGTGCGGGGAGCCGCTCCAAACGGGAGTGGCGGAGGCGGTGGCGGAGCAGCTGTGCGAGGAGACGGAGATCCCTGCTCCAGGGCAGCCTGCGCAGCCGGAGTTGGAGGCAGAGGAGCGGGACAGCCCCGCTAAGCCGGGGGTCGGCGGGCTGGCTAGTCCAGCCTCGCTGCCACCAGTCGATTCTGCGCGCCTGACGTCTGCCCAGCCGCCTGGGTACAGGAGCTCACGGCCATGCCTGTGGGGCCGTGTCCGCTTGCTACGCGGCCGACCTCCGGACCAACTTCGCCGTTGCCGCTGGATGCGCGGGCGGCCACCAGAATGGACGCTTCCCCGTCGCTTGGGCTGGGGTGCCGATGTTTTGGGCCGAGTCTCGCCCCAGTTCGCGGGGGGGGGGGGAGTAGGTTCGGCCAGATTGCTCCCCGGCCTCAATCGGGCGATGGGGGTATGTGGTGGGGCGTGGTTTGCGGTGCCGTGCGGACGCACCTGCACGGCATCCGCACGGTACCGCAAACCACGCCCCACCACAGGGACTTTGTTCACACAACATCAAGCCCGCACTACCCACAATCTAATGGACTAGTGGAAAAGTCTGTCCAAACAGTGAAGAGGCTGATGAGTAAGGCGAGAGACAGTGGTGCGGACTTCTACCAAAGCCTGCTAGTATACCGCACAACGCCACTTGAGTGTGGTATGTCACCAGCACAGCTTCTTATGGGACGACGCCTGAGATCAAACCTGCCCATTCAGGATAATCTGCTTAAAACAAAAGAAGGAAACAGCGTGAAGAAGTTTAAGGAGCAACAAAAAGCAAAGCAGAAGTTCTATTATGACAGAGGAACAAAAAACCTACCTGAACTGCATGCTGGGGATCAAGTGAGATTCAAAGACAGAACCAACACATGGGCACAGAAAGCAACTGTTCTAAGGAAAGGCCAACCACGATCATACATCATTCAGACAGAAGATGGAGCTATGCTGAGAAGAAATCGCCGAGATCTTCTTAAGGGACCAGTAGTAGTGGAGCAGAGGTTGGAGGCTGCTGAACAACCCCAACACACACATGAGACACTATCAACTGAAACACCTATGCATACACAAGAACAAACACTGAGAAGATCTGTAAGACAAGTGAAGCCACCTTTGAGACTGATTGAACAGATGTAATGTGTTGACATGTTGTTTGGAAGATGATGTCATAGTATCTATGCAAGTTTCACTATGTTTGGTTACTAGTGTTGAATGGACCATAATTGTTGAAAACTACACTCTAAGAAATAAAATGTTGTATTTACTCCACCCAGTTATGTCAACCGGTTCCACACAACTGGGTTAGTGAAATATAAAATGTATGATACATTTAATTTGAACAAGAAATTTTAAGTACATCTGATAAGATTTGGATAATTAAATGCAAATCAAAAGAATCATGTTGTATTAGCTGAATATCATAATGTTGATATAACTAACCTTGTTGATTTAAATTGAGAAGACTAAATAAAACCTACTCAACCAAAACAAGCTGTACTTACTTTGAGAAATAACATGTTGTATTTACTCCACCCAGTTATGTCAACCGGTTCCACACAACTGGGTTAGTGAAATATAAAATGTATGATATATTTAATTTGAACAACAAATTTTAAGTAAATCTGATAAATCTACTCACCCAAAACACGCTCTACTGAAACTATAGGATTAAATCACTTTAACAGAATTGCAACTTAGTCTATTTAAGTTTGTAAATTAAATAAATCGAACACAAGTTTATTCAGTTAACCTAACTTTAATAACACTTTGTGTAAAACTTGTTGAAGCACACTTTGAGCAATTCAAATGCTTCTAGATCTTTTTCCCCAAACAATCTTTACATATATTCAAGTGCATTTTAGGTGCAGGAAGACAAGATACAGAATGTCATGTTAAACTGAAATTATTAAAACTGGAAAGTGTTATGATTCCAACATTTTTAACATTAACATGACTTAATTTAAACTTGATTGGGCTACAATGAAAAGCCCACAATACAGCCCTGCAAACAGCAGGTAGAAATTACTTTTGTGTCATTTTTGTCCATATTTAGAAAAATAACCTTTGCTTCAAAACTTAAACTGAAGTCCAAAGTTAGGAGCAGTCTTTTTCAGTGTAGTTGGATGTTGGTAAAGGTTCAAGAACAAAGAACGCAGAAAAGTGAAAGGCCTTGCAGAAGTTCTTGTGGCAATTCAAACTGAACAGTTTATGAAGTGCAAGGAGAAGGGTTCGAGAACCTTAAAGTTCAGTGTCCTCTATAGTTCACTGCAGGCTGTTTCACTCAAGCAGTTTGTTTTTCAGAACCTGCACCTTCATGGATAGGTTGTTCCCATCCAACTCCATCAGCACCTTCTGAAGAAATTCAAATGTGTATTTCAGGTGCTTTGGGTAGCTCAGATTTAGACTATAGATTTCAGGTGCTTTGGGTAGCTCAGATTTAGACTATAGATTAGTCTAAATCTGAGCCCTCCTGCTTGTGCCTGCTTGTGCCCTCCCAAGCAGGAGGGCACAACCCTTTGCCACATCACTAAGAGCTTGCAGCACAGTGCATCCTTCTATGATGACACCAATGTCCTCAGGTGTATCTGCAGAGTTTGCTCTCATGTCTGACAACATAGACTCCCAAAGTCAGCTGCTCTGTTTCTCTGCTTGCACCAAGATCCACATCCTTTAAATAAAAATTAAAAAAAGATAAGTTAATTGCGTACATATACATATGGACAAGTAAGTCCACCTTCCATTTCCAATCCCAAATTTAAAAAAGGAAAATAACTGATCGTTTTCCTTTTTTAACTTACCAAGAATTCCTTGAACAGGTCATCTGGCTTTTCATTTAAGTAGACACAGACAGCTTTCAGAATGCATTCCTGTCAAACATCAACGCTGGGATTCTGGTGGAGATAAGAACTCAATATGAGAGAAGTTTCCTATTTTGGTTCCTTTCAACCTCTTTACAAAACAAAGTCAAAAATATTAACACATAGCAGATATGTGATTAAGCAATGTTTCATAACTCACATCAGTGATGTGCAGTGAGGTTCATGATTGGTAAGGCACTGACTCCTCTGTGTCAGATTAACAAATATATGAACCCAAAAATCGAAGCTTTTCAATTTTGACATTACGTGAAAGCTTTCATTTTTGCTTTAATCAATTCTAGATTGTTCAACAATATATTTAATAATTGTGCCCCTAAAAATATTAAAATTAAATAGAAGATTAGAACTGGGCAATATGGACTTAAAATCCTATCATGACATTTTGTGGATAACAATAAGTCTGTGAAGGTTCACAGTCATCCAGGTCATCGTAGTCTAAGGAGCTTGGAAAGAAAAGTGAAGCTTCTTCAGTGAAGATTTCTGACACTAAACCAGAAATCAACATGGAGTCGAATTCTTTCAAACAATGTAGCAACTTAATTGATGCACATTTCTAAAATACACTACACATTCATTTCATTCTTCAAACTACAGGATCGCTGGCGCTCCCAGTGGTCATTACTGATGTCAGGGAGCAGGTGCGGTAGATGGGAGTAATTTTAAAACTGTCGGTCTTAGTAGGCAAGTCTCATCTTAACAAGAATCGCAAAAGATTTTGGAAAATTACACCGAAGCAGGTTCAACAATATTTGTTAAATGTTTTCATACTTCTAACATGTGAGAGAGGTATACAAGCTAGAGTGTTAAAAAATTTGCCAGGCATCATTTGTTTAAAAAAAATGCAAAAGTATTCCCGAAAGTGTCAGATGTGTATTAGTTAGTATACATTAATCAAATTTGTCATCCTTAAATTGTTGAACTTACCAAATAATCCTCAGATGGCGATGGATTCTATCCAGGATGCTAAGCATATGCAAGTCTCAGTTGAAAATGGCGGATGATCAAACTTCCACACTGCACATGTGCAAACTCAGAAGTACGGAGAGCCTATTAGGACAATCCTCTTTAAATTAAAGTGCTCTTCATTTTAAATGAACTTTTTACATTGGATTTAATTTACTGCATTTTGTTGTATTGAAATATTATGTTGTTAATTAAATTCAAAACAACATACTTGTGTTTAAAGTTAAAAATCAATTGGTGGCATTAGTTTTAACATGAAGCATTTACATAATGCTACCAACATCAGTGTGTCATTTCTTAGAGTGTAGTTGTGTTGTTAACGTTACTTTGACAAAGCCTGGTTTAACAAGTAAAAACAACAAATAGAGACTGTTTGTGTTTGTGAAAGTAGGTATGTTATTTTATTGAAGGAAGATGTAATGATAACAGCAAATCCTTATTTGCCTAGTATCATGTTTTATGTTGTTAATACTCCTAGACTGTAGGGGGAGCTAGAGAGCAGAGGGAGTTACCTCGGAGTAGACTGTGATGGCGAAGATTTGTTTACATGTGAACCACAGTTCGATAAAATACCTTCTCTTCAACTAATGGTGTCATTCTTAAGAACCCACAACAACATAAAGAAACAAGACAACCTGAACATAACACAACATGGCGACAGACAACTGCAAATACCACGCTCACCAACTTACATCTTTCGCCATAACACCCATACTCAATACTGCCTGGCTAACCCTAGAACAAATTCTACACCACATTTTCTGAAGGTGCAGGTTGCCACTAACATAACATACACTTATAGTGCTACTTAACATACTAGCATTCTGCAGATGATACACTGACGCTCTAAGGAGCTTGGAAAGAAAAAAAACATCTGGACTTCTTTAAGTTGCTTGAAGACGTTTCACCTCATTCAAGAAGCTTCTTCAGTTCTACGGTCAAATGGTGGATATTTAAGCCCTGTTGGAATATCCCTCCAAGAGGGACAATGGAATGGTAAATGGCCTGGATTTGTATAGCGCTTTTCTAGTCCCTAAGGACTCCAAAGCGCTTCACACTACATTCAGTCATTCACCCATTCACACACAGGCGATGGCAAGCTACATTGTAGCCACAGCTGCCCTGGGGCGCACTGACAGAGGCGAGGCTGCCGGGCACTGGCGCCACCGGGCCCTCTGACCACCACCAGTAGGCAAACATGGGGTTAGTATCTTGCCCAAGGATATTTGGCATGCAGTCAGGAGGCAGCCTGGGATCGAACCACCGACCTTCTGATTAGTGGCTGACCTGCTCTGCCGCCTGACCCCCTACTGATCCTCTATCTAATCACACAAGCCAAGTTGTGAAAATGGGTGTAGGTCACAATCAGCCAAGGTTTCAGGTGAGCTCATTGTGAAACCTAGCCCCACCCTATCATGTGATTTCCTGAGGTCAGATGGCCCAGGATGTGAATGGGCGTTAAGGCGTCTGGGAAGGGATCTCAAAACTGGATTATAGATGGCAGACAGTTGGTGTCGTAAACCACCACCTCTGTTCAAAGATGGTCGCTCACAATGGAAAGAGTGACCTTTGTCCTTTAGATGCAGATGGACCGCCGAGTCTTGTCCCGTAAAGGTGGCTCTTCTATGTTGTTGTGTTCCTTCTTTTTTCCTTCAGACTTAGAGGGAACATTTTCTGCCCGGTCTTGTGAGGTCCTGATTAGTCCAAGTTTTTGACTCCCACCACCCTCTGAAACACAGAGGACGTACTGGTCCATGTGTGAGGGCTTCCAGTAAACTTCCGGTAAAACTGACACTCATTACAACAAAATACCACAAAATGACATCGTCACAATCATCTCAAAACGAGGTCGAACAGTTGTTACTCAACTTATGGGAGTTTTAGAACCACTTTGGTAACATAAAAGTAGCCAATGATGAAAAAACTGGATTAATAGAGAAGACACTGCAGTTTGCGTCTTGCTCAGGCTGGAGCTCATTTATGTCTGAACTGCGCAGACATAAATACTGCGCATGCAGTAGTTGCACAGCAATGCAAGAGCACCATCTACTGACATAATGAGGTACAACCGCGGTAAGGAAATGCAAGGGGGGGGAGGGGAGTCTTTTCCTGGGATAATGGTAACCTTTGCTCTGCATAGAGGTTTTGGCATTGGTCCTCTGGGATTTTACAAACTTACAAAATAGTTAGTGTAGCAAGATGTTATATGTTAGGTTTTGTATTGTTGATTGTCATTTATGCTTAGAAATATTTACTTATGTATGCTTAGAGTTTTATAATTAGTTTTAGATTGGTAGAGGTTTGATCCTTAATAGTCTGCAAACTTTGTGTGCACACCTACATCCTGGGAGCATGGGAAGAGGTCGTACCTTGTCTTATTGTTTTATGGTCGGATAAACGTGGCTATATCTGTTTTATGCTAAGTGCCTTTTGTTTAGATGAACTGCTAGACTTCCAGACCAGCAGGTTTAGGGAAGTCATTTATGGGGTCACACTCTGACCCCACACACACACACACACACACACAGGCAAGGTACTCTTTGTTTGTATGTAGACGTCATATGTTAATGACCCTATGCATATTCATGTAACCACAATAAAAGGAGTGCTATGGGGAACCTGGCTGAGAGTCTGACGGAGGTCAAGTGGTGGGACGATACTTGGCTCCAGGCAGGTCTCCCTCATGCATGAGTAACACGAAGAACTTTGCCTACTTGGTGTTCAATGCTTTTGCTGTGTAATTATATTGTCTTCAACGTTCCAGCGAATAGGTTCAAGCTACAAACCTATCCTTATATTTCATACATTATGTATGTAAGTTGTGCCATCTCTTTCAAGTCCTTTGGCACTGACATTCTGCATCTTAAAAGAGTTTACAAAAAAAGAGTTTACATCAAAAGTATCTATTTGTTTTATGGTCCTGCTGTAAGGAGAAAATCAGTGGGTTTGTGTTGTGTCTGTTATTCAGACAGTAGGGATGTGACGTTAAAGCACTTTAAATGCTGTACGTAATGTCGTGACTTTCAGAAAAATGGTACGACCGATGACCTCTCAACCAGCCAACTAACCAACCAACTAAACCTTTACAACAACTCAGTTGTTTAGCACACTCACAGGCGCCTCTAGAGGAGCAGTTCCTCTACTATGGTCTCTTTTATTTTATTTTCTTGTCCACATTAGCCTGTAGTTGCCTGACAGACATTAATTTTCTCATCACAAACACTTCTCCATCTTTTGACATTTACATGACATTTTGCCCTGCAGTTTGCAAATTTTCATCCCCAGAATTTTGAGGTGATGGAAATACATTTGCACAAGCCATCCTCAAATTGTACATATTTCTCACCTCCGTGAATGACAGTGACACTGCAATTTAACTTGTCAACATGCGAAGGACATATACAACTGCCTTCAGTGAGAAATGTCAATCATGATGACGACCTGCTTTATTCCGTTTTTAATTAACTGTTGGTCCCTGCCTCAGAAACCACTCAAAACCCCAGGACCATCACTGAGCTGTGTGATGATGACAGTGTAGAGACAAGCTACTCTGTTTTATGTTCATGGCATGGTGCTCACTGACCCAGTGAAGCTTTTGTGAATTAAATACATCAAACACTAGCACTGGATGTTGTTTCTTCACTTTACATTCTACTCTGGAATTGCTTTGTGACAGAAAACTTAATGATAGAACTTAATGATTCTGTCATTGCTAATTTATGATGGACACAAATACACATTTTAATCAAACCACATCAAATTTAGGTGGTAAGGCCACAAAATCCCAAGGACACATGAGCTGAAATCAACATATAGGCAGACATTTTCCACAAGACACTGTAGTTTTTGTGTCAAAAGTTTGCATCGTTGATTTAAAAGATGCTATAACAAAATAGAACATTTGTCAGAATTGATTTACAAAATTAAAAAGCTACAAAACAGTGAGAAAAAAAAGACATAAGTTCCATTTTGCTGCAGAAGCAGTGCACATAAACACACTTTTATTTTTAACCTTTTTATCCGAAAGTTGCACTCATCACTTTTACCAGCACTCACTGGCAGGGCTTTTATATGCTTAGCCTTTAATCTGGCAACCAAGGGGATTGTTATAAATTCCTACCTTCCCCTTTTGAGTGTTCTCTCTATATCACAACAATATTTTCTGCAGCACTTGAAGGCAGAATCATCACGGCTGGAAGAGAACTGAACTGTTTTTCCATGATGGTTCTTAATAATAACAGAAAAATACAAACGTGATGAAAGCTTTCCTTGAAGTCTGTTTAAAAATAACAGGTACATGAGCTCAATTTGACAAAGCACCAAACTTAATAAAGAATTCAGGCTACAAAGTGAGCAGTTAGTTTGCACTTGATCCTACTTCCACTTTTAAATAATCGAAGATGGGACGAATCAATAATGCATAGTTTTCTGGTGGGTCTCTGCAGGCACTCAGCAGCGTGTTTCTGCCCAAAGAACAGCTGACAGCAGCATAAACAACACTTGCTGTATCTGAGGGAAAAGGTTGACAGTGTTGCCCTTTCCATGACTGTACGTGATAGAATGGTGAGTGAGTGTATGAGAGAGGCTTTGTGTGACCTTAGCAGTTTGTGATTTAAGTGTTGGTCTCTATGTGTACCTGTATGTGTGTCCATGTAGCCTGATGAGTTTCTGTTGGCCTTTGGTGAGTGCAGCGAGTGTCTGATAAAACATTCCAACTCACAGCACAAGCCACAAGAGCGTGTTCCTTCCTAAAGTGAATGATATGTTTTGCAATTTTAAAGAAACTGATCCAGACTAGGACCAACATTTCAAGGGTTTTCTGCAAATAGTCCACGTCTCTGCCAAATTTCACAAAGTTTGGCTTTGTGGCTTTTTACTAATCTTTTCGATAAACAGACAAACAAACAGAAAGCCTTAGCGTTGGCTCTGTTCTTTACAGAAAAGTAATCTAGCATACTGACATCAGTCAGGAAAACCTTTGAGCATTTTACACTGAGAAAAAAAGCGCATAACTATCTTTGTTTTAATGTTAGCTACACAATGTTAGCTACACAATGTTAGCTACACAATGTTAGCGTGTCTTTCACATTTGTGACATTATAGCTCAGCCTCGCGGCAAAATGTGAATAATGTTTGTTTAATGAATTTAAATTGTTTCATTTGCTCATTTGCTAGGTTTTTCTTGATTTACCGGTCAATCTACGTCCCTACCCTCACCTCTGGTCACTAACAAAACGTGACAAAAGCATGGATGCAACACTCAATCACAGATTTTTTTTTAGAGGAGTGGACAATAAAATGAACGTGAGTGAAGAGCTACTTGACCTCCAGAGCCTTAAGGGCCAAACAAGAAGAAACAGATTTATTTGCTGCTGTGCAAAAAAGTCACTGCTATTATTGCGGATGGCGCACCTGCCATGGCTGGGGAGAGAAATGGATTAAGAACCCTAGTCTGTAACAAAGTCAGCAAATAAGGAGGTAGAGCTATAAAACTCAACTGTATTATTCACCAACAAGTACTCTGTGCTAAACATTTAAAATATGACCATGTTATGAAACCGGTGATAAATAGCTGCAGCTGGAACTCATTGAGCTGCAGTGTGACACCGAGTATCGCATGCTTGTGCGAGAAGACATTCTTGGTCATGAAAATGACCAAGAACCGTGTGAGGCGGAGATTAAGGCTGTTTAACTCCTCTCTGGAGGGGAGAGGGAGGGGAAACAGGAGGACAAAGGAGGGGGGAACAACTAAGCTGTAGTGCCTCTTCACCTCACTGTACAATACCTTGTGCAATACTTTTTGTAAATAGTCAACAGTGCAATAGACTCAATACTTGAAATGTGCAATTCACTTGTATTTTTATTTTTTATTCCTATTTATTCTATTTATCCCCTTTGTATATTTTATTTATATTTGTCTCTGTATTTATATGTGTGTGTGTGTGTGTGTGTGTGTGTGTATATATATATATATATATATATAACAATTCTGTAACTGTAACTTCGGTCGTTGCTGTGCTTTTTGGAAGTCGAATTTCCCAGAGGAACCCACCCGAGGGATTAATAAAGTTCTATCTTATCTTATCTTATCTTATCTTATCTTAAGTGACTCTCACTTGTGTGACATTTTGCTCATCAAAACCGCTGTTTTTGAGCTAAACCCAAGGCTGGACTGGAACAAAAAATCGGCCCGGGCATTTTGACTAGAGACCGGCCCACCAGGATAAAGATTGAAAATGTGACGTCATTCAGGGGTAAAACCGCAAAGAATTCTGGGAACTTGTGGCAAGAGGTACTAGCGCACGCAGGCTTTCAATTGAACTCAGTTACAAAGCGATAAAAAGAAACCCAAAAAATGGCAAGAAGCTGTTGTATTATTAACTGCAATAGCCGGTCGCATGACAGCCACGGGAAGCCGACGGGTAAAGAGATCGTTTTTTTTTTAATCGGATTACGTTGTTGAAGAGAATTTTTTTAAGCCATGTTTCCGAAGTAAGAACCGACGGATGGTCTGGATATACCAAATATAACGTCTCAGAACACTCCAGCTCACATGTTAGTCTGCTCCAAGCATTCCCACAAAGGTCAGAGTTTTGTAGTAGTTAATACGTCATTTTTCTTAACATAATTGGTGATATAGGTTACAAGCAAGTCTGGCGCTGAACAGAAATTGTCGCGCTATGCTCCTTTATTTATTGTGCATAAATAGTGAATTGTCCTGACACAATATTGCATTTTGCTTCTGTTATTACCATGGTACATTGACAAAAACATATACTTTTATTCACAGGATAAAACAGTTGTTTTGTATCACTAATTGTCCAGTGCGATTACAACATACAATATTATTGTCACTGCTACATTTCTGTAACACGTACCAGAAATTATTTCCACTACTAATTAATTACCGTTGAGCTCAAAGGTTATATTAATAAACGGTTAACGAATGTGTATTTATGACAACGATTTGTGAGACTGGTAAACTTACCTTTGAAAGTAAAATCTCAGCCCACACAAATATATCAACAACAGTGATCACAAAACGGTGTATAACTGAACACAGTAGTGCAATTTTTAACCAGGTCTTCCCATTAACACCTGACCTGTCCAGAGGGTCAGTCAATGAGCTCGTCAATAGCTTCAATGCTAACATGTTAAATGTAATGGACACTATTGCTCCCATTAAGGTGAAGGTTATCTCTGGAAGGAAAAAGTCTCCATGGAGAAACTCCACACTGGTGAAAAATGAAAAAAGAGAGTGTAGGAAAGCTGAGCGCAGATGGAGAAAAACAAACCTCCAGGTTCATTATGACATTTATAAAGAGAAACTTCACAATTACAATTTACAACTGAGGAATGCAAGGAGGTCCTACTTCTCTGACATCATCACTAAAAACAGCCATAATGCTCGGGTCTTATTTTCTACAGTTGACAGGCTAACAAACCCCCCTGTGTCAGTGGCAGCTGAACTTCATTCGACCATGGCCTGCAATGACTTTGCCAAATTCTTCACTGAAAAAATCCAAAAAATTAGACAAGCAATTGGTACATCAACAGCAGATCCAGGATATGTACTGTGTCCACCAAAAAACTGTTTAAACACCATGAAACAGTTTCAACCTATTAACAGCAAAGACCTGGAGGACATCTTAGGTAAACTGAACTCCTCCTCCTGCTGTTTAGATGTCCTGCCAACAAGTTTTTTCAAAAAGGTCTCAAAGACTTTAGAGTCAGACCTGTTACAGATCGTCAACTTTTCTTTATTATCAGGTGTGTTTCCAGAATCACTAAAAACTGCTGTAATCAAACCTATACTGAAAAAGGACAATCTTGACAAGACACAAATGAACAACTACAGGCCGATCTCAAATCTCCCGTTTTTAAGTAAGATCATTGAAAAACCAGTTTCTCAACAGTTCAGTTACTTCTTAAAACAGAATAATTGCTACGATGCCTTCCAGTCAGGTTTTAGACAGAACCACAGCACTGAAACCGCTCTGACCAAAGTGTTTAATGACATATGTCTGAATACAGACAGTGGAAAAATGTCAGTCCTAGTTTTACTGGATCTCAGTGCAGCATTTGATACAGTTGACCACAACATATTACTCAAACGACTGGAGAACTGGACAGGTCTTTCAGGAACTGTACTAAACTGGTTCAAAACATACGTAGAAAACAGGAAATACTTTGTATCAATAGGTAACTTCACATCTGAGCAGACAAGTATCACATGTGGAGTTCCCCAAGGTTCCATCTTGGGACCCCTTCTGTTTAACATCTACATGCTCCCACTGGCACAGATTATAAAGAACAACAAAATAAACTACCACAGCTATGCAGATGACACACAAATATATATCACAATGTCACCAGGAGACCGAGGCCCTGTACAGGCTCTTGGTAAATGCATTGAGGAAATCAATGACTGGTTGTGCCACAATTTTCTCCAGCTAAACAAAAACAAAACTGAGGTAATAGTCTTTGGCGCCAAAGAAAAACGATTACAGGTCACCAGAGAACTTCAATCTATACATCTAAAAACCACAAACCAGGCGAGAAATTTGGGTGTAGTGATGGATGCAGCCCTAAACTTAGAAAAACACATTAAGACAATAACAAAGTCAGCTTACTATCACCTCAAGAATATATCAAGGATAAAAGATCTGATGTCTCAACAGGACCTGGAAAAACTAGTCCATGCATTCATCTTTAGTAGGCTTGATTACTGTAACAGCATCTTTACAGGTCTACCTAAAAAATCAGTCAGACAACTACAGCTCATTCAGAACTCTGCTGCTCGAGTCCTCACTAAGACCAAAAAAGTGGACCACATCAGTCCAGCTCTGAGGTCTTTACACTGGCTGCCTGTCCGTCAGAGGATAGACTTTAAAGTTCTGATGCTGGCCTATAAAGCTCTGAATGGTTTAGGACCAAAATACATCAATGACCTCCTGACCCAGTATGAACCATCCAGATCCCTCAGGTCATCTGGATCCGGTCTTTTATCAGTTCCAAGAGTCAGAACCAGACACGGAGAAGCTGCATTCAGCTTTTATGCTCCTTATATCTGGAACAAACTCCCAGAAAGCCTCAGATCAGCTGAAACACTCAGTTTATTTAAATCCAGGTTGAAGACTCACCTGTTCTCAGCTGCATTTGAATAAAGCACCAAATCCACACTTTAAGCTTAAATTTCAAAACTTACATTTAACTACTGATTTTATCTACTGTTCTGATTTTATCTGTTTTGATTTTATATACTGTTGTTTGTTTGTTTGTTTGTTAATTAGTTAGTTAGTTTATTTGCTTGTTTTAATCAATTTTAAATCATGCTTTTTATTTGTTCTTGTTTCTAATGTCTCTGTAAAGCACTTTGAATCACCTTGTTGTTGAATTGTGCTATACAAATAAACTTGCCTTGCCTTGCCTTGCCTTGTTCGTACGATGGTCTTTCATTCTACACGGTGCATTTCAAGGTCCTGTACCCATCCGTCAGTAAACTGTACCTGGGCTTGTTGCAGTGACCTGAAGTTACTAAACTTCATGAGTGTATGCACTCACTGCAAGAACCGTATAATTATAAATCTGAGCGTGGTGAAAGTTGGGCAGCACGCTAACGTCTTTTGTCCACTCTGTGTGCTCGTAAGGGTCTGACCCTTTCACTCCTTTGATTTTTCCTTGTATCTTTTCTTTGTCTTTTCGTCGAGTCTGTCTTTGTACGGACCGGCATTGTTCTCCTTTTGTTTTGTGCATTCCTTTTTTGTGCGGCAAAGAAAAAACAAGAAGGTATTGGAACCGGAGAATTAACGTTTTGCGGTGCTGCAAATGCTTGCATTTGATGCGGTACTTGGATTGTTTTGCCACTAATTCCCGGCATGCAATGCGCGGAAATCACGTGATTGCTAAACAAGGGGGAGGGTGCATCCGGCCTCCTCGGCTGTAATTGGTCCAGCCCAGAGTCGATCATGACCAATTGGCCAATCCAACACCTTTCATTATATATACCCTTCCTAAAAAAATAAAATAAAATAAAAAATAAATCCATCGGCCCATAAAAACAAAAAATCACCAGCGGCCCACCGGGCAAATGCCCGGTGTGCCCGATGGCCAGTCCAGCTATGGCTAAACCTGGGCCATTTACTTCAGTCAAGGTTTAATTATCACCCTTCACATTAGTGCAGGCAAGTTATTTGTTTAGTTTTTTAGTCTTTTTTCGTCGTTGTTGTTGTTTCAATTAACACTCAAACCAGGTCTCCTAAACCCTACAAATTAAATAATAAAATCAAATTCGGTCCGGCAGCCGGTTTTTCAATTTCGTATCTTTGATCAGAGTTAAAAATTGAAATAATAAAAAACACATCCATTTTTGGTTTTGATGTTTTGTACTTTTGAATATGTTAACTCTTAATGTTATTTTCCTGTTCACATGTTTTGAATTTAGATGTTTAATTTTTCTTCATTTTGTGTGTTTTTCAAATACATGATTTTGGTAAAAACGTTTAATAATAAATGATTCATAATAAAAAAAAATCATAATAAAATTTGTGTGTGAAAAAAGGGGGAAAAAATTATAAAGTCGTTCATTTGCATTTAATGTTATTGGTTCAAAATATTTCAGGCTGAATGGTCGGCCCCCACACATTCTCACCTTCCCAAATCTGGCCCTCTTTGCAAAAAGGACACCCCTGGCTTACGCTGCTGCCCCTGTGACCCTAGATAAGCGGAAGAAGATGGATAGATGGTTTCATTTGTGTTTTTGGACACTAGAAAGCAGTGGTGGTGTGGAAAGCCACTTTCTACACCTTCATATTTTTAAATATGTGACATACTGGTGACCGGTCCATGGTGTATCTGACCTCTCACCCTTTAGCAGCTGGGATAGGGACTGAAAACTCTGCGACCCTGAACTGGATAAAGGGTTAAGAAATTGGATGAAATGTATTATCAAATAAATTTATCAACAGGCAGATGTGATTATGAGGGTGGAAAAGGAAAAGAATTTTTCTTATTTTCTTTGTTATCGTAAACAGTTGTTTTTGTCTTTTTGCATGAATTACAATTTTGAATACACCTCCATCAAAGAAGCTATTTTGTGTGCCACAGTCCTTTTGCACAAGCTGGCGTAATGTGTGAGAATTTCATCTGTGCAGCCAAGCAAGGAACAGAAAGAAAGGAAATTATACAGTGTGACAGAAGAATATGAAAGGTTAAAATGAAAAGGCAATCAATCAAAAAAGACACTTTTGCATTTATCACGGTGAGGTGAAGGTACAACGTGGAAGACTGCGCATGCTGAGACAATATTTTCTTTCCTTCTCCTAAAGGTACGTACCCCTGAAGTGTTCCTAAACATTATCAGTTTGAGACACAAAGACTAAAATAGCCACTAAGTCTCATGTTGCATGTATACGGCACTTTTTAATTTTTTGTTTGTTTGTGAAGAGGGAATTAAAGATAAACAGTTAAATACACTCACCAGACACTTCATTAGATACACATTGTCAGTACCAGCTGTTGAAGCAGCTAGGAGTAGCCATAATCTGCCTCTTTAACTTAACTTGCTTTTAGCCCAGCAACTAGCATAACCAAAACCACCATGGTAGGCACCTACCAGTGAGGATTATGCACTGTTCATGAAAGCTAACAAAGGGATTGCTGGCAACTCTTCAATGATTTGAAAAAGAAAAGCTCAGTGCTGTCCAGCTGTAATGTGTGTTGACAGGGCACACAGATAGTCCAAAAAGTTAGTCTTGTTCAGTGCAAATCTCCATGTGAGTGAAGTTGCCCCCCCCCCCCCCCCCCTTCTTCAAATCCAACAAAAGTGGTATCAAACGTTTGTGCTACGTTTGTGCTGGTTTGTGCTGCAAAAATTTTCATTTGTGCTGCTATCATTTTAAAGATATTAATAAAAATTTCTAGAGGTCATCAGAGTTCAACCAGCCTCTCCACATTGATGGAATCAAACAAAATTGATGTCAAAGGCTTGTGCTACGTTTGTGCTGCAAACATTTTCGTGTGTGCCGCTATCATTTTAAAAATATTAATAAAATAACATCTTCATACGTGCTTAATCATCCAGGTACGTAAATCCCAAAAGGTTGATTCTGTTCATCTGGACATTTTCAGTGGGATAAACGTATGGAATCAGAACAATGCCACCTTGAAACAAAACCGAAAAAAATATTGAAACCGAAAAAAAATATTGTAACTGAAATAAATGTACTGAAAAATCTTGTATTGAAACCGGAAAAAAAAATTGATAGTGAAAAACAATCAATTGAAACTGTAATTTTTTTGTTTTCGCTTACAATTTTTTTTTTCAGTTTCAATCCATTTTTTTTTTTCGGTTTCAATCCATTTTTTGGTTTTAATCCATTTTTTTCGGTTTCAATCCACTTTTCGGTTTCATATGGAAGCCTGTTTCCGCCACTAAAAAAAAAAAAAAAGATCCATGAAATTTCGAGTTATTTTCTCGAAATTTCGGGTTATTAACTCAAAATTTCAAGTTAGCGCTGCCAATAAGAAATCTATGTGGCTGATGTCATTTCCTTGTTACCCAGAAGGATATGATAACTGGATAAAAGGTATACAAAAACAGTGTGACATACAAAGTTGAATAGAATGCAACGTGAGGGTTAACCAAAGGTACCTATAAGGTTTCTGTTACACGCTAATGACACCTGTTACGTCTGATGAAACAGACGTTTTGCTGAAAGCATGCGTAATAAGTGTACAACACTATATAAAACAAAATCACAAATCACCCAAAACAGGGAATATGACTGACAACTATATAAATAAGGAACAAAACCAATAAAACTGTAACCAGACAACTGAGAAAATGTGGGATTGACTGTATTGTGATGCTGATTGTAGTTACAGTGCAAATGGACACTTAAAAATGCAGTTCCCACTTCTCCACCATAGTCAGAGCTCATAATGTAGGTAGGCACAGATACTTTGATGATAATATGGTGGCTTTATAATAGGTAATTTTAATTTACATCCTTCCTTACAGCATGGGAGACTTGACTGAATTCTTGAAACAAAGAGAAGTCTCTGAGGAAATTATACAGACCTTGGAGAATGAGAAGGTACTTAATTCCAACAAGATACTGGTTGAAATGCAACTTTTCCTCATTGTTCTTAAGTTAAAAATAGGATTGTATTTTCAAGGCTGGTATTTTTAATAAATCAAATTATTTTTCCATCTTTAGATTGATGCCAGTGTCATAAGTCTAATGACAGATGAGGAGCTGAAGACTTATTTGCCATCATACGGTGATCGTCTAGCAGTATTTGGATTTTGCAGACGTAGGGGCAGCAGCCGCAAGTCAGCGCTTTTTGAATGGCTGAAATCCAAACTGTCCAAAAGAAAATTATCTGAAGAGGATGGCAGTAGCACACGGCAAGAAGAACATTCCCAAACAACCCAAAAAAGAAATGCTCTGAAGAGAAATAGAAAAATAGAAATAGGATGGATGCATTATGATGAAGACACTGAGGTTTTCAAGCAGGTTAGAGCTAGATGAGGAGGAGGAACAAGAAAAATAGGCATTTGCAAGGATGCCAAGAAAAGGGACATATTACAGGTTGCAACAGGCCTGTTCTTTCCAGATGGAGGAAACATTCCAGGGGCCCTTAACAGATTTTGACTGTGATCTGAAGGATTATCAAGAGATGATAGTCCATGATGCATTGACAGTAGGAGAACTTTATCATGTTACAAAACTAAATATCCTCAGGTTCTACCTCACCACAAAGAAAAAACAAAATGACAGCCTTCAGAGCTCCAACCCAGGTTTGCATCCATCTTCAGAAATTGAAGTCCTCAAAACCAAACCTCTTCTTTTACTGTCACTACAGTCCAAACATCTGCTCCATTTGAAACAATCAGCCATGATGTGACATACATTGAAGACACTCCAAACGATAACCTTCCACAATCTTCCACGCAGTCTCTAAGTGCTAACACTTCTCACAGCAGTGACATTATTTTTGTTGGCCCCTTTTCTGACAGTGAGCCAATACATTTGGATGACACCCTGATTTTTTCTCCACAACCTGGTCCATCCAGTGAGACAGTGAGGAGAGTAGTGGTGGTCCACAGAGGGCAGGTAATGTCAGAGCTCATTTCACATTTTAGTGATAAGGACCTTGAAGATGTCGACATCAAAATCCAGGTCTTACTGCCTGATGGAACACCTGAAATGGCCCATGACGATGGGGGAGTTGTGAGAGATTGTCTTTCAGAATTCTGGAAAGAATTCTATGACCAGTGCACCACTGGAAACGTTTACAAGGTGCCCTTCATAAGGCATGATTTTGGGCAACCGGAGTGGGAGAGTGTGTGCAGAATCATTGCATTTGGATGGGTTAGAGAGAAATATCTGCCTGTGAAAATTGCACCTGCCATTCTGGAACAAGCTGCCTTTGGATATGTAAAGAGTGATATTGTGGAGAATTTCTTTAAGTTCATGCCTGACTCTGAGCGTACAGTGTTAGAGGCGTGGCGATCAGACTTTAGCACCGTGGACCAAGAAGAACTTATAGACATACTTGATAACCACAGCTGCAGAAAGATACCAACAGCCTGCAATGCCACTGAAGTCCTATTGGAGCTTGCACACAAAACACTTGTCCAAGAGCCTGCCTATGTTATTGAACAGTGGGCAAGAACACTCAGCACTGCATGGGAAAGCCTTTGTGATTTATCTTCAGTTTATGAAACCCTCCAACCAACTGTGAGAAAAGCTCCCAAGTAAAGAGTGATATTGTGGAGAATTTCTTTAAGTTCATGCCTGACTCTGAGCGTACACTTTCCCTGAAACAATGACGGCTCACCAGAAGCTCATTATCTGACTACATATGTGAAGAATACTGAGAAGGAACATTTGTGTTTGTTCCTCAGGTTTTGCACAGGTTCAGATTTACATCTGGGAAAGAACATCATCATTGGGTTTAACGAACTGGAGCTGTCGATAAATTATGACATATTGCATATATCTCCTACATATTTTATCATCGTGCACACATTTTACAGTTTACAAGTCAGGTTTTACTTGTCATTGTATTTTATTACAGTTATGTTTGTACAGTTCTGTTTAGCCATCTGGGTTATGGTGACTTTTGCTCAATTGAATGGCCATAAGGCACACCTATATGCTTTTATTTTGGATTTCTGTGAAATCAGCAATTGCTTAGCTGAAGGTTGATTATTAGTTGGCTTTTCCTGATTTTTGTAATGGAAAAAAACCCTTGTTTATCATAGCCCCCTTTTTTAAAACTGCACAGCCAATGGGGTAGTTATTTAAAAGATATTTTCCTATATTTCTGTTTTCATGATTGAGCCTAATGTATTTGCTTCATAGTGGTTTTAGACCACACGTTCTTATTCTTTAATTGTAGGATATTGTTATCAGATCTTGCCATATTATCCTCAATCTCTTTTTATTGTCCCATTCTGTTTGTATTTTTAATAATAATTGAATTTTTGCACAACATATTGCATATTTTTGTTGAGTGTATTGTCGTACTTTTTCCAAGTCTTGTGCTTGCAATTAGATTTTTATAAGAATACTTTAAGGGTTTTTGTGTTACTGTAAATACAGTACAGTTGTTATTTTGTTTTAAGATAAGATGATGGCAGAAGATCTGTGTTTTATAATAAAGTGTTCAATGAGACAAATTACATCTTTCATTTTGGTAATTTCTGGGTTTTTATTATTCTGAGCCGCAATCTGAAAAAAAACATAGGTCCATAAATCTCACTCAGTTAGGTTATCCATATGCTAAAAACTATATAATTATACTGCCCATAATCAGGAAAACAGTCGGTATATATAAAAAGTCTCAGCAGTGAAAATTGACAGTGAAAAAAAAATTACTGCTACATAACCAGATATTTCAAAACATCAATAATTACTTAAATAAAAAGAAAGATGAAAAAGCATATTTACAAAAAGTTGAAATCATAATTCCAAGGTGACATGCGCTGCATATCCTCCAAATAGCAGGTCTAACTGACATTATGTGTAAATATGTTTTAATAATAAGTCTTTTAAAACAAAAAATTGGTTTGTTAATTGAAATAAACCATCCAAAAAAAAAACCCTCCAAAAATTAAATACAATTTTTATAGCCTTTTTCACTGTTTGTGAAATACATTTTCAGGCCCTCAAAACCCATGTATGTGTGCCCCAAAAACGACAACCATCCATAAATTAATAACTTATAAAATTTTACAGTTTAAATATGAAAATACAGCATTTAAAAAAGTGTCTTTTGGGGTGATATTTGTTGCAGACAGCAAATGTAGCAAAATTAAAACCAAACAAAGGGGGGAAAAGGCCTAAATATCCCTAGATGTCCCTGAAGGACAAGGGTCAAAGAATGTGTTTTTGCCACCTCAATCAAATGCATAACGATGTCTTACCTTTAAGGCAAAAGCTCCAACTCAGTAAGCATCAACTGCCTTAGCTTTACATACAGATCCACTGTATGAAACACATCATCTGAGAAGTCCAGGTTATGTTCTGACATGAGTTCTACACAGAGATGAAAGACATCCTCTTCACATGGAAAGTCTTTGAACACGCATTCTTCAAGGCAGGCTTCAACTTTGTCCATATTGACATGTTTGAGACAGTCCCTCGCGCCATAAATGTCTGGGAGGGCATACATAAAAGATGGTCGCTATGAGGACTTTGGGAGTTGTGGACTGTGGTCATTCCAGGCCTAAGCAACTTCATTTAATTCTTCCTAGATGAAAACAAAATGCACAAAAGAAACATTTTCAGGCATACAATATGAAAATGTTAATGTACAAAAGCACAACTAACTTCTACATTGATTTTCATTAACACCATTAATGTAGCTTTGAGCTACATTAATGATATCTATCTGTATATATACACATACCTATATACATTGTGGGATTATAATATTATTTTATGACATGTTAGACCCTTAATTAAAGATTATGAATTATTATGTAGTTTTAGTTTGCATTATTCTCCTGAATTAGAAGAAGGTGATAACTATTGCATTTGTTAAACTGATTTGCATTACATTAGACTGCTGATTTATTGTGAATGAATGATATTGTTTTATGATGCATTATACTGCTGAGTTATAAGAAATACTGTTCGCAGAAAGTCATCGCCTTATTTGTCTGATTAGAAGAGAACAGAACATACTGGAGAGGTTTTCTGCCCCATCTCAGCAGGAGCAGAGGTCGTAGCTTAGGCACCGTGTGAGAGAAAGAATGTGAATGTTTAGGCTTTTATGATTAGGTGGGGGCCACTAGAGGCTATAAGAGTTTGATCAATGCTCCACCATTTTGAGATCTGATGCTGTCTGCGTACGGTGTCCATCTCCCACGCGTGTGATCATTAAAATCATCGTTTGACTGAACCCGGCCGGACCAGTGTTGTCATTTTGGTTTTTCCTCTTGTATCCATCCCCAATATTTGAATCCGTAACAACATATATACATATATACACACACACACACACACACACACACACACACACACACACACACACACACATATATACAGTGGGGCAAAAAAGTATTTAGTCAGCCACCGATTGTGCAAGTTCCCCCACTTAAAATGATGACAGAGGTCAGTAATTTGCACCAGAGGTACACTTCAACTGTGAGAGACAGAATGTGAAAAAAAAATCCATGAATTCACATGGTAGGATTTGTAAAGAATTTATTCGTAAATTAGGGTGGAAAATAAGTATTTGGTCACCTCAAACAAGGAAAATCTCTGGCTCTCACAGGTCTTCTGTAAGAAGCTTTTCTGTCCCCCACTCGTTACCTGTATGAATGGCACCTGTTTGAACTCATCATCTGTATAAAAGACACCTGTCCACAGCCTCAAACAGTCAGACTCCAAACTCCGCCATGGCCAAGACCAAAGAGTTTTCGAAGGACACCAGGAAAAGTATTGTAGACCTGCACCAGACTGGGAAGAGTGAATCTACAATAGGCAAGCAGCTTGGTGTGAAAAAATCAACTGTGGGAGCAATCATCAGAAAATGGAAGACATACAAGACCACTGATAATCTCCCTCGATCTGGGGCTCCACGCAAGATCTCATGAGAACGGTGAGCAAAGATCCCAGAACCACACGGGGGGACCTGGTGAATGACCTGCAGAGAGCTGGGACCAAAGTAACAAACGTCACCATCAGTAACACACTACAACGGCAGGGAATCAAATCCCGCAGTGCCAGACGTGTTCCGCTGCTGAAGCCAGTGCATGTCCAGGCCCGTCTGAAGTTTGCCAGAGAGCACATGGATGAAACAGCAGAGGATTGGGAGAATGTCATGTGGTCAGATGAAACCAAAGTAGAACTTTTTGGTATAAACTCAACTCGTCGTGTTTGGAGGAAGAAGAATACTGAGTTGCATCCCAAGAACACCATACCTACTGTGAAGCATGGGGGTGGAAACATCATGCTATGGGGCTGTTTTTCTGCCAAGGGGACAGGATGACTGATCCGTGTTAAGGACAGAATGAATGGGGCCATGTATCGTGAGATTTTGAGCCAAAACCTCCTTCCATCAGTGAGAACTTTGAAGATGAAACGAGGCTGGGTCTTCCAACATGACAATGATCCAAAACACACCGCCCGGGCAACAAAGGAGTGGCTCCATAAGAAGCATTTGAAAGTCCTGGAGTGGCCTAGCCAGTCTCCAGACCTCAACCCCATAGAAAATCTGTGGGTAACCCGTGCAGGTGAATGAATTTACCCTGACTAAAGAAATCAAGAGAAATGCCCCGGGCTGCTCAGTGACTAACCACGGTTACTGTACTTTTATTATGAGTATTCAGGGCTCTAGACTAACTTTTTGACATGGGCGCACCGGTATGCCTAGCTTGCCTAACAAAAGTTAGGCGCACTCAAATTTTTCAACCGCATCGCTTAACACCGCAGTTTTACATGTGCACTTCTATGGAAGTCCATACAGACAGTATTCATTTCTAAATTATTAGCAAACAAACTTGTGCTTAAAGGGCTTTGTCAATATTGTAGAAAATGTTAAACTTAATCATCATCTTGGCCTCCTCTGACAACCTGTTTGCTGCTGTCTGTTGCTGAAAGGCAGTGTGGAGAGGGGACACTTGGGCAGTGCATTTATTGCAGCATATAATGTGTTTCCTGAATACACTGTGCTTTTTCAGTATTCAAAGATTGATGGCACCGAGTCAGAGCACTGGCTATGAATTTCAGACAGATAAGGCCTTAACTTAACAAAAAAGTTATCAATCGTTCTTTTCATCTTTTCTCATTTTGCGACCAAATTGGTCGCACTCTAGAGCCCTGGTATTATACTGTAAGAACAACAGGCTGGACTCTGCTTCTGCTCCTGTGCAAAGCTGATTATTAAATATGTGCAAACAGCAGCATGTTTTCTGTCACTTTCCACATGTGGAAGGACATTAACGCCAACTTTTAAAAACCTGGCACTTCAGTAACCCCTCATTAGTCAATAGCTACGGATTAAATAGCAAAGCCCGATACTTATGTACTGAAACCAACTACTTCCGCTTGTCCACTTAAGTTAAAATGTTACATTTTTTCCTCTGATTATTTTTTTTAGCATTTTTTTTACTGAGTTTGTTACAAATATTCAGGTTAAAAAACTGTCCGAATTATTTTTAATGAGTTATGTTCACAAAGTCACATGTGCAGTACTCTGTACAGCTTGCATCCTTTAGGACAAATAATTTGAAGCATTAATATTTCTTGTTCACTGCTGATAACACCTCCGTATGTTGTGACCAGGATGCAGCAGCAGACTGAACAAGAACTGAAACCTGCTCCATCATCTCATCTTTGCAGATGTCCATTTATAAAGCATCAACAACTCAAAGGTAAACATGATATTGGAAAATGTGTTAGTATATAAGGCCTTTAAAACAAATAAAAAATAAACAGCTCATATGTCAGCTGTCGGCAGAACTGTAGGACTGAACAACTTCAGATCCCGACTGTGCGAGGACAGAAGGATCAGCTCTATTTCAGATTTGAGAGATAAACTTTATATTTCAGTTTGTGATTATTCTGTTCTGTTTGTGATTACAGGAGCCGTCCTCAGATTCAGACCTCAGCACCACCCAGTGACAGCAGACAGATCATCCTATATCTTCAATCTTTGTGGTAACTCCAAAATTAACTGAAGAAAACAGTACAAAGGTTAAAGTACCACATGTGCTGTCAGTGAAAGCTGCAGCTGTTTTATTGATAAAGTTAAAGACAAAAAGTCAAAAGGATTAATCACCCCTGTAACTGTGTCACTATACATCAGCATTAACAGTACCTCAGTTTGGTGTTTCAGAAAACTGCTGATCTCAGACCTGCACAGCTTCTGTTTTAAACACTGAATGTACCCAGCTACATGAAGAGCACATGATTAATTCTCTGACACAATTAAATAAAGCCTGATTAAAGTCAAAGGATGTTACTTGTATTTGAACGAAAAACTTGTGATCTGGAATTCTTTCACTGTTTTTTGACAATAGTGTGTTATTTATCATAAAGTAATTCAGAGTCATTCATACTAGAGTAACCAGAGAGCACAACATATATTTAACTTTCTACAGGACTTAAAGCTATTATATTATGTAAAAGTCCAGACCCTCTGAGGATTATCTGAGTACTTCTAACATTACACAAAGCAAAGGTCTCCATCAGTGTTCATGAAATGCTGGGTTTATCCTTCTTGTGAAGGAGCTGCTGGTGAAGATCACGAGCCCTGCTTGATCCCGGCGATGAGTTTCAGTCTTCCTGGTGTTTCTGAAATGATGCCTCTCACTGTGGGTCAACAGAACATCTGGCACAGGACAGCTGTAATGAAAGAAATTGAAGTTTTGAAAAAAAAATCTTGGAAATGCCCTATATGTGAGAAGCAGATTTTGTATTTACTTTTCTTTTGCCAATCAAGATAACTAGAAGTATAATTTTCACCATACAATTACTGACCTTGTCATCTTCTTCACTGTCTGTTTTGGGCTCTGGCCTTGTCCTTCCCAGCACTCATGAGACTGCTTTGCTGCACTGTGGTATGAGGTGCTAACCTGTTGACAGTGTTGGGAAGGTTAATTTTAAAATGTATTCCACCAAAGATTATAGAAGTAATGTATTGTGAATACTTTACAACTACATGAATGTACTATTGCTGTGTGATTTATTACTATTACTGAAGGCTACTCGCCATACCAATACCTCTCTGCACGGCCCTGGGTAAGGCTGCACTTTTTGCAGCAATCTCGTGTAGAAAACTATTCCGCGCGTATATAAAACAGGTCAGCGGCTCCGAACCGTAGTAAAGGGACCTCTGGCTAATACGTCGGGTTCGTGTCGGGCTCGTAGCTGAAAACTAGTTTTACTTTGTTGTCTGGGTCGACTTTGCTAGCCAGAGACAGAGAGAGGCGTTGAAAGGCTGCTCCAACGGAACTTATTGTTTCAGAGGAAAACACGAACACGGTATACAGTCGAGTCTTAATAGCTTACTTACAGCTGGGCTCGTCAGGCACTCTTTTTGGCTGCAGTGTTTATTATTATATTTACATGCTTCCAGCTCCCGTTTCTGCTCCATGACAGCTCGTACTTTTCCTTTTTCTCCCTCCTCGCTCACAGACACATCACGGGTATGGCAGTCCATTCTCCCTGCAGCACGGACTACACTGCCGATGAGGCTACATTGTTTAGGGTTAGGCAGAGTGTTACATTGTTGTAACACTCTGCCTGTCGCCTTCATATTAAATCATTTTTGTATAATAATTTTTAGAGGCTCTTGTTTGGGTTTCCACCGGTGTGGAATTACCAAAAATTGAGAGACCATAGCCTAACATATGAAACAGGAAAATACCGCCATGTAATCCATTTATTTCAACAAACTAACTGTATTCTCAATATCACCTATTGAACGGTAACTGTAACGGATACATTTACTCATATTTTGTATTTTAAATACGTAACGCCGGTGCATGTATTACATTACTCCCCAACACTGCCTGTTGATGAGATCTTGTGCCGCTCCTAACACACCGGCCTCCAACTCCTAAAGAGACACGGGTGTCCCTAAATTTAGCAAATATTAGCTTCAGGCTAGCTTGCTACAACGAATAGGCTAATACCAGCATTTTACCACAAGTTCACCAGATGTAGCTAAAAAAAAAAACTAAACTAATGTCCAGTCCAGTGGGACAGCAAGGAAAAATGACAAAAAATGATTACTTACTTGCGGTTTCGAGGGTCAAGCTGAAATTGAAGCAGCCATTGAAAGACGGGAAGAGAGAAAGTTGGCAGCTTGGCCAGCACTAGTGGCCTCTATAATGCATGCAAATACATGCGGGCCGGAATCCCCGCCCCCCCAGCGCGCCCCCGGATGCCAAAACAGTGCCAGCAGATTGAAACTGAAAAATGGTTTGAAACCGAAAAATGGATTGAAACTGAAAAATGGTTTGTGTTGCGAAATCAGTTTTACCCCGGTTCTTTTCATTCCTCGAGCGTCCAGAGATGGCACCGGACTCAGTAGTCATTTTCACAAAATCTTTATTCATCTTCATTTACTCATCTTTATTCATCTTCATTTAAGCATGCACTTCTAGAAGGGAAGACGAGGGGCCGGTGTCCCTCTCCAAATCTTCACCCCTTTGTCTGTGAAACACAGTTTTATAGAAGTGACCCCATCATAAAACCCCCTACGGTGTGATGCAAACTCTGTCTGTGTCTATGTGCACGAGCACATGAATGCCTACATGTGCGCGTTCCCTCGTGTCTATGTGAGTGCTCGTGAGTGAGTGTGTGCGCATACCTGTGTGTATGTGTGTGCACATGAGTGAGTGTGCGTGTGGATGTGTGTGCGTGACCGTTAAAACACTGTGGGTGTAGGTGACTCCCTAGAGGTCATAAAACCCCTCTCACTTCCAGACCACAGTTACAAATGTTGAGACCCCCACCCTAAAACTTCCCCTGGGGAATTTCCACTCAGTGGGGGAGGTCTACAATCTACTCCTACAATCAGCCTTTATTATAGTGAGGGCAGTGTCAGTGTCTCTACAACAGTTCTACATTATATTTTAACACATTTCTAAACTCTAAATCAGCTAAATATTCTACATTTGAAACAGAAAAAAATGGATTGAAACTGGAAAAAAAAATTGTAAGCGAAAACAAAAAAATTACAGTTTCAATTAATTGTTTTTCACTATCAATTTTTTTTTTCGGTTTCAATACAAGATTTTTCAGTACATTTATTTCAGTTACGATATTTTTTTCGGTTTCATTTCAAGGTGGCATCGTTCTGATTCCATATAAACGCTTCATCACTCATCCAAGTGACTTCTTCAGTCTCAGCTGACTGCAGATTTCCCCAACCTTATAAACAGTACATTTTCATAGTGAAGGAAACTAACGCCACGGAATGAACAATGTGCTGGGGGGTTAGTTCCATGATTGTTAGTATGCAAATTCTTATGGCCATTGATCAATGACAACTAATCAAAGCCTACTGATCAATGGCCATGAATACCATTCACAGAAAGTGGGGAATGACTACAATCACAGCATTATAAGATGGCGAAAGATGTACCCTTGGGCCCCCCTTCTCGATTCAGAGATGGTCAGCATCCTGACAGCCCAATGGACGAAGCTGTCTCTCAGTCTGCGTGTTCTGGCCCAGAGGCTCTTCAGTATCCTTCCTGATGGCAACAAACTGAAGACGCTGTTGAAGGGATGAGTGGAGTCACCTGTAATAGAGAGGACCTTCCAGATGAGGCAGGTGGAGTAGATCTCCTGCGGAGGGAGGCAAGAGAGGTCCGCACAATGCTCTCGGCTGCTCTCACTACCCGTTGTCATTTTTTCCTGCAGAACCCAGTGCAGGAGTCATACCACACAGTGATGCAGCTGGTGAGGATACTCTCAACTGTGCCTCTGTAGAAGGTTCTCATAATGGGGGTTGAATCCCTTGTGCTTCTCAGTTTGCAGAGGAAGTAGAGTCGCTGTTGGTCTTCTCCACATTCAGTGACAGGTTGTCGTTGCTGTACCACTCTGGCAGATGGTTAACTTCACCCCTGTAGTAGATCTCGTCGTGGGTCAGCAGAGTGGGGGCTCAACACACATCCTTGGGGAGCCCCCGTATTCAGTGTTCTTGGGCTGGAGGTCTTGCTGCTGACCCGTACTGTCTGCTGTCTTCCTGTCAAGAAATCTAGCAGCCCATTATACAGCAAGGTGCTGATCAGGGCATTTTGACTAGAGACTGGCCCACCAGGTATTATAGGAAAAACCATAAAGCCTTTGAATTAGTGATGGGATTTCCGGCTCTTTTTAGAGAACCGGCTCTTTCGGTTCGGCTCACTAAAAAGAGCCGGCTCTTTCGACTCCGAACCGGCTCTTCAGGCTGTTTTGTTGCTTTCATTTATTTATTATTAACAATAATATAAAATTATGCACAAAAGGAATTACTAATGTAAAAAAAAAGTGGTTTTATTTATATATGTTTATATATAAATATATACGGTGGCCCCTAGAGACAAAACACGTACAAACTACAAAAAGCACGTACAAACTCCAAAACACTTTTCTAGCATGAACTGAACTTCCAAAACAGAGCTACCTAGATCACTTAAATTGCACAATTGAAAGCATGAAAGCACATGTGTATTGTTTGTGTATTTATACGCAAGCATTCATATATAGTCAAATAATAATAAAAAATTTCATTTACCTGTTATTACCACACACCAAATCCAGTCGTTGGTACTTGCTGGCATGTGTAGCGACTAGGTAACAAAAGTTCAACGCTGCCCCCTAGCATCCTGGAGCACTTCTGTTGTCTTTTGTACGTTTTTATGTGTTTTGGAGTTTTTACGTGTTTTGGAGTTTTTACGTGTTTTGGAGTTTGTATGTGCGTCAGGGTTCATACATGCTTCAGGGTTCGTACGTGATTTGAAGTTTGTATGTGCTTTGTCTGTAGGGGCCAACGTAAATATACTTTTATTTATTCACGCCACATAAAATGTAATAAATAAATCATATAATACAAAAACCAACTATTCACATTTCAACTTTTAACTATTTAAATTTTCAGCTTTTTCCTTTTACAAAATTAAAGTGAAACAACACAAAACACTGCAAACCAGTTGTGGACGATTACTATACCTTTCTAATGTGACGTTGTTGTCCCTGGCTCTCTTTCTCTCTCTCTCCCTCCTGCTCTGTTCAGTGCTACTGAGTGTAACTACCGCCCTGCTATGGAATCAGAATGATGCCACCTTGAAACGAAACCGAAAAAATATTGAAACTGAAAAAAAAATATTGTAACTGAAATAAATGTACTGAAAAATCTTGTATTGAAACCGAAAAAAAAAATTGATAGTGAAAAACAATTGAAACTGTAATTTTTTTGTTTTCGCTTACAATTTTTTTTTTTTCGGTTTCAATCCATTTTTTTCTGTTTCAATCCATTTTTTTTCGGTTTCAAACCATTTTTCACTTTCAATCCATTTTTCGGTTTCAATCCATTTTTCACTTTCAATCCATTTTTCAGTTTCAATCTGCTGGCACTGTTTTGGCGTCCGGGGGCGCGCTGGGGGGGGGGGGGGGGGGGGGGTATTTCCGGCCCGCATGTATTTGCATATATTATAGAGGCCACTAGTGCTGACCAAGCTGCCATCTTTCTCTCTTCCCGTCTTTCAATGGCTGCTTCAATTTCAGCTTGAACCTCCAAACCGCAAGTAAGTAATCATTTTTTGTCATCTTTTCTTGCTGTCCCACTGGACTGGACATTAGTTTAGTTTTTTTTAGCTACATCTGGTGAAGTTGTGGTAAAATGCTGGTATTAGCCTATTTGTCGTAGCAAGCTAGCCTGAAGCTAATATTTGCTAAATTTAGGGACACCCGTGTCTCTTTAGGAGTTGGAGGCCAGTGTTCTAGGAGTGGATCTCAGGATCTCAACAGGCAGTGTTGGGCAGTAACATAATACATGCACCGGCGTTACGTATTTAAAATACAAAATATCAGTAAATGTATCCGTTACAGTTACCGTTCAATAGGTGATATTGAGAATACAGTTAGTTTGTTGAAATAAATGGATTACATGGCGGTATTTTCCTGTTTCATATGTTCGGCTATGGTCTCTCTATTTTTGGTAATTCCACGCTGGTGGAAACCCAAACAAAAGAGCCTCTAAAAATTATTATACAAAAATTATTTAATATGAAGCCAATAGCAGAGTGTTACAGGCATCGCCCTAAACAATGTAGCCTCATGGGCAGTGTAGTCCGTGCTGCAGGGAGAATGGACTGCCATACCCGTTATGTGTCTGTGAGCGAGGGAGGGAGAGAAAGGAAAAGTACGAGCTGTCACGGAGCAGAAACGGGAGCTGGAAGCATGTAAATATAATAATAACCACTAAAGCCAAAAAGAGTGCCTGACGAGCCCAGCTGTAAGTAAGCTGTTAAGACTCGACTGTATACCGTGTTCGTGTTTTCCTCCGAAACATTAAACAGCCTTTCAACGCCTCTCTCTGTCTCTCGCTAGCAAACTTGACCCAGACAACAAAGTAAAGCTAGTTTTGAGCCCGACACGGAACCCAACGTATTAGCCAGAGGTCCCTTTACTACGGTTCGGAGCCGCTGACCTGTTTTATATACGCGCTGAATAGTTTTCTACACGAGATTGCTGCAAAAAGTGCAGCCTTACCCAGGGCCGTGCAGAGAGGTTTAAAGGCGCGGGTGCTCAAAGTTAAAAAGGGGCACATTGAACCAGGCTGAATAACAACAACACACATTCATCAAGAATCTAATATGGGCAACAAGGCAAAGCAAACGTAGCCAATGTTTTAGCTGTTGAGGGGTTGCTGCTGATAGTGCTGGAGGGCAGGGCTGTGTTGATCTGAGACTGTAGACACTAAAAAGTCCATAGGAGAGATGGTAGCTGATTAAACAAGTGTCATGAGATAATAACAAAATGCAAAGATTGGTGACAGCGCTTGGAACCATAAGGACACAAAAAACTGTGAGAAATAATTTAGGCTCTGCCTGTGAATCACTCTTTGCTTCTCTTCTTCCTTCCATCCCATCATTTCATATATCATTCTCCACTTGCTATGTGAGAACAAGGCACAACTTGCTATTGCAATAAACTATAATCTAATTATCCACACCTAACAACTCTTGCACTTAATCTATAATAAAATGATGACAGAAAAATGTTATAGCATTGCCTTTAGTAGCCTCACACAGCTCCTGCTGTTTCCTCCTCATGTCCTTACCAGCCATGTCTGGACAATGTTATATCAGGAGTAATATTTTTTTTAAAAATCCATCTAAATAAAACACACACATGCACGCACACACAGTGACATTTTAGACCTTCTTCAGTATACTGTATATACTATGGGCATCATGGTGCTGATCCAGAATCCTTACATTATTATTTATTACTAGAGCTACAATAATAAAGCAATGAGGAGGGGGAAGTAATAAATATGAAATAATGTCATTATGATGATTCCATTTGTTTCACTATCCACTCTGTGCAGGGGCAAAGCTTATTACATTTTTAAACTGTAGAGATACAATAATTTTACTGCTGTAAAATCCAAATTTTGTACACCTACTTACTGGTTTTGTCGCATCAGTCTGTGTCTCTGAGTTAACTTGTGTTTCTCCTACAGCTCCGGACCGCTAAAAATGCGCGTGCTCTTTGTGAGCTCGTTCCCGGCTCGTAACCAGCGCGTTCTGCCGTCAAGGGCGATCATTGGTTAAATGTGATCATGTGACTGATGCAAGCCAGATCCTTTTATTTAGCAAAACTGTGATTAATAGTTAAATATTATTGTTGAGGGGCACAGACAGGACTCCGCACGCACACACACACACATAAAAAAAATAATAATAAATTTTTTTTTAAAAAGTTGCCTCAACAAAAGGGCACTTTGGGCACCCATCAGGAAAGGGGCGGGTGCTCAAGCCCCTCTAGCCCCCCCCCCCCCTCTGCCTTACCTAATGTCCACCTACTGTTACTCATTTATATTAAGATTTTAACATCTAGTTGGTATTGGTATGGCGAGTAGCCTTCAGTAATAGTAATAAATCACACAGCAATAGTACATTCATGTAGTTGTAAAGTATTCAGAATACATTACTTCTATAATCTTTGGTGGAATACATTTTAAAATTAACCTTCCCAACACTGTCAACAGGTTAGCACCTCATACCACAGTGCAGCAAAGCAGTCTCATGAGTGCTGGGAAGGACGAGCCCAGAGCCCAAAACAGACAGTGAAGGAGATGACAAGGTTAGTAATTGTATGGTGAAAATTATACTTTGTTATCTTGATTGGCAAAAGAAAAGTAAATACAAAATCTGCTGCTCACATATAGGGCATTTCCAAGATTTTTTTTTTTTCAATACTTCAATTTCTTTCATTACAGCTGTCCTGTGCCAGAAGTTCTGTTGACCCACAGTGAGAGGCATCATTTCAGAAACACCAGGAAGACTGAAACTCGTCGCCAGGATCAAGCAGGGCTCGTGATCTTCACCAGCAGCTCCCTCACAAGAAGGATAAACCCAGCATTTC
Organism: Aulonocara sp. 'chitande type north' Nkhata Bay; assembly: GCF_057382095.1. Classification (NCBI taxonomy): domain Eukaryota; kingdom Metazoa; phylum Chordata; class Actinopteri; order Cichliformes; family Cichlidae; genus Aulonocara; species Aulonocara sp. 'chitande type north' Nkhata Bay. The sequence continues at coordinate 12,776,148 of NC_141345.1, forward strand.
ATGAACACTGATGGAGACCTTTGCTTTGTGTAATTTTAGAAGTACTCAGATAATCCTCAGAGGGTCTGGACTTTTACATAATAAAATAGAATAGAATAGAATTCAACTTTGTTGTCATTACACATGCACAGGTACAGGGCAATGAAATGCAGTTTGCATCCATCCAGAAGTGCTTTAGCCATGCTATAGGTATATTACAATATATATTAGCAATAATATAGATATGTGAGTATATTACAGAAATGGGTCTATTATGGTATGTTACAATGTACACGGTATAAAGTATGTTAAGAATATTCTATAAGTATAAGTATGTACAGGCTGTAGTGAGTACAAACTATGTACAGGCTATGAACAGGATATAAATATGAAAAACTATACAGAAATCTGAGATATACAGTTATACAGAAATGTGAACTAAGCCTGTTCAGTCCTACAGTTCTGCCGACAGCTGTTTATTTTTTTTTATTTGTTACTAACACATTTTCTAATATCATGTTTACCTTTGAGTTGTTGATGCTTTATAAATGGACATCTGCAAAGATGAGATGATGGAGCAGGTTTCAGTTCTTGTTCAGTCTGCTGCTGCATCCTGGTCACAACATACAGAGGTGTTATCAGCTCAGTATTGAACAAGAAATATTAATGTTTCAAATTATTTGTCCTAAAGGATGCAAGCTGTACAGAGTACTGCACATGTGACTTTGTGGACATAATTCATTAAAAATAATTTGGACAGTTTAACTTGAATATTTGTAACAAACTCAGTAAAAAAAAAAAAAAAAAGCTAAAAAAATAATCAGGGGAAAAATTTAACATTTTAACTTAAGCTGACAAGCGGAAGTAGTTGGTTTCAGTACATAAGTATCGGGCTTTGCTATTTAATCCGTAGCTATTGACTAATGAGGGGAATTTAAAAGTTGGCGTTAATGTCCTTCCACATGTGGAAAGCGACAGAAAACATGCTGCTGTTTGCACATATTTAATAATCAGCTCTGCACAGGAGCAGAAGCAGAGTCCAGCCTGTTGCTCTTACAGTATAATACTCATAATAAAAGTACAGTAACCGTGGTTAGTCATTGAGCAGCCCGGTGCGTTTCTCTTGATTTCTTTAGTCAGGGTAAATTCATTCACCTGCACGGGCTAGCTAAACGAACTTTACAAAAGAAGTTTCCCCGACAGCCGAGTGCTCATCTTAGCTAGCTACCTAGCTAGCTAAGGACCTAAATTACGGATTAGCTTACAAACACCATCACCGCATCAAAAATGATGCGGTGGGGCCTCAGGTCCTCCTGTCCGGTAGTCCAATTTACTGAAGAACACCTCAGGCTGTCACTTTGAAATAGTCGGTAATGTAAACGATGGACCTCTCAGCATCTGCCATTCCCAAACGTGCGAGTTTGTCCGTGACCGCAGCCGCGTCGTCAGTGTTTTCTCCAGTCATTGGTCAGCATTATAATATATGCAGATACATGCGGGTCAGAATCCCCCCCCCCCCCCAGCGCGCCCCCGTACGCCAAAACAGTGCCAGCAGAGTGAAACTGAAAAATGGTTTGAAACCGAAAAGTGGATTGAAACCGAAAAGTGGATTGAAACCGAAAAGTGGATTGAAACCGAAAAATGGATTGAAACTGAAAAAAATGGATTGAAACTGAAAAAAATTGATTGAAACTGGAAAAAAAATTGTAAGTGAAAACAAAAAAATTACAGTTTCAATTAATTGTTTTTCACTATCAATTTTTTTTTCGGTTTCAATACAAGATTTTTCAGTACATTTATTTCAGTTACAATATTTTTTTTCGGTTTCAATATTTTTTTCGGTTTCATTCCAAGGTGGCATCGTTCTGATTCCATACCCTTCCCCCCTCTTCCCAGCATAAAGCACAAGGCTCGCATGCTGAGTGAAGCGGAAAAAAGTGCGAGAGAGAGAGAGGGTGAGAGAAAGAAAAAAAGAAAAAAAAACTCCACGGCTCGCGATAAGGAGCTGGCTCGCGTCGTTCACGTCAAAGACCTGGCTCTAAGAGCCATTTCGTTCGCGACCGACCCATCACTACTTTGAATGAAAACAAACGCTGTTGTCACAGTGATGTACACTGTCTTGTTGGTATATATGTATCAATCTAATAAACTTAAACCTACACCATCCTCCCTATTCTGGTATTCTAAACAGTACCCAAAAGTAGACTGCTTGGTCGAGTTAACCTCCTAAACTATCTAGAACACATGGTGAAAACCTGAAATTAAGACAGAGGAGACTAGAGGTCAGACATGATCATTACTGATTACTGATGACAGATTTAGATATATTTTCATAAACCATTCATTTGCCACATCAATAAACAGCATGGCAGGGCAAAATATTTTTTCTAACATGGCAACCTTTAAAAAGTGAAAAAAGATAGAAAGACAGGTGAGAAAGAATAAAACTTAATTGACTTTTTGATGGCATTTTACACACAGTATCTAGAAAATGTGGGAAAATACTGGCATCATATACAGTACTTCTGAAGAAATTATGTTGGGACCCTCGAAAAAATTACTATGTACAATAATGGATTTCTATACATTTTACATCAGATGAAAACGTTTGTTGTAAGAGTCAGATAATTATTTATTCAAAGTTTCTAAATGACATAACAAAGAAAAGTATTTCCTCCTCCTTGAATCGCTACCTTATCGTGGTGGAGGGGTTTGTGTGTCCCAGGGATCCCAGGGGCTATGTTGTCTGGGGGCTTTTGCCCCCTGGTAGGGTCTCCCATGGCAAATTGGTCCTGGGTGAGGGACCAGACAAAGAGCGATTCAGAAGACCCTTATGAAAAGAATATCGAGGGAACAGTTTACCCTGCCCGGGATAGGGTTACCGGGGCCCCGCCCTGGAGCCAGGCCCGGGGAGGGTGCCCGAGGGCGAGCATCTGGTGGCCTGGCCTTAGTCCATGGGGCCCGGCCGGGCACAGCCCGAAGAGGAGACATGGGCCCATCCTCCCGCAGGCCCACCACCCGCAGGAGGCGTCATAGGGGTCGGGTGCATTGTGTGCCGGGTGGCGGCCAGGAGCGGAGGCCCTGGCGGACTGACCCCCGGCTGCCAAGACTGGCAATAGGGACATGGAATGTCACCTCTCTGGTGGGGAAGGAGCCTGAGTTAGTGCGTGAGGTTGAGAGGTACCGGCTAGATATAGTCGGACTCACCTCTTCGCATGGCTTGGGCTCTGGAACCAGTCTCCTGGAGAGGGGCTGGACTCTGTCTCAGTCTGGAGTTGCCCCTGGTGAGAGGCGGCGGGCTGGGGTGGGTATTCTAATATCCCCTCGGCTTGCTACCGGTACGTTGGGGTTTTTCCCGGTGGACGAGAGGGTTTGTTCCCTGCGCCTTAGGGTCGGGGAACGGGTCCTGACTGTCATCTGCGCTTATGCGCTGAGTGGCAGTTCGGAGTACCCAGCCTTCTTAGAGTTCCTGGGGGGAGGGGGGGGTGCTGGAAGGTGCTCCACCTGGAGACTCTGTTGTCCTGCTGGGAGACTTCAATGCTCACGTGGGTAACGACAGCAAGACCTGGAGGGGCGTGATTGGGAGGAATGGCCTCCCTGATCTGAACCCGAGCGGTGCTTTGTTATTGGACTTCTGTGCTAATCACAGTTTGGCCATAACGAACACCCTGTTCGAACATAAGAGTGTCCATAAGTGCATGTGGCACCAGGATGCTCTAGGCCGTAGGTCGATGATCGATTTTGTAATCGTATCAGCAGACCTGCGACCATATGTTCTGGACACTCGGGTAAAGAGAGGGGCTGAGCTGTCAACTGATCACCACCTGGTGGTGAGTTGGATCAGGTGGCGGGGGAGGACGCTGGACAGACCTGGTGCACCTAAACGCGTAGTGAGGGTGTGCTGGGAACGTCTAGCAGAGGCCCCAGTCCGCGAGATCTTCAACGCACACCTCCGGCAGAGCTTCAACAGCATTCCGAGGGAGACTGGGGACATTGAGTCCGAATGGACCATTGTTACGATTCGATGTTGTCAGTGTTTTGTTTTAGGCGTGACTGTTATGTGTTTTCTGTTTTACTTTGAAGGTCTGTCTTATCTCAGTGTGTTCAGTTCACGCTTCCTTGTCTCGTCAGTTCTGATTTGCCCCAGCTGTGTTTCCCTCCTGTTGTCCATTCCCTGATTGCTCCCTCTATGTATTTAAGCCCTGTGTTTCAGTTTGTCATGGTCGTGATCTCCCCCCGTGTTGTAAATAGTTTGTTGTATATAGATGTAAATAGTTGTCGATACTTTTTTAACTCGTTAGCTGTAGGGGTGAGAAGCCATTTTTCTTTGAGAACCTTTTCTCCTGTTTTTGGTTAGGGAGGCAGGTAAGACACCTGTAATTTTCATTTGAGGTTTTCTGTGAAGGTAAGCCAGCTGCATTTCATTTCTAGAGTTTTTGTTTGTTTTGGCCATGCTCACCCTGATGCCTGCTACCTTTTGGGACTCAATAAACTGACTGGCTGTTGTGAAATCCGTGGTAGCCGTTTTTTGTTGGTTCGTCCTCCTTGAGAGCAGGGAGTGTGGGGGGCATTTTTTCCTTATTTTTATTTTCCTTATGTCGCACGCCGGTTCCCTGGGCTGGGGTGTAACACCATGTTCAGCGTCTCCATTGCCGAAGCTGCTGCATTGAGCTGCGGCCGCAAGGTGGTTGGTGCCTGCCGTGGTGGTAATCCCTGAACCAAATGGTGGACACCAGAGGTGAAGGGAGCCACCAGGCTGAAGAAGGAGTCCTATCGGGCTTGGTTAGCCTGTCGGACTCCGGAGGCAGCCGACAGGTATCGACAGGCCAAGCGGAATGCAGCTCGGGCAGTGGCTGAAGCAAAAACTCGGGTGTGGGAGGAGTTCGGAGAGGCCATGGAAAAAGACTTTCGGACTGCCTCGAAGACATTCTGGCAAACCGTCAGGCGTCTCAGGAGGGGAAAGCGGTGCTCTACCTTCACTGTGTATAGTGCTGGCGGAGCGCTGCTGACGTCGACTGAGAAAATTGTCAGGCGGTGGAAGGAATACCTCGAGGACCTCCTTAATCCCACTGACACGTCTTCCGAGGAGGAAGCAGAGTCTGGGGATGAGGGGAATGACCCGCCAATTTCCGGGGGCAAGGTCACTGAGGCAGTTAAACAACTCCTTGGTGGCAGAGCCCCTGGTGTTGATGAGGTCCGCCCCGAGTTCCTGAAGGCTCTGGACGTTGTAGGGCTGTCCTGGTTGACACGCCTCTGCAATGTTGCGTGGAGATCAGGGGCAGTACCTGTGGACTGGCAGACCGGGGTGGTGGTTCCCATCTTTAAGAAGGGGGACCGGAGGGTGTGTTCCAACTACAGGGGGATCACACTCCTAAGCCTCCCTGGGAAAGTCTATGTTGGAAAGGAGAGTTCGTCTGCTAGTCGAACCTCGGATACAGGAGGAACAATGCGGTTTTCGTCCTGGTCGCGGAACACTGGACCAGCTCTTTATCCTTTTGAGGATACTTGAGGGTGCATGGGAGTTTGCCCAACCAGTCTACATGTGTTTTGTGGACTTGGAGAAGGCATTCGACCGTGTCCCTCGGGGTGTCCTGTGGGAGGTGTTGCGGGAGTATGGGGTGTCTGGCCCATTGCTACGGGCCATTCGATCCCTATACAACCGTTGTAAGAGCTTGGTTCGCATTGCCGGCAATAAGTCGGACTCGTTCCCAGTGGGTGATGGGCTCCGCCAGGGCTGCCCTTTGTCTCCGGTTCTGTTCATAATTTTTATGGACAGGATTTCTAGGCGCAGCCAAGTGGCAGAGGGCTTTCGCTTTGGTGGCCTCAGAATCTCATCTCTGATTTTTGCGGATGATGTGGTTCTGTTGGCTTCATCGGGTGAGGGCCTCCAGCTCGCACTGGAACGGTTCGCAGCCGAGTGTGAAGCAGCAGGAATGAGGATCAGCACCTCCAAATCTGAGGCCGTGGTTCTCAGCCGGAAAAGGGTGGAGTGCCCACTCCGGGTCGGGGATGAGTTCCTGCCCCAAGTGGAGGAGTTCAAGTATCTCGGGGTCTTGTTCGCGAGTGATGGGAGAAGGGAGCCGGAGATCGACAGACGGATTGGGGCTGCAGCTGCAGTAATGCAGACGCTGCACCGGTCCGTTGTGGTGAAGAGGGAGCTGAGTGTAAAAGCGAAGCTCTCAATTTACCGGTCGATCTACGTCCCTACCCTCACCTATGGCCACGAGCTGTGGGTAGTGACCGAAAGAACGAGATCGCGGATACAAGCGGCAGAAATGAGCTTCCTCCGAAGGGTGGCTGGCCTCTCCCTTAGAGATAGGGTGAGAAGTTCGGCCATCTGGGAGGGGCTCAGAGTAGAGCCGCTGCTGCTCCACATCGAAAGGAGCCAGCTGAGGTGGTTCGGGCATCTGACAAGGATGCCCCCTGGGCGCCTCCTGGGTGAGGTGTTCCAGGCATGTCCCACCGGGAGGAGGCCCCGGGGCAGACCCAGGACACGCTGGAGAGATTATATCTCTCGGCTGGCCTGGGAACGCCTTGGTGTTCCCCCGGATAAGCTGGAGGAGGTGGCTGGGGAGAGGGAGGTCTGGGCCTCTTTGCTTAGGCTGCTGCCCCCGCGACCCGGCCTCGGATAAAGCGGATGAAGATGGATGGATGGATGGATGGAGAAAAGTATTTCTTTGGGCCCCCCCCCTTTCCCTGTTAATGCCCTACATGGCCCCCTGGCAAAACTTTGCTAGACCCACCCCTGCACAGTTACCAGCTGTCAGCTACTTAGAAAAGGATCCTGGTGTTATTTAGCTCTCAAACTGTTCATAACTTCCCATCAACTCAATCATGTCACCTAAAAGGTAAATCTGTTTCTCCATCACCTGTTGATGATCCAGTGAGGACATCTCCTAGTTTCATCTTCATGTTTCCCTCTCACCAGATAACCAAACCGATATTATGACCAGCAGCTTTCACAGCTGTGGCTCCAGCAAACATCAGCTGAAACTAGAAATTAATATTAAATAAATTCTAACAACAGCTGATCAAGCTTAAACGTCCTGCTGTTGCTTAGCGCGACATCCGCCGGTTTCTTCTTTCTGGAGCAAAGTGGGAGATAAACAAATAAGAGAGAAAAGCCAATCAGCTGATCATTGATCAGTTTCATGATTGAAGTAGAAACAGGAGAGGGAGGGGAGAGAATGAGAGAAGAAGAGGCAGCTGTGCAGCAAAGACACGGAATAACTCCAGTTTTGTGTCTTTTTCATTGTAGCTGAAGTCCGGTACAAACTGTTCCTTTTCACCTCAATACGAAACAAGCAATATTTTCTCTGAATACCAGAAGATTCCGTTTTTTACCGGACGGTTGGAAACTCTAATAACTAACCTTATAAATAAAATAAGATAAAACAAGTTCAACATCAATAATATCATAGCACCCGCCCAGCAATATAGAAACTCCATTATGCTAGCTAGTAGCATAATGGTTATTATTGCAATAACAATTACAAGTTATTGTAACTGACTGTAAAAAGTCTGTAAAAACACAACATTAAAAGTCCAGTGGAGCGGTACAGAAGGGAAACCCGGCGGTGTCCTCACCTTCCTCTCCGCGTTCTGCTGTTCTGCTGCTGTTGATGATTTAAAGTCTCACACACAACCTGTCGAAGGGGGAGGGGGGCGGTTGCTTCCAAATAGAGCACATTTCATTCATTATGTTGTAAATCCAAGCCCATTATCTATTCATGATTTGAATCCTGGGTTGTGCGAAATCCTAGAAATACACCTTAGACAAAGTGAATCTGTGTTAGGTTATGTTGTGGTGATCCTCGGGTTGGGGGATTTGTGTTCATACTGGAGTGCAAAATTAAAACCAATGGAAGATGGACAAGAAAAGTTCAAAGCCATCAGGTCCTCAGTTTAGAAAAAAGAGAAAAGAAGAGGAGGAGAAATGAGAAAAAGATACAGGTAAGCAGATGTGTCATTGGATAATGGCAGGTCATCCTGAAACAATCAGAATCAGAATACTTTATTAATCCCTAAGGAAATAATGTGGGTTACAGTTGCTCCAAGAAGAAATTGTAAAAAATAGTAACAGTAACAGACTAAACATGAAACAATACATTATGTTACAGATTTGAATATATTATTAATTAGTCGTTGTCAATTGTTGATTCGTCCTGTTCTCATTGTATGACGAATTATGATGGCTGTAGCCGTTTGCATACTATGCATACTCTCTCTCTCTTCATGTGTGTGTGTGTTTCTCTGGTGAAATTCAGTATGGTTTCGACAACAGTTCTATGTTAATGTACAATCCTTAATATGTTTGTGTGTGTGTGTGTGTGTGTGTGTGTGTGTGTGTGTGTGTGTGTGTGTGTGTGTGTGTGTGTGCGCATGGGGTGGGGGGCGTCAGAGGGAGTGCTCGCCCAGGGCGCCAAACAGGCTAGGACCGCCACTGCACCTGCCAGCGTGTTGCATCTGCTGGCCTCCACCACTTGCTAATGTTACTGAATCTGTGGAAGCTCTGCAATAGCCACCACCAAACAACTGAGTTATTTTTACACATCTCCCTTCATCTGGCCAATCCACCACCTTTCAGTGTTTATACCGTTACGGAAAAAAAAAAAAACGGCCCATAAAAACGAAAAATCACCATCGGTCTCCCGGGCAAATGCCCGGTATGCCCGATGGCCAGTCCAGCTATGGCCATGAAAGGTGCAATACAAATAAAATATTAGTTAATCATTTCACATTAAGATTCTGACAAGGGCGTAGATTTGGTTTTGGCATTGGTGGGGGCGGATGATTCAACCACCGAACCATGACGTTTCTTTTTTTCCCCTTTTTGTCTTTGCTTCTTGATAATTAAAAAAAGGAGAAATATACTTGCCTACATATGTTATTCTGCATGCTTTTAAACCATTTAAAATTACAATTCATAGTTTTATATGTGAAATATATAATGTTAAATTACTATTAAACAAATGACTAAAGTATTTTAGGCTTTAGTTTACTTCCACATTCCATATAAATCAGGTATCATACAAAAATAAAAATAGCTTCAAATACAGTCATGACAATAAAAGAATATGACTTTAAGGACTTAACAACATTACTTCAGTTATAGTACACCAACATCTCTGATACATTAGCACTAAGGGAACACTGAATGACCTGGTGGTTTTTGTCCATAAAACTACTCATCTAAGATTACCACAAAGTAAAAGATCTCTCAGCAAAATTATGCAACATTTTAGCCACACTGTTGCCCCAATCAAATCAGTGAGCTAGGACTTTTTATTCTAAACATGAACTACTGTTACAACAACAGACATGGACTACTGGTGTCCCACACAACAACTCAATGTCCACTATGTGAAGGAGCCGAACACACCCTTCTCCTCTCGTTAGCTGAGATAAACTGCTGGCATATTTGTTTTACATCTATACTGTCCAGTCTCTCCTGGTGGACAAGGCATACAGCAGCATTGTTTAATCTCATTTGAGTCATTGTTGACCTTAGCCATCTTTTTAGTCTTCTGAGATCACTGAAGTATCTTTCATCCTAAGTACATTCAAAGTTCAAGGTTCTTTATTTGTCACATGCATAGTTATACAAGTATAACACACAGTGAAATGTAGCCTGACACGCTCCTCGACATGTGCAAAAGTAGGGGGGGGCTGTAGAGGAAGAACATTATATATATATATATATATATATATAGTATATACATTGGGTGAATGTGCAGTAGTAGCAGCAAGCAGGTGAATTCTGTACATTAATAAGAATAGACATCTGACTATTTTACAGGATAGACCATATAAACATATTTAAAATTAAAGGAATTTGAAATGTACATTGTTCCTTGGTTTAGTGTCTGGAAGAGAGTCCTGTCTCAGTCAATTATAGATGATGTGAGATGATGTGAGATGATGTGAGCGGGCGAGTGTGTGTGTTTAGGGCACGGATGGCTTGGGGATAGAAGCTCCTCTTGAGTCTCTCTGTCCTTGCCCGGAAGATGCGGAACCTTCTACCAGATAGCAGAAGTTGGAACAGTTTGTTGCCAGGATGGGACGGGTCCTTCAGTATCTGCGCTGCTCTAGTCCGGCATCTCCTGGTGTAGGTGTCCTGAAGCGGGGGGAGAGCAATCCTGCAGCAGCGTTCTGCTGTACGGATCACTCTCTGGAGAGCTTTTTGGTCCTTCACACAGCTGTTCCCAAACCACGATGTCATGTTCTGTGTGAGGATGCGTTTTATCCTCAGATTAAAATTATTACCATGTGCTTGATGTGCCTCACCTTTGGCCCTGGCTCTTCCCCTCTGACTGCACTAGGACATATTGCTACCTGATAAAATAACACATTGATTCATGCCATATAAAAAGTGAGACATGTCAATTCAGATTCTTTGTCAAATATACACTAATGAATCAATTTACATCAGCAGCCTAACAATTGTTATGATGATAAGTACTAGTTAATCTATAGCACCAAATCATCAGTCAGTCACCTGTGACCTCGCCTCTTCACCTCTGTTTGAGCTACAACATGGCAGAGCTGCCTCTTAGTGATGGGTCGTTCGCGAACGAAATGGCTCTTAGAGCCGGGTCTTTGACGTGAACGACGCGAGCCGGCTCCGTATCGCGAGCCGTCACGTGGGTTTTTTTTTTTTTCTTTCTCTCAGCCTCTCTCTCACACTTTTTTTCTGCTTCACTCAGCAAGCGAGCCTTGTGCTTTACGCTGGGCAGAGGGGGGAGGGGCGGTAATTACACTCAGTAACACAGGAACAGATCCAGAGGGGGAGAGAGAGAAAGAGAGCCAGGGACAACAACGTCACATTAGAAAGGTATAGTAATCATCCACAACTATTTTCGGTTGCAGATGATAAAGGATTCATTAAGTTTATTCATGCAGGCCCATATGACAGATAATGTGCATGTTTCTTTTTGTTTTCATATTTTAATTTATATTTAATTGTGTTGTGGTTTGCAGTGTTTTGTGTTGTTTCACTTTAAATTTGTAAAAGGAAAAAGCTGAAAATTTAAATAGTTAAAAGTTGAAATGTGAATAGTTGATTTTTGTATTATATGATTTATTTATTATATTTTATATGGAGTGAATAAATAAAAGTATATTTACAGTGGCCCCTAGAGACAAAGCACATACAAACTTCAAATCACGTACGAACTCTGAAGCATGTACAAACTCCAAAACACGTAAAAACACGTAAAAACTCCAAAACACGTAAAAACACGTACAAACTCCAAAACACGTAAAAACTCAGAAGCACATAAAAACTCAAAACACGTACAAAAGACAACAGAAGTGCTCCAGGATGCTAGGGGCAGTGTTGAACTTTTGTTACCGAGTGGCTACACAAGCCAGCAAGTACCAACGACCGGATTTGGTGTGTGGTAATAACCGGTAAATGAACATTTTTTTTAAATTATTTGAATATATATGAGTGCCTGTGTATAAATACACAAAGAATACACATATGCTTTCAATTGTGTAATTTAAGTGATCTAGTAGCTCTGCTTTGGAAGTTCAGTTCATGCTAGAAATGTGTCTTGGAGTTTGTACGTGTTTTGTCTCTAGGGACCACCGCATATAATATATAAACATATATATATAAAACCACTTTTTTTACGTTAGTAATTCCTTTTGTGCATAATTTTATAATATTGTTAATAATAAATTAATTAAAGCAACAAAACAACCTGAAGAGCCGGTTCGGAGCCGAAAGAGCCGGCTCTTTTTAGTGAGCCGAACCAAAAGAGCCGGATCTCTAAAAAGAGCCGGAAATCCCATCACTACTGCCTCTGTCACCTGACTAATAGGACATACATGACAATAAGAATAAAATGTGTAGCTGCTTCAGTGTTTCTGCCAGTTTGTGAAGATCTTGACTCATCAGTAATGTTTGTAGCGTGAGTGCATTTTTAAAACCATTTGTGCAAACCAGTGTTGGGGAGTAACGGAATACATGTACCGCCGTTACGTATTTAAAATACAAAATATGAGTAACTGTATTCCATTACAGTTACCGTTTAAAAAGGTTTTATTTAGAATACAGTTACTTTGTTGAAATAAATGGATTACACGGCGGTACTTTCCTTTTTCATATTGTGGCGGGTCAGGACTGTTTGGGTTTTGTTTGACAGCTATGTTCTGTTGTTCCAGGCAGCAGCGTTACGGTTGCCGTGGTTACAGGGTGACGCTCTTTCTCTCTGCGTGTTTCCTGGGTGAGGGAGCGCCTTTTTGTTGTTGTTGTTGTGCTAAGCTGCAGAATACTACAGCTCTAAAGAATGTAGCCTCATGGGCAGTGTAGTCCGTGCTGCAGGGAGAATGGACTGCCATACTCGTTATGTGGCTGTGAGCGCGAGGAGGGAAAAAAAGGCAAGTGGAAAAGTAGGAGCTGTCATCGAGCAAAAACGGGAGCTGGAAGCATGTAAATATAATAATAACCACTGCAGCCAAGAAGAGTGCCTGACGAGCCCAGTTGTAAGTAAGCTATTAAGACTCGACTGTACGCTGTGTTCCTGTTTTCCTCCGAAACAATAAGTTCCGTTGGAGCTGCCTTTCAATGCCAGACAACAAAGTAAAGCTATTTTTCGGCTACGAGCCCGACACGGAGCCCGACATGGAACCCGACATATTAGTCAAAGGTCCCTTTACTACGGGTTTGGAGCCCCGGACCTTCAGTAACAGTAATAAATCACAGCAATAGTACATTCACGTTGTTGTAAAAAGCATGATAACATATTAAGTAATCCAAAGTATTCAGAATACGTTACTCTCGTCGAGTAATGTAATGGAATACGTTACAGAATACATTTTGGGGCATGTATTCTGTAATCTGTAATGGAATACATTTTAAAAGTAACCTTCCCAACACTGGTGCAAACTGCACTACAAGGTGGAATATTTGCAAAATCATGACTACCTCATGATATTTTGTCTCAAAAATTAACCCTATGAATATGTCAGTGCCATTAGGATGAAATTATTGTGTCACCAACATTTTAACATTAGACATATAATTTTAACAGCCTCTGTAAATTAATATCCTGGCTTGCTCGAGGTTGACTTTTTCTCTCACAGTTTCAATCAATATTAGAAATGCTAACTAATAGTGCTGCCTGTTGTGCAGTTAGTTTACAAAATGCGTTATTTATGGTTACATACAATTTTAGACTGATGTGGGCCAAAGCCTAGCATAGCCTATAACGTTATTATGACGGACACATTTTATGAGTGAACTTGACTTTAAGTGACTTACAGGTTTCTTTGAAAAATACTTTTTTGTATCCAGATTCTTCCTTGTTGCTGCCATCCTGCTCTCCTCCTTGCAGGTCCTCGCAGCGCAGGCTTGCCACTGCTAAAACTAAACAGAGCTCCCTGAAAGGCTCAGCCAATCACATTGGCCATATTTGTCACATTAGGTAGGACTCCAGTACAGAAGGTAATTTAACTCTTTCTGCACCGCTGGGTGAATGAGACGTTGACAGATCTTTTTTTTTCTTCTTTCTATTGGGTTTGTTTTTCTTTACTCAAAGAGATCATATTATTGGTGGGGACAATTCAATAATCGCTGGATATTGGTGGGGACATGTCCCTTCCGTCCATGCCAAATCTACGCCCCTGGAGTCACTTAACAAAACTCCAGCTAAGATCTTAACCTGTAAACTGTGACTTTGTGGCAGTTTGTTTTTGTAATCCAGTGGATCCCTTTGAAAACCCAGCTGCATAATGAATAAAAAACACTCAAGAAGAATATCAATATTCTATATCAAATCATTTATAAACAAAATCACCAGCTTTTCACACAGCTTATTTGCTGGTTAGTAATTTTTTTCACCTTAGACCCCTCATGTCTGTCTGTCTGAGTGCAGATGTAGATAAAGGCTTTGAACAGATCATGCTTTTGAACTCCTATCCACATATTTTTTGATGATAGCAAACCAAACCTAAACATCATAGCTATGTTTATCTGCCAGTGTCACATGAGCTTATCAACACATTCACCTGTCAGACCAGCTGAATAAATGCTAAAAATCTTAAGAACTAATACCTTTCTACCTTCTACTAAGATGAAAATAACAAATGTGTCAATCAAACATGATAGCTGGTTAAAGGATGATGATGATGATGTGATATGATAGGAAAACAACAGCCTCCAGTCAGAGTTTTACTGTGAGGTATGGGCTGACTTTACAACAGTAATTTACATGTTACAAAAGCAGCTTTGAAAAGATTGTTATGACTCAGGGAATGTCTTAATGAGCTGAGCTGACCTCATTTTGACCATTTTAATTTGAATTTTAAGATTACTGTAATGAGATGCATACTGTGAGAGCAGTTCCTTATAGACCATTAAAGCAGCATATACTAAAATAGATATTTATAGTTCTTCCATATTTCAGTTTTAATTAAATGTTTTGGGGGAAAATGCGTATTCACTTTCTTGCAGACAGACAGCTGGAAAGGTCAATTCTGTTCCCATGTCTGCTTTTCAAAGTGGCTGTAATCAATGAACATGAATGATGGATCATATAAAGAACATATTATAACAGAGGTACAAATAAACCAGCTGTTCTCCACGGAACCAGCCAAGGTGTACTCTCAGTGGCAGGGAACAATTTGACAACACCACCACCAAGGCTGAAGACAGAACAATACTGGAAGAGCATATGGGAGAAGGATGCAACCCATAACAGCAATGCTCAGTGGCTAGTGGATCTGAGGGCAGACCACAGCGACCTCCCTGAACAGGGTCCAGTAATCATCACAGTGGCAGATATCCAAGAAAGGGTCTCCAGTAGGAAGAGTTGGACAGCACCAGGTCCTGATATGCTTCATGCCTACTGGCTGAAAAAGCTGACTGCACTCCACGAGCGCCTGGCAGCACAAATGAACCAGCTGCTAGTTGATGAGAGACACCCAGAATGGCTAACCGAAGGCCGGACAGTCCTGATCCTCAAGGACCCCCAGAAGGGGCCGGTCCCCTCCAACTACCGACCAATAATCTGCCTCAGCACCACGTGGAAGCTCCTGTCAGGCATCATAGCAGCTAAGATGAACAGGCACATGGGTCAATACATGAGCGGGACACAGAAAGGTATGGGCAAGAATACCAGAGGCGCAAAACACCAGCTACTGGTAGACTGAGCAGTCAGCCGAGACTGCAAGACCAGGCTGACCAACCTGTGCACTGCCTGGATTGATTACAAGAAGGCCTATGACTCAATGCCCCACACCTGGATCCTGGAATGCCTAGAATTGTACAAGATCAACAGGACCCTGAGAGCCTTCATCAGGAACTCAATGGGGTTGTGGCGTACAACACTAGAGGCCAACTTCAAGCCCATAGCACAAGTCACCATCAAGTCCGGGATCTCCCCACTGCTGTTCTGCATAGGCCTTAACCCCCTCACTGCGATCATTGAAAAGACTGGCTACGGATACCGACTACGGAATGGAGCAGTTGTCAGCCACCTCCTGTACATGGATGACATCAAGCTGAATGCCAAGAGTGAATGAGACATCGATTCACTGATCCACACCACCAGAATATACAGCAATGACATCAGAATGTTGTTCAGACTGGAGAAGTGTAGTCGATGGTAACAAAGAGAGGGAAGGTAGTCAGAACTGAGGGGATCGAACTACCAGAAGGCAACATTGCAGACACAGAGGACAGTTACAAGTACCTGGGGATCCCGCAGGCGAATGGGAACCATGAAGAGGTTGCTAGGAAAGCTACAACCACCAAGTACCTGCAGAGGGTCAGGCAAGTCCTGAGGAGTCAGTGGAACAGTAAGAACAAGATCCGGGCCATCAACACCTACGCCATGCCTGTGATCAGGTACCCTGCTGGGGTAATAGGCTGGCCAAAGGAGAAGATAGAAGCCACTGACATAAAGACAAGAAAGCTCCTTACCGTGCATGGAGGGTTTCACCCAAAGTCCAGCATCCTGAGGCTGTACGCTAAGCGGAAGGAAGGAGGCCGGGGACTGGTGAGTGTCAGCACCACAGTCCAGAATGAGACAAGGAACATCCAAGAATACATCACGAAGATGGCCCCAACTGACAGCGTGCTCAGTGAATACCTCAGGCAGCAGAAACCCAAGAAAGAGGAGGAAGGCGAGGAACCATCATGGAAGGACAGGCCCCTGCACGGTATGTACCACCGGCAGATAGTGAAGGTGGCTGATACCCAGAAATCCTACCAGTGGCTGGACAAAGCTGGATTGAAAGACAGCACAGAGGCACTAATCATGGCAGCACAGGAACAAGCACTGAGCACAAGATCCATAGAGGCTGGGGTCTATCACACTAGGCAAGACCCCAGGTGCAGGTTGTGTAAAGATGCCCCAGAGACAATCCAGCACATAACAGCAGGGTGCAAGATGCTAGCAGGCAAGGCATACATGGAACGCCATAACCAAGTGGCCGGCATAGTGTACAGGAACATCTGTGCCGAGTATAACCTGGAAGTCCCGAGGTCAAAATGGGAGATGCCCCCAAGGGTGATGGAGAATGACCGAGCTAAGATCCTGTGGGACTTCCAGATACAGACGGACAAAATGGTGGTGGCTAACCAACCGGACATAGTGGTGGTAGACAAACAGAAGAAGATGGCCGTAGTGATCAATGTAGCGGTTCTGAATGACAGCAACATCGGGAAGAAGGAACACGAGAAGTTTGAGAAATACCAAGGGCTCAGAGAAGAGCTCGAGAAGATGTGGAGGGTGAAGGTGACGGTGGTCCCAGTGGTAATCGAAGCACTAGGTGCAGTGACTCCCAAGCTAGGCGAGTGGCTCCAGCAGATCCCGGGAACAACATCGGAGATCTCTGTCCAGAAGAGCGCAGTCCTAGGAACAGCTAAGATACTGCGCAGGACCCTCAAGCTCCCAGGCCTCTGGGAGCTTGAGGGTCCTGAGCTTGAAGGATTAACCGCCCACAGGGGCGAGTGGGGAATTCTTTTATTTTATTTTTTATATAGCAATACTTACAACTCTTTCCTACTATTACCATTAATAGAACTTCATATTGGAAATTAAATAGTTCGCTTTTGAGCCATACAGTTGTAAAATCTGAAATTACATGACTGTTAAAACACTTTATACACAAGGCTAATATTGAGAATTCCTATCGCACAAATTGGGAAATTTTTAAATTTGAGACGAGTAAAATGTTGCAACAGTATGGGGCAAAAATAGCTAAGTCAAGGGCAGCAGAAGAAGAAAATCTAATTGTTCAAATTTCCGCAATATATCAACTCCCACCACTCGAGGTCTCAGAGGCTGATAAATTACGTCTTAGGACCTTTCAATTTAAACTGGAAGAGATTTACTGCCAGAAAGCTGAAGGAGCTTTTGTTCGTTCAAGAAAAAGATGGATAGAGGGAGGGCAGAATTCTGCTTATTTTTTCCACTTCGAAAAACATAGATCTAAAGCCAATGCTATTCATAAATTGAATATAAATGGTCAGTGATGATTCAAAAATTATCTCTCAATTTTGTTGTAATTTCTACTCAAAGTTGTATGAATCCAATTATAACGCAAACATCGCTACCCAATTTATCGACTCTGTAAATAATGTTGAAATGATTAAAAGTGCTGATAGGCTTCTTTATGACAGTCCGATTACTGAAAAGGAAATATTGACATCTACTGAGAATCCCTTAAAAACAAGAAATCTCCAGGCACAGATGGGCTGGTGGCTGAATTCTATAAATCATTCTCTTCTCGGCTAGCACCCTTTTTGTTGCAGGTTTACAATGAAAGTATTGAAAGGGGCACTCTTTCCCCCAGCCTCACTCAAGAAAAAGAATTAAATATATTTTGGATGATATTGTAGATGAGACACAGTCTGGATTTATGACAAACAGGCACATCTCCAATAATATTAGACTCACCTTGGATATTCTGGACTACTCAGCATTAATATCTAATGACTCATTTATCCTTCTGCTAGACTTCTATAAAGCCTTTGACTCAATTGAGCATGAATTTATATTTCTCACACTTCAGAAATCTGGTTTTGGTGATATCTTCTGCAAAGCTATCAAAACTCTGTATTCCAATGCAAATAGTTCTATTGGAATGAAAAATGGCACTATTTCTCGTTTTTGTCTTAATCGAGGTGTACGCCAGGGATGCCCGACTAGCCCTTATCTTTTTTTACTTTGCACCCAAATTCTTGCCTCCGCGCCTATTTTGAATAGGCTCGTGAAAGGTATAAACACAGCAGACAGAGAGACTGTCATCACTCAACTGGCAGATAATACCACAATTTTTCTTAAAAATGCCAACCAGGTGCCAATTCCTTTGCAAGTTATAGAGGATTTCTCCAAAGGGTCTGGATTGATGCTAAACTTAAATAAATGCCAATTATTACCTGTCAAAGAGTGTAATGTTGAGAGTATTTGTAATATAACAGTTAAAAATGAAGCAACATATTTAGGTCTGATTATCTGCAAAGATCAAAAAAACTGAATTTCGCTAATTTTTTTCCCCAATTATTAAAAAATCTCAAACCAAATTAAATCAGTGGTTGCAGAGTGATTTAAGTTTAAGAGGGAGGGTATTGCTCTCAAAAGCAGAAGGTCTATCTCGACTGACTTATGCAGCAATTTCTCTACACTAAACAATACATTCAAGATTAATTGGGCAAAACATTTTCTTAAAAATCTCCATTTGGAATTTTATTCCTCACTACATTTTCTCTAAGTTTGGTGGTCGAAGTTTTATATTAGGTTGTGATTATAATATAGATAAGCTTCCAGAAAATCTTTCGATGTTTCACAAACAAGTTCTATTAGCTTGGTCCCTTATATATAAATACAACTTTACACCCCATACGTATTTAATTTGGAATAATAGGAACATAGTGCATAAAAATAAATCATTCTTTTGTCTAGCTAGGTTGAGAAACGGATTGTTTTCGTAAATCAGCTGTTTAATCCTAATGGGCATCTTATGTCTTATTCAGAATTCTTAAACACTTATAAATTTCCAGCCACACCCAAAGAATATGCCATATTATTTGATGCAATATGTACAGGTATTGTAATGCTATTTAAAGGTATTCAACCTTGTATATCAACTGTTTCTCTCCCAAACCCTGTGGATTCACACATAGGAAGAATCTGTCTAACAAACCATAGTAAAGGTAATAAGAATATTTGTGCTTTGTTCCAGAGAGAATCTATCTGTTCCAAATGTGATCTGTTATTGGAATTCCTTTGTCAGTGACATTAACTGGAAAAGAGTATTGACAATTCCTAACAAGTATCTGGTAACAAATAAAGTAAAAGAAGTTTCATTTAAAATACTGCATAAATATTATCCTGCTAATCATTATATGACAAAGTTGAAAAGGGACATAAATGTGAACTGTGGATTTTGTGGAAGCCATCCTGAGACTGTGCAACACCTCTTCTGGATCTGTTCACACACTAGAACATTTTTCTAAGACTTACTGGACATCTCTACAAGGACTTTACTTTGAAATGGGAAAATGTTGTATTTTGCTTCTTTCAAAGGCAAAAAACAGAAGATGTTTACTTTATAATAAACTTGTTAGTTATCTTAGCTAAATTTTATTTTCACAAATGCAAATACAGTAGCCGTAAGCCTAATTTTAAACATTACTATAATGATACTTTATGTTACATAAAATTGATTAATGGATCACTTAACAAAAAGGTTATGAAAACTATTACTATTTGTACTAATGACAAATTATTTGAATGTATGTAACTTTTTATATTACACCCCCTGGCATATGTTAATTTTGTTCAAGTTGTACACATTTTCTGTACAGTGTTTCTTAATAAAGTTTAAAAAAAAAAAAAAAAAGACAGCTAATATATTTGAATTATATATTAGCTGACTCTGTTAGCTCCTAGTATTTCTCAACAGCTCTGCCTCTTTTTTGACTGCCCGGGACATTTAAACAATGGATACCTCCGTATATAAACAAATTCAGGCTTTTCTCCTCAACAGAGAGCTTCCCCCGATTGAATAAAAGCGCTGTAAAATAGGAAGAATGGCGCATGATTACAGACTTAATAATACAGAGTTAGTAATTAGTGATGGTAAATTTGATTCTTTTTACTGAATCGAGTTTTAATGAGTCACTCACCAAAATGAATCGGTTTTTGAGTCATTTGATTCACTGAGTCAGTCGACCAGAGAGTGCAAAAATGTACATTTTCACTCAAACTTAATTTGTTTCTCTTTTCATGTAAATCCTACTGCTAAGATGAATGATTCTAAAAGAAAACAACTATTTTATAGAGCAAAAAAGAGCAAAAACATTTCTAAAATTAAGCAATTTCCTATCAAAATTGCTTAATAAACAATTATTTTATTTTATTTTATTTTAAATGTCCACTGAGCTGTGAGCCAGGGGGCGATAATGCGCCTTAACATTGGTTGCCAACCAAGAAGAAGAAGAAGCTGTGAGCCAAGGAGGGAGGGGGTGAGTGAGTGAGTGAGTACGGTGGCCCCTAGAGACAAAGCACGTACAAACTCCAAAACACTTGCAAACTCCAAAACACATGCAAACTCCAAAACACATGCAAACTCCAAAACACTTGCAAAATCCAAAACACTTGCAAACTCCAAAACACTTGCAAACTCCAAAACACATGCAAACTCCAAAACACATGCAAACCCCAAAACACATGCAAATTCCAAAACACAACGGAAGTGCTCCAGGACGCTAGGGGCAGTGTTGAGCTTTTTTTTAACGTAGTAACTACACAAGCCAGGAAGTACCAATGACCGGATTTGGGCTGTATCCCAATTCAGGGTCTGCAGCCTTAAAGGCCGCATTTTAAGGCCGATTACATCACAGTGACACGACGAAGGCTGTCCCAATTTAAAGGCTGCTCGAAATGCTGCCCTCAAATGCGTCCTTAATTTCCCTGAATTTAAAGGATGGGTCGGTGTAGCCTTCATGGCCCAACATATCCCAGACTTCATAGCGCTGCGGTGGTGTGGACAATAGGGCTTTGGAGCGTGATGTCACGGGGGTGGGCGTGGAAAGGATTTTGGCCCGATCCGCCATTTTGGGGGTCTAAGTAAGGAGCGAAAGCATAGCCATGGTTCGTACTTGCTGTGCGGTCGGCTGCAATGTTCGATCTTACGACCGGCACGGGAATAAGTTTGGATTGTCTTTTTATGCTTTCCCAACCTGGAAGCAACATGAAGGAGCTCATGTATCGGATATTACCAAACGAAGGCGTCTAGCCTGGATAGCAGCCGTGAGACGAGCTGATATCAAGTTCTGTTACGTCTCCAGATATCAGTTGGTGTGCTCAAGACATTTTCATTCCGGTAAGTTCTAAATATGTTCACATCACACTTTATAGCTGAATAATATCATCGTTGGTGGTCTCAGAAGTTATAGAAATTGCGATCAAACATAGAATGGAGTGACTTGATTGGTTGATGTAAAGACAATAAATGAAATGAGACAGGAAGGACACAAATTGGCATTAATAATTTACCCGATTATCAATGTGTTAACTTGCATGTACTTTACAATTATGGGCATATAATATGATAACGATATTTTAGCAGTTAAATGATAAATGTGTAACATTAATTATGGTGGGGGGTGGAAAATGGCTATTTCACTCGGTGCACTCCAGCTGACTTACTTTGACGACGTACTCAGAGTTTGGCGGCTTGAAAATAGCCAAATCTTGCACCCAGCCATTTGTAAATTGGATGTGCGCCTCCAGTGACTTGTAATTACGAAACTGGTTTGCTGTGTAAGCGCTTACTCCACAAACAAGATACGTGAAGATATCGGGGTAGGACAGTGGCGGTAAGTCGTCTGGGTCTTTACTCCACTGCCGTATTTCAAATGGGTCCAGATTTGCGATGCACTCTATTTTTTTTCAAGTACCGCTGCTTCGCCTCTGGACGCAATCGGTCTCTATACCGTCCGTTTTCTTTTGAGCTGCTTTTAAGCATGTTTCTTGTCGTCGTCGTTCCAACACAGTGTGTTTGTTTTGATTCGTAGACCCCGAAAATGGAGCTGCGCTCCCACAATGCATTGCGGCGTGACGTCAACTCCAAAGCCCTATTTTGCCGAAAAAAACGGCGGAAGCGGAGCCGCCGAAGAGTAAACTTTCAGAAGTAAGTACTGAATATTATGTCACTTATTTATGCGCAAATGTTTTTACAATGAAGAACATTAAAACATTACTGTTGGCCACATGTCGGGAAGGTTATGTGACATTAGCGATGTTTGTACTAACTTGGTTTTAAAGCCTTTACTTCAAAATATACGCCGTTCAATAGTTGACTTTAATCTTACAGAGAATGTGATGATTTTATGGATAATTAAAGTCAGTCATATATCCACAAACACAACAAGCTGAAAGTCAGTGATGCTGCTCGGTTTGCAGTCCTGAATATCACAGCACAAGCAGGATTCACTGCACTGTTAATGTTAGCTATATTATATTGCTGCCTCTGTTCGGTGGTGTCGAGCCAGACGGACTTTAACGTGTGTTTGAACGAGCTGACGGTTCACTCGTTAAGCTGAAAGAAAGATGCTTTAATCACAGGAGTCACACGTGTCCACTGTACCATCTGGGAACTCTTCTTGTTTCGTAATAACACAAACACTTAATCCTCCTTCTTTTGTGCTGTTTTGTAGCAGTGTATACACCTGAGACTGTCACCTGTCTGTCTGTCCTGCACTCTCTCTCTTTTTCTTTCTCTCTGATTGTGTAATAAAAGTATGAATATTCATTTATAAGTTACACTTGTGTTTGAATCCTGCAGCTTATCACACATTTGATTTCCATGTGTGACAACTGCAAGTGTCCAGAATGAGGACAGACTGAGGGACCCACTGCTGCACATCATCTGTGAGGCTTTGCACCCCTGATGATCCACCAGGACAAACTCAGCAGTGTGTGAGGAAGAGGAGGAGGAAGAGCCAGCAGCAGCTGACAGATGGAGAGAATAGACAGACTGTTCCCTGTTTGTGAAGGACTGCTAGAAAAGTTTAGAATCACTAATTGTCTGTCCTGAATCAGTCTTATTAGGTAATGTTCAAATAATTTTATCCTCCCAGTGTTTTCAGTGTGGGAGAAAGTACTCAAGGCCTTCAAGTTACACACTATGAAAGGCAGCAACAAGTTTAATATTCAGAAATCTAAAGTATGTATCAGCAGCAGAATGGACCTGAAAATAAATGTTTGTTTCAGTTCTATTAAGCTTTGAGTAATTTGATTTAGCAGCACTGCTGTGTTTGTTGCATCATATTGCTGTAATTGTCTATATGCTTTATATATTCTGAGCTAAGTTGATCTATAGTGTTACATCATATTCTATAAGGATGTTAGGTGTTTGTATACTTTCTGCCCAGTTTGACCCATTTAGCACCTTCCCTCGTATGCTGCCTTTTTTCCGCACCCCAGTAATCTGTTTCTCTTTTGTTTTGCAGCTTCTCACAGCCCCGCTCTCGGCGTTCCCTGCGCAGTTCACCTCCCCAGTCCCTCGGTTTCTTCTGGTTCCATACGTTGTTTTTTCAGCTACCCTCACGGGACACCTTTAGTTATAATAAATTTGCTTTCTTTATTCCCTCCTACCCTCCTACCCAGGTTTTGATGCAGGAGGGTGAGACGCCGTCTGGTCCGGGGGCTTTCCTGGGCTTCTGTTTCTGGAATAGTCGGCTCACATCCTGAGTGTGTATTCTGAGTTTCAGGGAGGAGGAAAGGGGGGTGAGAGGTGTGGTGGAGGTCGTTGAGTCTGGATTGGAGAGGGTGGTGGTGGTCGTTGAGTCTGGACTGGGGAGGATGGGGGTGGTCGTTGAGTCTTGATTGGGGAGGGGCAGGGTGAAGGGGGGAGAGGTGGAAGGTGTGTTGGGGGTCAACGTCTGAAGCAATGTCCCTGGGGAGTGGAGGGTGGGGCGTGGGAGTCTGTCCGTCTCAAACCTGCAATAGAAAGTGTTTAACTCGTTGGCCAGGTCTTTGTTTGCTTCAACAGTGGGTGGGGGGCGTCTGTAGCTGGTGATTTCCTGCAGGCCCCTCCACACTGACGCAGGGTCGTTGGCTGAGAGCCGTTCTTCCAGCTTCTGGGAGTAGATGCTTTTAGCTGCTTTGATCTCCTTGGTCAGTGTGTTCCTGGCTTGCTTGTACAGGACCCTGTCACCACTTCTGTAGGCGTCCTCCTTGGCCTTACGAAGATGTTGGAGTTTAGGAGTGAACCATGGTTTATTGTTGTTGTATGTGCAAAAGGTCTTTGTTGGCACACACACGTCTTCACAGAAACTGATGTATGATGTCACAGTGTCCGTGAGGTTCTCAGATGCAGCTTCAAAAACAGTCCAATCAGTGGAGTCAAAACAGTCCTGCAGTTCCTGCTTTGCTGCGTTAGTCCACTTCTTCACAGTTTTGACTACAGGTTTGGCACGTTTGAGTTTTTGCCTATAAACTGGAATAAGATGGACCATGCAGTGATCAGAATGTCCCAAAGCTGCCCGGGGCACAGAGCGATAGGCATCTTTTAGAGTGGTGTAGCAGTGATCCAGTATGATGTTGTCCCTGGTGGGGCAGTCTATATGCTGTCTGTATTTAGGGAGTTCGTAGTTTAGGTTTGCTCTGTTAAAATCCCCAAGAATAATTGTAAAGGAATCCGGGAATTTCCTCTCCAGGGTAGTAATCTGGTCAGCCAGCTCGCACAGTGCGTTGTTCGCGTTGGCCTGTGGAGGGATGTAAACTCCGACCAGCATGAAGGAAGAAAACTCCCGCGGTGAATAAAAAGGTTTACAGTTGATGAAAAAACTTTCCAAGTGTGGGCTGCAGTGTTTCTGTAACACTGTGACATCAGTACACCAACCTTCATTAATGCAGAAGCAGACTCCACCACCCTTTGTTTTCCCTGAGAGCTCTGTTTCGCGGTCCGCCCGGTGAAGTTGGAAGCCCGGCAGATTTAAGACAGCGTCTGGGACTCGCTCACTGAGCCAGGTTTCAGTGAAGCAGAGAGCAGCAGAGCGTGAAAAGTCCTTGTTAGTCCGGTTTAAAAGCAGTAATTCGTCGACTTTGTTTGGAAGAGAGTGGAGATTCGCGAGGTGAAATGAGGGGAGTGCCGTGCGGAATCCTCGCCGACGTAGTTTCACCAGCGCACCAGCGCGACTCCCCCATCTACGTCTTCTCCAGGAGCCACAGAGAGCTGCTGCGCCTCCAACTAAAATCTCCAAAAAACTTTCCGGGTTTGTGAAAAATGGATAAGAACTATAGTGAGACGACTGCCTGATGTTTAGCAGTTGATCTCTGGAGAAAGTGATGTGGTCTGAGTGACCAAAAGCGCAGAAAATAAACAGAAATAAGAAAAGTGCGAGAGAGCGCAGTACCGAGGCTGCCATCCGCAGCGCCATCTTGGATATCGCGCATCACTATTAGTAATGTGTCACGTGAAGATTCATCAGCCAGATTAAGTGTTTAGTGACAATTGACATCATCACTATTCACTATTCCAATCAATCCTCTCCACACAGACAAGCATGAACACACTCGACTATCACTAAATCAAATTTTTATGGAAGCCCGTTTCCGCCACTAAAACCCCCCCTAAAAAAACAAGTCTCCATAACTCTAAATTTCGACATATTAACTCGAAATTTGGAGAAACATAACTCGAAATTTGGAGAAACATAACTCAAAATTTGGAGAAACATAACTCAAAATTTTGAGTTACTTTTCTCAAAATTTTGAGTTAATAACTTGAAATCACATTGCTCACTTAGTAATCTACATGAATGAGGTCACTTTCTTGTTACCCAGAAGCATATGGCGCAGAGTAACGTGCACTGAAAACCGGATCACAACAAATTGGCGCTTTCGCGAGTACGTTTGCTGATAGTAACGCCATGTGATTCAGAATAACACAAGGATTTCATCATTTTTGAAGCCACGCTAAAAATACTCAGCAATCTGTGCATTCATGACTGGATGTAATACCGGTAGCTTAGCTGTAGAATTTATACCTGAGGGCTTCAGCTTCCGGGTAACAAGGAAAAGACGTCATTCACGTAGATTACTGATTGGCACTGCTAACTCGAAATTTCAAGTTACTTTTTTCAAAATTTTGAGTTAATAAGTCAAAATGTCGAGTTAATAAGTCAAAATTTCAAAAAAAGAAGTCGAAACTAACATAACTCGAAATTTTGAGAAAATAACTCGAACTTTTGAGTTATATTTTTTTCTTTAGTGGCGGAAACCGGCTTCCATAAAATTTTACGCATAGAGAAACACAATTTGTTATGACGGTAGTTCAATTTACAATAGGGCTCATTCGCTTGGTCAGCAAGTGGCGGTATCCTCGTAAACTGGGGAGCAAACTGCCATTAAACGAAGAAGAGAAGAAGTGAACATCTGCACATGCGCCGTACGGATTGGGTAGACCCGATTTGTACGGTACCAACTTTGCACATGCGCAGTAAGTACCAGGGTGTTTCGTTTTTGTCTACATTATATTGAAATGTTTCATTACTGCATACATTATAAGAGATACTTATTATTGTTTACATCTTAACAAATACTCTGATCCATAACTATAGTAAAATGCTTAGAGCGGAAGTAATGGCCTTTCGCACATGTTTGGTACCGATCGGGTTTCCGGTACGGATCGGGAAGTGACAGTCTTTTTTTTTTTTTATTTAATTGAGCAATTGCAAAATACAAATTCTTAAAGAGGATAACACAGGTAATAATACAAGTGAACGTTTTGAACAGTACAATAAAGTATTATATTTAGCCCTGCGATAGACTGGCGACCTGTCCAGGGTGTACCCTGCCTCTCGCCCTATGACAGCTGGGATAGGCTCCAGCGCCCCCCGCGACCCTGAAAAGGATAAGCGGAAGCGAATGGATGGATGGATGGATGGACAATAAAGTATTAGAGGAATAATAGAAAATTTAATAAATAAATGAATGAATAAAAAATACAATTAAAAAAAACCAGAAAAGATATATGGCAGGCATTTACCGTGTGCATAAAATGAGCAGTGTAACAAAACATTAAAATAAATCTAAATTTAGAACAACAGGAAATAAGCAATACCTTGGTAAATTTTTTCGGGCATATTTGCTCTTTGTATTTTTAAGTGAAGAAAAATAAAACTTAAAATCATTAATAAAGCCAGGGAAAGAAGGCTTACGGTGTGTTCACACCGAATGCGATGGACGCGAAAAAAAAGCCCCAAACGCCCCTAATTTGACGCGTGCACATTCACACCTCTACGCGTGTCCAAGAAAAATCCATCACGCCCCAAAATATCATATTTTAACGCGCCTGAACCGGAAATGTGGGAGGGATGTGGGAGGAAGTTGTGCCAGACCGGTATCTTTGCAAGATGGCAGCTGTCGAGCTAGCGCTTGAAGAGAGAGTCTCCGTTCTCTATTTATTGTGGAGAGCAGAGTAGCGGCGTAAAAGACGTCCTCGCAGTACCTGGGTCCATCAGGTCCTCCAGAGGTGTGAGCAGTTTGGTGAGTTTCACCACTTGTTCCAGGAGCTGCGCCTGGATGACAGCCGATTCCAGCGCTATCACCGTCATTCACTCGGCCAGTTTGAGGACCTGCTGTCCCACGTCGGTCCCAGAATCGCCCGCCTAGACACCAATTACAGGCGCTCAATCCCACCTGCAGAGGGCCTGTCCATCTGCCTGAGGTTAGTAAAAGTGTTTAATACGGTAGTCCTTTATTGATACCTGTGCTAATATATGCTAAACCATCCATTTATACACTGCTAACATGGATGTGCTATGCTAACAGTGAATGCTGTCGGTGTTTGCTGAAAGCAAACTGGGGTACAGAGACGACTGTTTTGAGTATCACTAGAAATATTATAAAGGGTTCATCAAGTCCCGATTTAATTCGATTTATGCTGTTATCAGTGTTTGCGATGATAGCATGGCTGTGGTGTCATATCAATGTATGCGCTCGGTGTTTGCTGATATCAAACTGCAGCATTAGGACCACTGAGTTAACCTTTGTAGTGATACTCACTCCTTTTTATTTAGAACTGGTTTAATTCTGGGATAGTTGAATATTTGTATATAATCCCTGCAGCTGTCAGACTGTATAGCAGGGGTCACCAGCCTTTATTAAAACAGAGTTAGATAAAACTGAACAGTTTGGTTCATCTTTAGTTACATGGTTCTATCTTGATAAGCTACAGTGGGGCAAAAAAGTATTTAGTCAGCCACCGATTGTGCAAGTTCCCCCACCTAAAATGATGACAGAGGTCAGTAATTTGCACCAGAGGTACACTTCAACTGTGAGAGACAGAATGTGAAAAAAAAATCCATGAATCCACATGGTAGGATTTGTAAAGAATTTATTCGTAAATCAGGGTGGAAAATAAGTATTTGGTCAATAACAAAAATACAACTCAATACTTTGTAACATAACCTTTGTTGGCAATAACAGAGGTCAAACGTTTACTATAGGTCTTTACCAGGTTTGCACACACAGTAGCTGGTATTTTGGCCCATTCCTCCATGCAGATCTTCTCGAGAGCAGTGATGTTTTGGGGCTGTCGCCGAGCAACACAGACTTTCAACTCCCGCCACAGATTTTCTATGGGGTTGAGGTCTGGAGACTGGCTAGGCCACTCCAGGACTTTCAAATGCTTCTTATGGAGCCACTCCTTTGTTGCCCGGGCGGTGTGTTTTGGATCATTGTCATGTTGGAAGACCCAGCCTCGTTTCATCTTCAAAGTTCTCACTGATGGAAGGAGGTTTTGGCTCAAAATCTCACGATACATGGCCCCATTCATTCTGTCCTCAACACGGATCAGTCGTCCTGTCCCCTTGGCAGAAAAACAGCCCCATAGCATGATGTTTCCACCCCCATGCTTCACAGTAGGTATGGTGTTCTTGGGATGCAACTCAGTATTCTTCTTCCTCCAAACACGACGAGTTGAGTTTATACCAAAAAGTTCTACTTTGGTTTCATCTGACCACATGACATTCTCCCAATCCTCTGCTGTATCATCCATGTGCTCTCTGGCAAACTTCAGACGGGCCTGGACATCCACTGGCTTCAGCAGCGGAACACGTCTGGCACTGCAGGATTTGATTCCCTGCCGTTGTAGTGTGTTACTGATGGTGACCTTTGTTACTTTGGTCCCAGCTCTCTGCAGGTCATTCACCAGGTCCCCCCGTGTGGTTCTGGGATCTTTGCTCACCGTTCTCATGATCATTTTGACCCCACGGGATGAGATCTTGCGTGGAGCCCCAGATCGAGGGAGATTATCAGTAGTCTTGTATGTCTTCTATTTTCTAATGATTGCTCCCACAGTTGATTTTTTCACACCAAGCTGCTTGCCTATTGTAGATTCACTCTTCCCAGTCTGGTGCAGGTCTACAATACTTTTCCTGGTGTCCTTCGAAAACTCTTTGGTCTTGGCCATGGCGGAGTTTGGAGTCTGACTGTTTGAGGCTGTGGACAGGTGTCTTTTATACAGATGATGAGTTCAAACAGGTGCCATTCATACAGGTAACGAGTGGGGGACAGAAAAGCTTCTTACAGAAGACGTTACAGGTCTGTGAGAGCCAGAGATTTTCCTTGTTTGAGGTGACCAAATACTTATTTTCCACCCTAATTTACGAATAAATTCTTTACAAATCCTACCATGTGAATTCATGGATTTTTTTTTCACATTCTGTCTCTCACAGTTGAAGTGTACCTCTGGTGCAAATTACTGACCTCTGTCATCATTTTAAGTGGGGGAACTTGCACAATCGGTGGCTGACTAAATACTTTTTTGCCCCACTGTATGTCTTATCACAGATTAATTTTTAAAAAATATTAATGATTTAAGCAAGGAAAGGGCTACATGTCAACATACAACTCTTTATTTCTATTAATGTCTCACTTCATTCCTACCTGATTGACATGTTTAGGAATTATGAGTGATTGGCTCGCTGTAGTTGTGAAAGTTGCTACCAATCAAATTATGATATGTTAAAGTTAAAACAAAACAACTGTTTTAGATATTATCTAATATACATTTTGTAATTATCCTTATAATTACAAAAAATTTTATGTAAGATTTAAGTTTTGTGATTTAAATCTGACATCACAAAAGTATTTTGGAATTTGACTAATGTATTTTGTAACTGCAGTACACATAATACTGATTTTGAACAATTTTGTCCAGGTTCCTTGTCACCGCGGACTCCTTCAGCACCAAGCGTTCAGTTACAGAGTCGGTGTGTCAGATCACTCCCCAGGCAGCGACGGCCATCTGGGACTGTCTAGTGGATGACTTCATGGCTGCGCCTTCACCTGGAGACTGGCGGTCCATCACAGAGGGATTCCAGGAGCGCTGGAACTTCCCTCTGTGCTGTGCAGCTCTGGATGGGAAGCACGTCCAGACAAAAGCACCCCATATATCATATAGGAGACACACACATTGATATACACTAAATATTTATTTCATTTCTTTTTTGTGGTGCCCAAATTTATGCACCTGCTTGATTTTGTTTAAACAATTATTGCACACTTTTTGTAAATCCAGTAAACTTCTTTTCACTTCTCAAATATCACTGTGTGTCTCTCCTGTATGATATTTAACTGACATTTTTTATTGTAACAACCAACGATTTATACAGGAAAATGATGTCTATTAACAAGGTTGCCCAAACTTTTGCATCCCACTGTATTAGTATATTTTGTCATTAGTATAATATGAAATAAATTCTACATGTGTCAAGTCGTGTGCCAACATTTGCTGTGTAGTAGAACTGAGACATTAGTCATTATAAAAATTTATTTGAAATAATATTAGAATTCTCAAACAGAAAAACATTAAACATAAATATATAAAATATAAGTATTTACAGAGAGACAGGAATAAAAAGGACCAGCTGCTCTCCAGAGCAGGAACAAGGCTGAGGAGGAAATGCTCCATTGGAGACTGGTGTGGACTCTTCAGGGACACCAGGGTGGCCAGCTCCACCACCGATGGACCGTCCTGGGACTCGTCCCTCATCTGCCTCGGAGCCGTCCTCCCCTGTGGGCCTGTAAAGCAGCACAAAACACAAAGAAATGAGAAGGCTGCTACTAGATTTTAATTTCAACATTGAAAAAAACAAAAACAAACCAAAAACAGGATATAATCAGATTGGTTGTAGATATTTAGTAAAGGTGATCACAGGCAATCCCACCGACTAAAAAGGTATCAGTGCTTGCTGTACATACCTGTGGGTGCAGCAGCAGGAGCTCAGGGACTGGGGAGCCAGGAGAAGCAACAGGGGATGCTCTGCTTCAGAATCAGTTTGTTCTATCAATACAGTATTAAATGTTAACATGTTGAATATAATCAGAGAAAGTATATACAGTGGTCCCTCATTTATTGCAGCAGGGGTTCTCAGAATAACTAGCCCCTGGCCACGCACTTTATACACTTTTTTCCACACACACACATGAACATTGGTCACAGTTCTCACAATTGATTCTCAAAGTGCAAACCTTTGTAGATTGCAAAACGTAAAAGTATTATTATGCCGCCGTTTGTCTTCATCTGCCTGCCACTTTCGT
This sequence comes from Aulonocara sp. 'chitande type north' Nkhata Bay, assembly GCF_057382095.1. Classification (NCBI taxonomy): domain Eukaryota; kingdom Metazoa; phylum Chordata; class Actinopteri; order Cichliformes; family Cichlidae; genus Aulonocara; species Aulonocara sp. 'chitande type north' Nkhata Bay. The sequence goes on from NC_141345.1 coordinate 12,807,701, forward strand.
GCGCCTTTTTCCCTCGTGGTGCAGGTGTCTATTTCCGAATGAGGCTCATAGTTATGGGTGTTTTTGTGCTTTTTTTTCTATTGGACGTGATGGTTATCAAAACCAAACATGATAAATTTGGCAAGCGCAGGAGACACGACACGGAGGAGATTTGTCAATCAGGCTGCAGAATGCAATGCTGTACTGTGCAAAAAAAAGAAAAAGAAAATCATAAAAAAAGAGGCAGTGACGGATGAACAGCGGGACCACTGTGTGCTGTTTATTAATAAACAATAAAATATATTCTTAAATGACAACATGCCTAAAAGCAGAACGGTATTTGTACGTCAGTGGGAAAATAGCGGTGGCTTGCTAGCTTTTGTGCGGCTTCCCCGGGTCAGTGAAAACTTTAGAGAAAACTTAAGAGAAATGAATGAACTTACCAGGTTGCCCGATCTCTTTACATATCTTCCTCCAAGCTCGGTCCTTTATATTCCTGTCTCGGTCCAGAAAGCAGCTGGTGTCGTATGGCTCCGGGTTGTTTGCTACGGCATTGATTAGCCTTCCTTCTATTGAAGAATAAAGGGCTTTGGCTGGATCTGCCCCTTTGAACTAGGTAACAGCCACGTCACCAGGCTCCTGATTGGTTGTCGCGGCGCGATTTGACGCTGGAGTTCAGATTTTTCCAACTCGAGCGGTGGACGCGAAACGCGTGTATGCACAAAATGCAACACAAAAACTCACGCGCGTGGCTTTTTTCGCGAGTCAAACGCCTGAAACGCGCTACACTCACGCGCGTTTCAGGCGTTTTCGCGTTTTCGCGATGCAAATCTGCTTCCGAATTTTCGCGGGAGCCGCAATCGCGGGTCATCGCGCCTTTCCATTGACTTTACATGTAAGCCTGTTCGGTGTGAACACACCGTTAGAGTTCTTCCATTTAGCACAATGGATATGATATTTACCCAATAGTATGATGATGTTAATAATGTCAGAGACATCCAAAGCTAGATGTTCCATATAAAAAATAATATGATATAGTTCAAATGGTGGCACATCATGAATTTTTAAAGAAATCCAATTTATTATATCACACCAAAAACGTTGTGTGATAGGGCATGTAAAAAAAGGATGTTCTAAAGTTTCATTTTCGACAGTACAAAAGGAACACTGATCCACCTCAAAGCCAAATCTCTTTTTTAGAGATTCTGCCACAGGATAATTTTATTTATGATTTTAAAGTGTGTTTCTTTAAATTTAGGTAGAATAGGCCATTTCATAAATTTCGAGTAAGCTTTATCTAATATATTTGAAGTAATTAAACTTGAACCATTCCAAGTAACCATTCTATCATAACTATGGAATATTTTATCTTTAAAGAGACTAATTAAGTGTGCCTATGCCAAAAGGCACACTTATTACTATTGCTCGGATTTATTATACTTATTCTTATTAAGTGTGCCTATGCCAAAAGGCACACTTATTACTATTGCTCGGATTTATTAAGTGTGCCTATGCCAAAAGGCACACTTATTACTATTGCTCAGATTTATTATTCTTATTCTTATTATTAAGTGTGCCTATACCAAAAGGCATACTTATTACTATTGCTCGGATTTATTATTCTTATTATTATTATTAAGTGTGCCTATGCCAAAAGGCACACTTATTACTATTGCTCGGATTTATTATTCTTATTCTTATTATTATTATTATTATTATTATTTTCCTTTTTCAGCCTGAAATTTTCGCGCGTAACTCATCCCACAGTTTTGACACAAGCTATATCATTTTGTGCGGCTGGATCAGGAATAGTGTGCTATGACTTTTGGTGTTTATTACTTCTATAGTTTTTTAAATATGAATATTTTAATGCAAGTTTTTGCCCATTGAAATGAATGGGAAGTAAAGTGAAACTTAAGTGAAACTTAATTTTTGGTGTGTTGGCTCACTCTAGTGGTATGTCCCCGTATTTGGATTACCATAATGACGACAATATCAACGGCGCGCACAGCGTCGGTGCTTTCAGGAACCATTGGAATTCTTAAGGTTGCGCAAAGCATTGAATAGTTACGGTAACGGCAGGGGTGTATGCTTGGTGGAAAACTGCATATCCCACAATTCATAGCACTCCTCTACCCAGTCAAACAATGGCGGCTGCCACTTCGTTTAATATATTCCTCTTATTCGTGTTTCTAGGTCACAAAGTAAACTTTTAAGATATTTTCAGGTGTGTAAACGTCAAATATCTGCTCGTTTTGTCAAAACATCCCATATTGGCAACAGATTTTTCACGATGTTGTCTAGCTAGCCGGCTAGCGCCGCTTCACTCAAAAGCACCCAGGCTTGGCTTTCAGTGAGGCGTCTCTAACTCCTTTCATCCCCGATCGCTCCTCAAACAGTCTTTGTCTTAGCTGGACTTATTTTTCGTTTATATGGGCCGATGATGCTGGTCGATGAGGAAAAACTAACTGAGTTGTTTGGTGGTGGCTAACGCGGAGCTAGCTAGCCACCGGTATGTGTCTCTTTCCCCTCGTATGTGGGGAAAGAAACATGCGAGGCGGCCGCTGATCGACCGGTTTTCAGGCGAGAATGTAGGTGTGTAAACTTCAAATATCTGCTCGTTTTATCAAGAAGTTCCATATTTTATCAAGAAGTCCCATATTTCTCACGATGTTACTGCTAGCGCCGCATGGCAGCTAGCCGGCTAGCTGGCTAGCGCGGCTTGTGTGACACTCAGGCCGGGCTGGCTCACACATAGGCCGGCTCACGCTCTCGTTCCATCCCCTAGTCTTTCTTGATGACTCTTGGTTGGCTGCTGGATTTATTTTTCATTTATATGGGCTGGTGATTCATTTATTCATTTTAGTAACGGTAAAAACAGTGAAAGGTGGTGGATTGTCCAGATGCTGTTCGATGTGGAAAAAATAACTCGGTTGTTTGGTGGTGGCTAACGCGGAGCTACAACGGAGGGCAGCGGTGTATGACAGAAAGGAGATGGGGAAAAAGAGAGATGCGAGGCGGCCGCCAAGCGACTGGCCCTGGCTTACACCGAGAGCGGTTCTCTGTCTGGTTTCACCCCCCTCACCCCCCCCCCCCCCCCCCCTCACGCCGCCGGTACGAGTGTCCGGTGAACTGAATGTCAGGTAAGACGTTATGTATATTTTCGTTGTGCTGACTTTTTACAATCAGTTACACTGGTCGTGTCCAAATTCATGGGCTGCATCCTCCTCAGAAGGTCGGGTAGGCTGGAAGTAAACGACTGGGGAAATTGGACGGTCTAGCCTTCAGATTAGCGTCGCCGCTGTCTCGGTGGAGTTTAATAAACTCAGCCGTCTGCTCCTTGCTATCTAAAATATAACAGGACACTGGCGTAAATTCTCGACTGGCTCATACTTATGTTTAATCAGGTTTCTGTTTGACGTTTAGTCAGCTGTGTAAAAACCAAGGAGGAGGGGGATTAATAAAGTTTTATTTTATCTAATCTAATCTAATAACTTTAATCTCAGCCAAACCGATTTACTCACGAACAAACAAAACACTGAAAAAAGCCCAACAATAACATTTGTAGGTTGTCTAAGTGAATTATATATTACGTTTAACCCAAGTAGCGAAAGTCCGCGATGATCTGAAAATGTTGTGCCGTTCTCGGCCGCATCAGTAACCCTCGAGCTCCTGGCTAGCTGTCGAGCTGGTGGGTAGCAGACGTCTCCGAAAACGTCGAAGCACTTTGGCAAATATGCGATATCTTGATAAACCGAGCAGATATTTGATGTTTACACAGCTACTTTCTCGCCTGAAAATATGTTAAAAGTTTATTTTGTGACCCAGAAAGATTAGTAAGAGTAATTTTAAAACTTAGTAGCGGCCGCCATTGCTGGAAACTGGAGTTTGGCTGGGCCGCGCCATGACGTAATCGGTCTACAAATGGGGCCTCAGGAGGATGCAGCCCATGAATTTGGACACGACCAATAAGTCGTACAGCTGGGTGGGTGCTGTGTTACTGATGGTGAACTTTATTGTATTCATAAGGTTAGTTATTGGGTTGTCAACCGCCCCGTGCAAACGAAATCGTCCCGCATTCAGAGAAAATATTACGCGTTTCGTATTGAGCTGAAAAGGAACACAGTTTGTCCCATACTTCAGGTAGAATGGAAGAAGACACAAAGCTGGATTTATTCTGTCGTTACGCAGCCTCCCCTGTCATTCTCTCGCCTGTTGCAACTTCAATCATGAAACTGATCAATGATCGGCTTTTCTCTCTTGTTTGTTTATCGCGCTAAACAACAGCAGCACGTTTAAGCTTGATCAGCTGTTGTTAAATTCATTTGATTTTAATTTCTAGTATCAGCTGATGTTTGATGGAGCCACAGCTGAAAAAAAAGGGCTGGTCCTAACCATGAGATGTCCTTACTGAGTCATCAGAGCTGAACTGGTGATGGAGAAACAGGTTTACCTTTGAGGTGACATGAATGAGTTGAAGGGAAGTTATGAACTATTTCTGAGAGACAACTAACACCAAGCTCCTTTTTTTGTGTAGCTGACAGCTGGTAACTGTGCAGGGGCAGATCTAGCACAGCTTTTGCCAGGGGGCCAGGTAGGGCATTAACAGGGAGAGGGGGACACAAAGATATACTTTTCTTTCTTACTCTCATATAAAATATTTAGCTTTTATTAAATAGTTATCTGAATCTTACAACCAAAGTTTGTATAATAATACACAAGATTGGCTGTAGACCATTGTTAATCATTCAGAACACTGTGTAAAAATAACAAAAAACAAAAAGTGAATGCAAAAGTGCATAAATATTTATTTTACGTGTTTGATGTGTGTGGCAGGGCGTGGTCTGCAGTGCCGCTGCAGGGGAGGTGGACCCACCTCAGCGACATCTGTAATCAATCTATGTGTCGGGCCGTGAGATGAAAAGCTACAGCCGGCTCTGTGGGTACAGCAACTATGTGTGAAAAGTTGTCCATAACGTAATGCTTTGAATGAACACGCTTTGAAGCGTGTTCATGCAAACATTGTCGGGTCTGCTTATGAACTTCTGCGCACAGCGTCTACAAATCGGGGCTGTACGAAGTCACCTCATCTTTACACAAAACTGTAAGCTGTCATCTGTGAGGCGCGAGCGGTGTTTGGTTTTACCATAGTTCATGGTGGAGAATGGCTGCTCTGCTGAGTTTTGCTCTCTGTAGCCGTTTGAATGGCAAACTATACTGATTAGCGGCGGTATAGGCACATCGATCATCGATTGAAAAGTTAGATTCATATAATTTCTTATAGAAATGTTCTATTTCCTCATTTCCCACAGACCTGTAACGTCTTCTGTAAGAAGCTTTTCTGTCCCCCACTCGTTACCTGTATGAATGGCACCTGTTTGAACTCATCATCTGTATAAAAGACACCTGTCCACAGCCTCAAACAGTCAGACTCCAAACTCCGCCATGGCCAAGACCAAAGAGCTTTCGAAGGACACCAGAAAAAGTATTGTAGACCTGCACCAGACTGGGAAGAGTGAATCTACAATAGGCAAGCAGCTTGGTGTGAAAAAATCAACTGTGGGAGCAATCATCAGAAAATGGAAGACATACAAGACCACTGATAATCTCCCTCGATCTGGGGCTCCACGCAAGATCTCATGAGAACGGTGAGCAAAGATCCCAGAACCACACGGGGGGACCTGGTGAATGACCTGCAGAGAGCTGGGACCAAAGTAACAAAGGTCACCATCAGTAACACACTACAACGGCAGGGAATCAAATCCCGCAGTGCCAAACGTGTTCCGCTGCTGAAGCCAGTGCATGTCCAGGCCCGTCTGAAGTTTGCCAGAGAGCACATGGATGATACAGCAGAGGATTGGGAGAATGTCATGTGGTCAGATGAAACCAAAGTAGAACTTTTTGGTATAAACTCAACTCGTCGTGTTTGGAGGAAGAAGAATACTGAGTTGCATCCCAAGAACACCATACCTACTGTGAAGCATGGGGGTGGAAACATCATGCTATAGGGCTGTTTTTCTGCCAAGGGGACAGGACGACTGATCCGTGTTAAGGACAGAATGAATGGGGCCATGTATCGTGAGATTTTGAGCCAAAACCTCCTTCCATCAGTGAGAACTTTGAAGATGAAACGAGGCTGGGTCTTCCAACATGACAATGATCCAAAACACACCGCCCGGGCAACAAAGGAGTGGCTCCATAAGAAGCATTTGAAAGTCCTGGAGTGGCCTAGCCAGTCTCCAGACCTCAACCCCATAGAAAATCTGTGGCGGGAGTTGAAAGTCCGTGTTGCTCGGCGACAGCCCCAAAACATCACTGCTCTCGAGAAGATCTGCATGGAGGAATGGGCCAAAATACCAGCTACTGTGTGTGCAAACCTGGTAAAGACCTATAGTAAACGTTTGACCTCTGTTATTGCCAACAAAGGTTATGTTACAAAGTATTGAGTTGTATTTTTGTTATTGACCAAATACTTATTTTCCACCCTGATTTACGAATAAATTCTTTACAAATCCTACCATGTGGATTCATGGATTTTTTTTTCACATTCTGTCTCTCACAGTTGAAGTGTACCTCTGGTGCAAATTACCGACCCCTGTCATCATTTTAGGTGGGGGAACTTGCACAATCGGTGGCTGACTAAATACTTTTTTGCCCCACTGTATAAGGTCTTAAATAATCAGGCCCCATCTTATCTTAATGTCCTTGTAGTACCATATCACCCTATTAGAGCACTTCGCTCTCGCTCTGCAGGCCTACTTGTTGTTCCTAGAGTATTTAAAAGTAGAATGGGAGGGAGAGCCTTCAGTTTTCAGGCCCCTCTTCTGTGGAACCAGCTTCCAGTTTGGATTCGGGAGACAGACACTATCTCTACTTTTAAGATTAGGCTTAAAACTTTCCTTTTTGCTAAAGCATATAGTTAGGGCTGGACCAGGTGACCCTGAATCCTCCCTTAGTTATGCTGCAATAGACGTAGGCTGCCGGGGGATTCCCATGATGCATTGAGTTTTTCCTTTCCAGTCACCTTTCTCACTCACTATGTATTAATAGACCTCTCTGCATTGAATCATGTCTGTTATTAACCTCTGTCTCTCTTCCACAGCATGTCTTTTATCCTGTCTTCCTTCTCTCACCCCAACCGGTCGCAGCAGATGGCCGCCCCCTCCCAGGCCGCCGCCTGGTTCTGCCGGAGGTTTCTTCCTGTTATAAAAGGGAGTTTTTCCTTCCCACTGTCGCCAAAGTGCTTGCTCATAGGGGGTCATATGATTGTTGGGTTTTTCTCTGTATCTATGAAGCGCCTTGAGGCGACTTTTGTTGTGATTTGGCACTATATAAATAAAATTGAATTGAATTGAATTGAACCTGAATTGAGCCGATATTATCATCATTTTCTGTTGTCCTTACCCTTCATTTTCTTTGGGTTCGGGCTTTTAGTAGGTGTATGATTCGGGTCGATTTTACTTTCTTTGGAAGAACTCTCGTCCACCTCGATGTCTTCCATGTCGCTGTCTTCACAAGCCTCGCGGAGGGCAGTTAAGTTGTAGTCATGGTCAGCCATGTTGTAAACCACTTCGTTCTCAGGGGAAAAAAAAGCCTCAAAAAACGAGAAAAAAAAAATTCCGGCAAAAGGAAAAAGGATTAATGCAGTTTAATCCTAGTGGAATTTGTAGATTGCTGCGTATAAATACCCCAACTAGGGACAAAATAGTCTTATTATTAACAGAGCCTGCAAAAAGGGTGCTTCTCACTCCACCATCTTAGATCCTCCCGGGAAGTGACAGTCTCTGGCTGTGTCCCAATTCAGGGTCTGCACGTTTAAAGTACCCGGACTACCCGCACTACGTATGGTGCGTACTATAAGTACGAGAAGTGCGGAAGTGAGAGGCTTGTGAAATGGGACGGTCTAGCCTTCGTTGCGCTGTTCAGGTTGCCTAGCAACCACGATACTAACCGCGAGAAACGCGAGATTGTGTGACATAAATGAAGGAGAAAAAATGTTTTGTTGGTCATTCATTTTTGTCATGACATCACTTTGATTAGTTGAGTATCTGAGGCTGAGACCACAGGACTGTAAAACATGATTGTTGGGCTTCATTTCTGTACTGAACAGTCATTTCAAGATCAGTTAGTAAATAAAAATTAGCTAATGTTGTTCATGAGACTAAAGTCATCTCACTGTGGTAATGTAAATATAATATGGCCAATATTATAGTATTGTCAGATTATTATGATATATATATATATATATATATATACATATATATATATATATATATATATATATATATATATATATATATATATATATATAACACCTAAAATTTACCTCCAATTTTCTAATACTTCATAGAACCAGCTATATCATTCAAATCATAAAACCTGCAGCGTGACTTAGGCTGTATCCCAATTCAGGGTCTGCAGCCTTAAAGTACGCAGTCTCAACGATCCTCAAGGGCCGCGTACTTAAAGACCGCTAAGGCCGGAAGTGCGAGGCTTGTGAAATGGGATGGTCTAGCCTCGGTTGCGCTGCCCAGGTTGCCTAGCAACCATGATACTAACAGCTGGAAATGTTTCATACAGCTTTGTTTGACAGAAATGAAAGAGAAAATCATTTGTTCATTTGTTTGTTTGTTTCTACATGAGCTTTGATCATTCTCTGTAAGATTAAGGTCAGCTATTGAACGGCGTATATTTTAAAGCAAAGGCTTTAAAACCAAGTTAGTACAAACATCACTAATGTCACATAACTTTGCCGACATGTGGCCAACAGTAATGTTTTAATGTTCTTCGTTATTAAACATTTGCACATAAATAAGTGGCATCATATTCAGTACTTACTTAAAGTTTACTCTTCGGGCGCCCCTCATCCGCCGTTTTTTTTCAGCAAAATTATCCACACCTACCAATATCCACCCTATGCATTCTGGGATATATTGGGCCATGAAGTCTACACCGCCACGTCCTTAAAATTCAGGGGAATGAAGGACGCATTTGAGGGCCGCATTTCGAGCAGCCTTCGAATTGGGACAGCCTTCGTCGCGTCGCTGTGATGTAATCGGCCTTAAAATGCGGCCTTTAAGGCTGCAGACCCTGAATTGGGATACAGCCTTAGTGACCTCAAGCATGCTGAGGCAGTCTGCCTGCTTCATGATGCACTGCTTCCCCCTGCTGGATTCCAGTGTGAATTGATGAGTCACAGAGCTGTTTGGACAACATGAAGAAGTCGCTTTTAGTCTAACTCTGATTACACTGAATGTACAGGGTGGGCCATTTATATGAATACACTGTAATAAAATGGGAATGGTTGGTGATATTAAAGTCCTGTTTGTGGCACATTAGTATATGTGAGGGGGCAAACTCCTCAAGATGGGTGGTGACCATGGTGGCCATTTAGAAGTTGGCCATCTTGGATACAACTTTTGTTTTTTCAATAGGAAGAGGGCCATGTGACACATCAAACTTATTGGTAATGTCACAAGAAAAACAATGGTGTGCTTGGTTTCAACGTAACTATTTTTTCATGAGTTATTTACAAGTTTCTGACCACTTATAAAATGTGTTCAATGTTCTGCCCATTGTGTTGGATTATCAATCCAACCCTCTTCTCCCACTCTTCACATACTGATAGCAACACCGCAGGAGAAATGCCAGCACAGGCATCCAATGTCCGTAGTTTCAGGTGCTGCACATCTCGTATCTTCACACTTCTAAATGGCCACCATGGTCACCACCCATCTTGAGGAGTTTGCCCCCTCACATATACTAATGTGCCACAAACAGGACTTTAATATCACCAACCATTCCCATTTTATTACAGTGTATTCATATAAATGGCCCACCCTGTAGAATAAGGACTACTATTAATCCCCTCTTTCATTCCAATCAGCAATCAAAGGTGATATGTCAGGGCTGCATCAGTTTCATAGAAACATTCTGCTTTGTGTTTTGATTCTTGTGTACTACTACAGGAGCTTTGCTTGAGACACAATTCAAAACAATTATTTTTTATCCTTTACCACAGCCCCACAGCTCATCTTTTGCTTAAAACAAGCTTTATGCTAACAGCCAACACTTTGTGCCTGAGATGACAATATTAAAGATATAATATCCCCTTTATATGTGGTTGATTTATTTTTTTTAGAGCAGTGGTAAGTTTCTGGAATTTAACAACATATGCTAGTGAAACCATAGAGGTACAACAGCACAGAGGTTTGAGATGCATTTTTAACACGTTTTAAAAATAACGCATCTGGATGTTCTAAGCATGCACAACTCAAATTTACTTGCGTATTAAAACATGTTAGGGGATTATGCACAAAGAATTATTTTTTGAACACGTTAGCTCATCAAACACAAAATGGTAACTAATTTATTGTAAATGTCTCAGTTATTTCATCCAACATCATGGAAAAAAGCTTGAAAACATGACTTTTCACTGGGTTGACCAAGTGAAATTAGTTAAATATGTATTTCCTAAGCAAATACACGTATTCTCACAATTGTGCATTCAGTTGTAATGCTGTGGGAACAAAGTGGTGGTCAAGGGCTGATTTTTCACTAGTTTTACTTTTTTTTTTGCCAGTGCATCCCATTCCAGTTGCATAAGTAGTCCAGCTCCTCCAGGATGGCACATCAATACAAGCCATCACGAGAAGGTTCGCAGTGTTTCCTAGCACAGTCTCAGGAGTGTGGAGGAGATACAGAAAGATGGGCCATAACAACCCTGTTGCAGAAGGGCCTTCTGCAACAGGGTTGCAGAAGGGCATCAACCTAGTCCTGTAGATGATTTCTTGTGCAAGTAGGAACATGGGAAACACTGTCAGAGCCCTATAAAATGACCTCCAGTGAGCTACTCAGGCATATTTCTCACCAAGAACTAAGAGGTTGGCATAAAGGTCCAACATCCTTTAGTGCAGCAGTCCCCAACCTTTTGTGCGCCACAGACCGGGTTATGATTCCAGAACGCTTGGATTATACAGAAATACAATGATCTCAAATACACCAAACAAGTCCATTTCTGAAAGGCTTAAAAAAAAAAAAAAAAAAAAAAAGAACACAAAGGATTCTTAGTTTTGAGCCTACTCAAAAGTCTGAACTTAAAGCCTATTGGGACGCATCCCTTAAACAGGCAACTCATGCTGAATTAAAACAATTCTGTAAAGAAGGGTGGTCCAAAATTCCTTCACAGTGGTATGAAAGGCTCATTGATAGTCATCACTAATGCTTGATTGCGGTTTTTGCTGGTAAGCAGGGAACTTTCTGGAGCAACAACTTTAACGCATAGAACCAAGCCTACCTGGCTCTCTTTTCTCCCTTAATGGCACGGTTTTTTCAAAAACTGATTTCTTTGCTCACACCGTCTTTGTCCAATATTAAAGTTTCATTATCTGAAACAAGCAAGTATCACAAATGCGCAAGAAAATAAAATCAGGAAGTTTTTGAAATACTAGAAAGAATAAAACACATGAAGAAAAGAAAAAAAAAACCCCACAACACTCACATATTTCATATTTTTTTATTTAAAAAAAAAAGAAAAAAAAAGAAAAAGGCAAGTTACTATGATTCTCAGTTTTCACTTCATTAATATAATCACCCATCCCATACTCTCACAATAAACAGAACTTTCAATTCAATACACTACTTCATGCTTCTTTTTAAAGTAGAGTGCTCAACACAGCAAGTCACTGTACACAGAGTAGTTTCTGGCCGTCAATGAATGACACAGTTGCTCCACACTCCTCATGCATGACTCTTCTTTCTCCTGTTGTCTGTCAGAAGTGAACCATGATGTCATCTAGTTAGTTCAACCCATGCTCGGTTTAAGGTGACCAAAGAAGTGCATTTTTAAGAGCCAAAAGGGAGTTTCTCACATACTTATTATATTCTTAAAATTCTCATCTCACAGACATACTTTGAATTTACTGTTTAAGGAATTGGCGTGATGCCAGAAAATGTGACCACATGATCACAAACCAGTTCTTACAAGAGACTAAATGAATGCAAGTCAATGGAGTGCACTCAGGATAACAGAGAGGGGGACTGGCAGCCTCCGAGATGTTAATAGAGTACACCAAAAGGAGACTTTTCTTATTCAGCACTCTGCAGTTGTACATCCTCTGTACCACACCTCTCAGAGTGAACCGGTACAAATAAGTGCTATGAACGAGCATCCCGCTTTCCGAAACTGAACAAAAGAAATGTGATATCTTCAACAAGAAAATGTTTCACTACCTCAGAATGGAAATTAACATCTTTGTAAAAATAAACAACTTTTTGTTCCAGACAGTTAAATTAGAAATAGGATATCATGGGACATGGAGGAACATACACTGACATTTATCTTTTCTATTTTACTGCCAAAACACAGTAGAATGTTGTGTTATGCAAGAATGACTCTGGCGATCATCCTTCCGCCTAGTCCACCACACAAGCCCAACAGTCCTCTGCTGTCATGGTCATCTCATAACAGCCAAGTACTAATAAGATCTACTGTTGGCCTTCTTTCTTCTCTCCTTCTGAAGAACTGGAACTGCTGCTGCTATCCCGCTCTGCTGCCATCTGCAGGAACAAAAGGAATTAAAGACTTTCACAAACACTGAGCAGAATTTTACAAAACCGCTTTAATCTGTGTGACCTTTTACTTCTTTTGGGTTTGTTCACCTCTAGTTTTCCCTAATTTTTATGGAAATTGCACATTCTAAGATATGCCTCGTTTTCAGCAAATAGCTCTTTGGTAGTCAACTTGTTTGTACAAAAATATTCTTATTCCTTTTACAGTTAGCATTTTTTCTGATTCAAAAGATTCTTGGAAGCAAAATGTAATAAAATGAGGGTCTGGTCAAGACTTTTACAGTACAGCACACACTGATATACACAGTTTCAAGGCCTACCTTCTTGTAGGCCATTTCAAACAGTTTGAGTGATGCCTGCTGCAAGTTGGTTGCGGCCTGCTTGATGTTCTCGCCTGTCTCAGAGTCCTTATTGGTCAACAGATTCCTGACCTTTGAAATCTCCTCCTTCAGCTTGGTGCACTGATTTCACAAAAATAGGGGGGAAAAATAAGACAAAAATCAAGCACAAAACATTAATTTAATCTCAGTAAATTACAACAAAGTTTAGAGCATTACCTCATCAGCAGGGAGCTGGTCTTTAAACTCTTCCATCTTGGATTCTGTGTCATGGATGATGCCCTCAGCCATGTTGACAGCTTCCACACGGTCCTGCAGCAAGACAACTCAGTATTTACCAGATACTAAAACCACAGACAACACAGTGGTGAACCATCATCTGTGTGTAAGACGTGCAACTTCTAGGCCTAAAAAGCCAATGTGGAAATGCCTGTAAACCAACTGAACAGATGTAACTGTGGGTGAAACGGCATTGAGTCCTTTGTTTGCAGCTAGTTTCAAGTCTGTTCAACATAAAGTGTCTTGAGATGACCCATTAGGAATGAGCCTTGTATAAATAAGTGTGAACTGATTTCTGTGTTTTAAGATGAACATTTTCTGTGTTGCACTGAGTTATGATGACAATAAAGTGCCCATCAATCAAGACGGTGAGATTTCACCCCCGACTTTTGTCTTTACAGTTTGACTGTTACCTTCCTCCTCCGGTCCTCCTCTGCATACTTCTCAGCATTCTTGATCATATTCTCAATGTCATCTTTACTGAGACCTCCTGATGACTGGATCACAACTGTAAAGGAGGAAATGAGATATTTATATGTGCACTTTGACTTTTACAGATACCAATTCAAACAGAGTCGTAATGCAGGGAAAAAAAACAAAAAACAGTTGTCTGAAACAAGACTGAGTAAGGGCCAAGTGATTACAGCAACATGCATAAATATTAACCTCCCTATCTAGTCTGTCTTAACAACAACTGTAAAAGTCAACCAAGTTAAGTGTTAACATTTATCTAAAAATGCAGATTATTTTCAGCAGTTTGAAATGTCTTTTAACTTGACTTGCTAACACACGAAGTGGGAAAAAAAACAAAGTTCTCAGCTTTCAGACTGGTTTACTGTGTGCACTGACTCTGCTGCTCGCGGCCTGTGCCTTTGTCCTTGGCCGACACATGGACGATGCCGTTGGCGTCGATGTCGAATGTGACCTCGATCTGAGGGACTCCACGAGGGGCTGGAGGGATTCCTACCAGAGTAAACTGACCCAGCAACTTGTTGTCTGTCGCCATCTCTCTCTCACCCTGGCACACTTTGATCTCCACCTGAGTCTGTCCATCAGCTGCTGTGGAGAACACCTGGAGGGGAACATGTGACACTGTAGATCACATGGGGCTTCACTGAGACTGTGGGACTGCAGTCCTGCTTTAAATACCTGGCTCTTCTTGGTGGGAATTGTGGTGTTCCTATTGATGAGTTTGGTAAAGACACCACCCAGAGTCTCGATACCCAGCGACAGTGGAGTCACATCCAAAAGCAGCACATCAGTTACATCGCCAGCCAGAACGCCACCCTGGATGGCTGCCCCAATAGCGACAGCTTCATCAGGGTTCACAGACTTGCTGGGGGCTCGGCCAAACAGATCCTGGACTGTCTGCTGAACCTGCAGTGCGGATGTGGTGGGGGGTGTTAATTACGAGTTATGCATGCATTAAAATCAGCATTATAAAAATCATATTCAAAATGCAGAAAACATTGTTTTACTCTTTTGTAAAAGCACTGTACAAATCTATGTTCTTCTTATTGTCTGTGCACTAGGGTTGTGCAGATAGAGATCACGTCAAAGTTAATGAGCCAGTAATGAGCCAACAATTCAACTGTCAAGCTGCCGAAAACTAAAGTGCACTGCATGTTAGCTCAACTACGAAAAAAATACACCTGTTTGCAATGTATACAGTGGTTTGCAAAAGTATTCGGCGCCCTTGAACTTTTCCACATTTTGTCACATTACAGCCTCAAACATGAATCAATTTTATTGGAATTCCACGTGAAAGACCAACACAAAGTGGTGTACACTTGAGAAGTGGAACAAAAATCATACATGATTCCAAACATTTTTTACAAATAAATAACTGAAAAGTGGTGTGTGTGTGTGTGTGTAATTATTCAGCCCCCTT
Source organism: Aulonocara sp. 'chitande type north' Nkhata Bay (assembly GCF_057382095.1). Taxonomy (NCBI): domain Eukaryota; kingdom Metazoa; phylum Chordata; class Actinopteri; order Cichliformes; family Cichlidae; genus Aulonocara; species Aulonocara sp. 'chitande type north' Nkhata Bay. The sequence goes on from NC_141345.1 coordinate 12,822,758, forward strand.
TGGTCTGAGTGCAGTCAGTTGCCCATAGACATTGCCTGATGAGTGCTAATGACTAAATAGAGTGTACCTATGTGTAATCTAATGTCAGTACAAATTAGGGCTGCCACGATTAGTCGACTAGTCACGATTACGTCGACTATCAAAATCGTCGATGACTGATTTAATATTCGACGCGTCGTTCGAAGCTTTGTAAGATCACAAAAGACGCAGGAATAAGTAGTAGGATTTAAGAGTGTAATAACAGACTGAAACAAAAGATTGCAGCACTGCATGTACATAGATGCCAGCTGCCGTTAAACCCGAAGAAGAAGCTGTGTCCCAGAATTCATAGCGCAGCTCAGTTCAGTTTACAACAATGGCGGCAGCTAGTTAGTTTTAATATTACTCTTATTATTCTTTCTGGGTCACAAAATAAACGTTTAACATATTTTCAGGTGAGAATGTAGCTGTATAAACCTCAACTATCTGCTCAGTTTATCAAGACACCACATATTTTCAAAGGCGTTCTGACGTTTTCGGAGACGTCTGTTACCCACTAGCTCGATAGCTAGTCGGGGGCAAGGCTCACTAGAGCCCGTGAGAACACCGGACTCCCGGCAAATCGTTTTCAAACCCACTGCCGTCTTTCGCTACTCAGGTAAAACATATATAAGTCACTTAGATAACTTCAAAATGTTATTGTTTTGCTTTTTTTTAGTATTTTATTTGTTCCTGAGTAAATCGGTTTGGCTGAGATTGAAGTTTTAGTTTTTACACAGCTGAATAAACGTCAAGAAGACAACTGATTATCAAAAGTGTGAAATGCTCGAGAATATACTCCGGTGTCCTGTTATATTTTAGATAGCAAGGAGTTTAAACTTCACCGAAACAATCTGCAAATTTCATTAAAATTTAATAAACTATCACCTTGTCTTTATTTTTAGTTAGCACATACCTTAAACACTTAAAGCTGTAAGCTAATGATAGTTACATAAGAGTAGATGCATGCTGGTGCAATAAGATGTACGTTTTACTCCAATGGATGCATGATCTGATTAGTCGACTAATCGCAAAAATAATCGGTGACTAGTCAACTATCAAAATAATCGTTTGTGGCAGCCCTAGTACAAATACAGCTGCTCTTTGACGGCCTCAGAGGCTGTCTAAGAGAATATTGGGAGCAACAACACCATGAAGTCCAAAGAACACACCAGACAGGTCAGGGATAAAGTTATTAAGAAATTTAAAGCAGGCTTAGGTTACAAAAAGATTTCCCAAGCCTTGAACATCCCATGGAGCACTGTTCAAGCGATCATTAAGAAATGGAAGGAGTATGGCACAACTGTAAACCTACCAAGACAAGGCCGTCCACCTAAACTCACAGGCCGAACAAGGAGATCGCTGATCAGAAATGCAGCCAAGAGGCCCATGGTGACTCTGGACGAGCTGCAGAGATCTACAGCTCAGGTGGGGGAATCTGTCCATAGGACAACTATTAGTCGTGCACTGCACAAAGTTGGCCTTTATGGAAGAGTGGCAAGAAGAAAGCCATTGTTAACAGAAAACCATAAGAAGTCCACTTTGCAGTTTGCGACAAGCCATGTGGGGGACACGGCAAACATGTGGAAGAAGCTGCTCTGGTCAGATGAGACCAAAATGGAACTTTCTGTCCAAAATGTAAAATGCTATGTGTGGCGGAAAACTAACACTGCACATCACTCTGAACACACCATCCCACTGTCAAATATGGTGGTGGCAGCATCATCCTCTGGGGGTGCTTCTCTTCAGCAGGGACAGGGAAGCTGGTCAGAGTTGATGGGAAGATGGATGGAGCCAAATACAGGGCAATCTTGGAAGAAAACCTCTTGGAGTCTGCAAAAGACTTGAGACTGGGGTGGACGTTCACCTTCCAGCAGGACAACAACCCTAAACATAAAGCCAGGGCAACAATGGAATGGTTTAAAACAAAACATATCCATGTGTTAGAATGGCCCTGTCAAAGTCCACATCTAAATCCAATTGAGAATCTGTGGCAAGATCTCAAAAACTGCTGTTCACAAACACTGTCCATCTAATCTGACTGAGCTGGAGCTGTTTTGCAAAGAAGAATGGGCAAGGATTTCAGTCTCTAGATGTGTAAAGCTGGTAGAAACATACCCTAAAAGACTGGCAGCTGTAATTGAAGCAAAAGGTGGTTCTACAAAGTATTGACTCAGGGGGCTGAATAATTATGCACACCCCACTTTTCAGTTATTTATTTGTAAAAGAATTTTTGGAATCATGTATGATTTTTGTTCCACTTCTCACGTGTACATCACTTTGTATTGGTCTTTCATGTGGAATTCTAATAAAATTGATTGATGTTTGAGGCTGTAATGTGACAAAATATGGAAAGGTTCAAGGGGGCCGAATACTTTTGCAAGCCACTGTAAATGTCATTATGTCCCCAAACCAGACCACACATTTGTGGTGTGTACCACTTTGTCTACTGTTAACTATTCGTTGCCATGGAAGCTGCAGAACTTACTCGTTTACTCCATCTAGTCCCACAAGTATAAAGTATGTGCACCCTGAGTTATTTCATGCACTTTGGTGGTTTTAAACATCTGTCTTGTGTACCTTGGGCATGCGTGTCATGCCTCCCACCAGCAGCACCTCTCCGATGTCTCCCTTGGACACTTCAGCATCCTGCATGGCCTTCTGGCAAGGAGACACGGTGCGGCGGATAAGGTCAGCAACAATACCTTCAAACTGAGCACGGGTTAGCTTCATGTTAAGATGTTTGGGACCGGAGGCATCCATAGTCAGGTAGGGGAGGTTGATGTCAGTCTGTAAAACAGAAGGACAATCACTGAGTATTTAAACAGTTACAAAATGCTTTTAACTCAGCACTGTGGTTCATTTTGTGTGACCCTGTACTAGGCCTGGCCTGCGGTCAGAATCAGGACAGTCCACTCTCACTGGGCCAAGTCCTGTAGCAGCACAGCAGCAGCGGATTCTAAAACAGAACCTGCTGCACTGAAGCAAAAAAAACAGGAGCTTCGTCTACCAGCACTGTAACACTGAGCCAGACACAGATTATCTGGACAGCTGACTGAGAGCTGGCACACAACATGCACTGAGACATGTGATGACAAGCAGTACAACCAAAATCAAAACACCCTAAAGCATCTGTGATACATCAGCCATTCAGTGTCACCTTTTTATACAACTACACAAACTCATTAGCTTCCCATGAGGATAAAAGCTAGGAGTACCTGCAGTGAAGAGGACAGCTCACACTTTGCCTTCTCCGCAGCCTCTCTGACTCTCTGAAGAGCCATGTTGTCCTTCGTCAGGTCTACACCGGACTGAAAAGAAACAGCGCAGGTTGAAAACGCAAAACTTCACAAATAGATCAAGGCTTAAAGACTGTTAGAATACCCACCTCTCTCTTGAACTCCTTGACAATGTGTCTGAGGAGGTGCTGATCAAAGTCCTCTCCTCCAAGGAAGGTGTCACCATTGGTGGACTTCACCTCAAAAACTCCCTTCTGGATCTCCAGGATTGAGATGTCAAACGTACCTCCACCTAGATCATACACAGCAATACTGGAAACACATTCATAGAGGTTAACACAACAACAGAGCGAGTAGTTGTATTCTTCTATGTACAGGATCATCTATCATCTTTCTTAGCAAGTACTGATACTCCTAAGCATAGCAGTAAACATCAGGTGGTTTTTTGTCATCTACACACATCTTATCTTGGGTCTTGTCCAGGCCATAGGCCAGAGCAGCAGCAGTTGGCTCGTTAATCACACGCAGGACGCTCAGACCAGCGATCTGCCCAGCATCTTTGGTGGCCTGTCAAAGAAACAAGTTGACACAAGTATCGAAGATGAATCGTTACTTCAATCATCAAGTGCATTCCAAAGCAGCAACAAGGACACAGAAGCTAATTATCCGACATCTACATATCACCTTAACTGCTCTGAGACTGAGGTAGATTAGTCTTATCAAAAACTTTGAACAGTTTAAAAAAAAAAAAAAAAAAAAAAGGGGGGGGGGGGGGGTTGGAAGAAAAAGAAAGTATAAAAAGAAAGTATATGATGAACTAGAAAGCGAAAATTTCGGAAGAAATTTTAAGTGTGCCTATGCCGCTGCTAATCAGTGTAGTTTGCCATTCATACGGCTACAGAGAGCAAAACTCAGCAGAGCAGCCATTCTCCACCATGAACTATGGTAAAAAACAAACACCACTCGCGCCTCACAGATGACAGCTTACAGTTTTGTGTAAAGATGAGGTGACTTCGTACAGCCCCGATTTGCAGACGCTGTGCACAGAGGTTCATGAGCAGAAGTCCCATTGTACCACGGCAGACCCGACAATGTTTGCATAAACACGCTTTGAAGTTTAAGTTCAAGGTTCTTTATTTGTCACATGCAAAGTTATACAAGTATAACACACAGTGAAATGTAGCCTGACACGCTCCTCGACATGTGCAAAAAAATTGAGGGGGGGGTGTAGAGGAAGCACACACATATATCTGTGTATACACACACACACACACACACACACACACACACACACACTGAGTGAATGTGCAGTAGTAGCAGTAAGCAGGTGAATTCTGTACATTAATATGAATAGACATCTGACTATTTTACAGGAAGCATTACGTTATGGACCACTTTTTACACATGGTTGGTGTACCCACACAGCCGGCTGTAGCTTTTCATCTCACAGCCCAACACACACCCAAAAAACAGCCGAGAGATCACAGACTTTACGCCCGTGGGTCCACCTCCCCTGCAGCGGCACTGCATACCACGCCCTGCCACACACATCAAACACGTAAAATAAATATTTATGCACTTTTGCATTCACTTTTTGTTTTTTGTTATTTTTACAGTGTTCTGAATGATTAACAATGATCTACAGCCAATCTTGTGTATTATTATACAAACTTTGGTTATAAGATTCAGATAACTATTTAATAAAAGCTAAATATTTTATATGAGAGTAAGAAAGAAAAGTATATCTTTGTGTCCCCCTTTCCCTGTTAATGCCCTACCTGGCTCCCTGGCAAAAGCTTTGCTAGATCCGCCCCTGCACAGTTACCAGTTGTCAGCTACACAAAAAAGGATATTGGTGTTATTTGTCTGTTAGAAACAGTTCATGACTTCCCTTCAACTCATTCATGTCACCTAAAAGGTAAACCCGTTTCTCCATCACCAGTTCAGCTCTGATGATTCAGTAAGGACATCTCCTGGTTAGGACCAGCCGTTTTTACAGCTGTGGCTCCAGCAAACATCAGCTGATACTAGAAATTAAAATCAAATGAATTTAACAACAGCTGATCAAGCTTAAACGTGCTGCTGTTGTTTAGCGCGATAAACAAACAAGAGAGAAAAGCCGATCATTGATCAGTTTCATGATTGAAGTTGCAACAGGCGAGAGAATGACAGGGGAGGCTGCGTAACGACAGAATAAATCCAGCTTTGTGTCTTCTTCCGTTCTACCTGAAGTACGGGACAAACTGTGTTCCTTTTCAGCTCAATACGAAACGCGTAATATTTTCTCTGAATGCGGGACGATTCAGTTTGTACGGAACTGTTTGCAACTCTACGAACTAACCCTTATGAATAAAATAAAATTCAATTCAATTCATCAGTAACTTAGCGCGCACACAGCTGTATAGAAACTGCGTCATGCCAGCTAGCACGCAGTACGACTTATTGTAACTGATTGTAAAAAGTTAACACAACGAAAATAAACTACACCTAAACTCTGTTTATATCCGACCCAAATAGAGTGCAGTTCATAACTTCTTACCTGAAATTCAGTTAACCTGCTTCTCCTGCCTTCAATTTCCCTGATCCATGGCTGCCATCTGTTTGAGCTCCGCGTTAGCCACCACCGGTCGATCGGCGGCCGCCTCGCATGTGTCTTTTTCCCGCATGTAAATACACCGGTGGCTAGCTGCCCTTTGTTGAAGCTAATTTATGGCTCAACGGTAAGATGACTGTAAAAACTGCGTCGACCGTGAGTGTCAGCAGGGTCTGAAGATGAATTGGCACAAGCCTCATGTCTTAACTTTGCTTTGTTAAAGAGATATGATGATTTGAAAATGCCTCTCAGAGAGTTCCAGCGGTGATTTTGAACAAAGTCCCCATTCACTTTCTATGGAGACATTCATATTTCAAACATTGTGTTGCTCTGAGGCGATTTGATAAAAATCTGTAACTTCCACAACAGTGATAGTGACATTTTCTGAAAGCCAGCAAAAATACCTACGTTTTGATGTATAATTTGTGGAGGTTGAGTGAAAATTGAGTGAGTAGCAAGAAGTTGTTCAGACATGAAGAGAAAACTGAAAAAGGACAAGTGCTCACTCTGAGTTTAATTGCATAGCAACCATAACAACGCATGTATTTTCTCAAAAATCACAAAGCTGCAACTGAAAACTTAAAGAGGATTTAATTAAAATGGTAAAAGATATTTAAAAAAAATAAAAATAAAAAATAAAAAAGCTGAATCACACAGGAATAGCCCAATGATCTGAGAACATTTTAAAGTTTGAATGGAGTTTCTAGGTGAAAGTATGAGGAAGTAGTTAAGTTTCAACAACAAGCAAGTTTTAGCAGAATTGTGGAAGTTTCCCATTCATTTCAATGGGACAAATTAAAGGAAAAAAGTGTAATATTTTAAAAAGTATAATAGTTATAAGTACCAAAAGTCATAGCAGGAATTAGCAGAAAGAGCAGAACAGTTTAGAGTTTGAACTGAGAAAATCGGCTGAAAACTGACGGAGTAGTTAAGCGGCAAAGAAAGTGGCAACTTGAAGAATAACTAGAAAAAAAATTTGCATTTCCTGCGAAAATGCTGTGTGGATGCCTTAACGCTGAAGATGTCTGCTGAAAAAAAAGCTGAAAAAGCAGAATTATCTGCTGAAAAGAGGTGTGGAAGCAGAGGTGCTTGCTGAAGATGGCTGTATGTGTAATGATACACTGGGGAGTGTCAAGAAAGCAGAGCGCATGCAAGCAGGGAACATGTGTAGCAACTGTCACAGGCAGGATTCGAACCTCTGCCACCGGGTCTCACGGCAGCTGCTCAACCCTCTGAGCCAAATGAGTTCTGGTCACAAACAAAGATATGATGAGAGGGAAAATGTGCACTGTGGAGCAGAAGCTCAAATTAGCAGAAAAGAGGTGAAGAGGAAGAATTTTGTTCTGAAATGAGGTAAAGAAACTGAAATTTGTGCTTAAAACAAGTGAAAAAGCTGAACTCTGAAATCCTGCTAAAACAGCAGAAGAGGCTGATATTTTTCAGCTACTCATTGAGCCAAACTGGTTCTCACGTAACTGAAAAAAGGTGAAAAAGCTTACAATTCTAATGAAAACAGCAGAAGAGGCAGAGATTTGTGCTGATAAGAGGTGAAAATGCTGAACCAATCAGAGGTACTGCTTCTGTCTGCTTCATCAGGCTGTGTACTTGTATGTATTTCTGCCATGGAGCGTTAACAAGAATCTGAGGTCCATATTAGAAAAGCTGCCAAAAATCATAAAACGTTGCCGAATTGTAATAAATTATCAATATGAATTTGTAGTGAAAAACAAACAGACAAACAAACATACAAACAAACATGTGGGCCAAGGTGGAACTGAACCCATGAACTTTGGTCTGAAGAGCCGTTTCCTTACCAATCGCGCCACTGGCAAAGAGAGCGGGCGCCTGGAAAACAGGGTGATGAGCAGTCAGAATTAGATCGCGGTGAGAGGCGAAAAAAAACTCAGTTTTTTGGAGTTACAAAACGTCGTGTAACTCAAAAACTAGGTGGGATAGAAGCATTCTTACACTGGGTGAATCAGCGGACTTTGGTGAACTTTGACTGCGATTTACATAGCTCTTTGTACCTCCGTCGCGGAGATATGACGAGAGAAGAAACGGCTTCATTTTTGGAGTTTGAAAAATGAGAGGAGGACAGATTTCCACCCCTCAAACAAACGTAATTTATGGCTCAACGGTAAGATGACTGTAAAAACTGCTTCGACCGCGAGTGTCAGCAGTGTCTGAAGATGAATTGGCACAAGCCTCATGTCTTAACTTCGCTTCGTTAAGTAGATATGACGATTTGAAAATGCCTTCAGTTTCAGTATTTCAGCTCTGAGTTTCACAACCTCCCCATAGACTTTGAATGGGGAGTTTTGAGACCTTGTGTCACTTCGAGGCAAATTGTGAAAAAACCGTAACTCGCACAATAATTATAGTGACACTGTCTTAAAGCCAGCAAAAATACCTACATTTTGATGTATAATTTGTGGGGGGTGAGTGGAAATTGAGCGAGTAGCAAGAAGTTGTTCAGACATGAAGAGAAAATTCAGATCAGACCAGCACTCACTCTGAGTTAATTGCATAGCAACCATAGCAACGCGTGTATTTTCTGAAAAAAAAAAAAATCACAAAGCTGCAACTGAAACTTAAAGAGGCATTAAATGAAAACGGTAACAGATCTGAAAAAGCTGAATCACACAGGAATAGCCCAATAATCAGAGAACATTTTAAAGTTTGCATGGAGTTTCTAGGTGAAAGTATGAGGAAGTAGTTAAGTTTCAACAACAAGCAAGTTTTAGCAGAATTGTGGAAGTTTCCCATTCGTTTCAATGGGACAAATTAAAGGAAAAAAGTGTAATTTTTTAAAAGTATAATAACAGAAAATACCAAAAGTCATAGCAATCGTTAGCAGAAATAGCTGAATAGTTTAAAATTTGAATGGTAAAAATCGGACAAAAATTGTGGGAGTAGTTAAGTGGCGAAAAACGTACAGGAGCAACCAGAATAACTAGAAAAATTTGCATTTCCTGCAAAAATGCTGTGTGGATGCCTTAACGCTGAAGATGTTTGTTGAAAAAAAGCTGAAAAAATTGAAAGTTGGAAAAAAAAAAAAAAATGCTGCCCTGAGCAGGATTCGAACCTGGCCCTCCTGGTCTAAGGGCAGCTATTTAGCTCACTGAGCCAAACTCTTTCTCACAAAGAAGAGGTGGAGAGATTGACAATTGTGCTGAAATGAGCAGAAGCTGCTGAGAATTGTGCTGATAAGAGGTGGAAAGGCTGAAAAATTTTCAGAAGAGGTGAATAAGCAGAATTTGGGCAAAAAAAAAAAAAAAAAAAAAAAAAAAAAAAAAAGCAGCACGGTGGCTAGCACTGTTGCCGCACAGCAAGAAGGTCCTGAGTTCAATTCCACCATCAGGCCGGGGTCTTTCTGTGTGGAGTTTGCATGTTCTCCCCGTGTTTGCGTGGGTTCTCTCCGGGTACTCCGGCTTCCTCCCACCGTCCAAAGACATGCAGCTTGTGGGGATAGGTTAATTGATTAATCCAAATTGTCACTAGGTGTGAATGTGCGAGTGAATGGTTGTCTGTCCCTGTGTGTTAGCCCTGCGACAGACTGGCGACCTGTCCAGGGTGTACCCCGCCTTTCGCCCTATGACAGCTGGGATAGGCTCCAGCGCCCCCCGCGACCCTGAAAAGGATAAGCGGAAGCGAATGGATGGATGGATGGGAAAAAAAAAAAAAAAAAAAAAAAGGTGAAAATTCTGCTGAAAAGAGGTGAAAGAGCAGAATTTCTGCTGAAAAGAGGTTTTTGCTAAAAAGAGCTGAAAAAGTTTGGATTTGTGCTGAAAAGAGTTAAAAAAAAAAGTTTAACTGTTAGCTGAAAGAAATGTTGCCATAAGCTGGATTTGAACCCAGGCCTCCCAGTCTGAGAACGGATGCTTATCTCACTGAGCTAAAACACAGCTCAGCCCAGCATGCAAAATCAGTGACCACATTGATAATGTGTTCCATTCATTTAAATGGTCAAAAGTCATAACACACATCAGCAGAAATAGCAGAATTTTTTAAAGTTTAAACATAGTATAAATACTAAGTTTTAGCAGAAATACTAAATAATATTTTTTTCCTGCCAAATCATAGCATTTGTGCTGGAACACAGAAAATTCTGCCAAATCATAGTATTTGAGCCAAATCATACATCCATCCATCCATCCATCCGCTTACCCTTTTCAGGGTCGCGGGGGGCGTTGGAGCCTATCCCCGACAGACTGGCGACCTGTCCAGGGTGTACCCTGCCTCTCGCCCCCAAATCATACAATTTGTGGTAAAACATTATTTATGATTTAGCAGAAACACTGGGACTTGGTAGAAATACTATGATTTACATGAAATACTTTGACTTAGCAGAAGTACTACAATCCAGGAAAAAAAGTACTACAGCATAGCAGAAATTCTATCATTGAGCAGAATTACAAGGATTTAGAAGAAATACTAAGATTTGGCACAAACACTGATGTGGCTCAAGAACCTTTATTATGCAGTTATACTATGATTTGGAAGAAATACTATGCTTTGGCACAAATACTATGATTTGGCTCAAATACTATGATTTACCAGTAATACTATGTTTTGGTACAAATACTACACTTTGTCACAAATACTATAATTGAGTACAAGTACTATAAGATTACAGAAATACTATGATTTAGCAGAAATGCAATGTTTTTGCAGAAACACTGTAATTTCGCTTAAATAGTATGAAATAGCAGTAATACTATGATTTGGCAGAAATACTACTTTTTAGCACAAATACTATTGTACAGAATGGTGTACATCAGTTTAATGCTGGGTGGTGCTGCAATAGTAACTATCCTCGGTCAGAAGGAGAGGCTGACATCCAGGGATTAGATTGCCACAGGTGGAGTTTATTGCGGTCAGATGGATGGTACAGGGAGGTATGGCATACAAGTAGGAGGATGTGGAGAGGTGATATGGTGTGGTTTCTATGATTAAGAACAGGGTATGCATTACAATATGCATACAGATTAAAGATTAAGAAAACTGGCAACAAATTCCTCCACTACAAATCAGTCTGATGCCACTTTTTACAGGGTTCACGTTTACTAAGGCACTACCCAAGAGGCGCCACAAGAGGGCACTCCAACACAAGTGATGACCTATTTACACTGATGCACTTAGTTAACAGCCCCTACTTAGCCACTACATAATACAGTGATATTACAGTATACAAATTCACACAAATACTATGATTAGGCAGAAATACTATGACTGAGTAGTAATACTATAACATAACAGATTTCCTAGAAAAAACTATGAAATTGCAGTAATTCTATGACTTGGCAGAGATACTACGTTTTAGCACAAATACTATAACAACGCAGAAATACTATGACTTAGTAGTAACATTAGTACTATAACATAACAGTTCAATATTCTTGCACAAATACTATGTTTTAGCAGCAATACTGTGATTTGGTATAAATACTATGATTTGGCACACATACTATATTCCGCAGATGCATTATAACATAACAGATATTCTACGACTTAGTAGTAATACTATAACATAACAGAATTATTAATTGGGCACAAATACCACGATTTGGCAAAAATACCATGATTCGGCACAAATACGTCATGGCAAAAATACTAGGATTGGGTACAAATACTATGATTTGGCAGAAATACTATGATTTGGCAATAATACTGCGTTTTAACACAACTACTTTTGATTGAAATACTATTACTCCATACAAATACGATGCTTTGGGACAAATACTATGTTTTGGTTCCAATACTATGATGTGCAACAAATACTATGATTTGGCACAAGTACTATGATTTAGTACAAATACTATGATTTGGCAGAAATACTATGCCTTAGTAGTAATACTATAACATAAGAGATATACTATGGTTTTGCAGACATACTATGTTTTTGCACAAATACCATGATTTGGCACAAATGCTATGATTTAGCAGAAATACTATGATTTGGCAATAATACTGCGTTTTAACACAACTACTTTTGATTGAAATACTATTACTCCATACAAATACGATGCTTTGGGACAAATACTATGTTTTGGTTCCAATACTATGATGTGCAACATGATATGATTTGGCACAAGTACTATCATTTAGTACAAATACTATGATTTGGCAGGAATACTCTGATTTAGCAGAAATACTATGTTTTAACATCAATACCATCTTTTGGCAGAAATTCCTGCTAAAAAGGACCATTTCTTCTTTTTAGCAGAAATACTGTAATTTGGCATAAATACTATAATTTGGGATAAATACTATGATTTGGCACATATAATATATTCAGCACATATATTATAAAATAACAGAAATATTATGATTTGGCCCCAAAACCATGATTTTGCAAAAATACTATGATTTAGCAGAAATACTATGATTTAGCAGAAGTACTATGATTTAGCAGAAGTACTAAGATGTAGTAGAAGTACTTTGCTTTAGCAGAAATACTATGATTGAGGAGTAATACTTAAACATAGGAGAAATATTGATACACAGACACACATACACAGAGAGTAAAAGGAACAGGAGCTGTTGAGAGTCTGGGCTTGGTATATGTAGGTCAGTTAAATTAGCTGCACCTGCTGTAGTCAGCCCTTACAGACACAGAGAGAGGTGTGAGTTTTCTTCAGTGTATTTCTGACATTCAGGATTCCCCTCGAACAAATGGCCATAATTTCCTAACCGTAGAGGCTAGAACGGTCATTCAGACATTGTTTTGTTCAGAAGAGAGGGGGGAATCTTCAGGTCTTCATAATTCAGAGATAAAATATAAATTATTAAAGATATATGACTTGTAATACACTGTAACCGAGTAGAGGCGAAGCAAAAACTGCCTTGACTTGCTCTCAAACAACCTTTGGTAACTCTAAATCTATTTGGAGTATCGATATCATTCTTTCACCGTAAGAGACAGCAGGCTTTGGTGAACAATCATGGAAATTTTCAGGTCTCTGTGGAAATCCAACAAAAAGTTATGACGAGAGAAAAAAGTGGTTCATTTCCAGAGTTTGAAATCTGAAGAAATCTGAGCGAAGGACGAATTTCCTACCCTCAAACAAGTCCAACTCATTTCAGAACGGTAATAGGTGAGAAAGAAATTCTTGAATTGTGAGCGTCAGGAGTGTCTGAAGATATACCGGGACAAGCCTCATGTCTTAACTTTGCTTCGTTAAGGAGATATGACGATTCGAATATGCCTCTCATTACAGAAATGCAGCGGTGATTTTGAACAAACTCTCCATTGACTTTATATGGAGAGTTTTCTGACCTTGTGTTGGTCTGAGGAGATTTGCCAAAATTCTATAAATCCCACAATGATGGTGACATTTTCTGAAAGCCAGCCCTTGAGGGCATCCACACAATAAATCCAATGAATAGTAATAAGTGTGCCTCTTGGCATAGGCACACTTAATTACACTATACCTTAAAATATATATATTGATTATAAATCAGGTTGGCGATTTGAACATGAACTTGGCCAAATTATTCTATCCTGTGTGAATTGGGTTAACAGTGATTCGGTGCTCTCCTGTCTGGATGTCTGAATCATTTTTATGTTCCAAAAATAGCATCAGTTAAACAATGAAGGCATAGTGCATAATACAAATCTGTGGAGGGGATAAAATATCAGTATCATAGGGACAATACAATTTATAAATCACATTCTAACTGAATTTAAAACTATACTTTATGTATGCATCAGTTAAACATGTTTTTGGAGGTTTAAATAGATTTAAGTAAAATGTCTTTAAAGCAGTTGAATGTATTGCAAGTTGCTCCACTCTAGTGGAAACATGATACAGTCTGCTACAGTTAGTAACCTCTGAATCTTCTCAGTGTCACAGCAGGAAAACAATAATTCACTTCTCAAAAGCTGAGCTTTTCTTAAAAGACCCTGGTGGAGGCCTGACATCTGCTTTTAAACATTCATATCTTGGTGCTCGTGCGAAAACGTTTAGCAACGTTTCCTTCAATAGAAAGCCTGTGTGTGCATACCTGTCTCTGAGAGTCATTGAAGTAGGCTGGAACAGTGACCACAGCATTCTTCACCGTGCTTCCCAGGTAGCTCTCTACAACATGAATATGAAGCAAAACTAATGCTCACATGTGCAAAACATTTAAATTATCTTTTGACTGTCTGCACAACTATACCTGCAGTCTCTTTCATCTTCATAAGAACAAAGGCTCCTGCCTGGCTAGGGGAGTACATTTTGCCATGAGCCTCAACCCAAGCATCACCATTTGATGCACGCACAATTTTGTAGGGAACATTCTTCCTGTTGATGGAAAAAAGGTATTTTTTTTTACCCAGCTAAGTTTATTTCTTTCATTATATCCAACATTTAAAAAAATAAACCTCGGATTTGAGATTTAAATGCAATAACTGAGAATGGTAAATGGACCGATTCTTATATAGCGCTTTTCTACTCTCCCGGAGTACTCAAAGCGCTCTATACAACACGCCACATTCACCCAGTCACACCCATTCTCACAAGCACTACCTCTATACTGAGTGCTTCCTAACTACACTCACACACATTCATACTCCGATGGATGCATCGGAGAGCAACTTGGTGTTAGTATCTTGCCCAAGGATACTTTGCATGCAGACTGGAGGAGCCTGGGATCAAATCTCCAACCTTCCGATCAGTAGGTGACCTGCTCTACCTCCTGAGCTACAGCCACCCCGGAATCTTTTTAAAGGCCAGAAATGAACTCACAGATCTTTCTGGACCTCTGGGTCTTCAAAGCGCCGTCCAATCAGTCTTTTGGTAGCATACAATGTGTTCTGAGGGTTGGTAACAGCCTGGCGTTTAGCAGGCATGCCCACCAGACGCTCACCATCTGCTGTGAAAGCAATGACTGAAGGAGTTGTCCTCGCTCCCTCTGCGTTCTCCAGCACCTGAACATAAATAAGAAAACATTTAGATTGGAGGAATCATTGTTTCATCAGATTCATCAATCAACCCCAGTTTTTAAAGTTGGAGGTAGAAGAGAAAAAAAAAGACCAAGAACCAAAAACCTCAATTAATGAGTGTTAACATTTTTCAGTTTTTTTCTCAAAACGGTAGAAAAACTACAGAGAAAAAAAAAACAAAACTTTGGATTCTGTTTACACAAAGTTACCCATTTCTTTACCAGGGATGCACTGATGTGATGTTTAACTTTTGTTATTAATCATATCCTGGGGCAGTGAGGCTTTTGAGTAATGCTGCATCAGTGTCTACGATCCCATCTATTTGGCCAGTCTGATTTTTTTTCCTGTTCTGGTTTACTTACACATACAGTAACAAACTTCCATTAAGTTAATTAACACAACATTTAGTTTACCCGCTTAGAAGTTCTCTAGTATCAGCACTCAGGATGGGTTCCATTTCCATAGATACTGCTAGATTAAAGATAGGGGATTAAACAAACAAACAAACATGTGAATCATCTAAAGCATCACCTTGGCCTGTTTGCCCTCCATGACTGCAACACATGAGTTTGTGGTTCCCAGGTCAATCCCAATGACTGCACCTTTGACGGCTTCAGACCTGCAGCACATACAATGATAGTGACAAACTCAGCAGACCTCATGTTTACACCAAAAGATCCAAATTTCTCAGACTTCTATTTAGAAATACCAATACAGAATATGGCATTCTGTTCGGTGACAAAAAAGTATTTTAAATTGTGAATATGAATCACAGCCATTAGGAAGTGAATGTATAGTTTTACCTCTAAACGACAAACAAAAATTGCTAAACCAGCACCAACGTCATGCTGTTAGTGCACGTTCATATAACGCAGGCACTTTAATGTTGATACTCACGCATAGTCTCTCCTGGAGAGGGCTCTAAGAGCATCTGGTTGGAAGCCGGTCCAGCATGCCTGATAATACAGAACAACGCAGTTACACAGCTGTTAACTCAGACAAAATATTTGCGATGAACTCACAAAATTCGACATTTTGAACCTCAAAAGGAAAGATCCAAGTATATTTAAAAAAAATAAAACAGGATGAAAATTGGAAGAACCAAAGCATAGATAACATTATCGGAGTCACAAACAAGCACATGTGACAAGAAACCATTCTTAATAGTGGGATCCAGCTAAGCGAAGCCTGTAGAAGATCGAGCTCTAAATGTGTTACTTAAACTGTGGAGCAGCGTGCTGGAGGAGGGGACGCCTCACCGAAGATCACAGACCCACAGCTCTGCTACAGCCTTGGAACTAGCTCAAAACGAACATTAAAACTCACACACCAAAGTAAAATATTTCAGTAGATGACGAAGCAAGTAGTACTTGCTTCTCTAATGACCGCACTTTGAAAAACAGCTGCCAGGTAGGTCCGGTATCAAATGAAGTGAGCTAGCACGCGTTAGCTTAGCCCCACAGATATGAAACACACCAGCACATCGAATGCTAGAGCGGCGGCTCAATACTATGTTGTTATTGCACATCTCTTCTCGTGACACACATTTATTACAGTGTCTGCTGGACTGTGCTCATTGTTAGTGACACAGTAATGATCTAACCACGACTAAATATGCTGTCCTCAAGCTTACGCTGTTAGCATCTAAAGCTAGGAAGCTAATGGCCACATCGTAATGCATCTACTTAACTGTTTGACATTTACCTTTTTAATCAAGGACGAAACGCTTCTGATATTACTCCTCGTGGGAAGAGTCCTTGAAACGCTTCGGGCGACGCTCAACATTTTCACAACTCAGCTAACAGGCTTGCTAACTTCGATTTTAAACTACAGCTTTTAAGTAAAAGCACACTCTTCAGATAGTTCGGCAGCGAAGGAATGCTAAAATATTTCAGCTTTCCGAGCCTCTTCAGACTTTAACGCAGCGTCTCCTCAGAAAACCGCATAGAGCTCAGCTGCGACAAGACTGCTCGCCTCTGGACTGCAACGGCAAAAGACCTGCGAAGCTTCTTCTCGAATTATCCAACACATGTTGCACCATGCACCGCTCAAGGACCCCAAAAATGGGCTCTACAATGACTGCCTGTTTTTTTTTTCATCGATAGTAAAATGCCTAAAACAACAGTTTAAAATCGAATATGCAAATCAATTGGAAAAACTGACATTAATTAAAGAATAAAGCTGTCTGATATAAAGATCAAATATATACCGGTGGTTTTTGGATGTTCGCGGTTTTGGCACGGGTAGGGCAGACGCATTTAGTGGGCCTGTGAAGGTCATGATGTAACGTGGGGTATTGAAGAGTTTCACGTGTGTTACATCACGGATGCTGGAAGAATTTATCAGCTGTAATTTAGCTATTCTCACTGCTCTGTTAGTTTATTCGCCGATATGACACGAGCAGCATTTAGATATGTATCCATACACACATTTGCCAACAATGTGATAGGGTAATAAGTGTCGCACTGTGTGAGGAAGTCAGGAGTGGCAGAGAAGTATGTGAGTTTGGTGTTAGGTGGGACGAGAACAGCTAGAGTGGTACTGAGCTGTGTGGTAGGAGTAACAGGCTCAAGGCCGGGGCGAGGTTACATCAGTGATCGGCTCTGATCCCCATCTTGTGACAGACAGGTTAACAGATGAGGTCAGACAGGACTCTTTGTGGAGCCTTCAAAGCTTGTGTCGAGTAATGGAGGGGGCGTTTCCGCGATGCGCGTATCGAGGCTTGCTTTATTTATGGGAGGAGCTGAAAATGATGACGTCCGAAGCCTCGCTGCCCGGCTGTACCACGTGACTGGTTCATGAAGTGGTTCGAACTTTGCCGCGAGCTATGACAGCGATATAAACCCCTCAGACTTCATTCAAAATGTGGGTGTTTGATGGAGAGTTGCGGTTAGTGAGACTTTGGAGACAATTTGGAGAGAGTTTGGAGGTTTATGAGAGTGAGGAGAGAAAGTCTGGAGAGAATGGAGCCACCTAAGAAGAGGAGGATGTCCTCCCCTGTGTGGGAACGTTGTTTTTTTTCCTCCCAACAAGGTATGTAAATTTCTACAGAAGATGTATTTTCATAATACTGATGGTGCAATACAATTTATGTTAAGCTGTCGTTACTTTTGTACAAGGTGAAGTGTTTGCTATGTGCCAGGGAGCTGGGATATAACAACAACGCCTCATCCATGCTTAGGCACTACAGAGCTTTGCATGAGAATAAGGGGAACACTGATTGTGGAGCAAGACCAGGTGAGCCATCAAATGCCATGATAATATAGCATGCAGTAATGTTACTAAATGATATAACAATATTATACGACTGTTATAAGTTACGTGTGTGATATTTGTGCTTTGTTTTTATTGTCTTTCCTCAGGAGAACAATCTCAAATAGATGAAGACCTGGTTAGCATGGTGATTGAGGACTCCCAGCCATTTAGCATTGTGGAGGACAAAGAATTTAAAAGATTTGTTAAATCATTAAATCCTAGCTATGTTCTCCCCACTAAAAAGGTCATAAAAGCAGTGAAAATTTAGTTTTTACAGAATAAAATGTGGGCAGGACTGTGGCTCAAAGCCTCAGTGTGTAGCTGTCCATACCTGAACGTTACAAAAGCACAACCACTGTCCGCACCCCAACCACACCTCACCTCACAGTAAATGATCATTTCCATTTTAAGCATTTCCAAATGATAATTTTCCATACTGCCAGTATAAATATACACAGTATACTGCTATCACTACAATATACATGTTTTACACACTCCTTTTGTTGTTGACATTTACAGGCTGTGTGCAAAATGCCACACTCTTCAAATTCATGCCAACTAATATTTTTACGTCCAGTAGATGTCCTACTAGAGCAAATGAAGCTTCAAGAAGCTTTGCGCTGGGGTGAACCAATTGGATGAAAAGCTTCAGTGCTTCATGAAGCTTCATCTGCCCATCACTAGTTAGAGGACCTAGTGAGGTGGAGTTCACTCTTCTCTAGAGAGTAGAGGAATAAAAGGCTGTGTCCAAATTCAGGGGAAGGATGCTCATAAGGACACTACCTACCTACGTCACAAGGTGTCCTTAGACGGACGGGTAGTCAGGAAGGGAGCAGCTGTGGACAGCCCCCTTCTATTCTCCATATGTCATGATCGGAGGCAATAAGACGCAGGGTTCTCAAGCACGAACCGCTTTTTATTGAATTGTAGCAGCAGTGTACGTGGCTACATCAATTTCTGGAAAACACATATACAAACCAGTATTCTAGTGACCTCTAGTGGCTGCCCCCATGGTAGCCTTACTAGGACAACATAAACAGATTTCACAACATCTCCCCCTTTAACAAAAGTACTTTAAACATAAAACAGTGGCGCTGCTCTTGCTCTTGTCTCTGTCTGTCAGTGTCAGTGTCTTAACTTATTTTTTATTCCTTTATTTTATCTTATTTTTCTTTCTTTCTTTTGCCTGAGGAAATCCTACAGCATCGGCTTGTGCTTTGTGGAACTTCTTTTGTTGAAGATGGGTTTTTTATTTCGCTTGGTTTTATTGGCAATCCTGACGGTTGTTTGGAGTCAGTGCTACTCCCACACAATTACATACTCACGGGAGTTTCTTCTGGATCTTCGGTGGACAGGCCCGTCTTTGGACTCTTTTCACCCTCCAGTGTTTTCCAGCTCTGGATTATCCAGTAATCACAGGGGCACTTTTGTTTTTAACAGAGTCAAAGCAAGGAAGCGGGGTAAGAAGGGAGGCCTACGTCAGCGATTGCGGAAGCAAATACGGTACAACCGTATTCCTTTACCATCAATAATCCTGGCTAATGTGCAGTCTCTGAGGAGTAAATTAGATGAACTGCATTTGAATGTTGCACATTTACGTGACTACAGGGATGCATGTCTAATGGCATTCACAGAGACTTGGCTCAAGGATTCTGACTCTGATTGTTCTCTGGAATTAAATGGCTTCGGGGTTCCCATACGTTTGGATCGAGACCCCGGAGCTACCCAGAAATCGCAAGGAGGAGGGGTGTGTTTGTATATAAATCAGAAATGGTGTAAAAACGTGACCGTTCGTAGACAAGTGTGTCTTTCTGACATTGAGCTCCTCTCTGTGTCTTTGAGGCCGTTTTATCTGCCGAGGGAATTCCCACAGATCAACGTCACCGTCGTTTACATCCACCCCAAAGCGAATCCTAAGAATGCGACTGACACCATCTCCAATGCTATCCACTCTCTACAATCTCTCTGTCCTGAAGCCCCTAATATTGTTCTTGGGGACTTTAATCGCTGCGACTTGAAGAAAACACTGAGCAGTTTTTATCAGTATGTGCACTGTCCCACTCGCTTCAATAAGACTCTGGATTTATGTTATGGCTCCATAAAAGGTGCGTATACATCTGTGGCTGGCCCCGCCCTCGGATCCTCGGATCACAACACGGTGCATCTTCTGCCAGTTTACAAGACTGTACTGAGAAGAGAGAAAGTGAGGAAACACCGCATAAAGGTTTGGAGTGATGATGCCTCTTTAGCCCTGCAGGGCTGCTTTGACTGTACAGACTGGTCGGTGTTTATAGAATCATGTAGAGACATTAATGAACTCACTGACGTTGTCTGCGGATATATATCCTTTTGTAGAGACATGATTATTCCCTCAAAGGTTGTGAATTCTTTCCCTAATAACAAACCATGGTCCTCTAAAGTTCTTACGAGGCTGATTTACGAAAGGAATAAAGCTTTTACTGAAGGGAATACCTTGAAAGTCAGAGAAATTAGGAAGGAGATTAGATCAGAAATTAAAAAAGCTAAAATAAAATACAAGGATAAGGTAGAGGCGGAGATGGGTAGCAATAACTTAAGGGTGGCTTGGGCTGGCATGAAACACATGACTGGTCACTGTCTCAGTGACTGTAATAAGATAAGTCTCCCTGGTTTTAGTTCAGATTTTCAGTTAGCCAATGAGCTGAACAGATTTTATTCGAGATTTAATGATAACTATATTCCAAGGAATACACTTGATTCCTTAATAGAGAGCACCAGAGGCCCCCCAGTTTTGTTCTTTGATGAAAGAAGGGTGGGAAATCTTTTTAAAATGAGTAAGACTAATAAAAGTCCAGGTCCTGATAATATATGTGGCCAGGTGCTTAGAACATGCGCTGAGCAATTATGTGGTATTTTTTATCACATCTTTCTTTTATCTCTTCAGCAACAGAAGGTTCCAGAGGTATGGAAAAAATCAATTATTTCTCCATTTGCTAAGACCACAAAACCTACATCATTAAAGGATTTTAGGCCTGTTGCTCTTACATCTTTAGTGTTGAAGTCCTTCGAAAAACTTGTCAGGAAGGAGATCCTGCAGCAAGTAGAGAAGCTGATAGATCCACTACAATTTGCATACAGGCCTTGTAGAGGTGTGGATGATGCAGTGGTCACTCTGTTGAACTTCCTTTATCGCCATCTTGATGGCGCCAAAGCTCATGCTCGGCTTTTATTTATCGATTTTTCTTCTGCTTTTAATACTATCCAGCCACATCTTTTAGTGGACAAGCTTCTTAACCAATTTAAACTTAATTTTAATCTCGTTGGTTGGATCTTAGACTTCTTAACTGATAGATCACAGTGTGTGAGAATAAACGGCTGTTTTTCCAAACAGCTGAACTCTTCTACTGGCTCACCACAAGGTTGTTGTCTCTCTCCTCTTTTGTATATTTTGCACACTAATGACTGTCGCAGCACACAGGCCAATAGGCATTTCATCAAATACGCAGATGACACAGTCATTGTAAGCCTCCTTCATGGTGAAGAGGATTCCCATGGGCCTGTTGTGGAGGAGTTTGTTTCATGGTGTGATCAGTCCTTCTTAATGATTAACACCTTGAAAACCAAGGACATGGTTATTGATTTCAGGAAGTCATCCCCTCATCCTGCGCTTACAGTGGTAAATGGTGCAGTCATTGAAATGGTGGATAGTTACAAGTACTTGGGGGTTGTTCTTGATAAGACCCTGTCCTTTGAGTCACATCTTGCTGCTACAGTGAAAAAGGCCCAACAAAGACTGTACTTTTTAAGGAGGTTGAGAGGTTTTAATGTTTCATCTGAAATGATGACTCTCTTTTATAAATGTTTTATTGAATCTGTTTTAACTTTCTGTATCATTGCTTGGTACGGTAGTATGTCCATGGATAATAAGACCAGACTTAACAATCTGGTTAAAGTGGCGGGCAAGATTTCAGGGAGGTCTCAGGTCCAGCTTGTGGACTTTTATAACAGGCAGGTGCTGAGGAAGGCAACTTCTGTCCTGTTGTGTTCAGATCATCCTCTCTTTAACGATTTTCAACTGCTTCCATCAGGTCGTCGTTATAAAATGACTGCAGTGAAGACAAAGCGACACAAATTGTCGTTTGTACCTAGTGCTATGTAACGGTGGACCCAAGAAATACCAGCCGGAGCGACTTTGACAATGCAGAACTTTTTATTAAACTCGGGGTTGTACGTGGACACATATACTCCGCGCTCTCTTTCTCTGCTGTCACCTCCGTCTCCGTCTGTCACTGCCAACATATAAAGAGACACAATCACTGTCAGATCCCAGCACACCTGTTCACCCCGCCCCTGCGCCGCCCCGGGAGCTCACTGCGTCACGCCTCCTCTGCAGCTGGCCAAGGACCACACCCACGCCACATGCTATTATCTTAATTAACAACACTAAATTGTAAGTGTTGTTGCCATTGCACATTGCACTTTTTTCGATGGAATATCTAGGTTGTTTTATCAGGCTTATATTATATTATAGTATTTTTTTAATGAGTGTACGTGATGTGTTGGTTGTATGTTTGTTGTTTGTTTTGACATACTGCGAATCAATTTCCCATCAGGGACAATAAAGTTACCATTGACCATTGACCATTGAGTGTTGTCAGAACGCAGGAAATCAAGGGGGTAGACTACCCTCAGTCCTGATAAGGGATTATTCTGCCCTTAGAACATAGAAAGGAGATAGTCCTCAGTCTCTGAATCTGAGAGGTACTTTAATCTCCCGCCCCCTGGAAGTCACTCTCACAGGTGTGGTAGGGTGGAGAGGAGACCCCAGGACAGGGATTGGCAATGCCTGCCTTACTGGTGGTTCTTGGGAAGCAGCCGCCCCTTTAGTTGGAGTAGTCGGTGTAGCTGGAACAGTGCTCTGCTGCTGCTCCTCAGGATCAGCGGTGCCTGGGACAGGCTGAAGGTGTCGTCTGTTGCGGCGAGTCACGTTCCCATTCGCCATCTCCACCAAGTAGGATCTCGACTCCTTAGACTTACTGATGACCCTGGCTGGAGTTGTCCACCCCTTTTCCCTGTCAAGCTTCACTACAACATCCTGGCTCAGGAAGTGGACGAGCTGAATGTCTGCGGTTGTAGAAGAATCTGTAAGAGTCCTTAGCTGCAACATCTCTTTGGCACACCGTGTCCCTATTGACTGGACTGGGCAGCAATGTCTTTTCGAGTACTGGGACGGTGGTGCGGATTTGACGTCCTGTCATAAGTTGCACCAGTTGCTGCAATTGGTGTAGAGCGGAAACTCATTAAGGCTAAACAGGGGTCAGGCTGCTTGAGAATGTACTTGGCCATTTGGACAGCTCTTTCAGCAGCTCCATTTGACTGGGGGTAATAAGGGCTCGACGTAGTGTGGGTGAAGCCATAACTCAGTTTGAAGTCTTGGAACTCTGATGATGTGAACTGCGTCCCATTATCACTGACCAGTTCTAACGGGATGCCCCATCTAACGAACATGTGTTTAAGCTTGTTAATGACCTGTCTGCTGGTTGTTGTAGTGAGGGAAGCAATCTCAACGTCTCTTGAAAAATAGTCAACAACGACAAGAAAGTTCTTACCCTCAAGCCCACAAAGATCACTCGCAATCTTTTGCCAGGGGCCATTGGGCAGAGGAGTAGTCACGAGAGGTTCCCGTCGCTGTGTAGGCTTGTGCTCTCTGCAAAAGTTGCATGACCTTACCTTATGTGTTATTTGAAGTCTAATGTTGGACCACCACACTGTTGATCTTGCTCGCTCTCTACATTTAGTTAGTCCTTGGTGGCCTTCATGTAATTGGTCAAGGACACTGGGTCTGAGTGCTGTGGGAATTACAATGCGATCGTGGTAGAGCACTAGACCATCTGATTCTGAAAGGTGGCTTCTGGCTGCATAAAAGCCTTGCAGTGGTGAGCTCTTTGCCATTCTCCGAGGCCACCCTTGTCTGATGAAGATGATTGCTTTTTGAAGCTCTGGGTCCCTCTGTGTAGCTCTACGAATTTCCTCCAACTTATGTGACTTGATAGGTTTGCTTGTCACTGCGTTGCTCACATATGCCTTGACCTGGCTGTCTGTCTCGGACGGGTAGCATCCGTGCAGTGGATGTCTGGAGAGTGCGTCCGCCACCACTAACTGTTTACCGGGAACATGCTCAGCAGTGACATTGAATCGCATCAGTCGCATCAGCAGTCTCTGACATCTCAGTGGCGTTTTATCAAGGTCATATGAGTTGATCAAAGGCACCAAGGGCTTATGGTCAGTTTGTAGACGTACATGACCCATGCCTTGGATGTAGCGGGTAAAACGTTTGCAGGCCCAGACAGATGCTAAACACTCTTTTTCGATCTGCGAATATCTTTTCTCTGCGTCTGTGAGCGTGCAAGAACAAAAAGCAATGGGCCGTAACTCCCCGTCATTGTCCTATAACAGTGCAGCACCCAGGCCATAGCTGCTGGCGTCCGCACTGACAACTGTTGATTGGCCTGCATCATAATAACAAAGTGCTGGTGCAGCCACGAGCATTGCTTTTGCTTTATTGAATGCTTGCTCCTGAGGCTCGCCCCACACCCATACAGTCTCTTTTTTGAGTAGGTTGGAGAGGGGGTGCAGCACCGTGGACAGGCCTGGCAGGAATTTTCCGACATAGTTTATTAATCCAAGTACCTGCCTGAGTTGTTCTACATTGGTGGTGCTGGGCATCCTAGCAATTGCCTCCACCTTGCCATCATCAGGTTTCACACCATCCGCACTGATGATGTGACTGAAGAACTGTAGTTCGTTTTTTCCAAAGTGGCACTTGGATCTGTTGAGCTTAAGTCCTGATGCTTTGATTGTCTGTAATATTGCATCTAAGCATTGGTCATGCTCCTCTTTGTTAGCCCTGAAAACCAATATGTCGTCCATCACGACGACAGTCCCATCTAGACCCTTGAGCAAGGTGCTCATGAGCCGCTGGAAGATCTCGGGTGCTGAAGTTATGCCAAATGGCAGGCATCTGAAGCAAAACCTGCCCATGGGAGTTATGAACGTGGTTAGTTTTTGGCAGCTGGGATCCAGTGGTATTTGCCAGAACCCACTGGAGGCATCCAAAGTGGAGAAAACTTTAGCCCCTGCTAACTTGGGAGTTATGTCATCCAATGTGGGCAAGATGTACCGTTCACGCTTTATTCCCTTATTCAGACGTTTTAAGTCCACACACACCCTGACCTCACCCCATGCGCTTTGCCACTGTCTTCCCCAGTAGGTTACTTGCATATTGCCCTTTTATAACTGTAATCCAGTAGTGGTACTTTTGGCCTTTGTACACTGTAGTAGCAAGGAATTTACCCATGCACTTGACTTTTCCACCAGGGCTGTACACAGTTGGCTTACACTGGATAAGTTTGGGTCTCTGCTGTAGCTTATTAAGGGTCGCTTCTGTCATTACAGTGGTGTCTGCGCCTGTATCAATTTTGAAATCAACTGGACTGCCAGCTACACCAGTAGCTCAATGTCCCAGTCGGCATCTGAGCCTGACTCCTCGATGACTGTTGTTTTAGGCTCAGTTACTGCTCCCAGGAAAAGCTCCCCTATGAAGAATGAATCCTCATCTGAGTCCTCTACAGCCTCAGCCCTGACCTCTTTTAGCATTTTGGTTTTGCATACAACTTCAATGTGTCCCAACTTATTGCACTTTCTGCATCTTTTATTGCGGGCTGGGCAGTTTTCTCTTTTGTCATGCACCCTGTTGCATCTTTGGCATTTTGGTTTACTCTCACCATGTTGTTGCTCACGTACCTGATGAGGTTGGTAGTAACTCCTTCTCATGCTGTTATAATGCCTCTGTTTCACCTCATTCACTGTGCTTTCCACTCGGTCTGCACTTTGCTGTTTGACTTGTTCACTCTGGCGTGCTAGTTGAATGGCTCTATCCAGAGTTAAGTGCGCCTCGAGTTTTTGTGAAACATCTTTGTCAATTAATCCAATGACGATACGATCCTGGATCTGCTCGTCTTTACTGCCGGCAAACTCGCAGTGCTGCGTGAGCTCGTACAGGCTCCGCACGAAAGCCTCGACCGTCTCCCCGGCCCTCTGGCTCCGTAACGTTTCTCTTTGGGACAAAGTGCTCATCGAACTTTTGTATAACCAGATCATACTCAAACTGCAGAGTTGGCCTGGCCTCCGTAGCAGTGGGAAACACAAATGAGCCTTATATTGGTTCGGCATCTCTCCCCATGGAGTAAAGAAGCGAGTTCACCTGCACTTCGCCGCTCTCCATCCCTAGCTTGGACGCCACTCGAAAACGGGAGAATCTCTGCCGCCATATCGGCCACTCTGTGTAAAGTCGAATGGCTCCGGAGGTCCAAATTTAACCATTTCTTCGTGTAACTTGGCATGAAGCCCTCAATTCTGACACCATGCCATGATCGGAGGCAATAAGACGCAGGGTTCTCAAGCACGAACCGCTTTTTATTGAATTGTAGCAGCAGTGTACGTGGCTACATCAATTTCTGGAAAACACATATACACACCAGTATTCTAGCGACCTCTAGTGGCTGCCCCCATGGTAGCCTTACTAGGACAACATAAACAGATTTCACAACACCATAGAAACTTTATTGAACAAACAATGAGTATCCAACATAACAGACGGGCTGTGGACAGCCTCCTAGTCTTCAACTCCGCCCTTACTTGCATGTTTTTCCGTCGCTAGCGCCACAGCGCGAAAACTTTAAAATGGACCCACAAATGTTGCTCCGTTGTGTGGACAATTTCATTTCTTGAGGAGCTAGAAAAACCTTATCGTTGTCGCCTGCACGTTTTGTACCTTAGGCTCGTCAGAGACAATCATATCCAGGTAAAATAATTTCCTTTAATCTACACGCATTTAGGAATTACTTAGCTAATTACATGGATAATTGAATTATTGCCAGCGTAGTGCCAAAAAGTGTTCGCCTGCCAAAACTGATTTCCAATGTTTCTGTGTGTAACATCTTCATGTATGTTGGTAAATAGACTTCGGTGAACATGGTTTACAAAGGAGTTTTATATATACAATAATTACCTGTTGTTCAAGTGTCTTCATAACTCTGGTTCTAATGTAGGTACAATTGATATATCTGTTGCGATGTCTGCTGTCCTCTTTACCAGATTACTCTTAAAAAATAAATTTGTAATGTCAACAAGATTGTTTTTGAACTGGATAAATAAAGGATATACAAAAGTCACTGCCAAAAACTGATTGCAGCTTCTACCTTGTTACAGGAATGTTGCTGGTGGCTCAAAGTAACTTGATACCATTAGTGAGGGAAACATTTGACACATGTTTCACGTATTATAGAACAACAAGTTATTTATAGCAGGTTAAATATGAGCAATCAGTTTAGGGCAAAAACCAGAAATCAGTTTTTGGCAGACGATCATTTTTTGGCACAACATTAGTCATTCTTACACACGTACTGTATCATATAACATATATAAACTAAATATCTTAGAAACGTATAGAATCTAATCTTTTGTTCGTTTGTTTTTTTACATAGCACTTTATCAAACGGTTGTCTGCTACAGAGTTACAAGTATTATACATATATATAATATATATATATAATATAGCATCCACCATCTCTTGCTTGCATATTTCTGAAAACATCTTAGTGGTGTGGCAGCCGTGATTGAGCCAGCCCTGCAAACTCTGTGGATGGACGATGCAGTGGACAGTGGGAGGAAGCATCCTACAGCTCTCCTTGCAGACCACCCTGTGTGATTCTCCACTCGCCAACCAGAAAAGACAAACCGCAGGTCTCAGTTGCAGCACCCCATCCATGTCTAATTTTGCTTGGGCAGATTCAACAACACTGCCAGAGACTTCCTGTAATCTATTACAGTTGTAAAAGAAACGGTCCAGGAACAGGTCACTCAGCTTAATCCTGTGTGAACAACTGAAAATATTGTTTTTCCATCTTTACATACTGTGTATTTGAAATATTCTTGTTTAATTGTTATTGTTATTTACTTTATTGCTATCAAATAAATATACAAGTAATATTGTTCAAAGTTAGCGTCATGTTCATACATGTTAAAAATGCCTGTAAATCAAATTGAGTTCAGTGACAATTACTGTTTGTTTGAATCAATTTATTAATAACATAAAACCTTTAAACTAATGCAACACATATAACAATGTAACAAATATATTCAAATAAATAAATTCCTCCATACATAACTCATTTTGGAACAAATCTTTCTAGAAGTGAAAACAGTCTGTCCATCCTCTCCCTGCTCTCCTCTCCTCAGCCTCTCTTTGCTGCCTCATGTCCTCTCTGATGAGGTCTAGCAGCTCATCATCCCTGTCTCTTCCTCTTTCTCCCTGTCGTAGGTGGCTGAGCCGCTTCGTCATCGCTGTTGTTTTGGTCACCCACTGCTGTGCTTGGCCCTGGGGTGTCCTCAGGGAGAGAGGACATTAGGACAGGAGGCTTAATGGAAGACATCTGTCCTCATCGATGACCTCATCGATGAGGGCAAACCAGGGCCTCTCCTGAGCCTGGATACTTGCAATTCTAAAGGCAGAGGAAATCAAAAATGACAGCAGGCAAATAAAAACACCACAACAACTCTTAGTAATTGCACATTTCATAACTTGTGTTCTTAAGAATTATCTTCTTGATAACACACATACGTACTAGAGATGGACCGATCCGATATTACGTATCGGTATCGGTCCGATGCTGACCTAAATTACTGGATCGGATATCGGAGAAAAATAAAAAATGTAATCCGATCCATTAAATATCACGAAAGCACCTCACAAAACTTGCAACACGCCGTAACTCA
Source organism: Aulonocara sp. 'chitande type north' Nkhata Bay (assembly GCF_057382095.1). Taxonomy (NCBI): domain Eukaryota; kingdom Metazoa; phylum Chordata; class Actinopteri; order Cichliformes; family Cichlidae; genus Aulonocara; species Aulonocara sp. 'chitande type north' Nkhata Bay. Next base: position 12,851,607 of record NC_141345.1, read on the forward strand.
CCTCAGAACGTTAGCACGTCGGAGCAGTATGCATCACGTGATAGAGCGGCTGTGGCATGCAGGACCTGTTGGTGGTCTGGATAGCATGTGGAGCTTCGCTACCAACCCGGCATTTCATCTCTGACAAAGTTATCCCGAGAGAAGTAAAGCAAGTGTGTAAGTCCATCTCTGAATGTTTGTAAAGCATTCCTGCGTTAAGCTTAACAAACGACTGCGTCTTCTTGCTGCTACTTCAATCATGAAACTGCTTAACGATCAGCTGATCGGCTTTTCTGTGCGAGTCCGTGTCTCTAGTTTGCTTTTGGCCCACTTTGCACCAGAAAGAGGAAACCAGCGGCTGAACAACAGCAGCACGTTGAAGCTTGATAATCTGTTGTTAGAATTTATTTAATATTACTTTCTACACCAGGATCTTTTTCTACGTAGCTGACGCTGGTAACTGTGCAGGGGCGGATCTAGTAAAGTTTAGCCAGGGGGGCCGATAGGGCATTAACAGGGAAAAGGGGGCACAAAGACATACTTTTCTTTCTTATTCTCATTTAAAATGTCTAGCTTTTAATAAATAATTATCTGACAGCCAAAATTTGATGCAAAATGAATAGAAGTACATTACTGTATATAGTAACTATTAAGTCTAATATATATATATATACCCTAGTAAGCTATAGTACTTTTTCCTTTGGGAAGGTACCATCTGTGCAGTCTGCAATTTTGTTGAAGAAAGATGTTGAATCTATTTAATATTTCTTGAAAAATAATTGATTTCTGTGCATTTTTTTTCACACTGCATCAAATTAAGGTTGATTACGTCGATTAAGCATCATGAGGTGGAGCGTGAGGGGTGGTTCCCTATTTTTTATTTATTTATTTTTGTTGTTGCTGGGAGTTGGAACCCTATTAGTTAGGTTGCTTAATATTTATGCTAAGTACTCTTTAAAATACCAGAATAGGGAGGATGGTGTAGGTTTAAGTTTATTAGATTGATCAGTATTGCTGAACTATGAAATATTTTTTTTTGCATACAGGTATAACAGAATAGCTTAAGTGTAGTTGTTGTTTTAAACTTGAGTATGAAGTTATACAAAATGCAGCAAGATATTTAAAAAACAGTTTTGTTGATTAAAACACACTATATCGGATTCATGTCGGTATCGGCAGATATCCAAATTTATGATATCGGTATCGGTATCGGACATAAAAAAGTGGTATCGTGCCATCTCTAATACGTACTTTGTATTCTTTAAAGTTATCTCATGTCTTCTGGCCTGCAAGGGGGTGACTTACCCCTGCAGGCCCATCTTCTCCAGAATTGTCCTGATCACACACAACAAATAAGAGAAGAAAGGAAACCATGGCAACTATGTTAATCCCTAAACCCAAAGGTTTTTACAGCAGAACATCATCTGGACATCACAGGTTCTGTACAGCAGCGGTCCGTGAGTTGTTTGGTACCGGGCCACGAGAGTTGAGGCTCGAGCCTGTGAAATTTATGGTTTTCTGGGTTATTATTGTTGACGCGGTTTCCCTGGGTCTTTTCCCTTGTTGTAGCTGTGTGTCTTATTTTGAAAGAAATATTTACACGTTACCATAGCGACCAGAGAGCATGAAGCGGCAGAGAGGAGAATGTTACTGTCAATGTTGGCGCATTTTCAGGAGGACGTTGCTAATAAAGTTACACAATTACACAGTACATTCACGTTTATTATTATATTTACAAAGTACCACAGTTTTTGTCTTGGTCGGATCATTTTATGTGGTTGTATTCATCCGCGATACCTTAAAGGTCGCTCTGTGTCTGACATAATATGTCTGTGGCGCAAAAAAGGTTGGGGACTGCTGCTGTACAGCATGAGGGTTAATAGGACTGCACTCATATGAATATGATGTGTAAATTTATTTATTCTTGTACATCCAGGCCGTAGCGGCCCAATTCTTCACCCCAGTGAAGAGGTGATCGTTTTCTCTGCGTTTTAATAAATTAAGTCGTTTGGTCTTTGTTCCCCGCAACATATCACCAATTCGAAAAAATCTAAATTAGCTGTATGTAAGCGGCAATACAGGGAGTGCAGAATTATTAGGCAAGTTGTATTTTTGAGGAATAATTTTATTATTGAACAACAACCATGTTCTCAATGAACCTAAAAAACTCATTAATATCAAAGCTTAATGTTTTTGGAAGTAGTTTTTAGTTTGTTTTTAGTTTTAGCTATTTTAGGGGGATATCTGTGTGTGCAGGTGACTATTACTGTGCATAATTATTAGGCAACTTAACAAAAAACAAATATATACCCATTTCAATTATTTATTTTTACCAGTGAAACCAATATAACACCTCCACATTCACAAATATACATTTCTGACATTCAAAAACAAAACAAAAACAAATCAGCGACCAATATAGCCACCTTTCTTTGCAAGGACACTCAAAAGCAGGGGTGCCCAATCCCGGTTCTCGAGAGCTACCGTCCTGCAGCTTTTAGATGCATCCTTGTTCCCACACACCTGAATCAAATGAATGGCTTGTTATCAGGCCTTTGCCAAACATGATGGCATGCTGAAGAGGTAATCAAACCATTTTATTCAGCTGTGTTGGAGTAGGGATGCATCTAAAAGCTGCAGGATAGTAGCTCTCGAGGACTGGGATTGGGCAGCCCTGCTCAAAAGCCTGCCATCCATGGATTCTGTCAGTGTTTTGATCTGTTCACCATCAACATTGCGTGCAGCAGCAACCACAGCCTCCCAGACACTGTTCAGAGAGGTGTACTGTTTTCCCTGCTTGTAAATCTCACATTTGATGATGGACCACAGGTTCTCAATGGGGTTCAGATCAGGTGAACAAGGTGGCCATGTCATTAGTTTTTCTTCTTTTATACCCTTTCTTGTCAGCCATGCTGTGGAGTAATTGGACGCGTGTGATGGAGCATTGTCCTGCATGAAAATCATGTTTTTCTTGAAGGATGCAGACTTCTTCCTGTACCACTGCTTGAAGAAGGTGTCTTCCAGAAACTGGCAGTAGGACTGGGAGTTGAGCTTGACTCCATCCTCAACCCGAAAAGGCCCCACAAGCTCATCTTTGATGATACCAGCCCAAACCAGTACTCCACCTCCACCTTGCTGGCGTCTGAGTCGGACTGGAGCTCTCTGCCCTTTACCAATCCAGCCACGGGCCCATCCATCTGGCCCATCAAGACTCACTCTCATTTCATCAGTCCATAAAACCTTAGAAAAATCAGTCTTGAGATATTTCTTGGCCCAGTCTTGACGTTTCAGCTTGTGTGTCTTGTTCAGTGGTGGTCGTCTTTCGGCCTTTCTTACCTTGGCCATGTCTCTGAGTATTGCACACCTTGTGCTCTTGGGCACTCCAGTGATGTTGCAGCTCTGAAATATGGCCAAACTGGTGGCAAGTGGCATCTTGGCAGCTGCACGCTTGACTTTTCTCAGTTCATGGGCAGTTATTTTGCACCTTGGTTTTCCCACACGCTTCTTGCGACCCTGTTGACTATTTTGAATGAAATGCTTGATTGTTGGATGATCACGCTTCAGAAGCTTTGCAATTTTGAGACTGCTGCATCCCTCTGCAAGATATCTCACTATTTTTGACTTTTCTGAGCCTGTCAAGTCCTTCTTTTGACCCATTTTGCCAAAGGAAAGGACGTTGCCTAATAATTATGCACACCTGACATAGGGTGTTGATGTCATTAGACCACACCCCTTCTCATTACAGAGATGCACATCACCTAATATGCTTAATTGGTAGTAGGCTTTCGAGCCTATACAGCTTGGAGTAAGACAACATGCATGAAGAGGATGATGTGGACAAAATACTCATTTGCCTAATAATTCTGCACTCCCTGTACACGAAGAACCGCGGGACCCGCGATACAAGCTGGTTTACGGTTATTTTAAATAAAAGAAACATGTCTATGCAGATGCCCAAAGCTTAACAACACAACCGCTATAACAATTTAACTTTTGTACAAAACTGAGGAAGCAGTTAAGTGCTGAAAAACGTACGGAAGCAACTTGAAGATGAAGAAAAGACTAGAAAAATTTGCATTTCCTGCGAAAATGCTGTGTGGATACCTTAACGCTGAAGATTTCTGCTGAAAAAAGCTGTTGCCCTGAGCAGGATTCGAACCTGGCCCTTCTGCTCTCAAGGCGGCTACTCATCTCACTGAGCCAAACTCATTCTCACAAAGAAGAGGGGGAGAGACTGACAATTCTGCTGAAATGAGCAGAAGCTCCTGAGAATTGTGCTGATAAGAGGTGAGAAGGCTGAAAATTTTTCAGAAGAGGTGAAAAAGCAGAATTTGGGCAGAAAAGAGGTGAAAATTCTGAAAAATCTGCTGAAAAGAGTTCAATCAGCAGAATTTCTGCTGAAAAGAGGTTTTTTGCTGAAAACAGCTGAAAAAGCTTGGATTTGTGCTGAAAAGTGGTGAAAAAAAATGAAAATTCTGCTGAAAACGGGTGAAAAAGCTCAAATTTGTGTTGAAAAGAGTTTAAAAAGTATAACTGTTAACTGAAAGAAATGTTGCCATAAGCGGGATTTGAACCCGGGCCTCCCAGTCTGAGAATGGATCCTCAGACTGGGAGCAGCAACAAGGACACAGAAACTAATTATCCGACATCTACATATCACCTTAACTGCTCTGAGACTGAGGTAGATTAGTCTTATCAAAAACTTCGAACAGTTTTAAAAAAAAAAAAAAAAAAAGGGGGGGGGGGGTGGAAAAATAAAGAAAGTATAAAAAGAAAGTATATGATGAACTAGAAAGTGAAAATTTCAGAAGAAATTTTAAGTGTGCCTATGCCGCTGCTAATCAGTGTAGTTTGCCATTCATACGGCTACAGAGAGCAAAACTCAGCAGAGCAGCCATTCTCCACCATGAACTATGGTAAAACCAAACACAGCTCACGCCTCACAGATGACAGCTTACAGTTTTGCGTAAAGATGAGGTGACTTTTTACAGCCCCGATTTGCAGACGCTGTGCGCAGAGCTTCATGAGCAGAAGTCCCATTGTACCACGGCAGACCCGACAATGTTTGCATGAACACGCTTTGTAGCATTACTTTATTGACCACTTTTCACACATGGTTGCCGTACCCACACAGCCGGCTGTAGCTTTTCATCTCACAGCCCAACACATACCAAAAAAAACAGCCGAGAGCACGCCTGAGAGGCGTGATTGCAGATGTCGCTGAGGTGAGTCCACCTCCCCTGCAGCGGCACTGCAGACCACGCCCTGCCACACACATCAAACACGTAAAATAAATATTTGTGCACTTTTGCATTCACTTTTTGTTTTTTGTTATTTTTACACAGTGTTCTGAATGATTAACAATGGTCTACAGCCAATCTTGTGTATTATTATACAAACTTTGGTTATAAGATTCAGATAACTATTTAATAAAAGCTAAATATTTTATATGAGAGTAAGAAAGAAAAGTATATCTTTGTGCCCCCCTTTTCCTGTTAATGCCCTACCTGGCCCCCTGGCAAAAGCTTTGCTAGATCTGCCCCTGCACAGTTACCAGTTGTCTCTCAGAAACAGTTCATAACTTTCCTTCAACTCATTCATGTCACCTGTTTCTCCATCACCAGTTCAGCTCTAATGATTCAGTAAGGACATCTCCTGGTTCCGACCACCCGCCTTTACAGCTGTGACTCCAGCAAACATCAGCTGATACTAGAAATTAATATCAAATAAATGCTAACAGCAGCTGATCAAGCTTAAACTGCTGCTGCTGTTGTTGTTTAGCGCGATAAACAAACAAGAGAGAAAAGCCGATCATTGATCAGTTTCATGATTGAAGTTGCAACAGGCGAGAGAATGACAGGGGAGGCTGTCATAAAGTTCAACATCAGTAACTTAGCACGCACACAGCTGTAAAGAAACTGCATCGTGCTAGCTAGCACGCAGTACGAGTTATTGTAGAAAGTCAGCACAACGAGAATAAACTACACCTAAACTCGGTTTATATCTGACCCAAATAGAGTGCAGTTCATAACTTCTTACCTGAAATTCAGTTCACCTCACGCTCCGATCGGCAGCCGGTGTTCCAGATCTACTGGCGTTTAGATCAACTGGCGTTGGTCGAACAGATGTGTGGCAGTCTTGCGTTTCAGTAGCTCCTACCGACAAACCAGCAAAAAAACGCCAAATGTGTCATCTGTGACACTTGTGAGGTTATCTCAAACACACTCCGTCAGTCTTGATGCTGGTGAACAACAAAATGTTTAAAAATGTGGCGAGTTTACCTGGTGATATCCTCATGCGCGACGCGATCGCGAAAACAGCAAACAAGTAACACCACGCCGATGTTGTTCACAGGACAGCAAGAGTAAACGATCGGGAGACTCTTGTCGTCGTTATCGTCCCCCTCGCACGGTTTGTTTCTCTGAATTCAGCGTTTTTGCTTCACAACTAAAGCGAGCAGTTTGCTTTGTGCACTAACATGGACTCGAGTCAACCAGCGCCACCTCTGGCCAAGTGCCACAGCCTACAGCCAGATCAACCTGTGACACACATCTGCACCACGTTTGAATTAGTTTCATGCACATTTGTACCTTTCAATTGTGTCTGTTTGTGCGTCATGCAAATAAAACTTTGAAAAGAATGAAATGATATCATATATTCCTTATTGGCCTACATTTGTACAAAATTCCAAATTATATACACAAAGTCATAGAAATCACCACTCCAATTGGTGAACATGATTTTGATATTCTCTTTTTCCATAACAATGAAATACACCTTGGACAAATATGACACATCAATATTTCATTAGTGTTGTCACATCACATCCTGTAAGCATCGTCTGTCTGTGTCTTTTCCCTGGAAATGAATATTTCCAGCCAATATAGGCAATCCATCAACATGGCTGGAGAGTTGGTAGTTATATACAGTCTGCATAAGTGTGGTTAATCCAATGAAGATTTGTAAGGAGACGGCAGTTACTTTGAATTCACAGCAGTTACACAGTGATTAGTAATAAACAGCCAGTGAGAGTGAGTGGATTTAAGAAAGTCAGTGACTCAGGTGTGTCGCTTGGTTTGTCATCTGTTTGTGAGACTGGAGGAGACGTAGAAATCTTTTGTTTTAAATCTTAGTTAGGAAGATTCCTGTTTGAAAACAAGCACTTTTTGTGAGAAATGCAAGAAGTACATCTGCAGAAAGCACACAGTTACATTCTGTCCATCATGTGGACAAAATAGAAAATGTTGAGCATTGGAAAACTGAGAACGTTGGGCAAGTTCAAAATACGTGTTTGTAAGAACGAAAAACCAAATTGTTCCTAAAATAGTTATGGAAAGTCACTGTTGTATGTCTGTGTACTACATGTTTATCTAATGGAAAATAAAGTTGCTATTGTTTTATTGCAGTTTATTGCAGTTTCTTGACAATTCTGAGTGGATTTACACAGTACGGGTCAAAATGACCCGCAACAAAATCAATGTCACTTTTTTGTTTTTCAACATAATACAAGGGTTAATTTCCAAAACTTCCATATGATCTTCAATTTGTAGCAGATCCACTATCACACAGCAGCTGGAGCAGTTTCAAATGGAGGTCAGTCCACTACTACCATAGCCTACTACTAGATTAACTTGTGACACATCTGCACCTGCTGCTATGATCACATTGAGTAGAGGCTGAGTGGCTGCACTAACCCCTGGTACATCCAAATCTACCCACAAACATGTTGAAAGATGCAATGCCAGCAATGTGGATTGTCAACACTGAAAACAATCAGTAAGCAAAGACAACAGGGATTATTTGTTTCTGTTTATTTAGCACCCACAACATTTGTAGTCGCCTTCTGCACAGGGAAAGTCCACACACACTGTGTGGTACCACTTTCCACAGAAGGTGCATTCAGTCTGCAAGATTGAATGAGATTGTCAGAGTCATTGTCTGACTGCTTATTACTAATCACTGTGTAAATGCTGTACATTCACAGTAACTGCCATCTCCTTACAAATGTTCATTGGATTAACCACACTTAAACAGACTGTATATAACAGCCAACTCTAAAATGTTTGTTCGCAGAGTAAAGACACAGACAGACTACGCTAACGACATGTGATGTTACAACACTAGTGAAATATTAGTGTCATTTCATTCATTTCAAAGGTTTATTTGCATGACGCACAAACAGACACAATTGAAAGGTACAAATGTGCATGACACGAATTCAAACGTGCTGCAGATGTGTGTCACAAGTTGATCTGGCTGTAGGCTGTGGCACTTGGCCAGAGGTGGCGCTGGTTGACTCGAGTCCATGTTAGTGCACAAAGTAAACTGCTCGCTTTAGTTGTGAAGCAAAAACGCTGAAACCGGACAAATAAAACGTGCGAGGGGAACGATAACGACGACAAGAGTCTCCCGATCGTTTACTCTTGCTGTCCCGTGAACAACATCGGCGTGGTGTTAATTGTTTGCTGTTTTCGCGATCGCGTCACGCGTGAGGATATCACCAGGTAAACTCACCACATTTTTAAACATTTTGTTGTTCAACAGCATCAAGACTGACGGAGTGTGTTTGAGATAACCTCACATGTGTCACAGATGACACATTTGGCGTTTTTTTGCTGGTTTGTCGGTAGCAGCTCCTGAAACGCAAGTCTGCCACACATCTGTTCGACTAACGCCAGTTGATCTAAACGCCAGTAGATCTGGAACACCGCCTGCTTCTCCTGCCTTCGGTTTCCCTTATCCACGATTGAGCTCCGCGTTAGCCACCACCGGTCGATCGACGGCCGCCTCTTATGTCTCTTTCCCCGGATGACCTTTCTGTCATACATCGGTGAATAGCTGCCCTCTGTTGTAGCTCTGCGTTAGCCACCACCAAACAACTCAGTTATTTTTTCCACATCGACCAGCATCATCGGCCCATATAAACGAAAAATAAGTCCAGCTAAGACAAAGACTGTTTGCGAGCGATCGGGGGTGAAAGGAGTTGCCTCATTGAAAGCCAAGCCCATGTGCTTTTTAGCGAAGGGTCACTAGCCGCGCTAGGTAGCTAGCCGGCTAGCAGCAACACGTAAGAGAACGGTTGCTAATTTGGGAGTTCTTGATAAAACGAGCATATATTTGAAGTTTACACACCTACTTTCTCACCTGAAAATATCTTAAAAGTTTATTTTGTGACCTAGAAACACTAATAAAAGACATAAAACGAAGTGGTGGCCGCCATTGTTTGACTCTGTAGAGGCGTGCTATGAATTGTGGGATATGGAGTTTTCCACCAAGCATACACCCTTGCGGTTACCGTAACTATTCAATGGTTCGCGCAACCTTAAAACTTCCAATGGTTCCTGAAAGCAGCGACGCTGTGCGCGCCGTTGATATTCTCGTCATTACGGTAATCCAAATACGGGTAGACAGGCCGTACCACTCCCGACATACCACTAGAGAGAGCCAACACACCACAAATGAAGTTTGAAATCTGTTTCTATGGGGCCAAAAGTTGAATCTTTCTCATGGGCCTAGAAATGGGCCAAAATTTGCACTAAAATCTAAATATTTAAAAAACTATAAAAGTCATAAACACCAAAAGTCATAGCATTCTAGTCCAGACCCAGATGCACAAAATGATATAACACATGTAACCCTTGTCTCAAAACTGTGACATAAGCGCGGGAAATTTTTCACTAAAATATTAATATTTCAAAAATGATAAAAGTCATAGACACTGCGTACCACGGCGTTGATTAGCCATCCCTCCATTGAAGAATGAAGGGCTTTAGCTGGATCTGCCCCTTTGACCTAGGTCACAGCCACGTTACCACGCTCCTGATTGGTTGTGGTGGCGTGATTTGACGCTGGAGTTCAGATTTTTCCAACTCAAGAGGTAGACCCGAAACGCCCGTAAAAAAAAAGAAAAGGTAAATGGCCTGCCTTTGTATAGGGCTTGACTCAGTCCCTAAGGACCCCAAAGCGCCATTACACTACATTCAGTCATTCACCCATTCACACACACATTCACACACAGGCAATGGCAAGCTACATTGTAGCCACAGCTGCCCTGGGGCGCACTGACAGAGGCGAGGCTGCCGGTCACTTTTTGTGTTGCACAAAATGCAACACAAAAACTGACATGGTTTTTTTCGCGAGTCAAACCCGCCAGACGCGGTACACGTTTCCCGCATTTTGGCGTTTTCGCGACGCAAATCTGCTTCCGAATTCCGAATTCCCGCAATCGCGTGTCATCACGTTTTTCCATTGACTTTACATGTAAACCTGACGCTCTGGCCGACTCTATCACGTTCGGTGTGAACACACCGTTATGATCCCATGCATTTGAATGGAGTTCTCGCCTGACACAAGGTACAGGTTTTCATTATGTGAATAACTTAAAAATCTTAGCTCACACAGCTGCAAAACCTGTTTACCCAGCACTGAGATGCTGAATTCTATAAGGCAAAGCCATAAATATGTGTGTCTGAGTCTTCTATCAAAAGTTACAGCTATCCTTATGAAGTTGATGAAAAACACTTTAATTCGCCAAGACAGTGCGTTTCTTACGATCCCATGTATTTGAATTGAGTTCTCGCCCAACACAAAGTATAGGTTTTCATTATGTGAATAACTTGAAAATCTTAACTCAAAAAACTGCAAAACCTGTTTGCCCAGCACAGAGATATTGAATTTCACCAGGGCGTATGTTGCCAATTGAGGCCATCTACATCTCACCAGCGCCTGTGTTCATGGCTTAGTCCCACTACATTTCACAAGCTATTTATATGAAGTTGTACAAAAACACTTTATTCAAGACAATGCGTTTCTCACTGTTACATGCACCGATATCATGCACATTTCACCAGAGCCAGTGTTGGTAGATGAGGCCATCGACATTATAACAGGGCCTGTGCTACTGGCTGATGCCTTCCACATTACACCAGGGCCAGTTCTCCCTGTGAGGCCATCTTCACCAAACCAGGGCCTGTGTTGCTTGCTGACACCCTCTACATTTCACCAGGGCTTGCGTTGCTGCTTGATGCCATCCACATTTCACCAGGGCCTGTACTGCTATCTGAGGCCATTCACATTACAATAGGGACTGTGATGCCAGCTTCACCAGCGCCTGTGTTCATGGCTTAGGCCCACTACATTTCACCATATGAAGTTGTACAAAAACGCTTTATTTCGTCAAGACAGTGCGTTTCTCACTGTTACATGCACCGATATCATGCACATTTCAACAGAGCCAGTGTTGCTGGCTGATGCGATCCACAATACACCAGGGCCTGTGCTACTGGCTGAGGCCAACTACATTTCACCAGGGCGTATGTTGCTAGCTAAGGTCATCTGCATTTCACCAGGGCCTGCGTTACTGGCTGATTCCATCAACAATACACCATGGCCACAGCTTTTCTTGCACGAAAAAAAAGAGTATCAGTTTTCATCTTGTGAATAACTTGAAAATCAAAACCTGTTTGCCCAGCACGGGGATATTGAATTCTATAAGATAAAGCCATAAATATGTGTGGCTGAGTCTTCTATCAAAAGTTACAGCTATTTATATGAAGTTGTACAAAAACGCTTTATTTCGTCAAGACATGATTACATGCATTTGAATGGGGAATTCGCCTGAAACAAAGTATAGGTTTTCATTATGTGAATAACTTGAAAATCTTAGCTTAAACAACTGCAAAACCTGTTTGCCCAGCACGGGGATAATTAATTTCACCAGGGCGTATGTTGCCGGTTGAGTCCAACTACATTTCACCAGGGCCTGTGTTGCTGGCTGAGGCCATCTACATTTCACTAGGGCCTGTGTTGCTGCCTGAGGCACACTACAATACACAAGGGCCTCTGCTACTTGCTGATGTCATCCGTATTTCACCACGGCCAGTACTCCTTGGGAGGCCATCTTCACCACACCAGGGCTTCAAAAGACCAGGGCTTGTGCTGCTGGCTGATTCCATCCACATTTCACCAGGGCCTGTGGTGCTGGCGGAAAACATCCACATTTCACCAGGGCTTGTGTTACTGGCTGATGTGATCCACAATACACAAGAACCTGTGCTACTGGCTGATGCCATCCACATTACACCAGGGCCTTTGTTGTTGGCTAAGCCCATACACATTACACCAGGGCCAGTGCTGCTGTCTGAGGCCACATTTCACCAGGGACTGTGATGCTGGCTTCTACCATCCACATTACACCAGGGACAGTGCTTCCTGTTAGGCCATCTTCACCCCAACAGGTCCTCTGCTGCTTGTTGATGCCATCTGCTATAGGGCCTGTTGTGCTGACCGATATCATGCACATTTTCACCAGGGACAGTGGTTTTAGCTTAGGCCCTCCACATTTCATCAGGGCCTGTATTGCTGGCTGAGGCCATCCACAATACACAACGGAGTGTGCTACTGGCTGATGTAATACACATTGCAGCAGGGCTAGTGCTCCCTGTGAGGCCAACTTCACCACACCAGGGCCAGTTGTGTTGGCTGAGGCCATCCACATTACACCAGGGCCTGTGGTGTTGGCTAAGGCCATCTACATTTCACCAGGGCCTGTGGTGCTGGCTGATGCCATCCACAATACACCAGGGCCAGTGCTTCCTGTGAGGCCATATTCAATACACCACACCAGGGCCTGTGCTGCTGGCTGATACCATCCACATTTCACCAGGGCCTGCTTTGCTGGCTCATGCCATCCACATTACACCAGGGCCTGCGTTGCTGGCTGAGGCCATCCACATTTCACCAGGGCCCTGTCTTTCTGGTTTAGGCCAACTACATTTCACCAGGGCCTGTGCTACTCGTTGATGCCATGTACATTACACCAGGGCCTGTGGTTTTGAACGTTACCATCCACATTACACCAGAGCCTGTGATGCTGGCTTATACCATCCACATTACATCACGGCAATTGATTCCTGGGAGTCCATAATCACCACACCAGGGCTTGTGCTGCTCGTTGATGCCATCCACATTACACCAGGGTGTGTGGTGCTGACCAATACCATCCATATTTCACTAGCGCCAGTGTTGTTAAATGAGGCCATCTACATTTCACCAGGGCCTGTGTTCATGGCTGAAGCCATCAACATTACACCAGGGCCAGAGCTCCCTGTGAGGCCAGCTTCACCACACCAGGGCCTGCGTTGCTGGCTTAGGCCATCCACATTGCACCAGGGCCACTGCTCCCTGTGAGGCCATCTTCACCACACCAGGGTCTGCGTTGCCGGCTGATTCCATCAACATTACACCGCGGCCTGTGCTTTTCTCGCACTAAAAAAAGAGTATAAGTTTTCATCTTTTGAATAACTTGAAAATCTTAGCTCAAACAGCTGCAAAACCTGTTTGCTCAAAACGGGGATATTGAATTCTATAAGATAAAGCCATAAATATGTGAGTCTGAGGCGTCTATCAAAAGTTACAGCTATTTATATGAAGGTGTACGAAAACGCTTTATTTCACCACGTTAGTGCGTTTCTCGCTATTACATGCATTTGAATGGGGAACTCGACCAAAACAAAGTATAGGTTTTCATTATGTGAATAACTTGAAAATCTTAGCTCAAACAGCTGCAAAACCTGTTTGCCCAGCACGGGGATATTGAATTCTATAAGATAAAGCCATAAATATGTGAGTCTGAGTCGTCTATCAAAAGTTACAGCTATTTATATGAAGTTGTACAAAAAGGCTTTATTTCGTCAGGACAGTGCGTTTCTGCCGATTTCAATTCATTTGAATGGGGAACTCGCACGAAACAAAGTATAAGTTTTCATTATGTTAATAACTTGAAAATCTTAGCTCAAACAGCTGAAAAACCTGTTTGCCCAGCACGGGGATATTGAATTCTATAAGATAAAGCCATAAATATGTGAGTCTGAGTCGTCTATCAAAAGTTACAGCTATTTATATGAAGTTGTACAAAAAGGCTTTATTTCGTCAAGACAGTGCGTTTCTGCCGATTTCAATTCATTTGAATGGGGAACTCGCCCGAAACAAAGTATAGGTTTTCTTTATGTGAATAACTTGAAAATCTTAGCTCAAAAAGCTGCAAAACCTTTTTGCCCAGCACGGGGATATTGAATGCTTTAAGATAAAGCCATAAATATGTGAGTCTGAGTCGTCTATCAAAAGTTACAGCTATTTATATGAAGGTGTACAAAAAGGCTTTATTTCACCACGTTAGTGCGTTTCTCGCTATTACATGCATTTGAATGGAGTTCTCGCACGAAACAAAGTATAGGTTTTCATTATGTGAATAACTTGAAAATCTTAGCTCAAACAGCTGCAAAACCCGTTTGCCCAGCACGGGGATATTGAATTCTATAAGATAAAGCCATAAATATGTATTTCTGAGTCTTCTATCAAAAGTTACAGCTGTCTTTATGAAGACCATTAAAAACGCTTTATTTCACCAGTTAGTGCGTTTCTCGCTATTACATGCATTTGAATGGAGTTCTCACCCGACACAAAGTATAGGTTTTCATTATGTGAATAACTTGAAAATCTTAGCTCAAACAGCTGCAAAACCTGTTTGCCCAGCACGGGGATATTGAATTCTATAAGATAAAGCCATAAATATGTATTTCTGAGTCTTCTATCAAAAGTTACAGCTGTCTTTATGAAGACCATTAAAAACGCTTTATTTCACCAGTTAGTGCGTTTCTCGCTATTACATGCATTTGAATGGAGTTCTCGCACGAAACAAAGTATAGGTTTTCATTATGTGAATAACTTGAAAATCTTAGCTCACACAGCTGCAAAACCTGTTTGCCCAGCACGGTGATATTGAATTCTATACGATAAATCCAGGAATACGTATATCTGAATCGTCTATCAAAAGTTACAGCTATTTATATGAAGTTGTACAAAAACGCTTTCTTTCGCCAAGACAGTGCGTTTCTCACTGTTACATGCATTTGAATGGGGAACTCGACCGAAACAAAGTATAGGTTTTCATTATGTGAATAACTTGAAAATCTTAGCTCAAACGGCTGCAAAACCTGTTCTGTTTGCCTAGCACGGGGATATTGAGTTCTATAAGATAAAGCCATAAATATGTTTGTCTGAGTCTTCTATCAAAAGTTACAGTGATTTATATGAAGTTGTACGAAAACGCTTTATTTCGCCAAGACAATGCGTTTCTCACTGTTACATGCATTTGAATGGGAAACTCGCCTGAAACAAAGTATAGGTTTTCATTATGTGAATAATTTTAAAATCTTAGCTCAAACGGCTGCAAAACCTGTTTGCCCAGCACGGGGATATTGAGTTCTATAAGATAAAGCCATAAACATGTTTGTCTGAGTCTTCTATCAAAAGTTACAGCGATTTATATGAAGTGGTTGAAAAACGCTTTATTTCGCCAAGACAGTGTATTTCTCACTGTTACATGCATTTGAATGGGAAACTGGCCTGAAACAAAGTATAGGTTTTCATTATGTGAATAATTTTAAAATCTTAGCTCAAACGGCTGCAAAACCTGTTCTGTTTGCCCAGCACGGGGATATTGAGTTCTATAAGATAAAGCCATAAACATGTTTGTCTGAGTCTTCTATCAAAAGTTACAGCGATTTATATGAAGTTGTACAAAAACGCTTTATTTCGCCAAGACAGTGTGTTTCTCACTGTTACATGCATTTGAATGGGAAACTCACCCGAGACAAAGTATAGGTTTTCATTATGTGAATAATTTTAAAATCTTAGCTCAAACGGCTGCAAAACCTGTTTGCCCAGCACGGGGATATTGAGTTCTATAAGATAAAGCCATAAATATGTTTGTCTGAGTCTTCTATTAAAAGTTACAGCGATTTATATGAAGTTGTACGAAAACGCTTTATTTCGCCAAGACAATGCGTTTCTCACTGTTACATGCATTTGAATGGGAAACTCGCCTGAAACAAAGTATAGGTTTTCATTATGTGAATAATTTTAAAATCTTAGCTCAAACGGCTGCAAAACCTGTTTGCCCAGCACGGGGATATTGAGTTCTATAAGATAAAGCCATAAACATGTTTGTCTGAGTCTTCTATCAAAAGTTACAGCGATTTATATGAAGTGGTTGAAAAACGCTTTATTTCGCCAAGACAGTGTATTTCTCACTGTTACATGCATTTGAATGGGAAACTCGCCTGAAACAAAGTATAGGTTTTCATTATGTGAATAATTTTAAAATCTTAGCTCAAACGGCTGCAAAACCTGTTCTGTTTGCCCAGCACGGGGATATTGAGTTCTATAAGATAAAGCCATAAACATGTTTGTCTGAGTCTTCTATCAAAAGTTACAGCGATTTATATGAAGTTGTACAAAAACGCTTTATTTCGCCAAGACAGTGTGTTTCTCACTGTTACATGCATTTGAATGGGAAACTCACCCGAGACAAAGTATAGGTTTTCATTATGTGAATAATTTTAAAATCTTAGCTCAAACGGCTGCAAAACCTGTTTGCCCAGCACGGGGATATTGAGTTCTATAAGATAAAGCCATAAACATGTTTGTCTGAGTCTTCTATCAAAAGTTACAGCGATTTATATGAAGTTGTTCAAAAACGCTTTATTTCGCCAAGACAATGCGTTTCTCACTGTTACATGCATTTGAATGGGAAACTCGCCTGAAACAAAGTATAGGTTTTCATTATGTGAATAATTTTAAAATCTTAGCTCAAACGGCTGCAAAACCTGTTTGCCCAGCACGGGGATATTGAGTTCTATAAGATAAAGCCATAAATATGTTTGTCTGAGTCTTCTATCAAAAGTTACAGCGATTTATATGAAGTTGTACGAAAACGCTTTATTTCGCCAAGACAATGCGTTTCTCACTGTTACATGCATTTGAATGGGAAACTCGCCTGAAACAAAGTATAGGTTTTCATTATGTGAATAATTTTAAAATCTTAGCTCAAACGGCTGCAAAACCTGTTTGCCCAGCACGGGGATATTGAGTTCTATAAGATAAAGCCATAAACATGTTTGTCTGAGTCTTCTATCAAAAGTTACAGCGATTTATATGAAGTGGTTGAAAAACGCTTTATTTCGCCAAGACAGTGTATTTCTCACTGTTACATGCATTTGAATGGGAAACTCGCCTGAAACAAAGTATAGGTTTTCATTATGTGAATAATTTTAAAATCTTAGCTCAAACGGCTGCAAAACCTGTTTGCCCAGCACGGGGATATTGAGTTCTATAAGATAAAGCCATAAACATGTTTGTCTGAGTCTTCTATCAAAAGTTACAGCGATTTATATGAAGTGGTTGAAAAACGCTTTATTTCGCCAAGACAGTGTATTTCTCACTGTTACATGCATTTGAATGGGAAACTCGCCTGAAACAAAGTATAGGTTTTCATTATGTGAATAATTTTAAAATCTTAGCTCAAACGGCTGCAAAACCTGTTCTGTTTGCCCAGCACGGGGATATTGAGTTCTATAAGATAAAGCCATAAACATGTTTGTCTGAGTCTTCTATCAAAAGTTACAGCGATTTATATGAAGTTGTACAAAAACGCTTTATTTCGCCAAGACAGTGTGTTTCTCACTGTTACATGCATTTGAATGGGAAACTCACCCGAGACAAAGTATAGGTTTTCATTATGTGAATAATTTTAAAATCTTAGCTCAAACGGCTGCAAAACCTGTTTGCCCAGCACGGGGATATTGAGTTCTATAAGATAAAGCCATAAACATGTTTGTCTGAGTCTTCTATCAAAAGTTACAGCGATTTATATGAAGTTGTTCAAAAACGCTTTATTTCGCCAAGACAATGCGTTTCTCACTGTTACATGCATTTGAATGGGAAACTCGCCTGAAACAAAGTATAGGTTTTCATTATGTGAATAATTTTAAAATCTTAGCTCAAACGGCTGCAAAACCTGTTTGCCCAGCACGGGGATATTGAGTTCTATAAGATAAAGCCATAAATATGTTTGTCTGAGTCTTCTATCAAAAGTTACAGCGATTTATATGAAGTTGTACGAAAACGCTTTATTTCGCCAAGACAATGCGTTTCTCACTGTTACATGCATTTGAATGGGAAACTCGCCTGAAACAAAGTATAGGTTTTCATTATGTGAATAATTTTAAAATCTTAGCTCAAACGGCTGCAAAACCTGTTCTGTTTGCCCAGCACGGGGATATTGAGTTCTATAAGATAAAGCCATAAACATGTTTGTCTGAGTCTTCTATCAAAAGTTACAGCGATTTATATGAAGTTGTACGAAAACGCTTTATTTCGCCAAGACAATGCGTTTCTCACTGTTACATGCATTTGAATGGGAAACTCGCCTGAGACAAAGTATAGGTTTTCATTATGTGAATAATTTTAAAATCTTAGCTCAAACGGCTGCAAAACCTGTTTGCCCAGCACGGGGATATTGAGTTCTATAAGATAAAGCCATAAACATGTTTGTCTGAGTCTTCTATCAAAAGTTACAGCGATTTATATGAAGTTGTACGAAAACGCTTTATTTCGCCAAGACAATGCGTTTCTCACTGTTACATGCATTTGAATGGGAAACTCGCCTGAAACAAAGTATAGGTTTTCATTATGTGAATAATTTTAAAATCTTAGCTCAAACGGCTGCAAAACCTGTTTGCCCAGCACGGGGATATTGAGTTCTATAAGATAAAGCCATAAACATGTTTGTCTGAGTCTTCTATCAAAAGTTACAGCGATTTATATGAAGTTGTACGAAAACGCTTTATTTCGCCAAGACAATGCGTTTCTCACTGTTACATGCATTTGAATGGGAAACTCGCCTGAGACAAAGTATAGGTTTTCATTATGTGAATAATTTTAAAATCTTAGCTCAAACGGCTGCAAAACCTGTTTGCCCAGCACGGGGATATTGAGTTCTATAAGATAAAGCCATAAACATGTTTGTCTGAGTCTTCTATCAAAAGTTACAGCGATTTATATGAAGTTGTACGAAAACGCTTTATTTCGCCAAGACAATGCGTTTCTCACTGTTACATGCATTTGAATGGGAAACTCGCCTGAAACAAAGTATAGGTTTTCATTATGTGAATAATTTTAAAATCTTAGCTCAAACGGCTGCAAAACCTGTTTGCCCAGCACGGGGATATTGAGTTCTATAAGATAAAGCCATAAACATGTTTGTCTGAGTCTTCTATCAAAAGTTACAGCGATTTATATGAAGTGGTTGAAAAATGCTTTATTTCGCCAAGACAGTGTATTTCTCACTGTTACATGCATTTGAATGGGAAACTCGCCTGAAACAAAGTATAGGTTTTCATTATGTGAATAATTTTAAAATCTTAGCTCAAACGGCTGCAAAACCTGTTTGCCCAGCACGGGGATATTGAGTTCTATAAGATAAAGCCATAAACATGTTTGTCTGAGTCTTCTATCAAAAGTTACAGCGATTTATATGAAGTTGTACAAAAACGCTTTATTTCGCCAAGACAATGCGTTTCTCACTGTTACATGCATTTGAATGGGAAACTCGCCTGAAACAAAGTATAGGTTTTCATTATGTGAATAATTTTAAAATCTTAGCTCAAACGGCTGCAAAACCTGTTTGCCCAGCACGGGGATATTGAGTTCTATAAGATAAAGCCATAAATATGTTTGTCTGAGTCTTCTATCAAAAGTTACAGCGATTTATATGAAGTTGTACGAAAACGCTTTATTTCGCCAAGACAATGCGTTTCTCACTGTTACATGCATTTGAATGGGAAACTCGCCTGAAACAAAGTATAGGTTTTCATTATGTGAATAATTTTAAAATCTTAGCTCAAACGGCTGCAAAACCTGTTTGCCCAGCACGGGGATATTGAGTTCTATAAGATAAAGCCATAAACATGTTTGTCTGAGTCTTCTATCAAAAGTTACAGCGATTTATATGAAGTTGTACAAAAACGCTTTATTTCGCCAAGACAATGCGTTTCTCACTGTTACATGCATTTGAATGGGAAACTCGCCTGAAACAAAGTATAGGTTTTCATTATGTGAATAATTTTAAAATCTTAGCTCAAACGGCTGCAAAACCTGTTTGCCCAGCACGGGGATATTGAGTTCTATAAGATAAAGCCATAAACATGTTTGTCTGAGTCTTCTATCAAAAGTTACAGCGATTTATATGAAGTTGTACAAAAACGCTTTATTTCGCCAAGACAGTGTGTTTCTCACTGTTACATGCATTTGAATGGGAAACTCACCCGAGACAAAGTATAGGTTTTCATTATGTGAATAATTTTAAAATCTTAGCTCAAACGGCTGCAAAACCTGTTTGCCCAGCACGGGGATATTGAGTTCTATAAGATAAAGCCATAAACATGTTTGTCTGAGTCTTCTATCAAAAGTTACAGCGATTTATATGAAGTGGTTGAAAAACGCTTTATTTCGCCAAGACAGTGTATTTCTCACTGTTACATGCATTTGAATGGGAAACTCACCCGAGACAAAGTATAGGTTTTCATTATGTGAATAATTTTGAAATCTTAGCTCAAACGGCTGCAAAACCTGTTCTGTTTGCCCAGCACGGGGATGTTGAGTTCTATAAGATAAAGCCATAAACATGTTTGTCTGAGTCTTCTATCAAAAGTTACAGCGATTTATATGAAGTGGTTGAAAAACGCTTTATTTCGCCAAGACAGTGTATTTCTCACTGTTACATGCATTTGAATGGGAAACTCGCCTGAAACAAAGTATAGGTTTTCATTATGTGAATAATTTTAAAATCTTAGCTCAAACGGCTGCAAAACCTGTTTGCCCAGCACGGGGATATTGAGTTCTATAAGATAAAGCCATAAACATGTTTGTCTGAGTCTTCTATCAAAAGTTACAGCGATTTATATGAAGTTGTACGAAAACGCTTTATTTCGCCAAGACAATGCGTTTCTCACTGTTACATGCATTTGAATGGGAAACTCGCCTGAAACAAAGTATAGGTTTTCATTATGTGAATAATTTTAAAATCTTAGCTCAAACGGCTGCAAAACCTGTTTGCCCAGCACGGGGATATTGAGTTCTATAAGATAAAGCCATAAACATGTTTGTCTGAGTCTTCTATCAAAAGTTACAGCGATTTATATGAAGTGGTTGAAAAACGCTTTATTTCGCCAAGACAGTGTATTTCTCACTGTTACATGCATTTGAATGGGAAACTCGCCTGAAACAAAGTATAGGTTTTCATTATGTGAATAATTTTAAAATCTTAGCTCAAACGGCTGCAAAACCTGTTTGCCCAGCACGGGGATATTGAGTTCTATAAGATAAAGCCATAAACATGTTTGTCTGAGTCTTCTATCAAAAGTTACAGCGATTTATATGAAGTTGTACAAAAACGCTTTATTTCGCCAAGACAATGCGTTTCTCACTGTTACATGCATTTGAATGGGAAACTCGCCTGAAACAAAGTATAGGTTTTCATTATGTGAATAATTTTAAAATCTTAGCTCAAACGGCTGCAAAACCTGTTTGCCCAGCACGGGGATATTGAGTTCTATAAGATAAAGCCATAAATATGTTTGTCTGAGTCTTCTATCAAAAGTTACAGCGATTTATATGAAGTTGTACGAAAACGCTTTATTTCGCCAAGACAATGCGTTTCTCACTGTTACATGCATTTGAATGGGAAACTCGCCTGAAACAAAGTATAGGTTTTCATTATGTGAATAATTTTAAAATCTTAGCTCAAACGGCTGCAAAACCTGTTTGCCCAGCACGGGGATATTGAGTTCTATAAGATAAAGCCATAAACATGTTTGTCTGAGTCTTCTATCAAAAGTTACAGCGATTTATATGAAGTTGTACAAAAACGCTTTATTTCGCCAAGACAATGCGTTTCTCACTGTTACATGCATTTGAATGGGAAACTCGCCTGAAACAAAGTATAGGTTTTCATTATGTGAATAATTTTAAAATCTTAGCTCAAACGGCTGCAAAACCTGTTTGCCCAGCACGGGGATATTGAGTTCTATAAGATAAAGCCATAAACATGTTTGTCTGAGTCTTCTATCAAAAGTTACAGCGATTTATATGAAGTTGTACAAAAACGCTTTATTTCGCCAAGACAGTGTGTTTCTCACTGTTACATGCATTTGAATGGGAAACTCACCCGAGACAAAGTATAGGTTTTCATTATGTGAATAATTTTAAAATCTTAGCTCAAACGGCTGCAAAACCTGTTTGCCCAGCACGGGGATATTGAGTTCTATAAGATAAAGCCATAAACATGTTTGTCTGAGTCTTCTATCAAAAGTTACAGCGATTTATATGAAGTGGTTGAAAAACGCTTTATTTCGCCAAGACAGTGTATTTCTCACTGTTACATGCATTTGAATGGGAAACTCACCCGAGACAAAGTATAGGTTTTCATTATGTGAATAATTTTGAAATCTTAGCTCAAACGGCTGCAAAACCTGTTCTGTTTGCCCAGCACGGGGATATTGAGTTCTATAAGATAAAGCCATAAACATGTTTGTCTGAGTCTTCTATCAAAAGTTACAGCGATTTATATGAAGTTGTACAAAAACGCTTTATTTCGCCAAGACAGTGTGTTTCTCACTGTTACATGCATTTGAATGGGAAACTCACCCGAGACAAAGTATAGGTTTTCATTATGTGAATAATTTTGAAATCTTAGCTCAAACGGCTGCAAAACCTGTTCTGTTTGCCCAGCACGGGGATATTGAGTTCTATAAGATAAAGCCATAAACATGTTTGTCTGAGTCTTCTATCAAAAGTTACAGCGATTTATATGAAGTGGTTGAAAAACGCTTTATTTCGCCAAGACAGTGTATTTCTCACTGTTACATGCATTTGAATGGGAAACTCGCCTGAAACAAAGTATAGGTTTTCATTATGTGAATAATTTTAAAATCTTAGCTCAAACGGCTGCAAAACCTGTTTGCCCAGCACGGGGATATTGAGTTCTATAAGATAAAGCCATAAACATGTTTGTCTGACAGTGGCGTGTCTAGAAAATTTTTGTTGGGGGGGCCAGGTAGGGGCACAGATTTGGAGAAGGGTGGCAGATGTAATTGGCAGATAATGTTAAAAACAATTCTACCAACCATTAACCATAATTCAATAACCCTGTAAACCTAATAACCGAATGCGCTTTTAACTCTTATTAGAATGAGATTTTAACCACTACGGTGCAAAGTTTTTAGATACTGCGTTGATAAAGTACAAGAGATACAATCAGTCAGTGTTTACTCAGCATTCAAGGACATCAATATTTGCATAGTATTTTTACTGACATGTAGTGCACATATGTTTTGGGCAAAAACATTTTTGAATATTAAAATACGAACATTTTTAACATACAATTGGCAAATTAGCCAATGCCAATGCAAAACCAATGCCTGTTAAAAAAAAGAAGATAATCTTCTCACAAACTGGTGTTTGATTTTGAAACAGGAAAAAAGTGGGGAAACAAATGAAAAGACTAATATTTGAATAAAACCTGAAAGCAAGTAAATACTTTCTATGCTGCCTTATGGTCAACTTTGGTAATATTGATCAAGAACAACACTGGCTGATGATGAAATACAGTCAGCTGGCATGGTGACACTGCCAGTATTAACCTGCAGGGCTGGACTGGGACAGAAAATCGGGCATTTTCACTACAGATTGGCCCACCAGGTATTAAAGCCATAAAGCCTTTGAATGAAAACAAATGCTGTTGTGACAGTGATGTACACTGTCTTGTTGGTATATGTATGATTTCTATACATTTTACGCCTGAAACAAAGTATAGGTTTTCATTATGTGAATAATTTTAAAATCTTAGCTCAAACGGCTGCAAAACCTGTTTGCCCAGCACGGGGATATTGAGTTCTATAAGATAAAGCCATAAACATGTTTGTCTGAGTCTTCTATCAAAAGTTACAGCGATTTATATGAAGTTGTACAAAAACGCTTTATTTCGCCAAGACAATGCGTTTCTCACTGTTACATGCATTTGAATGGGAAACTCGCCTGAAACAAAGTATAGGTTTTCATTATGTGAATAATTTTAAAATCTTAGCTCAAACGGCTGCAAAACCTGTTTGCCCAGCACGGGGATATTGAGTTCTATAAGATAAAGCCATAAACATGTTTGTCTGAGTCTTCTATCAAAAGTTACAGCGATTTATATGAAGTTGTTCAAAAACGCTTTATTTCGCCAAGACAATGCGTTTCTCACTGTTACATGCATTTGAATGGGAAACTCGCCTGAAACAAAGTATAGGTTTTCATTATGTGAATAATTTTAAAATCTTAGCTCAAACGGCTGCAAAACCTGTTCTGTTTGCCCAGCACGGGGATATTGAGTTCTATAAGATAAAGCCATAAACATGTTTGTCTGAGTCTTCTATCAAAAGTTACAGCGATTTATATGAAGTTGTTCAAAAACGCTTTATTTCGCCAAAACAATGCGTTTCTCACTGTTACATGCATTTGAATGGGAAACTCGCCTGAAACAAAGTATAGGTTTTCATTATGTGAATAATTTTAAAATCTTAGCTCAAACGGCTGCAAAACCTGTTCTGCTTGCCCAGCACGGGATATTGAGTTCTATAAGATAAAGCCATAAACATGTTTGTCTGAGTCTTCTATCAAAAGTTACAGCGATTTATATGAAGTGGTTGAAAAACGCTTTATTTCGCCAAGACAGTGTATTTCTCACTGTTACATGCATTTGAATGGGAAACTCGCCTGAAACAAAGTATAGGTTTTCATTATGTGAATAATTTTAAAATCTTAGCTCAAACGGCTGCAAATCCTGTTTTCCCAGCATGGGGACCTTGAGTTCTATAAGATAAAGCCATAAACATGTTTGTCTGAGTCTTCTATCAAAAGTTACAGCTATTTATATGAAGTTGTACAAAAACGCTTTATTTCGCCAAGACAGTGTGTTTCTCACTGTTACATGCATTTGAATGGGAAACTCGCCTGAAACAAAGTATAGGTTTTCATTATGTGAATAATTTTAAAATCTTAGCTCAAACGGCTGCAAAACCTGTTCTGTTTGCCCAGCACGGGGATATTGAGTTCTATAAGATAAAGCCATAAACATGTTTGTCTGAGTCTTCTATCAAAAGTTACAGCGATTTATATGAAGTTGTACAAAAACGCTTTATTTCGCCAAGACAGTGTGTTTCTCACTGTTACATGCATTTGAATGGGAAACTCGCCTGAAACAAAGTATAGGTTTTCATTATGTGAATAATTTTAAAATCTTAGCTCAAACGGCTGCAAAACCTGTTCTGTTTGCCCAGCACGGGGATATTGAGTTCTATAAGATAAAGCCATAAACATGTTTGTCTGAGTCTTCTATCAAAAGTTACAGCGATTTATATGAAGTTGTACAAAAACGCTTTATTTCGCCAAGACAGTGTGTTTCTCACTGTTACATGCATTTGAATGGGAAACTCGCCTGAAACAAAGTATAGGTTTTCATTATGTGAATAATTTTAAAATCTTAGCTCAAACGGCTGCAAAACCTGTTTGCCCAGCACGGGGATATTGAGTTCTATAAGATAAAGCCATAAATATGTTTGTCTGAGTCTTCTATCAAAAGTTACAGCGATTTATATGAAGTTGTACAAAAACGCTTTATTTCGCCAAGACAGTGTGTTTCTCACTGTTACATGCATTTGAATGGGAAACTCGCCTGAAACAAAGTATAGGTTTTCATTATGTGAATAATTTTAAAATCTTAGCTCAAACGGCTGCAAAACCTGTTTGCCCAGCACGGGGATATTGAGTTCTATAAGATAAAGCCATAAACATGTTTGTCTGACAGTGGCGTGTCTAGAAAATTTTTGTTGGGGGGGCCAGGTAGGGGCACAGATTTGGAGAAGGGTGGCAGATGTAATTGGCAGATAATGTTAAAAACAATTCTACCAACCATTAACCATAATTCAATAACCCTGTAAACCTAATAACCGAATGCGCTTTTAACTCTTATTAGAATGAGATTTTAACCACTACGGTGCAAAGTTTTTAGATACTGCGTTGATAAAGTACAAGAGATACAATCAGTCAGTGTTTACTCAGCATTCAAGGACATCAATATTTGCATAGTATTTTTACTGACATGTAGTGCACATATGTTTTGGGCAAAAACATTTTTGAATATTAAAATACGAACATTTTTAACATACAATTGGCAAATTAGCCAATGCCAATGCAAAACCAATGCCTGTTAAAAAAAAGAAGATAATCTTCTCACAAACTGGTGTTTGATTTTGAAACAGGAAAAAAGTGGGGAAACAAATGAAAAGACTAATATTTGAATAAAACCTGAAAGCAAGTAAATACTTTCTATGCTGCCTTATGGTCAACTTTGGTAATATTGATCAAGAACAACACTGGCTGATGATGAAATACAGTCAGCTGGCATGGTGACACTGCCAGTATTAACCTGCAGGGCTGGACTGGGACAGAAAATCGGGCATTTTCACTACAGATTGGCCCACCAGGTATTAAAGCCATAAAGCCTTTGAATGAAAACAAATGCTGTTGTGACAGTGATGTACACTGTCTTGTTGGTATATGTATGATTTCTATACATTTTACGCCTGAAACAAAGTATAGGTTTTCATTATGTGAATAATTTTAAAATCTTAGCTCAAACGGCTGCAAAACCTGTTTGCCCAGCACGGGGATATTGAGTTCTATAAGATAAAGCCATAAACATGTTTGTCTGAGTCTTCTATCAAAAGTTACAGCGATTTATATGAAGTTGTACAAAAACGCTTTATTTCGCCAAGACAATGCGTTTCTCACTGTTACATGCATTTGAATGGGAAACTCGCCTGAAACAAAGTATAGGTTTTCATTATGTGAATAATTTTAAAATCTTAGCTCAAACGGCTGCAAAACCTGTTTGCCCAGCACGGGGATATTGAGTTCTATAAGATAAAGCCATAAACATGTTTGTCTGAGTCTTCTATCAAAAGTTACAGCGATTTATATGAAGTTGTTCAAAAACGCTTTATTTCGCCAAGACAATGCGTTTCTCACTGTTACATGCATTTGAATGGGAAACTCGCCTGAAACAAAGTATAGGTTTTCATTATGTGAATAATTTTAAAATCTTAGCTCAAACGGCTGCAAAACCTGTTCTGTTTGCCCAGCACGGGGATATTGAGTTCTATAAGATAAAGCCATAAACATGTTTGTCTGAGTCTTCTATCAAAAGTTACAGCGATTTATATGAAGTTGTTCAAAAACGCTTTATTTCGCCAAAACAATGCGTTTCTCACTGTTACATGCATTTGAATGGGAAACTCGCCTGAAACAAAGTATAGGTTTTCATTATGTGAATAATTTTAAAATCTTAGCTCAAACGGCTGCAAAACCTGTTCTGCTTGCCCAGCACGGGATATTGAGTTCTATAAGATAAAGCCATAAACATGTTTGTCTGAGTCTTCTATCAAAAGTTACAGCGATTTATATGAAGTGGTTGAAAAACGCTTTATTTCGCCAAGACAGTGTATTTCTCACTGTTACATGCATTTGAATGGGAAACTCGCCTGAAACAAAGTATAGGTTTTCATTATGTGAATAATTTTAAAATCTTAGCTCAAACGGCTGCAAATCCTGTTTTCCCAGCATGGGGACCTTGAGTTCTATAAGATAAAGCCATAAACATGTTTGTCTGAGTCTTCTATCAAAAGTTACAGCTATTTATATGAAGTTGTACAAAAACGCTTTATTTCGCCAAGACAGTGTGTTTCTCACTGTTACATGCATTTGAATGGGAAACTCGCCTGAAACAAAGTATAGGTTTTCATTATGTGAATAATTTTAAAATCTTAGCTCAAACGGCTGCAAAACCTGTTCTGTTTGCCCAGCACGGGGATATTGAGTTCTATAAGATAAAGCCATAAACATGTTTGTCTGAGTCTTCTATCAAAAGTTACAGCGATTTATATGAAGTTGTACAAAAACGCTTTATTTCGCCAAGACAGTGTGTTTCTCACTGTTACATGCATTTGAATGGGAAACTCGCCTGAAACAAAGTATAGGTTTTCATTATGTGAATAATTTTAAAATCTTAGCTCAAACGGCTGCAAAACCTGTTCTGTTTGCCCAGCACGGGGATATTGAGTTCTATAAGATAAAGCCATAAACATGTTTGTCTGAGTCTTCTATCAAAAGTTACAGCGATTTATATGAAGTGGTTGAAAAACGCTTTATTTCGCCAAGACAGTGTATTTCTCACTGTTACATGCATTTGAATGGGAAACTCGCCTGAAACAAAGTATAGGTTTTCATTATGTGAATAATTTTAAAATCTTAGCTCAAACGGCTGCAAAACCTGTTTGCCCAGCACGGGGATATTGAGTTCTATAAGATAAAGCCATAAATATGTTTGTCTGAGTCTTCTATCAAAAGTTACAGCGATTTATATGAAGTTGTACGAAAACGCTTTATTTCGCCAAGACAATGCGTTTCTCACTGTTACATGCATTTGAATGGGAAACTCGCCTGAAACAAAGTATAGGTTTTCATTATGTGAATAATTTTAAAATCTTAGCTCAAACGGCTGCAAAACCTGTTTGCCCAGCACGGGGATATTGAGTTCTATAAGATAAAGCCATAAATATGTTTGTCTGAGTCTTCTATCAAAAGTTACAGCGATTTATATGAAGTTGTACGAAAACGCTTTATTTCGCCAAGACAATGCGTTTCTCACTGTTACATGCATTTGAATGGGAAACTCGCCTGAAACAAAGTATAGGTTTTCATTATGTGAATAATTTTAAAATCTTAGCTCAAACGGCTGCAAAACCTGTTTGCCCAGCACGGGGATATTGAGTTCTATAAGATAAAGCCATAAACATGTTTGTCTGAGTCTTCTATCAAAAGTTACAGCGATTTATATGAAGTTGTACAAAAACGCTTTATTTCGCCAAGACAATGCGTTTCTCACTGTTACATGCATTTGAATGGGAAACTCGCCTGAAACAAAGTATAGGTTTTCATTATGTGAATAATTTTAAAATCTTAGCTCAAACGGCTGCAAAACCTGTTTGCCCAGCACGGGGATATTGAGTTCTATAAGATAAAGCCATAAACATGTTTGTCTGAGTCTTCTATCAAAAGTTACAGCGATTTATATGAAGTTGTTCAAAAACGCTTTATTTCGCCAAGACAATGCGTTTCTCACTGTTACATGCATTTGAATGGGAAACTCGCCTGAAACAAAGTATAGGTTTTCATTATGTGAATAATTTTAAAATCTTAGCTCAAACGGCTGCAAAACCTGTTCTGTTTGCCCAGCACGGGGATATTGAGTTCTATAAGATAAAGCCATAAACATGTTTGTCTGAGTCTTCTATCAAAAGTTACAGCGATTTATATGAAGTTGTACGAAAACGCTTTATTTCGCCTAGACAATGCGTTTCTCACTGTTACATGCATTTGAATGGGAAACTCGCCTGAAACAAAGTATAGGTTTTCATTATGTGAATAATTTTAAAATCTTAGCTCAAACGGCTGCAAAACCTGTTCTGCTTGCCCAGCACGGGATATTGAGTTCTATAAGATAAAGCCATAAACATGTTTGTCTGAGTCTTCTATCAAAAGTTACAGCGATTTATATGAAGTGGTTGAAAAACGCTTTATTTCGCCAAGACAGTGTATTTCTCACTGTTACATGCATTTGAATGGGAAACTCGCCTGAAACAAAGTATAGGTTTTCATTATGTGAATAATTTTAAAATCTTAGCTCAAACGGCTGCAAAACCTGTTCTGTTTGCCCAGCACGGGGATACTGAGTTCTATAAGATAAAGCCATAAACATGTTTGTCTGAGTCTTCTATCAAAAGTTACAGCGATTTATATGAAGTTGTACAAAAACGCTTTATTTCGCCAAGACAGTGTGTTTCTCACTGTTACATGCATTTGAATGGGAAACTCGCCTGAAACAAAGTATAGGTTTTCATTATGTGAATAATTTTAAAATCTTAGCTCAAACGGCTGCAAAACCTGTTCTGTTTGCCCAGCACGGGGATATTGAGTTCTATAAGATAAAGCCATAAACATGTTTGTCTGAGTCTTCTATCAAAAGTTACAGCGATTTATATGAAGTTGTACGAAAACGCTTTATTTCGCCAAGACAATGCGTTTCTCACTGTTACATGCATTTGAATGGGAAACTCGCCTGAAACAAAGTATAGGTTTTCATTATGTGAATAATTTTAAAATCTTAGCTCAAACGGCTGCAAAACCTGTTTGCCCAGCACGGGGATATTGAGTTCTATAAGATAAAGCCATAAACATGTTTGTCTGAGTCTTCTATCAAAAGTTACAGCGATTTATATGAAGTTGTACAAAAACGCTTTATTTCGCCAAGACAATGCGTTTCTCACTGTTACATGCATTTGAATGGGAAACTCGCCTGAAACAAAGTATAGGTTTTCATTATGTGAATAATTTTAAAATCTTAGCTCAAACGGCTGCAAAACCTGTTTGCCCAGCACGGGGATATTGAGTTCTATAAGATAAAGCCATAAACATGTTTGTCTGAGTCTTCTATCAAAAGTTACAGCGATTTATATGAAGTGGTTGAAAAACGCTTTATTTCGCCAAGACAGTGTATTTCTCACTGTTACATGCATTTGAATGGGAAACTCGCCTGAAACAAAGTATAGGTTTTCATTATGTGAATAATTTTAAAATCTTAGCTCAAACGGCTGCAAAACCTGTTTGCCCAGCACGGGGATATTGAGTTCTATAAGATAAAGCCATAAACATGTTTGTCTGAGTCTTCTATCAAAAGTTACAGCGATTTATATGAAGTGGTTGAAAAACGCTTTATTTCGCCAAGACAGTGTATTTCTCACTGTTACATGCATTTGAATGGGAAACTCGCCTGAAACAAAGTATAGGTTTTCATTATGTGAATAATTTTAAAATCTTAGCTCAAACGGCTGCAAAACCTGTTTGCCCAGCACGGGGATATTGAGTTCTATAAGATAAAGCCATAAATATGTTTGTCTGAGTCTTCTATCAAAAGTTACAGCGATTTATATGAAGTTGTACGAAAACGCTTTATTTCGCCAAGACAATGCGTTTCTCACTGTTACATGCATTTGAATGGGAAACTCGCCTGAAACAAAGTATAGGTTTTCATTATGTGAATAATTTTAAAATCTTAGCTCAAACGGCTGCAAAACCTGTTTGCCCAGCACGGGGATATTGAGTTCTATAAGATAAAGCCATAAACATGTTTGTCTGAGTCTTCTATCAAAAGTTACAGCGATTTATATGAAGTGGTTGAAAAACGCTTTATTTCGCCAAGACAGTGTATTTCTCACTGTTACATGCATTTGAATGGGAAACTCGCCTGAAACAAAGTATAGGTTTTCATTATGTGAATAATTTTAAAATCTTAGCTCAAACGGCTGCAAAACCTGTTTGCCCAGCACGGGGATATTGAGTTCTATAAGATAAAGCCATAAACATGTTTGTCTGAGTCTTCTATCAAAAGTTACAGCGATTTATATGAAGTGGTTGAAAAACGCTTTATTTCGCCAAGACAGTGTATTTCTCACTGTTACATGCATTTGAATGGGAAACTCGCCTGAAACAAAGTATAGGTTTTCATTATGTGAATAATTTTAAAATCTTAGCTCAAACGGCTGCAAAACCTGTTTGCCCAGCACGGGGATATTGAGTTCTATAAGATAAAGCCATAAACATGTTTGTCTGAGTCTTCTATCAAAAGTTACAGCGATTTATATGAAGTGGTTGAAAAACGCTTTATTTCGCCAAGACAGTGTATTTCTCACTGTTACATGCATTTGAATGGGAAACTCGCCTGAAACAAAGTATAGGTTTTCATTATGTGAATAATTTTAAAATCTTAGCTCAAACGGCTGCAAAACCTGTTTGCCCAGCACGGGGATATTGAGTTCTATAAGATAAAGCCATAAACATGTTTGTCTGAGTCTTCTATCAAAAGTTACAGCGATTTATATGAAGTGGTTGAAAAACGCTTTATTTCGCCAAGACAGTGTATTTCTCACTGTTACATGCATTTGAATGGGAAACTCGCCTGAAACAAAGTATAGGTTTTCATTATGTGAATAATTTTGAAATCTTAGCTCAAACGGCTGCAAAACCTGTTCTGTTTGCCCAGCACGGGGATATTGAGTTCTATAAGATAAAGCCATAAACATGTTTGTCTGAGTCTTCTATCAAAAGTTACAGCGATTTATATGAAGTGGTTGAAAAACGCTTTATTTCGCCAAGACAGTGGATTTCTCACTGTTACATGCATTTGAATGGGAAACTCGCCTGAAACAAAGTATAGGTTTTCATTATGTGAATAATTTTAAAATCTTAGCTCAAACGGCTGCAAATCCTGTTTTCCCAGCATGGGGACCTTGAGTTCTATAAGATAAAGCCATAAACATGTTTGTCTGAGTCTTCTATCAAAAGTTACAGCTATTTATATGAAGTTGTACAAAAACGCTTTATTTCGCCAAGACAGTGTGTTTCTCACTGTTACATGCATTTGAATGGGAAACTCGCCTGAAACAAAGTATAGGTTTTCATTATGTGAATAATTTTAAAATCTTAGCTCAAACGGCTGCAAAACCTGTTCTGTTTGCCCAGCACGGGGATATTGAGTTCTATAAGATAAAGCCATAAACATGTTTGTCTGAGTCTTCTATCAAAAGTTACAGCGATTTATATGAAGTTGTACAAAAACGCTTTATTTCGCCAAGACAGTGTGTTTCTCACTGTTACATGCATTTGAATGGGAAACTCGCCTGAAACAAAGTATAGGTTTTCATTATGTGAATAATTTTAAAATCTTAGCTCAAACGGCTGCAAAACCTGTTCTGTTTGCCCAGCACGGGGATATTGAGTTCTATAAGATAAAGCCATAAACATGTTTGTCTGAGTCTTCTATCAAAGGTTACAGCGATTTATATGAAGTTGTACAAAAACGCTTTATTTCGCCAAGACAGTGTGTTTCTCACTGTTACATGCATTTGAATGGGAAACTCACCCGAGACAAAGTATAGGTTTTCATTATGTGAATAATTTTAAAATCTTAGCTCAAACGGCTGCAAAACCTGTTCTGTTTGCCCAGCACGGGGATATTGAGTTCTATAAGATAAAGCCATAAACATGTTTGTCTGAGTCTTCTATCAAAAGTTACAGCGATTTATATGAAGTGGTTGAAAAACGCTTTATTTCGCCAAGACAGTGTGTTTCTCGCTGTTACATGCATTTGAATGGGAAACTCACCCGAGACAAAGTATAGGTTTTCATTATGTGAATAATTTTAAAATCTTAGCTCAAACGGCTGCAAAACCTGTTTGCCCTGCACGGGGATATTGAGTTCTATAAGATAAAGCCATAAACATGTTTGTCTGAGTCTTCTATCAAAAGTTACAGCGATTTATATGAAGTTGTACAAAAACGCTTTATTTCGCCAAGACAATGCGTTTCTCACTGTTACATGCATTTGAATGGGAAACTCGCCTGAAACAAAGTATAGGTTTTCATTATGTGAATAATTTTAAAATCTTAGCTCAAACGGCTGCAAAACCTGTTCTGCTTGCCCAGCACGGGATATTGAGTTCTATAAGATAAAGCCATAAACATGTTTGTCTGAGTCTTCTATCAAAAGTTACAGCGATTTATATGAAGTGGTTGAAAAACGCTTTATTTCGCCAAGACAGTGTATTTCTCACTGTTACATGCATTTGAATGGGAAACTCGCCTGAAACAAAGTATAGGTTTTCATTATGTGAATAATTTTAAAATCTTAGCTCAAACGGCTGCAAATCCTGTTTTCCCAGCATGGGGACCTTGAGTTCTATAAGATAAAGCCATAAACATGTTTGTCTGAGTCTTCTATCAAAAGTTACAGCTATTTATATGAAGTTGTACAAAAACGCTTTATTTTGCCAAGACAGTGTGTTTCTCACTGTTACATGCATTTGAATGGGAAACTCGCCTGAAACAAAGTATAGGTTTTCATTATGTGAATAATTTTAAAATCTTAGCTCAAACGGCTGCAAAACCTGTTCTGTTTGCCCAGCACGGGGATATTGAGTTCTATAAGATAAAGCCATAAACATGTTTGTCTGAGTCTTCTATCAAAGGTTACAGCGATTTATATGAAGTTGTACAAAAACGCTTTATTTCGCCAAGACAGTGTGTTTCTCACTGTTACATGCATTTGAATGGGAAACTCACCCGAGACAAAGTATAGGTTTTCATTATGTGAATAATTTTAAAATCTTAGCTCAAACGGCTGCAAAACCTGTTCTGTTTGCCCAGCACGGGGATATTGAGTTCTATAAGATAAAGCCATAAACATGTTTGTCTGAGTCTTCTATCAAAAGTTACAGCGATTTATATGAAGTGGTTGAAAAACGCTTTATTTCGCCAAGACAGTGTGTTTCTCGCTGTTACATGCATTTGAATGGGAAACTCACCCGAGACAAAGTATAGGTTTTCATTATGTGAATAATTTTGAAATCTTAGCTCAAACGGCTGCAAAACCTGTTCTGTTTGCCCAGCACGGGGATATTGAGTTCTATAAGATAAAGCCATAAACATGTTTGTCTGAGTCTTCTATCAAAAGTTACAGCGATTTATATGAAGTTGTACAAAAACGCTTTATTTCGCCAAGACAGTGTGTTTCTCACTGTTACATGCATTTGAATGGGAAACTCACCCGAGACAAAGTATAGGTTTTCATTATGTGAATAATTTTAAAATCTTAGCTCAAACGGCTGCAAAACCTGTTTGCCCAGCACGGGGATATTGAGTTCTATAAGATAAAGCCATAAACATGTTTGTCTGAGTCTTCTATCAAAAGTTACAGCGATTTATATGAAGTTGTTCAAAAACGCTTTATTTCGCCAAGACAATGCGTTTCTCACTGTTACATGCATTTGAATGGGAAACTCGCCTGAAACAAAGTATAGGTTTTCATTATGTGAATAATTTTAAAATCTTAGCTCAAACGGCTGCAAAACCTGTTCTGTTTGCCCAGCACGGGGATATTGAGTTCTATAAGATAAAGCCATAAACATGTTTGTCTGAGTCTTCTATCAAAAGTTACAGCGATTTATATAAAGTTGTACAAAAACGCTTTATTTCGCCAAGACAGTGTGTTTCTCACTGTTACATGCATTTGAATGGGAAACTCGCCTGAAACAAAGTATAGGTTTTCATTATGTGAATAATTTTAAAATCTTAGCTCAAACGGCTGCAAAACCTGTTCTGTTTGCCCAGCACGGGGATATTGAGTTCTATAAGATAAAGCCATAAACATGTTTGTCTGAGTCTTCTATCAAAAGTTACAGCGATTTATATGAAGTGGTTGAAAAACGCTTTATTTCGCCAAGACAGTGTGTTTCTTGCTGTTACATGCATTTGAATGGGAAACTCACCCGAGACAAAGTATAGGTTTTCATTATGTGAATAATTTTGAAATCTTAGCTCAAACGGCTGCAAAACCTGTTCTGTTTGCCCAGCACGGGGATATTGAGTTCTATAAGATAAAGCCATAAACATGTTTGTCTGAGTCTTCTATCAAAAGTTACAGCGATTTATATGAAGTTGTACAAAAACGCTTTATTTCGCCAAGACAGTGTGTTTCTCACTGTTACATGCATTTGAATGGGAAACTCACCCGAGACAAAGTATAGGTTTTCATTATGTGAATAATTTTAAAATCTTAGCTCAAACGGCTGCAAAACCTGTTCTGTTTGCCCAGCACGGGGATATTGAGTTCTATAAGATAAAGCCATAAATATGTTTGTCTGAGTCTTCTATCAAAAGTTACAGCGATTTATATGAAGTTGTACAAAAACGCTTTATTTCGCCAAGACAGTGTGTTTCTCACTGTTACATGCATTTGAATGGGAAACTCACCCGAGACAAAGTATAGGTTTTCATTATGTGAATAATTTTAAAATCTTAGCTCAAACGGCTGCAAAACCTGTTTGCCCAGCACGGGGATATTGAGTTCTATAAGATAAAGCCATAAACATGTTTGTCTGAGTCTTCTATCAAAGGTTACAGCGATTTATATGAAGTTGTTCAAAAACGCTTTATTTCGCCAAGACAATGCGTTTCTCACTGTTACATGCATTTGAAAGGGAAACTCGCCTGAAACAAAGTATAGGTTTTCATTATGTGAATAATTTTAAAATCTTAGCTCAAACGGCTGCAAAACCTGTTCTGTTTGCCCAGCACGGGGATATTGAGTTCTATAAGATAAAGCCATAAACATGTTTGTCTGAGTCTTCTATCAAAAGTTACAGCGATTTATATGAAGTTGTACGAAAACGCTTTATTTCGCCTAGACAATGCGTTTCTCACTGTTACATGCATTTGAATGGGAAACTCGCCTGAAACAAAGTATAGGTTTTCATTATGTGAATAATTTTAAAATCTTAGCTCAAACGGCTGCAAAACCTGTTCTGTTTGCCCAGCACGGGGATATTGAGTTCTATAAGATAAAGCCATAAACATGTTTGTCTGAGTCTTCTATCAAAAGTTACAGCGATTTATATGAAGTGGTTGAAAAACGCTTTATTTCGCCAAGACAGTGTGTTTCTCGCTGTTACATGCATTTGAATGGGAAACTCACCCGAGACAAAGTATAGGTTTTCATTATGTGAATAATTTTGAAATCTTAGCTCAAACGGCTGCAAAACCTGTTCTGTTTGCCCAGCACGGGGATATTGAGTTCTATAAGATAAAGCCATAAACATGTTTGTCTGAGTCTTCTATCAAAAGTTACAGCGATTTATATGAAGTTGTACAAAAACGCTTTATTTCGCCAAGACAGTGTGTTTCTCACTGTTACATGCATTTGAATGGGAAACTCGCCTGAAACAAAGTATAGGTTTTCATTATGTGAATAATTTTAAAATCTTAGCTCAAACGGCTGCAAAACCTGTTCTGTTTGCCCAGCACGGGGATATTGAGTTCTATAAGATAAAGCCATAAACATGTTTGTCTGAGTCTTCTATCAAAAGTTACAGCGATTTATATGAAGTGGTTGAAAAACGCTTTATTTCGCCAAGACAGTGTGTTTCTCGCTGTTACATGCATTTGAATGGGAAACTCACCCGAGACAAAGTATAGGTTTTCATTATGTGAATAATTTTGAAATCTTAGCTCAAACGGCTGCAAAACCTGTTCTGTTTGCCCAGCACGGGGATATTGAGTTCTATAAGATAAAGCCATAAACATGTTTGTCTGAGTCTTCTATCAAAAGTTACAGCGATTTATATGAAGTTGTACAAAAACGCTTTATTTCGCCAAGACAGTGTGTTTCTCACTGTTACATGCATTTGAATGGGAAACTCACCCGAGACAAAGTATAGGTTTTCATTATGTGAATAATTTTAAAATCTTAGCTCAAACGGCTGCAAAACCTGTTCTGTTTGCCCAGCACGGGGATATTGAGTTCTATAAGATAAAGCCATAAATATGTTTGTCTGAGTCTTCTATCAAAAGTTACAGCGATTTATATGAAGTTGTACAAAAACGCTTTATTTCGCCAAGACAGTGTGTTTCTCACTGTTACATGCATTTGAATGGGAAACTCGCCTGAAACAAAGTATAGGTTTTCATTATGTGAATAATTTTAAAATCTTAGCTCAAACGGCTGCAAAACCTGTTTGCCCAGCACGGGGATATTGAGTTCTATAAGATAAAGCCATAAACATGTTTGTCTGAGTCTTCTATCAAAAGTTACAGCGATTTATATGAAGTGGTTGAAAAACGCTTTATTTCGCCAAGACAGTGTATTTCTCACTGTTACATGCATTTGAATGGGAAACTCGCCTGAAACAAAGTATAGGTTTTCATTATGTGAATAATTTTAAAATCTTAGCTCAAACGGCTGCAAAACCTGTTTGCCCAGCACGGGGATATTGAGTTCTATAAGATAAAGCCATAAACATGTTTGTCTGAGTCTTCTATCAAAAGTTACAGCGATTTATATGAAGTTGTACAAAAACGCTTTATTTCGCCAAGACAGTGTATTTCTCACTGTTACATGCATTTGAATGGGAAACTCGCCTGAAACAAAGTATAGGTTTTCATTATGTGAATAATTTTAAAATCTTAGCTCAAACGGCTGCAAAACCTGTTTGCCCAGCACGGGGATATTGAGTTCTATAAGATAAAGCCATAAACATGTTTGTCTGAGTCTTCTATCAAAAGTTACAGCGATTTATATGAAGTGGTTGAAAAACGCTTTATTTCGCCAAGACAGTGTATTTCTCACTGTTACATGCATTTGAATGGGAAACTCGCCTGAAACAAAGTATAGGTTTTCATTATGTGAATAATTTTAAAATCTTAGCTCAAACGGCTGCAAAACCTGTTCTGTTTGCCCAGCACGGGGATATTGAGTTCTATAAGATAAAGCCATAAACATGTTTGTCTGAGTCTTCTATCAAAAGTTACAGCGATTTATATAAAGTTGTACAAAAACGCTTTATTTCGCCAAGACAGTGTGTTTCTCACTGTTACATGCATTTGAATGGGAAACTCGCCTGAAACAAAGTATAGGTTTTCATTATGTGAATAATTTTAAAATCTTAGCTCAAACGGCTGCAAAACCTGTTCTGTTTGCCCAGCACGGGGATATTGAGTTCTATAAGATAAAGCCATAAACATGTTTGTCTGAGTCTTCTATCAAAAGTTACAGCGATTTATATGAAGTGGTTGAAAAACGCTTTATTTCGCCAAGACAGTGTGTTTCTCGCTGTTACATGCATTTGAATGGGAAACTCACCCGAGACAAAGTATAGGTTTTCATTATGTGAATAATTTTGAAATCTTAGCTCAAACGGCTGCAAAACCTGTTCTGTTTGCCCAGCACGGGGATATTGAGTTCTATAAGATAAAGCCATAAACATGTTTGTCTGAGTCTTCTATCAAAAGTTACAGCGATTTATATGAAGTTGTACAAAAACGCTTTATTTCGCCAAGACAGTGTGTTTCTCACTGTTACATGCATTTGAATGGGAAACTCACCCGAGACAAAGTATAGGTTTTCATTATGTGAATAATTTTAAAATCTTAGCTCAAACGGCTGCAAAACCTGTTCTGTTTGCCCAGCACGGGGATATTGAGTTCTATAAGATAAAGCCATAAATATGTTTGTCTGAGTCTTCTATCAAAAGTTACAGCGATTTATATGAAGTTGTACAAAAACGCTTTATTTCGCCAAGACAGTGTGTTTCTCACTGTTACATGCATTTGAATGGGAAACTCACCCGAGACAAAGTATAGGTTTTCATTATGTGAATAATTTTAAAATCTTAGCTCAAACGGCTGCAAAACCTGTTTGCCCAGCACGGGGATATTGAGTTCTATAAGATAAAGCCATAAACATGTTTGTCTGAGTCTTCTATCAAAAGTTACAGCGATTTATATGAAGTTGTTCAAAAACGCTTTATTTCGCCAAGACAATGCGTTTCTCACTGTTACATGCATTTGAATGGGAAACTCGCCTGAAACAAAGTATAGGTTTTCATTATGTGAATAATTTTAAAATCTTAGCTCAAACGGCTGCAAAACCTGTTCTGTTTGCCCAGCACGGGGATATTGAGTTCTATAAGATAAAGCCATAAACATGTTTGTCTGAGTCTTCTATCAAAAGTTACAGCGATTTATATGAAGTTGTACGAAAACGCTTTATTTCGCCTAGACAATGCGTTTCTCACTGTTACATGCATTTGAATGGGAAACTCGCCTGAAACAAAGTATAGGTTTTCATTATGTGAATAATTTTAAAATCTTAGCTCAAACGGCTGCAAAACCTGTTCTGTTTGCCCAGCACGGGGATATTGAGTTCTATAAGATAAAGCCATAAACATGTTTGTCTGAGTCTTCTATCAAAAGTTACAGCGATTTATATGAAGTGGTTGAAAAACGCTTTATTTCGCCAAGACAGTGTGTTTCTCGCTGTTACATGCATTTGAATGGGAAACTCACCCGAGACAAAGTATAGGTTTTCATTATGTGAATAATTTTGAAATCTTAGCTCAAACGGCTGCAAAACCTGTTCTGTTTGCCCAGCACGGGGATATTGAGTTCTATAAGATAAAGCCATAAACATGTTTGTCTGAGTCTTCTATCAAAAGTTACAGCGATTTATATGAAGTTGTACAAAAACGCTTTATTTCGCCAAGACAGTGTGTTTCTCACTGTTACATGCATTTGAATGGGAAACTCGCCTGAAACAAAGTATAGGTTTTCATTATGTGAATAATTTTAAAATCTTAGCTCAAACGGCTGCAAAACCTGTTCTGTTTGCCCAGCACGGGGATATTGAGTTCTATAAGATAAAGCCATAAACATGTTTGTCTGAGTCTTCTATCAAAAGTTACAGCGATTTATATGAAGTGGTTGAAAAACGCTTTATTTCGCCAAGACAGTGTGTTTCTCGCTGTTACATGCATTTGAATGGGAAACTCACCCGAGACAAAGTATAGGTTTTCATTATGTGAATAATTTTGAAATCTTAGCTCAAACGGCTGCAAAACCTGTTCTGTTTGCCCAGCACGGGGATATTGAGTTCTATAAGATAAAGCCATAAACATGTTTGTCTGAGTCTTCTATCAAAAGTTACAGCGATTTATATGAAGTTGTACAAAAACGCTTTATTTCGCCAAGACAGTGTGTTTCTCACTGTTACATGCATTTGAATGGGAAACTCACCCGAGACAAAGTATAGGTTTTCATTATGTGAATAATTTTAAAATCTTAGCTCAAACGGCTGCAAAACCTGTTCTGTTTGCCCAGCACGGGGATATTGAGTTCTATAAGATAAAGCCATAAATATGTTTGTCTGAGTCTTCTATCAAAAGTTACAGCGATTTATATGAAGTTGTACAAAAACGCTTTATTTCGCCAAGACAGTGTGTTTCTCACTGTTACATGCATTTGAATGGGAAACTCGCCTGAAACAAAGTATAGGTTTTCATTATGTGAATAATTTTAAAATCTTAGCTCAAACGGCTGCAAAACCTGTTTGCCCAGCACGGGGATATTGAGTTCTATAAGATAAAGCCATAAACATGTTTGTCTGAGTCTTCTATCAAAAGTTACAGCGATTTATATGAAGTGGTTGAAAAACGCTTTATTTCGCCAAGACAGTGTATTTCTCACTGTTACATGCATTTGAATGGGAAACTCGCCTGAAACAAAGTATAGGTTTTCATTATGTGAATAATTTTAAAATCTTAGCTCAAACGGCTGCAAAACCTGTTTGCCCAGCACCAGTGGCGTGTCTAGAAAATTTTTGTTGGGGGGGCCAGGTAGGGGCACAGATTTGGAGAAGGGTGGCAGATTTAATTGGCAGATAACGTTTAAAAAAAAAAATTCTACCAACCATTAACCATAATTCAATAATCCTATAAACCTAATAACCGAATGCACTTTTAACTCTTATTAGAATGAGATTTTAACCACTACGGTGCAAAGTTTTTAGATACTGCGTTGATAAAGTACAAGAGATACAATCAGTGCTTTGTCAGTGTTTACTCAGCATTCAAGGACATCAATATTTGCATAGTATTTTTACTGACATGTAGTGCACATATGTTTTGGGCAAAAACATTTTTGAATATTAAAATACGAACATTTGTAACAAACAATTGACAAATTAGCCAATGCCAATGCAAAACTTTATCTGCCTGTTAAAAAAAGAAGATAATCTTCTCACAAACTGGTGTTTGATTTTGAAACAGGAAAAAAGTGGAGAAACAACTGAAAAGACTAACATTTGAATAAAACCTGAAAGCAAGTAAATACTTTCTATGCTGCCTTATGGTAAACTTTGGTAATATTGATCAAGAACAACACTGGCTGATGATGAAATACAGTCAGCTGGCATGGTGACACTGCCAGTATAACCTGCAGGGCTGGACTGGGACAGAAAATCGGGCATTTTGACTACTGACCGGCCCACCAGGTAGTAAAGCCATAAAGACTTTGAATGAAAACAAACCCTGTGGTGACAGTGATGTACAGTCTTGTTGGTATATGTATGATTTCTATACATTTTACGTCAGATAAAAACTTTGGTTGTAAGATTTAGATAATTATTTTTTAAAAGCTAGATATTTAAATTGAGAATAAGAAAGAAAAGTATGTCTTTGTGCCCCCCTTTCCCTGTTAATGCCCTACCTGGCCCCCTGGCAAAACTTTGCTAGACCCGCCCCTGCACAGTTACCAGCTGTCAGCTACTTAGAAAAGGATCCTGGTGTTATTAGTCTCTCAGAAACAGTTCATAACTTCAACTCATTCATGTCACCTAAAAGGTAAACCTGTTTCTCCATCACCTGTTCAGCTCTGATGGTTCAGTAAGGACATCTCCTGGTTTCATGTTTCCCTCTCACCACATATCCAAACCGACATCATGACCAGCAGCTTTACAGCTGTGGCTCCAGCAAACATCAGCTGATACTAGAAATTAATATTAAATAAATTCTAACAACAGCTGATCAAGCTTAAACGTGCTGCTGTTGTTTAGCGCGACATCCGCTGGTTTCCTCTTTCTGGCCCAAAGTGGGCGATAAATAAACGAGAGAGAAAAGCCGATCAGCTGATCATTGATCAGTTTCATGATTGAAGTAGAAACAGGAGAGGCAGGGGGAGAGAATGAGAGAAGAAGAGGCAGCTGTGCAGCGTAACGACAGAATAAATCCAGCTTTGTGTCTTTTTTTCATTATAGCGAAAGTCCGGGACAAACTGCGTCTCTTCTCAGCTCAATACGAAACGTGTAATATTTTCTCTGAATGAGGGACCATTCCATTTTTTTAAGGAGCCGTTGGCAACTCTACTAACCTTATGAATAAAATAAAGTTCACTATCAGTAACATCATAGCACCACCCAGCTGTATAAAAACTCCGTCAAGCTGGCTAGAACGCAGTATGAGTTATTGCAACTGACAGTAAAAAGTCAGCACAACGAAAATAAACTCCACCTAAACTTAGTTTATATCTGACCCAGATAGACTGCAGGTCATAACTTCTTACCTGAAGTTCAGTTCACCTGACACTCGGACTGGCGGCTGCCTCGGGGCTCTCCTCCTGCCTCACCTTCCCTCATCCACCTGCTGCCTCTGTGGATGCCCCGCCATAGCCACCACCAAACAACGGAGTTATTTCTACACATCGACCTGCATCTGGCCAATCCACCACCTCTCATTGTTCATGCCGTTACAAAAAAAATAAAAAATAAGTCAAATAAGCCCGATGGCCAGTCCAGCTATGTTAACCTGCAACCAAATCTGCAGCTCCATACAGCAATGTTACGACTTAGATGATATCTTATAACTCAGAACTCTTATGTTAGCTGCCCTCAGTAGCATACTGTCTGAAATATTCCACGGCTGCAATAATTCTTTAAGTGTTATTTTTTCCTTGGTATTCTAATTTCACCGAAGTTTACTAAACTCAACAAACTTAATATTACTTACCGGGACATTTATTCTGTCCTCATTTTCTTTCACCGAAAAATTGTTTCCTGCAGTGCCGTCTTTCTGCTTGGCTCTCCTACCTTTGCTAACGTGATGCACATAGCGCAGAAGCCGGTGCTGCATTCACTTACACTCGGATATCTGAGCGTCACCGTGAAAACATAATCGGACATTTGATATTTGATTGAATTTTATTTTTTGCCTTTGGGGTGGCACCTGGGGTGGCCAGTCTGGTTGGGGGGGTGGCCTGTGCCCCCCCAGGCCACCCCGCTGGACACGCCATTGCCCAGCACGGGGATATTGAGTTCTATAAGATAAAGCCATAAACATGTTTGTCTGAGTCTTCTATCAAAAGTTACAGCGATTTATATGAAGTTGTACAAAAACGCTTTATTTCGCCAAGACAGTGTATTTCTCACTGTTACATGCATTTGAATGGGAAACTCGCCTGAAACAAAGTATAGG
The DNA here is from genome assembly GCF_057382095.1 of Aulonocara sp. 'chitande type north' Nkhata Bay. NCBI lineage: Eukaryota > Metazoa > Chordata > Actinopteri > Cichliformes > Cichlidae > Aulonocara > Aulonocara sp. 'chitande type north' Nkhata Bay. The sequence goes on from NC_141345.1 coordinate 12,895,493, forward strand.
TTTTCATTATGTGAATAATTTTAAAATCTTAGCTCAAACGGCTGCAAAACCTGTTTGCCCAGCACGGGGATATTGAGTTCTATAAGATAAAGCCATAAATATGTTTGTCTGAGTCTTCTATCAAAAGTTACAGCGATTTATATGAAGTTGTACGAAAACGCTTTATTTCGCCAAGACAATGCGTTTCTCACTGTTACATGCATTTGAATGGGAAACTCGCCTGAAACAAAGTATAGGTTTTCATTATGTGAATAATTTTAAAATCTTAGCTCAAACGGCTGCAAAACCTGTTTGCCCAGCACGGGGATATTGAGTTCTATAAGATAAAGCCATAAACATGTTTGTCTGAGTCTTCTATCAAAAGTTACAGCGATTTATATGAAGTGGTTGAAAAACGCTTTATTTCGCCAAGACAGTGTATTTCTCACTGTTACATGCATTTGAATGGGAAACTCGCCTGAAACAAAGTATAGGTTTTCATTATGTGAATAATTTTAAAATCTTAGCTCAAACGGCTGCAAAACCTGTTTGCCCAGCACGGGGATATTGAGTTCTATAAGATAAAGCCATAAACATGTTTGTCTGAGTCTTCTATCAAAAGTTACAGCGATTTATATGAAGTGGTTGAAAAACGCTTTATTTCGCCAAGACAGTGTATTTCTCACTGTTACATGCATTTGAATGGGAAACTCGCCTGAAACAAAGTATAGGTTTTCATTATGTGAATAATTTTAAAATCTTAGCTCAAACGGCTGCAAAACCTGTTTGCCCAGCACGGGGATATTGAGTTCTATAAGATAAAGCCATAAATATGTTTGTCTGAGTCTTCTATCAAAAGTTACAGCGATTTATATGAAGTTGTACGAAAACGCTTTATTTCGCCAAGACAATGCGTTTCTCACTGTTACATGCATTTGAATGGGAAACTCGCCTGAAACAAAGTATAGGTTTTCATTATGTGAATAATTTTAAAATCTTAGCTCAAACGGCTGCAAAACCTGTTTGCCCAGCACGGGGATATTGAGTTCTATAAGATAAAGCCATAAACATGTTTGTCTGAGTCTTCTATCAAAAGTTACAGCGATTTATATGAAGTTGTACAAAAACGCTTTCTTTCGCCAAGACAGTGTGTTTCTCACTGTTACATGCATTTGAATGGGAAACTCACCCGAGACAAAGTATAGGTTTTCATTATGTGAATAATTTTAAAATCTTAGCTCAAACGGCTGCAAAACCTGTTTGCCCAGCACGGGGATATTGAGTTCTATAAGATAAAGCCATAAACATGTTTGTCTGAGTCTTTTATCAAAAGTTACAGCGATTTATATGAAGTTGTACAAAAACGCTTTATTTCGCCAAGACAGTGTGTTTCTCACTGTTACATGCATTTGAATGGGAAACTCGCCTGAAACAAAGTATAGGTTTTCATTATGTGAATAATTTTAAAATCTTAGCTCAAACGGCTGCAAAACCTGTTTGCCCAGCACGGGGATATTGAGTTCTATAAGATAAAGCCATAAACATGTTTGTCTGAGTCTTCTATCAAAAGTTACAGCGATTTATATGAAGTGGTTGAAAAACGCTTTATTTCGCCAAGACAGTGTATTTCTCACTGTTACATGCATTTGAATGGGAAACTCGCCTGAAACAAAGTATAGGTTTTCATTATGTGAATAATTTTAAAATCTTAGCTCAAACGGCTGCAAAACCTGTTTGCCCAGCACGGGGATATTGAGTTCTATAAGATAAAGCCATAAACATGTTTGTCTGAGTCTTCTATCAAAAGTTACAGCGATTTATATGAAGTGGTTGAAAAACGCTTTATTTCGCCAAGACAGTGTATTTCTCACTGTTACATGCATTTGAATGGGAAACTCGCCTGAAACAAAGTATAGGTTTTCATTATGTGAATAATTTTAAAATCTTAGCTCAAACGGCTGCAAAACCTGTTTGCCCAGCACGGGGATATTGAGTTCTATAAGATAAAGCCATAAACATGTTTGTCTGAGTCTTCTATCAAAAGTTACAGCGATTTATATGAAGTGGTTGAAAAACGCTTTATTTCGCCAAGACAGTGTATTTCTCACTGTTACATGCATTTGAATGGGAAACTCGCCTGAAACAAAGTATAGGTTTTCATTATGTGAATAATTTTAAAATCTTAGCTCAAACGGCTGCAAAACCTGTTTGCCCAGCACGGGGATATTGAGTTCTATAAGATAAAGCCATAAATATGTTTGTCTGAGTCTTCTATCAAAAGTTACAGCGATTTATATGAAGTTGTACGAAAACGCTTTATTTCGCCAAGACAATGCGTTTCTCACTGTTACATGCATTTGAATGGGAAACTCGCCTGAAACAAAGTATAGGTTTTCATTATGTGAATAATTTTAAAATCTTAGCTCAAACGGCTGCAAAACCTGTTTGCCCAGCACGGGGATATTGAGTTCTATAAGATAAAGCCATAAACATGTTTGTCTGAGTCTTCTATCAAAAGTTACAGCGATTTATATGAAGTGGTTGAAAAACGCTTTATTTCGCCAAGACAGTGTATTTCTCACTGTTACATGCATTTGAATGGGAAACTCGCCTGAAACAAAGTATAGGTTTTCATTATGTGAATAATTTTAAAATCTTAGCTCAAACGGCTGCAAAACCTGTTTGCCCAGCACGGGGATATTGAGTTCTATAAGATAAAGCCATAAACATGTTTGTCTGAGTCTTCTATCAAAAGTTACAGCGATTTATATGAAGTGGTTGAAAAACGCTTTATTTCGCCAAGACAGTGTATTTCTCACTGTTACATGCATTTGAATGGGAAACTCGCCTGAAACAAAGTATAGGTTTTCATTATGTGAATAATTTTAAAATCTTAGCTCAAACGGCTGCAAAACCTGTTTGCCCAGCACGGGGATATTGAGTTCTATAAGATAAAGCCATAAACATGTTTGTCTGAGTCTTCTATCAAAAGTTACAGCGATTTATATGAAGTGGTTGAAAAACGCTTTATTTCGCCAAGACAGTGTATTTCTCACTGTTACATGCATTTGAATGGGAAACTCGCCTGAAACAAAGTATAGGTTTTCATTATGTGAATAATTTTAAAATCTTAGCTCAAACGGCTGCAAAACCTGTTTGCCCAGCACGGGGATATTGAGTTCTATAAGATAAAGCCATAAACATGTTTGTCTGAGTCTTCTATCAAAAGTTACAGCGATTTATATGAAGTGGTTGAAAAACGCTTTATTTCGCCAAGACAGTGTATTTCTCACTGTTACATGCATTTGAATGGGAAACTCGCCTGAAACAAAGTATAGGTTTTCATTATGTGAATAATTTTAAAATCTTAGCTCAAACGGCTGCAAAACCTGTTTGCCCAGCACGGGGATATTGAGTTCTATAAGATAAAGCCATAAACATGTTTGTCTGAGTCTTCTATCAAAAGTTACAGCGATTTATATGAAGTTGTTCAAAAACGCTTTATTTTGCCAAGACAATGCGTTTCTCACTGTTACATGCATTTGAATGGGAAACTCGCCTGAAACAAAGTATAGGTTTTCATTATGTGAATAATTTTAAAATCTTAGCTCAAACGGCTGCAAAACCTGTTTGCCCAGCACGGGGATATTGAGTTCTATAAGATAAAGCCATAAACATGTTTGTCTGAGTCTTCTATCAAAAGTTACAGCGATTTATATGAAGTGGTTGAAAAACGCTTTATTTCGCCAAGACAGTGTATTTCTCACTGTTACATGCATTTGAATGGGAAACTCGCCTGAAACAAAGTATAGGTTTTCATTATGTGAATAATTTTAAAATCTTAGCTCAAACGGCTGCAAAACCTGTTCTGTTTGCCCAGCACGGGGATATTGAGTTCTATAAGATAAAGCCATAAACATGTTTGTCTGAGTCTTCTATCAAAAGTTACAGCGATTTATATGAAGTGGTTGAAAAACGCTTTATTTCGCCAAGACAGTGTATTTCTCACTGTTACATGCATTTGAATGGGAAACTCGCCTGAAACAAAGTATAGGTTTTCATTATGTGAATAATTTTAAAATCTTACCTCAAACGGCTGCAAAACCTGTTTGCCCAGCACGGGGATATTGAGTTCTATAAGATAAAGCCATAAACATGTTTGTCTGAGTCTTCTATCAAAAGTTACAGCGATTTATATGAAGTGGTTGAAAAACGCTTTATTTCGCCAAGACAGTGTGTTTCTCACTGTTACATGCATTTGAATGGGAAACTCACCCGAGACAAAGTATAGGTTTTCATTATGTGAATAATTTTAAAATCTTAGCTCAAACGGCTGCAAAACCTGTTTGCCCAGCACGGGGATATTGAGTTCTATAAGATAAAGCCATAAACATGTTTGTCTGAGTCTTCTATCAAAAGTTACAGCGATTTATATGAAGTTGTACAAAAACGCTTTATTTCGCCAAGACAGTGTGTTTCTCACTGTTACATGCATTTGAATGGGAAACTCGCCTGAGACAAAGTATAGGTTTTCATTATGTGAATAATTTTAAAATCTTAGCTCAAACGGCTGCAAAACCTGTTTGCCCAGCACGGGGATATTGAGTTCTATAAGATAAAGCCATAAACATGTTTGTCTGAGTCTTCTATCAAAAGTTACAGCGATTTATATGAAGTGGTTGAAAAACGCTTTATTTCGCCAAGACAGTGTATTTCTCACTGTTACATGCATTTGAATGGGAAACTCGCCTGAAACAAAGTATAGGTTTTCATTATGTGAATAATTTTAAAATCTTAGCTCAAACGGCTGCAAAACCTGTTTGCCCAGCACGGGGATATTGAGTTCTATAAGATAAAGCCATAAACATGTTTGTCTGAGTCTTCTATCAAAAGTTACAGCGATTTATATGAAGTTGTACAAAAACGCTTTATTTCGCCAAGACAGTGTGTTTCTCACTGTTACATGCATTTGAATGGGAAACTCGCCTGAGACAAAGTATAGGTTTTCATTATGTGAATAATTTTAAAATCTTAGCTCAAACGGCTGCAAAACCTGTTTGCCCAGCACGGGGATATTGAGTTCTATAAGATAAAGCCATAAACATGTTTGTCTGAGTCTTCTATCAAAAGTTACAGCGATTTATATGAAGTGGTTGAAAAACGCTTTATTTCGCCAAGACAGTGTATTTCTCACTGTTACATGCATTTGAATGGGAAACTCGCCTGAAACAAAGTATAGGTTTTCATTATGTGAATAATTTTAAAATCTTAGCTCAAACGGCTGCAAAACCTGTTTGCCCAGCACGGGGATATTGAGTTCTATAAGATAAAGCCATAAACATGTTTGTCTGAGTCTTCTATCAAAAGTTACAGCGATTTATATGAAGTGGTTGAAAAACGCTTTATTTCGCCAAGACAGTGTATTTCTCACTGTTACATGCATTTGAATGGGAAACTCGCCTGAAACAAAGTATAGGTTTTCATTATGTGAATAATTTTAAAATCTTAGCTCAAACGGCTGCAAAACCTGTTTGCCCAGCACGGGGATATTGAGTTCTATAAGATAAAGCCATAAACATGTTTGTCTGAGTCTTCTATCAAAAGTTACAGCGATTTATATGAAGTGGTTGAAAAACGCTTTATTTCGCCAAGACAGTGTATTTCTCACTGTTACATGCATTTGAATGGGAAACTCGCCTGAAACAAAGTATAGGTTTTCATTATGTGAATAATTTTAAAATCTTAGCTCAAACGGCTGCAAAACCTGTTTGCCCAGCACGGGGATATTGAGTTCTATAAGATAAAGCCATAAATATGTTTGTCTGAGTCTTCTATCAAAAGTTACAGCGATTTATATGAAGTTGTACGAAAACGCTTTATTTCGCCAAGACAATGCGTTTCTCACTGTTACATGCATTTGAATGGGAAACTCGCCTGAAACAAAGTATAGGTTTTCATTATGTGAATAATTTTAAAATCTTAGCTCAAACGGCTGCAAAACCTGTTTGCCCAGCACGGGGATATTGAGTTCTATAAGATAAAGCCATAAACATGTTTGTCTGAGTCTTCTATCAAAAGTTACAGCGATTTATATGAAGTGGTTGAAAAACGCTTTATTTCTTCAAGACAGTGTATTTCTCACTGTTACATGCATTTGAATGGGAAACTCGCCTGAAACAAAGTATAGGTTTTCATTATGTGAATAATTTTAAAATCTTAGCTCAAACGGCTGCAAAACCTGTTTGCCCAGCACGGGGATATTGAGTTCTATAAGATAAAGCCATAAACATGTTTGTCTGAGTCTTCTATCAAAAGTTACAGCGATTTATATGAAGTTGTTCAAAAACGCTTTATTTCGCCAAGACAATGCGTTTCTCACTGTTACATGCATTTGAATGGGAAACTCGCCTGAAACAAAGTATAGGTTTTCATTATGTGAATAATTTTAAAATCTTAGCTCAAACGGCTGCAAAACCTGTTCTGTTTGCCCAGCACGGGGATATTGAGTTCTATAAGATAAAGCCATAAACATGTTTGTCTGAGTCTTCTATCAAAAGTTACAGCGATTTATATGAAGTTGTACAAAAACTCTTTATTTCGCCAAGACAGTGTGTTTCTCACTGTTACATGCATTTGAATGGGAAACTCACCCGAGACAAAGTATAGGTTTTCATTATGTGAATAATTTTAAAATCTTAGCTCAAACGGCTGCAAATCCTGTTTTCCCAGCATGGGGACCTTGAGTTCTATAAGATAAAGCCATAAACATGTTTGTCTGAGTCTTCTATCAAAAGTTACAGCTATTTATATGAAGTTGTACAAAAACGCTTTATTTCGCCAAGACAGTGTGTTTCTCACTGTTACATGCATTTGAATGGGAAACTCGCCTGAAACAAAGTATAGGTTTTCATTATGTGAATAATTTTAAAATCTTAGCTCAAACGGCTGCAAAACCTGTTCTGTTTGCCCAGCACGGGGATATTGAGTTCTATAAGATAAAGCCATAAACATGTTTGTCTGAGTCTTCTATCAAAAGTTACAGCGATTTATATGAAGTTGTACAAAAACGCTTTATTTCGCCAAGACAGTGTGTTTCTCACTGTTACATGCATTTGAATGGGAAACTCGCCTGAGACAAAGTATAGGTTTTCATTATGTGAATAATTTTAAAATCTTAGCTCAAACGGCTGCAAAACCTGTTTGCCCAGCACGGGGATATTGAGTTCTATAAGATAAAGCCATAAACATGTTTGTCTGAGTCTTCTATCAAAAGTTACAGCGATTTATATGAAGTGGTTGAAAAACGCTTTATTTCGCCAAGACAGTGTATTTCTCACTGTTACATGCATTTGAATGGGAAACTCGCCTGAAACAAAGTATAGGTTTTCATTATGTGAATAATTTTAAAATCTTAGCTCAAACGGCTGCAAAACCTGTTTGCCCAGCACGGGGATATTGAGTTCTATAAGATAAAGCCATAAATATGTTTGTCTGAGTCTTCTATCAAAAGTTACAGCGATTTATATGAAGTGGTTGAAAAACGCTTTATTTCGCCAAGACAGTGTATTTCTCACTGTTACATGCATTTGAATGGGAAACTCGCCTGAAACAAAGTATAGGTTTTCATTATGTGAATAATTTTAAAATCTTAGCTCAAACGGCTGCAAAACCTGTTCTGTTTGCCCAGCACGGGGATATTGAGTTCTATAAGATAAAGCCATAAACATGTTTGTCTGAGTCTTCTATCAAAAGTTACAGCGATTTATATGAAGTTGTACAAAAACGCTTTATTTCGCCAAGACAGTGTGTTTCTCACTGTTACATGCATTTGAATGGGAAACTCGCCTGAAACAAAGTATAGGTTTTCATTATGTGAATAATTTTAAAATCTTAGCTCAAACGGCTGCAAAACCTGTTCTGTTTGCCCAGCACGGGGATATTGAGTTCTATAAGATAAAGCCATAAACATGTTTGTCTGAGTCTTCTATCAAAAGTTACAGCGATTTATATGAAGTGGTTGAAAAACGCTTTATTTCGCCAAGACAGTGTGTTTCTCACTGTTACATGCATTTGAATGGGAAACTCACCCGAGACAAAGTATAGGTTTTCATTATGTGAATAATTTTAAAATCTTAGCTCAAACGGCTGCAAAACCTGTTTGCCCAGCACGGGGATATTGAGTTCTATAAGATAAAGCCATAAACATGTTTGTCTGAGTCTTCTATCAAAAGTTACAGCTATTTATATGAAGTTGTACAAAAACGCTTTATTTCGCCAAGACAGTGTGTTTCTCACTGTTACATGCATTTGAATGGGAAACTCGCCTGAAACAAAGTATAGGTTTTCATTATGTGAATAATTTTAAAATCTTAGCTCAAACGGCTGCAAAACCTGTTCTGTTTGCCCAGCACGGGGATATTGAGTTCTATAAGATAAAGCCATAAACATGTTTGTCTGAGTCTTCTATCAAAAGTTACAGCGATTTATATGAAGTGGTTGAAAAACGCTTTATTTCTTCAAGACAGTGTATTTCTCACTGTTACATGCATTTGAATGGGAAACTCGCCTGAAACAAAGTATAGGTTTTCATTATGTGAATAATTTTAAAATCTTAGCTCAAACGGCTGCAAAACCTGTTTGCCCAGCACGGGGATATTGAGTTCTATAAGATAAAGCCATAAACATGTTTGTCTGAGTCTTCTATCAAAAGTTACAGCGATTTATATGAAGTGGTTGAAAAACGCTTTATTTCGCCAAGACAGTGTATTTCTCACTGTTACATGCATTTGAATGGGAAACTCGACCGAAACAAAGTATAGGTTTTCATTATGTGAATAATTTTAAAATCTTAGCTCAAACGGCTGCAAAACCTGTTTGCCCAGCACGGGGATATTGAGTTCTATAAGATAAAGCCATAAACATGTTTGTCTGAGTCTTCTATCAAAAGTTACAGCGATTTATATGAAGTTGTACAAAAACTCTTTATTTCGCCAAGACAGTGTGTTTCTCACTGTTACATGCATTTGAATGGGAAACTCACCCGAGACAAAGTATAGGTTTTCATTATGTGAATAATTTTAAAATCTTAGCTCAAACGGCTGCAAAACCTGTTCTGTTTGCCCAGCACGGGGATATTGAGTTCTATAAGATAAAGCCATAAACATGTTTGTCTGAGTCTTCTATCAAAAGTTACAGCGATTTATATGAAGTTGTACAAAAACGCTTTATTTCGCCAAGACAGTGTGTTTCTCACTGTTACATGCATTTGAATGGGAAACTCGCCTGAGACAAAGTATAGGTTTTCATTATGTGAATAATTTTAAAATCTTAGCTCAAACGGCTGCAAAACCTGTTTGCCCAGCACGGGGATATTGAGTTCTATAAGATAAAGCCATAAACATGTTTGTCTGAGTCTTCTATCAAAAGTTACAGCGATTTATATGAAGTGGTTGAAAAACGCTTTATTTCGCCAAGACAGTGTATTTCTCACTGTTACATGCATTTGAATGGGAAACTCGCCTGAAACAAAGTATAGGTTTTCATTATGTGAATAATTTTAAAATCTTAGCTCAAACGGCTGCAAAACCTGTTTGCCCAGCACGGGGATATTGAGTTCTATAAGATAAAGCCATAAACATGTTTGTCTGAGTCTTCTATCAAAAGTTACAGCGATTTATATGAAGTGGTTGAAAAACGCTTTATTTCGCCAAGACAGTGTGTTTCTCACTGTTACATGCATTTGAATGGGAAACTCACCCGAGACAAAGTATAGGTTTTCATTATGTGAATAATTTTAAAATCTTAGCTCAAACGGCTGCAAAACCTGTTTGCCCAGCACGGGGATATTGAGTTCTATAAGATAAAGCCATAAACATGTTTGTCTGAGTCTTCTATCAAAAGTTACAGCTATTTATATGAAGTTGTACAAAAACGCTTTATTTCGCCAAGACAGTGTGTTTCTCACTGTTACATGCATTTGAATGGGAAACTCGCCTGAAACAAAGTATAGGTTTTCATTATGTGAATAATTTTAAAATCTTAGCTCAAACGGCTGCAAAACCTGTTCTGTTTGCCCAGCACGGGGATATTGAGTTCTATAAGATAAAGCCATAAACATGTTTGTCTGAGTCTTCTATCAAAAGTTACAGCGATTTATATGAAGTGGTTGAAAAACGCTTTATTTCTTCAAGACAGTGTATTTCTCACTGTTACATGCATTTGAATGGGAAACTCGCCTGAAACAAAGTATAGGTTTTCATTATGTGAATAATTTTAAAATCTTAGCTCAAACGGCTGCAAAACCTGTTTGCCCAGCACGGGGATATTGAGTTCTATAAGATAAAGCCATAAACATGTTTGTCTGAGTCTTCTATCAAAAGTTACAGCGATTTATATGAAGTGGTTGAAAAACGCTTTATTTCGCCAAGACAGTGTATTTCTCACTGTTACATGCATTTGAATGGGAAACTCGACCGAAACAAAGTATAGGTTTTCATTATGTGAATAATTTTAAAATCTTAGCTCAAACGGCTGCAAAACCTGTTTGCCCAGCACGGGGATATTGAGTTCTATAAGATAAAGCCATAAACATGTTTGTCTGAGTCTTCTATCAAAAGTTACAGCGATTTATATGAAGTTGTACAAAAACTCTTTATTTCGCCAAGACAGTGTGTTTCTCACTGTTACATGCATTTGAATGGGAAACTCACCCGAGACAAAGTATAGGTTTTCATTATGTGAATAATTTTAAAATCTTAGCTCAAACGGCTGCAAAACCTGTTCTGTTTGCCCAGCACGGGGATATTGAGTTCTATAAGATAAAGCCATAAACATGTTTGTCTGAGTCTTCTATCAAAAGTTACAGCGATTTATATGAAGTTGTACAAAAACGCTTTATTTCGCCAAGACAGTGTGTTTCTCACTGTTACATGCATTTGAATGGGAAACTCGCCTGAGACAAAGTATAGGTTTTCATTATGTGAATAATTTTAAAATCTTAGCTCAAACGGCTGCAAAACCTGTTTGCCCAGCACGGGGATATTGAGTTCTATAAGATAAAGCCATAAACATGTTTGTCTGAGTCTTCTATCAAAAGTTACAGCGATTTATATGAAGTTGTACAAAAACGCTTTATTTCGCCAAGACAGTGTGTTTCTCACTGTTACATGCATTTGAATGGGAAACTCGCCTGAAACAAAGTATAGGTTTTCATTATGTGAATAATTTTAAAATCTTAGCTCAAACGGCTGCAAAACCTGTTTGCCCAGCACGGGGATATTGAGTTCTATAAGATAAAGCCATAAACATGTTTGTCTGAGTCTTCTATCAAAAGTTACAGCGATTTATATGAAGTTGTACAAAAACGCTTTATTTCGCCAAGACAGTGTGTTTCTCACTGTTACATGCATTTGAATGGGAAACTCACCCGAGACAAAGTATAGGTTTTCATTATGTGAATAATTTTAAAATCTTAGCTCAAACGGCTGCAAAACCTGTTTGCCCAGCACGGGGATATTGAGTTCTATAAGATAAAGCCATAAATATGTTTGTCTGAGTCTTCTATCAAAAGTTACAGCGATTTATATGAAGTGGTTGAAAAACGCTTTATTTCGCCAAGACAGTGTATTTCTCACTGTTACATGCATTTGAATGGGAAACTCGACCGAAACAAAGTATAGGTTTTCATTATGTGAATAATTTTAAAATCTTAGCTCAAACGGCTGCAAAACCTGTTTGCCCAGCACGGGGATATTGAGTTCTATAAGATAAAGCCATAAACATGTTTGTCTGAGTCTTCTATCAAAAGTTACAGCGATTTATATGAAGTTGTACAAAAACTCTTTATTTCGCCAAGACAGTGTGTTTCTCACTGTTACATGCATTTGAATGGGAAACTCACCCGAGACAAAGTATAGGTTTTCATTATGTGAATAATTTTAAAATCTTAGCTCAAACGGCTGCAAAACCTGTTTGCCCAGCACGGGGATATTGAGTTCTATAAGATAAAGCCATAAACATGTTTGTCTGAGTCTTCTATCAAAAGTTACAGCGATTTATATGAAGTGGTTGAAAAACGCTTTATTTCGCCAAGACAGTGTATTTCTCACTGTTACATGCATTTGAATGGGAAACTCGCCTGAAACAAAGTATAGGTTTTCATTATGTGAATAATTTTAAAATCTTAGCTCAAACGGCTGCAAAACCTGTTTGCCCAGCACGGGGATATTGAGTTCTATAAGATAAAGCCATAAACATGTTTGTCTGAGTCTTCTATCAAAAGTTACAGCGATTTATATGAAGTTGTACAAAAACGCTTTATTTCGCCAAGACAGTGTGTTTCTCACTGTTACATGCATTTGAATGGGAAACTCGCCTGAGACAAAGTATAGGTTTTCATTATGTGAATAATTTTAAAATCTTAGCTCAAACGGCTGCAAAACCTGTTTGCCCAGCACGGGGATATTGAGTTCTATAAGATAAAGCCATAAACATGTTTGTCTGAGTCTTCTATCAAAAGTTACAGCGATTTATATGAAGTGGTTGAAAAACGCTTTATTTCGCCAAGACAGTGTATTTCTCACTGTTACATGCATTTGAATGGGAAACTCGCCTGAAACAAAGTATAGGTTTTCATTATGTGAATAATTTTAAAATCTTAGCTCAAACGGCTGCAAAACCTGTTTGCCCAGCACGGGGATATTGAGTTCTATAAGATAAAGCCATAAACATGTTTGTCTGAGTCTTCTATCAAAAGTTACAGCGATTTATATGAAGTTGTACAAAAACGCTTTATTTCGCCAAGACAGTGTGTTTCTCACTGTTACATGCATTTGAATGGGAAACTCGCCTGAGACAAAGTATAGGTTTTCATTATGTGAATAATTTTAAAATCTTAGCTCAAACGGCTGCAAAACCTGTTTGCCCAGCACGGGGATATTGAGTTCTATAAGATAAAGCCATAAACATGTTTGTCTGAGTCTTCTATCAAAAGTTACAGCGATTTATATGAAGTGGTTGAAAAACGCTTTATTTCGCCAAGACAGTGTATTTCTCACTGTTACATGCATTTGAATGGGAAACTCGCCTGAAACAAAGTATAGGTTTTCATTATGTGAATAATTTTAAAATCTTAGCTCAAACGGCTGCAAAACCTGTTTGCCCAGCACGGGGATATTGAGTTCTATAAGATAAAGCCATAAACATGTTTGTCTGAGTCTTCTATCAAAAGTTACAGCGATTTATATGAAGTGGTTGAAAAACGCTTTATTTCGCCAAGACAGTGTATTTCTCACTGTTACATGCATTTGAATGGGAAACTCGCCTGAAACAAAGTATAGGTTTTCATTATGTGAATAATTTTAAAATCTTAGCTCAAACGGCTGCAAAACCTGTTTGCCCAGCACGGGGATATTGAGTTCTATAAGATAAAGCCATAAACATGTTTGTCTGAGTCTTCTATCAAAAGTTACAGCGATTTATATGAAGTGGTTGAAAAACGCTTTATTTCGCCAAGACAGTGTATTTCTCACTGTTACATGCATTTGAATGGGAAACTCGCCTGAAACAAAGTATAGGTTTTCATTATGTGAATAATTTTAAAATCTTAGCTCAAACGGCTGCAAAACCTGTTTGCCCAGCACGGGGATATTGAGTTCTATAAGATAAAGCCATAAATATGTTTGTCTGAGTCTTCTATCAAAAGTTACAGCGATTTATATGAAGTTGTACGAAAACGCTTTATTTCGCCAAGACAATGCGTTTCTCACTGTTACATGCATTTGAATGGGAAACTCGCCTGAAACAAAGTATAGGTTTTCATTATGTGAATAATTTTAAAATCTTAGCTCAAACGGCTGCAAAACCTGTTTGCCCAGCACGGGGATATTGAGTTCTATAAGATAAAGCCATAAACATGTTTGTCTGAGTCTTCTATCAAAAGTTACAGCGATTTATATGAAGTTGTACAAAAACGCTTTATTTCGCCAAGACAGTGTGTTTCTCACTGTTACATGCATTTGAATGGGAAACTCGCCTGAAACAAAGTATAGGTTTTCATTATGTGAATAATTTTAAAATCTTAGCTCAAACGGCTGCAAAACCTGTTCTGTTTGCCCAGCACGGGGATATTGAGTTCTATAAGATAAAGCCATAAACATGTTTGTCTGAGTCTTCTATCAAAAGTTACAGCGATTTATATGAAGTGGTTGAAAAACGCTTTATTTCGCCAAGACAGTGTGTTTCTCACTGTTACATGCATTTGAATGGGAAACTCACCCGAGACAAAGTATAGGTTTTCATTATGTGAATAATTTTAAAATCTTAGCTCAAACGGCTGCAAAACCTGTTTGCCCAGCACGGGGATATTGAGTTCTATAAGATAAAGCCATAAACATGTTTGTCTGAGTCTTCTATCAAAAGTTACAGCTATTTATATGAAGTTGTACAAAAACGCTTTATTTCGCCAAGACAGTGTGTTTCTCACTGTTACATGCATTTGAATGGGAAACTCGCCTGAAACAAAGTATAGGTTTTCATTATGTGAATAATTTTAAAATCTTAGCTCAAACGGCTGCAAAACCTGTTCTGTTTGCCCAGCACGGGGATATTGAGTTCTATAAGATAAAGCCATAAACATGTTTGTCTGAGTCTTCTATCAAAAGTTACAGCGATTTATATGAAGTGGTTGAAAAACGCTTTATTTCTTCAAGACAGTGTATTTCTCACTGTTACATGCATTTGAATGGGAAACTCGCCTGAAACAAAGTATAGGTTTTCATTATGTGAATAATTTTAAAATCTTAGCTCAAACGGCTGCAAAACCTGTTTGCCCAGCACGGGGATATTGAGTTCTATAAGATAAAGCCATAAACATGTTTGTCTGAGTCTTCTATCAAAAGTTACAGCGATTTATATGAAGTGGTTGAAAAACGCTTTATTTCGCCAAGACAGTGTATTTCTCACTGTTACATGCATTTGAATGGGAAACTCGACCGAAACAAAGTATAGGTTTTCATTATGTGAATAATTTTAAAATCTTAGCTCAAACGGCTGCAAAACCTGTTTGCCCAGCACGGGGATATTGAGTTCTATAAGATAAAGCCATAAACATGTTTGTCTGAGTCTTCTATCAAAAGTTACAGCGATTTATATGAAGTTGTACAAAAACTCTTTATTTCGCCAAGACAGTGTGTTTCTCACTGTTACATGCATTTGAATGGGAAACTCACCCGAGACAAAGTATAGGTTTTCATTATGTGAATAATTTTAAAATCTTAGCTCAAACGGCTGCAAAACCTGTTCTGTTTGCCCAGCACGGGGATATTGAGTTCTATAAGATAAAGCCATAAACATGTTTGTCTGAGTCTTCTATCAAAAGTTACAGCGATTTATATGAAGTTGTACAAAAACGCTTTATTTCGCCAAGACAGTGTGTTTCTCACTGTTACATGCATTTGAATGGGAAACTCGCCTGAGACAAAGTATAGGTTTTCATTATGTGAATAATTTTAAAATCTTAGCTCAAACGGCTGCAAAACCTGTTTGCCCAGCACGGGGATATTGAGTTCTATAAGATAAAGCCATAAACATGTTTGTCTGAGTCTTCTATCAAAAGTTACAGCGATTTATATGAAGTGGTTGAAAAACGCTTTATTTCGCCAAGACAGTGTATTTCTCACTGTTACATGCATTTGAATGGGAAACTCGCCTGAAACAAAGTATAGGTTTTCATTATGTGAATAATTTTAAAATCTTAGCTCAAACGGCTGCAAAACCTGTTTGCCCAGCACGGGGATATTGAGTTCTATAAGATAAAGCCATAAACATGTTTGTCTGAGTCTTCTATCAAAAGTTACAGCGATTTATATGAAGTGGTTGAAAAACGCTTTATTTCGCCAAGACAGTGTGTTTCTCACTGTTACATGCATTTGAATGGGAAACTCACCCGAGACAAAGTATAGGTTTTCATTATGTGAATAATTTTAAAATCTTAGCTCAAACGGCTGCAAAACCTGTTTGCCCAGCACGGGGATATTGAGTTCTATAAGATAAAGCCATAAACATGTTTGTCTGAGTCTTCTATCAAAAGTTACAGCTATTTATATGAAGTTGTACAAAAACGCTTTATTTCGCCAAGACAGTGTGTTTCTCACTGTTACATGCATTTGAATGGGAAACTCGCCTGAAACAAAGTATAGGTTTTCATTATGTGAATAATTTTAAAATCTTAGCTCAAACGGCTGCAAAACCTGTTCTGTTTGCCCAGCACGGGGATATTGAGTTCTATAAGATAAAGCCATAAACATGTTTGTCTGAGTCTTCTATCAAAAGTTACAGCGATTTATATGAAGTGGTTGAAAAACGCTTTATTTCTTCAAGACAGTGTATTTCTCACTGTTACATGCATTTGAATGGGAAACTCGCCTGAAACAAAGTATAGGTTTTCATTATGTGAATAATTTTAAAATCTTAGCTCAAACGGCTGCAAAACCTGTTTGCCCAGCACGGGGATATTGAGTTCTATAAGATAAAGCCATAAACATGTTTGTCTGAGTCTTCTATCAAAAGTTACAGCGATTTATATGAAGTGGTTGAAAAACGCTTTATTTCGCCAAGACAGTGTATTTCTCACTGTTACATGCATTTGAATGGGAAACTCGACCGAAACAAAGTATAGGTTTTCATTATGTGAATAATTTTAAAATCTTAGCTCAAACGGCTGCAAAACCTGTTTGCCCAGCACGGGGATATTGAGTTCTATAAGATAAAGCCATAAACATGTTTGTCTGAGTCTTCTATCAAAAGTTACAGCGATTTATATGAAGTTGTACAAAAACTCTTTATTTCGCCAAGACAGTGTGTTTCTCACTGTTACATGCATTTGAATGGGAAACTCACCCGAGACAAAGTATAGGTTTTCATTATGTGAATAATTTTAAAATCTTAGCTCAAACGGCTGCAAAACCTGTTCTGTTTGCCCAGCACGGGGATATTGAGTTCTATAAGATAAAGCCATAAACATGTTTGTCTGAGTCTTCTATCAAAAGTTACAGCGATTTATATGAAGTTGTACAAAAACGCTTTATTTCGCCAAGACAGTGTGTTTCTCACTGTTACATGCATTTGAATGGGAAACTCGCCTGAGACAAAGTATAGGTTTTCATTATGTGAATAATTTTAAAATCTTAGCTCAAACGGCTGCAAAACCTGTTTGCCCAGCACGGGGATATTGAGTTCTATAAGATAAAGCCATAAACATGTTTGTCTGAGTCTTCTATCAAAAGTTACAGCGATTTATATGAAGTTGTACAAAAACGCTTTATTTCGCCAAGACAGTGTGTTTCTCACTGTTACATGCATTTGAATGGGAAACTCGCCTGAAACAAAGTATAGGTTTTCATTATGTGAATAATTTTAAAATCTTAGCTCAAACGGCTGCAAAACCTGTTTGCCCAGCACGGGGATATTGAGTTCTATAAGATAAAGCCATAAACATGTTTGTCTGAGTCTTCTATCAAAAGTTACAGCGATTTATATGAAGTTGTACAAAAACGCTTTATTTCGCCAAGACAGTGTGTTTCTCACTGTTACATGCATTTGAATGGGAAACTCACCCGAGACAAAGTATAGGTTTTCATTATGTGAATAATTTTAAAATCTTAGCTCAAACGGCTGCAAAACCTGTTTGCCCAGCACGGGGATATTGAGTTCTATAAGATAAAGCCATAAATATGTTTGTCTGAGTCTTCTATCAAAAGTTACAGCGATTTATATGAAGTGGTTGAAAAACGCTTTATTTCGCCAAGACAGTGTATTTCTCACTGTTACATGCATTTGAATGGGAAACTCGACCGAAACAAAGTATAGGTTTTCATTATGTGAATAATTTTAAAATCTTAGCTCAAACGGCTGCAAAACCTGTTTGCCCAGCACGGGGATATTGAGTTCTATAAGATAAAGCCATAAACATGTTTGTCTGAGTCTTCTATCAAAAGTTACAGCGATTTATATGAAGTTGTACAAAAACTCTTTATTTCGCCAAGACAGTGTGTTTCTCACTGTTACATGCATTTGAATGGGAAACTCACCCGAGACAAAGTATAGGTTTTCATTATGTGAATAATTTTAAAATCTTAGCTCAAACGGCTGCAAAACCTGTTTGCCCAGCACGGGGATATTGAGTTCTATAAGATAAAGCCATAAACATGTTTGTCTGAGTCTTCTATCAAAAGTTACAGCGATTTATATGAAGTGGTTGAAAAACGCTTTATTTCGCCAAGACAGTGTATTTCTCACTGTTACATGCATTTGAATGGGAAACTCGCCTGAAACAAAGTATAGGTTTTCATTATGTGAATAATTTTAAAATCTTAGCTCAAACGGCTGCAAAACCTGTTTGCCCAGCACGGGGATATTGAGTTCTATAAGATAAAGCCATAAACATGTTTGTCTGAGTCTTCTATCAAAAGTTACAGCGATTTATATGAAGTTGTACAAAAACGCTTTATTTCGCCAAGACAGTGTGTTTCTCACTGTTACATGCATTTGAATGGGAAACTCGCCTGAGACAAAGTATAGGTTTTCATTATGTGAATAATTTTAAAATCTTAGCTCAAACGGCTGCAAAACCTGTTTGCCCAGCACGGGGATATTGAGTTCTATAAGATAAAGCCATAAACATGTTTGTCTGAGTCTTCTATCAAAAGTTACAGCGATTTATATGAAGTGGTTGAAAAACGCTTTATTTCGCCAAGACAGTGTATTTCTCACTGTTACATGCATTTGAATGGGAAACTCGCCTGAAACAAAGTATAGGTTTTCATTATGTGAATAATTTTAAAATCTTAGCTCAAACGGCTGCAAAACCTGTTTGCCCAGCACGGGGATATTGAGTTCTATAAGATAAAGCCATAAACATGTTTGTCTGAGTCTTCTATCAAAAGTTACAGCGATTTATATGAAGTTGTACAAAAACGCTTTATTTCGCCAAGACAGTGTGTTTCTCACTGTTACATGCATTTGAATGGGAAACTCGCCTGAGACAAAGTATAGGTTTTCATTATGTGAATAATTTTAAAATCTTAGCTCAAACGGCTGCAAAACCTGTTTGCCCAGCACGGGGATATTGAGTTCTATAAGATAAAGCCATAAACATGTTTGTCTGAGTCTTCTATCAAAAGTTACAGCGATTTATATGAAGTGGTTGAAAAACGCTTTATTTCGCCAAGACAGTGTATTTCTCACTGTTACATGCATTTGAATGGGAAACTCGCCTGAAACAAAGTATAGGTTTTCATTATGTGAATAATTTTAAAATCTTAGCTCAAACGGCTGCAAAACCTGTTTGCCCAGCACGGGGATATTGAGTTCTATAAGATAAAGCCATAAACATGTTTGTCTGAGTCTTCTATCAAAAGTTACAGCGATTTATATGAAGTGGTTGAAAAACGCTTTATTTCGCCAAGACAGTGTATTTCTCACTGTTACATGCATTTGAATGGGAAACTCGCCTGAAACAAAGTATAGGTTTTCATTATGTGAATAATTTTAAAATCTTAGCTCAAACGGCTGCAAAACCTGTTTGCCCAGCACGGGGATATTGAGTTCTATAAGATAAAGCCATAAACATGTTTGTCTGAGTCTTCTATCAAAAGTTACAGCGATTTATATGAAGTGGTTGAAAAACGCTTTATTTCGCCAAGACAGTGTATTTCTCACTGTTACATGCATTTGAATGGGAAACTCGCCTGAAACAAAGTATAGGTTTTCATTATGTGAATAATTTTAAAATCTTAGCTCAAACGGCTGCAAAACCTGTTTGCCCAGCACGGGGATATTGAGTTCTATAAGATAAAGCCATAAATATGTTTGTCTGAGTCTTCTATCAAAAGTTACAGCGATTTATATGAAGTTGTACGAAAACGCTTTATTTCGCCAAGACAATGCGTTTCTCACTGTTACATGCATTTGAATGGGAAACTCGCCTGAAACAAAGTATAGGTTTTCATTATGTGAATAATTTTAAAATCTTAGCTCAAACGGCTGCAAAACCTGTTTGCCCAGCACGGGGATATTGAGTTCTATAAGATAAAGCCATAAACATGTTTGTCTGAGTCTTCTATCAAAAGTTACAGCGATTTATATGAAGTGGTTGAAAAACGCTTTATTTCTTCAAGACAGTGTATTTCTCACTGTTACATGCATTTGAATGGGAAACTCGCCTGAAACAAAGTATAGGTTTTCATTATGTGAATAATTTTAAAATCTTAGCTCAAACGGCTGCAAAACCTGTTTGCCCAGCACGGGGATATTGAGTTCTATAAGATAAAGCCATAAACATGTTTGTCTGAGTCTTCTATCAAAAGTTACAGCGATTTATATGAAGTTGTTCAAAAACGCTTTATTTCGCCAAGACAATGCGTTTCTCACTGTTACATGCATTTGAATGGGAAACTCGCCTGAAACAAAGTATAGGTTTTCATTATGTGAATAATTTTAAAATCTTAGCTCAAACGGCTGCAAAACCTGTTCTGTTTGCCCAGCACGGGGATATTGAGTTCTATAAGATAAAGCCATAAACATGTTTGTCTGAGTCTTCTATCAAAAGTTACAGCGATTTATATGAAGTTGTACAAAAACTCTTTATTTCGCCAAGACAGTGTGTTTCTCACTGTTACATGCATTTGAATGGGAAACTCACCCGAGACAAAGTATAGGTTTTCATTATGTGAATAATTTTAAAATCTTAGCTCAAACGGCTGCAAATCTTGTTTTCCCAGCATGGGGACCTTGAGTTCTATAAGATAAAGCCATAAACATGTTTGTCTGAGTCTTCTATCAAAAGTTACAGCTATTTATATGAAGTTGTACAAAAACGCTTTATTTCGCCAAGACAGTGTGTTTCTCACTGTTACATGCATTTGAATGGGAAACTCGCCTGAAACAAAGTATAGGTTTTCATTATGTGAATAATTTTAAAATCTTAGCTCAAACGGCTGCAAAACCTGTTCTGTTTGCCCAGCACGGGGATATTGAGTTCTATAAGATAAAGCCATAAACATGTTTGTCTGAGTCTTCTATCAAAAGTTACAGCGATTTATATGAAGTGGTTGAAAAACGCTTTATTTCGCCAAGACAGTGTATTTCTCACTGTTACATGCATTTGAATGGGAAACTCGCCTGAAACAAAGTATAGGTTTTCATTATGTGAATAATTTTAAAATCTTAGCTCAAACGGCTGCAAAACCTGTTTGCCCAGCACGGGGATATTGAGTTCTATAAGATAAAGCCATAAATATGTTTGTCTGAGTCTTCTATCAAAAGTTACAGCGATTTATATGAAGTGGTTGAAAAACGCTTTATTTCGCCAAGACAGTGTGTTTCTCACTGTTACATGCATTTGAATGGGAAACTCGCCTGAAACAAAGTATAGGTTTTCATTATGTGAATAATTTTAAAATCTTAGCTCAAACGGCTGCAAAACCTGTTCTGTTTGCCCAGCACGGGGATATTGAGTTCTATAAGATAAAGCCATAAACATGTTTGTCTGAGTCTTCTATCAAAAGTTACAGCGATTTATATGAAGTGGTTGAAAAACGCTTTATTTCGCCAAGACAGTGTATTTCTCACTGTTACATGCATTTGAATGGGAAACTCGCCTGAAACAAAGTATAGGTTTTCATTATGTGAATAATTTTAAAATCTTAGCTCAAACGGCTGCAAAACCTGTTTGCCCAGCACGGGGATATTGAGTTCTATAAGATAAAGCCATAAACATGTTTGTCTGAGTCTTCTATCAAAAGTTACAGCGATTTATATGAAGTGGTTGAAAAACGCTTTATTTCGCCAAGACAGTGTGTTTCTCACTGTTACATGCATTTGAATGGGAAACTCACCCGAGACAAAGTATAGGTTTTCATTATGTGAATAATTTTAAAATCTTAGCTCAAACGGCTGCAAAACCTGTTCTGTTTGCCCAGCACGGGGATATTGAGTTCTATAAGATAAAGCCATAAACATGTTTGTCTGAGTCTTCTATCAAAAGTTACAGCGATTTATATGAAGTGGTTGAAAAACGCTTTATTTCGCCAAGACAGTGTGTTTCTCACTGTTACATGCATTTGAATGGGAAACTCACCCGAGACAAAGTATAGGTTTTCATTATGTGAATAATTTTAAAATCTTAGCTCAAACGGCTGCAAAACCTGTTTGCCCAGCACGGGGATATTGAGTTCTATAAGATAAAGCCATAAACATGTTTGTCTGAGTCTTCTATCAAAAGTTACAGCTATTTATATGAAGTTGTACAAAAACGCTTTATTTCGCCAAGACAGTGTGTTTCTCACTGTTACATGCATTTGAATGGGAAACTCGCCTGAAACAAAGTATAGGTTTTCATTATGTGAATAATTTTAAAATCTTAGCTCAAACGGCTGCAAAACCTGTTCTGTTTGCCCAGCACGGGGATATTGAGTTCTATAAGATAAAGCCATAAACATGTTTGTCTGAGTCTTCTATCAAAAGTTACAGCGATTTATATGAAGTGGTTGAAAAACGCTTTATTTCTTCAAGACAGTGTATTTCTCACTGTTACATGCATTTGAATGGGAAACTCGCCTGAAACAAAGTATAGGTTTTCATTATGTGAATAATTTTAAAATCTTAGCTCAAACGGCTGCAAAACCTGTTTGCCCAGCACGGGGATATTGAGTTCTATAAGATAAAGCCATAAACATGTTTGTCTGAGTCTTCTATCAAAAGTTACAGCGATTTATATGAAGTGGTTGAAAAACGCTTTATTTCGCCAAGACAGTGTATTTCTCACTGTTACATGCATTTGAATGGGAAACTCGACCGAAACAAAGTATAGGTTTTCATTATGTGAATAATTTTAAAATCTTAGCTCAAACGGCTGCAAAACCTGTTTGCCCAGCACGGGGATATTGAGTTCTATAAGATAAAGCCATAAACATGTTTGTCTGAGTCTTCTATCAAAAGTTACAGCGATTTATATGAAGTTGTACAAAAACTCTTTATTTCGCCAAGACAGTGTGTTTCTCACTGTTACATGCATTTGAATGGGAAACTCACCCGAGACAAAGTATAGGTTTTCATTATGTGAATAATTTTAAAATCTTAGCTCAAACGGCTGCAAAACCTGTTCTGTTTGCCCAGCACGGGGATATTGAGTTCTATAAGATAAAGCCATAAACATGTTTGTCTGAGTCTTCTATCAAAAGTTACAGCGATTTATATGAAGTTGTACAAAAACGCTTTATTTCGCCAAGACAGTGTGTTTCTCACTGTTACATGCATTTGAATGGGAAACTCGCCTGAGACAAAGTATAGGTTTTCATTATGTGAATAATTTTAAAATCTTAGCTCAAACGGCTGCAAAACCTGTTTGCCCAGCACGGGGATATTGAGTTCTATAAGATAAAGCCATAAACATGTTTGTCTGAGTCTTCTATCAAAAGTTACAGCGATTTATATGAAGTGGTTGAAAAACGCTTTATTTCGCCAAGACAGTGTATTTCTCACTGTTACATGCATTTGAATGGGAAACTCGCCTGAAACAAAGTATAGGTTTTCATTATGTGAATAATTTTAAAATCTTAGCTCAAACGGCTGCAAAACCTGTTTGCCCAGCACGGGGATATTGAGTTCTATAAGATAAAGCCATAAACATGTTTGTCTGAGTCTTCTATCAAAAGTTACAGCGATTTATATGAAGTGGTTGAAAAACGCTTTATTTCGCCAAGACAGTGTATTTCTCACTGTTACATGCATTTGAATGGGAAACTCGCCTGAAACAAAGTATAGGTTTTCATTATGTGAATAATTTTAAAATCTTAGCTCAAACGGCTGCAAAACCTGTTTGCCCAGCACGGGGATATTGAGTTCTATAAGATAAAGCCATAAACATGTTTGTCTGAGTCTTCTATCAAAAGTTACAGCGATTTATATGAAGTTGTACAAAAACGCTTTATTTCGCCAAGACAGTGTGTTTCTCACTGTTACATGCATTTGAATGGGAAACTCACCCGAGACAAAGTATAGGTTTTCATTATGTGAATAATTTTAAAATCTTAGCTCAAACGGCTGCAAAACCTGTTTGCCCAGCACGGGGATATTGAGTTCTATAAGATAAAGCCATAAATATGTTTGTCTGAGTCTTCTATCAAAAGTTACAGCGATTTATATGAAGTGGTTGAAAAACGCTTTATTTCGCCAAGACAGTGTATTTCTCACTGTTACATGCATTTGAATGGGAAACTCGACCGAAACAAAGTATAGGTTTTCATTATGTGAATAATTTTAAAATCTTAGCTCAAACGGCTGCAAAACCTGTTTGCCCAGCACGGGGATATTGAGTTCTATAAGATAAAGCCATAAACATGTTTGTCTGAGTCTTCTATCAAAAGTTACAGCGATTTATATGAAGTTGTACAAAAACTCTTTATTTCGCCAAGACAGTGTGTTTCTCACTGTTACATGCATTTGAATGGGAAACTCACCCGAGACAAAGTATAGGTTTTCATTATGTGAATAATTTTAAAATCTTAGCTCAAACGGCTGCAAAACCTGTTTGCCCAGCACGGGGATATTGAGTTCTATAAGATAAAGCCATAAACATGTTTGTCTGAGTCTTCTATCAAAAGTTACAGCGATTTATATGAAGTGGTTGAAAAACGCTTTATTTCGCCAAGACAGTGTATTTCTCACTGTTACATGCATTTGAATGGGAAACTCGCCTGAAACAAAGTATAGGTTTTCATTATGTGAATAATTTTAAAATCTTAGCTCAAACGGCTGCAAAACCTGTTTGCCCAGCACGGGGATATTGAGTTCTATAAGATAAAGCCATAAACATGTTTGTCTGAGTCTTCTATCAAAAGTTACAGCGATTTATATGAAGTTGTACAAAAACGCTTTATTTCGCCAAGACAGTGTGTTTCTCACTGTTACATGCATTTGAATGGGAAACTCGCCTGAGACAAAGTATAGGTTTTCATTATGTGAATAATTTTAAAATCTTAGCTCAAACGGCTGCAAAACCTGTTTGCCCAGCACGGGGATATTGAGTTCTATAAGATAAAGCCATAAACATGTTTGTCTGAGTCTTCTATCAAAAGTTACAGCGATTTATATGAAGTGGTTGAAAAACGCTTTATTTCGCCAAGACAGTGTATTTCTCACTGTTACATGCATTTGAATGGGAAACTCGCCTGAAACAAAGTATAGGTTTTCATTATGTGAATAATTTTAAAATCTTAGCTCAAACGGCTGCAAAACCTGTTTGCCCAGCACGGGGATATTGAGTTCTATAAGATAAAGCCATAAACATGTTTGTCTGAGTCTTCTATCAAAAGTTACAGCGATTTATATGAAGTGGTTGAAAAACGCTTTATTTCGCCAAGACAGTGTATTTCTCACTGTTACATGCATTTGAATGGGAAACTCGCCTGAAACAAAGTATAGGTTTTCATTATGTGAATAATTTTAAAATCTTAGCTCAAACGGCTGCAAAACCTGTTTGCCCAGCACGGGGATATTGAGTTCTATAAGATAAAGCCATAAACATGTTTGTCTGAGTCTTCTATCAAAAGTTACAGCGATTTATATGAAGTGGTTGAAAAACGCTTTATTTCGCCAAGACAGTGTATTTCTCACTGTTACATGCATTTGAATGGGAAACTCGCCTGAAACAAAGTATAGGTTTTCATTATGTGAATAATTTTAAAATCTTAGCTCAAACGGCTGCAAAACCTGTTTGCCCAGCACGGGGATATTGAGTTCTATAAGATAAAGCCATAAATATGTTTGTCTGAGTCTTCTATCAAAAGTTACAGCGATTTATATGAAGTTGTACGAAAACGCTTTATTTCGCCAAGACAATGCGTTTCTCACTGTTACATGCATTTGAATGGGAAACTCGCCTGAAACAAAGTATAGGTTTTCATTATGTGAATAATTTTAAAATCTTAGCTCAAACGGCTGCAAAACCTGTTTGCCCAGCACGGGGATATTGAGTTCTATAAGATAAAGCCATAAACATGTTTGTCTGAGTCTTCTATCAAAAGTTACAGCGATTTATATGAAGTGGTTGAAAAACGCTTTATTTCTTCAAGACAGTGTATTTCTCACTGTTACATGCATTTGAATGGGAAACTCGCCTGAAACAAAGTATAGGTTTTCATTATGTGAATAATTTTAAAATCTTAGCTCAAACGGCTGCAAAACCTGTTTGCCCAGCACGGGGATATTGAGTTCTATAAGATAAAGCCATAAACATGTTTGTCTGAGTCTTCTATCAAAAGTTACAGCGATTTATATGAAGTTGTTCAAAAACGCTTTATTTCGCCAAGACAATGCGTTTCTCACTGTTACATGCATTTGAATGGGAAACTCGCCTGAAACAAAGTATAGGTTTTCATTATGTGAATAATTTTAAAATCTTAGCTCAAACGGCTGCAAAACCTGTTCTGTTTGCCCAGCACGGGGATATTGAGTTCTATAAGATAAAGCCATAAACATGTTTGTCTGAGTCTTCTATCAAAAGTTACAGCGATTTATATGAAGTTGTACAAAAACTCTTTATTTCGCCAAGACAGTGTGTTTCTCACTGTTACATGCATTTGAATGGGAAACTCACCCGAGACAAAGTATAGGTTTTCATTATGTGAATAATTTTAAAATCTTAGCTCAAACGGCTGCAAAACCTGTTCTGTTTGCCCAGCACGGGGATATTGAGTTCTATAAGATAAAGCCATAAACATGTTTGTCTGAGTCTTCTATCAAAAGTTACAGCGATTTATATGAAGTGGTTGAAAAACGCTTTATTTCGCCAAGACAGTGTATTTCTCACTGTTACATGCATTTGAATGGGAAACTCGCCTGAAACAAAGTATAGGTTTTCATTATGTGAATAATTTTAAAATCTTAGCTCAAACGGCTGCAAAACCTGTTTGCCCAGCACGGGGATATTGAGTTCTATAAGATAAAGCCATAAATATGTTTGTCTGAGTCTTCTATCAAAAGTTACAGCGATTTATATGAAGTGGTTGAAAAACGCTTTATTTCGCCAAGACAGTGTGTTTCTCACTGTTACATGCATTTGAATGGGAAACTCGCCTGAAACAAAGTATAGGTTTTCATTATGTGAATAATTTTAAAATCTTAGCTCAAACGGCTGCAAAACCTGTTCTGTTTGCCCAGCACGGGGATATTGAGTTCTATAAGATAAAGCCATAAACATGTTTGTCTGAGTCTTCTATCAAAAGTTACAGCGATTTATATGAAGTGGTTGAAAAACGCTTTATTTCGCCAAGACAGTGTATTTCTCACTGTTACATGCATTTGAATGGGAAACTCGCCTGAAACAAAGTATAGGTTTTCATTATGTGAATAATTTTAAAATCTTAGCTCAAACGGCTGCAAAACCTGTTTGCCCAGCACGGGGATATTGAGTTCTATAAGATAAAGCCATAAACATGTTTGTCTGAGTCTTCTATCAAAAGTTACAGCGATTTATATGAAGTGGTTGAAAAACGCTTTATTTCGCCAAGACAGTGTGTTTCTCACTGTTACATGCATTTGAATGGGAAACTCACCCGAGACAAAGTATAGGTTTTCATTATGTGAATAATTTTAAAATCTTAGCTCAAACGGCTGCAAAACCTGTTCTGTTTGCCCAGCACGGGGATATTGAGTTCTATAAGATAAAGCCATAAACATGTTTGTCTGAGTCTTCTATCAAAAGTTACAGCGATTTATATGAAGTGGTTGAAAAACGCTTTATTTCGCCAAGACAGTGTGTTTCTCACTGTTACATGCATTTGAATGGGAAACTCACCCGAGACAAAGTATAGGTTTTCATTATGTGAATAATTTTAAAATCTTAGCTCAAACGGCTGCAAAACCTGTTTGCCCAGCACGGGGATATTGAGTTCTATAAGATAAAGCCATAAACATGTTTGTCTGAGTCTTCTATCAAAAGTTACAGCTATTTATATGAAGTTGTACAAAAACGCTTTATTTCGCCAAGACAGTGTGTTTCTCACTGTTACATGCATTTGAATGGGAAACTCGCCTGAAACAAAGTATAGGTTTTCATTATGTGAATAATTTTAAAATCTTAGCTCAAACGGCTGCAAAACCTGTTCTGTTTGCCCAGCACGGGGATATTGAGTTCTATAAGATAAAGCCATAAACATGTTTGTCTGAGTCTTCTATCAAAAGTTACAGCGATTTATATGAAGTGGTTGAAAAACGCTTTATTTCTTCAAGACAGTGTATTTCTCACTGTTACATGCATTTGAATGGGAAACTCGCCTGAAACAAAGTATAGGTTTTCATTATGTGAATAATTTTAAAATCTTAGCTCAAACGGCTGCAAAACCTGTTTGCCCAGCACGGGGATATTGAGTTCTATAAGATAAAGCCATAAACATGTTTGTCTGAGTCTTCTATCAAAAGTTACAGCGATTTATATGAAGTGGTTGAAAAACGCTTTATTTCGCCAAGACAGTGTATTTCTCACTGTTACATGCATTTGAATGGGAAACTCGACCGAAACAAAGTATAGGTTTTCATTATGTGAATAATTTTAAAATCTTAGCTCAAACGGCTGCAAAACCTGTTTGCCCAGCACGGGGATATTGAGTTCTATAAGATAAAGCCATAAACATGTTTGTCTGAGTCTTCTATCAAAAGTTACAGCGATTTATATGAAGTTGTACAAAAACTCTTTATTTCGCCAAGACAGTGTGTTTCTCACTGTTACATGCATTTGAATGGGAAACTCACCCGAGACAAAGTATAGGTTTTCATTATGTGAATAATTTTAAAATCTTAGCTCAAACGGCTGCAAAACCTGTTCTGTTTGCCCAGCACGGGGATATTGAGTTCTATAAGATAAAGCCATAAACATGTTTGTCTGAGTCTTCTATCAAAAGTTACAGCGATTTATATGAAGTTGTACAAAAACGCTTTATTTCGCCAAGACAGTGTGTTTCTCACTGTTACATGCATTTGAATGGGAAACTCGCCTGAGACAAAGTATAGGTTTTCATTATGTGAATAATTTTAAAATCTTAGCTCAAACGGCTGCAAAACCTGTTTGCCCAGCACGGGGATATTGAGTTCTATAAGATAAAGCCATAAACATGTTTGTCTGAGTCTTCTATCAAAAGTTACAGCGATTTATATGAAGTGGTTGAAAAACGCTTTATTTCGCCAAGACAGTGTATTTCTCACTGTTACATGCATTTGAATGGGAAACTCGCCTGAAACAAAGTATAGGTTTTCATTATGTGAATAATTTTAAAATCTTAGCTCAAACGGCTGCAAAACCTGTTTGCCCAGCACGGGGATATTGAGTTCTATAAGATAAAGCCATAAACATGTTTGTCTGAGTCTTCTATCAAAAGTTACAGCGATTTATATGAAGTGGTTGAAAAACGCTTTATTTCGCCAAGACAGTGTATTTCTCACTGTTACATGCATTTGAATGGGAAACTCGCCTGAAACAAAGTATAGGTTTTCATTATGTGAATAATTTTAAAATCTTAGCTCAAACGGCTGCAAAACCTGTTTGCCCAGCACGGGGATATTGAGTTCTATAAGATAAAGCCATAAACATGTTTGTCTGAGTCTTCTATCAAAAGTTACAGCGATTTATATGAAGTTGTACAAAAACGCTTTATTTCGCCAAGACAGTGTGTTTCTCACTGTTACATGCATTTGAATGGGAAACTCGCCTGAGACAAAGTATAGGTTTTCATTATGTGAATAATTTTAAAATCTTAGCTCAAACGGCTGCAAAACCTGTTTGCCCAGCACGGGGATATTGAGTTCTATAAGATAAAGCCATAAACATGTTTGTCTGAGTCTTCTATCAAAAGTTACAGCGATTTATATGAAGTGGTTGAAAAACGCTTTATTTCGCCAAGACAGTGTATTTCTCACTGTTACATGCATTTGAATGGGAAACTCGCCTGAAACAAAGTATAGGTTTTCATTATGTGAATAATTTTAAAATCTTAGCTCAAACGGCTGCAAAACCTGTTTGCCCAGCACGGGGATATTGAGTTCTATAAGATAAAGCCATAAACATGTTTGTCTGAGTCTTCTATCAAAAGTTACAGCGATTTATATGAAGTTGTACAAAAACGCTTTATTTCGCCAAGACAGTGTGTTTCTCACTGTTACATGCATTTGAATGGGAAACTCGCCTGAGACAAAGTATAGGTTTTCATTATGTGAATAATTTTAAAATCTTAGCTCAAACGGCTGCAAAACCTGTTTGCCCAGCACGGGGATATTGAGTTCTATAAGATAAAGCCATAAACATGTTTGTCTGAGTCTTCTATCAAAAGTTACAGCGATTTATATGAAGTTGTACAAAAACGCTTTATTTCGCCAAGACAGTGTGTTTCTCACTGTTACATGCATTTGAATGGGAAACTCGCCTGAGACAAAGTATAGGTTTTCATTATGTGAATAATTTTAAAATCTTAGCTCAAACGGCTGCAAAACCTGTTTGCCCAGCACGGGGATATTGAGTTCTATAAGATAAAGCCATAAACATGTTTGTCTGAGTCTTCTATCAAAAGTTACAGCGATTTATATGAAGTGGTTGAAAAACGCTTTATTTCGCCAAGACAGTGTATTTCTCACTGTTACATGCATTTGAATGGGAAACTCGCCTGAAACAAAGTATAGGTTTTCATTATGTGAATAATTTTAAAATCTTAGCTCAAACGGCTGCAAAACCTGTTTGCCCAGCACGGGGATATTGAGTTCTATAAGATAAAGCCATAAACATGTTTGTCTGAGTCTTCTATCAAAAGTTACAGCGATTTATATGAAGTTGTACAAAAACGCTTTATTTCGCCAAGACAGTGTGTTTCTCACTGTTACATGCATTTGAATGGGAAACTCGCCTGAGACAAAGTATAGGTTTTCATTATGTGAATAATTTTAAAATCTTAGCTCAAACGGCTGCAAAACCTGTTTGCCCAGCACGGGGATATTGAGTTCTATAAGATAAAGCCATAAACATGTTTGTCTGAGTCTTCTATCAAAAGTTACAGCGATTTATATGAAGTTGTACAAAAACGCTTTATTTCGCCAAGACAGTGTGTTTCTCACTGTTACATGCATTTGAATGGGAAACTCGCCTGAAACAAAGTATAGGTTTTCATTATGTGAATAATTTTAAAATCTTAGCTCAAACGGCTGCAAAACCTGTTTGCCCAGCACGGGGATATTGAGTTCTATAAGATAAAGCCATAAACATGTTTGTCTGAGTCTTCTATCAAAAGCTACAGCGATTTATATGAAGTTGTACAAAAACGCTTTATTTCGCCAAGACAGTGTGTTTCTCACTGTTACATGCATTTGAATGGGAAACTCACCCGAGACAAAGTATAGGTTTTCATTATGTGAATAATTTTAAAATCTTAGCTCAAACGGCTGCAAAACCTGTTTGCCCAGCACGGGGATATTGAGTTCTATAAGATAAAGCCATAAATATGTTTGTCTGAGTCTTCTATCAAAAGTTACAGCGATTTATATGAAGTGGTTGAAAAACGCTTTATTTCGCCAAGACAGTGTATTTCTCACTGTTACATGCATTTGAATGGGAAACTCGACCGAAACAAAGTATAGGTTTTCATTATGTGAATAATTTTAAAATCTTAGCTCAAACGGCTGCAAAACCTGTTTGCCCAGCACGGGGATATTGAGTTCTATAAGATAAAGCCATAAACATGTTTGTCTGAGTCTTCTATCAAAAGTTACAGCGATTTATATGAAGTTGTACAAAAACTCTTTATTTCGCCAAGACAGTGTGTTTCTCACTGTTACATGCATTTGAATGGGAAACTCACCCGAGACAAAGTATAGGTTTTCATTATGTGAATAATTTTAAAATCTTAGCTCAAACGGCTGCAAAACCTGTTTGCCCAGCACGGGGATATTGAGTTCTATAAGATAAAGCCATAAACATGTTTGTCTGAGTCTTCTATCAAAAGTTACAGCGATTTATATGAAGTGGTTGAAAAACGCTTTATTTCGCCAAGACAGTGTATTTCTCACTGTTACATGCATTTGAATGGGAAACTCGCCTGAAACAAAGTATAGGTTTTCATTATGTGAATAATTTTAAAATCTTAGCTCAAACGGCTGCAAAACCTGTTTGCCCAGCACGGGGATATTGAGTTCTATAAGATAAAGCCATAAACATGTTTGTCTGAGTCTTCTATCAAAAGTTACAGCCATTTATATGAAGTTGTACAAAAACGCTTTATTTCGCCAAGACAGTGTGTTTCTCACTGTTACATGCATTTGAATGGGAAACTCGCCTGAGACAAAGTATAGGTTTTCATTATGTGAATAATTTTAAAATCTTAGCTCAAACGGCTGCAAAACCTGTTTGCCCAGCACGGGGATATTGAGTTCTATAAGATAAAGCCATAAACATGTTTGTCTGAGTCTTCTATCAAAGGTTACAGCGATTTATATGAAGTGGTTGAAAAACGCTTTATTTCGCCAAGACAGTGTATTTCTCACTGTTACATGCATTTGAATGGGAAACTCGCCTGAAACAAAGTATAGGTTTTCATTATGTGAATAATTTTAAAATCTTAGCTCAAACGGCTGCAAAACCTGTTTGCCCAGCACGGGGATATTGAGTTCTATAAGATAAAGCCATAAACATGTTTGTCTGAGTCTTCTATCAAAAGTTACAGCGATTTATATGAAGTTGTACAAAAACGCTTTATTTCGCCAAGACAGTGTGTTTCTCACTGTTACATGCATTTGAATGGGAAACTCGCCTGAGACAAAGTATAGGTTTTCATTATGTGAATAATTTTAAAATCTTAGCTCAAACGGCTGCAAAACCTGTTTGCCCAGCACGGGGATATTGAGTTCTATAAGATAAAGCCATAAACATGTTTGTCTGAGTCTTCTATCAAAAGTTACAGCGATTTATATGAAGTTGTACAAAAACGCTTTATTTCGCCAAGACAGTGTGTTTCTCACTGTTACATGCATTTGAATGGGAAACTCACCCGAGACAAAGTATAGGTTTTCATTATGTGAATAATTTTAAAATCTTAGCTCAAACGGCTGCAAAACCTGTTTGCCCAGCACGGGGATATTGAGTTCTATAAGATAAAGCCATAAACATGTTTGTCTGAGTCTTCTATCAAAAGTTACAGCGATTTATATGAAGTTGTTCAAAAACGCTTTATTTCGCCAAGACAATGCGTTTCTCACTGTTACATGCATTTGAATGGGAAACTCGCCTGAAACAAAGTATAGGTTTTCATTATGTGAATAATTTTAAAATCTTAGCTCAAACGGCTGCAAAACCTGTTCTGTTTGCCCAGCACGGGGATATTGAGTTCTATAAGATAAAGCCATAAACATGTTTGTCTGAGTCTTCTATCAAAAGTTACAGCGATTTATATGAAGTGGTTGAAAAACGCTTTATTTCTTCAAGACAGTGTATTTCTCACTGTTACATGCATTTGAATGGGAAACTCGCCTGAAACAAAGTATAGGTTTTCATTATGTGAATAATTTTAAAATCTTAGCTCAAACGGCTGCAAAACCTGTTTGCCCAGCACGGGGATATTGAGTTCTATAAGATAAAGCCATAAACATGTTTGTCTGAGTCTTCTATCAAAAGTTACAGCGATTTATATGAAGTGGTTGAAAAACGCTTTATTTCGCCAAGACAGTGTATTTCTCACTGTTACATGCATTTGAATGGGAAACTCGCCTGAAACAAAGTATAGGTTTTCATTATGTGAATAATTTTAAAATCTTAGCTCAAACGGCTGCAAAACCTGTTTGCCCAGCACGGGGATATTGAGTTCTATAAGATAAAGCCATAAACATGTTTGTCTGAGTCTTCTATCAAAAGTTACAGCGATTTATATGAAGTGGTTGAAAAACGCTTTATTTCGCCAAGACAGTGTATTTCTCACTGTTACATGCATTTGAATGGGAAACTCGCCTGAAACAAAGTATAGGTTTTCATTATGTGAATAATTTTAAAATCTTAGCTCAAACGGCTGCAAAACCTGTTTGCCCAGCACGGGGATATTGAGTTCTATAAGATAAAGCCATAAACATGTTTGTCTGAGTCTTCTATCAAAAGTTACAGCGATTTATATGAAGTTGTACGAAAACGCTTTATTTCGCCAAGACAATGCGTTTCTCACTGTTACATGCATTTGAATGGGAAACTCGCCTGAAACAAAGTATAGGTTTTCATTATGTGAATAATTTTAAAATCTTAGCTCAAACGGCTGCAAAACCTGTTTGCCCAGCACGGGGATATTGAGTTCTATAAGATAAAGCCATAAATATGTTTGTCTGAGTCTTCTATCAAAAGTTACAGCGATTTATATGAAGTGGTTGAAAAACGCTTTATTTCGCCAAGACAGTGTATTTCTCACTGTTACATGCATTTGAATGGGAAACTCGCCTGAAACAAAGTATAGGTTTTCATTATGTGAATAATTTTAAAATCTTAGCTCAAACGGCTGCAAAACCTGTTTGCCCAGCACGGGGATATTGAGTTCTATAAGATAAAGCCATAAACATGTTTGTCTGAGTCTTCTATCAAAAGTTACAGCGATTTATATGAAGTTGTTCAAAAACGCTTTATTTCGCCAAGACAATGCGTTTCTCACTGTTACATGCATTTGAATGGGAAACTCGCCTGAAACAAAGTATAGGTTTTCATTATGTGAATAATTTTAAAATCTTAGCTCAAACGGCTGCAAAACCTGTTCTGTTTGCCCAGCACGGGGATATTGAGTTCTATAAGATAAAGCCATAAACATGTTTGTCTGAGTCTTCTATCAAAAGTTACAGCGATTTATATGAAGTTGTACAAAAACGCTTTATTTCGCCAAGACAGTGTGTTTCTCACTGTTACATGCATTTGAATGGGAAACTCGCCTGAAACAAAGTATAGGTTTTCATTATGTGAATAATTTTAAAATCTTAGCTCAAACGGCTGCAAAACCTGTTTGCCCAGCACGTGGATATTGAGTTCTATAAGATAAAGCCATAAACATGTTTGTCTGAGTCTTCTATCAAAAGTTACAGCGATTTATATGAAGTGGTTGAAAAACGCTTTATTTCGCCAAGACAGTGTATTTCTCACTGTTACATGCATTTGAATGGGAAACTCGCCTGAAACAAAGTATAGGTTTTCATTATGTGAATAATTTTAAAATCTTAGCTCAAACGGCTGCAAAACCTGTTTGCCCAGCACGGGGATATTGAGTTCTATAAGATAAAGCCATAAACATGTTTGTCTGAGTCTTCTATCAAAAGTTACAGCGATTTATATGAAGTGGTTGAAAAACGCTTTATTTCGCCAAGACAGTGTATTTCTCACTGTTACATGCATTTGAATGGGAAACTCGCCTGAAACAAAGTATAGGTTTTCATTATGTGAATAATTTTAAAATCTTAGCTCAAACGGCTGCAAAACCTGTTTGCCCAGCACGGGGATATTGAGTTCTATAAGATAAAGCCATAAACATGTTTGTCTGAGTCTTCTATCAAAAGTTACAGCGATTTATATGAAGTGGTTGAAAAACGCTTTATTTCGCCAAGACAGTGTATTTCTCACTGTTACATGCATTTGAATGGGAAACTCGCCTGAAACAAAGTATAGGTTTTCATTATGTGAATAATTTTAAAATCTTAGCTCAAACGGCTGCAAAACCTGTTTGCCCAGCACGGGGATATTGAGTTCTATAAGATAAAGCCATAAACATGTTTGTCTGAGTCTTCTATCAAAAGTTACAGCGATTTATATGAAGTTGTACGAAAACGCTTTATTTCGCCAAGACAATGCGTTTCTCACTGTTACATGCATTTGAATGGGAAACTCGCCTGAAACAAAGTATAGGTTTTCATTATGTGAATAATTTTAAAATCTTAGCTCAAACGGCTGCAAAACCTGTTTGCCCAGCACGGGGATATTGAGTTCTATAAGATAAAGCCATAAACATGTTTGTCTGAGTCTTCTATCAAAAGTTACAGCGATTTATATGAAGTTGTTCAAAAACGCTTTATTTCGCCAAGACAATGCGTTTCTCACTGTTACATGCATTTGAATGGGAAACTCGCCTGAAACAAAGTATAGGTTTTCATTATGTGAATAATTTTAAAATCTTAGCTCAAACGGCTGCAAAACCTGTTCTGTTTGCCCAGCACGGGGATATTGAGTTCTATAAGATAAAGCCATAAACATGTTTGTCTGAGTCTTCTATCAAAAGTTACAGCGATTTATATGAAGTTGTACAAAAACGCTTTATTTCGCCAAGACAGTGTGTTTCTCACTGTTACATGCATTTGAATGGGAAACTCGCCTGAAACAAAGTATAGGTTTTCATTATGTGAATAATTTTAAAATCTTAGCTCAAACGGCTGCAAAACCTGTTCTGTTTGCCCAGCACGGGGATATTGAGTTCTATAAGATAAAGCCATAAACATGTTTGTCTGAGTCTTCTATCAAAAGTTACAGCGATTTATATGAAGTGGTTGAAAAACGCTTTATTTCGCCAAGACAGTGTGTTTCTCACTGTTACATGCATTTGAATGGGAAACTCGCCTGAAACAAAGTATAGGTTTTCATTATGTGAATAATTTTAAAATCTTAGCTCAAACGGCTGCAAAACCTGTTTGCCCAGCACGGGGATATTGAGTTCTATAAGATAAAGCCATAAACATGTTTGTCTGAGTCTTCTATCAAAAGTTACAGCGATTTATATGAAGTTGTTCAAAAACGCTTTATTTCGCCAAGACAATGCGTTTCTCACTGTTACATGCATTTGAATGGGAAACTCGCCTGAAACAAAGTATAGGTTTTCATTATGTGAATAATTTTAAAATCTTAGCTCAAACGGCTGCAAAACCTGTTCTGTTTGCCCAGCACGGGGATATTGAGTTCTATAAGATAAAGCCATAAACATGTTTGTCTGAGTCTTCTATCAAAAGTTACAGCGATTTATATGAAGTTGTACAAAAACGCTTTATTTCGCCAAGACAGTGTGTTTCTCACTGTTACATGCATTTGAATGGGAAACTCGCCTGAAACAAAGTATAGGTTTTCATTATGTGAATAATTTTAAAATCTTAGCTCAAACGGCTGCAAAACCTGTTCTGTTTGCCCAGCACGGGGATATTGAGTTCTATAAGATAAAGCCATAAACATGTTTGTCTGAGTCTTCTATCAAAAGTTACAGCGATTTATATGAAGTGGTTGAAAAACGCTTTATTTCGCCAAGACAGTGTGTTTCTCACTGTTACATGCATTTGAATGGGAAACTCGCCTGAAACAAAGTATAGGTTTTCATTATGTGAATAATTTTAAAATCTTAGCTCAAACGGCTGCAAAACCTGTTTGCCCAGCACGGGGATATTGAGTTCTATAAGATAAAGCCATAAACATGTTTGTCTGAGTCTTCTATCAAAAGTTACAGCGATTTATATGAAGTTGTTCAAAAACGCTTTATTTCGCCAAGACAATGCGTTTCTCACTGTTACATGCATTTGAATGGGAAACTCGCCTGAAACAAAGTATAGGTTTTCATTATGTGAATAATTTTAAAATCTTAGCTCAAACGGCTGCAAAACCTGTTCTGTTTGCCCAGCACGGGGATATTGAGTTCTATAAGATAAAGCCATAAACATGTTTGTCTGAGTCTTCTATCAAAAGTTACAGCGATTTATATGAAGTTGTACAAAAACGCTTTATTTCGCCAAGACAGTGTGTTTCTCACTGTTACATGCATTTGAATGGGAAACTCGCCTGAAACAAAGTATAGGTTTTCATTATGTGAATAATTTTAAAATCTTAGCTCATACGGCTGCAAAACCTGTTTGCCCAGCACGGGGATATTGAGTTCTATAAGATAAAGCCATAAACATGTTTGTCTGAGTCTTCTATCAAAAGTTACAGCGATTTATATGAAGTTGTACAAAAACGCTTTATTTCGCCAAGACAGTGTGTTTCTCACTGTTACATGCATTTGAATGGGAAACTCGCCTGAAACAAAGTATAGGTTTTCATTATGTGAATAATTTTAAAATCTTAGCTCAAACGGCTGCAAAACCTGTTCTGTTTGCCCAGCACGGGGATATTGAGTTCTATAAGATAAAGCCATAAACATGTTTGTCTGAGTCTTCTATCAAAAGTTACAGCGATTTATATGAAGTTGTACAAAAACGCTTTATTTCGCCAAGACAGTGTGTTTCTCACTGTTACATGCATTTGAATGGGAAACTCGCCTGAAACAAAGTATAGGTTTTCATTATGTGAATAATTTTAAAATCTTAGCTCATACGGCTGCAAAACCTGTTTGCCCAGCACGGGGATATTGAGTTCTATAAGATAAAGCCATAAACATGTTTGTCTGAGTCTTCTATCAAAAGTTACAGCGATTTATATGAAGTTGTACAAAAACGCTTTATTTCGCCAAGACAGTGTGTTTCTCACTGTTACATGCATTTGAATGGGAAACTCGCCTGAAACAAAGTATAGGTTTTCATTATGTGAATAATTTTAAAATCTTAGCTCAAACGGCTGCAAAACCTGTTCTGTTTGCCCAGCACGGGGATATTGAGTTCTATAAGATAAAGCCATAAACATGTTTGTCTGAGTCTTCTATCAAAAGTTACAGCGATTTATATGAAGTTGTACAAAAACGCTTTATTTCGCCAAGACAGTGTGTTTCTCACTGTTACATGCATTTGAATGGGAAACTCGCCTGAAACAAAGTATAGGTTTTCATTATGTGAATAATTTTAAAATCTTAGCTCAAACGGCTGCAAAACCTGTTTGCCCAGCACGGGGATATTGAGTTCTATAAGATAAAGCCATAAACATGTTTGTCTGAGTCTTCTATCAAAAGTTACAGCGATTTATATGAAGTGGTTGAAAAACGCTTTATTTCGCCAAGACAGTGTATTTCTCACTGTTACATGCATTTGAATGGGAAACTCGCCTGAAACAAAGTATAGGTTTTCATTATGTGAATAATTTTAAAATCTTAGCTCAAACGGCTGCAAAACCTGTTCTGTTTGCCCAGCACGGGGATATTGAGTTCTATAAGATAAAGCCATAAACATGTTTGTCTGAGTCTTCTATCAAAAGTTACAGCGATTTATATGAAGTTGTACAAAAACGCTTTATTTCGCCAAGACAGTGTGTTTCTCACTGTTACATGCATTTGAATGGGAAACTCGCCTGAAACAAAGTATAGGTTTTCATTATGTGAATAATTTTAAAATCTTAGCTCATACGGCTGCAAAACCTGTTTGCCCAGCACGGGGATATTGAGTTCTATAAGATAAAGCCATAAACATGTTTGTCTGAGTCTTCTATCAAAAGTTACAGCGATTTATATGAAGTTGTACAAAAACGCTTTATTTCGCCAAGACAGTGTGTTTCTCACTGTTACATGCATTTGAATGGGAAACTCGCCTGAAACAAAGTATAGGTTTTCATTATGTGAATAATTTTAAAATCTTAGCTCAAACGGCTGCAAAACCTGTTCTGTTTGCCCAGCACGGGGATATTGAGTTCTATAAGATAAAGCCATAAACATGTTTGTCTGAGTCTTCTATCAAAAGTTACAGCGATTTATATGAAGTTGTACAAAAACGCTTTATTTCGCCAAGACAGTGTGTTTCTCACTGTTACATGCATTTGAATGGGAAACTCGCCTGAAACAAAGTATAGGTTTTCATTATGTGAATAATTTTAAAATCTTAGCTCAAACGGCTGCAAAACCTGTTTGCCCAGCACGGGGATATTGAGTTCTATAAGATAAAGCCATAAACATGTTTGTCTGAGTCTTCTATCAAAAGTTACAGCGATTTATATGAAGTGGTTGAAAAACGCTTTATTTCGCCAAGACAGTGTATTTCTCACTGTTACATGCATTTGAATGGGAAACTCGCCTGAAACAAAGTATAGGTTTTCATTATGTGAATAATTTTAAAATCTTAGCTCAAACGGCTGCAAAACCTGTTTGCCCAGCACGGGGATATTGAGTTCTATAAGATAAAGCCATAAACATGTTTGTCTGAGTCTTCTATCAAAAGTTACAGCGATTTATATGAAGTGGTTGAAAAACGCTTTATTTCGCCAAGACAGTGTATTTCTCACTGTTACATGCATTTGAATGGGAAACTCGCCTGAAACAAAGTATAGGTTTTCATTATGTGAATAATTTTAAAATCTTAGCTCAAACGGCTGCAAAACCTGTTTGCCCAGCACGGGGATATTGAGTTCTATAAGATAAAGCCATAAACATGTTTGTCTGAGTCTTCTATCAAAAGTTACAGCGATTTATATGAAGTTGTACGAAAACGCTTTATTTCGCCAAGACAATGCGTTTCTCACTGTTACATGCATTTGAATGGGAAACTCGCCTGAAACAAAGTATAGGTTTTCATTATGTGAATAATTTTAAAATCTTAGCTCAAACGGCTGCAAAACCTGTTTGCCCAGCACGGGGATATTGAGTTCTATAAGATAAAGCCATAAACATGTTTGTCTGAGTCTTCTATCAAAAGTTACAGCGATTTATATGAAGTGGTTGAAAAACGCTTTATTTCGCCAAGACAGTGTATTTCTCACTGTTA
Source organism: Aulonocara sp. 'chitande type north' Nkhata Bay (assembly GCF_057382095.1). Classification (NCBI taxonomy): domain Eukaryota; kingdom Metazoa; phylum Chordata; class Actinopteri; order Cichliformes; family Cichlidae; genus Aulonocara; species Aulonocara sp. 'chitande type north' Nkhata Bay. Next base: position 12,936,164 of record NC_141345.1, read on the forward strand.
CATGCATTTGAATGGGAAACTCGCCTGAAACAAAGTATAGGTTTTCATTATGTGAATAATTTTAAAATCTTAGCTCAAACGGCTGCAAAACCTGTTTGCCCAGCACGGGGATATTGAGTTCTATAAGATAAAGCCATAAACATGTTTGTCTGAGTCTTCTATCAAAAGTTACAGCGATTTATATGAAGTTGTACAAAAACGCTTTATTTCGCCAAGACAGTGTGTTTCTCACTGTTACATGCATTTGAATGGGAAACTCGCCTGAGACAAAGTATAGGTTTTCATTATGTGAATAATTTTAAAATCTTAGCTCAAACGGCTGCAAAACCTGTTTGCCCAGCACGGGGATATTGAGTTCTATAAGATAAAGCCATAAACATGTTTGTCTGAGTCTTCTATCAAAAGTTACAGCGATTTATATGAAGTGGTTGAAAAACGCTTTATTTCGCCAAGACAGTGTATTTCTCACTGTTACATGCATTTGAATGGGAAACTCGCCTGAAACAAAGTATAGGTTTTCATTATGTGAATAATTTTAAAATCTTAGCTCAAACGGCTGCAAAACCTGTTTGCCCAGCACGGGGATATTGAGTTCTATAAGATAAAGCCATAAACATGTTTGTCTGAGTCTTCTATCAAAAGTTACAGCGATTTATATGAAGTGGTTGAAAAACGCTTTATTTCGCCAAGACAGTGTATTTCTCACTGTTACATGCATTTGAATGGGAAACTCGCCTGAAACAAAGTATAGGTTTTCATTATGTGAATAATTTTAAAATCTTAGCTCAAACGGCTGCAAAACCTGTTCTGTTTGCCCAGCACGGGGATATTGAGTTCTATAAGATAAAGCCATAAACATGTTTGTCTGAGTCTTCTATCAAAAGTTACAGCGATTTATATGAAGTGGTTGAAAAACGCTTTATTTCGCCAAGACAGTGTATTTCTCACTGTTACATGCATTTGAATGGGAAACTCGCCTGAAACAAAGTATAGGTTTTCATTATGTGAATAATTTTAAAATCTTACCTCAAACGGCTGCAAAACCTGTTTGCCCAGCACGGGGATATTGAGTTCTATAAGATAAAGCCATAAACATGTTTGTCTGAGTCTTCTATCAAAAGTTACAGCGATTTATATGAAGTGGTTGAAAAACGCTTTATTTCGCCAAGACAGTGTGTTTCTCACTGTTACATGCATTTGAATGGGAAACTCACCCGAGACAAAGTATAGGTTTTCATTATGTGAATAATTTTAAAATCTTAGCTCAAACGGCTGCAAAACCTGTTTGCCCAGCACGGGGATATTGAGTTCTATAAGATAAAGCCATAAACATGTTTGTCTGAGTCTTCTATCAAAAGTTACAGCGATTTATATGAAGTTGTACAAAAACGCTTTATTTCGCCAAGACAGTGTGTTTCTCACTGTTACATGCATTTGAATGGGAAACTCGCCTGAGACAAAGTATAGGTTTTCATTATGTGAATAATTTTAAAATCTTAGCTCAAACGGCTGCAAAACCTGTTTGCCCAGCACGGGGATATTGAGTTCTATAAGATAAAGCCATAAACATGTTTGTCTGAGTCTTCTATCAAAAGTTACAGCGATTTATATGAAGTGGTTGAAAAACGCTTTATTTCGCCAAGACAGTGTATTTCTCACTGTTACATGCATTTGAATGGGAAACTCGCCTGAAACAAAGTATAGGTTTTCATTATGTGAATAATTTTAAAATCTTAGCTCAAACGGCTGCAAAACCTGTTTGCCCAGCACGGGGATATTGAGTTCTATAAGATAAAGCCATAAACATGTTTGTCTGAGTCTTCTATCAAAAGTTACAGCGATTTATATGAAGTTGTACAAAAACGCTTTATTTCGCCAAGACAGTGTGTTTCTCACTGTTACATGCATTTGAATGGGAAACTCGCCTGAGACAAAGTATAGGTTTTCATTATGTGAATAATTTTAAAATCTTAGCTCAAACGGCTGCAAAACCTGTTTGCCCAGCACGGGGATATTGAGTTCTATAAGATAAAGCCATAAACATGTTTGTCTGAGTCTTCTATCAAAAGTTACAGCGATTTATATGAAGTGGTTGAAAAACGCTTTATTTCGCCAAGACAGTGTATTTCTCACTGTTACATGCATTTGAATGGGAAACTCGCCTGAAACAAAGTATAGGTTTTCATTATGTGAATAATTTTAAAATCTTAGCTCAAACGGCTGCAAAACCTGTTTGCCCAGCACGGGGATATTGAGTTCTATAAGATAAAGCCATAAACATGTTTGTCTGAGTCTTCTATCAAAAGTTACAGCGATTTATATGAAGTGGTTGAAAAACGCTTTATTTCGCCAAGACAGTGTATTTCTCACTGTTACATGCATTTGAATGGGAAACTCGCCTGAAACAAAGTATAGGTTTTCATTATGTGAATAATTTTAAAATCTTAGCTCAAACGGCTGCAAAACCTGTTTGCCCAGCACGGGGATATTGAGTTCTATAAGATAAAGCCATAAACATGTTTGTCTGAGTCTTCTATCAAAAGTTACAGCGATTTATATGAAGTGGTTGAAAAACGCTTTATTTCGCCAAGACAGTGTATTTCTCACTGTTACATGCATTTGAATGGGAAACTCGCCTGAAACAAAGTATAGGTTTTCATTATGTGAATAATTTTAAAATCTTAGCTCAAACGGCTGCAAAACCTGTTTGCCCAGCACGGGGATATTGAGTTCTATAAGATAAAGCCATAAATATGTTTGTCTGAGTCTTCTATCAAAAGTTACAGCGATTTATATGAAGTTGTACGAAAACGCTTTATTTCGCCAAGACAATGCGTTTCTCACTGTTACATGCATTTGAATGGGAAACTCGCCTGAAACAAAGTATAGGTTTTCATTATGTGAATAATTTTAAAATCTTAGCTCAAACGGCTGCAAAACCTGTTTGCCCAGCACGGGGATATTGAGTTCTATAAGATAAAGCCATAAACATGTTTGTCTGAGTCTTCTATCAAAAGTTACAGCGATTTATATGAAGTGGTTGAAAAACGCTTTATTTCTTCAAGACAGTGTATTTCTCACTGTTACATGCATTTGAATGGGAAACTCGCCTGAAACAAAGTATAGGTTTTCATTATGTGAATAATTTTAAAATCTTAGCTCAAACGGCTGCAAAACCTGTTTGCCCAGCACGGGGATATTGAGTTCTATAAGATAAAGCCATAAACATGTTTGTCTGAGTCTTCTATCAAAAGTTACAGCGATTTATATGAAGTTGTTCAAAAACGCTTTATTTCGCCAAGACAATGCGTTTCTCACTGTTACATGCATTTGAATGGGAAACTCGCCTGAAACAAAGTATAGGTTTTCATTATGTGAATAATTTTAAAATCTTAGCTCAAACGGCTGCAAAACCTGTTCTGTTTGCCCAGCACGGGGATATTGAGTTCTATAAGATAAAGCCATAAACATGTTTGTCTGAGTCTTCTATCAAAAGTTACAGCGATTTATATGAAGTTGTACAAAAACTCTTTATTTCGCCAAGACAGTGTGTTTCTCACTGTTACATGCATTTGAATGGGAAACTCACCCGAGACAAAGTATAGGTTTTCATTATGTGAATAATTTTAAAATCTTAGCTCAAACGGCTGCAAATCCTGTTTTCCCAGCATGGGGACCTTGAGTTCTATAAGATAAAGCCATAAACATGTTTGTCTGAGTCTTCTATCAAAAGTTACAGCTATTTATATGAAGTTGTACAAAAACGCTTTATTTCGCCAAGACAGTGTGTTTCTCACTGTTACATGCATTTGAATGGGAAACTCGCCTGAAACAAAGTATAGGTTTTCATTATGTGAATAATTTTAAAATCTTAGCTCAAACGGCTGCAAAACCTGTTCTGTTTGCCCAGCACGGGGATATTGAGTTCTATAAGATAAAGCCATAAACATGTTTGTCTGAGTCTTCTATCAAAAGTTACAGCGATTTATATGAAGTTGTACAAAAACGCTTTATTTCGCCAAGACAGTGTGTTTCTCACTGTTACATGCATTTGAATGGGAAACTCGCCTGAGACAAAGTATAGGTTTTCATTATGTGAATAATTTTAAAATCTTAGCTCAAACGGCTGCAAAACCTGTTTGCCCAGCACGGGGATATTGAGTTCTATAAGATAAAGCCATAAACATGTTTGTCTGAGTCTTCTATCAAAAGTTACAGCGATTTATATGAAGTGGTTGAAAAACGCTTTATTTCGCCAAGACAGTGTATTTCTCACTGTTACATGCATTTGAATGGGAAACTCGCCTGAAACAAAGTATAGGTTTTCATTATGTGAATAATTTTAAAATCTTAGCTCAAACGGCTGCAAAACCTGTTTGCCCAGCACGGGGATATTGAGTTCTATAAGATAAAGCCATAAATATGTTTGTCTGAGTCTTCTATCAAAAGTTACAGCGATTTATATGAAGTGGTTGAAAAACGCTTTATTTCGCCAAGACAGTGTATTTCTCACTGTTACATGCATTTGAATGGGAAACTCGCCTGAAACAAAGTATAGGTTTTCATTATGTGAATAATTTTAAAATCTTAGCTCAAACGGCTGCAAAACCTGTTCTGTTTGCCCAGCACGGGGATATTGAGTTCTATAAGATAAAGCCATAAACATGTTTGTCTGAGTCTTCTATCAAAAGTTACAGCGATTTATATGAAGTTGTACAAAAACGCTTTATTTCGCCAAGACAGTGTGTTTCTCACTGTTACATGCATTTGAATGGGAAACTCGCCTGAAACAAAGTATAGGTTTTCATTATGTGAATAATTTTAAAATCTTAGCTCAAACGGCTGCAAAACCTGTTCTGTTTGCCCAGCACGGGGATATTGAGTTCTATAAGATAAAGCCATAAACATGTTTGTCTGAGTCTTCTATCAAAAGTTACAGCGATTTATATGAAGTGGTTGAAAAACGCTTTATTTCGCCAAGACAGTGTGTTTCTCACTGTTACATGCATTTGAATGGGAAACTCACCCGAGACAAAGTATAGGTTTTCATTATGTGAATAATTTTAAAATCTTAGCTCAAACGGCTGCAAAACCTGTTTGCCCAGCACGGGGATATTGAGTTCTATAAGATAAAGCCATAAACATGTTTGTCTGAGTCTTCTATCAAAAGTTACAGCTATTTATATGAAGTTGTACAAAAACGCTTTATTTCGCCAAGACAGTGTGTTTCTCACTGTTACATGCATTTGAATGGGAAACTCGCCTGAAACAAAGTATAGGTTTTCATTATGTGAATAATTTTAAAATCTTAGCTCAAACGGCTGCAAAACCTGTTCTGTTTGCCCAGCACGGGGATATTGAGTTCTATAAGATAAAGCCATAAACATGTTTGTCTGAGTCTTCTATCAAAAGTTACAGCGATTTATATGAAGTGGTTGAAAAACGCTTTATTTCTTCAAGACAGTGTATTTCTCACTGTTACATGCATTTGAATGGGAAACTCGCCTGAAACAAAGTATAGGTTTTCATTATGTGAATAATTTTAAAATCTTAGCTCAAACGGCTGCAAAACCTGTTTGCCCAGCACGGGGATATTGAGTTCTATAAGATAAAGCCATAAACATGTTTGTCTGAGTCTTCTATCAAAAGTTACAGCGATTTATATGAAGTGGTTGAAAAACGCTTTATTTCGCCAAGACAGTGTATTTCTCACTGTTACATGCATTTGAATGGGAAACTCGACCGAAACAAAGTATAGGTTTTCATTATGTGAATAATTTTAAAATCTTAGCTCAAACGGCTGCAAAACCTGTTTGCCCAGCACGGGGATATTGAGTTCTATAAGATAAAGCCATAAACATGTTTGTCTGAGTCTTCTATCAAAAGTTACAGCGATTTATATGAAGTTGTACAAAAACTCTTTATTTCGCCAAGACAGTGTGTTTCTCACTGTTACATGCATTTGAATGGGAAACTCACCCGAGACAAAGTATAGGTTTTCATTATGTGAATAATTTTAAAATCTTAGCTCAAACGGCTGCAAAACCTGTTCTGTTTGCCCAGCACGGGGATATTGAGTTCTATAAGATAAAGCCATAAACATGTTTGTCTGAGTCTTCTATCAAAAGTTACAGCGATTTATATGAAGTTGTACAAAAACGCTTTATTTCGCCAAGACAGTGTGTTTCTCACTGTTACATGCATTTGAATGGGAAACTCGCCTGAGACAAAGTATAGGTTTTCATTATGTGAATAATTTTAAAATCTTAGCTCAAACGGCTGCAAAACCTGTTTGCCCAGCACGGGGATATTGAGTTCTATAAGATAAAGCCATAAACATGTTTGTCTGAGTCTTCTATCAAAAGTTACAGCGATTTATATGAAGTGGTTGAAAAACGCTTTATTTCGCCAAGACAGTGTATTTCTCACTGTTACATGCATTTGAATGGGAAACTCGCCTGAAACAAAGTATAGGTTTTCATTATGTGAATAATTTTAAAATCTTAGCTCAAACGGCTGCAAAACCTGTTTGCCCAGCACGGGGATATTGAGTTCTATAAGATAAAGCCATAAACATGTTTGTCTGAGTCTTCTATCAAAAGTTACAGCGATTTATATGAAGTGGTTGAAAAACGCTTTATTTCGCCAAGACAGTGTGTTTCTCACTGTTACATGCATTTGAATGGGAAACTCACCCGAGACAAAGTATAGGTTTTCATTATGTGAATAATTTTAAAATCTTAGCTCAAACGGCTGCAAAACCTGTTTGCCCAGCACGGGGATATTGAGTTCTATAAGATAAAGCCATAAACATGTTTGTCTGAGTCTTCTATCAAAAGTTACAGCGATTTATATGAAGTGGTTGAAAAACGCTTTATTTCGCCAAGACAGTGTATTTCTCACTGTTACATGCATTTGAATGGGAAACTCGACCGAAACAAAGTATAGGTTTTCATTATGTGAATAATTTTAAAATCTTAGCTCAAACGGCTGCAAAACCTGTTTGCCCAGCACGGGGATATTGAGTTCTATAAGATAAAGCCATAAACATGTTTGTCTGAGTCTTCTATCAAAAGTTACAGCGATTTATATGAAGTTGTACAAAAACTCTTTATTTCGCCAAGACAGTGTGTTTCTCACTGTTACATGCATTTGAATGGGAAACTCACCCGAGACAAAGTATAGGTTTTCATTATGTGAATAATTTTAAAATCTTAGCTCAAACGGCTGCAAAACCTGTTCTGTTTGCCCAGCACGGGGATATTGAGTTCTATAAGATAAAGCCATAAACATGTTTGTCTGAGTCTTCTATCAAAAGTTACAGCGATTTATATGAAGTTGTACAAAAACGCTTTATTTCGCCAAGACAGTGTGTTTCTCACTGTTACATGCATTTGAATGGGAAACTCGCCTGAGACAAAGTATAGGTTTTCATTATGTGAATAATTTTAAAATCTTAGCTCAAACGGCTGCAAAACCTGTTTGCCCAGCACGGGGATATTGAGTTCTATAAGATAAAGCCATAAACATGTTTGTCTGAGTCTTCTATCAAAAGTTACAGCGATTTATATGAAGTTGTACAAAAACGCTTTATTTCGCCAAGACAGTGTGTTTCTCACTGTTACATGCATTTGAATGGGAAACTCGCCTGAAACAAAGTATAGGTTTTCATTATGTGAATAATTTTAAAATCTTAGCTCAAACGGCTGCAAAACCTGTTTGCCCAGCACGGGGATATTGAGTTCTATAAGATAAAGCCATAAACATGTTTGTCTGAGTCTTCTATCAAAAGTTACAGCGATTTATATGAAGTTGTACAAAAACGCTTTATTTCGCCAAGACAGTGTGTTTCTCACTGTTACATGCATTTGAATGGGAAACTCACCCGAGACAAAGTATAGGTTTTCATTATGTGAATAATTTTAAAATCTTAGCTCAAACGGCTGCAAAACCTGTTTGCCCAGCACGGGGATATTGAGTTCTATAAGATAAAGCCATAAATATGTTTGTCTGAGTCTTCTATCAAAAGTTACAGCGATTTATATGAAGTGGTTGAAAAACGCTTTATTTCGCCAAGACAGTGTATTTCTCACTGTTACATGCATTTGAATGGGAAACTCGACCGAAACAAAGTATAGGTTTTCATTATGTGAATAATTTTAAAATCTTAGCTCAAACGGCTGCAAAACCTGTTTGCCCAGCACGGGGATATTGAGTTCTATAAGATAAAGCCATAAACATGTTTGTCTGAGTCTTCTATCAAAAGTTACAGCGATTTATATGAAGTTGTACAAAAACTCTTTATTTCGCCAAGACAGTGTGTTTCTCACTGTTACATGCATTTGAATGGGAAACTCACCCGAGACAAAGTATAGGTTTTCATTATGTGAATAATTTTAAAATCTTAGCTCAAACGGCTGCAAAACCTGTTTGCCCAGCACGGGGATATTGAGTTCTATAAGATAAAGCCATAAACATGTTTGTCTGAGTCTTCTATCAAAAGTTACAGCGATTTATATGAAGTGGTTGAAAAACGCTTTATTTCGCCAAGACAGTGTATTTCTCACTGTTACATGCATTTGAATGGGAAACTCGCCTGAAACAAAGTATAGGTTTTCATTATGTGAATAATTTTAAAATCTTAGCTCAAACGGCTGCAAAACCTGTTTGCCCAGCACGGGGATATTGAGTTCTATAAGATAAAGCCATAAACATGTTTGTCTGAGTCTTCTATCAAAAGTTACAGCGATTTATATGAAGTTGTACAAAAACGCTTTATTTCGCCAAGACAGTGTGTTTCTCACTGTTACATGCATTTGAATGGGAAACTCGCCTGAGACAAAGTATAGGTTTTCATTATGTGAATAATTTTAAAATCTTAGCTCAAACGGCTGCAAAACCTGTTTGCCCAGCACGGGGATATTGAGTTCTATAAGATAAAGCCATAAACATGTTTGTCTGAGTCTTCTATCAAAAGTTACAGCGATTTATATGAAGTGGTTGAAAAACGCTTTATTTCGCCAAGACAGTGTATTTCTCACTGTTACATGCATTTGAATGGGAAACTCGCCTGAAACAAAGTATAGGTTTTCATTATGTGAATAATTTTAAAATCTTAGCTCAAACGGCTGCAAAACCTGTTTGCCCAGCACGGGGATATTGAGTTCTATAAGATAAAGCCATAAACATGTTTGTCTGAGTCTTCTATCAAAAGTTACAGCGATTTATATGAAGTTGTACAAAAACGCTTTATTTCGCCAAGACAGTGTGTTTCTCACTGTTACATGCATTTGAATGGGAAACTCGCCTGAGACAAAGTATAGGTTTTCATTATGTGAATAATTTTAAAATCTTAGCTCAAACGGCTGCAAAACCTGTTTGCCCAGCACGGGGATATTGAGTTCTATAAGATAAAGCCATAAACATGTTTGTCTGAGTCTTCTATCAAAAGTTACAGCGATTTATATGAAGTGGTTGAAAAACGCTTTATTTCGCCAAGACAGTGTATTTCTCACTGTTACATGCATTTGAATGGGAAACTCGCCTGAAACAAAGTATAGGTTTTCATTATGTGAATAATTTTAAAATCTTAGCTCAAACGGCTGCAAAACCTGTTTGCCCAGCACGGGGATATTGAGTTCTATAAGATAAAGCCATAAACATGTTTGTCTGAGTCTTCTATCAAAAGTTACAGCGATTTATATGAAGTGGTTGAAAAACGCTTTATTTCGCCAAGACAGTGTATTTCTCACTGTTACATGCATTTGAATGGGAAACTCGCCTGAAACAAAGTATAGGTTTTCATTATGTGAATAATTTTAAAATCTTAGCTCAAACGGCTGCAAAACCTGTTTGCCCAGCACGGGGATATTGAGTTCTATAAGATAAAGCCATAAACATGTTTGTCTGAGTCTTCTATCAAAAGTTACAGCGATTTATATGAAGTGGTTGAAAAACGCTTTATTTCGCCAAGACAGTGTATTTCTCACTGTTACATGCATTTGAATGGGAAACTCGCCTGAAACAAAGTATAGGTTTTCATTATGTGAATAATTTTAAAATCTTAGCTCAAACGGCTGCAAAACCTGTTTGCCCAGCACGGGGATATTGAGTTCTATAAGATAAAGCCATAAATATGTTTGTCTGAGTCTTCTATCAAAAGTTACAGCGATTTATATGAAGTTGTACGAAAACGCTTTATTTCGCCAAGACAATGCGTTTCTCACTGTTACATGCATTTGAATGGGAAACTCGCCTGAAACAAAGTATAGGTTTTCATTATGTGAATAATTTTAAAATCTTAGCTCAAACGGCTGCAAAACCTGTTTGCCCAGCACGGGGATATTGAGTTCTATAAGATAAAGCCATAAACATGTTTGTCTGAGTCTTCTATCAAAAGTTACAGCGATTTATATGAAGTTGTACAAAAACGCTTTATTTCGCCAAGACAGTGTGTTTCTCACTGTTACATGCATTTGAATGGGAAACTCGCCTGAAACAAAGTATAGGTTTTCATTATGTGAATAATTTTAAAATCTTAGCTCAAACGGCTGCAAAACCTGTTCTGTTTGCCCAGCACGGGGATATTGAGTTCTATAAGATAAAGCCATAAACATGTTTGTCTGAGTCTTCTATCAAAAGTTACAGCGATTTATATGAAGTGGTTGAAAAACGCTTTATTTCGCCAAGACAGTGTGTTTCTCACTGTTACATGCATTTGAATGGGAAACTCACCCGAGACAAAGTATAGGTTTTCATTATGTGAATAATTTTAAAATCTTAGCTCAAACGGCTGCAAAACCTGTTTGCCCAGCACGGGGATATTGAGTTCTATAAGATAAAGCCATAAACATGTTTGTCTGAGTCTTCTATCAAAAGTTACAGCTATTTATATGAAGTTGTACAAAAACGCTTTATTTCGCCAAGACAGTGTGTTTCTCACTGTTACATGCATTTGAATGGGAAACTCGCCTGAAACAAAGTATAGGTTTTCATTATGTGAATAATTTTAAAATCTTAGCTCAAACGGCTGCAAAACCTGTTCTGTTTGCCCAGCACGGGGATATTGAGTTCTATAAGATAAAGCCATAAACATGTTTGTCTGAGTCTTCTATCAAAAGTTACAGCGATTTATATGAAGTGGTTGAAAAACGCTTTATTTCTTCAAGACAGTGTATTTCTCACTGTTACATGCATTTGAATGGGAAACTCGCCTGAAACAAAGTATAGGTTTTCATTATGTGAATAATTTTAAAATCTTAGCTCAAACGGCTGCAAAACCTGTTTGCCCAGCACGGGGATATTGAGTTCTATAAGATAAAGCCATAAACATGTTTGTCTGAGTCTTCTATCAAAAGTTACAGCGATTTATATGAAGTGGTTGAAAAACGCTTTATTTCGCCAAGACAGTGTATTTCTCACTGTTACATGCATTTGAATGGGAAACTCGACCGAAACAAAGTATAGGTTTTCATTATGTGAATAATTTTAAAATCTTAGCTCAAACGGCTGCAAAACCTGTTTGCCCAGCACGGGGATATTGAGTTCTATAAGATAAAGCCATAAACATGTTTGTCTGAGTCTTCTATCAAAAGTTACAGCGATTTATATGAAGTTGTACAAAAACTCTTTATTTCGCCAAGACAGTGTGTTTCTCACTGTTACATGCATTTGAATGGGAAACTCACCCGAGACAAAGTATAGGTTTTCATTATGTGAATAATTTTAAAATCTTAGCTCAAACGGCTGCAAAACCTGTTCTGTTTGCCCAGCACGGGGATATTGAGTTCTATAAGATAAAGCCATAAACATGTTTGTCTGAGTCTTCTATCAAAAGTTACAGCGATTTATATGAAGTTGTACAAAAACGCTTTATTTCGCCAAGACAGTGTGTTTCTCACTGTTACATGCATTTGAATGGGAAACTCGCCTGAGACAAAGTATAGGTTTTCATTATGTGAATAATTTTAAAATCTTAGCTCAAACGGCTGCAAAACCTGTTTGCCCAGCACGGGGATATTGAGTTCTATAAGATAAAGCCATAAACATGTTTGTCTGAGTCTTCTATCAAAAGTTACAGCGATTTATATGAAGTGGTTGAAAAACGCTTTATTTCGCCAAGACAGTGTATTTCTCACTGTTACATGCATTTGAATGGGAAACTCGCCTGAAACAAAGTATAGGTTTTCATTATGTGAATAATTTTAAAATCTTAGCTCAAACGGCTGCAAAACCTGTTTGCCCAGCACGGGGATATTGAGTTCTATAAGATAAAGCCATAAACATGTTTGTCTGAGTCTTCTATCAAAAGTTACAGCGATTTATATGAAGTGGTTGAAAAACGCTTTATTTCGCCAAGACAGTGTGTTTCTCACTGTTACATGCATTTGAATGGGAAACTCACCCGAGACAAAGTATAGGTTTTCATTATGTGAATAATTTTAAAATCTTAGCTCAAACGGCTGCAAAACCTGTTTGCCCAGCACGGGGATATTGAGTTCTATAAGATAAAGCCATAAACATGTTTGTCTGAGTCTTCTATCAAAAGTTACAGCTATTTATATGAAGTTGTACAAAAACGCTTTATTTCGCCAAGACAGTGTGTTTCTCACTGTTACATGCATTTGAATGGGAAACTCGCCTGAAACAAAGTATAGGTTTTCATTATGTGAATAATTTTAAAATCTTAGCTCAAACGGCTGCAAAACCTGTTCTGTTTGCCCAGCACGGGGATATTGAGTTCTATAAGATAAAGCCATAAACATGTTTGTCTGAGTCTTCTATCAAAAGTTACAGCGATTTATATGAAGTGGTTGAAAAACGCTTTATTTCTTCAAGACAGTGTATTTCTCACTGTTACATGCATTTGAATGGGAAACTCGCCTGAAACAAAGTATAGGTTTTCATTATGTGAATAATTTTAAAATCTTAGCTCAAACGGCTGCAAAACCTGTTTGCCCAGCACGGGGATATTGAGTTCTATAAGATAAAGCCATAAACATGTTTGTCTGAGTCTTCTATCAAAAGTTACAGCGATTTATATGAAGTGGTTGAAAAACGCTTTATTTCGCCAAGACAGTGTATTTCTCACTGTTACATGCATTTGAATGGGAAACTCGACCGAAACAAAGTATAGGTTTTCATTATGTGAATAATTTTAAAATCTTAGCTCAAACGGCTGCAAAACCTGTTTGCCCAGCACGGGGATATTGAGTTCTATAAGATAAAGCCATAAACATGTTTGTCTGAGTCTTCTATCAAAAGTTACAGCGATTTATATGAAGTTGTACAAAAACTCTTTATTTCGCCAAGACAGTGTGTTTCTCACTGTTACATGCATTTGAATGGGAAACTCACCCGAGACAAAGTATAGGTTTTCATTATGTGAATAATTTTAAAATCTTAGCTCAAACGGCTGCAAAACCTGTTCTGTTTGCCCAGCACGGGGATATTGAGTTCTATAAGATAAAGCCATAAACATGTTTGTCTGAGTCTTCTATCAAAAGTTACAGCGATTTATATGAAGTTGTACAAAAACGCTTTATTTCGCCAAGACAGTGTGTTTCTCACTGTTACATGCATTTGAATGGGAAACTCGCCTGAGACAAAGTATAGGTTTTCATTATGTGAATAATTTTAAAATCTTAGCTCAAACGGCTGCAAAACCTGTTTGCCCAGCACGGGGATATTGAGTTCTATAAGATAAAGCCATAAACATGTTTGTCTGAGTCTTCTATCAAAAGTTACAGCGATTTATATGAAGTTGTACAAAAACGCTTTATTTCGCCAAGACAGTGTGTTTCTCACTGTTACATGCATTTGAATGGGAAACTCGCCTGAAACAAAGTATAGGTTTTCATTATGTGAATAATTTTAAAATCTTAGCTCAAACGGCTGCAAAACCTGTTTGCCCAGCACGGGGATATTGAGTTCTATAAGATAAAGCCATAAACATGTTTGTCTGAGTCTTCTATCAAAAGTTACAGCGATTTATATGAAGTTGTACAAAAACGCTTTATTTCGCCAAGACAGTGTGTTTCTCACTGTTACATGCATTTGAATGGGAAACTCACCCGAGACAAAGTATAGGTTTTCATTATGTGAATAATTTTAAAATCTTAGCTCAAACGGCTGCAAAACCTGTTTGCCCAGCACGGGGATATTGAGTTCTATAAGATAAAGCCATAAATATGTTTGTCTGAGTCTTCTATCAAAAGTTACAGCGATTTATATGAAGTGGTTGAAAAACGCTTTATTTCGCCAAGACAGTGTATTTCTCACTGTTACATGCATTTGAATGGGAAACTCGACCGAAACAAAGTATAGGTTTTCATTATGTGAATAATTTTAAAATCTTAGCTCAAACGGCTGCAAAACCTGTTTGCCCAGCACGGGGATATTGAGTTCTATAAGATAAAGCCATAAACATGTTTGTCTGAGTCTTCTATCAAAAGTTACAGCGATTTATATGAAGTTGTACAAAAACTCTTTATTTCGCCAAGACAGTGTGTTTCTCACTGTTACATGCATTTGAATGGGAAACTCACCCGAGACAAAGTATAGGTTTTCATTATGTGAATAATTTTAAAATCTTAGCTCAAACGGCTGCAAAACCTGTTTGCCCAGCACGGGGATATTGAGTTCTATAAGATAAAGCCATAAACATGTTTGTCTGAGTCTTCTATCAAAAGTTACAGCGATTTATATGAAGTGGTTGAAAAACGCTTTATTTCGCCAAGACAGTGTATTTCTCACTGTTACATGCATTTGAATGGGAAACTCGCCTGAAACAAAGTATAGGTTTTCATTATGTGAATAATTTTAAAATCTTAGCTCAAACGGCTGCAAAACCTGTTTGCCCAGCACGGGGATATTGAGTTCTATAAGATAAAGCCATAAACATGTTTGTCTGAGTCTTCTATCAAAAGTTACAGCGATTTATATGAAGTTGTACAAAAACGCTTTATTTCGCCAAGACAGTGTGTTTCTCACTGTTACATGCATTTGAATGGGAAACTCGCCTGAGACAAAGTATAGGTTTTCATTATGTGAATAATTTTAAAATCTTAGCTCAAACGGCTGCAAAACCTGTTTGCCCAGCACGGGGATATTGAGTTCTATAAGATAAAGCCATAAACATGTTTGTCTGAGTCTTCTATCAAAAGTTACAGCGATTTATATGAAGTGGTTGAAAAACGCTTTATTTCGCCAAGACAGTGTATTTCTCACTGTTACATGCATTTGAATGGGAAACTCGCCTGAAACAAAGTATAGGTTTTCATTATGTGAATAATTTTAAAATCTTAGCTCAAACGGCTGCAAAACCTGTTTGCCCAGCACGGGGATATTGAGTTCTATAAGATAAAGCCATAAACATGTTTGTCTGAGTCTTCTATCAAAAGTTACAGCGATTTATATGAAGTTGTACAAAAACGCTTTATTTCGCCAAGACAGTGTGTTTCTCACTGTTACATGCATTTGAATGGGAAACTCGCCTGAGACAAAGTATAGGTTTTCATTATGTGAATAATTTTAAAATCTTAGCTCAAACGGCTGCAAAACCTGTTTGCCCAGCACGGGGATATTGAGTTCTATAAGATAAAGCCATAAACATGTTTGTCTGAGTCTTCTATCAAAAGTTACAGCGATTTATATGAAGTGGTTGAAAAACGCTTTATTTCGCCAAGACAGTGTATTTCTCACTGTTACATGCATTTGAATGGGAAACTCGCCTGAAACAAAGTATAGGTTTTCATTATGTGAATAATTTTAAAATCTTAGCTCAAACGGCTGCAAAACCTGTTTGCCCAGCACGGGGATATTGAGTTCTATAAGATAAAGCCATAAACATGTTTGTCTGAGTCTTCTATCAAAAGTTACAGCGATTTATATGAAGTGGTTGAAAAACGCTTTATTTCGCCAAGACAGTGTATTTCTCACTGTTACATGCATTTGAATGGGAAACTCGCCTGAAACAAAGTATAGGTTTTCATTATGTGAATAATTTTAAAATCTTAGCTCAAACGGCTGCAAAACCTGTTTGCCCAGCACGGGGATATTGAGTTCTATAAGATAAAGCCATAAACATGTTTGTCTGAGTCTTCTATCAAAAGTTACAGCGATTTATATGAAGTGGTTGAAAAACGCTTTATTTCGCCAAGACAGTGTATTTCTCACTGTTACATGCATTTGAATGGGAAACTCGCCTGAAACAAAGTATAGGTTTTCATTATGTGAATAATTTTAAAATCTTAGCTCAAACGGCTGCAAAACCTGTTTGCCCAGCACGGGGATATTGAGTTCTATAAGATAAAGCCATAAATATGTTTGTCTGAGTCTTCTATCAAAAGTTACAGCGATTTATATGAAGTTGTACGAAAACGCTTTATTTCGCCAAGACAATGCGTTTCTCACTGTTACATGCATTTGAATGGGAAACTCGCCTGAAACAAAGTATAGGTTTTCATTATGTGAATAATTTTAAAATCTTAGCTCAAACGGCTGCAAAACCTGTTTGCCCAGCACGGGGATATTGAGTTCTATAAGATAAAGCCATAAACATGTTTGTCTGAGTCTTCTATCAAAAGTTACAGCGATTTATATGAAGTGGTTGAAAAACGCTTTATTTCTTCAAGACAGTGTATTTCTCACTGTTACATGCATTTGAATGGGAAACTCGCCTGAAACAAAGTATAGGTTTTCATTATGTGAATAATTTTAAAATCTTAGCTCAAACGGCTGCAAAACCTGTTTGCCCAGCACGGGGATATTGAGTTCTATAAGATAAAGCCATAAACATGTTTGTCTGAGTCTTCTATCAAAAGTTACAGCGATTTATATGAAGTTGTTCAAAAACGCTTTATTTCGCCAAGACAATGCGTTTCTCACTGTTACATGCATTTGAATGGGAAACTCGCCTGAAACAAAGTATAGGTTTTCATTATGTGAATAATTTTAAAATCTTAGCTCAAACGGCTGCAAAACCTGTTCTGTTTGCCCAGCACGGGGATATTGAGTTCTATAAGATAAAGCCATAAACATGTTTGTCTGAGTCTTCTATCAAAAGTTACAGCGATTTATATGAAGTTGTACAAAAACTCTTTATTTCGCCAAGACAGTGTGTTTCTCACTGTTACATGCATTTGAATGGGAAACTCACCCGAGACAAAGTATAGGTTTTCATTATGTGAATAATTTTAAAATCTTAGCTCAAACGGCTGCAAATCTTGTTTTCCCAGCATGGGGACCTTGAGTTCTATAAGATAAAGCCATAAACATGTTTGTCTGAGTCTTCTATCAAAAGTTACAGCTATTTATATGAAGTTGTACAAAAACGCTTTATTTCGCCAAGACAGTGTGTTTCTCACTGTTACATGCATTTGAATGGGAAACTCGCCTGAAACAAAGTATAGGTTTTCATTATGTGAATAATTTTAAAATCTTAGCTCAAACGGCTGCAAAACCTGTTCTGTTTGCCCAGCACGGGGATATTGAGTTCTATAAGATAAAGCCATAAACATGTTTGTCTGAGTCTTCTATCAAAAGTTACAGCGATTTATATGAAGTGGTTGAAAAACGCTTTATTTCGCCAAGACAGTGTATTTCTCACTGTTACATGCATTTGAATGGGAAACTCGCCTGAAACAAAGTATAGGTTTTCATTATGTGAATAATTTTAAAATCTTAGCTCAAACGGCTGCAAAACCTGTTTGCCCAGCACGGGGATATTGAGTTCTATAAGATAAAGCCATAAATATGTTTGTCTGAGTCTTCTATCAAAAGTTACAGCGATTTATATGAAGTGGTTGAAAAACGCTTTATTTCGCCAAGACAGTGTGTTTCTCACTGTTACATGCATTTGAATGGGAAACTCGCCTGAAACAAAGTATAGGTTTTCATTATGTGAATAATTTTAAAATCTTAGCTCAAACGGCTGCAAAACCTGTTCTGTTTGCCCAGCACGGGGATATTGAGTTCTATAAGATAAAGCCATAAACATGTTTGTCTGAGTCTTCTATCAAAAGTTACAGCGATTTATATGAAGTGGTTGAAAAACGCTTTATTTCGCCAAGACAGTGTATTTCTCACTGTTACATGCATTTGAATGGGAAACTCGCCTGAAACAAAGTATAGGTTTTCATTATGTGAATAATTTTAAAATCTTAGCTCAAACGGCTGCAAAACCTGTTTGCCCAGCACGGGGATATTGAGTTCTATAAGATAAAGCCATAAACATGTTTGTCTGAGTCTTCTATCAAAAGTTACAGCGATTTATATGAAGTGGTTGAAAAACGCTTTATTTCGCCAAGACAGTGTGTTTCTCACTGTTACATGCATTTGAATGGGAAACTCACCCGAGACAAAGTATAGGTTTTCATTATGTGAATAATTTTAAAATCTTAGCTCAAACGGCTGCAAAACCTGTTCTGTTTGCCCAGCACGGGGATATTGAGTTCTATAAGATAAAGCCATAAACATGTTTGTCTGAGTCTTCTATCAAAAGTTACAGCGATTTATATGAAGTGGTTGAAAAACGCTTTATTTCGCCAAGACAGTGTGTTTCTCACTGTTACATGCATTTGAATGGGAAACTCACCCGAGACAAAGTATAGGTTTTCATTATGTGAATAATTTTAAAATCTTAGCTCAAACGGCTGCAAAACCTGTTTGCCCAGCACGGGGATATTGAGTTCTATAAGATAAAGCCATAAACATGTTTGTCTGAGTCTTCTATCAAAAGTTACAGCTATTTATATGAAGTTGTACAAAAACGCTTTATTTCGCCAAGACAGTGTGTTTCTCACTGTTACATGCATTTGAATGGGAAACTCGCCTGAAACAAAGTATAGGTTTTCATTATGTGAATAATTTTAAAATCTTAGCTCAAACGGCTGCAAAACCTGTTCTGTTTGCCCAGCACGGGGATATTGAGTTCTATAAGATAAAGCCATAAACATGTTTGTCTGAGTCTTCTATCAAAAGTTACAGCGATTTATATGAAGTGGTTGAAAAACGCTTTATTTCTTCAAGACAGTGTATTTCTCACTGTTACATGCATTTGAATGGGAAACTCGCCTGAAACAAAGTATAGGTTTTCATTATGTGAATAATTTTAAAATCTTAGCTCAAACGGCTGCAAAACCTGTTTGCCCAGCACGGGGATATTGAGTTCTATAAGATAAAGCCATAAACATGTTTGTCTGAGTCTTCTATCAAAAGTTACAGCGATTTATATGAAGTGGTTGAAAAACGCTTTATTTCGCCAAGACAGTGTATTTCTCACTGTTACATGCATTTGAATGGGAAACTCGACCGAAACAAAGTATAGGTTTTCATTATGTGAATAATTTTAAAATCTTAGCTCAAACGGCTGCAAAACCTGTTTGCCCAGCACGGGGATATTGAGTTCTATAAGATAAAGCCATAAACATGTTTGTCTGAGTCTTCTATCAAAAGTTACAGCGATTTATATGAAGTTGTACAAAAACTCTTTATTTCGCCAAGACAGTGTGTTTCTCACTGTTACATGCATTTGAATGGGAAACTCACCCGAGACAAAGTATAGGTTTTCATTATGTGAATAATTTTAAAATCTTAGCTCAAACGGCTGCAAAACCTGTTCTGTTTGCCCAGCACGGGGATATTGAGTTCTATAAGATAAAGCCATAAACATGTTTGTCTGAGTCTTCTATCAAAAGTTACAGCGATTTATATGAAGTTGTACAAAAACGCTTTATTTCGCCAAGACAGTGTGTTTCTCACTGTTACATGCATTTGAATGGGAAACTCGCCTGAGACAAAGTATAGGTTTTCATTATGTGAATAATTTTAAAATCTTAGCTCAAACGGCTGCAAAACCTGTTTGCCCAGCACGGGGATATTGAGTTCTATAAGATAAAGCCATAAACATGTTTGTCTGAGTCTTCTATCAAAAGTTACAGCGATTTATATGAAGTGGTTGAAAAACGCTTTATTTCGCCAAGACAGTGTATTTCTCACTGTTACATGCATTTGAATGGGAAACTCGCCTGAAACAAAGTATAGGTTTTCATTATGTGAATAATTTTAAAATCTTAGCTCAAACGGCTGCAAAACCTGTTTGCCCAGCACGGGGATATTGAGTTCTATAAGATAAAGCCATAAACATGTTTGTCTGAGTCTTCTATCAAAAGTTACAGCGATTTATATGAAGTGGTTGAAAAACGCTTTATTTCGCCAAGACAGTGTATTTCTCACTGTTACATGCATTTGAATGGGAAACTCGCCTGAAACAAAGTATAGGTTTTCATTATGTGAATAATTTTAAAATCTTAGCTCAAACGGCTGCAAAACCTGTTTGCCCAGCACGGGGATATTGAGTTCTATAAGATAAAGCCATAAACATGTTTGTCTGAGTCTTCTATCAAAAGTTACAGCGATTTATATGAAGTTGTACAAAAACGCTTTATTTCGCCAAGACAGTGTGTTTCTCACTGTTACATGCATTTGAATGGGAAACTCACCCGAGACAAAGTATAGGTTTTCATTATGTGAATAATTTTAAAATCTTAGCTCAAACGGCTGCAAAACCTGTTTGCCCAGCACGGGGATATTGAGTTCTATAAGATAAAGCCATAAATATGTTTGTCTGAGTCTTCTATCAAAAGTTACAGCGATTTATATGAAGTGGTTGAAAAACGCTTTATTTCGCCAAGACAGTGTATTTCTCACTGTTACATGCATTTGAATGGGAAACTCGACCGAAACAAAGTATAGGTTTTCATTATGTGAATAATTTTAAAATCTTAGCTCAAACGGCTGCAAAACCTGTTTGCCCAGCACGGGGATATTGAGTTCTATAAGATAAAGCCATAAACATGTTTGTCTGAGTCTTCTATCAAAAGTTACAGCGATTTATATGAAGTTGTACAAAAACTCTTTATTTCGCCAAGACAGTGTGTTTCTCACTGTTACATGCATTTGAATGGGAAACTCACCCGAGACAAAGTATAGGTTTTCATTATGTGAATAATTTTAAAATCTTAGCTCAAACGGCTGCAAAACCTGTTTGCCCAGCACGGGGATATTGAGTTCTATAAGATAAAGCCATAAACATGTTTGTCTGAGTCTTCTATCAAAAGTTACAGCGATTTATATGAAGTGGTTGAAAAACGCTTTATTTCGCCAAGACAGTGTATTTCTCACTGTTACATGCATTTGAATGGGAAACTCGCCTGAAACAAAGTATAGGTTTTCATTATGTGAATAATTTTAAAATCTTAGCTCAAACGGCTGCAAAACCTGTTTGCCCAGCACGGGGATATTGAGTTCTATAAGATAAAGCCATAAACATGTTTGTCTGAGTCTTCTATCAAAAGTTACAGCGATTTATATGAAGTTGTACAAAAACGCTTTATTTCGCCAAGACAGTGTGTTTCTCACTGTTACATGCATTTGAATGGGAAACTCGCCTGAGACAAAGTATAGGTTTTCATTATGTGAATAATTTTAAAATCTTAGCTCAAACGGCTGCAAAACCTGTTTGCCCAGCACGGGGATATTGAGTTCTATAAGATAAAGCCATAAACATGTTTGTCTGAGTCTTCTATCAAAAGTTACAGCGATTTATATGAAGTGGTTGAAAAACGCTTTATTTCGCCAAGACAGTGTATTTCTCACTGTTACATGCATTTGAATGGGAAACTCGCCTGAAACAAAGTATAGGTTTTCATTATGTGAATAATTTTAAAATCTTAGCTCAAACGGCTGCAAAACCTGTTTGCCCAGCACGGGGATATTGAGTTCTATAAGATAAAGCCATAAACATGTTTGTCTGAGTCTTCTATCAAAAGTTACAGCGATTTATATGAAGTGGTTGAAAAACGCTTTATTTCGCCAAGACAGTGTATTTCTCACTGTTACATGCATTTGAATGGGAAACTCGCCTGAAACAAAGTATAGGTTTTCATTATGTGAATAATTTTAAAATCTTAGCTCAAACGGCTGCAAAACCTGTTTGCCCAGCACGGGGATATTGAGTTCTATAAGATAAAGCCATAAACATGTTTGTCTGAGTCTTCTATCAAAAGTTACAGCGATTTATATGAAGTGGTTGAAAAACGCTTTATTTCGCCAAGACAGTGTATTTCTCACTGTTACATGCATTTGAATGGGAAACTCGCCTGAAACAAAGTATAGGTTTTCATTATGTGAATAATTTTAAAATCTTAGCTCAAACGGCTGCAAAACCTGTTTGCCCAGCACGGGGATATTGAGTTCTATAAGATAAAGCCATAAATATGTTTGTCTGAGTCTTCTATCAAAAGTTACAGCGATTTATATGAAGTTGTACGAAAACGCTTTATTTCGCCAAGACAATGCGTTTCTCACTGTTACATGCATTTGAATGGGAAACTCGCCTGAAACAAAGTATAGGTTTTCATTATGTGAATAATTTTAAAATCTTAGCTCAAACGGCTGCAAAACCTGTTTGCCCAGCACGGGGATATTGAGTTCTATAAGATAAAGCCATAAACATGTTTGTCTGAGTCTTCTATCAAAAGTTACAGCGATTTATATGAAGTGGTTGAAAAACGCTTTATTTCTTCAAGACAGTGTATTTCTCACTGTTACATGCATTTGAATGGGAAACTCGCCTGAAACAAAGTATAGGTTTTCATTATGTGAATAATTTTAAAATCTTAGCTCAAACGGCTGCAAAACCTGTTTGCCCAGCACGGGGATATTGAGTTCTATAAGATAAAGCCATAAACATGTTTGTCTGAGTCTTCTATCAAAAGTTACAGCGATTTATATGAAGTTGTTCAAAAACGCTTTATTTCGCCAAGACAATGCGTTTCTCACTGTTACATGCATTTGAATGGGAAACTCGCCTGAAACAAAGTATAGGTTTTCATTATGTGAATAATTTTAAAATCTTAGCTCAAACGGCTGCAAAACCTGTTCTGTTTGCCCAGCACGGGGATATTGAGTTCTATAAGATAAAGCCATAAACATGTTTGTCTGAGTCTTCTATCAAAAGTTACAGCGATTTATATGAAGTTGTACAAAAACTCTTTATTTCGCCAAGACAGTGTGTTTCTCACTGTTACATGCATTTGAATGGGAAACTCACCCGAGACAAAGTATAGGTTTTCATTATGTGAATAATTTTAAAATCTTAGCTCAAACGGCTGCAAAACCTGTTCTGTTTGCCCAGCACGGGGATATTGAGTTCTATAAGATAAAGCCATAAACATGTTTGTCTGAGTCTTCTATCAAAAGTTACAGCGATTTATATGAAGTGGTTGAAAAACGCTTTATTTCGCCAAGACAGTGTATTTCTCACTGTTACATGCATTTGAATGGGAAACTCGCCTGAAACAAAGTATAGGTTTTCATTATGTGAATAATTTTAAAATCTTAGCTCAAACGGCTGCAAAACCTGTTTGCCCAGCACGGGGATATTGAGTTCTATAAGATAAAGCCATAAATATGTTTGTCTGAGTCTTCTATCAAAAGTTACAGCGATTTATATGAAGTGGTTGAAAAACGCTTTATTTCGCCAAGACAGTGTGTTTCTCACTGTTACATGCATTTGAATGGGAAACTCGCCTGAAACAAAGTATAGGTTTTCATTATGTGAATAATTTTAAAATCTTAGCTCAAACGGCTGCAAAACCTGTTCTGTTTGCCCAGCACGGGGATATTGAGTTCTATAAGATAAAGCCATAAACATGTTTGTCTGAGTCTTCTATCAAAAGTTACAGCGATTTATATGAAGTGGTTGAAAAACGCTTTATTTCGCCAAGACAGTGTATTTCTCACTGTTACATGCATTTGAATGGGAAACTCGCCTGAAACAAAGTATAGGTTTTCATTATGTGAATAATTTTAAAATCTTAGCTCAAACGGCTGCAAAACCTGTTTGCCCAGCACGGGGATATTGAGTTCTATAAGATAAAGCCATAAACATGTTTGTCTGAGTCTTCTATCAAAAGTTACAGCGATTTATATGAAGTGGTTGAAAAACGCTTTATTTCGCCAAGACAGTGTGTTTCTCACTGTTACATGCATTTGAATGGGAAACTCACCCGAGACAAAGTATAGGTTTTCATTATGTGAATAATTTTAAAATCTTAGCTCAAACGGCTGCAAAACCTGTTCTGTTTGCCCAGCACGGGGATATTGAGTTCTATAAGATAAAGCCATAAACATGTTTGTCTGAGTCTTCTATCAAAAGTTACAGCGATTTATATGAAGTGGTTGAAAAACGCTTTATTTCGCCAAGACAGTGTGTTTCTCACTGTTACATGCATTTGAATGGGAAACTCACCCGAGACAAAGTATAGGTTTTCATTATGTGAATAATTTTAAAATCTTAGCTCAAACGGCTGCAAAACCTGTTTGCCCAGCACGGGGATATTGAGTTCTATAAGATAAAGCCATAAACATGTTTGTCTGAGTCTTCTATCAAAAGTTACAGCTATTTATATGAAGTTGTACAAAAACGCTTTATTTCGCCAAGACAGTGTGTTTCTCACTGTTACATGCATTTGAATGGGAAACTCGCCTGAAACAAAGTATAGGTTTTCATTATGTGAATAATTTTAAAATCTTAGCTCAAACGGCTGCAAAACCTGTTCTGTTTGCCCAGCACGGGGATATTGAGTTCTATAAGATAAAGCCATAAACATGTTTGTCTGAGTCTTCTATCAAAAGTTACAGCGATTTATATGAAGTGGTTGAAAAACGCTTTATTTCTTCAAGACAGTGTATTTCTCACTGTTACATGCATTTGAATGGGAAACTCGCCTGAAACAAAGTATAGGTTTTCATTATGTGAATAATTTTAAAATCTTAGCTCAAACGGCTGCAAAACCTGTTTGCCCAGCACGGGGATATTGAGTTCTATAAGATAAAGCCATAAACATGTTTGTCTGAGTCTTCTATCAAAAGTTACAGCGATTTATATGAAGTGGTTGAAAAACGCTTTATTTCGCCAAGACAGTGTATTTCTCACTGTTACATGCATTTGAATGGGAAACTCGACCGAAACAAAGTATAGGTTTTCATTATGTGAATAATTTTAAAATCTTAGCTCAAACGGCTGCAAAACCTGTTTGCCCAGCACGGGGATATTGAGTTCTATAAGATAAAGCCATAAACATGTTTGTCTGAGTCTTCTATCAAAAGTTACAGCGATTTATATGAAGTTGTACAAAAACTCTTTATTTCGCCAAGACAGTGTGTTTCTCACTGTTACATGCATTTGAATGGGAAACTCACCCGAGACAAAGTATAGGTTTTCATTATGTGAATAATTTTAAAATCTTAGCTCAAACGGCTGCAAAACCTGTTCTGTTTGCCCAGCACGGGGATATTGAGTTCTATAAGATAAAGCCATAAACATGTTTGTCTGAGTCTTCTATCAAAAGTTACAGCGATTTATATGAAGTTGTACAAAAACGCTTTATTTCGCCAAGACAGTGTGTTTCTCACTGTTACATGCATTTGAATGGGAAACTCGCCTGAGACAAAGTATAGGTTTTCATTATGTGAATAATTTTAAAATCTTAGCTCAAACGGCTGCAAAACCTGTTTGCCCAGCACGGGGATATTGAGTTCTATAAGATAAAGCCATAAACATGTTTGTCTGAGTCTTCTATCAAAAGTTACAGCGATTTATATGAAGTGGTTGAAAAACGCTTTATTTCGCCAAGACAGTGTATTTCTCACTGTTACATGCATTTGAATGGGAAACTCGCCTGAAACAAAGTATAGGTTTTCATTATGTGAATAATTTTAAAATCTTAGCTCAAACGGCTGCAAAACCTGTTTGCCCAGCACGGGGATATTGAGTTCTATAAGATAAAGCCATAAACATGTTTGTCTGAGTCTTCTATCAAAAGTTACAGCGATTTATATGAAGTGGTTGAAAAACGCTTTATTTCGCCAAGACAGTGTATTTCTCACTGTTACATGCATTTGAATGGGAAACTCGCCTGAAACAAAGTATAGGTTTTCATTATGTGAATAATTTTAAAATCTTAGCTCAAACGGCTGCAAAACCTGTTTGCCCAGCACGGGGATATTGAGTTCTATAAGATAAAGCCATAAACATGTTTGTCTGAGTCTTCTATCAAAAGTTACAGCGATTTATATGAAGTTGTACAAAAACGCTTTATTTCGCCAAGACAGTGTGTTTCTCACTGTTACATGCATTTGAATGGGAAACTCGCCTGAGACAAAGTATAGGTTTTCATTATGTGAATAATTTTAAAATCTTAGCTCAAACGGCTGCAAAACCTGTTTGCCCAGCACGGGGATATTGAGTTCTATAAGATAAAGCCATAAACATGTTTGTCTGAGTCTTCTATCAAAAGTTACAGCGATTTATATGAAGTGGTTGAAAAACGCTTTATTTCGCCAAGACAGTGTATTTCTCACTGTTACATGCATTTGAATGGGAAACTCGCCTGAAACAAAGTATAGGTTTTCATTATGTGAATAATTTTAAAATCTTAGCTCAAACGGCTGCAAAACCTGTTTGCCCAGCACGGGGATATTGAGTTCTATAAGATAAAGCCATAAACATGTTTGTCTGAGTCTTCTATCAAAAGTTACAGCGATTTATATGAAGTTGTACAAAAACGCTTTATTTCGCCAAGACAGTGTGTTTCTCACTGTTACATGCATTTGAATGGGAAACTCGCCTGAGACAAAGTATAGGTTTTCATTATGTGAATAATTTTAAAATCTTAGCTCAAACGGCTGCAAAACCTGTTTGCCCAGCACGGGGATATTGAGTTCTATAAGATAAAGCCATAAACATGTTTGTCTGAGTCTTCTATCAAAAGTTACAGCGATTTATATGAAGTTGTACAAAAACGCTTTATTTCGCCAAGACAGTGTGTTTCTCACTGTTACATGCATTTGAATGGGAAACTCGCCTGAGACAAAGTATAGGTTTTCATTATGTGAATAATTTTAAAATCTTAGCTCAAACGGCTGCAAAACCTGTTTGCCCAGCACGGGGATATTGAGTTCTATAAGATAAAGCCATAAACATGTTTGTCTGAGTCTTCTATCAAAAGTTACAGCGATTTATATGAAGTGGTTGAAAAACGCTTTATTTCGCCAAGACAGTGTATTTCTCACTGTTACATGCATTTGAATGGGAAACTCGCCTGAAACAAAGTATAGGTTTTCATTATGTGAATAATTTTAAAATCTTAGCTCAAACGGCTGCAAAACCTGTTTGCCCAGCACGGGGATATTGAGTTCTATAAGATAAAGCCATAAACATGTTTGTCTGAGTCTTCTATCAAAAGTTACAGCGATTTATATGAAGTTGTACAAAAACGCTTTATTTCGCCAAGACAGTGTGTTTCTCACTGTTACATGCATTTGAATGGGAAACTCGCCTGAGACAAAGTATAGGTTTTCATTATGTGAATAATTTTAAAATCTTAGCTCAAACGGCTGCAAAACCTGTTTGCCCAGCACGGGGATATTGAGTTCTATAAGATAAAGCCATAAACATGTTTGTCTGAGTCTTCTATCAAAAGTTACAGCGATTTATATGAAGTTGTACAAAAACGCTTTATTTCGCCAAGACAGTGTGTTTCTCACTGTTACATGCATTTGAATGGGAAACTCGCCTGAAACAAAGTATAGGTTTTCATTATGTGAATAATTTTAAAATCTTAGCTCAAACGGCTGCAAAACCTGTTTGCCCAGCACGGGGATATTGAGTTCTATAAGATAAAGCCATAAACATGTTTGTCTGAGTCTTCTATCAAAAGCTACAGCGATTTATATGAAGTTGTACAAAAACGCTTTATTTCGCCAAGACAGTGTGTTTCTCACTGTTACATGCATTTGAATGGGAAACTCACCCGAGACAAAGTATAGGTTTTCATTATGTGAATAATTTTAAAATCTTAGCTCAAACGGCTGCAAAACCTGTTTGCCCAGCACGGGGATATTGAGTTCTATAAGATAAAGCCATAAATATGTTTGTCTGAGTCTTCTATCAAAAGTTACAGCGATTTATATGAAGTGGTTGAAAAACGCTTTATTTCGCCAAGACAGTGTATTTCTCACTGTTACATGCATTTGAATGGGAAACTCGACCGAAACAAAGTATAGGTTTTCATTATGTGAATAATTTTAAAATCTTAGCTCAAACGGCTGCAAAACCTGTTTGCCCAGCACGGGGATATTGAGTTCTATAAGATAAAGCCATAAACATGTTTGTCTGAGTCTTCTATCAAAAGTTACAGCGATTTATATGAAGTTGTACAAAAACTCTTTATTTCGCCAAGACAGTGTGTTTCTCACTGTTACATGCATTTGAATGGGAAACTCACCCGAGACAAAGTATAGGTTTTCATTATGTGAATAATTTTAAAATCTTAGCTCAAACGGCTGCAAAACCTGTTTGCCCAGCACGGGGATATTGAGTTCTATAAGATAAAGCCATAAACATGTTTGTCTGAGTCTTCTATCAAAAGTTACAGCGATTTATATGAAGTGGTTGAAAAACGCTTTATTTCGCCAAGACAGTGTATTTCTCACTGTTACATGCATTTGAATGGGAAACTCGCCTGAAACAAAGTATAGGTTTTCATTATGTGAATAATTTTAAAATCTTAGCTCAAACGGCTGCAAAACCTGTTTGCCCAGCACGGGGATATTGAGTTCTATAAGATAAAGCCATAAACATGTTTGTCTGAGTCTTCTATCAAAAGTTACAGCCATTTATATGAAGTTGTACAAAAACGCTTTATTTCGCCAAGACAGTGTGTTTCTCACTGTTACATGCATTTGAATGGGAAACTCGCCTGAGACAAAGTATAGGTTTTCATTATGTGAATAATTTTAAAATCTTAGCTCAAACGGCTGCAAAACCTGTTTGCCCAGCACGGGGATATTGAGTTCTATAAGATAAAGCCATAAACATGTTTGTCTGAGTCTTCTATCAAAGGTTACAGCGATTTATATGAAGTGGTTGAAAAACGCTTTATTTCGCCAAGACAGTGTATTTCTCACTGTTACATGCATTTGAATGGGAAACTCGCCTGAAACAAAGTATAGGTTTTCATTATGTGAATAATTTTAAAATCTTAGCTCAAACGGCTGCAAAACCTGTTTGCCCAGCACGGGGATATTGAGTTCTATAAGATAAAGCCATAAACATGTTTGTCTGAGTCTTCTATCAAAAGTTACAGCGATTTATATGAAGTTGTACAAAAACGCTTTATTTCGCCAAGACAGTGTGTTTCTCACTGTTACATGCATTTGAATGGGAAACTCGCCTGAGACAAAGTATAGGTTTTCATTATGTGAATAATTTTAAAATCTTAGCTCAAACGGCTGCAAAACCTGTTTGCCCAGCACGGGGATATTGAGTTCTATAAGATAAAGCCATAAACATGTTTGTCTGAGTCTTCTATCAAAAGTTACAGCGATTTATATGAAGTTGTACAAAAACGCTTTATTTCGCCAAGACAGTGTGTTTCTCACTGTTACATGCATTTGAATGGGAAACTCACCCGAGACAAAGTATAGGTTTTCATTATGTGAATAATTTTAAAATCTTAGCTCAAACGGCTGCAAAACCTGTTTGCCCAGCACGGGGATATTGAGTTCTATAAGATAAAGCCATAAACATGTTTGTCTGAGTCTTCTATCAAAAGTTACAGCGATTTATATGAAGTTGTTCAAAAACGCTTTATTTCGCCAAGACAATGCGTTTCTCACTGTTACATGCATTTGAATGGGAAACTCGCCTGAAACAAAGTATAGGTTTTCATTATGTGAATAATTTTAAAATCTTAGCTCAAACGGCTGCAAAACCTGTTCTGTTTGCCCAGCACGGGGATATTGAGTTCTATAAGATAAAGCCATAAACATGTTTGTCTGAGTCTTCTATCAAAAGTTACAGCGATTTATATGAAGTGGTTGAAAAACGCTTTATTTCTTCAAGACAGTGTATTTCTCACTGTTACATGCATTTGAATGGGAAACTCGCCTGAAACAAAGTATAGGTTTTCATTATGTGAATAATTTTAAAATCTTAGCTCAAACGGCTGCAAAACCTGTTTGCCCAGCACGGGGATATTGAGTTCTATAAGATAAAGCCATAAACATGTTTGTCTGAGTCTTCTATCAAAAGTTACAGCGATTTATATGAAGTGGTTGAAAAACGCTTTATTTCGCCAAGACAGTGTATTTCTCACTGTTACATGCATTTGAATGGGAAACTCGCCTGAAACAAAGTATAGGTTTTCATTATGTGAATAATTTTAAAATCTTAGCTCAAACGGCTGCAAAACCTGTTTGCCCAGCACGGGGATATTGAGTTCTATAAGATAAAGCCATAAACATGTTTGTCTGAGTCTTCTATCAAAAGTTACAGCGATTTATATGAAGTGGTTGAAAAACGCTTTATTTCGCCAAGACAGTGTATTTCTCACTGTTACATGCATTTGAATGGGAAACTCGCCTGAAACAAAGTATAGGTTTTCATTATGTGAATAATTTTAAAATCTTAGCTCAAACGGCTGCAAAACCTGTTTGCCCAGCACGGGGATATTGAGTTCTATAAGATAAAGCCATAAACATGTTTGTCTGAGTCTTCTATCAAAAGTTACAGCGATTTATATGAAGTTGTACGAAAACGCTTTATTTCGCCAAGACAATGCGTTTCTCACTGTTACATGCATTTGAATGGGAAACTCGCCTGAAACAAAGTATAGGTTTTCATTATGTGAATAATTTTAAAATCTTAGCTCAAACGGCTGCAAAACCTGTTTGCCCAGCACGGGGATATTGAGTTCTATAAGATAAAGCCATAAATATGTTTGTCTGAGTCTTCTATCAAAAGTTACAGCGATTTATATGAAGTGGTTGAAAAACGCTTTATTTCGCCAAGACAGTGTATTTCTCACTGTTACATGCATTTGAATGGGAAACTCGCCTGAAACAAAGTATAGGTTTTCATTATGTGAATAATTTTAAAATCTTAGCTCAAACGGCTGCAAAACCTGTTTGCCCAGCACGGGGATATTGAGTTCTATAAGATAAAGCCATAAACATGTTTGTCTGAGTCTTCTATCAAAAGTTACAGCGATTTATATGAAGTTGTTCAAAAACGCTTTATTTCGCCAAGACAATGCGTTTCTCACTGTTACATGCATTTGAATGGGAAACTCGCCTGAAACAAAGTATAGGTTTTCATTATGTGAATAATTTTAAAATCTTAGCTCAAACGGCTGCAAAACCTGTTCTGTTTGCCCAGCACGGGGATATTGAGTTCTATAAGATAAAGCCATAAACATGTTTGTCTGAGTCTTCTATCAAAAGTTACAGCGATTTATATGAAGTTGTACAAAAACGCTTTATTTCGCCAAGACAGTGTGTTTCTCACTGTTACATGCATTTGAATGGGAAACTCGCCTGAAACAAAGTATAGGTTTTCATTATGTGAATAATTTTAAAATCTTAGCTCAAACGGCTGCAAAACCTGTTTGCCCAGCACGTGGATATTGAGTTCTATAAGATAAAGCCATAAACATGTTTGTCTGAGTCTTCTATCAAAAGTTACAGCGATTTATATGAAGTGGTTGAAAAACGCTTTATTTCGCCAAGACAGTGTATTTCTCACTGTTACATGCATTTGAATGGGAAACTCGCCTGAAACAAAGTATAGGTTTTCATTATGTGAATAATTTTAAAATCTTAGCTCAAACGGCTGCAAAACCTGTTTGCCCAGCACGGGGATATTGAGTTCTATAAGATAAAGCCATAAACATGTTTGTCTGAGTCTTCTATCAAAAGTTACAGCGATTTATATGAAGTGGTTGAAAAACGCTTTATTTCGCCAAGACAGTGTATTTCTCACTGTTACATGCATTTGAATGGGAAACTCGCCTGAAACAAAGTATAGGTTTTCATTATGTGAATAATTTTAAAATCTTAGCTCAAACGGCTGCAAAACCTGTTTGCCCAGCACGGGGATATTGAGTTCTATAAGATAAAGCCATAAACATGTTTGTCTGAGTCTTCTATCAAAAGTTACAGCGATTTATATGAAGTGGTTGAAAAACGCTTTATTTCGCCAAGACAGTGTATTTCTCACTGTTACATGCATTTGAATGGGAAACTCGCCTGAAACAAAGTATAGGTTTTCATTATGTGAATAATTTTAAAATCTTAGCTCAAACGGCTGCAAAACCTGTTTGCCCAGCACGGGGATATTGAGTTCTATAAGATAAAGCCATAAACATGTTTGTCTGAGTCTTCTATCAAAAGTTACAGCGATTTATATGAAGTTGTACGAAAACGCTTTATTTCGCCAAGACAATGCGTTTCTCACTGTTACATGCATTTGAATGGGAAACTCGCCTGAAACAAAGTATAGGTTTTCATTATGTGAATAATTTTAAAATCTTAGCTCAAACGGCTGCAAAACCTGTTTGCCCAGCACGGGGATATTGAGTTCTATAAGATAAAGCCATAAACATGTTTGTCTGAGTCTTCTATCAAAAGTTACAGCGATTTATATGAAGTTGTTCAAAAACGCTTTATTTCGCCAAGACAATGCGTTTCTCACTGTTACATGCATTTGAATGGGAAACTCGCCTGAAACAAAGTATAGGTTTTCATTATGTGAATAATTTTAAAATCTTAGCTCAAACGGCTGCAAAACCTGTTCTGTTTGCCCAGCACGGGGATATTGAGTTCTATAAGATAAAGCCATAAACATGTTTGTCTGAGTCTTCTATCAAAAGTTACAGCGATTTATATGAAGTTGTACAAAAACGCTTTATTTCGCCAAGACAGTGTGTTTCTCACTGTTACATGCATTTGAATGGGAAACTCGCCTGAAACAAAGTATAGGTTTTCATTATGTGAATAATTTTAAAATCTTAGCTCAAACGGCTGCAAAACCTGTTCTGTTTGCCCAGCACGGGGATATTGAGTTCTATAAGATAAAGCCATAAACATGTTTGTCTGAGTCTTCTATCAAAAGTTACAGCGATTTATATGAAGTGGTTGAAAAACGCTTTATTTCGCCAAGACAGTGTGTTTCTCACTGTTACATGCATTTGAATGGGAAACTCGCCTGAAACAAAGTATAGGTTTTCATTATGTGAATAATTTTAAAATCTTAGCTCAAACGGCTGCAAAACCTGTTTGCCCAGCACGGGGATATTGAGTTCTATAAGATAAAGCCATAAACATGTTTGTCTGAGTCTTCTATCAAAAGTTACAGCGATTTATATGAAGTTGTTCAAAAACGCTTTATTTCGCCAAGACAATGCGTTTCTCACTGTTACATGCATTTGAATGGGAAACTCGCCTGAAACAAAGTATAGGTTTTCATTATGTGAATAATTTTAAAATCTTAGCTCAAACGGCTGCAAAACCTGTTCTGTTTGCCCAGCACGGGGATATTGAGTTCTATAAGATAAAGCCATAAACATGTTTGTCTGAGTCTTCTATCAAAAGTTACAGCGATTTATATGAAGTTGTACAAAAACGCTTTATTTCGCCAAGACAGTGTGTTTCTCACTGTTACATGCATTTGAATGGGAAACTCGCCTGAAACAAAGTATAGGTTTTCATTATGTGAATAATTTTAAAATCTTAGCTCAAACGGCTGCAAAACCTGTTCTGTTTGCCCAGCACGGGGATATTGAGTTCTATAAGATAAAGCCATAAACATGTTTGTCTGAGTCTTCTATCAAAAGTTACAGCGATTTATATGAAGTGGTTGAAAAACGCTTTATTTCGCCAAGACAGTGTGTTTCTCACTGTTACATGCATTTGAATGGGAAACTCGCCTGAAACAAAGTATAGGTTTTCATTATGTGAATAATTTTAAAATCTTAGCTCAAACGGCTGCAAAACCTGTTTGCCCAGCACGGGGATATTGAGTTCTATAAGATAAAGCCATAAACATGTTTGTCTGAGTCTTCTATCAAAAGTTACAGCGATTTATATGAAGTTGTTCAAAAACGCTTTATTTCGCCAAGACAATGCGTTTCTCACTGTTACATGCATTTGAATGGGAAACTCGCCTGAAACAAAGTATAGGTTTTCATTATGTGAATAATTTTAAAATCTTAGCTCAAACGGCTGCAAAACCTGTTCTGTTTGCCCAGCACGGGGATATTGAGTTCTATAAGATAAAGCCATAAACATGTTTGTCTGAGTCTTCTATCAAAAGTTACAGCGATTTATATGAAGTTGTACAAAAACGCTTTATTTCGCCAAGACAGTGTGTTTCTCACTGTTACATGCATTTGAATGGGAAACTCGCCTGAAACAAAGTATAGGTTTTCATTATGTGAATAATTTTAAAATCTTAGCTCATACGGCTGCAAAACCTGTTTGCCCAGCACGGGGATATTGAGTTCTATAAGATAAAGCCATAAACATGTTTGTCTGAGTCTTCTATCAAAAGTTACAGCGATTTATATGAAGTTGTACAAAAACGCTTTATTTCGCCAAGACAGTGTGTTTCTCACTGTTACATGCATTTGAATGGGAAACTCGCCTGAAACAAAGTATAGGTTTTCATTATGTGAATAATTTTAAAATCTTAGCTCAAACGGCTGCAAAACCTGTTCTGTTTGCCCAGCACGGGGATATTGAGTTCTATAAGATAAAGCCATAAACATGTTTGTCTGAGTCTTCTATCAAAAGTTACAGCGATTTATATGAAGTTGTACAAAAACGCTTTATTTCGCCAAGACAGTGTGTTTCTCACTGTTACATGCATTTGAATGGGAAACTCGCCTGAAACAAAGTATAGGTTTTCATTATGTGAATAATTTTAAAATCTTAGCTCATACGGCTGCAAAACCTGTTTGCCCAGCACGGGGATATTGAGTTCTATAAGATAAAGCCATAAACATGTTTGTCTGAGTCTTCTATCAAAAGTTACAGCGATTTATATGAAGTTGTACAAAAACGCTTTATTTCGCCAAGACAGTGTGTTTCTCACTGTTACATGCATTTGAATGGGAAACTCGCCTGAAACAAAGTATAGGTTTTCATTATGTGAATAATTTTAAAATCTTAGCTCAAACGGCTGCAAAACCTGTTCTGTTTGCCCAGCACGGGGATATTGAGTTCTATAAGATAAAGCCATAAACATGTTTGTCTGAGTCTTCTATCAAAAGTTACAGCGATTTATATGAAGTTGTACAAAAACGCTTTATTTCGCCAAGACAGTGTGTTTCTCACTGTTACATGCATTTGAATGGGAAACTCGCCTGAAACAAAGTATAGGTTTTCATTATGTGAATAATTTTAAAATCTTAGCTCAAACGGCTGCAAAACCTGTTTGCCCAGCACGGGGATATTGAGTTCTATAAGATAAAGCCATAAACATGTTTGTCTGAGTCTTCTATCAAAAGTTACAGCGATTTATATGAAGTGGTTGAAAAACGCTTTATTTCGCCAAGACAGTGTATTTCTCACTGTTACATGCATTTGAATGGGAAACTCGCCTGAAACAAAGTATAGGTTTTCATTATGTGAATAATTTTAAAATCTTAGCTCATACGGCTGCAAAACCTGTTTGCCCAGCACGGGGATATTGAGTTCTATAAGATAAAGCCATAAACATGTTTGTCTGAGTCTTCTATCAAAAGTTACAGCGATTTATATGAAGTTGTACAAAAACGCTTTATTTCGCCAAGACAGTGTGTTTCTCACTGTTACATGCATTTGAATGGGAAACTCGCCTGAAACAAAGTATAGGTTTTCATTATGTGAATAATTTTAAAATCTTAGCTCAAACGGCTGCAAAACCTGTTCTGTTTGCCCAGCACGGGGATATTGAGTTCTATAAGATAAAGCCATAAACATGTTTGTCTGAGTCTTCTATCAAAAGTTACAGCGATTTATATGAAGTTGTACAAAAACGCTTTATTTCGCCAAGACAGTGTGTTTCTCACTGTTACATGCATTTGAATGGGAAACTCGCCTGAAACAAAGTATAGGTTTTCATTATGTGAATAATTTTAAAATCTTAGCTCATACGGCTGCAAAACCTGTTTGCCCAGCACGGGGATATTGAGTTCTATAAGATAAAGCCATAAACATGTTTGTCTGAGTCTTCTATCAAAAGTTACAGCGATTTATATGAAGTTGTACAAAAACGCTTTATTTCGCCAAGACAGTGTGTTTCTCACTGTTACATGCATTTGAATGGGAAACTCGCCTGAAACAAAGTATAGGTTTTCATTATGTGAATAATTTTAAAATCTTAGCTCAAACGGCTGCAAAACCTGTTCTGTTTGCCCAGCACGGGGATATTGAGTTCTATAAGATAAAGCCATAAACATGTTTGTCTGAGTCTTCTATCAAAAGTTACAGCGATTTATATGAAGTTGTACAAAAACGCTTTATTTCGCCAAGACAGTGTGTTTCTCACTGTTACATGCATTTGAATGGGAAACTCGCCTGAAACAAAGTATAGGTTTTCATTATGTGAATAATTTTAAAATCTTAGCTCAAACGGCTGCAAAACCTGTTTGCCCAGCACGGGGATATTGAGTTCTATAAGATAAAGCCATAAACATGTTTGTCTGAGTCTTCTATCAAAAGTTACAGCGATTTATATGAAGTGGTTGAAAAACGCTTTATTTCGCCAAGACAGTGTATTTCTCACTGTTACATGCATTTGAATGGGAAACTCGCCTGAAACAAAGTATAGGTTTTCATTATGTGAATAATTTTAAAATCTTAGCTCAAACGGCTGCAAAACCTGTTTGCCCAGCACGGGGATATTGAGTTCTATAAGATAAAGCCATAAACATGTTTGTCTGAGTCTTCTATCAAAAGTTACAGCGATTTATATGAAGTGGTTGAAAAACGCTTTATTTCGCCAAGACAGTGTATTTCTCACTGTTACATGCATTTGAATGGGAAACTCGCCTGAAACAAAGTATAGGTTTTCATTATGTGAATAATTTTAAAATCTTAGCTCAAACGGCTGCAAAACCTGTTTGCCCAGCACGGGGATATTGAGTTCTATAAGATAAAGCCATAAACATGTTTGTCTGAGTCTTCTATCAAAAGTTACAGCGATTTATATGAAGTTGTACGAAAACGCTTTATTTCGCCAAGACAATGCGTTTCTCACTGTTACATGCATTTGAATGGGAAACTCGCCTGAAACAAAGTATAGGTTTTCATTATGTGAATAATTTTAAAATCTTAGCTCAAACGGCTGCAAAACCTGTTTGCCCAGCACGGGGATATTGAGTTCTATAAGATAAAGCCATAAACATGTTTGTCTGAGTCTTCTATCAAAAGTTACAGCGATTTATATGAAGTGGTTGAAAAACGCTTTATTTCGCCAAGACAGTGTATTTCTCACTGTTACATGCATTTGAATGGGAAACTCGCCTGAAACAAAGTATAGGTTTTCATTATGTGAATAATTTTAAAATCTTAGCTCAAACGGCTGCAAAACCTGTTTGCCCAGCACGGGGATATTGAGTTCTATAAGATAAAGCCATAAACATGTTTGTCTGAGTCTTCTATCAAAAGTTACAGCGATTTATATGAAGTTGTACAAAAACGCTTTATTTCGCCAAGACAGTGTGTTTCTCACTGTTACATGCATTTGAATGGGAAACTCGCCTGAGACAAAGTATAGGTTTTCATTATGTGAATAATTTTAAAATCTTAGCTCAAACGGCTGCAAAACCTGTTTGCCCAGCACGGGGATATTGAGTTCTATAAGATAAAGCCATAAACATGTTTGTCTGAGTCTTCTATCAAAAGTTACAGCGATTTATATGAAGTGGTTGAAAAACGCTTTATTTCGCCAAGACAGTGTATTTCTCACTGTTACATGCATTTGAATGGGAAACTCGCCTGAAACAAAGTATAGGTTTTCATTATGTGAATAATTTTAAAATCTTAGCTCAAACGGCTGCAAAACCTGTTTGCCCAGCACGGGGATATTGAGTTCTATAAGATAAAGCCATAAACATGTTTGTCTGAGTCTTCTATCAAAAGTTACAGCGATTTATATGAAGTGGTTGAAAAACGCTTTATTTCGCCAAGACAGTGTATTTCTCACTGTTACATGCATTTGAATGGGAAACTCGCCTGAAACAAAGTATAGGTTTTCATTATGTGAATAATTTTAAAATCTTAGCTCAAACGGCTGCAAAACCTGTTTGCCCAGCACGGGGATATTGAGTTCTATAAGATAAAGCCATAAACATGTTTGTCTGAGTCTTCTATCAAAAGTTACAGCGATTTATATGAAGTTGTACGAAAACGCTTTATTTCGCCAAGACAATGCGTTTCTCACTGTTACATGCATTTGAATGGGAAACTCGCCTGAAACAAAGTATAGGTTTTCATTATGTGAATAATTTTAAAATCTTAGCTCAAACGGCTGCAAAACCTGTTTGCCCAGCACGGGGATATTGAGTTCTATAAGATAAAGCCATAAATATGTTTGTCTGAGTCTTCTATCAAAAGTTACAGCGATTTATATGAAGTGGTTGAAAAACGCTTTATTTCGCCAAGACAGTGTATTTCTCACTGTTACATGCATTTGAATGGGAAACTCGCCTGAAACAAAGTATAGGTTTTCATTATGTGAATAATTTTAAAATCTTAGCTCAAACGGCTGCAAAACCTGTTTGCCCAGCACGGGGATATTGAGTTCTATAAGATAAAGCCATAAACATGTTTGTCTGAGTCTTCTATCAAAAGTTACAGCGATTTATATGAAGTTGTTCAAAAACGCTTTATTTCGCCAAGACAATGCGTTTCTCACTGTTACATGCATTTGAATGGGAAACTCGCCTGAAACAAAGTATAGGTTTTCATTATGTGAATAATTTTAAAATCTTAGCTCAAACGGCTGCAAAACCTGTTTGCCCAGCACGGGGATATTGAGTTCTATAAGATAAAGCCATAAACATGTTTGTCTGAGTCTTCTATCAAAAGTTACAGCGATTTATATGAAGTGGTTGAAAAACGCTTTATTTCGCCAAGACAGTGTATTTCTCACTGTTACATGCATTTGAATGGGAAACTCGCCTGAAACAAAGTATAGGTTTTCATTATGTGAATAATTTTAAAATCTTAGCTCAAACGGCTGCAAAACCTGTTTGCCCAGCACGGGGATATTGAGTTCTATAAGATAAAGCCATAAACATGTTTGTCTGAGTCTTCTATCAAAAGTTACAGCGATTTATATGAAGTGGTTGAAAAACGCTTTATTTCGCCAAGACAGTGTATTTCTCACTGTTACATGCATTTGAATGGGAAACTCGCCTGAAACAAAGTATAGGTTTTCATTATGTGAATAATTTTAAAATCTTAGCTCAAACGGCTGCAAAACCTGTTTGCCCAGCACGGGGATATTGAGTTCTATAAGATAAAGCCATAAACATGTTTGTCTGAGTCTTCTATCAAAAGTTACAGCGATTTATATGAAGTTGTACGAAAACGCTTTATTTCGCCAAGACAATGCGTTTCTCACTGTTACATGCATTTGAATGGGAAACTCGCCTGAAACAAAGTATAGGTTTTCATTATGTGAATAATTTTAAAATCTTAGCTCAAACGGCTGCAAAACCTGTTTGCCCAGCACGGGGATATTGAGTTCTATAAGATAAAGCCATAAATATGTTTGTCTGAGTCTTCTATCAAAAGTTACAGCGATTTATATGAAGTGGTTGAAAAACGCTTTATTTCGCCAAGACAGTGTATTTCTCACTGTTACATGCATTTGAATGGGAAACTCGCCTGAAACAAAGTATAGGTTTTCATTATGTGAATAATTTTAAAATCTTAGCTCAAACGGCTGCAAAACCTGTTTGCCCAGCACGGGGATATTGAGTTCTATAAGATAAAGCCATAAACATGTTTGTCTGAGTCTTCTATCAAAAGTTACAGCGATTTATATGAAGTTGTTCAAAAACGCTTTATTTCGCCAAGACAATGCGTTTCTCACTGTTACATGCATTTGAATGGGAAACTCGCCTGAAACAAAGTATAGGTTTTCATTATGTGAATAATTTTAAAATCTTAGCTCAAACGGCTGCAAAACCTGTTCTGTTTGCCCAGCACGGGGATATTGAGTTCTATAAGATAAAGCCATAAACATGTTTGTCTGAGTCTTCTATCAAAAGTTACAGCGATTTATATGAAGTTGTACGAAAACGCTTTATTTCGCCAAGACAATGCGTTTCTCACTGTTACATGCATTTGAATGGGAAACTCGCCTGAAACAAAGTATAGGTTTTCATTATGTGAATAATTTTAAAATCTTAGCTCAAACGGCTGCAAAACCTGTTTGCCCAGCACGGGGATATTGAGTTCTATAAGATAAAGCCATAAATATGTTTGTCTGAGTCTTCTATCAAAAGTTACAGCGATTTATATGAAGTGGTTGAAAAACGCTTTATTTCGCCAAGACAGTGTATTTCTCACTGTTACATGCATTTGAATGGGAAACTCGCCTGAAACAAAGTA
Source organism: Aulonocara sp. 'chitande type north' Nkhata Bay (assembly GCF_057382095.1). NCBI lineage: Eukaryota > Metazoa > Chordata > Actinopteri > Cichliformes > Cichlidae > Aulonocara > Aulonocara sp. 'chitande type north' Nkhata Bay. The sequence continues at coordinate 12,976,676 of NC_141345.1, forward strand.
TAGGTTTTCATTATGTGAATAATTTTAAAATCTTAGCTCAAACGGCTGCAAAACCTGTTTGCCCAGCACGGGGATATTGAGTTCTATAAGATAAAGCCATAAACATGTTTGTCTGAGTCTTCTATCAAAAGTTACAGCGATTTATATGAAGTTGTTCAAAAACGCTTTATTTCGCCAAGACAATGCGTTTCTCACTGTTACATGCATTTGAATGGGAAACTCGCCTGAAACAAAGTATAGGTTTTCATTATGTGAATAATTTTAAAATCTTAGCTCAAACGGCTGCAAAACCTGTTCTGTTTGCCCAGCACGGGGATATTGAGTTCTATAAGATAAAGCCATAAACATGTTTGTCTGAGTCTTCTATCAAAAGTTACAGCGATTTATATGAAGTTGTACAAAAACGCTTTATTTCGCCAAGACAGTGTGTTTCTCACTGTTACATGCATTTGAATGGGAAACTCGCCTGAAACAAAGTATAGGTTTTCATTATGTGAATAATTTTAAAATCTTAGCTCATACGGCTGCAAAACCTGTTTGCCCAGCACGGGGATATTGAGTTCTATAAGATAAAGCCATAAACATGTTTGTCTGAGTCTTCTATCAAAAGTTACAGCGATTTATATGAAGTTGTACGAAAACGCTTTATTTCGCCAAGACAATGCGTTTCTCACTGTTACATGCATTTGAATGGGAAACTCGCCTGAAACAAAGTATAGGTTTTCATTATGTGAATAATTTTAAAATCTTAGCTCAAACGGCTGCAAAACCTGTTTGCCCAGCACGGGGATATTGAGTTCTATAAGATAAAGCCATAAATATGTTTGTCTGAGTCTTCTATCAAAAGTTACAGCGATTTATATGAAGTGGTTGAAAAACGCTTTATTTCGCCAAGACAGTGTATTTCTCACTGTTACATGCATTTGAATGGGAAACTCGCCTGAAACAAAGTATAGGTTTTCATTATGTGAATAATTTTAAAATCTTAGCTCAAACGGCTGCAAAACCTGTTTGCCCAGCACGGGGATATTGAGTTCTATAAGATAAAGCCATAAACATGTTTGTCTGAGTCTTCTATCAAAAGTTACAGCGATTTATATGAAGTTGTACAAAAACGCTTTATTTCGCCAAGACAGTGTGTTTCTCACTGTTACATGCATTTGAATGGGAAACTCGCCTGAAACAAAGTATAGGTTTTCATTATGTGAATAATTTTAAAATCTTAGCTCATACGGCTGCAAAACCTGTTTGCCCAGCACGGGGATATTGAGTTCTATAAGATAAAGCCATAAACATGTTTGTCTGAGTCTTCTATCAAAAGTTACAGCGATTTATATGAAGTTGTACGAAAACGCTTTATTTCGCCAAGACAATGCGTTTCTCACTGTTACATGCATTTGAATGGGAAACTCGCCTGAAACAAAGTATAGGTTTTCATTATGTGAATAATTTTAAAATCTTAGCTCAAACGGCTGCAAAACCTGTTTGCCCAGCACGGGGATATTGAGTTCTATAAGATAAAGCCATAAATATGTTTGTCTGAGTCTTCTATCAAAAGTTACAGCGATTTATATGAAGTGGTTGAAAAACGCTTTATTTCGCCAAGACAGTGTATTTCTCACTGTTACATGCATTTGAATGGGAAACTCGCCTGAAACAAAGTATAGGTTTTCATTATGTGAATAATTTTAAAATCTTAGCTCAAACGGCTGCAAAACCTGTTTGCCCAGCACGGGGATATTGAGTTCTATAAGATAAAGCCATAAACATGTTTGTCTGAGTCTTCTATCAAAAGTTACAGCGATTTATATGAAGTTGTTCAAAAACGCTTTATTTCGCCAAGACAATGCGTTTCTCACTGTTACATGCATTTGAATGGGAAACTCGCCTGAAACAAAGTATAGGTTTTCATTATGTGAATAATTTTAAAATCTTAGCTCAAACGGCTGCAAAACCTGTTCTGTTTGCCCAGCACGGGGATATTGAGTTCTATAAGATAAAGCCATAAACATGTTTGTCTGAGTCTTCTATCAAAAGTTACAGCGATTTATATGAAGTTGTACAAAAACGCTTTATTTCGCCAAGACAGTGTGTTTCTCACTGTTACATGCATTTGAATGGGAAACTCGCCTGAAACAAAGTATAGGTTTTCATTATGTGAATAATTTTAAAATCTTAGCTCATACGGCTGCAAAACCTGTTTGCCCAGCACGGGGATATTGAGTTCTATAAGATAAAGCCATAAACATGTTTGTCTGAGTCTTCTATCAAAAGTTACAGCGATTTATATGAAGTTGTACAAAAACGCTTTATTTCGCCAAGACAGTGTGTTTCTCACTGTTACATGCATTTGAATGGGAAACTCGCCTGAAACAAAGTATAGGTTTTCATTATGTGAATAATTTTAAAATCTTAGCTCAAACGGCTGCAAAACCTGTTCTGTTTGCCCAGCACGGGGATATTGAGTTCTATAAGATAAAGCCATAAACATGTTTGTCTGAGTCTTCTATCAAAAGTTACAGCGATTTATATGAAGTTGTACAAAAACGCTTTATTTCGCCAAGACAGTGTGTTTCTCACTGTTACATGCATTTGAATGGGAAACTCGCCTGAAACAAAGTATAGGTTTTCATTATGTGAATAATTTTAAAATCTTAGCTCAAACGGCTGCAAAACCTGTTTGCCCAGCACGGGGATATTGAGTTCTATAAGATAAAGCCATAAACATGTTTGTCTGAGTCTTCTATCAAAAGTTACAGCGATTTATATGAAGTGGTTGAAAAACGCTTTATTTCGCCAAGACAGTGTATTTCTCACTGTTACATGCATTTGAATGGGAAACTCGCCTGAAACAAAGTATAGGTTTTCATTATGTGAATAATTTTAAAATCTTAGCTCAAACGGCTGCAAAACCTGTTTGCCCAGCACGGGGATATTGAGTTCTATAAGATAAAGCCATAAACATGTTTGTCTGAGTCTTCTATCAAAAGTTACAGCGATTTATATGAAGTGGTTGAAAAACGCTTTATTTCGCCAAGACAGTGTATTTCTCACTGTTACATGCATTTGAATGGGAAACTCGCCTGAAACAAAGTATAGGTTTTCATTATGTGAATAATTTTAAAATCTTAGCTCAAACGGCTGCAAAACCTGTTTGCCCAGCACGGGGATATTGAGTTCTATAAGATAAAGCCATAAACATGTTTGTCTGAGTCTTCTATCAAAAGTTACAGCGATTTATATGAAGTTGTACGAAAACGCTTTATTTCGCCAAGACAATGCGTTTCTCACTGTTACATGCATTTGAATGGGAAACTCGCCTGAAACAAAGTATAGGTTTTCATTATGTGAATAATTTTAAAATCTTAGCTCAAACGGCTGCAAAACCTGTTTGCCCAGCACGGGGATATTGAGTTCTATAAGATAAAGCCATAAATATGTTTGTCTGAGTCTTCTATCAAAAGTTACAGCGATTTATATGAAGTGGTTGAAAAACGCTTTATTTCGCCAAGACAGTGTATTTCTCACTGTTACATGCATTTGAATGGGAAACTCGCCTGAAACAAAGTATAGGTTTTCATTATGTGAATAATTTTAAAATCTTAGCTCATACGGCTGCAAAACCTGTTTGCCCAGCACGGGGATATTGAGTTCTATAAGATAAAGCCATAAACATGTTTGTCTGAGTCTTCTATCAAAAGTTACAGCGATTTATATGAAGTTGTACAAAAACGCTTTATTTCGCCAAGACAGTGTGTTTCTCACTGTTACATGCATTTGAATGGGAAACTCGCCTGAAACAAAGTATAGGTTTTCATTATGTGAATAATTTTAAAATCTTAGCTCAAACGGCTGCAAAACCTGTTCTGTTTGCCCAGCACGGGGATATTGAGTTCTATAAGATAAAGCCATAAACATGTTTGTCTGAGTCTTCTATCAAAAGTTACAGCGATTTATATGAAGTTGTACAAAAACGCTTTATTTCGCCAAGACAGTGTGTTTCTCACTGTTACATGCATTTGAATGGGAAACTCGCCTGAAACAAAGTATAGGTTTTCATTATGTGAATAATTTTAAAATCTTAGCTCAAACGGCTGCAAAACCTGTTTGCCCAGCACGGGGATATTGAGTTCTATAAGATAAAGCCATAAACATGTTTGTCTGAGTCTTCTATCAAAAGTTACAGCGATTTATATGAAGTGGTTGAAAAACGCTTTATTTCGCCAAGACAGTGTATTTCTCACTGTTACATGCATTTGAATGGGAAACTCGCCTGAAACAAAGTATAGGTTTTCATTATGTGAATAATTTTAAAATCTTAGCTCAAACGGCTGCAAAACCTGTTTGCCCAGCACGGGGATATTGAGTTCTATAAGATAAAGCCATAAACATGTTTGTCTGAGTCTTCTATCAAAAGTTACAGCGATTTATATGAAGTGGTTGAAAAACGCTTTATTTCGCCAAGACAGTGTATTTCTCACTGTTACATGCATTTGAATGGGAAACTCGCCTGAAACAAAGTATAGGTTTTCATTATGTGAATAATTTTAAAATCTTAGCTCAAACGGCTGCAAAACCTGTTTGCCCAGCACGGGGATATTGAGTTCTATAAGATAAAGCCATAAACATGTTTGTCTGAGTCTTCTATCAAAAGTTACAGCGATTTATATGAAGTTGTACGAAAACGCTTTATTTCGCCAAGACAATGCGTTTCTCACTGTTACATGCATTTGAATGGGAAACTCGCCTGAAACAAAGTATAGGTTTTCATTATGTGAATAATTTTAAAATCTTAGCTCAAACGGCTGCAAAACCTGTTTGCCCAGCACGGGGATATTGAGTTCTATAAGATAAAGCCATAAACATGTTTGTCTGAGTCTTCTATCAAAAGTTACAGCGATTTATATGAAGTGGTTGAAAAACGCTTTATTTCGCCAAGACAGTGTATTTCTCACTGTTACATGCATTTGAATGGGAAACTCGCCTGAAACAAAGTATAGGTTTTCATTATGTGAATAATTTTAAAATCTTAGCTCAAACGGCTGCAAAACCTGTTTGCCCAGCACGGGGATATTGAGTTCTATAAGATAAAGCCATAAACATGTTTGTCTGAGTCTTCTATCAAAAGTTACAGCGATTTATATGAAGTTGTACAAAAACGCTTTATTTCGCCAAGACAGTGTGTTTCTCACTGTTACATGCATTTGAATGGGAAACTCGCCTGAGACAAAGTATAGGTTTTCATTATGTGAATAATTTTAAAATCTTAGCTCAAACGGCTGCAAAACCTGTTTGCCCAGCACGGGGATATTGAGTTCTATAAGATAAAGCCATAAACATGTTTGTCTGAGTCTTCTATCAAAAGTTACAGCGATTTATATGAAGTGGTTGAAAAACGCTTTATTTCGCCAAGACAGTGTATTTCTCACTGTTACATGCATTTGAATGGGAAACTCGCCTGAAACAAAGTATAGGTTTTCATTATGTGAATAATTTTAAAATCTTAGCTCAAACGGCTGCAAAACCTGTTTGCCCAGCACGGGGATATTGAGTTCTATAAGATAAAGCCATAAACATGTTTGTCTGAGTCTTCTATCAAAAGTTACAGCGATTTATATGAAGTGGTTGAAAAACGCTTTATTTCGCCAAGACAGTGTATTTCTCACTGTTACATGCATTTGAATGGGAAACTCGCCTGAAACAAAGTATAGGTTTTCATTATGTGAATAATTTTAAAATCTTAGCTCAAACGGCTGCAAAACCTGTTTGCCCAGCACGGGGATATTGAGTTCTATAAGATAAAGCCATAAACATGTTTGTCTGAGTCTTCTATCAAAAGTTACAGCGATTTATATGAAGTTGTACGAAAACGCTTTATTTCGCCAAGACAATGCGTTTCTCACTGTTACATGCATTTGAATGGGAAACTCGCCTGAAACAAAGTATAGGTTTTCATTATGTGAATAATTTTAAAATCTTAGCTCAAACGGCTGCAAAACCTGTTTGCCCAGCACGGGGATATTGAGTTCTATAAGATAAAGCCATAAACATGTTTGTCTGAGTCTTCTATCAAAAGTTACAGCGATTTATATGAAGTTGTACGAAAACGCTTTATTTCGCCAAGACAATGCGTTTCTCACTGTTACATGCATTTGAATGGGAAACTCGCCTGAAACAAAGTATAGGTTTTCATTATGTGAATAATTTTAAAATCTTAGCTCAAACGGCTGCAAAACCTGTTTGCCCAGCACGGGGATATTGAGTTCTATAAGATAAAGCCATAAATATGTTTGTCTGAGTCTTCTATCAAAAGTTACAGCGATTTATATGAAGTGGTTGAAAAACGCTTTATTTCGCCAAGACAGTGTATTTCTCACTGTTACATGCATTTGAATGGGAAACTCGCCTGAAACAAAGTATAGGTTTTCATTATGTGAATAATTTTAAAATCTTAGCTCAAACGGCTGCAAAACCTGTTTGCCCAGCACGGGGATATTGAGTTCTATAAGATAAAGCCATAAACATGTTTGTCTGAGTCTTCTATCAAAAGTTACAGCGATTTATATGAAGTTGTTCAAAAACGCTTTATTTCGCCAAGACAATGCGTTTCTCACTGTTACATGCATTTGAATGGGAAACTCGCCTGAAACAAAGTATAGGTTTTCATTATGTGAATAATTTTAAAATCTTAGCTCAAACGGCTGCAAAACCTGTTTGCCCAGCACGGGGATATTGAGTTCTATAAGATAAAGCCATAAACATGTTTGTCTGAGTCTTCTATCAAAAGTTACAGCGATTTATATGAAGTGGTTGAAAAACGCTTTATTTCGCCAAGACAGTGTATTTCTCACTGTTACATGCATTTGAATGGGAAACTCGCCTGAAACAAAGTATAGGTTTTCATTATGTGAATAATTTTAAAATCTTAGCTCAAACGGCTGCAAAACCTGTTTGCCCAGCACGGGGATATTGAGTTCTATAAGATAAAGCCATAAACATGTTTGTCTGAGTCTTCTATCAAAAGTTACAGCGATTTATATGAAGTGGTTGAAAAACGCTTTATTTCGCCAAGACAGTGTATTTCTCACTGTTACATGCATTTGAATGGGAAACTCGCCTGAAACAAAGTATAGGTTTTCATTATGTGAATAATTTTAAAATCTTAGCTCAAACGGCTGCAAAACCTGTTTGCCCAGCACGGGGATATTGAGTTCTATAAGATAAAGCCATAAACATGTTTGTCTGAGTCTTCTATCAAAAGTTACAGCGATTTATATGAAGTTGTACGAAAACGCTTTATTTCGCCAAGACAATGCGTTTCTCACTGTTACATGCATTTGAATGGGAAACTCGCCTGAAACAAAGTATAGGTTTTCATTATGTGAATAATTTTAAAATCTTAGCTCAAACGGCTGCAAAACCTGTTTGCCCAGCACGGGGATATTGAGTTCTATAAGATAAAGCCATAAATATGTTTGTCTGAGTCTTCTATCAAAAGTTACAGCGATTTATATGAAGTGGTTGAAAAACGCTTTATTTCGCCAAGACAGTGTATTTCTCACTGTTACATGCATTTGAATGGGAAACTCGCCTGAAACAAAGTATAGGTTTTCATTATGTGAATAATTTTAAAATCTTAGCTCAAACGGCTGCAAAACCTGTTTGCCCAGCACGGGGATATTGAGTTCTATAAGATAAAGCCATAAACATGTTTGTCTGAGTCTTCTATCAAAAGTTACAGCGATTTATATGAAGTGGTTGAAAAACGCTTTATTTCGCCAAGACAGTGTATTTCTCACTGTTACATGCATTTGAATGGGAAACTCGCCTGAAACAAAGTATAGGTTTTCATTATGTGAATAATTTTAAAATCTTAGCTCAAACGGCTGCAAAACCTGTTTGCCCAGCACGGGGATATTGAGTTCTATAAGATAAAGCCATAAACATGTTTGTCTGAGTCTTCTATCAAAAGTTACAGCGATTTATATGAAGTTGTACGAAAACGCTTTATTTCGCCAAGACAATGCGTTTCTCACTGTTACATGCATTTGAATGGGAAACTCGCCTGAAACAAAGTATAGGTTTTCATTATGTGAATAATTTTAAAATCTTAGCTCAAACGGCTGCAAAACCTGTTTGCCCAGCACGGGGATATTGAGTTCTATAAGATAAAGCCATAAACATGTTTGTCTGAGTCTTCTATCAAAAGTTACAGCGATTTATATGAAGTTGTACGAAAACGCTTTATTTCGCCAAGACAATGCGTTTCTCACTGTTACATGCATTTGAATGGGAAACTCGCCTGAAACAAAGTATAGGTTTTCATTATGTGAATAATTTTAAAATCTTAGCTCAAACGGCTGCAAAACCTGTTTGCCCAGCACGGGGATATTGAGTTCTATAAGATAAAGCCATAAACATGTTTGTCTGAGTCTTCTATCAAAAGTTACAGCGATTTATATGAAGTTGTACAAAAACGCTTTATTTCGCCAAGACAGTGTGTTTCTCACTGTTACATGCATTTGAATGGGAAACTCGCCTGAAACAAAGTATAGGTTTTCATTATGTGAATAATTTTAAAATCTTAGCTCAAACGGCTGCAAAACCTGTTTGCCCAGCACGGGGATATTGAGTTCTATAAGATAAAGCCATAAACATGTTTGTCTGAGTCTTCTATCAAAAGTTACAGCGATTTATATGAAGTGGTTGAAAAACGCTTTATTTCGCCAAGACAGTGTATTTCTCACTGTTACATGCATTTGAATGGGAAACTCGCCTGAAACAAAGTATAGGTTTTCATTATGTGAATAATTTTAAAATCTTAGCTCAAACGGCTGCAAAACCTGTTTGCCCAGCACGGGGATATTGAGTTCTATAAGATAAAGCCATAAACATGTTTGTCTGAGTCTTCTATCAAAAGTTACAGCGATTTATATGAAGTGGTTGAAAAACGCTTTATTTCGCCAAGACAGTGTATTTCTCACTGTTACATGCATTTGAATGGGAAACTCGCCTGAAACAAAGTATAGGTTTTCATTATGTGAATAATTTTAAAATCTTAGCTCAAACGGCTGCAAAACCTGTTTGCCCAGCACGGGGATATTGAGTTCTATAAGATAAAGCCATAAACATGTTTGTCTGAGTCTTCTATCAAAAGTTACAGCGATTTATATGAAGTTGTACGAAAACGCTTTATTTCGCCAAGACAATGCGTTTCTCACTGTTACATGCATTTGAATGGGAAACTCGCCTGAAACAAAGTATAGGTTTTCATTATGTGAATAATTTTAAAATCTTAGCTCAAACGGCTGCAAAACCTGTTTGCCCAGCACGGGGATATTGAGTTCTATAAGATAAAGCCATAAATATGTTTGTCTGAGTCTTCTATCAAAAGTTACAGCGATTTATATGAAGTGGTTGAAAAACGCTTTATTTCGCCAAGACAGTGTATTTCTCACTGTTACATGCATTTGAATGGGAAACTCGCCTGAAACAAAGTATAGGTTTTCATTATGTGAATAATTTTAAAATCTTAGCTCAAACGGCTGCAAAACCTGTTTGCCCAGCACGGGGATATTGAGTTCTATAAGATAAAGCCATAAACATGTTTGTCTGAGTCTTCTATCAAAAGTTACAGCGATTTATATGAAGTTGTTCAAAAACGCTTTATTTCGCCAAGACAATGCGTTTCTCACTGTTACATGCATTTGAATGGGAAACTCGCCTGAAACAAAGTATAGGTTTTCATTATGTGAATAATTTTAAAATCTTAGCTCAAACGGCTGCAAAACCTGTTCTGTTTGCCCAGCACGGGGATATTGAGTTCTATAAGATAAAGCCATAAACATGTTTGTCTGAGTCTTCTATCAAAAGTTACAGCGATTTATATGAAGTTGTACAAAAACGCTTTATTTCGCCAAGACAGTGTGTTTCTCACTGTTACATGCATTTGAATGGGAAACTCGCCTGAAACAAAGTATAGGTTTTCATTATGTGAATAATTTTAAAATCTTAGCTCATACGGCTGCAAAACCTGTTTGCCCAGCACGGGGATATTGAGTTCTATAAGATAAAGCCATAAACATGTTTGTCTGAGTCTTCTATCAAAAGTTACAGCGATTTATATGAAGTTGTACAAAAACGCTTTATTTCGCCAAGACAGTGTGTTTCTCACTGTTACATGCATTTGAATGGGAAACTCGCCTGAAACAAAGTATAGGTTTTCATTATGTGAATAATTTTAAAATCTTAGCTCAAACGGCTGCAAAACCTGTTCTGTTTGCCCAGCACGGGGATATTGAGTTCTATAAGATAAAGCCATAAACATGTTTGTCTGAGTCTTCTATCAAAAGTTACAGCGATTTATATGAAGTTGTACAAAAACGCTTTATTTCGCCAAGACAGTGTGTTTCTCACTGTTACATGCATTTGAATGGGAAACTCGCCTGAAACAAAGTATAGGTTTTCATTATGTGAATAATTTTAAAATCTTAGCTCAAACGGCTGCAAAACCTGTTTGCCCAGCACGGGGATATTGAGTTCTATAAGATAAAGCCATAAACATGTTTGTCTGAGTCTTCTATCAAAAGTTACAGCGATTTATATGAAGTGGTTGAAAAACGCTTTATTTCGCCAAGACAGTGTATTTCTCACTGTTACATGCATTTGAATGGGAAACTCGCCTGAAACAAAGTATAGGTTTTCATTATGTGAATAATTTTAAAATCTTAGCTCAAACGGCTGCAAAACCTGTTTGCCCAGCACGGGGATATTGAGTTCTATAAGATAAAGCCATAAACATGTTTGTCTGAGTCTTCTATCAAAAGTTACAGCGATTTATATGAAGTGGTTGAAAAACGCTTTATTTCGCCAAGACAGTGTATTTCTCACTGTTACATGCATTTGAATGGGAAACTCGCCTGAAACAAAGTATAGGTTTTCATTATGTGAATAATTTTAAAATCTTAGCTCAAACGGCTGCAAAACCTGTTTGCCCAGCACGGGGATATTGAGTTCTATAAGATAAAGCCATAAACATGTTTGTCTGAGTCTTCTATCAAAAGTTACAGCGATTTATATGAAGTTGTACGAAAACGCTTTATTTCGCCAAGACAATGCGTTTCTCACTGTTACATGCATTTGAATGGGAAACTCGCCTGAAACAAAGTATAGGTTTTCATTATGTGAATAATTTTAAAATCTTAGCTCAAACGGCTGCAAAACCTGTTTGCCCAGCACGGGGATATTGAGTTCTATAAGATAAAGCCATAAACATGTTTGTCTGAGTCTTCTATCAAAAGTTACAGCGATTTATATGAAGTTGTACAAAAACGCTTTATTTCGCCAAGACAGTGTGTTTCTCACTGTTACATGCATTTGAATGGGAAACTCGCCTGAAACAAAGTATAGGTTTTCATTATGTGAATAATTTTAAAATCTTAGCTCAAACGGCTGCAAAACCTGTTTGCCCAGCACGGGGATATTGAGTTCTATAAGATAAAGCCATAAACATGTTTGTCTGAGTCTTCTATCAAAAGTTACAGCGATTTATATGAAGTGGTTGAAAAACGCTTTATTTCGCCAAGACAGTGTATTTCTCACTGTTACATGCATTTGAATGGGAAACTCGCCTGAAACAAAGTATAGGTTTTCATTATGTGAATAATTTTAAAATCTTAGCTCAAACGGCTGCAAAACCTGTTTGCCCAGCACGGGGATATTGAGTTCTATAAGATAAAGCCATAAACATGTTTGTCTGAGTCTTCTATCAAAAGTTACAGCGATTTATATGAAGTGGTTGAAAAACGCTTTATTTCGCCAAGACAGTGTATTTCTCACTGTTACATGCATTTGAATGGGAAACTCGCCTGAAACAAAGTATAGGTTTTCATTATGTGAATAATTTTAAAATCTTAGCTCAAACGGCTGCAAAACCTGTTTGCCCAGCACGGGGATATTGAGTTCTATAAGATAAAGCCATAAACATGTTTGTCTGAGTCTTCTATCAAAAGTTACAGCGATTTATATGAAGTTGTACGAAAACGCTTTATTTCGCCAAGACAATGCGTTTCTCACTGTTACATGCATTTGAATGGGAAACTCGCCTGAAACAAAGTATAGGTTTTCATTATGTGAATAATTTTAAAATCTTAGCTCAAACGGCTGCAAAACCTGTTTGCCCAGCACGGGGATATTGAGTTCTATAAGATAAAGCCATAAATATGTTTGTCTGAGTCTTCTATCAAAAGTTACAGCGATTTATATGAAGTTGTACGAAAACGCTTTATTTCGCCAAGACAATGCGTTTCTCACTGTTACATGCATTTGAATGGGAAACTCGCCTGAAACAAAGTATAGGTTTTCATTATGTGAATAATTTTAAAATCTTAGCTCAAACGGCTGCAAAACCTGTTTGCCCAGCACGGGGATATTGAGTTCTATAAGATAAAGCCATAAACATGTTTGTCTGAGTCTTCTATCAAAAGTTACAGCGATTTATATGAAGTTGTTCAAAAACGCTTTATTTCGCCAAGACAATGCGTTTCTCACTGTTACATGCATTTGAATGGGAAACTCGCCTGAAACAAAGTATAGGTTTTCATTATGTGAATAATTTTAAAATCTTAGCTCAAACGGCTGCAAAACCTGTTCTGTTTGCCCAGCACGGGGATATTGAGTTCTATAAGATAAAGCCATAAACATGTTTGTCTGAGTCTTCTATCAAAAGTTACAGCGATTTATATGAAGTTGTACAAAAACGCTTTATTTCGCCAAGACAGTGTGTTTCTCACTGTTACATGCATTTGAATGGGAAACTCGCCTGAAACAAAGTATAGGTTTTCATTATGTGAATAATTTTAAAATCTTAGCTCATACGGCTGCAAAACCTGTTTGCCCAGCACGGGGATATTGAGTTCTATAAGATAAAGCCATAAACATGTTTGTCTGAGTCTTCTATCAAAAGTTACAGCGATTTATATGAAGTTGTACAAAAACGCTTTATTTCGCCAAGACAGTGTGTTTCTCACTGTTACATGCATTTGAATGGGAAACTCGCCTGAAACAAAGTATAGGTTTTCATTATGTGAATAATTTTAAAATCTTAGCTCAAACGGCTGCAAAACCTGTTCTGTTTGCCCAGCACGGGGATATTGAGTTCTATAAGATAAAGCCATAAACATGTTTGTCTGAGTCTTCTATCAAAAGTTACAGCGATTTATATGAAGTTGTACAAAAACGCTTTATTTCGCCAAGACAGTGTGTTTCTCACTGTTACATGCATTTGAATGGGAAACTCGCCTGAAACAAAGTATAGGTTTTCATTATGTGAATAATTTTAAAATCTTAGCTCAAACGGCTGCAAAACCTGTTTGCCCAGCACGGGGATATTGAGTTCTATAAGATAAAGCCATAAACATGTTTGTCTGAGTCTTCTATCAAAAGTTACAGCGATTTATATGAAGTGGTTGAAAAACGCTTTATTTCGCCAAGACAGTGTATTTCTCACTGTTACATGCATTTGAATGGGAAACTCGCCTGAAACGAAGTATAGGTTTTCATTATGTGAATAATTTTAAAATCTTAGCTCAAACGGCTGCAAAACCTGTTTGCCCAGCACGGGGATATTGAGTTCTATAAGATAAAGCCATAAACATGTTTGTCTGAGTCTTCTATCAAAAGTTACAGCGATTTATATGAAGTGGTTGAAAAACGCTTTATTTCGCCAAGACAGTGTATTTCTCACTGTTACATGCATTTGAATGGGAAACTCGCCTGAAACAAAGTATAGGTTTTCATTATGTGAATAATTTTAAAATCTTAGCTCAAACGGCTGCAAAACCTGTTTGCCCAGCACGGGGATATTGAGTTCTATAAGATAAAGCCATAAACATGTTTGTCTGAGTCTTCTATCAAAAGTTACAGCGATTTATATGAAGTTGTACGAAAACGCTTTATTTCGCCAAGACAATGCGTTTCTCACTGTTACATGCATTTGAATGGGAAACTCGCCTGAAACAAAGTATAGGTTTTCATTATGTGAATAATTTTAAAATCTTAGCTCAAACGGCTGCAAAACCTGTTTGCCCAGCACGGGGATATTGAGTTCTATAAGATAAAGCCATAAATATGTTTGTCTGAGTCTTCTATCAAAAGTTACAGCGATTTATATGAAGTGGTTGAAAAACGCTTTATTTCGCCAAGACAGTGTATTTCTCACTGTTACATGCATTTGAATGGGAAACTCGCCTGAAACAAAGTATAGGTTTTCATTATGTGAATAATTTTAAAATCTTAGCTCAAACGGCTGCAAAACCTGTTTGCCCAGCACGGGGATATTGAGTTCTATAAGATAAAGCCATAAACATGTTTGTCTGAGTCTTCTATCAAAAGTTACAGCGATTTATATGAAGTTGTTCAAAAACGCTTTATTTCGCCAAGACAATGCGTTTCTCACTGTTACATGCATTTGAATGGGAAACTCGCCTGAAACAAAGTATAGGTTTTCATTATGTGAATAATTTTAAAATCTTAGCTCAAACGGCTGCAAAACCTGTTCTGTTTGCCCAGCACGGGGATATTGAGTTCTATAAGATAAAGCCATAAACATGTTTGTCTGAGTCTTCTATCAAAAGTTACAGCGATTTATATGAAGTTGTACAAAAACGCTTTATTTCGCCAAGACAGTGTGTTTCTCACTGTTACATGCATTTGAATGGGAAACTCGCCTGAAACAAAGTATAGGTTTTCATTATGTGAATAATTTTAAAATCTTAGCTCATACGGCTGCAAAACCTGTTTGCCCAGCACGGGGATATTGAGTTCTATAAGATAAAGCCATAAACATGTTTGTCTGAGTCTTCTATCAAAAGTTACAGCGATTTATATGAAGTTGTACGAAAACGCTTTATTTCGCCAAGACAATGCGTTTCTCACTGTTACATGCATTTGAATGGGAAACTCGCCTGAAACAAAGTATAGGTTTTCATTATGTGAATAATTTTAAAATCTTAGCTCAAACGGCTGCAAAACCTGTTTGCCCAGCACGGGGATATTGAGTTCTATAAGATAAAGCCATAAACATGTTTGTCTGAGTCTTCTATCAAAAGTTACAGCGATTTATATGAAGTTGTACGAAAACGCTTTATTTCGCCAAGACAATGCGTTTCTCACTGTTACATGCATTTGAATGGGAAACTCGCCTGAAACAAAGTATAGGTTTTCATTATGTGAATAATTTTAAAATCTTAGCTCAAACGGCTGCAAAACCTGTTTGCCCAGCACGGGGATATTGAGTTCTATAAGATAAAGCCATAAACATGTTTGTCTGAGTCTTCTATCAAAAGTTACAGCGATTTATATGAAGTGGTTGAAAAACGCTTTATTTCGCCAAGACAGTGTATTTCTCACTGTTACATGCATTTGAATGGGAAACTCGCCTGAAACAAAGTATAGGTTTTCATTATGTGAATAATTTTAAAATCTTAGCTCAAACGGCTGCAAAACCTGTTTGCCCAGCACGGGGATATTGAGTTCTATAAGATAAAGCCATAAACATGTTTGTCTGAGTCTTCTATCAAAAGTTACAGCGATTTATATGAAGTTGTTCAAAAACGCTTTATTTCGCCAAGACAATGCGTTTCTCACTGTTACATGCATTTGAATGGGAAACTCGCCTGAAACAAAGTATAGGTTTTCATTATGTGAATAATTTTAAAATCTTAGCTCAAACGGCTGCAAAACCTGTTTGCCCAGCACGGGGATATTGAGTTCTATAAGATAAAGCCATAAACATGTTTGTCTGAGTCTTCTATCAAAAGTTACAGCGATTTATATGAAGTGGTTGAAAAACGCTTTATTTCGCCAAGACAGTGTATTTCTCACTGTTACATGCATTTGAATGGGAAACTCGCCTGAAACAAAGTATAGGTTTTCATTATGTGAATAATTTTAAAATCTTAGCTCAAACGGCTGCAAAACCTGTTTGCCCAGCACGGGGATATTGAGTTCTATAAGATAAAGCCATAAACATGTTTGTCTGAGTCTTCTATCAAAAGTTACAGCGATTTATATGAAGTGGTTGAAAAACGCTTTATTTCGCCAAGACAGTGTATTTCTCACTGTTACATGCATTTGAATGGGAAACTCGCCTGAAACAAAGTATAGGTTTTCATTATGTGAATAATTTTAAAATCTTAGCTCAAACGGCTGCAAAACCTGTTTGCCCAGCACGGGGATATTGAGTTCTATAAGATAAAGCCATAAACATGTTTGTCTGAGTCTTCTATCAAAAGTTACAGCGATTTATATGAAGTTGTACGAAAACGCTTTATTTCGCCAAGACAATGCGTTTCTCACTGTTACATGCATTTGAATGGGAAACTCGCCTGAAACAAAGTATAGGTTTTCATTATGTGAATAATTTTAAAATCTTAGCTCAAACGGCTGCAAAACCTGTTTGCCCAGCACGGGGATATTGAGTTCTATAAGATAAAGCCATAAATATGTTTGTCTGAGTCTTCTATCAAAAGTTACAGCGATTTATATGAAGTGGTTGAAAAACGCTTTATTTCGCCAAGACAGTGTATTTCTCACTGTTACATGCATTTGAATGGGAAACTCGCCTGAAACAAAGTATAGGTTTTCATTATGTGAATAATTTTAAAATCTTAGCTCAAACGGCTGCAAAACCTGTTTGCCCAGCACGGGGATATTGAGTTCTATAAGATAAAGCCATAAACATGTTTGTCTGAGTCTTCTATCAAAAGTTACAGCGATTTATATGAAGTTGTTCAAAAACGCTTTATTTCGCCAAGACAATGCGTTTCTCACTGTTACATGCATTTGAATGGGAAACTCGCCTGAAACAAAGTATAGGTTTTCATTATGTGAATAATTTTAAAATCTTAGCTCAAACGGCTGCAAAACCTGTTTGCCCAGCACGGGGATATTGAGTTCTATAAGATAAAGCCATAAACATGTTTGTCTGAGTCTTCTATCAAAAGTTACAGCGATTTATATGAAGTGGTTGAAAAACGCTTTATTTCGCCAAGACAGTGTATTTCTCACTGTTACATGCATTTGAATGGGAAACTCGCCTGAAACAAAGTATAGGTTTTCATTATGTGAATAATTTTAAAATCTTAGCTCAAACGGCTGCAAAACCTGTTTGCCCAGCACGGGGATATTGAGTTCTATAAGATAAAGCCATAAACATGTTTGTCTGAGTCTTCTATCAAAAGTTACAGCGATTTATATGAAGTGGTTGAAAAACGCTTTATTTCGCCAAGACAGTGTATTTCTCACTGTTACATGCATTTGAATGGGAAACTCGCCTGAAACAAAGTATAGGTTTTCATTATGTGAATAATTTTAAAATCTTAGCTCAAACGGCTGCAAAACCTGTTTGCCCAGCACGGGGATATTGAGTTCTATAAGATAAAGCCATAAACATGTTTGTCTGAGTCTTCTATCAAAAGTTACAGCGATTTATATGAAGTTGTACGAAAACGCTTTATTTCGCCAAGACAATGCGTTTCTCACTGTTACATGCATTTGAATGGGAAACTCGCCTGAAACAAAGTATAGGTTTTCATTATGTGAATAATTTTAAAATCTTAGCTCAAACGGCTGCAAAACCTGTTTGCCCAGCACGGGGATATTGAGTTCTATAAGATAAAGCCATAAACATGTTTGTCTGAGTCTTCTATCAAAAGTTACAGCGATTTATATGAAGTTGTTCAAAAACGCTTTATTTCGCCAAGACAATGCGTTTCTCACTGTTACATGCATTTGAATGGGAAACTCGCCTGAAACAAAGTATAGGTTTTCATTATGTGAATAATTTTAAAATCTTAGCTCAAACGGCTGCAAAACCTGTTCTGTTTGCCCAGCACGGGGATATTGAGTTCTATAAGATAAAGCCATAAACATGTTTGTCTGAGTCTTCTATCAAAAGTTACAGCGATTTATATGAAGTTGTACAAAAACGCTTTATTTCGCCAAGACAGTGTGTTTCTCACTGTTACATGCATTTGAATGGGAAACTCGCCTGAAACAAAGTATAGGTTTTCATTATGTGAATAATTTTAAAATCTTAGCTCATACGGCTGCAAAACCTGTTTGCCCAGCACGGGGATATTGAGTTCTATAAGATAAAGCCATAAACATGTTTGTCTGAGTCTTCTATCAAAAGTTACAGCGATTTATATGAAGTTGTACAAAAACGCTTTATTTCGCCAAGACAGTGTGTTTCTCACTGTTACATGCATTTGAATGGGAAACTCGCCTGAAACAAAGTATAGGTTTTCATTATGTGAATAATTTTAAAATCTTAGCTCAAACGGCTGCAAAACCTGTTCTGTTTGCCCAGCACGGGGATATTGAGTTCTATAAGATAAAGCCATAAACATGTTTGTCTGAGTCTTCTATCAAAAGTTACAGCGATTTATATGAAGTTGTACAAAAACGCTTTATTTCGCCAAGACAGTGTGTTTCTCACTGTTACATGCATTTGAATGGGAAACTCGCCTGAAACAAAGTATAGGTTTTCATTATGTGAATAATTTTAAAATCTTAGCTCAAACGGCTGCAAAACCTGTTTGCCCAGCACGGGGATATTGAGTTCTATAAGATAAAGCCATAAACATGTTTGTCTGAGTCTTCTATCAAAAGTTACAGCGATTTATATGAAGTGGTTGAAAAACGCTTTATTTCGCCAAGACAGTGTATTTCTCACTGTTACATGCATTTGAATGGGAAACTCGCCTGAAACAAAGTATAGGTTTTCATTATGTGAATAATTTTAAAATCTTAGCTCAAACGGCTGCAAAACCTGTTTGCCCAGCACGGGGATATTGAGTTCTATAAGATAAAGCCATAAACATGTTTGTCTGAGTCTTCTATCAAAAGTTACAGCGATTTATATGAAGTGGTTGAAAAACGCTTTATTTCGCCAAGACAGTGTATTTCTCACTGTTACATGCATTTGAATGGGAAACTCGCCTGAAACAAAGTATAGGTTTTCATTATGTGAATAATTTTAAAATCTTAGCTCAAACGGCTGCAAAACCTGTTTGCCCAGCACGGGGATATTGAGTTCTATAAGATAAAGCCATAAACATGTTTGTCTGAGTCTTCTATCAAAAGTTACAGCGATTTATATGAAGTTGTACGAAAACGCTTTATTTCGCCAAGACAATGCGTTTCTCACTGTTACATGCATTTGAATGGGAAACTCGCCTGAAACAAAGTATAGGTTTTCATTATGTGAATAATTTTAAAATCTTAGCTCAAACGGCTGCAAAACCTGTTTGCCCAGCACGGGGATATTGAGTTCTATAAGATAAAGCCATAAATATGTTTGTCTGAGTCTTCTATCAAAAGTTACAGCGATTTATATGAAGTGGTTGAAAAACGCTTTATTTCGCCAAGACAGTGTATTTCTCACTGTTACATGCATTTGAATGGGAAACTCGCCTGAAACAAAGTATAGGTTTTCATTATGTGAATAATTTTAAAATCTTAGCTCAAACGGCTGCAAAACCTGTTTGCCCAGCACGGGGATATTGAGTTCTATAAGATAAAGCCATAAACATGTTTGTCTGAGTCTTCTATCAAAAGTTACAGCGATTTATATGAAGTTGTACAAAAACGCTTTATTTCGCCAAGACAGTGTGTTTCTCACTGTTACATGCATTTGAATGGGAAACTCGCCTGAAACAAAGTATAGGTTTTCATTATGTGAATAATTTTAAAATCTTAGCTCAAACGGCTGCAAAACCTGTTCTGTTTGCCCAGCACGGGGATATTGAGTTCTATAAGATAAAGCCATAAACATGTTTGTCTGAGTCTTCTATCAAAAGTTACAGCGATTTATATGAAGTTGTACAAAAACGCTTTATTTCGCCAAGACAGTGTGTTTCTCACTGTTACATGCATTTGAATGGGAAACTCGCCTGAAACAAAGTATAGGTTTTCATTATGTGAATAATTTTAAAATCTTAGCTCAAACGGCTGCAAAACCTGTTTGCCCAGCACGGGGATATTGAGTTCTATAAGATAAAGCCATAAACATGTTTGTCTGAGTCTTCTATCAAAAGTTACAGCGATTTATATGAAGTGGTTGAAAAACGCTTTATTTCGCCAAGACAGTGTATTTCTCACTGTTACATGCATTTGAATGGGAAACTCGCCTGAAACAAAGTATAGGTTTTCATTATGTGAATAATTTTAAAATCTTAGCTCAAACGGCTGCAAAACCTGTTTGCCCAGCACGGGGATATTGAGTTCTATAAGATAAAGCCATAAACATGTTTGTCTGAGTCTTCTATCAAAAGTTACAGCGATTTATATGAAGTGGTTGAAAAACGCTTTATTTCGCCAAGACAGTGTATTTCTCACTGTTACATGCATTTGAATGGGAAACTCGCCTGAAACAAAGTATAGGTTTTCATTATGTGAATAATTTTAAAATCTTAGCTCAAACGGCTGCAAAACCTGTTTGCCCAGCACGGGGATATTGAGTTCTATAAGATAAAGCCATAAACATGTTTGTCTGAGTCTTCTATCAAAAGTTACAGCGATTTATATGAAGTTGTACGAAAACGCTTTATTTCGCCAAGACAATGCGTTTCTCACTGTTACATGCATTTGAATGGGAAACTCGCCTGAAACAAAGTATAGGTTTTCATTATGTGAATAATTTTAAAATCTTAGCTCAAACGGCTGCAAAACCTGTTTGCCCAGCACGGGGATATTGAGTTCTATAAGATAAAGCCATAAACATGTTTGTCTGAGTCTTCTATCAAAAGTTACAGCGATTTATATGAAGTGGTTGAAAAACGCTTTATTTCGCCAAGACAGTGTATTTCTCACTGTTACATGCATTTGAATGGGAAACTCGCCTGAAACAAAGTATAGGTTTTCATTATGTGAATAATTTTAAAATCTTAGCTCAAACGGCTGCAAAACCTGTTTGCCCAGCACGGGGATATTGAGTTCTATAAGATAAAGCCATAAACATGTTTGTCTGAGTCTTCTATCAAAAGTTACAGCGATTTATATGAAGTTGTACAAAAACGCTTTATTTCGCCAAGACAGTGTGTTTCTCACTGTTACATGCATTTGAATGGGAAACTCGCCTGAGACAAAGTATAGGTTTTCATTATGTGAATAATTTTAAAATCTTAGCTCAAACGGCTGCAAAACCTGTTTGCCCAGCACGGGGATATTGAGTTCTATAAGATAAAGCCATAAACATGTTTGTCTGAGTCTTCTATCAAAAGTTACAGCGATTTATATGAAGTGGTTGAAAAACGCTTTATTTCGCCAAGACAGTGTATTTCTCACTGTTACATGCATTTGAATGGGAAACTCGCCTGAAACAAAGTATAGGTTTTCATTATGTGAATAATTTTAAAATCTTAGCTCAAACGGCTGCAAAACCTGTTTGCCCAGCACGGGGATATTGAGTTCTATAAGATAAAGCCATAAACATGTTTGTCTGAGTCTTCTATCAAAAGTTACAGCGATTTATATGAAGTGGTTGAAAAACGCTTTATTTCGCCAAGACAGTGTATTTCTCACTGTTACATGCATTTGAATGGGAAACTCGCCTGAAACAAAGTATAGGTTTTCATTATGTGAATAATTTTAAAATCTTAGCTCAAACGGCTGCAAAACCTGTTTGCCCAGCACGGGGATATTGAGTTCTATAAGATAAAGCCATAAACATGTTTGTCTGAGTCTTCTATCAAAAGTTACAGCGATTTATATGAAGTTGTACGAAAACGCTTTATTTCGCCAAGACAATGCGTTTCTCACTGTTACATGCATTTGAATGGGAAACTCGCCTGAAACAAAGTATAGGTTTTCATTATGTGAATAATTTTAAAATCTTAGCTCAAACGGCTGCAAAACCTGTTTGCCCAGCACGGGGATATTGAGTTCTATAAGATAAAGCCATAAACATGTTTGTCTGAGTCTTCTATCAAAAGTTACAGCGATTTATATGAAGTTGTACGAAAACGCTTTATTTCGCCAAGACAATGCGTTTCTCACTGTTACATGCATTTGAATGGGAAACTCGCCTGAAACAAAGTATAGGTTTTCATTATGTGAATAATTTTAAAATCTTAGCTCAAACGGCTGCAAAACCTGTTTGCCCAGCACGGGGATATTGAGTTCTATAAGATAAAGCCATAAATATGTTTGTCTGAGTCTTCTATCAAAAGTTACAGCGATTTATATGAAGTGGTTGAAAAACGCTTTATTTCGCCAAGACAGTGTATTTCTCACTGTTACATGCATTTGAATGGGAAACTCGCCTGAAACAAAGTATAGGTTTTCATTATGTGAATAATTTTAAAATCTTAGCTCAAACGGCTGCAAAACCTGTTTGCCCAGCACGGGGATATTGAGTTCTATAAGATAAAGCCATAAACATGTTTGTCTGAGTCTTCTATCAAAAGTTACAGCGATTTATATGAAGTTGTTCAAAAACGCTTTATTTCGCCAAGACAATGCGTTTCTCACTGTTACATGCATTTGAATGGGAAACTCGCCTGAAACAAAGTATAGGTTTTCATTATGTGAATAATTTTAAAATCTTAGCTCAAACGGCTGCAAAACCTGTTTGCCCAGCACGGGGATATTGAGTTCTATAAGATAAAGCCATAAACATGTTTGTCTGAGTCTTCTATCAAAAGTTACAGCGATTTATATGAAGTGGTTGAAAAACGCTTTATTTCGCCAAGACAGTGTATTTCTCACTGTTACATGCATTTGAATGGGAAACTCGCCTGAAACAAAGTATAGGTTTTCATTATGTGAATAATTTTAAAATCTTAGCTCAAACGGCTGCAAAACCTGTTTGCCCAGCACGGGGATATTGAGTTCTATAAGATAAAGCCATAAACATGTTTGTCTGAGTCTTCTATCAAAAGTTACAGCGATTTATATGAAGTGGTTGAAAAACGCTTTATTTCGCCAAGACAGTGTATTTCTCACTGTTACATGCATTTGAATGGGAAACTCGCCTGAAACAAAGTATAGGTTTTCATTATGTGAATAATTTTAAAATCTTAGCTCAAACGGCTGCAAAACCTGTTTGCCCAGCACGGGGATATTGAGTTCTATAAGATAAAGCCATAAACATGTTTGTCTGAGTCTTCTATCAAAAGTTACAGCGATTTATATGAAGTTGTACGAAAACGCTTTATTTCGCCAAGACAATGCGTTTCTCACTGTTACATGCATTTGAATGGGAAACTCGCCTGAAACAAAGTATAGGTTTTCATTATGTGAATAATTTTAAAATCTTAGCTCAAACGGCTGCAAAACCTGTTTGCCCAGCACGGGGATATTGAGTTCTATAAGATAAAGCCATAAATATGTTTGTCTGAGTCTTCTATCAAAAGTTACAGCGATTTATATGAAGTGGTTGAAAAACGCTTTATTTCGCCAAGACAGTGTATTTCTCACTGTTACATGCATTTGAATGGGAAACTCGCCTGAAACAAAGTATAGGTTTTCATTATGTGAATAATTTTAAAATCTTAGCTCAAACGGCTGCAAAACCTGTTTGCCCAGCACGGGGATATTGAGTTCTATAAGATAAAGCCATAAACATGTTTGTCTGAGTCTTCTATCAAAAGTTACAGCGATTTATATGAAGTTGTTCAAAAACGCTTTATTTCGCCAAGACAATGCGTTTCTCACTGTTACATGCATTTGAATGGGAAACTCGCCTGAAACAAAGTATAGGTTTTTATTATGTGAATAATTTTAAAATCTTAGCTCAAACGGCTGCAAAACCTGTTCTGTTTGCCCAGCACGGGGATATTGAGTTCTATAAGATAAAGCCATAAACATGTTTGTCTGAGTCTTCTATCAAAAGTTACAGCGATTTATATGAAGTTGTACAAAAACGCTTTATTTCGCCAAGACAGTGTGTTTCTCACTGTTACATGCATTTGAATGGGAAACTCGCCTGAAACAAAGTATAGGTTTTCATTATGTGAATAATTTTAAAATCTTAGCTCATACGGCTGCAAAACCTGTTTGCCCAGCACGGGGATATTGAGTTCTATAAGATAAAGCCATAAACATGTTTGTCTGAGTCTTCTATCAAAAGTTACAGCGATTTATATGAAGTTGTACAAAAACGCTTTATTTCGCCAAGACAGTGTGTTTCTCACTGTTACATGCATTTGAATGGGAAACTCGCCTGAAACAAAGTATAGGTTTTCATTATGTGAATAATTTTAAAATCTTAGCTCAAACGGCTGCAAAACCTGTTTGCCCAGCACGGGGATATTGAGTTCTATAAGATAAAGCCATAAACATGTTTGTCTGAGTCTTCTATCAAAAGTTACAGCGATTTATATGAAGTGGTTGAAAAACGCTTTATTTCGCCAAGACAGTGTATTTCTCACTGTTACATGCATTTGAATGGGAAACTCGCCTGAAACAAAGTATAGGTTTTCATTATGTGAATAATTTTAAAATCTTAGCTCAAACGGCTGCAAAACCTGTTTGCCCAGCACGGGGATATTGAGTTCTATAAGATAAAGCCATAAACATGTTTGTCTGAGTCTTCTATCAAAAGTTACAGCGATTTATATGAAGTGGTTGAAAAACGCTTTATTTCGCCAAGACAGTGTATTTCTCACTGTTACATGCATTTGAATGGGAAACTCGCCTGAAACAAAGTATAGGTTTTCATTATGTGAATAATTTTAAAATCTTAGCTCAAACGGCTGCAAAACCTGTTTGCCCAGCACGGGGATATTGAGTTCTATAAGATAAAGCCATAAACATGTTTGTCTGAGTCTTCTATCAAAAGTTACAGCGATTTATATGAAGTTGTACGAAAACGCTTTATTTCGCCAAGACAATGCGTTTCTCACTGTTACATGCATTTGAATGGGAAACTCGCCTGAAACAAAGTATAGGTTTTCATTATGTGAATAATTTTAAAATCTTAGCTCAAACGGCTGCAAAACCTGTTTGCCCAGCACGGGGATATTGAGTTCTATAAGATAAAGCCATAAATATGTTTGTCTGAGTCTTCTATCAAAAGTTACAGCGATTTATATGAAGTGGTTGAAAAACGCTTTATTTCGCCAAGACAGTGTATTTCTCACTGTTACATGCATTTGAATGGGAAACTCGCCTGAAACAAAGTATAGGTTTTCATTATGTGAATAATTTTAAAATCTTAGCTCAAACGGCTGCAAAACCTGTTTGCCCAGCACGGGGATATTGAGTTCTATAAGATAAAGCCATAAACATGTTTGTCTGAGTCTTCTATCAAAAGTTACAGCGATTTATATGAAGTTGTACAAAAACGCTTTATTTCGCCAAGACAGTGTGTTTCTCACTGTTACATGCATTTGAATGGGAAACTCGCCTGAAACAAAGTATAGGTTTTCATTATGTGAATAATTTTAAAATCTTAGCTCAAACGGCTGCAAAACCTGTTCTGTTTGCCCAGCACGGGGATATTGAGTTCTATAAGATAAAGCCATAAACATGTTTGTCTGAGTCTTCTATCAAAAGTTACAGCGATTTATATGAAGTTGTACAAAAACGCTTTATTTCGCCAAGACAGTGTGTTTCTCACTGTTACATGCATTTGAATGGGAAACTCGCCTGAAACAAAGTATAGGTTTTCATTATGTGAATAATTTTAAAATCTTAGCTCAAACGGCTGCAAAACCTGTTTGCCCAGCACGGGGATATTGAGTTCTATAAGATAAAGCCATAAACATGTTTGTCTGAGTCTTCTATCAAAAGTTACAGCGATTTATATGAAGTGGTTGAAAAACGCTTTATTTCGCCAAGACAGTGTATTTCTCACTGTTACATGCATTTGAATGGGAAACTCGCCTGAAACAAAGTATAGGTTTTCATTATGTGAATAATTTTAAAATCTTAGCTCAAACGGCTGCAAAACCTGTTTGCCCAGCACGGGGATATTGAGTTCTATAAGATAAAGCCATAAACATGTTTGTCTGAGTCTTCTATCAAAAGTTACAGCGATTTATATGAAGTGGTTGAAAAACGCTTTATTTCGCCAAGACAGTGTATTTCTCACTGTTACATGCATTTGAATGGGAAACTCGCCTGAAACAAAGTATAGGTTTTCATTATGTGAATAATTTTAAAATCTTAGCTCAAACGGCTGCAAAACCTGTTTGCCCAGCACGGGGATATTGAGTTCTATAAGATAAAGCCATAAACATGTTTGTCTGAGTCTTCTATCAAAAGTTACAGCGATTTATATGAAGTTGTACGAAAACGCTTTATTTCGCCAAGACAATGCGTTTCTCACTGTTACATGCATTTGAATGGGAAACTCGCCTGAAACAAAGTATAGGTTTTCATTATGTGAATAATTTTAAAATCTTAGCTCAAACGGCTGCAAAACCTGTTTGCCCAGCACGGGGATATTGAGTTCTATAAGATAAAGCCATAAACATGTTTGTCTGAGTCTTCTATCAAAAGTTACAGCGATTTATATGAAGTGGTTGAAAAACGCTTTATTTCGCCAAGACAGTGTATTTCTCACTGTTACATGCATTTGAATGGGAAACTCGCCTGAAACAAAGTATAGGTTTTCATTATGTGAATAATTTTAAAATCTTAGCTCAAACGGCTGCAAAACCTGTTTGCCCAGCACGGGGATATTGAGTTCTATAAGATAAAGCCATAAACATGTTTGTCTGAGTCTTCTATCAAAAGTTACAGCGATTTATATGAAGTTGTACAAAAACGCTTTATTTCGCCAAGACAGTGTGTTTCTCACTGTTACATGCATTTGAATGGGAAACTCGCCTGAGACAAAGTATAGGTTTTCATTATGTGAATAATTTTAAAATCTTAGCTCAAACGGCTGCAAAACCTGTTTGCCCAGCACGGGGATATTGAGTTCTATAAGATAAAGCCATAAACATGTTTGTCTGAGTCTTCTATCAAAAGTTACAGCGATTTATATGAAGTGGTTGAAAAACGCTTTATTTCGCCAAGACAGTGTATTTCTCACTGTTACATGCATTTGAATGGGAAACTCGCCTGAAACAAAGTATAGGTTTTCATTATGTGAATAATTTTAAAATCTTAGCTCAAACGGCTGCAAAACCTGTTTGCCCAGCACGGGGATATTGAGTTCTATAAGATAAAGCCATAAACATGTTTGTCTGAGTCTTCTATCAAAAGTTACAGCGATTTATATGAAGTGGTTGAAAAACGCTTTATTTCGCCAAGACAGTGTATTTCTCACTGTTACATGCATTTGAATGGGAAACTCGCCTGAAACAAAGTATAGGTTTTCATTATGTGAATAATTTTAAAATCTTAGCTCAAACGGCTGCAAAACCTGTTTGCCCAGCACGGGGATATTGAGTTCTATAAGATAAAGCCATAAACATGTTTGTCTGAGTCTTCTATCAAAAGTTACAGCGATTTATATGAAGTTGTACGAAAACGCTTTATTTCGCCAAGACAATGCGTTTCTCACTGTTACATGCATTTGAATGGGAAACTCGCCTGAAACAAAGTATAGGTTTTCATTATGTGAATAATTTTAAAATCTTAGCTCAAACGGCTGCAAAACCTGTTTGCCCAGCACGGGGATATTGAGTTCTATAAGATAAAGCCATAAACATGTTTGTCTGAGTCTTCTATCAAAAGTTACAGCGATTTATATGAAGTTGTACGAAAACGCTTTATTTCGCCAAGACAATGCGTTTCTCACTGTTACATGCATTTGAATGGGAAACTCGCCTGAAACAAAGTATAGGTTTTCATTATGTGAATAATTTTAAAATCTTAGCTCAAACGGCTGCAAAACCTGTTTGCCCAGCACGGGGATATTGAGTTCTATAAGATAAAGCCATAAATATGTTTGTCTGAGTCTTCTATCAAAAGTTACAGCGATTTATATGAAGTGGTTGAAAAACGCTTTATTTCGCCAAGACAGTGTATTTCTCACTGTTACATGCATTTGAATGGGAAACTCGCCTGAAACAAAGTATAGGTTTTCATTATGTGAATAATTTTAAAATCTTAGCTCAAACGGCTGCAAAACCTGTTTGCCCAGCACGGGGATATTGAGTTCTATAAGATAAAGCCATAAACATGTTTGTCTGAGTCTTCTATCAAAAGTTACAGCGATTTATATGAAGTTGTTCAAAAACGCTTTATTTCGCCAAGACAATGCGTTTCTCACTGTTACATGCATTTGAATGGGAAACTCGCCTGAAACAAAGTATAGGTTTTCATTATGTGAATAATTTTAAAATCTTAGCTCAAACGGCTGCAAAACCTGTTTGCCCAGCACGGGGATATTGAGTTCTATAAGATAAAGCCATAAACATGTTTGTCTGAGTCTTCTATCAAAAGTTACAGCGATTTATATGAAGTGGTTGAAAAACGCTTTATTTCGCCAAGACAGTGTATTTCTCACTGTTACATGCATTTGAATGGGAAACTCGCCTGAAACAAAGTATAGGTTTTCATTATGTGAATAATTTTAAAATCTTAGCTCAAACGGCTGCAAAACCTGTTTGCCCAGCACGGGGATATTGAGTTCTATAAGATAAAGCCATAAACATGTTTGTCTGAGTCTTCTATCAAAAGTTACAGCGATTTATATGAAGTGGTTGAAAAACGCTTTATTTCGCCAAGACAGTGTATTTCTCACTGTTACATGCATTTGAATGGGAAACTCGCCTGAAACAAAGTATAGGTTTTCATTATGTGAATAATTTTAAAATCTTAGCTCAAACGGCTGCAAAACCTGTTTGCCCAGCACGGGGATATTGAGTTCTATAAGATAAAGCCATAAACATGTTTGTCTGAGTCTTCTATCAAAAGTTACAGCGATTTATATGAAGTTGTACGAAAACGCTTTATTTCGCCAAGACAATGCGTTTCTCACTGTTACATGCATTTGAATGGGAAACTCGCCTGAAACAAAGTATAGGTTTTCATTATGTGAATAATTTTAAAATCTTAGCTCAAACGGCTGCAAAACCTGTTTGCCCAGCACGGGGATATTGAGTTCTATAAGATAAAGCCATAAACATGTTTGTCTGAGTCTTCTATCAAAAGTTACAGCGATTTATATGAAGTGGTTGAAAAACGCTTTATTTCGCCAAGACAGTGTATTTCTCACTGTTACATGCATTTGAATGGGAAACTCGCCTGAAACAAAGTATAGGTTTTCATTATGTGAATAATTTTAAAATCTTAGCTCAAACGGCTGCAAAACCTGTTTGCCCAGCACGGGGATATTGAGTTCTATAAGATAAAGCCATAAACATGTTTGTCTGAGTCTTCTATCAAAAGTTACAGCGATTTATATGAAGTTGTACGAAAACGCTTTATTTCGCCAAGACAATGCGTTTCTCACTGTTACATGCATTTGAATGGGAAACTCGCCTGAAACAAAGTATAGGTTTTCATTATGTGAATAATTTTAAAATCTTAGCTCAAACGGCTGCAAAACCTGTTTGCCCAGCACGGGGATATTGAGTTCTATAAGATAAAGCCATAAATATGTTTGTCTGAGTCTTCTATCAAAAGTTACAGCGATTTATATGAAGTGGTTGAAAAACGCTTTATTTCGCCAAGACAGTGTATTTCTCACTGTTACATGCATTTGAATGGGAAACTCGCCTGAAACAAAGTATAGGTTTTCATTATGTGAATAATTTTAAAATCTTAGCT
This sequence comes from Aulonocara sp. 'chitande type north' Nkhata Bay, assembly GCF_057382095.1. Classification (NCBI taxonomy): domain Eukaryota; kingdom Metazoa; phylum Chordata; class Actinopteri; order Cichliformes; family Cichlidae; genus Aulonocara; species Aulonocara sp. 'chitande type north' Nkhata Bay. The sequence continues at coordinate 13,006,409 of NC_141345.1, forward strand.
CAAACGGCTGCAAAACCTGTTTGCCCAGCACGGGGATATTGAGTTCTATAAGATAAAGCCATAAACATGTTTGTCTGAGTCTTCTATCAAAAGTTACAGCGATTTATATGAAGTTGTTCAAAAACGCTTTATTTCGCCAAGACAATGCGTTTCTCACTGTTACATGCATTTGAATGGGAAACTCGCCTGAAACAAAGTATAGGTTTTCATTATGTGAATAATTTTAAAATCTTAGCTCAAACGGCTGCAAAACCTGTTCTGTTTGCCCAGCACGGGGATATTGAGTTCTATAAGATAAAGCCATAAACATGTTTGTCTGAGTCTTCTATCAAAAGTTACAGCGATTTATATGAAGTTGTACAAAAACGCTTTATTTCGCCAAGACAGTGTGTTTCTCACTGTTACATGCATTTGAATGGGAAACTCGCCTGAAACAAAGTATAGGTTTTCATTATGTGAATAATTTTAAAATCTTAGCTCATACGGCTGCAAAACCTGTTTGCCCAGCACGGGGATATTGAGTTCTATAAGATAAAGCCATAAACATGTTTGTCTGAGTCTTCTATCAAAAGTTACAGCGATTTATATGAAGTTGTACAAAAACGCTTTATTTCGCCAAGACAGTGTGTTTCTCACTGTTACATGCATTTGAATGGGAAACTCGCCTGAAACAAAGTATAGGTTTTCATTATGTGAATAATTTTAAAATCTTAGCTCAAACGGCTGCAAAACCTGTTCTGTTTGCCCAGCACGGGGATATTGAGTTCTATAAGATAAAGCCATAAACATGTTTGTCTGAGTCTTCTATCAAAAGTTACAGCGATTTATATGAAGTTGTACAAAAACGCTTTATTTCGCCAAGACAGTGTGTTTCTCACTGTTACATGCATTTGAATGGGAAACTCGCCTGAAACAAAGTATAGGTTTTCATTATGTGAATAATTTTAAAATCTTAGCTCAAACGGCTGCAAAACCTGTTTGCCCAGCACGGGGATATTGAGTTCTATAAGATAAAGCCATAAACATGTTTGTCTGAGTCTTCTATCAAAAGTTACAGCGATTTATATGAAGTGGTTGAAAAACGCTTTATTTCGCCAAGACAGTGTATTTCTCACTGTTACATGCATTTGAATGGGAAACTCGCCTGAAACAAAGTATAGGTTTTCATTATGTGAATAATTTTAAAATCTTAGCTCAAACGGCTGCAAAACCTGTTTGCCCAGCACGGGGATATTGAGTTCTATAAGATAAAGCCATAAACATGTTTGTCTGAGTCTTCTATCAAAAGTTACAGCGATTTATATGAAGTGGTTGAAAAACGCTTTATTTCGCCAAGACAGTGTATTTCTCACTGTTACATGCATTTGAATGGGAAACTCGCCTGAAACAAAGTATAGGTTTTCATTATGTGAATAATTTTAAAATCTTAGCTCAAACGGCTGCAAAACCTGTTTGCCCAGCACGGGGATATTGAGTTCTATAAGATAAAGCCATAAACATGTTTGTCTGAGTCTTCTATCAAAAGTTACAGCGATTTATATGAAGTTGTACGAAAACGCTTTATTTCGCCAAGACAATGCGTTTCTCACTGTTACATGCATTTGAATGGGAAACTCGCCTGAAACAAAGTATAGGTTTTCATTATGTGAATAATTTTAAAATCTTAGCTCAAACGGCTGCAAAACCTGTTTGCCCAGCACGGGGATATTGAGTTCTATAAGATAAAGCCATAAATATGTTTGTCTGAGTCTTCTATCAAAAGTTACAGCGATTTATATGAAGTTGTACAAAAACGCTTTATTTCGCCAAGACAGTGTGTTTCTCACTGTTACATGCATTTGAATGGGAAACTCGCCTGAAACAAAGTATAGGTTTTCATTATGTGAATAATTTTAAAATCTTAGCTCAAACGGCTGCAAAACCTGTTTGCCCAGCACGGGGATATTGAGTTCTATAAGATAAAGCCATAAACATGTTTGTCTGAGTCTTCTATCAAAAGTTACAGCGATTTATATGAAGTGGTTGAAAAACGCTTTATTTCGCCAAGACAGTGTATTTCTCACTGTTACATGCATTTGAATGGGAAACTCGCCTGAAACAAAGTATAGGTTTTCATTATGTGAATAATTTTAAAATCTTAGCTCAAACGGCTGCAAAACCTGTTTGCCCAGCACGGGGATATTGAGTTCTATAAGATAAAGCCATAAACATGTTTGTCTGAGTCTTCTATCAAAAGTTACAGCGATTTATATGAAGTGGTTGAAAAACGCTTTATTTCGCCAAGACAGTGTATTTCTCACTGTTACATGCATTTGAATGGGAAACTCGCCTGAAACAAAGTATAGGTTTTCATTATGTGAATAATTTTAAAATCTTAGCTCAAACGGCTGCAAAACCTGTTTGCCCAGCACGGGGATATTGAGTTCTATAAGATAAAGCCATAAACATGTTTGTCTGAGTCTTCTATCAAAAGTTACAGCGATTTATATGAAGTTGTACGAAAACGCTTTATTTCGCCAAGACAATGCGTTTCTCACTGTTACATGCATTTGAATGGGAAACTCGCCTGAAACAAAGTATAGGTTTTCATTATGTGAATAATTTTAAAATCTTAGCTCAAACGGCTGCAAAACCTGTTTGCCCAGCACGGGGATATTGAGTTCTATAAGATAAAGCCATAAATATGTTTGTCTGAGTCTTCTATCAAAAGTTACAGCGATTTATATGAAGTGGTTGAAAAACGCTTTATTTCGCCAAGACAGTGTATTTCTCACTGTTACATGCATTTGAATGGGAAACTCGCCTGAAACAAAGTATAGGTTTTCATTATGTGAATAATTTTAAAATCTTAGCTCAAACGGCTGCAAAACCTGTTTGCCCAGCACGGGGATATTGAGTTCTATAAGATAAAGCCATAAACATGTTTGTCTGAGTCTTCTATCAAAAGTTACAGCGATTTATATGAAGTTGTTCAAAAACGCTTTATTTCGCCAAGACAATGCGTTTCTCACTGTTACATGCATTTGAATGGGAAACTCGCCTGAAACAAAGTATAGGTTTTCATTATGTGAATAATTTTAAAATCTTAGCTCAAACGGCTGCAAAACCTGTTCTGTTTGCCCAGCACGGGGATATTGAGTTCTATAAGATAAAGCCATAAACATGTTTGTCTGAGTCTTCTATCAAAAGTTACAGCGATTTATATGAAGTTGTACAAAAACGCTTTATTTCGCCAAGACAGTGTGTTTCTCACTGTTACATGCATTTGAATGGGAAACTCGCCTGAAACAAAGTATAGGTTTTCATTATGTGAATAATTTTAAAATCTTAGCTCATACGGCTGCAAAACCTGTTTGCCCAGCACGGGGATATTGAGTTCTATAAGATAAAGCCATAAACATGTTTGTCTGAGTCTTCTATCAAAAGTTACAGCGATTTATATGAAGTTGTACAAAAACGCTTTATTTCGCCAAGACAGTGTGTTTCTCACTGTTACATGCATTTGAATGGGAAACTCGCCTGAAACAAAGTATAGGTTTTCATTATGTGAATAATTTTAAAATCTTAGCTCAAACGGCTGCAAAACCTGTTCTGTTTGCCCAGCACGGGGATATTGAGTTCTATAAGATAAAGCCATAAACATGTTTGTCTGAGTCTTCTATCAAAAGTTACAGCGATTTATATGAAGTTGTACAAAAACGCTTTATTTCGCCAAGACAGTGTGTTTCTCACTGTTACATGCATTTGAATGGGAAACTCGCCTGAAACAAAGTATAGGTTTTCATTATGTGAATAATTTTAAAATCTTAGCTCAAACGGCTGCAAAACCTGTTTGCCCAGCACGGGGATATTGAGTTCTATAAGATAAAGCCATAAACATGTTTGTCTGAGTCTTCTATCAAAAGTTACAGCGATTTATATGAAGTGGTTGAAAAACGCTTTATTTCGCCAAGACAGTGTATTTCTCACTGTTACATGCATTTGAATGGGAAACTCGCCTGAAACGAAGTATAGGTTTTCATTATGTGAATAATTTTAAAATCTTAGCTCAAACGGCTGCAAAACCTGTTTGCCCAGCACGGGGATATTGAGTTCTATAAGATAAAGCCATAAACATGTTTGTCTGAGTCTTCTATCAAAAGTTACAGCGATTTATATGAAGTTGTACAAAAACGCTTTATTTCGCCAAGACAGTGTGTTTCTCACTGTTACATGCATTTGAATGGGAAACTCGCCTGAAACAAAGTATAGGTTTTCATTATGTGAATAATTTTAAAATCTTAGCTCAAACGGCTGCAAAACCTGTTCTGTTTGCCCAGCACGGGGATATTGAGTTCTATAAGATAAAGCCATAAACATGTTTGTCTGAGTCTTCTATCAAAAGTTACAGCGATTTATATGAAGTGGTTGAAAAACGCTTTATTTCGCCAAGACAGTGTATTTCTCACTGTTACATGCATTTGAATGGGAAACTCGCCTGAAACGAAGTATAGGTTTTCATTATGTGAATAATTTTAAAATCTTAGCTCAAACGGCTGCAAAACCTGTTTGCCCAGCACGGGGATATTGAGTTCTATAAGATAAAGCCATAAACATGTTTGTCTGAGTCTTCTATCAAAAGTTACAGCGATTTATATGAAGTTGTACAAAAACGCTTTATTTCGCCAAGACAGTGTGTTTCTCACTGTTACATGCATTTGAATGGGAAACTCGCCTGAAACAAAGTATAGGTTTTCATTATGTGAATAATTTTAAAATCTTAGCTCAAACGGCTGCAAAACCTGTTCTGTTTGCCCAGCACGGGGATATTGAGTTCTATAAGATAAAGCCATAAACATGTTTGTCTGAGTCTTCTATCAAAAGTTACAGCGATTTATATGAAGTTGTACAAAAACGCTTTATTTCGCCAAGACAGTGTGTTTCTCACTGTTACATGCATTTGAATGGGAAACTCGCCTGAAACAAAGTATAGGTTTTCATTATGTGAATAATTTTAAAATCTTAGCTCAAACGGCTGCAAAACCTGTTTGCCCAGCACGGGGATATTGAGTTCTATAAGATAAAGCCATAAACATGTTTGTCTGAGTCTTCTATCAAAAGTTACAGCGATTTATATGAAGTGGTTGAAAAACGCTTTATTTCGCCAAGACAGTGTATTTCTCACTGTTACATGCATTTGAATGGGAAACTCGCCTGAAACGAAGTATAGGTTTTCATTATGTGAATAATTTTAAAATCTTAGCTCAAACGGCTGCAAAACCTGTTTGCCCAGCACGGGGATATTGAGTTCTATAAGATAAAGCCATAAACATGTTTGTCTGAGTCTTCTATCAAAAGTTACAGCGATTTATATGAAGTGGTTGAAAAACGCTTTATTTCGCCAAGACAGTGTATTTCTCACTGTTACATGCATTTGAATGGGAAACTCGCCTGAAACAAAGTATAGGTTTTCATTATGTGAATAATTTTAAAATCTTAGCTCAAACGGCTGCAAAACCTGTTTGCCCAGCACGGGGATATTGAGTTCTATAAGATAAAGCCATAAACATGTTTGTCTGAGTCTTCTATCAAAAGTTACAGCGATTTATATGAAGTTGTACGAAAACGCTTTATTTCGCCAAGACAATGCGTTTCTCACTGTTACATGCATTTGAATGGGAAACTCGCCTGAAACAAAGTATAGGTTTTCATTATGTGAATAATTTTAAAATCTTAGCTCAAACGGCTGCAAAACCTGTTTGCCCAGCACGGGGATATTGAGTTCTATAAGATAAAGCCATAAATATGTTTGTCTGAGTCTTCTATCAAAAGTTACAGCGATTTATATGAAGTGGTTGAAAAACGCTTTATTTCGCCAAGACAGTGTATTTCTCACTGTTACATGCATTTGAATGGGAAACTCGCCTGAAACAAAGTATAGGTTTTCATTATGTGAATAATTTTAAAATCTTAGCTCAAACGGCTGCAAAACCTGTTTGCCCAGCACGGGGATATTGAGTTCTATAAGATAAAGCCATAAACATGTTTGTCTGAGTCTTCTATCAAAAGTTACAGCGATTTATATGAAGTTGTTCAAAAACGCTTTATTTCGCCAAGACAATGCGTTTCTCACTGTTACATGCATTTGAATGGGAAACTCGCCTGAAACAAAGTATAGGTTTTCATTATGTGAATAATTTTAAAATCTTAGCTCAAACGGCTGCAAAACCTGTTCTGTTTGCCCAGCACGGGGATATTGAGTTCTATAAGATAAAGCCATAAACATGTTTGTCTGAGTCTTCTATCAAAAGTTACAGCGATTTATATGAAGTTGTACAAAAACGCTTTATTTCGCCAAGACAGTGTGTTTCTCACTGTTACATGCATTTGAATGGGAAACTCGCCTGAAACAAAGTATAGGTTTTCATTATGTGAATAATTTTAAAATCTTAGCTCATACGGCTGCAAAACCTGTTTGCCCAGCACGGGGATATTGAGTTCTATAAGATAAAGCCATAAACATGTTTGTCTGAGTCTTCTATCAAAAGTTACAGCGATTTATATGAAGTTGTACAAAAACGCTTTATTTCGCCAAGACAGTGTGTTTCTCACTGTTACATGCATTTGAATGGGAAACTCGCCTGAAACAAAGTATAGGTTTTCATTATGTGAATAATTTTAAAATCTTAGCTCAAACGGCTGCAAAACCTGTTTGCCCAGCACGGGGATATTGAGTTCTATAAGATAAAGCCATAAACATGTTTGTCTGAGTCTTCTATCAAAAGTTATAGCGATTTATATGAAGTTGTACAAAAACGCTTTATTTCGCCAAGACAGTGTGTTTCTCACTGTTACATGCATTTGAATGGGAAACTCGCCTGAAACAAAGTATAGGTTTTCATTATGTGAATAATTTTAAAATCTTAGCTCAAACGGCTGCAAAACCTGTTTGCCCAGCACGGGGATATTGAGTTCTATAAGATAAAGCCATAAACATGTTTGTCTGAGTCTTCTATCAAAAGTTACAGCGATTTATATGAAGTGGTTGAAAAACGCTTTATTTCGCCAAGACAGTGTGTTTCTCACTGTTACATGCATTTGAATGGGAAACTCGCCTGAGACAAAGTATAGGTTTTCATTATGTGAATAATTTTAAAATCTTAGCTCAAACGGCTGCAAAACCTGTTTGCCCAGCACGGGGATATTGAGTTCTATAAGATAAAGCCATAAACATGTTTGTCTGAGTCTTCTATCAAAAGTTACAGCGATTTATATGAAGTGGTTGAAAAACGCTTTATTTCGCCAAGACAGTGTATTTCTCACTGTTACATGCATTTGAATGGGAAACTCGCCTGAAACAAAGTATAGGTTTTCATTATGTGAATAATTTTAAAATCTTAGCTCAAACGGCTGCAAAACCTGTTTGCCCAGCACGGGGATATTGAGTTCTATAAGATAAAGCCATAAACATGTTTGTCTGAGTCTTCTATCAAAAGTTACAGCGATTTATATGAAGTTGTACAAAAACGCTTTATTTCGCCAAGACAGTGTGTTTCTCACTGTTACATGCATTTGAATGGGAAACTCGCCTGAGACAAAGTATAGGTTTTCATTATGTGAATAATTTTAAAATCTTAGCTCAAACGGCTGCAAAACCTGTTTGCCCAGCACGGGGATATTGAGTTCTATAAGATAAAGCCATAAACATGTTTGTCTGAGTCTTCTATCAAAAGTTACAGCGATTTATATGAAGTTGTACAAAAACGCTTTATTTCGCCAAGACAGTGTGTTTCTCACTGTTACATGCATTTGAATGGGAAACTCACCCGAGACAAAGTATAGGTTTTCATTATGTGAATAATTTTAAAATCTTAGCTCAAACGGCTGCAAAACCTGTTCTGTTTGCCCAGCACGGGGATATTGAGTTCTATAAGATAAAGCCATAAACATGTTTGTCTGAGTCTTCTATCAAAAGTTATAGCGATTTATATGAAGTTGTACGAAAACGCTTTATTTCGCCAAGACAGTGTGTTTCTCACTGTTACATGCATTTGAATGGGAAACTCGCCTGAGACAAAGTATAGGTTTTCATTATGTGAATAATTTTAAAATCTTAGCTCAAACGGCTGCAAAACCTGTTTGCCCAGCACGGGGATATTGAGTTCTATAAGATAAAGCCATAAACATGTTTGTCTGAGTCTTCTATCAAAAGTTACAGCGATTTATATGAAGTGGTTGAAAAACGCTTTATTTCGCCAAGACAGTGTATTTCTCACTGTTACATGCATTTGAATGGGAAACTCGCCTGAAACAAAGTATAGGTTTTCATTATGTGAATAATTTTAAAATCTTAGCTCAAACGGCTGCAAAACCTGTTTGCCCAGCACGGGGATATTGAGTTCTATAAGATAAAGCCATAAACATGTTTGTCTGAGTCTTCTATCAAAAGTTACAGCGATTTATATGAAGTTGTACGAAAACGCTTTATTTCGCCAAGACAATGCGTTTCTCACTGTTACATGCATTTGAATGGGAAACTCGCCTGAAACAAAGTATAGGTTTTCATTATGTGAATAATTTTAAAATCTTAGCTCAAACGGCTGCAAAACCTGTTTGCCCAGCACGGGGATATTGAGTTCTATAAGATAAAGCCATAAATATGTTTGTCTGAGTCTTCTATCAAAAGTTACAGCGATTTATATGAAGTGGTTGAAAAACGCTTTATTTCGCCAAGACAGTGTATTTCTCACTGTTACATGCATTTGAATGGGAAACTCGCCTGAAACAAAGTATAGGTTTTCATTATGTGAATAATTTTAAAATCTTAGCTCAAACGGCTGCAAAACCTGTTTGCCCAGCACGGGGATATTGAGTTCTATAAGATAAAGCCATAAACATGTTTGTCTGAGTCTTCTATCAAAAGTTACAGCGATTTATATGAAGTTGTACAAAAACGCTTTATTTCGCCAAGACAGTGTGTTTCTCACTGTTACATGCATTTGAATGGGAAACTCGCCTGAGACAAAGTATAGGTTTTCATTATGTGAATAATTTTAAAATCTTAGCTCAAACGGCTGCAAAACCTGTTTGCCCAGCACGGGGATATTGAGTTCTATAAGATAAAGCCATAAACATGTTTGTCTGAGTCTTCTATCAAAAGTTACAGCGATTTATATGAAGTTGTAAAAAAACGCTTTATTTCGCCAAGACAGTGTGTTTCTCACTGTTACATGCATTTGAATGGGAAACTCACCCGAGACAAAGTATAGGTTTTCATTATGTGAATAATTTTAAAATCTTAGCTCAAACGGCTGCAAAACCTGTTCTGTTTGCCCAGCACGGGGATATTGAGTTCTATAAGATAAAGCCATAAACATGTTTGTCTGAGTCTTCTATCAAAAGTTATAGCGATTTATATGAAGTTGTACGAAAACGCTTTATTTCGCCAAGACAGTGTGTTTCTCACTGTTACATGCATTTGAATGGGAAACTCGCCTGAGACAAAGTATAGGTTTTCATTATGTGAATAATTTTAAAATCTTAGCTCAAACGGCTGCAAAACCTGTTTGCCCAGCACGGGGATATTGAGTTCTATAAGATAAAGCCATAAACATGTTTGTCTGAGTCTTCTATCAAAAGTTACAGCGATTTATATGAAGTGGTTGAAAAACGCTTTATTTCGCCAAGACAGTGTATTTCTCACTGTTACATGCATTTGAATGGGAAACTCGCCTGAAACAAAGTATAGGTTTTCATTATGTGAATAATTTTAAAATCTTAGCTCAAACGGCTGCAAAACCTGTTTGCCCAGCACGGGGATATTGAGTTCTATAAGATAAAGCCATAAACATGTTTGTCTGAGTCTTCTATCAAAAGTTACAGCGATTTATATGAAGTTGTACGAAAACGCTTTATTTCGCCAAGACAATGCGTTTCTCACTGTTACATGCATTTGAATGGGAAACTCGCCTGAAACAAAGTATAGGTTTTCATTATGTGAATAATTTTAAAATCTTAGCTCAAACGGCTGCAAAACCTGTTTGCCCAGCACGGGGATATTGAGTTCTATAAGATAAAGCCATAAATATGTTTGTCTGAGTCTTCTATCAAAAGTTACAGCGATTTATATGAAGTGGTTGAAAAACGCTTTATTTCGCCAAGACAGTGTATTTCTCACTGTTACATGCATTTGAATGGGAAACTCGCCTGAAACAAAGTATAGGTTTTCATTATGTGAATAATTTTAAAATCTTAGCTCAAACGGCTGCAAAACCTGTTTGCCCAGCACGGGGATATTGAGTTCTATAAGATAAAGCCATAAACATGTTTGTCTGAGTCTTCTATCAAAAGTTACAGCGATTTATATGAAGTTGTTCAAAAACGCTTTATTTCGCCAAGACAATGCGTTTCTCACTGTTACATGCATTTGAATGGGAAACTCGCCTGAAACAAAGTATAGGTTTTCATTATGTGAATAATTTTAAAATCTTAGCTCAAACGGCTGCAAAACCTGTTCTGTTTGCCCAGCACGGGGATATTGAGTTCTATAAGATAAAGCCATAAACATGTTTGTCTGAGTCTTCTATCAAAAGTTACAGCGATTTATATGAAGTTGTACAAAAACGCTTTATTTCGCCAAGACAGTGTGTTTCTCACTGTTACATGCATTTGAATGGGAAACTCACCCGAGACAAAGTATAGGTTTTCATTATGTGAATAATTTTAAAATCTTAGCTCAAACGGCTGCAAAACCTGTTCTGTTTGCCCAGCACGGGGATATTGAGTTCTATAAGATAAAGCCATAAACATGTTTGTCTGAGTCTTCTATCAAAAGTTATAGCGATTTATATGAAGTTGTACGAAAACGCTTTATTTCGCCAAGACAGTGTGTTTCTCACTGTTACATGCATTTGAATGGGAAACTCGCCTGAGACAAAGTATAGGTTTTCATTATGTGAATAATTTTAAAATCTTAGCTCAAACGGCTGCAAAACCTGTTTGCCCAGCACGGGGATATTGAGTTCTATAAGATAAAGCCATAAACATGTTTGTCTGAGTCTTCTATCAAAAGTTACAGCGATTTATATGAAGTGGTTGAAAAACGCTTTATTTCGCCAAGACAGTGTATTTCTCACTGTTACATGCATTTGAATGGGAAACTCGCCTGAAACAAAGTATAGGTTTTCATTATGTGAATAATTTTAAAATCTTAGCTCAAACGGCTGCAAAACCTGTTTGCCCAGCACGGGGATATTGAGTTCTATAAGATAAAGCCATAAACATGTTTGTCTGAGTCTTCTATCAAAAGTTACAGCGATTTATATGAAGTTGTACGAAAACGCTTTATTTCGCCAAGACAATGCGTTTCTCACTGTTACATGCATTTGAATGGGAAACTCGCCTGAAACAAAGTATAGGTTTTCATTATGTGAATAATTTTAAAATCTTAGCTCAAACGGCTGCAAAACCTGTTTGCCCAGCACGGGGATATTGAGTTCTATAAGATAAAGCCATAAATATGTTTGTCTGAGTCTTCTATCAAAAGTTACAGCGATTTATATGAAGTGGTTGAAAAACGCTTTATTTCGCCAAGACAGTGTATTTCTCACTGTTACATGCATTTGAATGGGAAACTCGCCTGAAACAAAGTATAGGTTTTCATTATGTGAATAATTTTAAAATCTTAGCTCAAACGGCTGCAAAACCTGTTTGCCCAGCACGGGGATATTGAGTTCTATAAGATAAAGCCATAAACATGTTTGTCTGAGTCTTCTATCAAAAGTTACAGCGATTTATATGAAGTTGTTCAAAAACGCTTTATTTCGCCAAGACAATGCGTTTCTCACTGTTACATGCATTTGAATGGGAAACTCGCCTGAAACAAAGTATAGGTTTTCATTATGTGAATAATTTTAAAATCTTAGCTCAAACGGCTGCAAAACCTGTTCTGTTTGCCCAGCACGGGGATATTGAGTTCTATAAGATAAAGCCATAAACATGTTTGTCTGAGTCTTCTATCAAAAGTTACAGCGATTTATATGAAGTTGTACAAAAACGCTTTATTTCGCCAAGACAGTGTGTTTCTCACTGTTACATGCATTTGAATGGGAAACTCGCCTGAAACAAAGTATAGGTTTTCATTATGTGAATAATTTTAAAATCTTAGCTCATACGGCTGCAAAACCTGTTTGCCCAGCACGGGGATATTGAGTTCTATAAGATAAAGCCATAAACATGTTTGTCTGAGTCTTCTATCAAAAGTTACAGCGATTTATATGAAGTTGTACAAAAACGCTTTATTTCGCCAAGACAGTGTGTTTCTCACTGTTACATGCATTTGAATGGGAAACTCGCCTGAAACAAAGTATAGGTTTTCATTATGTGAATAATTTTAAAATCTTAGCTCAAACGGCTGCAAAACCTGTTTGCCCAGCACGGGGATATTGAGTTCTATAAGATAAAGCCATAAATATGTTTGTCTGAGTCTTCTATCAAAAGTTACAGCGATTTATATGAAGTGGTTGAAAAACGCTTTATTTCGCCAAGACAGTGTATTTCTCACTGTTACATGCATTTGAATGGGAAACTCGCCTGAAACAAAGTATAGGTTTTCATTATGTGAATAATTTTAAAATCTTAGCTCAAACGGCTGCAAAACCTGTTTGCCCAGCACGGGGATATTGAGTTCTATAAGATAAAGCCATAAACATGTTTGTCTGAGTCTTCTATCAAAAGTTACAGCGATTTATATGAAGTTGTACAAAAACGCTTTATTTCGCCAAGACAGTGTGTTTCTCACTGTTACATGCATTTGAATGGGAAACTCGCCTGAGACAAAGTATAGGTTTTCATTATGTGAATAATTTTAAAATCTTAGCTCAAACGGCTGCAAAACCTGTTTGCCCAGCACGGGGATATTGAGTTCTATAAGATAAAGCCATAAACATGTTTGTCTGAGTCTTCTATCAAAAGTTACAGCGATTTATATGAAGTGGTTGAAAAACGCTTTATTTCGCCAAGACAGTGTATTTCTCACTGTTACATGCATTTGAATGGGAAACTCGCCTGAAACAAAGTATAGGTTTTCATTATGTGAATAATTTTAAAATCTTAGCTCAAACGGCTGCAAAACCTGTTCTGTTTGCCCAGCACGGGGATATTGAGTTCTATAAGATAAAGCCATAAACATGTTTGTCTGAGTCTTCTATCAAAAGTTACAGCGATTTATATGAAGTTGTACAAAAACGCTTTATTTCGCCAAGACAGTGTGTTTCTCACTGTTACATGCATTTGAATGGGAAACTCGCCTGAAACAAAGTATAGGTTTTCATTATGTGAATAATTTTAAAATCTTAGCTCATACGGCTGCAAAACCTGTTTGCCCAGCACGGGGATATTGAGTTCTATAAGATAAAGCCATAAACATGTTTGTCTGAGTCTTCTATCAAAAGTTACAGCGATTTATATGAAGTTGTACAAAAACGCTTTATTTCGCCAAGACAGTGTGTTTCTCACTGTTACATGCATTTGAATGGGAAACTCGCCTGAAACAAAGTATAGGTTTTCATTATGTGAATAATTTTAAAATCTTAGCTCAAACGGCTGCAAAACCTGTTTGCCCAGCACGGGGATATTGAGTTCTATAAGATAAAGCCATAAATATGTTTGTCTGAGTCTTCTATCAAAAGTTACAGCGATTTATATGAAGTGGTTGAAAAACGCTTTATTTCGCCAAGACAGTGTATTTCTCACTGTTACATGCATTTGAATGGGAAACTCGCCTGAAACAAAGTATAGGTTTTCATTATGTGAATAATTTTAAAATCTTAGCTCAAACGGCTGCAAAACCTGTTTGCCCAGCACGGGGATATTGAGTTCTATAAGATAAAGCCATAAACATGTTTGTCTGAGTCTTCTATCAAAAGTTACAGCGATTTATATGAAGTTGTACAAAAACGCTTTATTTCGCCAAGACAGTGTGTTTCTCACTGTTACATGCATTTGAATGGGAAACTCGCCTGAGACAAAGTATAGGTTTTCATTATGTGAATAATTTTAAAATCTTAGCTCAAACGGCTGCAAAACCTGTTTGCCCAGCACGGGGATATTGAGTTCTATAAGATAAAGCCATAAACATGTTTGTCTGAGTCTTCTATCAAAAGTTACAGCGATTTATATGAAGTGGTTGAAAAACGCTTTATTTCGCCAAGACAGTGTATTTCTCACTGTTACATGCATTTGAATGGGAAACTCGCCTGAAACAAAGTATAGGTTTTCATTATGTGAATAATTTTAAAATCTTAGCTCAAACGGCTGCAAAACCTGTTCTGTTTGCCCAGCACGGGGATATTGAGTTCTATAAGATAAAGCCATAAACATGTTTGTCTGAGTCTTCTATCAAAAGTTACAGCGATTTATATGAAGTTGTACAAAAACGCTTTATTTCGCCAAGACAGTGTGTTTCTCACTGTTACATGCATTTGAATGGGAAACTCGCCTGAAACAAAGTATAGGTTTTCATTATGTGAATAATTTTAAAATCTTAGCTCATACGGCTGCAAAACCTGTTTGCCCAGCACGGGGATATTGAGTTCTATAAGATAAAGCCATAAACATGTTTGTCTGAGTCTTCTATCAAAAGTTACAGCGATTTATATGAAGTTGTACAAAAACGCTTTATTTCGCCAAGACAGTGTGTTTCTCACTGTTACATGCATTTGAATGGGAAACTCGCCTGAAACAAAGTATAGGTTTTCATTATGTGAATAATTTTAAAATCTTAGCTCAAACGGCTGCAAAACCTGTTTGCCCAGCACGGGGATATTGAGTTCTATAAGATAAAGCCATAAATATGTTTGTCTGAGTCTTCTATCAAAAGTTACAGCGATTTATATGAAGTGGTTGAAAAACGCTTTATTTCGCCAAGACAGTGTATTTCTCACTGTTACATGCATTTGAATGGGAAACTCGCCTGAAACAAAGTATAGGTTTTCATTATGTGAATAATTTTAAAATCTTAGCTCAAACGGCTGCAAAACCTGTTTGCCCAGCACGGGGATATTGAGTTCTATAAGATAAAGCCATAAACATGTTTGTCTGAGTCTTCTATCAAAAGTTACAGCGATTTATATGAAGTTGTACAAAAACGCTTTATTTCGCCAAGACAGTGTGTTTCTCACTGTTACATGCATTTGAATGGGAAACTCGCCTGAGACAAAGTATAGGTTTTCATTATGTGAATAATTTTAAAATCTTAGCTCAAACGGCTGCAAAACCTGTTTGCCCAGCACGGGGATATTGAGTTCTATAAGATAAAGCCATAAACATGTTTGTCTGAGTCTTCTATCAAAAGTTACAGCGATTTATATGAAGTGGTTGAAAAACGCTTTATTTCGCCAAGACAGTGTATTTCTCACTGTTACATGCATTTGAATGGGAAACTCGCCTGAAACAAAGTATAGGTTTTCATTATGTGAATAATTTTAAAATCTTAGCTCAAACGGCTGCAAAACCTGTTTGCCCAGCACGGGGATATTGAGTTCTATAAGATAAAGCCATAAACATGTTTGTCTGAGTCTTCTATCAAAAGTTACAGCGATTTATATGAAGTTGTACGAAAACGCTTTATTTCGCCAAGACAATGCGTTTCTCACTGTTACATGCATTTGAATGGGAAACTCGCCTGAAACAAAGTATAGGTTTTCATTATGTGAATAATTTTAAAATCTTAGCTCAAACGGCTGCAAAACCTGTTTGCCCAGCACGGGGATATTGAGTTCTATAAGATAAAGCCATAAACATGTTTGTCTGAGTCTTCTATCAAAAGTTACAGCGATTTATATGAAGTTGTTCAAAAACGCTTTATTTCGCCAAGACAATGCGTTTCTCACTGTTACATGCATTTGAATGGGAAACTCGCCTGAAACAAAGTATAGGTTTTCATTATGTGAATAATTTTAAAATCTTAGCTCAAACGGCTGCAAAACCTGTTCTGTTTGCCCAGCACGGGGATATTGAGTTCTATAAGATAAAGCCATAAACATGTTTGTCTGAGTCTTCTATCAAAAGTTACAGCGATTTATATGAAGTGGTTGAAAAACGCTTTATTTCGCCAAGACAGTGTATTTCTCACTGTTACATGCATTTGAATGGGAAACTCGCCTGAAACAAAGTATAGGTTTTCATTATGTGAATAATTTTAAAATCTTAGCTCAAACGGCTGCAAAACCTGTTTGCCCAGCACGGGGATATTGAGTTCTATAAGATAAAGCAATAAACATGTTTGTCTGAGTCTTCTATCAAAAGTTACAGCGATTTATATGAAGTTGTACAAAAACGCTTTATTTCGCCAAGACAGTGTGTTTCTCACTGTTACATGCATTTGAATGGGAAACTCACCCGAGACAAAGTATAGGTTTTCATTATGTGAATAATTTTAAAATCTTAGCTCAAACGGCTGCAAAACCTGTTCTGTTTGCCCAGCACGGGGATATTGAGTTCTATAAGATAAAGCCATAAACATGTTTGTCTGAGTCTTCTATCAAAAGTTATAGCGATTTATATGAAGTTGTACAAAAACGCTTTATTTCGCCAAGACAGTGTGTTTCTCACTGTTACATGCATTTGAATGGGAAACTCGCCTGAAACAAAGTATAGGTTTTCATTATGTGAATAATTTTAAAATCTTAGCTCAAACGGCTGCAAAACCTGTTTGCCCAGCACGGGGATATTGAGTTCTATAAGATAAAGCCATAAACATGTTTGTCTGAGTCTTCTATCAAAAGTTACAGCGATTTATATGAAGTTGTACAAAAACGCTTTATTTCGCCAAGACAGTGTGTTTCTCACTGTTACATGCATTTGAATGGGAAACTCGCCTGAGACAAAGTATAGGTTTTCATTATGTGAATAATTTTAAAATCTTAGCTCAAACGGCTGCAAAACCTGTTTGCCCAGCACGGGGATATTGAGTTCTATAAGATAAAGCCATAAACATGTTTGTCTGAGTCTTCTATCAAAAGTTACAGCGATTTATATGAAGTGGTTGAAAAACGCTTTATTTCGCCAAGACAGTGTATTTCTCACTGTTACATGCATTTGAATGGGAAACTCGCCTGAAACAAAGTATAGGTTTTCATTATGTGAATAATTTTAAAATCTTAGCTCAAACGGCTGCAAAACCTGTTTGCCCAGCACGGGGATATTGAGTTCTATAAGATAAAGCCATAAACATGTTTGTCTGAGTCTTCTATCAAAAGTTACAGCGATTTATATGAAGTTGTACGAAAACGCTTTATTTCGCCAAGACAATGCGTTTCTCACTGTTACATGCATTTGAATGGGAAACTCGCCTGAAACAAAGTATAGGTTTTCATTATGTGAATAATTTTAAAATCTTAGCTCAAACGGCTGCAAAACCTGTTTGCCCAGCACGGGGATATTGAGTTCTATAAGATAAAGCCATAAATATGTTTGTCTGAGTCTTCTATCAAAAGTTACAGCGATTTATATGAAGTGGTTGAAAAACGCTTTATTTCGCCAAGACAGTGTATTTCTCACTGTTACATGCATTTGAATGGGAAACTCGCCTGAAACAAAGTATAGGTTTTCATTATGTGAATAATTTTAAAATCTTAGCTCAAACGGCTGCAAAACCTGTTTGCCCAGCACGGGGATATTGAGTTCTATAAGATAAAGCCATAAACATGTTTGTCTGAGTCTTCTATCAAAAGTTACAGCGATTTATATGAAGTTGTTCAAAAACGCTTTATTTCGCCAAGACAATGCGTTTCTCACTGTTACATGCATTTGAATGGGAAACTCGCCTGAAACAAAGTATAGGTTTTCATTATGTGAATAATTTTAAAATCTTAGCTCAAACGGCTGCAAAACCTGTTCTGTTTGCCCAGCACGGGGATATTGAGTTCTATAAGATAAAGCCATAAACATGTTTGTCTGAGTCTTCTATCAAAAGTTACAGCGATTTATATGAAGTTGTACAAAAACGCTTTATTTCGCCAAGACAGTGTGTTTCTCACTGTTACATGCATTTGAATGGGAAACTCGCCTGAAACAAAGTATAGGTTTTCATTATGTGAATAATTTTAAAATCTTAGCTCAAACGGCTGCAAAACCTGTTTGCCCAGCACGGGGATATTGAGTTCTATAAGATAAAGCCATAAATATGTTTGTCTGAGTCTTCTATCAAAAGTTACAGCGATTTATATGAAGTGGTTGAAAAACGCTTTATTTCGCCAAGACAGTGTATTTCTCACTGTTACATGCATTTGAATGGGAAACTCGCCTGAAACAAAGTATAGGTTTTCATTATGTGAATAATTTTAAAATCTTAGCTCAAACGGCTGCAAAACCTGTTTGCCCAGCACGGGGATATTGAGTTCTATAAGATAAAGCCATAAACATGTTTGTCTGAGTCTTCTATCAAAAGTTACAGCGATTTATATGAAGTTGTACAAAAACGCTTTATTTCGCCAAGACAGTGTGTTTCTCACTGTTACATGCATTTGAATGGGAAACTCGCCTGAGACAAAGTATAGGTTTTCATTATGTGAATAATTTTAAAATCTTAGCTCAAACGGCTGCAAAACCTGTTTGCCCAGCACGGGGATATTGAGTTCTATAAGATAAAGCCATAAACATGTTTGTCTGAGTCTTCTATCAAAAGTTACAGCGATTTATATGAAGTGGTTGAAAAACGCTTTATTTCGCCAAGACAGTGTATTTCTCACTGTTACATGCATTTGAATGGGAAACTCGCCTGAAACAAAGTATAGGTTTTCATTATGTGAATAATTTTAAAATCTTAGCTCAAACGGCTGCAAAACCTGTTTGCCCAGCACGGGGATATTGAGTTCTATAAGATAAAGCCATAAACATGTTTGTCTGAGTCTTCTATCAAAAGTTACAGCGATTTATATGAAGTTGTTCAAAAACGCTTTATTTCGCCAAGACAATGCGTTTCTCACTGTTACATGCATTTGAATGGGAAACTCGCCTGAAACAAAGTATAGGTTTTCATTATGTGAATAATTTTAAAATCTTAGCTCAAACGGCTGCAAAACCTGTTTGCCCAGCACGGGGATATTGAGTTCTATAAGATAAAGCCATAAATATGTTTGTCTGAGTCTTCTATCAAAAGTTACAGCGATTTATATGAAGTGGTTGAAAAACGCTTTATTTCGCCAAGACAGTGTATTTCTCACTGTTACATGCATTTGAATGGGAAACTCGCCTGAAACAAAGTATAGGTTTTCATTATGTGAATAATTTTAAAATCTTAGCTCAAACGGCTGCAAAACCTGTTTGCCCAGCACGGGGATATTGAGTTCTATAAGATAAAGCCATAAACATGTTTGTCTGAGTCTTCTATCAAAAGTTACAGCGATTTATATGAAGTTGTTCAAAAACGCTTTATTTCGCCAAGACAATGCGTTTCTCACTGTTACATGCATTTGAATGGGAAACTCGCCTGAAACAAAGTATAGGTTTTCATTATGTGAATAATTTTAAAATCTTAGCTCAAACGGCTGCAAAACCTGTTCTGTTTGCCCAGCACGGGGATATTGAGTTCTATAAGATAAAGCCATAAACATGTTTGTCTGAGTCTTCTATCAAAAGTTACAGCGATTTATATGAAGTTGTACAAAAACGCTTTATTTCGCCAAGACAGTGTGTTTCTCACTGTTACATGCATTTGAATGGGAAACTCGCCTGAAACAAAGTATAGGTTTTCATTATGTGAATAATTTTAAAATCTTAGCTCATACGGCTGCAAAACCTGTTTGCCCAGCACGGGGATATTGAGTTCTATAAGATAAAGCCATAAACATGTTTGTCTGAGTCTTCTATCAAAAGTTACAGCGATTTATATGAAGTTGTACAAAAACGCTTTATTTCGCCAAGACAGTGTGTTTCTCACTGTTACGTGCATTTGAATGGGAAACTCGCCTGAAACAAAGTATAGGTTTTCATTATGTGAATAATTTTAAAATCTTAGCTCAAACGGCTGCAAAACCTGTTCTGTTTGCCCAGCACGGGGATATTGAGTTCTATAAGATAAAGCCATAAACATGTTTGTCTGAGTCTTCTATCAAAAGTTACAGCGATTTATATGAAGTTGTACAAAAACGCTTTATTTCGCCAAGACAGTGTGTTTCTCACTGTTACATGCATTTGAATGGGAAACTCGCCTGAAACAAAGTATAGGTTTTCATTATGTGAATAATTTTAAAATCTTAGCTCAAACGGCTGCAAAACCTGTTTGCCCAGCACGGGGATATTGAGTTCTATAAGATAAAGCCATAAACATGTTTGTCTGAGTCTTCTATCAAAAGTTACAGCGATTTATATGAAGTTGTACAAAAACGCTTTATTTCGCCAAGACAGTGTGTTTCTCACTGTTACATGCATTTGAATGGGAAACTCGCCTGAGACAAAGTATAGGTTTTCATTATGTGAATAATTTTAAAATCTTAGCTCAAACGGCTGCAAAACCTGTTTGCCCAGCACGGGGATATTGAGTTCTATAAGATAAAGCCATAAACATGTTTGTCTGAGTCTTCTATCAAAAGTTACAGCGATTTATATGAAGTGGTTGAAAAACGCTTTATTTCGCCAAGACAGTGTATTTCTCACTGTTACATGCATTTGAATGGGAAACTCGCCTGAAACAAAGTATAGGTTTTCATTATGTGAATAATTTTAAAATCTTAGCTCAAACGGCTGCAAAACCTGTTTGCCCAGCACGGGGATATTGAGTTCTATAAGATAAAGCCATAAACATGTTTGTCTGAGTCTTCTATCAAAAGTTACAGCGATTTATATGAAGTTGTACAAAAACGCTTTATTTCGCCAAGACAGTGTGTTTCTCACTGTTACATGCATTTGAATGGGAAACTCGCCTGAGACAAAGTATAGGTTTTCATTATGTGAATAATTTTAAAATCTTAGCTCAAACGGCTGCAAAACCTGTTTGCCCAGCACGGGGATATTGAGTTCTATAAGATAAAGCCATAAACATGTTTGTCTGAGTCTTCTATCAAAAGTTACAGCGATTTATATGAAGTGGTTGAAAAACGCTTTATTTCGCCAAGACAGTGTATTTCTCACTGTTACATGCATTTGAATGGGAAACTCGCCTGAAACAAAGTATAGGTTTTCATTATGTGAATAATTTTAAAATCTTAGCTCAAACGGCTGCAAAACCTGTTTGCCCAGCACGGGGATATTGAGTTCTATAAGATAAAGCAATAAACATGTTTGTCTGAGTCTTCTATCAAAAGTTACAGCGATTTATATGAAGTTGTACAAAAACGCTTTATTTCGCCAAGACAGTGTGTTTCTCACTGTTACATGCATTTGAATGGGAAACTCACCTGAGACAAAGTATAGGTTTTCATTATGTGAATAATTTTAAAATCTTAGCTCAAACGGCTGCAAAACCTGTTCTGTTTGCCCAGCACGGGGATATTGAGTTCTATAAGATAAAGCCATAAACATGTTTGTCTGAGTCTTCTATCAAAAGTTATAGCGATTTATATGAAGTTGTACAAAAACGCTTTATTTCGCCAAGACAGTGTGTTTCTCACTGTTACATGCATTTGAATGGGAAACTCGCCTGAAACAAAGTATAGGTTTTCATTATGTGAATAATTTTAAAATCTTAGCTCAAACGGCTGCAAAACCTGTTTGCCCAGCACGGGGATATTGAGTTCTATAAGATAAAGCCATAAACATGTTTGTCTGAGTCTTCTATCAAAAGTTACAGCGATTTATATGAAGTTGTACGAAAACGCTTTATTTCGCCAAGACAATGCGTTTCTCACTGTTACATGCATTTGAATGGGAAACTCGCCTGAAACAAAGTATAGGTTTTCATTATGTGAATAATTTTAAAATCTTAGCTCAAACGGCTGCAAAACCTGTTTGCCCAGCACGGGGATATTGAGTTCTATAAGATAAAGCCATAAATATGTTTGTCTGAGTCTTCTATCAAAAGTTACAGCGATTTATATGAAGTGGTTGAAAAACGCTTTATTTCGCCAAGACAGTGTATTTCTCACTGTTACATGCATTTGAATGGGAAACTCGCCTGAAACAAAGTATAGGTTTTCATTATGTGAATAATTTTAAAATCTTAGCTCAAACGGCTGCAAAACCTGTTTGCCCAGCACGGGGATATTGAGTTCTATAAGATAAAGCCATAAACATGTTTGTCTGAGTCTTCTATCAAAAGTTACAGCGATTTATATGAAGTTGTTCAAAAACGCTTTATTTCGCCAAGACAATGCGTTTCTCACTGTTACATGCATTTGAATGGGAAACTCGCCTGAAACAAAGTATAGGTTTTCATTATGTGAATAATTTTAAAATCTTAGCTCAAACGGCTGCAAAACCTGTTCTGTTTGCCCAGCACGGGGATATTGAGTTCTATAAGATAAAGCCATAAACATGTTTGTCTGAGTCTTCTATCAAAAGTTACAGCGATTTATATGAAGTTGTACAAAAACGCTTTATTTCGCCAAGACAGTGTGTTTCTCACTGTTACATGCATTTGAATGGGAAACTCGCCTGAAACAAAGTATAGGTTTTCATTATGTGAATAATTTTAAAATCTTAGCTCAAACGGCTGCAAAACCTGTTTGCCCAGCACGGGGATATTGAGTTCTATAAGATAAAGCCATAAATATGTTTGTCTGAGTCTTCTATCAAAAGTTACAGCGATTTATATGAAGTGGTTGAAAAACGCTTTATTTCGCCAAGACAGTGTATTTCTCACTGTTACATGCATTTGAATGGGAAACTCGCCTGAAACAAAGTATAGGTTTTCATTATGTGAATAATTTTAAAATCTTAGCTCAAACGGCTGCAAAACCTGTTTGCCCAGCACGGGGATATTGAGTTCTATAAGATAAAGCCATAAACATGTTTGTCTGAGTCTTCTATCAAAAGTTACAGCGATTTATATGAAGTTGTTCAAAAACGCTTTATTTCGCCAAGACAATGCGTTTCTCACTGTTACATGCATTTGAATGGGAAACTCGCCTGAAACAAAGTATAGGTTTTCATTATGTGAATAATTTTAAAATCTTAGCTCAAACGGCTGCAAAACCTGTTCTGTTTGCCCAGCACGGGGATATTGAGTTCTATAAGATAAAGCCATAAACATGTTTGTCTGAGTCTTCTATCAAAAGTTACAGCGATTTATATGAAGTTGTACAAAAACGCTTTATTTCGCCAAGACAGTGTGTTTCTCACTGTTACATGCATTTGAATGGGAAACTCGCCTGAAACAAAGTATAGGTTTTCATTATGTGAATAATTTTAAAATCTTAGCTCATACGGCTGCAAAACCTGTTTGCCCAGCACGGGGATATTGAGTTCTATAAGATAAAGCCATAAACATGTTTGTCTGAGTCTTCTATCAAAAGTTACAGCGATTTATATGAAGTTGTACAAAAACGCTTTATTTCGCCAAGACAGTGTGTTTCTCACTGTTACGTGCATTTGAATGGGAAACTCGCCTGAAACAAAGTATAGGTTTTCATTATGTGAATAATTTTAAAATCTTAGCTCAAACGGCTGCAAAACCTGTTCTGTTTGCCCAGCACGGGGATATTGAGTTCTATAAGATAAAGCCATAAACATGTTTGTCTGAGTCTTCTATCAAAAGTTACAGCGATTTATATGAAGTTGTACAAAAACGCTTTATTTCGCCAAGACAGTGTGTTTCTCACTGTTACATGCATTTGAATGGGAAACTCGCCTGAAACAAAGTATAGGTTTTCATTATGTGAATAATTTTAAAATCTTAGCTCAAACGGCTGCAAAACCTGTTTGCCCAGCACGGGGATATTGAGTTCTATAAGATAAAGCCATAAACATGTTTGTCTGAGTCTTCTATCAAAAGTTACAGCGATTTATATGAAGTTGTACAAAAACGCTTTATTTCGCCAAGACAGTGTGTTTCTCACTGTTACATGCATTTGAATGGGAAACTCGCCTGAGACAAAGTATAGGTTTTCATTATGTGAATAATTTTAAAATCTTAGCTCAAACGGCTGCAAAACCTGTTTGCCCAGCACGGGGATATTGAGTTCTATAAGATAAAGCCATAAACATGTTTGTCTGAGTCTTCTATCAAAAGTTACAGCGATTTATATGAAGTGGTTGAAAAACGCTTTATTTCGCCAAGACAGTGTATTTCTCACTGTTACATGCATTTGAATGGGAAACTCGCCTGAAACAAAGTATAGGTTTTCATTATGTGAATAATTTTAAAATCTTAGCTCAAACGGCTGCAAAACCTGTTTGCCCAGCACGGGGATATTGAGTTCTATAAGATAAAGCCATAAACATGTTTGTCTGAGTCTTCTATCAAAAGTTACAGCGATTTATATGAAGTTGTACAAAAACGCTTTATTTCGCCAAGACAGTGTGTTTCTCACTGTTACATGCATTTGAATGGGAAACTCGCCTGAGACAAAGTATAGGTTTTCATTATGTGAATAATTTTAAAATCTTAGCTCAAACGGCTGCAAAACCTGTTTGCCCAGCACGGGGATATTGAGTTCTATAAGATAAAGCCATAAACATGTTTGTCTGAGTCTTCTATCAAAAGTTACAGCGATTTATATGAAGTGGTTGAAAAACGCTTTATTTCGCCAAGACAGTGTATTTCTCACTGTTACATGCATTTGAATGGGAAACTCGCCTGAAACAAAGTATAGGTTTTCATTATGTGAATAATTTTAAAATCTTAGCTCAAACGGCTGCAAAACCTGTTTGCCCAGCACGGGGATATTGAGTTCTATAAGATAAAGCAATAAACATGTTTGTCTGAGTCTTCTATCAAAAGTTACAGCGATTTATATGAAGTTGTACAAAAACGCTTTATTTCGCCAAGACAGTGTGTTTCTCACTGTTACATGCATTTGAATGGGAAACTCACCTGAGACAAAGTATAGGTTTTCATTATGTGAATAATTTTAAAATCTTAGCTCAAACGGCTGCAAAACCTGTTCTGTTTGCCCAGCACGGGGATATTGAGTTCTATAAGATAAAGCCATAAACATGTTTGTCTGAGTCTTCTATCAAAAGTTATAGCGATTTATATGAAGTTGTACAAAAACGCTTTATTTCGCCAAGACAGTGTGTTTCTCACTGTTACATGCATTTGAATGGGAAACTCGCCTGAAACAAAGTATAGGTTTTCATTATGTGAATAATTTTAAAATCTTAGCTCAAACGGCTGCAAAACCTGTTTGCCCAGCACGGGGATATTGAGTTCTATAAGATAAAGCCATAAACATGTTTGTCTGAGTCTTCTATCAAAAGTTACAGCGATTTATATGAAGTGGTTGAAAAACGCTTTATTTCGCCAAGACAGTGTATTTCTCACTGTTACATGCATTTGAATGGGAAACTCGCCTGAAACAAAGTATAGGTTTTCATTATGTGAATAATTTTAAAATCTTAGCTCAAACGGCTGCAAAACCTGTTTGCCCAGCACGGGGATATTGAGTTCTATAAGATAAAGCCATAAACATGTTTGTCTGAGTCTTCTATCAAAAGTTACAGCGATTTATATGAAGTTGTACAAAAACGCTTTATTTCGCCAAGACAGTGTGTTTCTCACTGTTACATGCATTTGAATGGGAAACTCGCCTGAGACAAAGTATAGGTTTTCATTATGTGAATAATTTTAAAATCTTAGCTCAAACGGCTGCAAAACCTGTTTGCCCAGCACGGGGATATTGAGTTCTATAAGATAAAGCCATAAACATGTTTGTCTGAGTCTTCTATCAAAAGTTACAGCGATTTATATGAAGTGGTTGAAAAACGCTTTATTTCGCCAAGACAGTGTATTTCTCACTGTTACATGCATTTGAATGGGAAACTCGCCTGAAACAAAGTATAGGTTTTCATTATGTGAATAATTTTAAAATCTTAGCTCAAACGGCTGCAAAACCTGTTTGCCCAGCACGGGGATATTGAGTTCTATAAGATAAAGCCATAAACATGTTTGTCTGAGTCTTCTATCAAAAGTTACAGCGATTTATATGAAGTTGTACAAAAACGCTTTATTTCGCCAAGACAGTGTGTTTCTCACTGTTACATGCATTTGAATGGGAAACTCGCCTGAAACAAAGTATAGGTTTTCATTATGTGAATAATTTTAAAATCTTAGCTCAAACGGCTGCAAAACCTGTTTGCCCAGCACGGGGATATTGAGTTCTATAAGATAAAGCCATAAACATGTTTGTCTGAGTCTTCTATCAAAAGTTACAGCGATTTATATGAAGTTGTTCAAAAACGCTTTATTTCGCCAAGACAATGCGTTTCTCACTGTTACATGCATTTGAATGGGAAACTCGCCTGAAACAAAGTATAGGTTTTCATTATGTGAATAATTTTAAAATCTTAGCTCAAACGGCTGCAAAACCTGTTTGCCCAGCACGGGGATATTGAGTTCTATAAGATAAAGCCATAAACATGTTTGTCTGAGTCTTCTATCAAAAGTTACAGCGATTTATATGAAGTGGTTGAAAAACGCTTTATTTCGCCAAGACAGTGTATTTCTCACTGTTACATGCATTTGAATGGGAAACTCGCCTGAAACAAAGTATAGGTTTTCATTATGTGAATAATTTTAAAATCTTAGCTCAAACGGCTGCAAAACCTGTTTGCCCAGCACGGGGATATTGAGTTCTATAAGATAAAGCCATAAACATGTTTGTCTGAGTCTTCTATCAAAAGTTACAGCGATTTATATGAAGTGGTTGAAAAACGCTTTATTTCGCCAAGACAGTGTATTTCTCACTGTTACATGCATTTGAATGGGAAACTCGCCTGAAACAAAGTATAGGTTTTCATTATGTGAATAATTTTAAAATCTTAGCTCAAACGGCTGCAAAACCTGTTTGCCCAGCACGGGGATATTGAGTTCTATAAGATAAAGCCATAAATATGTTTGTCTGAGTCTTCTATCAAAAGTTACAGCGATTTATATGAAGTTGTACGAAAACGCTTTATTTCGCCAAGACAATGCGTTTCTCACTGTTACATGCATTTGAATGGGAAACTCGCCTGAAACAAAGTATAGGTTTTCATTATGTGAATAATTTTAAAATCTTAGCTCAAACGGCTGCAAAACCTGTTCTGTTTGCCCAGCACGGGGATATTGAGTTCTATAAGATAAAGCCATAAACATGTTTGTCTGAGTCTTCTATCAAAAGTTATAGCGATTTATATGAAGTTGTACAAAAACGCTTTATTTCGCCAAGACAGTGTGTTTCTCACTGTTACATGCATTTGAATGGGAAACTCGCCTGAAACAAAGTATAGGTTTTCATTATGTGAATAATTTTAAAATCTTAGCTCAAACGGCTGCAAAACCTGTTTGCCCAGCACGGGGATATTGAGTTCTATAAGATAAAGCCATAAACATGTTTGTCTGAGTCTTCTATCAAAAGTTACAGCGATTTATATGAAGTTGTACGAAAACGCTTTATTTCGCCAAGACAATGCGTTTCTCACTGTTACATGCATTTGAATGGGAAACTCGCCTGAAACAAAGTATAGGTTTTCATTATGTGAATAATTTTAAAATCTTAGCTCAAACGGCTGCAAAACCTGTTTGCCCAGCACGGGGATATTGAGTTCTATAAGATAAAGCCATAAATATGTTTGTCTGAGTCTTCTATCAAAAGTTACAGCGATTTATATGAAGTGGTTGAAAAACGCTTTATTTCGCCAAGACAGTGTATTTCTCACTGTTACATGCATTTGAATGGGAAACTCGCCTGAAACAAAGTATAGGTTTTCATTATGTGAATAATTTTAAAATCTTAGCTCAAACGGCTGCAAAACCTGTTTGCCCAGCACGGGGATATTGAGTTCTATAAGATAAAGCCATAAACATGTTTGTCTGAGTCTTCTATCAAAAGTTACAGCGATTTATATGAAGTTGTTCAAAAACGCTTTATTTCGCCAAGACAATGCGTTTCTCACTGTTACATGCATTTGAATGGGAAACTCGCCTGAAACAAAGTATAGGTTTTCATTATGTGAATAATTTTAAAATCTTAGCTCAAACGGCTGCAAAACCTGTTCTGTTTGCCCAGCACGGGGATATTGAGTTCTATAAGATAAAGCCATAAACATG
This sequence comes from Aulonocara sp. 'chitande type north' Nkhata Bay, assembly GCF_057382095.1. Classification (NCBI taxonomy): domain Eukaryota; kingdom Metazoa; phylum Chordata; class Actinopteri; order Cichliformes; family Cichlidae; genus Aulonocara; species Aulonocara sp. 'chitande type north' Nkhata Bay. The sequence continues at coordinate 13,034,574 of NC_141345.1, forward strand.
TTTGTCTGAGTCTTCTATCAAAAGTTACAGCGATTTATATGAAGTTGTACGAAAACGCTTTATTTCGCCAAGACAATGCGTTTCTCACTGTTACATGCATTTGAATGGGAAACTCGCCTGAAACAAAGTATAGGTTTTCATTATGTGAATAATTTTAAAATCTTAGCTCAAACGGCTGCAAAACCTGTTTGCCCAGCACGGGGATATTGAGTTCTATAAGATAAAGCCATAAATATGTTTGTCTGAGTCTTCTATCAAAAGTTACAGCGATTTATATGAAGTGGTTGAAAAACGCTTTATTTCGCCAAGACAGTGTATTTCTCACTGTTACATGCATTTGAATGGGAAACTCGCCTGAAACAAAGTATAGGTTTTCATTATGTGAATAATTTTAAAATCTTAGCTCAAACGGCTGCAAAACCTGTTTGCCCAGCACGGGGATATTGAGTTCTATAAGATAAAGCCATAAACATGTTTGTCTGAGTCTTCTATCAAAAGTTACAGCGATTTATATGAAGTGGTTGAAAAACGCTTTATTTCGCCAAGACAATGCGTTTCTCACTGTTACATGCATTTGAATGGGAAACTCGCCTGAAACAAAGTATAGGTTTTCATTATGTGAATAATTTTAAAATCTTAGCTCAAACGGCTGCAAAACCTGTTTGCCCAGCACGGGGATATTGAGTTCTATAAGATAAAGCCATAAACATGTTTGTCTGAGTCTTCTATCAAAAGTTACAGCGATTTATATGAAGTGGTTGAAAAACGCTTTATTTCGCCAAGACAGTGTATTTCTCACTGTTACATGCATTTGAATGGGAAACTCGCCTGAAACAAAGTATAGGTTTTCATTATGTGAATAATTTTAAAATCTTAGCTCAAACGGCTGCAAAACCTGTTTGCCCAGCACGGGGATATTGAGTTCTATAAGATAAAGCAATAAACATGTTTGTCTGAGTCTTCTATCAAAGGTTACAGCGATTTATATGAAGTTGTACAAAAACGCTTTATTTCGCCAAGACAGTGTGTTTCTCACTGTTACATGCATTTGAATGGGAAACTCACCCGAGACAAAGTATAGGTTTTCATTATGTGAATAATTTTAAAATCTTAGCTCAAACGGCTGCAAAACCTGTTCTGTTTGCCCAGCACGGGGATATTGAGTTCTATAAGATAAAGCCATAAACATGTTTGTCTGAGTCTTCTATCAAAAGTTACAGCGATTTATATGAAGTGGTTGAAAAACGCTTTATTTCGCCAAGACAGTGTATTTCTCACTGTTACATGCATTTGAATGGGAAACTCGCCTGAAACAAAGTATAGGTTTTCATTATGTGAATAATTTTAAAATCTTAGCTCAAACGGCTGCAAAACCTGTTTGCCCAGCACGGGGATATTGAGTTCTATAAGATAAAGCAATAAACATGTTTGTCTGAGTCTTCTATCAAAGGTTACAGCGATTTATATGAAGTTGTACAAAAACGCTTTATTTCGCCAAGACAGTGTGTTTCTCACTGTTACATGCATTTGAATGGGAAACTCACCCGAGACAAAGTATAGGTTTTCATTATGTGAATAATTTTAAAATCTTAGCTCAAACGGCTGCAAAACCTGTTCTGTTTGCCCAGCACGGGGATATTGAGTTCTATAAGATAAAGCCATAAATATGTTTGTCTGAGTCTTCTATCAAAAGTTACAGCGATTTATATGAAGTGGTTGAAAAACGCTTTATTTCGCCAAGACAGTGTATTTCTCACTGTTACATGCATTTGAATGGGAAACTCGCCTGAAACAAAGTATAGGTTTTCATTATGTGAATAATTTTAAAATCTTAGCTCAAACGGCTGCAAAACCTGTTTGCCCAGCACGGGGATATTGAGTTCTATAAGATAAAGCCATAAACATGTTTGTCTGAGTCTTCTATCAAAAGTTACAGCGATTTATATGAAGTTGTACAAAAACGCTTTATTTCGCCAAGACAGTGTGTTTCTCACTGTTACATGCATTTGAATGGGAAACTCGCCTGAGACAAAGTATAGGTTTTCATTATGTGAATAATTTTAAAATCTTAGCTCAAACGGCTGCAAAACCTGTTTGCCCAGCACGGGGATATTGAGTTCTATAAGATAAAGCCATAAACATGTTTGTCTGAGTCTTCTATCAAAAGTTACAGCGATTTATATGAAGTGGTTGAAAAACGCTTTATTTCGCCAAGACAGTGTATTTCTCACTGTTACATGCATTTGAATGGGAAACTCGCCTGAAACAAAGTATAGGTTTTCATTATGTGAATAATTTTAAAATCTTAGCTCAAACGGCTGCAAAACCTGTTTGCCCAGCACGGGGATATTGAGTTCTATAAGATAAAGCCATAAACATGTTTGTCTGAGTCTTCTATCAAAAGTTACAGCGATTTATATGAAGTTGTTCAAAAACGCTTTATTTCGCCAAGACAATGCGTTTCTCACTGTTACATGCATTTGAATGGGAAACTCGCCTGAAACAAAGTATAGGTTTTCATTATGTGAATAATTTTAAAATCTTAGCTCAAACGGCTGCAAAACCTGTTCTGTTTGCCCAGCACGGGGATATTGAGTTCTATAAGATAAAGCCATAAACATGTTTGTCTGAGTCTTCTATCAAAAGTTACAGCGATTTATATGAAGTTGTACAAAAACGCTTTATTTCGCCAAGACAGTGTGTTTCTCACTGTTACATGCATTTGAATGGGAAACTCGCCTGAAACAAAGTATAGGTTTTCATTATGTGAATAATTTTAAAATCTTAGCTCATACGGCTGCAAAACCTGTTTGCCCAGCACGGGGATATTGAGTTCTATAAGATAAAGCCATAAATATGTTTGTCTGAGTCTTCTATCAAAAGTTACAGCGATTTATATGAAGTGGTTGAAAAACGCTTTATTTCGCCAAGACAGTGTATTTCTCACTGTTACATGCATTTGAATGGGAAACTCGCCTGAAACAAAGTATAGGTTTTCATTATGTGAATAATTTTAAAATCTTAGCTCAAACGGCTGCAAAACCTGTTCTGTTTGCCCAGCACGGGGATATTGAGTTCTATAAGATAAAGCCATAAACATGTTTGTCTGAGTCTTCTATCAAAAGTTACAGCGATTTATATGAAGTTGTACAAAAACGCTTTATTTCGCCAAGACAGTGTGTTTCTCACTGTTACATGCATTTGAATGGGAAACTCGCCTGAAACAAAGTATAGGTTTTCATTATGTGAATAATTTTAAAATCTTAGCTCATACGGCTGCAAAACCTGTTTGCCCAGCACGGGGATATTGAGTTCTATAAGATAAAGCCATAAACATGTTTGTCTGAGTCTTCTATCAAAAGTTACAGCGATTTATATGAAGTTGTACAAAAACGCTTTATTTCGCCAAGACAGTGTGTTTCTCACTGTTACATGCATTTGAATGGGAAACTCGCCTGAAACAAAGTATAGGTTTTCATTATGTGAATAATTTTAAAATCTTAGCTCAAACGGCTGCAAAACCTGTTTGCCCAGCACGGGGATATTGAGTTCTATAAGATAAAGCCATAAATATGTTTGTCTGAGTCTTCTATCAAAAGTTACAGCGATTTATATGAAGTGGTTGAAAAACGCTTTATTTCGCCAAGACAGTGTATTTCTCACTGTTACATGCATTTGAATGGGAAACTCGCCTGAAACAAAGTATAGGTTTTCATTATGTGAATAATTTTAAAATCTTAGCTCAAACGGCTGCAAAACCTGTTTGCCCAGCACGGGGATATTGAGTTCTATAAGATAAAGCCATAAACATGTTTGTCTGAGTCTTCTATCAAAAGTTACAGCGATTTATATGAAGTGGTTGAAAAACGCTTTATTTCGCCAAGACAGTGTGTTTCTCACTGTTACATGCATTTGAATGGGAAACTCGCCTGAGACAAAGTATAGGTTTTCATTATGTGAATAATTTTAAAATCTTAGCTCAAACGGCTGCAAAACCTGTTTGCCCAGCACGGGGATATTGAGTTCTATAAGATAAAGCCATAAACATGTTTGTCTGAGTCTTCTATCAAAAGTTACAGCGATTTATATGAAGTGGTTGAAAAACGCTTTATTTCGCCAAGACAGTGTATTTCTCACTGTTACATGCATTTGAAACTCGCCTGAAACAAAGTATAGGTTTTCATTATGTGAATAATTTTAAAATCTTAGCTCATACGGCTGCAAAACCTGTTTGCCCAGCACGGGGATATTGAGTTCTATAAGATAAAGCCATAAACATGTTTGTCTGAGTCTTCTATCAAAAGTTACAGCGATTTATATGAAGTTGTACAAAAACGCTTTATTTCGCCAAGACAGTGTGTAACTCACTGTTACATGCATTTGAATGGGAAACTCACCCGAGACAAAGTATAGGTTTTCATTATGTGAATAATTTTAAAATCTTAGCTCAAACGGCTGCAAAACCTGTTTGCCCAGCACGGGGATATTGAGTTCTATAAGATAAAGCCATAAACATGTTTGTCTGAGTCTTCTATCAAAAGTTACAGCGATTTATATGAAGTTGTTCAAAAACGCTTTATTTCGCCAAGACAATGCGTTTCTCACTGTTACATGCATTTGAATGGGAAACTCGCCTGAAACAAAGTATAGGTTTTCATTATGTGAATAATTTTAAAATCTTAGCTCAAACGGCTGCAAAACCTGTTCTGTTTGCCCAGCACGGGGATATTGAGTTCTATAAGATAAAGCCATAAACATGTTTGTCTGAGTCTTCTATCAAAAGTTACAGCGATTTATATGAAGTTGTACAAAAACGCTTTATTTCGCCAAGACAGTGTGTAACTCACTGTTACATGCATTTGAATGGGAAACTCACCCGAGACAAAGTATAGGTTTTCATTATGTGAATAATTTTAAAATCTTAGCTCAAACGGCTGCAAAACCTGTTTGCCCAGCACGGGGATATTGAGTTCTATAAGATAAAGCCATAAACATGTTTGTCTGAGTCTTCTATCAAAAGTTACAGCGATTTATATGAAGTTGTTCAAAAACGCTTTATTTCGCCAAGACAATGCGTTTCTCACTGTTACATGCATTTGAATGGGAAACTCGCCTGAAACAAAGTATAGGTTTTCATTATGTGAATAATTTTAAAATCTTAGCTCAAACGGCTGCAAAACCTGTTTGCCCAGCACGGGGATATTGAGTTCTATAAGATAAAGCCATAAACATGTTTGTCTGAGTCTTCTATCAAAAGTTATAGCGATTTATATGAAGTTGTACAAAAACGCTTTATTTCGCCAAGACAGTGTGTTTCTCACTGTTACATGCATTTGAATGGGAAACTCGCCTGAAACAAAGTATAGGTTTTCATTATGTGAATAATTTTAAAATCTTAGCTCAAACGGCTGCAAAACCTGTTTGCCCAGCACGGGGATATTGAGTTCTATAAGATAAAGCCATAAACATGTTTGTCTGAGTCTTCTATCAAAAGTTACAGCGATTTATATGAAGTGGTTGAAAAACGCTTTATTTCGCCAAGACAGTGTATTTCTCACTGTTACATGCATTTGAATGGGAAACTCGCCTGAAACAAAGTATAGGTTTTCATTATGTGAATAATTTTAAAATCTTAGCTCAAACGGCTGCAAAACCTGTTTGCCCAGCACGGGGATATTGAGTTCTATAAGATAAAGCCATAAACATGTTTGTCTGAGTCTTCTATCAAAAGTTACAGCGATTTATATGAAGTGGTTGAAAAACGCTTTATTTCGCCAAGACAGTGTATTTCTCACTGTTACATGCATTTGAATGGGAAACTCGCCTGAAACAAAGTATAGGTTTTCATTATGTGAATAATTTTAAAATCTTAGCTCAAACGGCTGCAAAACCTGTTTGCCCAGCACGGGGATATTGAGTTCTATAAGATAAAGCCATAAACATGTTTGTCTGAGTCTTCTATCAAAAGTTATAGCGATTTATATGAAGTTGTACAAAAACGCTTTATTTCGCCAAGACAGTGTGTTTCTCACTGTTACATGCATTTGAATGGGAAACTCGCCTGAAACAAAGTATAGGTTTTCATTATGTGAATAATTTTAAAATCTTAGCTCAAACGGCTGCAAAACCTGTTCTGTTTGCCCAGCACGGGGATATTGAGTTCTATAAGATAAAGCCATAAACATGTTTGTCTGAGTCTTCTATCAAAAGTTACAGCGATTTATATGAAGTTGTACAAAAACGCTTTATTTCGCCAAGACAGTGTGTAACTCACTGTTACATGCATTTGAATGGGAAACTCACCCGAGACAAAGTATAGGTTTTCATTATGTGAATAATTTTAAAATCTTAGCTCAAACGGCTGCAAAACCTGTTTGCCCAGCACGGGGATATTGAGTTCTATAAGATAAAGCCATAAACATGTTTGTCTGAGTCTTCTATCAAAAGTTACAGCGATTTATATGAAGTTGTTCAAAAACGCTTTATTTCGCCAAGACAATGCGTTTCTCACTGTTACATGCATTTGAATGGGAAACTCGCCTGAAACAAAGTATAGGTTTTCATTATGTGAATAATTTTAAAATCTTAGCTCAAACGGCTGCAAAACCTGTTTGCCCAGCACGGGGATATTGAGTTCTATAAGATAAAGCCATAAACATGTTTGTCTGAGTCTTCTATCAAAAGTTATAGCGATTTATATGAAGTTGTACAAAAACGCTTTATTTCGCCAAGACAGTGTGTTTCTCACTGTTACATGCATTTGAATGGGAAACTCGCCTGAAACAAAGTATAGGTTTTCATTATGTGAATAATTTTAAAATCTTAGCTCAAACGGCTGCAAAACCTGTTTGCCCAGCACGGGGATATTGAGTTCTATAAGATAAAGCCATAAACATGTTTGTCTGAGTCTTCTATCAAAAGTTACAGCGATTTATATGAAGTGGTTGAAAAACGCTTTATTTCGCCAAGACAGTGTATTTCTCACTGTTACATGCATTTGAATGGGAAACTCGCCTGAAACAAAGTATAGGTTTTCATTATGTGAATAATTTTAAAATCTTAGCTCAAACGGCTGCAAAACCTGTTTGCCCAGCACGGGGATATTGAGTTCTATAAGATAAAGCCATAAACATGTTTGTCTGAGTCTTCTATCAAAAGTTACAGCGATTTATATGAAGTGGTTGAAAAACGCTTTATTTCGCCAAGACAGTGTATTTCTCACTGTTACATGCATTTGAATGGGAAACTCGCCTGAAACAAAGTATAGGTTTTCATTATGTGAATAATTTTAAAATCTTAGCTCAAACGGCTGCAAAACCTGTTTGCCCAGCACGGGGATATTGAGTTCTATAAGATAAAGCCATAAACATGTTTGTCTGAGTCTTCTATCAAAAGTTATAGCGATTTATATGAAGTTGTACAAAAACGCTTTATTTCGCCAAGACAGTGTGTTTCTCACTGTTACATGCATTTGAATGGGAAACTCGCCTGAAACAAAGTATAGGTTTTCATTATGTGAATAATTTTAAAATCTTAGCTCAAACGGCTGCAAAACCTGTTTGCCCAGCACGGGGATATTGAGTTCTATAAGATAAAGCCATAAACATGTTTGTCTGAGTCTTCTATCAAAAGTTACAGCGATTTATATGAAGTGGTTGAAAAACGCTTTATTTCGCCAAGACAGTGTGTTTCTCACTGTTACATGCATTTGAATGGGAAACTCGCCTGAGACAAAGTATAGGTTTTCATTATGTGAATAATTTTAAAATCTTAGCTCAAACGGCTGCAAAACCTGTTTGCCCAGCACGGGGATATTGAGTTCTATAAGATAAAGCCATAAACATGTTTGTCTGAGTCTTCTATCAAAAGTTACAGCGATTTATATGAAGTGGTTGAAAAACGCTTTATTTCGCCAAGACAGTGTATTTCTCACTGTTACATGCATTTGAAACTCGCCTGAAACAAAGTATAGGTTTTCATTATGTGAATAATTTTAAAATCTTAGCTCAAACGGCTGCAAAACCTGTTTGCCCAGCACGGGGATATTGAGTTCTATAAGATAAAGCCATAAACATGTTTGTCTGAGTCTTCTATCAAAAGTTACAGCGATTTATATGAAGTTGTACGAAAACGCTTTATTTCGCCAAGACAATGCGTTTCTCACTGTTACATGCATTTGAATGGGAAACTCGCCTGAAACAAAGTATAGGTTTTCATTATGTGAATAATTTTAAAATCTTAGCTCAAACGGCTGCAAAACCTGTTTGCCCAGCACGGGGATATTGAGTTCTATAAGATAAAGCCATAAATATGTTTGTCTGAGTCTTCTATCAAAAGTTACAGCGATTTATATGAAGTGGTTGAAAAACGCTTTATTTCGCCAAGACAGTGTATTTCTCACTGTTACATGCATTTGAATGGGAAACTCGCCTGAAACAAAGTATAGGTTTTCATTATGTGAATAATTTTAAAATCTTAGCTCAAACGGCTGCAAAACCTGTTTGCCCAGCACGGGGATATTGAGTTCTATAAGATAAAGCCATAAACATGTTTGTCTGAGTCTTCTATCAAAAGTTACAGCGATTTATATGAAGTTGTTCAAAAACGCTTTATTTCGCCAAGACAATGCGTTTCTCACTGTTACATGCATTTGAATGGGAAACTCGCCTGAAACAAAGTATAGGTTTTCATTATGTGAATAATTTTAAAATCTTAGCTCAAACGGCTGCAAAACCTGTTCTGTTTGCCCAGCACGGGGATATTGAGTTCTATAAGATAAAGCCATAAACATGTTTGTCTGAGTCTTCTATCAAAAGTTACAGCGATTTATATGAAGTTGTACAAAAACGCTTTATTTCGCCAAGACAGTGTGTTTCTCACTGTTACATGCATTTGAATGGGAAACTCGCCTGAAACAAAGTATAGGTTTTCATTATGTGAATAATTTTAAAATCTTAGCTCAAACGGCTGCAAAACCTGTTTGCCCAGCACGGGGATATTGAGTTCTATAAGATAAAGCCATAAACATGTTTGTCTGAGTCTTCTATCAAAAGTTACAGCGATTTATATGAAGTGGTTGAAAAACGCTTTATTTCGCCAAGACAGTGTATTTCTCACTGTTACATGCATTTGAATGGGAAACTCGCCTGAAACAAAGTATAGGTTTTCATTATGTGAATAATTTTAAAATCTTAGCTCAAACGGCTGCAAAACCTGTTCTGTTTGCCCAGCACGGGGATATTGAGTTCTATAAGATAAAGCCATAAACATGTTTGTCTGAGTCTTCTATCAAAAGTTACAGCGATTTATATGAAGTTGTACAAAAACGCTTTATTTCGCCAAGACAGTGTGTTTCTCACTGTTACATGCATTTGAATGGGAAACTCGCCTGAAACAAAGTATAGGTTTTCATTATGTGAATAATTTTAAAATCTTAGCTCAAACGGCTGCAAAACCTGTTTGCCCAGCACGGGGATATTGAGTTCTATAAGATAAAGCCATAAATATGTTTGTCTGAGTCTTCTATCAAAAGTTACAGCGATTTATATGAAGTGGTTGAAAAACGCTTTATTTCGCCAAGACAGTGTATTTCTCACTGTTACATGCATTTGAATGGGAAACTCGCCTGAAACAAAGTATAGGTTTTCATTATGTGAATAATTTTAAAATCTTAGCTCAAACGGCTGCAAAACCTGTTTGCCCAGCACGGGGATATTGAGTTCTATAAGATAAAGCCATAAACATGTTTGTCTGAGTCTTCTATCAAAAGTTACAGCGATTTATATGAAGTTGTTCAAAAACGCTTTATTTCGCCAAGACAATGCGTTTCTCACTGTTACATGCATTTGAATGGGAAACTCGCCTGAAACAAAGTATAGGTTTTCATTATGTGAATAATTTTAAAATCTTAGCTCAAACGGCTGCAAAACCTGTTCTGTTTGCCCAGCACGGGGATATTGAGTTCTATAAGATAAAGCCATAAACATGTTTGTCTGAGTCTTCTATCAAAAGTTACAGCGATTTATATGAAGTTGTACAAAAACGCTTTATTTCGCCAAGACAGTGTGTTTCTCACTGTTACATGCATTTGAATGGGAAACTCGCCTGAAACAAAGTATAGGTTTTCATTATGTGAATAATTTTAAAATCTTAGCTCAAACGGCTGCAAAACCTGTTTGCCCAGCACGGGGATATTGAGTTCTATAAGATAAAGCCATAAACATGTTTGTCTGAGTCTTCTATCAAAAGTTACAGCGATTTATATGAAGTGGTTGAAAAACGCTTTATTTCGCCAAGACAGTGTATTTCTCACTGTTACATGCATTTGAAACTCGCCTGAAACAAAGTATAGGTTTTCATTATGTGAATAATTTTAAAATCTTAGCTCAAACGGCTGCAAAACCTGTTTGCCCAGCACGGGGATATTGAGTTCTATAAGATAAAGCCATAAACATGTTTGTCTGAGTCTTCTATCAAAAGTTACAGCGATTTATATGAAGTTGTACGAAAACGCTTTATTTCGCCAAGACAATGCGTTTCTCACTGTTACATGCATTTGAATGGGAAACTCGCCTGAAACAAAGTATAGGTTTTCATTATGTGAATAATTTTAAAATCTTAGCTCAAACGGCTGCAAAACCTGTTTGCCCAGCACGGGGATATTGAGTTCTATAAGATAAAGCCATAAATATGTTTGTCTGAGTCTTCTATCAAAAGTTACAGCGATTTATATGAAGTGGTTGAAAAACGCTTTATTTCGCCAAGACAGTGTATTTCTCACTGTTACATGCATTTGAATGGGAAACTCGCCTGAAACAAAGTATAGGTTTTCATTATGTGAATAATTTTAAAATCTTAGCTCAAACGGCTGCAAAACCTGTTTGCCCAGCACGGGGATATTGAGTTCTATAAGATAAAGCCATAAACATGTTTGTCTGAGTCTTCTATCAAAAGTTACAGCGATTTATATGAAGTTGTTCAAAAACGCTTTATTTCGCCAAGACAATGCGTTTCTCACTGTTACATGCATTTGAATGGGAAACTCGCCTGAAACAAAGTATAGGTTTTCATTATGTGAATAATTTTAAAATCTTAGCTCAAACGGCTGCAAAACCTGTTCTGTTTGCCCAGCACGGGGATATTGAGTTCTATAAGATAAAGCCATAAACATGTTTGTCTGAGTCTTCTATCAAAAGTTACAGCGATTTATATGAAGTTGTACAAAAACGCTTTATTTCGCCAAGACAGTGTGTTTCTCACTGTTACATGCATTTGAATGGGAAACTCGCCTGAAACAAAGTATAGGTTTTCATTATGTGAATAATTTTAAAATCTTAGCTCAAACGGCTGCAAAACCTGTTTGCCCAGCACGGGGATATTGAGTTCTATAAGATAAAGCCATAAACATGTTTGTCTGAGTCTTCTATCAAAAGTTACAGCGATTTATATGAAGTGGTTGAAAAACGCTTTATTTCGCCAAGACAGTGTATTTCTCACTGTTACATGCATTTGAATGGGAAACTCGCCTGAAACAAAGTATAGGTTTTCATTATGTGAATAATTTTAAAATCTTAGCTCAAACGGCTGCAAAACCTGTTCTGTTTGCCCAGCACGGGGATATTGAGTTCTATAAGATAAAGCCATAAACATGTTTGTCTGAGTCTTCTATCAAAAGTTACAGCGATTTATATGAAGTTGTACAAAAACGCTTTATTTCGCCAAGACAGTGTGTTTCTCACTGTTACATGCATTTGAATGGGAAACTCGCCTGAAACAAAGTATAGGTTTTCATTATGTGAATAATTTTAAAATCTTAGCTCAAACGGCTGCAAAACCTGTTTGCCCAGCACGGGGATATTGAGTTCTATAAGATAAAGCCATAAATATGTTTGTCTGAGTCTTCTATCAAAAGTTACAGCGATTTATATGAAGTGGTTGAAAAACGCTTTATTTCGCCAAGACAGTGTATTTCTCACTGTTACATGCATTTGAATGGGAAACTCGCCTGAAACAAAGTATAGGTTTTCATTATGTGAATAATTTTAAAATCTTAGCTCAAACGGCTGCAAAACCTGTTTGCCCAGCACGGGGATATTGAGTTCTATAAGATAAAGCCATAAACATGTTTGTCTGAGTCTTCTATCAAAAGTTACAGCGATTTATATGAAGTTGTTCAAAAACGCTTTATTTCGCCAAGACAATGCGTTTCTCACTGTTACATGCATTTGAATGGGAAACTCGCCTGAAACAAAGTATAGGTTTTCATTATGTGAATAATTTTAAAATCTTAGCTCAAACGGCTGCAAAACCTGTTCTGTTTGCCCAGCACGGGGATATTGAGTTCTATAAGATAAAGCCATAAACATGTTTGTCTGAGTCTTCTATCAAAAGTTACAGCGATTTATATGAAGTGGTTGAAAAACGCTTTATTTCGCCAAGACAGTGTATTTCTCACTGTTACATGCATTTGAATGGGAAACTCGCCTGAAACAAAGTATAGGTTTTCATTATGTGAATAATTTTAAAATCTTAGCTCAAACGGCTGCAAAACCTGTTTGCCCAGCACGGGGATATTGAGTTCTATAAGATAAAGCCATAAACATGTTTGTCTGAGTCTTCTATCAAAAGTTACAGCGATTTATATGAAGTTGTACAAAAACGCTTTATTTCGCCAAGACAGTGTGTTTCTCACTGTTACATGCATTTGAATGGGAAACTCGCCTGAGACAAAGTATAGGTTTTCATTATGTGAATAATTTTAAAATCTTAGCTCAAACGGCTGCAAAACCTGTTTGCCCAGCACGGGGATATTGAGTTCTATAAGATAAAGCCATAAACATGTTTGTCTGAGTCTTCTATCAAAAGTTACAGCGATTTATATGAAGTGGTTGAAAAACGCTTTATTTCGCCAAGACAGTGTATTTCTCACTGTTACATGCATTTGAATGGGAAACTCGCCTGAAACAAAGTATAGGTTTTCATTATGTGAATAATTTTAAAATCTTAGCTCAAACGGCTGCAAAACCTGTTTGCCCAGCACGGGGATATTGAGTTCTATAAGATAAAGCCATAAACATGTTTGTCTGAGTCTTCTATCAAAAGTTACAGCGATTTATATGAAGTTGTACAAAAACGCTTTATTTCGCCAAGACAGTGTGTTTCTCACTGTTACATGCATTTGAATGGGAAACTCACCCGAGACAAAGTATAGGTTTTCATTATGTGAATAATTTTAAAATCTTAGCTCAAACGGCTGCAAAACCTGTTTGCCCAGCACGGGGATATTGAGTTCTATAAGATAAAGCCATAAACATGTTTGTCTGAGTCTTCTATCAAAAGTTACAGCGATTTATATGAAGTTGTTCAAAAACGCTTTATTTCGCCAAGACAATGCGTTTCTCACTGTTACATGCATTTGAATGGGAAACTCGCCTGAAACAAAGTATAGGTTTTCATTATGTGAATAATTTTAAAATCTTAGCTCAAACGGCTGCAAAACCTGTTCTGTTTGCCCAGCACGGGGATATTGAGTTCTATAAGATAAAGCCATAAACATGTTTGTCTGAGTCTTCTATCAAAAGTTATAGCGATTTATATGAAGTTGTACAAAAACGCTTTATTTCGCCAAGACAGTGTGTTTCTCACTGTTACATGCATTTGAATGGGAAACTCGCCTGAAACAAAGTATAGGTTTTCATTATGTGAATAATTTTAAAATCTTAGCTCAAACGGCTGCAAAACCTGTTTGCCCAGCACGGGGATATTGAGTTCTATAAGATAAAGCCATAAACATGTTTGTCTGAGTCTTCTATCAAAAGTTACAGCGCTTTATATGAAGTGGTTGAAAAACGCTTTATTTCGCCAAGACAGTGTGTTTCTCACTGTTACATGCATTTGAATGGGAAACTCGCCTGAGACAAAGTATAGGTTTTCATTATGTGAATAATTTTAAAATCTTAGCTCAAACGGCTGCAAAACCTGTTTGCCCAGCACGGGGATATTGAGTTCTATAAGATAAAGCCATAAACATGTTTGTCTGAGTCTTCTATCAAAAGTTACAGCGATTTATATGAAGTGGTTGAAAAACGCTTTATTTCGCCAAGACAGTGTATTTCTCACTGTTACATGCATTTGAATGGGAAACTCGCCTGAAACAAAGTATAGGTTTTCATTATGTGAATAATTTTAAAATCTTAGCTCAAACGGCTGCAAAACCTGTTCTGTTTGCCCAGCACGGGGATATTGAGTTCTATAAGATAAAGCCATAAACATGTTTGTCTGAGTCTTCTATCAAAAGTTACAGCGATTTATATGAAGTTGTACAAAAACGCTTTATTTCGCCAAGACAGTGTGTTTCTCACTGTTACATGCATTTGAATGGGAAACTCGCCTGAAACAAAGTATAGGTTTTCATTATGTGAATAATTTTAAAATCTTAGCTCAAACGGCTGCAAAACCTGTTTGCCCAGCACGGGGATATTGAGTTCTATAAGATAAAGCCATAAACATGTTTGTCTGAGTCTTCTATCAAAAGTTACAGCGATTTATATGAAGTGGTTGAAAAACGCTTTATTTCGCCAAGACAGTGTATTTCTCACTGTTACATGCATTTGAATGGGAAACTCGCCTGAAACAAAGTATAGGTTTTCATTATGTGAATAATTTTAAAATCTTAGCTCAAACGGCTGCAAAACCTGTTTGCCCAGCACGGGGATATTGAGTTCTATAAGATAAAGCCATAAACATGTTTGTCTGAGTCTTCTATCAAAAGTTACAGCGATTTATATGAAGTTGTACAAAAACGCTTTATTTCGCCAAGACAGTGTGTTTCTCACTGTTACATGCATTTGAATGGGAAACTCGCCTGAGACAAAGTATAGGTTTTCATTATGTGAATAATTTTAAAATCTTAGCTCAAACGGCTGCAAAACCTGTTTGCCCAGCACGGGGATATTGAGTTCTATAAGATAAAGCCATAAACATGTTTGTCTGAGTCTTCTATCAAAAGTTACAGCGATTTATATGAAGTGGTTGAAAAACGCTTTATTTCGCCAAGACAGTGTATTTCTCACTGTTACATGCATTTGAATGGGAAACTCGCCTGAAACAAAGTATAGGTTTTCATTATGTGAATAATTTTAAAATCTTAGCTCAAACGGCTGCAAAACCTGTTTGCCCAGCACGGGGATATTGAGTTCTATAAGATAAAGCCATAAACATGTTTGTCTGAGTCTTCTATCAAAAGTTACAGCGATTTATATGAAGTTGTACAAAAACGCTTTATTTCGCCAAGACAGTGTGTTTCTCACTGTTACATGCATTTGAATGGGAAACTCACCCGAGACAAAGTATAGGTTTTCATTATGTGAATAATTTTAAAATCTTAGCTCAAACGGCTGCAAAACCTGTTTGCCCAGCACGGGGATATTGAGTTCTATAAGATAAAGCCATAAACATGTTTGTCTGAGTCTTCTATCAAAAGTTACAGCGATTTATATGAAGTTGTTCAAAAACGCTTTATTTCGCCAAGACAATGCGTTTCTCACTGTTACATGCATTTGAATGGGAAACTCGCCTGAAACAAAGTATAGGTTTTCATTATGTGAATAATTTTAAAATCTTAGCTCAAACGGCTGCAAAACCTGTTCTGTTTGCCCAGCACGGGGATATTGAGTTCTATAAGATAAAGCCATAAACATGTTTGTCTGAGTCTTCTATCAAAAGTTATAGCGATTTATATGAAGTTGTACAAAAACGCTTTATTTCGCCAAGACAGTGTGTTTCTCACTGTTACATGCATTTGAATGGGAAACTCGCCTGAAACAAAGTATAGGTTTTCATTATGTGAATAATTTTAAAATCTTAGCTCAAACGGCTGCAAAACCTGTTTGCCCAGCACGGGGATATTGAGTTCTATAAGATAAAGCCATAAACATGTTTGTCTGAGTCTTCTATCAAAAGTTACAGCGATTTATATGAAGTGGTTGAAAAACGCTTTATTTCGCCAAGACAGTGTGTTTCTCACTGTTACATGCATTTGAATGGGAAACTCGCCTGAGACAAAGTATAGGTTTTCATTATGTGAATAATTTTAAAATCTTAGCTCAAACGGCTGCAAAACCTGTTTTCCCAGCACGGGGATATTGAGTTCTATAAGATAAAGCCATAAACATGTTTGTCTGAGTCTTCTATCAAAAGTTACAGCGATTTATATGAAGTGGTTGAAAAACGCTTTATTTCGCCAAGACAGTGTATTTCTCACTGTTACATGCATTTGAAACTCGCCTGAAACAAAGTATAGGTTTTCATTATGTGAATAATTTTAAAATCTTAGCTCATACGGCTGCAAAACCTGTTCTGTTTGCCCAGCACGGGGATATTGAGTTCTATAAGATAAAGCCATAAACATGTTTGTCTGAGTCTTCTATCAAAAGTTACAGCGATTTATATGAAGTGGTTGAAAAACGCTTTATTTCGCCAAGACAGTGTATTTCTCACTGTTACATGCATTTGAATGGGAAACTCGCCTGAAACAAAGTATAGGTTTTCATTATGTGAATAATTTTAAAATCTTAGCTCAAACGGCTGCAAAACCTGTTTGCCCAGCACGGGGATATTGAGTTCTATAAGATAAAGCCATAAACATGTTTGTCTGAGTCTTCTATCAAAAGTTACAGCGATTTATATGAAGTTGTACAAAAACGCTTTATTTCGCCAAGACAGTGTGTTTCTCACTGTTACATGCATTTGAATGGGAAACTCGCCTGAAACAAAGTATAGGTTTTCATTATGTGAATAATTTTAAAATCTTAGCTCAAACGGCTGCAAAACCTGTTTGCCCAGCACGGGGATATTGAGTTCTATAAGATAAAGCCATAAACATGTTTGTCTGAGTCTTCTATCAAAAGTTACAGCGATTTATATGAAGTTGTACAAAAACGCTTTATTTCGCCAAGACAGTGTGTTTCTCACTGTTACATGCATTTGAATGGGAAACTCACCCGAGACAAAGTATAGGTTTTCATTATGTGAATAATTTTAAAATCTTAGCTCAAACGGCTGCAAAACCTGTTTGCCCAGCACGGGGATATTGAGTTCTATAAGATAAAGCCATAAACATGTTTGTCTGAGTCTTCTATCAAAAGTTACAGCGATTTATATGAAGTTGTTCAAAAACGCTTTATTTCGCCAAGACAATGCGTTTCTCACTGTTACATGCATTTGAATGGGAAACTCGCCTGAAACAAAGTATAGGTTTTCATTATGTGAATAATTTTAAAATCTTAGCTCAAACGGCTGCAAAACCTGTTCTGTTTGCCCAGCACGGGGATATTGAGTTCTATAAGATAAAGCCATAAACATGTTTGTCTGAGTCTTCTATCAAAAGTTATAGCGATTTATATGAAGTTGTACAAAAACGCTTTATTTCGCCAAGACAGTGTGTTTCTCACTGTTACATGCATTTGAATGGGAAACTCGCCTGAAACAAAGTATAGGTTTTCATTATGTGAATAATTTTAAAATCTTAGCTCAAACGGCTGCAAAACCTGTTTGCCCAGCACGGGGATATTGAGTTCTATAAGATAAAGCCATAAACATGTTTGTCTGAGTCTTCTATCAAAAGTTACAGCGATTTATATGAAGTGGTTGAAAAACGCTTTATTTCGCCAAGACAGTGTATTTCTCACTGTTACATGCATTTGAATGGGAAACTCGCCTGAAACAAAGTATAGGTTTTCATTATGTGAATAATTTTAAAATCTTAGCTCAAACGGCTGCAAAACCTGTTTGCCCAGCACGGGGATATTGAGTTCTATAAGATAAAGCCATAAACATGTTTGTCTGAGTCTTCTATCAAAAGTTACAGCGATTTATATGAAGTTGTACAAAAACGCTTTATTTCGCCAAGACAGTGTGTTTCTCACTGTTACATGCATTTGAATGGGAAACTCGCCTGAGACAAAGTATAGGTTTTCATTATGTGAATAATTTTAAAATCTTAGCTCAAACGGCTGCAAAACCTGTTTGCCCAGCACGGGGATATTGAGTTCTATAAGATAAAGCCATAAACATGTTTGTCTGAGTCTTCTATCAAAAGTTACAGCGATTTATATGAAGTGGTTGAAAAACGCTTTATTTCGCCAAGACAGTGTATTTCTCACTGTTACATGCATTTGAATGGGAAACTCGCCTGAAACAAAGTATAGGTTTTCATTATGTGAATAATTTTAAAATCTTAGCTCAAACGGCTGCAAAACCTGTTTGCCCAGCACGGGGATATTGAGTTCTATAAGATAAAGCCATAAACATGTTTGTCTGAGTCTTCTATCAAAAGTTACAGCGATTTATATGAAGTTGTTCAAAAACGCTTTATTTCGCCAAGACAATGCGTTTCTCACTGTTACATGCATTTGAATGGGAAACTCGCCTGAAACAAAGTATAGGTTTTCATTATGTGAATAATTTTAAAATCTTAGCTCAAACGGCTGCAAAACCTGTTTGCCCAGCACGGGGATATTGAGTTCTATAAGATAAAGCCATAAATATGTTTGTCTGAGTCTTCTATCAAAAGTTACAGCGATTTATATGAAGTGGTTGAAAAACGCTTTATTTCGCCAAGACAGTGTATTTCTCACTGTTACATGCATTTGAATGGGAAACTCGCCTGAAACAAAGTATAGGTTTTCATTATGTGAATAATTTTAAAATCTTAGCTCAAACGGCTGCAAAACCTGTTTGCCCAGCACGGGGATATTGAGTTCTATAAGATAAAGCCATAAACATGTTTGTCTGAGTCTTCTATCAAAAGTTACAGCGATTTATATGAAGTTGTTCAAAAACGCTTTATTTCGCCAAGACAATGCGTTTCTCACTGTTACATGCATTTGAATGGGAAACTCGCCTGAAACAAAGTATAGGTTTTCATTATGTGAATAATTTTAAAATCTTAGCTCAAACGGCTGCAAAACCTGTTCTGTTTGCCCAGCACGGGGATATTGAGTTCTATAAGATAAAGCCATAAACATGTTTGTCTGAGTCTTCTATCAAAAGTTACAGCGATTTATATGAAGTTGTACAAAAACGCTTTATTTCGCCAAGACAGTGTGTTTCTCACTGTTACATGCATTTGAATGGGAAACTCGCCTGAAACAAAGTATAGGTTTTCATTATGTGAATAATTTTAAAATCTTAGCTCATACGGCTGCAAAACCTGTTTGCCCAGCACGGGGATATTGAGTTCTATAAGATAAAGCCATAAACATGTTTGTCTGAGTCTTCTATCAAAAGTTACAGCGATTTATATGAAGTTGTACAAAAACGCTTTATTTCGCCAAGACAGTGTGTTTCTCACTGTTACGTGCATTTGAATGGGAAACTCGCCTGAAACAAAGTATAGGTTTTCATTATGTGAATAATTTTAAAATCTTAGCTCAAACGGCTGCAAAACCTGTTCTGTTTGCCCAGCACGGGGATATTGAGTTCTATAAGATAAAGCCATAAACATGTTTGTCTGAGTCTTCTATCAAAAGTTACAGCGATTTATATGAAGTTGTACAAAAACGCTTTATTTCGCCAAGACAGTGTGTTTCTCACTGTTACATGCATTTGAATGGGAAACTCGCCTGAAACAAAGTATAGGTTTTCATTATGTGAATAATTTTAAAATCTTAGCTCAAACGGCTGCAAAACCTGTTTGCCCAGCACGGGGATATTGAGTTCTATAAGATAAAGCCATAAACATGTTTGTCTGAGTCTTCTATCAAAAGTTACAGCGATTTATATGAAGTTGTACAAAAACGCTTTATTTCGCCAAGACAGTGTGTTTCTCACTGTTACATGCATTTGAATGGGAAACTCGCCTGAGACAAAGTATAGGTTTTCATTATGTGAATAATTTTAAAATCTTAGCTCAAACGGCTGCAAAACCTGTTTGCCCAGCACGGGGATATTGAGTTCTATAAGATAAAGCCATAAACATGTTTGTCTGAGTCTTCTATCAAAAGTTACAGCGATTTATATGAAGTGGTTGAAAAACGCTTTATTTCGCCAAGACAGTGTATTTCTCACTGTTACATGCATTTGAATGGGAAACTCGCCTGAAACAAAGTATAGGTTTTCATTATGTGAATAATTTTAAAATCTTAGCTCAAACGGCTGCAAAACCTGTTTGCCCAGCACGGGGATATTGAGTTCTATAAGATAAAGCCATAAACATGTTTGTCTGAGTCTTCTATCAAAAGTTACAGCGATTTATATGAAGTTGTACAAAAACGCTTTATTTCGCCAAGACAGTGTGTTTCTCACTGTTACATGCATTTGAATGGGAAACTCGCCTGAGACAAAGTATAGGTTTTCATTATGTGAATAATTTTAAAATCTTAGCTCAAACGGCTGCAAAACCTGTTTGCCCAGCACGGGGATATTGAGTTCTATAAGATAAAGCCATAAACATGTTTGTCTGAGTCTTCTATCAAAAGTTACAGCGATTTATATGAAGTGGTTGAAAAACGCTTTATTTCGCCAAGACAGTGTATTTCTCACTGTTACATGCATTTGAATGGGAAACTCGCCTGAAACAAAGTATAGGTTTTCATTATGTGAATAATTTTAAAATCTTAGCTCAAACGGCTGCAAAACCTGTTTGCCCAGCACGGGGATATTGAGTTCTATAAGATAAAGCAATAAACATGTTTGTCTGAGTCTTCTATCAAAAGTTACAGCGATTTATATGAAGTTGTACAAAAACGCTTTATTTCGCCAAGACAGTGTGTTTCTCACTGTTACATGCATTTGAATGGGAAACTCACCTGAGACAAAGTATAGGTTTTCATTATGTGAATAATTTTAAAATCTTAGCTCAAACGGCTGCAAAACCTGTTCTGTTTGCCCAGCACGGGGATATTGAGTTCTATAAGATAAAGCCATAAACATGTTTGTCTGAGTCTTCTATCAAAAGTTATAGCGATTTATATGAAGTTGTACAAAAACGCTTTATTTCGCCAAGACAGTGTGTTTCTCACTGTTACATGCATTTGAATGGGAAACTCGCCTGAAACAAAGTATAGGTTTTCATTATGTGAATAATTTTAAAATCTTAGCTCAAACGGCTGCAAAACCTGTTTGCCCAGCACGGGGATATTGAGTTCTATAAGATAAAGCCATAAACATGTTTGTCTGAGTCTTCTATCAAAAGTTACAGCGATTTATATGAAGTTGTACGAAAACGCTTTATTTCGCCAAGACAATGCGTTTCTCACTGTTACATGCATTTGAATGGGAAACTCGCCTGAAACAAAGTATAGGTTTTCATTATGTGAATAATTTTAAAATCTTAGCTCAAACGGCTGCAAAACCTGTTTGCCCAGCACGGGGATATTGAGTTCTATAAGATAAAGCCATAAATATGTTTGTCTGAGTCTTCTATCAAAAGTTACAGCGATTTATATGAAGTGGTTGAAAAACGCTTTATTTCGCCAAGACAGTGTATTTCTCACTGTTACATGCATTTGAATGGGAAACTCGCCTGAAACAAAGTATAGGTTTTCATTATGTGAATAATTTTAAAATCTTAGCTCAAACGGCTGCAAAACCTGTTTGCCCAGCACGGGGATATTGAGTTCTATAAGATAAAGCCATAAACATGTTTGTCTGAGTCTTCTATCAAAAGTTACAGCGATTTATATGAAGTTGTTCAAAAACGCTTTATTTCGCCAAGACAATGCGTTTCTCACTGTTACATGCATTTGAATGGGAAACTCGCCTGAAACAAAGTATAGGTTTTCATTATGTGAATAATTTTAAAATCTTAGCTCAAACGGCTGCAAAACCTGTTCTGTTTGCCCAGCACGGGGATATTGAGTTCTATAAGATAAAGCCATAAACATGTTTGTCTGAGTCTTCTATCAAAAGTTACAGCGATTTATATGAAGTTGTACAAAAACGCTTTATTTCGCCAAGACAGTGTGTTTCTCACTGTTACATGCATTTGAATGGGAAACTCGCCTGAAACAAAGTATAGGTTTTCATTATGTGAATAATTTTAAAATCTTAGCTCAAACGGCTGCAAAACCTGTTTGCCCAGCACGGGGATATTGAGTTCTATAAGATAAAGCCATAAATATGTTTGTCTGAGTCTTCTATCAAAAGTTACAGCGATTTATATGAAGTGGTTGAAAAACGCTTTATTTCGCCAAGACAGTGTATTTCTCACTGTTACATGCATTTGAATGGGAAACTCGCCTGAAACAAAGTATAGGTTTTCATTATGTGAATAATTTTAAAATCTTAGCTCAAACGGCTGCAAAACCTGTTTGCCCAGCACGGGGATATTGAGTTCTATAAGATAAAGCCATAAACATGTTTGTCTGAGTCTTCTATCAAAAGTTACAGCGATTTATATGAAGTTGTTCAAAAACGCTTTATTTCGCCAAGACAATGCGTTTCTCACTGTTACATGCATTTGAATGGGAAACTCGCCTGAAACAAAGTATAGGTTTTCATTATGTGAATAATTTTAAAATCTTAGCTCAAACGGCTGCAAAACCTGTTCTGTTTGCCCAGCACGGGGATATTGAGTTCTATAAGATAAAGCCATAAACATGTTTGTCTGAGTCTTCTATCAAAAGTTACAGCGATTTATATGAAGTTGTACAAAAACGCTTTATTTCGCCAAGACAGTGTGTTTCTCACTGTTACATGCATTTGAATGGGAAACTCGCCTGAAACAAAGTATAGGTTTTCATTATGTGAATAATTTTAAAATCTTAGCTCATACGGCTGCAAAACCTGTTTGCCCAGCACGGGGATATTGAGTTCTATAAGATAAAGCCATAAACATGTTTGTCTGAGTCTTCTATCAAAAGTTACAGCGATTTATATGAAGTTGTACAAAAACGCTTTATTTCGCCAAGACAGTGTGTTTCTCACTGTTACGTGCATTTGAATGGGAAACTCGCCTGAAACAAAGTATAGGTTTTCATTATGTGAATAATTTTAAAATCTTAGCTCAAACGGCTGCAAAACCTGTTCTGTTTGCCCAGCACGGGGATATTGAGTTCTATAAGATAAAGCCATAAACATGTTTGTCTGAGTCTTCTATCAAAAGTTACAGCGATTTATATGAAGTTGTACAAAAACGCTTTATTTCGCCAAGACAGTGTGTTTCTCACTGTTACATGCATTTGAATGGGAAACTCGCCTGAAACAAAGTATAGGTTTTCATTATGTGAATAATTTTAAAATCTTAGCTCAAACGGCTGCAAAACCTGTTTGCCCAGCACGGGGATATTGAGTTCTATAAGATAAAGCCATAAACATGTTTGTCTGAGTCTTCTATCAAAAGTTACAGCGATTTATATGAAGTTGTACAAAAACGCTTTATTTCGCCAAGACAGTGTGTTTCTCACTGTTACATGCATTTGAATGGGAAACTCGCCTGAGACAAAGTATAGGTTTTCATTATGTGAATAATTTTAAAATCTTAGCTCAAACGGCTGCAAAACCTGTTTGCCCAGCACGGGGATATTGAGTTCTATAAGATAAAGCCATAAACATGTTTGTCTGAGTCTTCTATCAAAAGTTACAGCGATTTATATGAAGTGGTTGAAAAACGCTTTATTTCGCCAAGACAGTGTATTTCTCACTGTTACATGCATTTGAATGGGAAACTCGCCTGAAACAAAGTATAGGTTTTCATTATGTGAATAATTTTAAAATCTTAGCTCAAACGGCTGCAAAACCTGTTTGCCCAGCACGGGGATATTGAGTTCTATAAGATAAAGCCATAAACATGTTTGTCTGAGTCTTCTATCAAAAGTTACAGCGATTTATATGAAGTTGTACAAAAACGCTTTATTTCGCCAAGACAGTGTGTTTCTCACTGTTACATGCATTTGAATGGGAAACTCGCCTGAGACAAAGTATAGGTTTTCATTATGTGAATAATTTTAAAATCTTAGCTCAAACGGCTGCAAAACCTGTTTGCCCAGCACGGGGATATTGAGTTCTATAAGATAAAGCCATAAACATGTTTGTCTGAGTCTTCTATCAAAAGTTACAGCGATTTATATGAAGTGGTTGAAAAACGCTTTATTTCGCCAAGACAGTGTATTTCTCACTGTTACATGCATTTGAATGGGAAACTCGCCTGAAACAAAGTATAGGTTTTCATTATGTGAATAATTTTAAAATCTTAGCTCAAACGGCTGCAAAACCTGTTTGCCCAGCACGGGGATATTGAGTTCTATAAGATAAAGCAATAAACATGTTTGTCTGAGTCTTCTATCAAAAGTTACAGCGATTTATATGAAGTTGTACAAAAACGCTTTATTTCGCCAAGACAGTGTGTTTCTCACTGTTACATGCATTTGAATGGGAAACTCACCTGAGACAAAGTATAGGTTTTCATTATGTGAATAATTTTAAAATCTTAGCTCAAACGGCTGCAAAACCTGTTCTGTTTGCCCAGCACGGGGATATTGAGTTCTATAAGATAAAGCCATAAACATGTTTGTCTGAGTCTTCTATCAAAAGTTATAGCGATTTATATGAAGTTGTACAAAAACGCTTTATTTCGCCAAGACAGTGTGTTTCTCACTGTTACATGCATTTGAATGGGAAACTCGCCTGAAACAAAGTATAGGTTTTCATTAT
Source organism: Aulonocara sp. 'chitande type north' Nkhata Bay (assembly GCF_057382095.1). Classification (NCBI taxonomy): domain Eukaryota; kingdom Metazoa; phylum Chordata; class Actinopteri; order Cichliformes; family Cichlidae; genus Aulonocara; species Aulonocara sp. 'chitande type north' Nkhata Bay. The sequence continues at coordinate 13,059,225 of NC_141345.1, forward strand.
GTGAATAATTTTAAAATCTTAGCTCAAACGGCTGCAAAACCTGTTTGCCCAGCACGGGGATATTGAGTTCTATAAGATAAAGCCATAAACATGTTTGTCTGAGTCTTCTATCAAAAGTTACAGCGATTTATATGAAGTGGTTGAAAAACGCTTTATTTCGCCAAGACAGTGTATTTCTCACTGTTACATGCATTTGAATGGGAAACTCGCCTGAAACAAAGTATAGGTTTTCATTATGTGAATAATTTTAAAATCTTAGCTCAAACGGCTGCAAAACCTGTTTGCCCAGCACGGGGATATTGAGTTCTATAAGATAAAGCCATAAACATGTTTGTCTGAGTCTTCTATCAAAAGTTACAGCGATTTATATGAAGTTGTACAAAAACGCTTTATTTCGCCAAGACAGTGTGTTTCTCACTGTTACATGCATTTGAATGGGAAACTCGCCTGAGACAAAGTATAGGTTTTCATTATGTGAATAATTTTAAAATCTTAGCTCAAACGGCTGCAAAACCTGTTTGCCCAGCACGGGGATATTGAGTTCTATAAGATAAAGCCATAAACATGTTTGTCTGAGTCTTCTATCAAAAGTTACAGCGATTTATATGAAGTGGTTGAAAAACGCTTTATTTCGCCAAGACAGTGTATTTCTCACTGTTACATGCATTTGAATGGGAAACTCGCCTGAAACAAAGTATAGGTTTTCATTATGTGAATAATTTTAAAATCTTAGCTCAAACGGCTGCAAAACCTGTTTGCCCAGCACGGGGATATTGAGTTCTATAAGATAAAGCCATAAACATGTTTGTCTGAGTCTTCTATCAAAAGTTACAGCGATTTATATGAAGTTGTACAAAAACGCTTTATTTCGCCAAGACAGTGTGTTTCTCACTGTTACATGCATTTGAATGGGAAACTCGCCTGAAACAAAGTATAGGTTTTCATTATGTGAATAATTTTAAAATCTTAGCTCAAACGGCTGCAAAACCTGTTTGCCCAGCACGGGGATATTGAGTTCTATAAGATAAAGCCATAAACATGTTTGTCTGAGTCTTCTATCAAAAGTTACAGCGATTTATATGAAGTTGTTCAAAAACGCTTTATTTCGCCAAGACAATGCGTTTCTCACTGTTACATGCATTTGAATGGGAAACTCGCCTGAAACAAAGTATAGGTTTTCATTATGTGAATAATTTTAAAATCTTAGCTCAAACGGCTGCAAAACCTGTTTGCCCAGCACGGGGATATTGAGTTCTATAAGATAAAGCCATAAACATGTTTGTCTGAGTCTTCTATCAAAAGTTACAGCGATTTATATGAAGTGGTTGAAAAACGCTTTATTTCGCCAAGACAGTGTATTTCTCACTGTTACATGCATTTGAATGGGAAACTCGCCTGAAACAAAGTATAGGTTTTCATTATGTGAATAATTTTAAAATCTTAGCTCAAACGGCTGCAAAACCTGTTTGCCCAGCACGGGGATATTGAGTTCTATAAGATAAAGCCATAAACATGTTTGTCTGAGTCTTCTATCAAAAGTTACAGCGATTTATATGAAGTGGTTGAAAAACGCTTTATTTCGCCAAGACAGTGTATTTCTCACTGTTACATGCATTTGAATGGGAAACTCGCCTGAAACAAAGTATAGGTTTTCATTATGTGAATAATTTTAAAATCTTAGCTCAAACGGCTGCAAAACCTGTTTGCCCAGCACGGGGATATTGAGTTCTATAAGATAAAGCCATAAATATGTTTGTCTGAGTCTTCTATCAAAAGTTACAGCGATTTATATGAAGTTGTACGAAAACGCTTTATTTCGCCAAGACAATGCGTTTCTCACTGTTACATGCATTTGAATGGGAAACTCGCCTGAAACAAAGTATAGGTTTTCATTATGTGAATAATTTTAAAATCTTAGCTCAAACGGCTGCAAAACCTGTTCTGTTTGCCCAGCACGGGGATATTGAGTTCTATAAGATAAAGCCATAAACATGTTTGTCTGAGTCTTCTATCAAAAGTTATAGCGATTTATATGAAGTTGTACAAAAACGCTTTATTTCGCCAAGACAGTGTGTTTCTCACTGTTACATGCATTTGAATGGGAAACTCGCCTGAAACAAAGTATAGGTTTTCATTATGTGAATAATTTTAAAATCTTAGCTCAAACGGCTGCAAAACCTGTTTGCCCAGCACGGGGATATTGAGTTCTATAAGATAAAGCCATAAACATGTTTGTCTGAGTCTTCTATCAAAAGTTACAGCGATTTATATGAAGTTGTACGAAAACGCTTTATTTCGCCAAGACAATGCGTTTCTCACTGTTACATGCATTTGAATGGGAAACTCGCCTGAAACAAAGTATAGGTTTTCATTATGTGAATAATTTTAAAATCTTAGCTCAAACGGCTGCAAAACCTGTTTGCCCAGCACGGGGATATTGAGTTCTATAAGATAAAGCCATAAATATGTTTGTCTGAGTCTTCTATCAAAAGTTACAGCGATTTATATGAAGTGGTTGAAAAACGCTTTATTTCGCCAAGACAGTGTATTTCTCACTGTTACATGCATTTGAATGGGAAACTCGCCTGAAACAAAGTATAGGTTTTCATTATGTGAATAATTTTAAAATCTTAGCTCAAACGGCTGCAAAACCTGTTTGCCCAGCACGGGGATATTGAGTTCTATAAGATAAAGCCATAAACATGTTTGTCTGAGTCTTCTATCAAAAGTTACAGCGATTTATATGAAGTTGTTCAAAAACGCTTTATTTCGCCAAGACAATGCGTTTCTCACTGTTACATGCATTTGAATGGGAAACTCGCCTGAAACAAAGTATAGGTTTTCATTATGTGAATAATTTTAAAATCTTAGCTCAAACGGCTGCAAAACCTGTTCTGTTTGCCCAGCACGGGGATATTGAGTTCTATAAGATAAAGCCATAAACATGTTTGTCTGAGTCTTCTATCAAAAGTTACAGCGATTTATATGAAGTTGTACGAAAACGCTTTATTTCGCCAAGACAATGCGTTTCTCACTGTTACATGCATTTGAATGGGAAACTCGCCTGAAACAAAGTATAGGTTTTCATTATGTGAATAATTTTAAAATCTTAGCTCAAACGGCTGCAAAACCTGTTTGCCCAGCACGGGGATATTGAGTTCTATAAGATAAAGCCATAAATATGTTTGTCTGAGTCTTCTATCAAAAGTTACAGCGATTTATATGAAGTGGTTGAAAAACGCTTTATTTCGCCAAGACAGTGTATTTCTCACTGTTACATGCATTTGAATGGGAAACTCGCCTGAAACAAAGTATAGGTTTTCATTATGTGAATAATTTTAAAATCTTAGCTCAAACGGCTGCAAAACCTGTTTGCCCAGCACGGGGATATTGAGTTCTATAAGATAAAGCCATAAACATGTTTGTCTGAGTCTTCTATCAAAAGTTACAGCGATTTATATGAAGTGGTTGAAAAACGCTTTATTTCGCCAAGACAATGCGTTTCTCACTGTTACATGCATTTGAATGGGAAACTCGCCTGAAACAAAGTATAGGTTTTCATTATGTGAATAATTTTAAAATCTTAGCTCAAACGGCTGCAAAACCTGTTTGCCCAGCACGGGGATATTGAGTTCTATAAGATAAAGCCATAAACATGTTTGTCTGAGTCTTCTATCAAAAGTTACAGCGATTTATATGAAGTGGTTGAAAAACGCTTTATTTCGCCAAGACAGTGTATTTCTCACTGTTACATGCATTTGAATGGGAAACTCGCCTGAAACAAAGTATAGGTTTTCATTATGTGAATAATTTTAAAATCTTAGCTCAAACGGCTGCAAAACCTGTTTGCCCAGCACGGGGATATTGAGTTCTATAAGATAAAGCAATAAACATGTTTGTCTGAGTCTTCTATCAAAGGTTACAGCGATTTATATGAAGTTGTACAAAAACGCTTTATTTCGCCAAGACAGTGTGTTTCTCACTGTTACATGCATTTGAATGGGAAACTCACCCGAGACAAAGTATAGGTTTTCATTATGTGAATAATTTTAAAATCTTAGCTCAAACGGCTGCAAAACCTGTTCTGTTTGCCCAGCACGGGGATATTGAGTTCTATAAGATAAAGCCATAAACATGTTTGTCTGAGTCTTCTATCAAAAGTTACAGCGATTTATATGAAGTGGTTGAAAAACGCTTTATTTCGCCAAGACAGTGTATTTCTCACTGTTACATGCATTTGAATGGGAAACTCGCCTGAAACAAAGTATAGGTTTTCATTATGTGAATAATTTTAAAATCTTAGCTCAAACGGCTGCAAAACCTGTTTGCCCAGCACGGGGATATTGAGTTCTATAAGATAAAGCAATAAACATGTTTGTCTGAGTCTTCTATCAAAGGTTACAGCGATTTATATGAAGTTGTACAAAAACGCTTTATTTCGCCAAGACAGTGTGTTTCTCACTGTTACATGCATTTGAATGGGAAACTCACCCGAGACAAAGTATAGGTTTTCATTATGTGAATAATTTTAAAATCTTAGCTCAAACGGCTGCAAAACCTGTTCTGTTTGCCCAGCACGGGGATATTGAGTTCTATAAGATAAAGCCATAAATATGTTTGTCTGAGTCTTCTATCAAAAGTTACAGCGATTTATATGAAGTGGTTGAAAAACGCTTTATTTCGCCAAGACAGTGTATTTCTCACTGTTACATGCATTTGAATGGGAAACTCGCCTGAAACAAAGTATAGGTTTTCATTATGTGAATAATTTTAAAATCTTAGCTCAAACGGCTGCAAAACCTGTTTGCCCAGCACGGGGATATTGAGTTCTATAAGATAAAGCCATAAACATGTTTGTCTGAGTCTTCTATCAAAAGTTACAGCGATTTATATGAAGTTGTACAAAAACGCTTTATTTCGCCAAGACAGTGTGTTTCTCACTGTTACATGCATTTGAATGGGAAACTCGCCTGAGACAAAGTATAGGTTTTCATTATGTGAATAATTTTAAAATCTTAGCTCAAACGGCTGCAAAACCTGTTTGCCCAGCACGGGGATATTGAGTTCTATAAGATAAAGCCATAAACATGTTTGTCTGAGTCTTCTATCAAAAGTTACAGCGATTTATATGAAGTGGTTGAAAAACGCTTTATTTCGCCAAGACAGTGTATTTCTCACTGTTACATGCATTTGAATGGGAAACTCGCCTGAAACAAAGTATAGGTTTTCATTATGTGAATAATTTTAAAATCTTAGCTCAAACGGCTGCAAAACCTGTTTGCCCAGCACGGGGATATTGAGTTCTATAAGATAAAGCCATAAACATGTTTGTCTGAGTCTTCTATCAAAAGTTACAGCGATTTATATGAAGTTGTTCAAAAACGCTTTATTTCGCCAAGACAATGCGTTTCTCACTGTTACATGCATTTGAATGGGAAACTCGCCTGAAACAAAGTATAGGTTTTCATTATGTGAATAATTTTAAAATCTTAGCTCAAACGGCTGCAAAACCTGTTCTGTTTGCCCAGCACGGGGATATTGAGTTCTATAAGATAAAGCCATAAACATGTTTGTCTGAGTCTTCTATCAAAAGTTACAGCGATTTATATGAAGTTGTACAAAAACGCTTTATTTCGCCAAGACAGTGTGTTTCTCACTGTTACATGCATTTGAATGGGAAACTCGCCTGAAACAAAGTATAGGTTTTCATTATGTGAATAATTTTAAAATCTTAGCTCATACGGCTGCAAAACCTGTTTGCCCAGCACGGGGATATTGAGTTCTATAAGATAAAGCCATAAATATGTTTGTCTGAGTCTTCTATCAAAAGTTACAGCGATTTATATGAAGTGGTTGAAAAACGCTTTATTTCGCCAAGACAGTGTATTTCTCACTGTTACATGCATTTGAATGGGAAACTCGCCTGAAACAAAGTATAGGTTTTCATTATGTGAATAATTTTAAAATCTTAGCTCAAACGGCTGCAAAACCTGTTCTGTTTGCCCAGCACGGGGATATTGAGTTCTATAAGATAAAGCCATAAACATGTTTGTCTGAGTCTTCTATCAAAAGTTACAGCGATTTATATGAAGTTGTACAAAAACGCTTTATTTCGCCAAGACAGTGTGTTTCTCACTGTTACATGCATTTGAATGGGAAACTCGCCTGAAACAAAGTATAGGTTTTCATTATGTGAATAATTTTAAAATCTTAGCTCATACGGCTGCAAAACCTGTTTGCCCAGCACGGGGATATTGAGTTCTATAAGATAAAGCCATAAACATGTTTGTCTGAGTCTTCTATCAAAAGTTACAGCGATTTATATGAAGTTGTACAAAAACGCTTTATTTCGCCAAGACAGTGTGTTTCTCACTGTTACATGCATTTGAATGGGAAACTCGCCTGAAACAAAGTATAGGTTTTCATTATGTGAATAATTTTAAAATCTTAGCTCAAACGGCTGCAAAACCTGTTTGCCCAGCACGGGGATATTGAGTTCTATAAGATAAAGCCATAAATATGTTTGTCTGAGTCTTCTATCAAAAGTTACAGCGATTTATATGAAGTGGTTGAAAAACGCTTTATTTCGCCAAGACAGTGTATTTCTCACTGTTACATGCATTTGAATGGGAAACTCGCCTGAAACAAAGTATAGGTTTTCATTATGTGAATAATTTTAAAATCTTAGCTCAAACGGCTGCAAAACCTGTTTGCCCAGCACGGGGATATTGAGTTCTATAAGATAAAGCCATAAACATGTTTGTCTGAGTCTTCTATCAAAAGTTACAGCGATTTATATGAAGTGGTTGAAAAACGCTTTATTTCGCCAAGACAGTGTGTTTCTCACTGTTACATGCATTTGAATGGGAAACTCGCCTGAGACAAAGTATAGGTTTTCATTATGTGAATAATTTTAAAATCTTAGCTCAAACGGCTGCAAAACCTGTTTGCCCAGCACGGGGATATTGAGTTCTATAAGATAAAGCCATAAACATGTTTGTCTGAGTCTTCTATCAAAAGTTACAGCGATTTATATGAAGTGGTTGAAAAACGCTTTATTTCGCCAAGACAGTGTATTTCTCACTGTTACATGCATTTGAAACTCGCCTGAAACAAAGTATAGGTTTTCATTATGTGAATAATTTTAAAATCTTAGCTCATACGGCTGCAAAACCTGTTTGCCCAGCACGGGGATATTGAGTTCTATAAGATAAAGCCATAAACATGTTTGTCTGAGTCTTCTATCAAAAGTTACAGCGATTTATATGAAGTTGTACAAAAACGCTTTATTTCGCCAAGACAGTGTGTAACTCACTGTTACATGCATTTGAATGGGAAACTCACCCGAGACAAAGTATAGGTTTTCATTATGTGAATAATTTTAAAATCTTAGCTCAAACGGCTGCAAAACCTGTTTGCCCAGCACGGGGATATTGAGTTCTATAAGATAAAGCCATAAACATGTTTGTCTGAGTCTTCTATCAAAAGTTACAGCGATTTATATGAAGTTGTTCAAAAACGCTTTATTTCGCCAAGACAATGCGTTTCTCACTGTTACATGCATTTGAATGGGAAACTCGCCTGAAACAAAGTATAGGTTTTCATTATGTGAATAATTTTAAAATCTTAGCTCAAACGGCTGCAAAACCTGTTCTGTTTGCCCAGCACGGGGATATTGAGTTCTATAAGATAAAGCCATAAACATGTTTGTCTGAGTCTTCTATCAAAAGTTACAGCGATTTATATGAAGTTGTACAAAAACGCTTTATTTCGCCAAGACAGTGTGTAACTCACTGTTACATGCATTTGAATGGGAAACTCACCCGAGACAAAGTATAGGTTTTCATTATGTGAATAATTTTAAAATCTTAGCTCAAACGGCTGCAAAACCTGTTTGCCCAGCACGGGGATATTGAGTTCTATAAGATAAAGCCATAAACATGTTTGTCTGAGTCTTCTATCAAAAGTTACAGCGATTTATATGAAGTTGTTCAAAAACGCTTTATTTCGCCAAGACAATGCGTTTCTCACTGTTACATGCATTTGAATGGGAAACTCGCCTGAAACAAAGTATAGGTTTTCATTATGTGAATAATTTTAAAATCTTAGCTCAAACGGCTGCAAAACCTGTTTGCCCAGCACGGGGATATTGAGTTCTATAAGATAAAGCCATAAACATGTTTGTCTGAGTCTTCTATCAAAAGTTATAGCGATTTATATGAAGTTGTACAAAAACGCTTTATTTCGCCAAGACAGTGTGTTTCTCACTGTTACATGCATTTGAATGGGAAACTCGCCTGAAACAAAGTATAGGTTTTCATTATGTGAATAATTTTAAAATCTTAGCTCAAACGGCTGCAAAACCTGTTTGCCCAGCACGGGGATATTGAGTTCTATAAGATAAAGCCATAAACATGTTTGTCTGAGTCTTCTATCAAAAGTTACAGCGATTTATATGAAGTGGTTGAAAAACGCTTTATTTCGCCAAGACAGTGTATTTCTCACTGTTACATGCATTTGAATGGGAAACTCGCCTGAAACAAAGTATAGGTTTTCATTATGTGAATAATTTTAAAATCTTAGCTCAAACGGCTGCAAAACCTGTTTGCCCAGCACGGGGATATTGAGTTCTATAAGATAAAGCCATAAACATGTTTGTCTGAGTCTTCTATCAAAAGTTACAGCGATTTATATGAAGTGGTTGAAAAACGCTTTATTTCGCCAAGACAGTGTATTTCTCACTGTTACATGCATTTGAATGGGAAACTCGCCTGAAACAAAGTATAGGTTTTCATTATGTGAATAATTTTAAAATCTTAGCTCAAACGGCTGCAAAACCTGTTTGCCCAGCACGGGGATATTGAGTTCTATAAGATAAAGCCATAAACATGTTTGTCTGAGTCTTCTATCAAAAGTTATAGCGATTTATATGAAGTTGTACAAAAACGCTTTATTTCGCCAAGACAGTGTGTTTCTCACTGTTACATGCATTTGAATGGGAAACTCGCCTGAAACAAAGTATAGGTTTTCATTATGTGAATAATTTTAAAATCTTAGCTCAAACGGCTGCAAAACCTGTTCTGTTTGCCCAGCACGGGGATATTGAGTTCTATAAGATAAAGCCATAAACATGTTTGTCTGAGTCTTCTATCAAAAGTTACAGCGATTTATATGAAGTTGTACAAAAACGCTTTATTTCGCCAAGACAGTGTGTAACTCACTGTTACATGCATTTGAATGGGAAACTCACCCGAGACAAAGTATAGGTTTTCATTATGTGAATAATTTTAAAATCTTAGCTCAAACGGCTGCAAAACCTGTTTGCCCAGCACGGGGATATTGAGTTCTATAAGATAAAGCCATAAACATGTTTGTCTGAGTCTTCTATCAAAAGTTACAGCGATTTATATGAAGTTGTTCAAAAACGCTTTATTTCGCCAAGACAATGCGTTTCTCACTGTTACATGCATTTGAATGGGAAACTCGCCTGAAACAAAGTATAGGTTTTCATTATGTGAATAATTTTAAAATCTTAGCTCAAACGGCTGCAAAACCTGTTTGCCCAGCACGGGGATATTGAGTTCTATAAGATAAAGCCATAAACATGTTTGTCTGAGTCTTCTATCAAAAGTTATAGCGATTTATATGAAGTTGTACAAAAACGCTTTATTTCGCCAAGACAGTGTGTTTCTCACTGTTACATGCATTTGAATGGGAAACTCGCCTGAAACAAAGTATAGGTTTTCATTATGTGAATAATTTTAAAATCTTAGCTCAAACGGCTGCAAAACCTGTTTGCCCAGCACGGGGATATTGAGTTCTATAAGATAAAGCCATAAACATGTTTGTCTGAGTCTTCTATCAAAAGTTACAGCGATTTATATGAAGTGGTTGAAAAACGCTTTATTTCGCCAAGACAGTGTATTTCTCACTGTTACATGCATTTGAATGGGAAACTCGCCTGAAACAAAGTATAGGTTTTCATTATGTGAATAATTTTAAAATCTTAGCTCAAACGGCTGCAAAACCTGTTTGCCCAGCACGGGGATATTGAGTTCTATAAGATAAAGCCATAAACATGTTTGTCTGAGTCTTCTATCAAAAGTTACAGCGATTTATATGAAGTGGTTGAAAAACGCTTTATTTCGCCAAGACAGTGTATTTCTCACTGTTACATGCATTTGAATGGGAAACTCGCCTGAAACAAAGTATAGGTTTTCATTATGTGAATAATTTTAAAATCTTAGCTCAAACGGCTGCAAAACCTGTTTGCCCAGCACGGGGATATTGAGTTCTATAAGATAAAGCCATAAACATGTTTGTCTGAGTCTTCTATCAAAAGTTATAGCGATTTATATGAAGTTGTACAAAAACGCTTTATTTCGCCAAGACAGTGTGTTTCTCACTGTTACATGCATTTGAATGGGAAACTCGCCTGAAACAAAGTATAGGTTTTCATTATGTGAATAATTTTAAAATCTTAGCTCAAACGGCTGCAAAACCTGTTTGCCCAGCACGGGGATATTGAGTTCTATAAGATAAAGCCATAAACATGTTTGTCTGAGTCTTCTATCAAAAGTTACAGCGATTTATATGAAGTGGTTGAAAAACGCTTTATTTCGCCAAGACAGTGTGTTTCTCACTGTTACATGCATTTGAATGGGAAACTCGCCTGAGACAAAGTATAGGTTTTCATTATGTGAATAATTTTAAAATCTTAGCTCAAACGGCTGCAAAACCTGTTTGCCCAGCACGGGGATATTGAGTTCTATAAGATAAAGCCATAAACATGTTTGTCTGAGTCTTCTATCAAAAGTTACAGCGATTTATATGAAGTGGTTGAAAAACGCTTTATTTCGCCAAGACAGTGTATTTCTCACTGTTACATGCATTTGAAACTCGCCTGAAACAAAGTATAGGTTTTCATTATGTGAATAATTTTAAAATCTTAGCTCAAACGGCTGCAAAACCTGTTTGCCCAGCACGGGGATATTGAGTTCTATAAGATAAAGCCATAAACATGTTTGTCTGAGTCTTCTATCAAAAGTTACAGCGATTTATATGAAGTTGTACGAAAACGCTTTATTTCGCCAAGACAATGCGTTTCTCACTGTTACATGCATTTGAATGGGAAACTCGCCTGAAACAAAGTATAGGTTTTCATTATGTGAATAATTTTAAAATCTTAGCTCAAACGGCTGCAAAACCTGTTTGCCCAGCACGGGGATATTGAGTTCTATAAGATAAAGCCATAAATATGTTTGTCTGAGTCTTCTATCAAAAGTTACAGCGATTTATATGAAGTGGTTGAAAAACGCTTTATTTCGCCAAGACAGTGTATTTCTCACTGTTACATGCATTTGAATGGGAAACTCGCCTGAAACAAAGTATAGGTTTTCATTATGTGAATAATTTTAAAATCTTAGCTCAAACGGCTGCAAAACCTGTTTGCCCAGCACGGGGATATTGAGTTCTATAAGATAAAGCCATAAACATGTTTGTCTGAGTCTTCTATCAAAAGTTACAGCGATTTATATGAAGTTGTTCAAAAACGCTTTATTTCGCCAAGACAATGCGTTTCTCACTGTTACATGCATTTGAATGGGAAACTCGCCTGAAACAAAGTATAGGTTTTCATTATGTGAATAATTTTAAAATCTTAGCTCAAACGGCTGCAAAACCTGTTCTGTTTGCCCAGCACGGGGATATTGAGTTCTATAAGATAAAGCCATAAACATGTTTGTCTGAGTCTTCTATCAAAAGTTACAGCGATTTATATGAAGTTGTACAAAAACGCTTTATTTCGCCAAGACAGTGTGTTTCTCACTGTTACATGCATTTGAATGGGAAACTCGCCTGAAACAAAGTATAGGTTTTCATTATGTGAATAATTTTAAAATCTTAGCTCAAACGGCTGCAAAACCTGTTTGCCCAGCACGGGGATATTGAGTTCTATAAGATAAAGCCATAAACATGTTTGTCTGAGTCTTCTATCAAAAGTTACAGCGATTTATATGAAGTGGTTGAAAAACGCTTTATTTCGCCAAGACAGTGTATTTCTCACTGTTACATGCATTTGAATGGGAAACTCGCCTGAAACAAAGTATAGGTTTTCATTATGTGAATAATTTTAAAATCTTAGCTCAAACGGCTGCAAAACCTGTTCTGTTTGCCCAGCACGGGGATATTGAGTTCTATAAGATAAAGCCATAAACATGTTTGTCTGAGTCTTCTATCAAAAGTTACAGCGATTTATATGAAGTTGTACAAAAACGCTTTATTTCGCCAAGACAGTGTGTTTCTCACTGTTACATGCATTTGAATGGGAAACTCGCCTGAAACAAAGTATAGGTTTTCATTATGTGAATAATTTTAAAATCTTAGCTCAAACGGCTGCAAAACCTGTTTGCCCAGCACGGGGATATTGAGTTCTATAAGATAAAGCCATAAATATGTTTGTCTGAGTCTTCTATCAAAAGTTACAGCGATTTATATGAAGTGGTTGAAAAACGCTTTATTTCGCCAAGACAGTGTATTTCTCACTGTTACATGCATTTGAATGGGAAACTCGCCTGAAACAAAGTATAGGTTTTCATTATGTGAATAATTTTAAAATCTTAGCTCAAACGGCTGCAAAACCTGTTTGCCCAGCACGGGGATATTGAGTTCTATAAGATAAAGCCATAAACATGTTTGTCTGAGTCTTCTATCAAAAGTTACAGCGATTTATATGAAGTTGTTCAAAAACGCTTTATTTCGCCAAGACAATGCGTTTCTCACTGTTACATGCATTTGAATGGGAAACTCGCCTGAAACAAAGTATAGGTTTTCATTATGTGAATAATTTTAAAATCTTAGCTCAAACGGCTGCAAAACCTGTTCTGTTTGCCCAGCACGGGGATATTGAGTTCTATAAGATAAAGCCATAAACATGTTTGTCTGAGTCTTCTATCAAAAGTTACAGCGATTTATATGAAGTTGTACAAAAACGCTTTATTTCGCCAAGACAGTGTGTTTCTCACTGTTACATGCATTTGAATGGGAAACTCGCCTGAAACAAAGTATAGGTTTTCATTATGTGAATAATTTTAAAATCTTAGCTCAAACGGCTGCAAAACCTGTTTGCCCAGCACGGGGATATTGAGTTCTATAAGATAAAGCCATAAACATGTTTGTCTGAGTCTTCTATCAAAAGTTACAGCGATTTATATGAAGTGGTTGAAAAACGCTTTATTTCGCCAAGACAGTGTATTTCTCACTGTTACATGCATTTGAAACTCGCCTGAAACAAAGTATAGGTTTTCATTATGTGAATAATTTTAAAATCTTAGCTCAAACGGCTGCAAAACCTGTTTGCCCAGCACGGGGATATTGAGTTCTATAAGATAAAGCCATAAACATGTTTGTCTGAGTCTTCTATCAAAAGTTACAGCGATTTATATGAAGTTGTACGAAAACGCTTTATTTCGCCAAGACAATGCGTTTCTCACTGTTACATGCATTTGAATGGGAAACTCGCCTGAAACAAAGTATAGGTTTTCATTATGTGAATAATTTTAAAATCTTAGCTCAAACGGCTGCAAAACCTGTTTGCCCAGCACGGGGATATTGAGTTCTATAAGATAAAGCCATAAATATGTTTGTCTGAGTCTTCTATCAAAAGTTACAGCGATTTATATGAAGTGGTTGAAAAACGCTTTATTTCGCCAAGACAGTGTATTTCTCACTGTTACATGCATTTGAATGGGAAACTCGCCTGAAACAAAGTATAGGTTTTCATTATGTGAATAATTTTAAAATCTTAGCTCAAACGGCTGCAAAACCTGTTTGCCCAGCACGGGGATATTGAGTTCTATAAGATAAAGCCATAAACATGTTTGTCTGAGTCTTCTATCAAAAGTTACAGCGATTTATATGAAGTTGTTCAAAAACGCTTTATTTCGCCAAGACAATGCGTTTCTCACTGTTACATGCATTTGAATGGGAAACTCGCCTGAAACAAAGTATAGGTTTTCATTATGTGAATAATTTTAAAATCTTAGCTCAAACGGCTGCAAAACCTGTTCTGTTTGCCCAGCACGGGGATATTGAGTTCTATAAGATAAAGCCATAAACATGTTTGTCTGAGTCTTCTATCAAAAGTTACAGCGATTTATATGAAGTTGTACAAAAACGCTTTATTTCGCCAAGACAGTGTGTTTCTCACTGTTACATGCATTTGAATGGGAAACTCGCCTGAAACAAAGTATAGGTTTTCATTATGTGAATAATTTTAAAATCTTAGCTCAAACGGCTGCAAAACCTGTTTGCCCAGCACGGGGATATTGAGTTCTATAAGATAAAGCCATAAACATGTTTGTCTGAGTCTTCTATCAAAAGTTACAGCGATTTATATGAAGTGGTTGAAAAACGCTTTATTTCGCCAAGACAGTGTATTTCTCACTGTTACATGCATTTGAATGGGAAACTCGCCTGAAACAAAGTATAGGTTTTCATTATGTGAATAATTTTAAAATCTTAGCTCAAACGGCTGCAAAACCTGTTCTGTTTGCCCAGCACGGGGATATTGAGTTCTATAAGATAAAGCCATAAACATGTTTGTCTGAGTCTTCTATCAAAAGTTACAGCGATTTATATGAAGTTGTACAAAAACGCTTTATTTCGCCAAGACAGTGTGTTTCTCACTGTTACATGCATTTGAATGGGAAACTCGCCTGAAACAAAGTATAGGTTTTCATTATGTGAATAATTTTAAAATCTTAGCTCAAACGGCTGCAAAACCTGTTTGCCCAGCACGGGGATATTGAGTTCTATAAGATAAAGCCATAAATATGTTTGTCTGAGTCTTCTATCAAAAGTTACAGCGATTTATATGAAGTGGTTGAAAAACGCTTTATTTCGCCAAGACAGTGTATTTCTCACTGTTACATGCATTTGAATGGGAAACTCGCCTGAAACAAAGTATAGGTTTTCATTATGTGAATAATTTTAAAATCTTAGCTCAAACGGCTGCAAAACCTGTTTGCCCAGCACGGGGATATTGAGTTCTATAAGATAAAGCCATAAACATGTTTGTCTGAGTCTTCTATCAAAAGTTACAGCGATTTATATGAAGTTGTTCAAAAACGCTTTATTTCGCCAAGACAATGCGTTTCTCACTGTTACATGCATTTGAATGGGAAACTCGCCTGAAACAAAGTATAGGTTTTCATTATGTGAATAATTTTAAAATCTTAGCTCAAACGGCTGCAAAACCTGTTCTGTTTGCCCAGCACGGGGATATTGAGTTCTATAAGATAAAGCCATAAACATGTTTGTCTGAGTCTTCTATCAAAAGTTACAGCGATTTATATGAAGTGGTTGAAAAACGCTTTATTTCGCCAAGACAGTGTATTTCTCACTGTTACATGCATTTGAATGGGAAACTCGCCTGAAACAAAGTATAGGTTTTCATTATGTGAATAATTTTAAAATCTTAGCTCAAACGGCTGCAAAACCTGTTTGCCCAGCACGGGGATATTGAGTTCTATAAGATAAAGCCATAAACATGTTTGTCTGAGTCTTCTATCAAAAGTTACAGCGATTTATATGAAGTTGTACAAAAACGCTTTATTTCGCCAAGACAGTGTGTTTCTCACTGTTACATGCATTTGAATGGGAAACTCGCCTGAGACAAAGTATAGGTTTTCATTATGTGAATAATTTTAAAATCTTAGCTCAAACGGCTGCAAAACCTGTTTGCCCAGCACGGGGATATTGAGTTCTATAAGATAAAGCCATAAACATGTTTGTCTGAGTCTTCTATCAAAAGTTACAGCGATTTATATGAAGTGGTTGAAAAACGCTTTATTTCGCCAAGACAGTGTATTTCTCACTGTTACATGCATTTGAATGGGAAACTCGCCTGAAACAAAGTATAGGTTTTCATTATGTGAATAATTTTAAAATCTTAGCTCAAACGGCTGCAAAACCTGTTTGCCCAGCACGGGGATATTGAGTTCTATAAGATAAAGCCATAAACATGTTTGTCTGAGTCTTCTATCAAAAGTTACAGCGATTTATATGAAGTTGTACAAAAACGCTTTATTTCGCCAAGACAGTGTGTTTCTCACTGTTACATGCATTTGAATGGGAAACTCACCCGAGACAAAGTATAGGTTTTCATTATGTGAATAATTTTAAAATCTTAGCTCAAACGGCTGCAAAACCTGTTTGCCCAGCACGGGGATATTGAGTTCTATAAGATAAAGCCATAAACATGTTTGTCTGAGTCTTCTATCAAAAGTTACAGCGATTTATATGAAGTTGTTCAAAAACGCTTTATTTCGCCAAGACAATGCGTTTCTCACTGTTACATGCATTTGAATGGGAAACTCGCCTGAAACAAAGTATAGGTTTTCATTATGTGAATAATTTTAAAATCTTAGCTCAAACGGCTGCAAAACCTGTTCTGTTTGCCCAGCACGGGGATATTGAGTTCTATAAGATAAAGCCATAAACATGTTTGTCTGAGTCTTCTATCAAAAGTTATAGCGATTTATATGAAGTTGTACAAAAACGCTTTATTTCGCCAAGACAGTGTGTTTCTCACTGTTACATGCATTTGAATGGGAAACTCGCCTGAAACAAAGTATAGGTTTTCATTATGTGAATAATTTTAAAATCTTAGCTCAAACGGCTGCAAAACCTGTTTGCCCAGCACGGGGATATTGAGTTCTATAAGATAAAGCCATAAACATGTTTGTCTGAGTCTTCTATCAAAAGTTACAGCGCTTTATATGAAGTGGTTGAAAAACGCTTTATTTCGCCAAGACAGTGTGTTTCTCACTGTTACATGCATTTGAATGGGAAACTCGCCTGAGACAAAGTATAGGTTTTCATTATGTGAATAATTTTAAAATCTTAGCTCAAACGGCTGCAAAACCTGTTTGCCCAGCACGGGGATATTGAGTTCTATAAGATAAAGCCATAAACATGTTTGTCTGAGTCTTCTATCAAAAGTTACAGCGATTTATATGAAGTGGTTGAAAAACGCTTTATTTCGCCAAGACAGTGTATTTCTCACTGTTACATGCATTTGAATGGGAAACTCGCCTGAAACAAAGTATAGGTTTTCATTATGTGAATAATTTTAAAATCTTAGCTCAAACGGCTGCAAAACCTGTTCTGTTTGCCCAGCACGGGGATATTGAGTTCTATAAGATAAAGCCATAAACATGTTTGTCTGAGTCTTCTATCAAAAGTTACAGCGATTTATATGAAGTTGTACAAAAACGCTTTATTTCGCCAAGACAGTGTGTTTCTCACTGTTACATGCATTTGAATGGGAAACTCGCCTGAAACAAAGTATAGGTTTTCATTATGTGAATAATTTTAAAATCTTAGCTCAAACGGCTGCAAAACCTGTTTGCCCAGCACGGGGATATTGAGTTCTATAAGATAAAGCCATAAACATGTTTGTCTGAGTCTTCTATCAAAAGTTACAGCGATTTATATGAAGTGGTTGAAAAACGCTTTATTTCGCCAAGACAGTGTATTTCTCACTGTTACATGCATTTGAATGGGAAACTCGCCTGAAACAAAGTATAGGTTTTCATTATGTGAATAATTTTAAAATCTTAGCTCAAACGGCTGCAAAACCTGTTTGCCCAGCACGGGGATATTGAGTTCTATAAGATAAAGCCATAAACATGTTTGTCTGAGTCTTCTATCAAAAGTTACAGCGATTTATATGAAGTTGTACAAAAACGCTTTATTTCGCCAAGACAGTGTGTTTCTCACTGTTACATGCATTTGAATGGGAAACTCGCCTGAGACAAAGTATAGGTTTTCATTATGTGAATAATTTTAAAATCTTAGCTCAAACGGCTGCAAAACCTGTTTGCCCAGCACGGGGATATTGAGTTCTATAAGATAAAGCCATAAACATGTTTGTCTGAGTCTTCTATCAAAAGTTACAGCGATTTATATGAAGTGGTTGAAAAACGCTTTATTTCGCCAAGACAGTGTATTTCTCACTGTTACATGCATTTGAATGGGAAACTCGCCTGAAACAAAGTATAGGTTTTCATTATGTGAATAATTTTAAAATCTTAGCTCAAACGGCTGCAAAACCTGTTTGCCCAGCACGGGGATATTGAGTTCTATAAGATAAAGCCATAAACATGTTTGTCTGAGTCTTCTATCAAAAGTTACAGCGATTTATATGAAGTTGTACAAAAACGCTTTATTTCGCCAAGACAGTGTGTTTCTCACTGTTACATGCATTTGAATGGGAAACTCACCCGAGACAAAGTATAGGTTTTCATTATGTGAATAATTTTAAAATCTTAGCTCAAACGGCTGCAAAACCTGTTTGCCCAGCACGGGGATATTGAGTTCTATAAGATAAAGCCATAAACATGTTTGTCTGAGTCTTCTATCAAAAGTTACAGCGATTTATATGAAGTTGTTCAAAAACGCTTTATTTCGCCAAGACAATGCGTTTCTCACTGTTACATGCATTTGAATGGGAAACTCGCCTGAAACAAAGTATAGGTTTTCATTATGTGAATAATTTTAAAATCTTAGCTCAAACGGCTGCAAAACCTGTTCTGTTTGCCCAGCACGGGGATATTGAGTTCTATAAGATAAAGCCATAAACATGTTTGTCTGAGTCTTCTATCAAAAGTTATAGCGATTTATATGAAGTTGTACAAAAACGCTTTATTTCGCCAAGACAGTGTGTTTCTCACTGTTACATGCATTTGAATGGGAAACTCGCCTGAAACAAAGTATAGGTTTTCATTATGTGAATAATTTTAAAATCTTAGCTCAAACGGCTGCAAAACCTGTTTGCCCAGCACGGGGATATTGAGTTCTATAAGATAAAGCCATAAACATGTTTGTCTGAGTCTTCTATCAAAAGTTACAGCGATTTATATGAAGTGGTTGAAAAACGCTTTATTTCGCCAAGACAGTGTGTTTCTCACTGTTACATGCATTTGAATGGGAAACTCGCCTGAGACAAAGTATAGGTTTTCATTATGTGAATAATTTTAAAATCTTAGCTCAAACGGCTGCAAAACCTGTTTTCCCAGCACGGGGATATTGAGTTCTATAAGATAAAGCCATAAACATGTTTGTCTGAGTCTTCTATCAAAAGTTACAGCGATTTATATGAAGTGGTTGAAAAACGCTTTATTTCGCCAAGACAGTGTATTTCTCACTGTTACATGCATTTGAAACTCGCCTGAAACAAAGTATAGGTTTTCATTATGTGAATAATTTTAAAATCTTAGCTCATACGGCTGCAAAACCTGTTCTGTTTGCCCAGCACGGGGATATTGAGTTCTATAAGATAAAGCCATAAACATGTTTGTCTGAGTCTTCTATCAAAAGTTACAGCGATTTATATGAAGTGGTTGAAAAACGCTTTATTTCGCCAAGACAGTGTATTTCTCACTGTTACATGCATTTGAATGGGAAACTCGCCTGAAACAAAGTATAGGTTTTCATTATGTGAATAATTTTAAAATCTTAGCTCAAACGGCTGCAAAACCTGTTTGCCCAGCACGGGGATATTGAGTTCTATAAGATAAAGCCATAAACATGTTTGTCTGAGTCTTCTATCAAAAGTTACAGCGATTTATATGAAGTTGTACAAAAACGCTTTATTTCGCCAAGACAGTGTGTTTCTCACTGTTACATGCATTTGAATGGGAAACTCGCCTGAAACAAAGTATAGGTTTTCATTATGTGAATAATTTTAAAATCTTAGCTCAAACGGCTGCAAAACCTGTTTGCCCAGCACGGGGATATTGAGTTCTATAAGATAAAGCCATAAACATGTTTGTCTGAGTCTTCTATCAAAAGTTACAGCGATTTATATGAAGTTGTACAAAAACGCTTTATTTCGCCAAGACAGTGTGTTTCTCACTGTTACATGCATTTGAATGGGAAACTCACCCGAGACAAAGTATAGGTTTTCATTATGTGAATAATTTTAAAATCTTAGCTCAAACGGCTGCAAAACCTGTTTGCCCAGCACGGGGATATTGAGTTCTATAAGATAAAGCCATAAACATGTTTGTCTGAGTCTTCTATCAAAAGTTACAGCGATTTATATGAAGTTGTTCAAAAACGCTTTATTTCGCCAAGACAATGCGTTTCTCACTGTTACATGCATTTGAATGGGAAACTCGCCTGAAACAAAGTATAGGTTTTCATTATGTGAATAATTTTAAAATCTTAGCTCAAACGGCTGCAAAACCTGTTCTGTTTGCCCAGCACGGGGATATTGAGTTCTATAAGATAAAGCCATAAACATGTTTGTCTGAGTCTTCTATCAAAAGTTATAGCGATTTATATGAAGTTGTACAAAAACGCTTTATTTCGCCAAGACAGTGTGTTTCTCACTGTTACATGCATTTGAATGGGAAACTCGCCTGAAACAAAGTATAGGTTTTCATTATGTGAATAATTTTAAAATCTTAGCTCAAACGGCTGCAAAACCTGTTTGCCCAGCACGGGGATATTGAGTTCTATAAGATAAAGCCATAAACATGTTTGTCTGAGTCTTCTATCAAAAGTTACAGCGATTTATATGAAGTGGTTGAAAAACGCTTTATTTCGCCAAGACAGTGTATTTCTCACTGTTACATGCATTTGAATGGGAAACTCGCCTGAAACAAAGTATAGGTTTTCATTATGTGAATAATTTTAAAATCTTAGCTCAAACGGCTGCAAAACCTGTTCTGTTTGCCCAGCACGGGGATATTGAGTTCTATAAGATAAAGCCATAAACATGTTTGTCTGAGTCTTCTATCAAAAGTTATAGCGATTTATATGAAGTTGTACAAAAACGCTTTATTTCGCCAAGACAGTGTGTTTCTCACTGTTACATGCATTTGAATGGGAAACTCGCCTGAAACAAAGTATAGGTTTTCATTATGTGAATAATTTTAAAATCTTAGCTCAAACGGCTGCAAAACCTGTTTGCCCAGCACGGGGATATTGAGTTCTATAAGATAAAGCCATAAACATGTTTGTCTGAGTCTTCTATCAAAAGTTACAGCGATTTATATGAAGTGGTTGAAAAACGCTTTATTTCGCCAAGACAGTGTATTTCTCACTGTTACATGCATTTGAATGGGAAACTCGCCTGAAACAAAGTATAGGTTTTCATTATGTGAATAATTTTAAAATCTTAGCTCAAACGGCTGCAAAACCTGTTTGCCCAGCACGGGGATATTGAGTTCTATAAGATAAAGCCATAAACATGTTTGTCTGAGTCTTCTATCAAAAGTTACAGCGATTTATATGAAGTTGTACGAAAACGCTTTATTTCGCCAAGACAATGCGTTTCTCACTGTTACATGCATTTGAATGGGAAACTCGCCTGAAACAAAGTATAGGTTTTCATTATGTGAATAATTTTAAAATCTTAGCTCAAACGGCTGCAAAACCTGTTTGCCCAGCACGGGGATATTGAGTTCTATAAGATAAAGCCATAAACATGTTTGTCTGAGTCTTCTATCAAAAGTTACAGCGATTTATATGAAGTTGTACAAAAACGCTTTATTTCGCCAAGACAGTGCGTTTCTCACTGTTACATGCATTTGAATGGGAAACTCACCCGAGACAAAGTATAGGTTTTCATTATGTGAATAATTTTAAAATCTTAGCTCAAACGGCTGCAAAACCTGTTCTGTTTGCCCAGCACGGGGATATTGAGTTCTATAAGATAAAGCCATAAACATGTTTGTCTGAGTCTTCTATCAAAAGTTATAGCGATTTATATGAAGTTGTACAAAAACGCTTTATTTCGCCAAGACAGTGTGTTTCTCACTGTTACATGCATTTGAATGGGAAACTCGCCTGAAACAAAGTATAGGTTTTCATTATGTGAATAATTTTAAAATCTTAGCTCAAACGGCTGCAAAACCTGTT
The DNA here is from genome assembly GCF_057382095.1 of Aulonocara sp. 'chitande type north' Nkhata Bay. Taxonomy (NCBI): domain Eukaryota; kingdom Metazoa; phylum Chordata; class Actinopteri; order Cichliformes; family Cichlidae; genus Aulonocara; species Aulonocara sp. 'chitande type north' Nkhata Bay. Next base: position 13,081,155 of record NC_141345.1, read on the forward strand.
TGCCCAGCACGGGGATATTGAGTTCTATAAGATAAAGCCATAAACATGTTTGTCTGAGTCTTCTATCAAAAGTTACAGCGATTTATATGAAGTTGTACGAAAACGCTTTATTTCGCCAAGACAATGCGTTTCTCACTGTTACATGCATTTGAATGGGAAACTCGCCTGAAACAAAGTATAGGTTTTCATTATGTGAATAATTTTAAAATCTTAGCTCAAACGGCTGCAAAACCTGTTTGCCCAGCACGGGGATATTGAGTTCTATAAGATAAAGCCATAAACATGTTTGTCTGAGTCTTCTATCAAAAGTTACAGCGATTTATATGAAGTTGTACAAAAACGCTTTATTTCGCCAAGACAGTGTGTTTCTCACTGTTACATGCATTTGAATGGGAAACTCACCCGAGACAAAGTATAGGTTTTCATTATGTGAATAATTTTAAAATCTTAGCTCAAACGGCTGCAAAACCTGTTCTGTTTGCCCAGCACGGGGATATTGAGTTCTATAAGATAAAGCCATAAACATGTTTGTCTGAGTCTTCTATCAAAAGTTATAGCGATTTATATGAAGTTGTACAAAAACGCTTTATTTCGCCAAGACAGTGTGTTTCTCACTGTTACATGCATTTGAATGGGAAACTCGCCTGAAACAAAGTATAGGTTTTCATTATGTGAATAATTTTAAAATCTTAGCTCAAACGGCTGCAAAACCTGTTTGCCCAGCACGGGGATATTGAGTTCTATAAGATAAAGCCATAAACATGTTTGTCTGAGTCTTCTATCAAAAGTTACAGCGATTTATATGAAGTTGTACAAAAACGCTTTATTTCGCCAAGACAGTGTGTTTCTCACTGTTACATGCATTTGAATGGGAAACTCGCCTGAGACAAAGTATAGGTTTTCATTATGTGAATAATTTTAAAATCTTAGCTCAAACGGCTGCAAAACCTGTTCTGCTTGCCCAGCACGGGGATATTGAGTTCTATAAGATAAAGCCATAAACATGTTTGTCTGAGTCTTCTATCAAAAGTTACAGCGATTTATATGAAGTGGTTGAAAAACGCTTTATTTCGCCAAGACAGTGTATTTCTCACTGTTACATGCATTTGAATGGGAAACTCGCCTGAAACAAAGTATAGGTTTTCATTATGTGAATAATTTTAAAATCTTAGCTCAAACGGCTGCAAAACCTGTTCTGCTTGCCCAGCACGGGGATATTGAGTTCTATAAGATAAAGCCATAAACATGTTTGTCTGAGTCTTCTATCAAAAGTTACAGCGATTTATATGAAGTGGTTGAAAAACGCTTTATTTCGCCAAGACAGTGTATTTCTCACTGTTACATGCATTTGAATGGGAAACTTGCCTGAAACAAAGTATAGGTTTTCATTATGTGAATAATTTTAAAATCTTAGCTCAAACGGCTGCAAAACCTGTTTGCCCAGCACGGGGATATTGAGTTCTATAAGATAAAGCCATAAACATGTTTGTCTGAGTCTTCTATCAAAAGTTACAGCGATTTATATGAAGTTGTACAAAAACGCTTTATTTCGCCAAGACAATGCGTTTCTCACTGTTACATGCATTTGAATGGGAAACTCACCCGAGACAAAGTATAGGTTTTCATTATGTGAATAATTTTAAAATCTTAGCTCAAACGGCTGCAAAACCTGTTCTGTTTGCCCAGCACGGGGATATTGAGTTCTATAAGATAAAGCCATAAACATGTTTGTCTGAGTCTTCTATCAAAAGTTACAGCGATTTATATGAAGTTGTTCAAAAACGCTTTATTTCGCCAAGACAATGCGTTTCTCACTGTTACATGCATTTGAATGGGAAACTCGCCTGAAACAAAGTATAGGTTTTCATTATGTGAATAATTTTAAAATCTTAGCTCAAACGGCTGCAAAACCTGTTCTGTTTGCCCAGCACGGGGATATTGAGTTCTATAAGATAAAGCCATAAACATGTTTGTCTGAGTCTTCTATCAAAAGTTACAGCGATTTATATGAAGTTGTACAAAAACGCTTTATTTCGCCAAGACAGTGTGTTTCTCACTGTTACATGCATTTGAATGGGAAACTCGCCTGAAACAAAGTATAGGTTTTCATTATGTGAATAATTTTAAAATCTTAGCTCAAACGGCTGCAAAACCTGTTTGCCCAGCACGGGGATATTGAGTTCTATAAGATAAAGCCATAAACATGTTTGTCTGAGTCTTCTATCAAAAGTTACAGCGATTTATATGAAGTTGTACAAAAACGCTTTATTTCGCCAAGACAGTGTGTTTCTCACTGTTACATGCATTTGAATGGGAAACTCGCCTGAAACAAAGTATAGGTTTTCATTATGTGAATAATTTTAAAATCTTAGCTCAAACGGCTGCAAAACCTGTTCTGCTTGCCCAGCACGGGGATATTGAGTTCTATAAGATAAAGCCATAAACATGTTTGTCTGAGTCTTCTATCAAAAGTTACAGCGATTTATATGAAGTGGTTGAAAAACGCTTTATTTCGCCAAGACAGTGTATTTCTCACTGTTACATGCATTTGAATGGGAAACTTGCCTGAAACAAAGTATAGGTTTTCATTATGTGAATAATTTTAAAATCTTAGCTCAAACGGCTGCAAAACCTGTTTGCCCAGCACGGGGATATTGAGTTCTATAAGATAAAGCCATAAACATGTTTGTCTGAGTCTTCTATCAAAAGTTACAGCGATTTATATGAAGTTGTACAAAAACGCTTTATTTCGCCAAGACAATGCGTTTCTCACTGTTACATGCATTTGAATGGGAAACTCACCCGAGACAAAGTATAGGTTTTCATTATGTGAATAATTTTAAAATCTTAGCTCAAACGGCTGCAAAACCTGTTTGCCCAGCACGGGGATATTGAGTTCTATAAGATAAAGCCATAAACATGTTTGTCTGAGTCTTCTATCAAAAGTTACAGCGATTTATATGAAGTTGTACAAAAACGCTTTATTTCGCCAAGACAGTGTGTTTCTCACTGTTACATGCATTTGAATGGGAAACTCGCCTGAAACAAAGTATAGGTTTTCATTATGTGAATAATTTTAAAATCTTAGCTCAAACGGCTGCAAAACCTGTTTGCCCAGCACGGGGATATTGAGTTCTATAAGATAAAGCCATAAACATGTTTGTCTGAGTCTTCTATCAAAAGTTACAGCGATTTATATGAAGTTGTACAAAAACGCTTTATTTCGCCAAGACAGTGTGTTTCTCACTGTTACATGCATTTGAATGGGAAACTCGCCTGAGACAAAGTATAGGTTTTCATTATGTGAATAATTTTAAAATCTTAGCTCAAACGGCTGCAAAACCTGTTCTGCTTGCCCAGCACGGGGATATTGAGTTCTATAAGATAAAGCCATAAACATGTTTGTCTGAGTCTTCTATCAAAAGTTACAGCGATTTATATGAAGTGGTTGAAAAACGCTTTATTTCGCCAAGACAGTGTATTTCTCACTGTTACATGCATTTGAATGGGAAACTCGCCTGAAACAAAGTATAGGTTTTCATTATGTGAATAATTTTAAAATCTTAGCTCAAACGGCTGCAAAACCTGTTCTGCTTGCCCAGCACGGGGATATTGAGTTCTATAAGATAAAGCCATAAACATGTTTGTCTGAGTCTTCTATCAAAAGTTACAGCGATTTATATGAAGTGGTTGAAAAACGCTTTATTTCGCCAAGACAGTGTATTTCTCACTGTTACATGCATTTGAATGGGAAACTTGCCTGAAACAAAGTATAGGTTTTCATTATGTGAATAATTTTAAAATCTTAGCTCAAACGGCTGCAAAACCTGTTTGCCCAGCACGGGGATATTGAGTTCTATAAGATAAAGCCATAAACATGTTTGTCTGAGTCTTCTATCAAAAGTTACAGCGATTTATATGAAGTTGTACAAAAACGCTTTATTTCGCCAAGACAATGCGTTTCTCACTGTTACATGCATTTGAATGGGAAACTCACCCGAGACAAAGTATAGGTTTTCATTATGTGAATAATTTTAAAATCTTAGCTCAAACGGCTGCAAAACCTGTTCTGTTTGCCCAGCACGGGGATATTGAGTTCTATAAGATAAAGCCATAAACATGTTTGTCTGAGTCTTCTATCAAAAGTTACAGCGATTTATATGAAGTTGTTCAAAAACGCTTTATTTCGCCAAGACAATGCGTTTCTCACTGTTACATGCATTTGAATGGGAAACTCGCCTGAAACAAAGTATAGGTTTTCATTATGTGAATAATTTTAAAATCTTAGCTCAAACGGCTGCAAAACCTGTTCTGTTTGCCCAGCACGGGGATATTGAGTTCTATAAGATAAAGCCATAAACATGTTTGTCTGAGTCTTCTATCAAAAGTTACAGCGATTTATATGAAGTTGTACAAAAACGCTTTATTTCGCCAAGACAGTGTGTTTCTCACTGTTACATGCATTTGAATGGGAAACTCGCCTGAAACAAAGTATAGGTTTTCATTATGTGAATAATTTTAAAATCTTAGCTCAAACGGCTGCAAAACCTGTTTGCCCAGCACGGGGATATTGAGTTCTATAAGATAAAGCCATAAACATGTTTGTCTGAGTCTTCTATCAAAAGTTACAGCGATTTATATGAAGTTGTACAAAAACGCTTTATTTCGCCAAGACAGTGTGTTTCTCACTGTTACATGCATTTGAATGGGAAACTCACCCGAGACAAAGTATAGGTTTTCATTATGTGAATAATTTTAAAATCTTAGCTCAAACGGCTGCAAAACCTGTTTGCCCAGCACGGGGATATTGAGTTCTATAAGATAAAGCCATAAACATGTTTGTCTGAGTCTTCTATCAAAAGTTACAGCGATTTATATGAAGTTGTTCAAAAACGCTTTATTTCGCCAAGACAATGCGTTTCTCACTGTTACATGCATTTGAATGGGAAACTCGCCTGAAACAAAGTATAGGTTTTCATTATGTGAATAATTTTAAAATCTTAGCTCAAACGGCTGCAAAACCTGTTCTGTTTGCCCAGCACGGGGATATTGAGTTCTATAAGATAAAGCCATAAACATGTTTGTCTGAGTCTTCTATCAAAAGTTACAGCGATTTATATGAAGTTGTACAAAAACGCTTTATTTCGCCAAGACAGTGTGTTTCTCACTGTTACATGCATTTGAATGGGAAACTCGCCTGAAACAAAGTATAGGTTTTCATTATGTGAATAATTTTAAAATCTTAGCTCAAACGGCTGCAAAACCTGTTTGCCCAGCACGGGGATATTGAGTTCTATAAGATAAAGCCATAAACATGTTTGTCTGAGTCTTCTATCAAAAGTTACAGCGATTTATATGAAGTGGTTGAAAAACGCTTTATTTCGCCAAGACAGTGTATTTCTCACTGTTACATGCATTTGAATGGGAAACTCGCCTGAAACAAAGTATAGGTTTTCATTATGTGAATAATTTTAAAATCTTAGCTCAAACGGCTGCAAAACCTGTTCTGTTTGCCCAGCACGGGGATATTGAGTTCTATAAGATAAAGCCATAAACATGTTTGTCTGAGTCTTCTATCAAAAGTTATAGCGATTTATATGAAGTTGTACAAAAACGCTTTATTTCGCCAAGACAGTGTGTTTCTCACTGTTACATGCATTTGAATGGGAAACTCGCCTGAAACAAAGTATAGGTTTTCATTATGTGAATAATTTTAAAATCTTAGCTCAAACGGCTGCAAAACCTGTTTGCCCAGCACGGGGATATTGAGTTCTATAAGATAAAGCCATAAACATGTTTGTCTGAGTCTTCTATCAAAAGTTACAGCGATTTATATGAAGTGGTTGAAAAACGCTTTATTTCGCCAAGACAGTGTATTTCTCACTGTTACATGCATTTGAATGGGAAACTCGCCTGAAACAAAGTATAGGTTTTCATTATGTGAATAATTTTAAAATCTTAGCTCAAACGGCTGCAAAACCTGTTTGCCCAGCACGGGGATATTGAGTTCTATAAGATAAAGCCATAAACATGTTTGTCTGAGTCTTCTATCAAAAGTTACAGCGATTTATATGAAGTTGTACGAAAACGCTTTATTTCGCCAAGACAATGCGTTTCTCACTGTTACATGCATTTGAATGGGAAACTCGCCTGAAACAAAGTATAGGTTTTCATTATGTGAATAATTTTAAAATCTTAGCTCAAACGGCTGCAAAACCTGTTTGCCCAGCACGGGGATATTGAGTTCTATAAGATAAAGCCATAAACATGTTTGTCTGAGTCTTCTATCAAAAGTTACAGCGATTTATATGAAGTTGTACAAAAACGCTTTATTTCGCCAAGACAGTGTGTTTCTCACTGTTACATGCATTTGAATGGGAAACTCACCCGAGACAAAGTATAGGTTTTCATTATGTGAATAATTTTAAAATCTTAGCTCAAACGGCTGCAAAACCTGTTCTGTTTGCCCAGCACGGGGATATTGAGTTCTATAAGATAAAGCCATAAACATGTTTGTCTGAGTCTTCTATCAAAAGTTATAGCGATTTATATGAAGTTGTACAAAAACGCTTTATTTCGCCAAGACAGTGTGTTTCTCACTGTTACATGCATTTGAATGGGAAACTCGCCTGAAACAAAGTATAGGTTTTCATTATGTGAATAATTTTAAAATCTTAGCTCAAACGGCTGCAAAACCTGTTTGCCCAGCACGGGGATATTGAGTTCTATAAGATAAAGCCATAAACATGTTTGTCTGAGTCTTCTATCAAAAGTTACAGCGATTTATATGAAGTTGTACAAAAACGCTTTATTTCGCCAAGACAGTGTGTTTCTCACTGTTACATGCATTTGAATGGGAAACTCGCCTGAGACAAAGTATAGGTTTTCATTATGTGAATAATTTTAAAATCTTAGCTCAAACGGCTGCAAAACCTGTTCTGCTTGCCCAGCACGGGGATATTGAGTTCTATAAGATAAAGCCATAAACATGTTTGTCTGAGTCTTCTATCAAAAGTTACAGCGATTTATATGAAGTGGTTGAAAAACGCTTTATTTCGCCAAGACAGTGTATTTCTCACTGTTACATGCATTTGAATGGGAAACTCGCCTGAAACAAAGTATAGGTTTTCATTATGTGAATAATTTTAAAATCTTAGCTCAAACGGCTGCAAAACCTGTTCTGCTTGCCCAGCACGGGGATATTGAGTTCTATAAGATAAAGCCATAAACATGTTTGTCTGAGTCTTCTATCAAAAGTTACAGCGATTTATATGAAGTGGTTGAAAAACGCTTTATTTCGCCAAGACAGTGTATTTCTCACTGTTACATGCATTTGAATGGGAAACTTGCCTGAAACAAAGTATAGGTTTTCATTATGTGAATAATTTTAAAATCTTAGCTCAAACGGCTGCAAAACCTGTTTGCCCAGCACGGGGATATTGAGTTCTATAAGATAAAGCCATAAACATGTTTGTCTGAGTCTTCTATCAAAAGTTACAGCGATTTATATGAAGTTGTTCAAAAACGCTTTATTTCGCCAAGACAATGCGTTTCTCACTGTTACATGCATTTGAATGGGAAACTCGCCTGAAACAAAGTATAGGTTTTCATTATGTGAATAATTTTAAAATCTTAGCTCAAACGGCTGCAAAACCTGTTCTGTTTGCCCAGCACGGGGATATTGAGTTCTATAAGATAAAGCCATAAACATGTTTGTCTGAGTCTTCTATCAAAAGTTACAGCGATTTATATGAAGTTGTACGAAAACGCTTTATTTCGCCAAGACAGTGTGTTTCTCACTGTTACATGCATTTGAATGGGAAACTCGCATGAAACAAAGTATAGGTTTTCATTATGTGAATAATTTTAAAATCTTAGCTCAAACGGCTGCAAAACCTGTTCTGCTTGCCCAGCACGGGGATATTGAGTTCTATAAGATAAAGCCATAAACATGTTTGTCTGAGTCTTCTATCAAAAGTTACAGCGATTTATATGAAGTGGTTGAAAAACGCTTTATTTCGCCAAGACAGTGTATTTCTCACTGTTACATGCATTTGAATGGGAAACTCGCCTGAAACAAAGTATAGGTTTTCATTATGTGAATAATTTTAAAATCTTAGCTCAAACGGCTGCAAAACCTGTTCTGCTTGCCCAGCACGGGGATATTGAGTTCTATAAGATAAAGCCATAAACATGTTTGTCTGAGTCTTCTATCAAAAGTTACAGCGATTTATATGAAGTGGTTGAAAAACGCTTTATTTCGCCAAGACAGTGTATTTCTCACTGTTACATGCATTTGAATGGGAAACTTGCCTGAAACAAAGTATAGGTTTTCATTATGTGAATAATTTTAAAATCTTAGCTCAAACGGCTGCAAAACCTGTTTGCCCAGCACGGGGATATTGAGTTCTATAAGATAAAGCCATAAACATGTTTGTCTGAGTCTTCTATCAAAAGTTACAGCGATTTATATGAAGTTGTACAAAAACGCTTTATTTCGCCAAGACAATGCGTTTCTCACTGTTACATGCATTTGAATGGGAAACTCACCCGAGACAAAGTATAGGTTTTCATTATGTGAATAATTTTAAAATCTTAGCTCAAACGGCTGCAAAACCTGTTCTGTTTGCCCAGCACGGGGATATTGAGTTCTATAAGATAAAGCCATAAACATGTTTGTCTGAGTCTTCTATCAAAAGTTACAGCGATTTATATGAAGTTGTTCAAAAACGCTTTATTTCGCCAAGACAATGCGTTTCTCACTGTTACATGCATTTGAATGGGAAACTCGCCTGAAACAAAGTATAGGTTTTCATTATGTGAATAATTTTAAAATCTTAGCTCAAACGGCTGCAAAACCTGTTCTGTTTGCCCAGCACGGGGATATTGAGTTCTATAAGATAAAGCCATAAACATGTTTGTCTGAGTCTTCTATCAAAAGTTACAGCGATTTATATGAAGTTGTACGAAAACGCTTTATTTCGCCAAGACAGTGTGTTTCTCACTGTTACATGCATTTGAATGGGAAACTCGCATGAAACAAAGTATAGGTTTTCATTATGTGAATAATTTTAAAATCTTAGCTCAAACGGCTGCAAAACCTGTTTGCCCAGCACGGGGATATTGAGTTCTATAAGATAAAGCCATAAACATGTTTGTCTGAGTCTTCTATCAAAAGTTACAGCGATTTATATGAAGTTGTTCAAAAACGCTTTATTTCGCCAAGACAATGCGTTTCTCACTGTTACATGCATTTGAATGGGAAACTCGCCTGAAACAAAGTATAGGTTTTCATTATGTGAATAATTTTAAAAGTTACAGCTATTTATATGAAGTTGTACAAAAACGCTTTATTTTGTCAAGACAGTGGGTTTTAGAGTCTTCATCATTAAATCTCTGGTTGCTTCATTTTTCTATCCTATATCAGATATTTTAAAGGTTAGCTTAGGTAAAGTTCCATTCTCATGGTGAGGCAAAGTGCTTTATGTGTGTGTGTGCGTGTCATGAACGGCTATAAAAGGCCTATAATTAAAGAACAAAGCGGGGTTTGAGTTCGAGTTGCGGCAGACTGTCACTACTTGTAAATGGAACGCAGCCTTCCTACGGCGGACAGCTAATAACAGGAATCGGATGCGGTCCAGCCAAGTCCACAGCAACCACCATAGCAACCGCCTAGCATGACCTTAAAAACATATTCTGTCTTCATAACTATCAAAATCGTGAAATGATTTGCAAAGTGTGAAAGTGTTACAGCTGCAGAGAGCTATGGCGGTATCTATGGAAGCTGTTTACATAGCTAATAATATACGATGTAACCATGGAGACAGTCAGTCACATTTTCTACAGTGAATAAGGTGATTGAGTGCACAGCGTCCACACTCTGCAGGGGGTAAAGACATTACTTCAATATTGTTTTATATTGATATATATTTGCCTTCTGTTGACCATCACCTCAGGTTCACCATTATAGTTTCAGCATACAAATGCACACTGTCTAAACACATTCAAAAACTCATGTCTCAGAGATAAGCACAGCTGTTCATGTTTGTCATTAGAGTTTTATTTGTAAGAAAATTATGAACTTCATATTGTGCATTAAATAAAAGAACATTTCACAACTCTGAGTCAACAGAAACAGGTAACAGAAATGTCTCTAATGTGTACAGTGTAGTGTAAGCATTAAAAGATCATAAAGGAAAAACTAACATTTATGTGAAACTAATTGTAATAAAAAATGAGCAGGTGCTTTATAGATTTAAAAGAAAGAATCTGAAAACAACACTTTTTTGGTCTAAGTGATCAAAGTAGAAAACAGAACTGATGTTCAAGAACAAACCGTAGCTGCACTAATATTACACATCTCGATCGTTGTACTGAACAGACATGTTGCTTTTAAAACCACATGCAGTGTGTGACCATGACTGTTCACTGAGACCATGAACGCCACTTCGCTGAAGCATTCTTCTTCTTCTTCTTGCCATTAAATTGGAAGCAGAAGCAGCACGAGCTGATTTGATCTACTGAAAGGAAAAAGCAGAACATCTGAGTTGAAACCAGTCAGCTGAAATCATTAAGACAGGAACAAATTCAATGCAGTGTCTCAAGTGGCTTAGCCTGTTACAACTGTTGATACAAGCTAAATACGGTTAACACACAGTGTCAGGGAGCTCCAGTGTGGGAACTAGTGGCTTTAGGTTTGTAGTCATTTAACTTTCATCCATTCATTCATTTAATTCAGGAGGAAGAAATGCCAGGTTGGTGCAGGCTGGTTACATGCATTTGGTCCCATGCTGTCTTTAATTAAATGACTTGGTTCATTTTATGGCTGGGCTGTATGTGGGGTTATATCATGTTATTTGGGCAGGAGTACCTGTCCCCTGTTAGACTTAGAAAGTTTCTCCATAAGTAGAGTTTCTAACTCTTCTAGCACATCTGTGGCTGACAGCTTTTTGGTGGCTCTTTTTACCCCACACTGGTTGTGAGTGTGTAAATAGCCCCACTAGTTATTTTGGGTTGCAGTTAACTAGGGAGGAAGGGGTGGGTATGCCATGATTAGGTGAATAACAATTATATGTGATACATAAATTTCACAATGCATGCATATATCTCTATCAATTAAACCTGGCCTGAGGGCTGCCATTTTTTACATTCAGTTATTTCTCTTAGAAATGTTGGAACTAAATAATGAATGTGTTACAGTTAAAGTGAAACACTGGTCAGTGTAAATGGCTCATTGGGACACAGAAACCTTTAAATTAAACCTGATATCTAGTGTCAAACAATATCAAAGCTGTAAAAGATGTTTACATTCAGAATTTATAAAACTATGATTGTAAATAAATTCAAACAAGTGAGCTTTTCTCTTTGTGCTGAATATCAACACTGTGGTTTCTTAGACTGTAAGCTTTACTTTAGTGCAACCAGTTGCAGAAGCTGCCACTCCAAATGTCTTTTGATAACAAGAAAAAAATACCTTTTCAGTACACGGCCTGAAGTTCTTCTCCGAAATCTTCTGCAATCGGCTTTGTCTGCTGGTTTGAAGACAATAAACCATAAAAAAGATGATTTAGTCACTTTGTCTGTGTCATGCAGCTCGAATGTGTCGTGTAACGATGTTGAATAGCCGTCGTTATCCCTCTGCTGCGTCAGTAGGATTGTACTGTACAGCATCTCATTGATATGTGAGGAATGCTAATGTAACACGATAACAGACTTACATCATTAAAATATAAAGTGCAGGAGATATTTAGATATTTTTTATATCTATATTACATTTTATAGCTGACGGATATTACTAAATAGATAGAATTTACTAAATAGCTGGATGAACATGAAAAATATGTCTATAATAACAAATGACCATGAGAGCCAGTAGAATTAATTCAGCTGGACACTCGAAAGACGTCCTTAAATGCTCTTTAAGTGGCAGAACAGATGAACAAACAGTTAATCGCTTACTTGAGATGAAATCTGCTCAGCTACTTTGAAAACAGCTTCTAACTGGTTCCTCCTTTAACAGGATGACTGCTCAGGGGTAAGGCCATCATGCAATCCAGCAACCTTTATGGTTCTGCTTTGATTCACCAGGAACTATTAGGGAAACCTTCCAGCGCCTCCTGTGAAAGACACAGGCATAAACACACAAACATTTATTAACATGTTCCACAGTGTTCCAGTTTGATTTTCTTATCCTGTGGACAACAACGTACATGGATGCAGGTTTATTGTTAACTTTTGTAAGGTTTATTTAATGAACATATCCAGCTGCAGCTCCACTGTGATCCTGAACTGGATAAGCACTTAAGAAAATGTGTCAATAAATGGACAAACATCAACTTACTATATTTATCCAAACAGACGGGACCAATAATGCTTCGCTGAGTTAGAGACTTTAACAGACTCTTCTATGTAAGAATGTCTCGTGCTGATATACCTGCAAACTTGACAACAAAGGTTTTTCAGACTACATGTAGCTGTCCTCTATGTCAGCTAACACATTTACATTTATGTCACACTTATTTCTGCTTTCCCATTTTATAATTATTACTTACATTTTGATTAGATACCTTGAGTTTGTAAATGATCAGATTACATAATTGGAATACAATGTATCCAATTCAGGGTTGCGGGAGGATGAAGCCTATCCCAGCTGATACAGGACAAAGACAGGCTGCCAGTTTATTGCAGGGCTAATACAACATGTGTAACAGAAAATCCACTTAAATGTTTGATATTTCTTATAATAATCATAATTATGACTATTATTTAAAGGTTTCTTCATAAATACATTTTGATTTTTTATAACCCCTAAAATATAAACCTGAGCTGTTTCAGATTCTGACCTCTGACCTCAGTGACCTGGCTGTGTCCTCACTGCAGCTCCCTCTTGGAAGTACGTCTGCTTCTTGTCTTCCCCCAGTGTTGACCGCCTTATATCAAGATATCACGTACTGTAACTGAGGAACAAAAAAGGACAAACACTTGCCTTCATTTAAAAGTACATTCATACAGAGATAATCTATGGAAACACACTAGTTCACAGTTTGGGAGGAACCAGTTCCTGTGAAACATTTCTGTATATGAACATCATGTGGAGAATGAATGAAATGAGTTCTTCAGGTGACTCAGCAGTCCCACACTGACAAATGAAATCTAGTTAAACTATTAAGCATATTTGCTCTTCTGAAATCTGTGTTAAACAACAACAAACATAAATTAGTAACAAAAACTACAGCTGAGTATAGGCTTTACAAACCACCAGCAGCCATAATGCTAAATTTTAATCTTCAAATGTTTCTGAGCTGTCTTCAACCTGCTTTTAGCACATTAAAGTCTCAATAAATAAAGTCAATGCAGACTCAATCCTAAATGTTCAGCACACAGAGACACAGAGGTACTGTTTAAAGTTTAGTGTTAACTTGAGTCACTGATCATTCACAGTATTACAGAGTCTGGCAGTCTTTGCATGATGTCCACGTCACTGTAAGTTTCTAGCTGACTCTCAGGTGTGCCAGCAGGAAAGAGTAATAATAACCTGCATCCTGAGGTTTGTCATGCAGGATTAAAGGAGCCAAGCTTTGTTCACACAGCTAGGATTGTATTTTACACTGACCCTGGGTCAGTATCAACTTCAAGAAGACAGCTGTAACTGTTGATAGAAGAATCACACACACATGTTTATGGCTTTGCCTTATAGAATTCAGCATCTCAGTGCTCAGGAAATAGGTTTTGCAGCTGTTTGAGCTAAGATTTTCAAGTTATTCACAAATTAAAACCTATACTTTGTGTCGGGCAAGAACTAAATTCAAATGCATGTAACAGTGAGAAACGCACTGTCTTGGCGAAGTAAAGCGTTTCTCATCAACTTCATAGAGCTTGCTGTAACTTTTGATAGAAGACTCAGACAAACATATTCATGGCTTTATCTTATAGACTTCAATATCCCCCCAATGTGTGTGTGAGTCTTCTCTCAAAATTTACAGCTGTCGTTATGAAGTTTATGGAAAAACGCTTTATTTCACCACGTTAGTGCGTTTCTCGCTATTACATGCATTTGAATGGAGTTCTCGCCCGACACAAAGTATAGGTTTTCAATTTGTGAATAACTTGAAAATCTTAGCTCAAACAGCTGCAAAACCTATTTCCTCAGCACGGAGATGCTGAATTCTATAAGGCAAAGCCATAAATATGTTTGTGTGTGAGTCCTCTATCAAAAGTTACAGCTGTCTTCATGAAGTTGATACTGACCCAGGGTCAGTGTAAAATACAAGTTATTCACATAATGAAAACTTTTACTTTGTTTCGTGCAAGAACTCCATTCAAATGCATGTAATAGTCAGAAACGCACTGTCTCGGCGAAATGAAGCCTTTTTGTACAACTTCATGAAGTTAGCTGTAACTTTTGATAAAAGGCTCAAAGCAGAGGGATAACGACGGCTATTCAACATCGTTACACGACACATTCGAGCTGCATGACGCAGACAAAGTGACTTTTTTGTGGTTTATTTTTGTGGTTTATTGTCTTCAAACCAGCAGACAAAGCCGATTGCAGAAGATGTCGGAGAAGAACTTCAGGCCGTGTACTGAAAAGGTATTTTTTTCTTGTTATCAAAAGACATTTGGAGTGGCAGCTTCTGCAACTGGTTGCACTAAAGTAAAGCTTACAGTCTAAGAAACCACAGTGTTGATATTCAGCACAAAGAGAAAAGCTCACTTGTTTGAATTTATTTACAATCATAGTTTTATAAATTCTGAATGTAAACATCTTTTACAGCTTTGATATTGTTTGACACTAGATATCAGGTTTAATTTAAAGGTTTCTGTGTCCCAATGAGCCATTTACACTGACCAGTGTTTCACTTTAACTGTAACACATTCATTATTTAGTTCCAACATTTCTAAGAGAAATAACTGAATGTAAAAAATGGCAGCCCTCAGGCCAGGTTTAATTGATAGAGATATATGCATGCATTGTGAAATTTATGTATCACATATAATTGTTATTCACCTAATCATGGCATACCCACCCCTTCCTCCCTAGTTAACTGCAACCCAAAATAACTAGTGGGGCTATTTACACACTCACAACCAGTGTGGGGTAAAAAGAGCCACCAAAAAGCTGTCAGCCACAGATGTGCTAGAAGAGTTAGAAACTCTACTTATGGAGAAACTTTCTAAGTCTAACAGGGGACAGGTACTCCTGCCCAAATAACATGATATAACCCCACATACAGCCCAGCCATAAAATGAACCAAGTCATTTAATTAAAGACAGCATGGGACCAAATGCATGTAACCAGCCTGCACCAACCTGGCATTTCTTCCTCCTGAATTAAATGAATGAATGGATGAAAGTTAAATGACTACAAACCTAAAGCCACTAGTTCCCACACTGGAGCTCCCTGACACTGTGTGTTAACCGTATTTAGCTTGTATCAACAGTTGTAACAGGCTAAGCCACTTGAGACACTGCATTGAATTTGTTCCTGTCTTAATGATTTCAGCTGACTGGTTTCAACTCAGATGTTCTGCTTTTTCCTTTCAGTAGATCAAATCAGCTCGTGCTGCTTCTGCTTCCAATTTAATGGCAAGAAGAAGAAGAAGAATGCTTCAGCGAAGTGGCGTTCATGGTCTCAGTGAACAGTCATGGTCACACACTGCATGTGGTTTTAAAAGCAACATGTCTGTTCAGTACAACGATCGAGATGTGTAATATTAGTGCAGCTACGGTTTGTTCTTGAACATCAGTTCTGTTTTCTACTTTGATCACTTAGACCAAAAAAGTGTTGTTTTCAGATTCTTTCTTTTAAATCTATAAAGCACCTGCTCATTTTTTATTACAATTAGTTTCACATAAATGTTAGTTTTTCCTTTATGATCTTTTAATGCTTACACTACACTGTACACATTAGAGACATTTCTGTTACCTGTTTCTGTTGACTCAGAGTTGTGAAATGTTCTTTTATTTAATGCACAATATGAAGTTCATAATTTTCTTACAAATAAAACTCTAATGACAAACATGAACAGCTGTGCTTATCTCTGAGACATGAGTTTTTGAATGTGTTTAGACAGTGTGCATTTGTATGCTGAAACTATAATGGTGAACCTGAGGTGATGGTCAACAGAAGGCTAATAAATATCAATATAAAATAATATTGAAGTAATGTCTTTATCCCCTGCAGAGTGTGGACGCTGTGCACTCAATCACCTTATTCACTGTAGTAAACATGCACCGCTAGCTCAAGTGACTGACTGTCTCCATGGTTACATCGTATATTATTAGCTATGTAAACAGCTTCCATAGATACCGCCATAGCTCTCTGCAGCTGTAACACTTTCACACTTTGCAAATCATTTCACGATTTTGATAGTTATGAAGACAGAATATGTTTTTAAGGTCATGCTAGGCGGTTGCTATGGTGGTTGCTGTGGACTTGGCTGGACCGCGTCCGATTCCTGTTATTAGCTGTCCGCCGTAGGAAGGCTGCGTTCCATTTACAAGTAGTGACAGTCTGCCGCAACTCGAACTCAAACCCCACTTTGTTCTTTAATTATAGGCCTTTTATAGCCGTTCATGACACACGCACACACACACACATAAAGCACTTTGCCTCACCATGAGAATGGAACTTTACCTAAGCTAACCTTTAAAATATCTGATATAGGATAGAAAAAATGAAGCAACCAGAGATTTAATGATGAAGACTCTGGGTTCTGTAGTGACCTGAATGACTCTTTGCATACAATTTATTGAAGAGGACTTTAGAATGCACTTTACATTTAGACTGTTGCTGTTTAATTTTTTACATTGTTGCGGTGTTATGTCATGAATAAAGTTCACCTGCTGGGGGTTTGATGGATCAGATCATCATAATCAATGGGTCCTGAGGTGGGCGGGACTGTCTCTGGTGATGTCACCATGAAGGAACAGCATCTGGCACGTGTTGCTGAAACATCCCAGTACACTGGTGTAGTTTCCTCTCCAGCTGTTTGACATTTGACACTTCAAAATTAAGGGGAAGAAGAAGAAACAGTGTTAGGTCAGGTGACCACATGGTTTCTAAAGTAACTGACAGGAAGTAACCAGGCCGTTAGAAATGGATGGCATGTGTTTAGAGTTACTGGAGTTGGGTAACTCTACTTACCAAAAGCAGAAGCACACAGATGAAGGATCAGATGCTGAATGTTGCAGGAACATGCTCGTGCGGTGGTCATTCAGTGCTGCTCCGGCAGGTTAGACAGTCCAAGACTGATATACTGCCCATCTGAGAGTTTGAAAACACACATGCAAAGATTTATTTTGTATTACAGTCAAAGTTGGATGTTCATTTTTGTCCTTTAAAAATGTTTGTGTATTTGAAAGCACTAACATTTAAGGATGACTTCGATCGTCTCCTTTAAAGGGGAGACAAGTGTATCCACTGATCCACGTCACTTTACCTGGATGATGACTCCTCTCCCCCTCACTCAGAAACGCTCCTAATATAACCAAGCAAATAAATAATATTGAAGATTTACTTACATCATTACAAAAACAGGAAAAACATCTCCCTTTGATTCTATTTCTCCATTCCTGCTGAACATCAGGCAACAAATATCTCAATAAATCACAGTAAAATGTAAAGCACATGTTTTCTCTGCTTTGTCTAACCTCTGCAGAGCCTCTGTCAAGAAAAACATATCTGTAAGCATAAAACAAATATACATTTCATAACACGTCACTGGACAAACCTCGGTCAGTTGATTTCCTCTGTGCAGTGCAGACGAACATCAGTCAGCAAGTCAAGGTGGTGAGATGGACTGGTGTCCTTTGTGACTCTGCTGGTTCTTCTGAGGAAATACCACCGTCTCTCCAAACTGTCACCATCTGTGAGCACAAACTGCTGCTCTGCTCTGCCAGCATGTAGGAAATCACATATCACACACACAGGGGTGAAGAAACATTAGAACTCAACTTTGGATACTTTAGATCTAAACAGATCAAAGTAGCTCTTAGCTTCAACAATCAGTGAACAGACAAACAATGATACCATACTGATTCTGTATGAATACAATATGGTATTTTCAATACAGGTGTCAAATTAATTTACTAAAACTAATACAGATATATGTATTTTTTTTTTTGATAAATTCGTTTGCTAAATTATAAGAATATATATTTTTTCATTTAACAATTGCAACTGAAAGAAATTAAATATTGAACAAAAATATATTGTCACATTCTGAGCATGCTCAGCATGCTGACAGACTTGAAGTTGCTACAGATTTTAAGAAGTGATAATTATAGGGAAAAAACTTCTCTTTTTCATCCGTTTAATCAAACATTTGATGCCTTAGATGTCTCAGTCCTATAGCATTCTGCAACTACAACTAAGCTGAAGCTTGGATTTGGCTGCAGGTGCCCTGTACATCCTTCTCAACATGTGGGTACCATTTAATCACACTTCTTCCTGAGCTTTGCTTCGTCACAAGACCAAAGGTGGCATCCCGTGTCACGGTCATATCATCATCCAGAAGAAACATTTGAAGAAACATCATGGAGAAGAAACATTTACACGCCTCCCGGTTTTGTTTTCTGATCCTGCAAAAAGACTGAGGACAACAAAGCCCAGAGAACACGAGATACACAACATCCAACATTCAGACTCAACAGCCTCCATAAATGAAGAGCACCAGGTTGGTTCAGTTATAGTAGATGTCATGGAATTTTTTAAATAAAGTCTGCAACACAGAAAGAGCTGTGATCATGCTATTTATTACTGTGCACAGGAGAGCAAACACACATCAAACATCACAGTTCAGTCATGTCAGCTCTGCCACTTCACGTGTCTCGCTATGAAACCTAACGGATCAATGGTTATGCTGTTTTGTGCCCTTGACGTTATCAGCACCTGTAAAGGGAGTTGTTTTCTCAAACTGCTGAAGTAAGTTCATCTAGTTTTAGAAACTTTCATTGAACAGTCTATAACAGTGTCACAACTAAGCATATGCATAAGCACTTAAATGCTTTAAATGAGAATAACATAAAATTTCTATTACAGGAGCTAGAGCCTGTCCCAGTAGTCATAGGTAGAGCACACCTGGACAGGTCACCAGTCTGTCAGAGGACTAACACAGATGCAGCCTGACTCAATCCTAAATGTTCAGCACACAGAGACACAGAGGTACCGTTTAAAGTTTAGTGTTAACTTGAGTCACTGATCATTTGCAGTATTACAGAGTCTGGCAGTCTTTGCATGATGTCCACGTCACTGTAAGTTTCTAGCTGACTCTCAGGTGTGACAGGTGTGCCAGCAGGAAAGAGTAATAATAGCCTGCATCCTGAGGTTTTTCATGCAGGATTAAAGGAGCCAGGCTTTGTTCACACAGCTAGGATTGTATTTTACACTGACCCTGGGTCAGTATAAGTATCATACAGTTTAAACGAAGCACTGAAACTTGCACATATTTATTACAGATGCACTGAAGCTAATCGAGATATTTGCTGTCAGTCTGTGGCTGCGATTAAACACTTTACTGGAAACTTTATTAACTAGTAACTTCGTCAGTCATGACAGAAGCTAATATTTCTGTGCTAACATCGTTTAAACAGTAACAGCTTTACTCCAATATAAGCTAACGTTTACACCGTAACTTTAAGCTAGCACCATAAAGACGGTAAAACACGTAATAACATCTACAAATGCATCTTAAAGCTGTTATATTAGCACTCGGTGTATTACTAACATAACCACATTAACATTATTGACACTCGCTGGTCTGACTTTTAATAGTCATTCTATAAATGCTGTCCGTTTAAACGGTCTTACCTGTACACACATTGCAGCCAGAGTGGATTCTGGAGTCTTCCCACGCTCCTGTTAGTGATCCTCCATCTGGATGGATGATAACAACCTTCTGAACAATCTAGCAGGAGATGGTCCATATCTAGGGGATATGGACTGATAACAGCCGAAGCGGGTGAATAAAGTCACCCAGTCGCTAGCTGTGCGATTACCCAGCATACACCAGCACAATATTAGGCACAGCACCACCATAGACATTTTCAGTGGTTTTGAATGCAGGACATGGTTATCTTACCTTGTAAAATGCATCACAATAAAACAGCTAACCACCATAAAATGGTATTGTGTATGTATGTATGTGCATGTGTGTGTGTGTGTGTGTGTGTGTGTGTGTGAGAGAGAGAGAGAGAGAGAGAGAGAGAGAGAGAGAGAGAGAGAGAGAAAGAGAGGGGGGGGGGGGGGGAGAGATCAAAGGCGTGCGCTTATGTTTTTTCTTGATCAAGAGTGTGCCTCCTCTCTCTTATTGGATGTATGGTATAGCATGTTTATTCAGGTGCACCTTTGAAGTCTATGAGAATACTTTGCAGCCTGGTCTGAGTGGTCATTTCTGCACAGACACAATGAAGCGTGCACTCAGTTTAGAGGAGGCTGTTGCTGCAGTTTTGCACTCTCCACAAGCAGTGGAGATACTTCTGACAGCGAAGAAGAATTTTTGCCAGGCACCAAGGAGCTTTGCAGCTCATGTGCGGAGGAGGAGAAGGAGAAGGAGGAAGAAGAGCAGGAGGAAGAGACAAGACTGGAGGATGGCCAGTGGAGATCTAAAAATGGAGAAATCATGTGGCAACCCACACACGAAGAGGTCCTGCCATTTTTTCCTCCCCCCATTTTAACCCCAGGACCAACCCATTATGCAATTCGTATAGGATCAGCAGCCCTGTGAGCACTTTCCATCTTTTTTTTTGCAGAGGACATTATGCAGCTAATCCTGCATTTCACCAACCTGCAGGGGCAACAGGTCAGTAAAAGACTGGAAGGACATAGATGAGGAGTTGCAGGCTTACATGGGGCTTGTGATGCTGGCTGGCCTGTACAGGTCTCAACATGAAACGACAACAAGCCTGTGAAATGGGGAGACAGGGCTCTTCTGTTTCATGCTACCATGTCAAAAAAAAAAAAAAAGATTTGAGCAAATTAATCGGGCAGTAAGATTCGATGATCGTCTCTCCCGTCCAGGTCGCTACAGGGGGGGGGGGGGGGGGGCAAGGCTGTGGTTTCCTACATCCCCAAGCAAAGAAAAAAGGTTGTCTTATTGAGCACCAGGCACCGTGAGCTACAAGTCCAGGACTCTGGGAAGAGAAAGCCCCACATCATCCTGGATTATAACAAATGCAAAGGGACTGTGGATCATTTGGACCAGGTAAGCACAATTATAAGTATTTATTTTCATTTTATTATTATTTTTTATTATTATTTATTATTATTTTATTTATTTTTAAATTATAAGTATTATTTGCCAAATTGTTTACCGTTTCTCATTGTTATAACTGATAAAGTCATAATGTGATTATAATAGTTTTGATATGAGATGATAGTTTTAGACTATGATAGTTTTGATAGTTACAGTAAGGAGGGGGGGTCCACAGGCAGGAAGAATCTCTTGCTTATGGCTGTATAAATCTGTTCATGTCACCTGATCACTTCTTTTTGTTTTGCAGGTTTGTGGCAACTACTCCTGCCGTAGAAGGACACGTAGGTGGCCCATGTGTCTGTTCTACCACATGATCGAGGTAAGCTGCTATAATGCTTTCATTCAAGACAGCTGTAACTTTTGATAGAAGACGCATATAAACATATTTATGGCTTTATCTTATAAAGTTCGATATCCCCGTGTTGAGCAAACAGGTTTTGCAGCTGTTTGATCTAAGATTTTCAAGTTATTCACAAAATGAATACCTATGCTTTGTTTCGTGCGACAACTCCATTCAAATGCATGTAATAGTCAGAAACGCACTGTCTTGGCGAAATAAAGCGTTTACAACTTCATGAAGACAGCTCTAACTTTTGATAGGAGACTCAGATATGCGTATTTATGGCTTTATCTTATCGAATTCAATATCCCCGTGTTGAGCAAACAGTTTTAAAGCCGTTTGAGCTAAGATTTTCAAGTTATTCACAAGATGAAAACCTATACTTTGTTTCGTGCGAGAACTCCATTCAAATGCATGTAATAGTCAGAAACGCACGGTCTCGGCGAAATAAAGTGTTTTTGTACAGCTTCATGAAGTTACCTGTAACTTTTGATAGAAGGCTCAGACACACATCAATATGGCTTTGCCTTATACAATTCAGCATCTCCGTGCTGGGGAAACAGGTTTTGCAGCTGTTTGAGCCAAGAGCTTCCAGTTATTGAAAAAATGAAAGCCTATACTTTGTTTCGTGCGAGAACTCCATTCAAATGCATGTAAAAGTCAGAAACGCACTGTCTCGGCGAAATAAAGGGTTTACAACTTCATGAAGACAGCTGTAACTTTTGATAGGAAACTCAGATATACGTATTTATGGCTTTATCTTATAGAATTCAATATCCCCGTTGAGCAAACAGTTTTAAAGCTATGTGAGCTAAGATTTTTAAGTTATTCACAAAATAAAAAGCTATACTTTGTTTCGTGTTTGAACTCCATTTATGTTACGCCCCTAATCTAGGCGTGTAGGGACGCACATAAGGTTGGAGGAGAGAGAGACAAATCCCCGCCCTGGTTCCCAAGCCAAACATCCAAACCAGTTGTGAGTAAAAAAAGGTGATTTTATTTAAGGACAAGAAGCATAGCTCCAGGGTGAGCCCAGGCCAAAATAATAAACAAAACCAACTAAGACCCACCAGAAAAGACTAACTAAACCCTAGGAAAGAAAAAGAACAAACAAATGACAGAGCTATCCCTCGCTCCCTGACCAAGAAAACAGGAGAAAACGATTCCAAAAGAAAAGGCAGCTCACCCCTTCCGCTTCAGCCCACGAGTACCTAAGCTCTCAGCTAATGCACTAGGAGCGGCTTTTACAATTCACCCTCACACAAATACACAAGATAAGCACAGGCTGGGAAAACCATGGTAAGAACCGCGACGGCTGTCAGGCTACTCGCTCGTTGCACACACTCTCTCTCTCTCTCCCCTCTGGAGCTGTCAGAGCGGCTTTTTGAACGTGGTCACCTGTTCCATGGTCCAATCAGCTGCTCACTACTCTTCATTGGGGGAGGGACCTGTAAAGTGTCTTAAACACAGTAAAGAGACACATGTCTCGCATGTAATAGTCAGAAACGCACTATCTTTGCAAAATAAAGCCTTTTTGTACAACTTCATGAAGTTAGCTGTAACTTTTGATAGAAGATTCAGATTTACGTAGTTATGGCTTTATCTTATAATATTCAGTATCCCCGTGTTGAGCAAACAGGTTTGAGCTAAGATTTTCGGGTTATTCACATAATGAAAACCTATACTTTGTTTCGTGCGAGAACTGCATTCAAATGCATGTAATAGTCAGAAACGCACTGTCTCGGCGAAATAAAGTGTTTTTGTACAGCTTCATGAAGACAGCTGTAACTTTTGATAGAAGGCTCAGATTTACGTATTTATGGTTTTATCTTATATAATTCAATATCCCCGTGCTGGGCAAACAGGATTTGCAGCTGTTTGAGCTAAGATTTTCAAGTTATACACATAATGAAAACCTATACTTTGTTTCGGTCGAGTTCCCCATTCAAATGCATGTAACAGTGAGAAACGCACTGTCTTGGTGAAAGAAAGCGTTTTTGTACAACTTCATGTAAATAGCTGTAACTTTTGATAGAAGACTCAGACAAACATGTTTATGGTTTTATCTTATAGAACTCAAGGTCCCCGTGCTGGGAAAACAGGATTTGCAGCTGTTTGAGCTAAGATTTTCAAGTTATACACATAATGAAAACCTATACTTTGTTTCGGTCGAGTTCCCCATTCAAATGCATGTAACAGTGAGAAACGCACTGTCTTGGTGAAAGAAAGCGTTTTTGTACAACTTCATGTAAATAGCTGTAACTTTTGATAGAAGACTCAGACAAACATGTTTATGGTTTTATCTTATAGAACTCAAGGTCCCCGTGCTGGGAAAACAGGATTTGCAGCTGTTTGAGCTAAGATTTTAAAATTATTCACATAATGAAAACCTATACTTTGTTTCGGTCGAGTTCCCCATTCAAATGCATGTAACAGTGAGAAACGCACTGTCTTGGCGAAAGAAAGCGTTTTTGTACAACTTCATATAAATAGCTGTAACTTTTGATAGAAGACGCAGACAAACATGTTTATGGCTTTATCTTATAGAACTCAAGGTCCCCGTGCTGGGAAAACAGGATTTGCAGCTGTTTGAGCTAAGATTTTAAAATTATTCACATAATGAAAACCTATACTTTGTTTCGGTCGAGTTCCCCATTCAAATGCATGTAACAGTGAGAAACGCACTGTCTTGGCGAAAGAAAGCGTTTTTGTACAACTTCATGTAAATAGCTGTAACTTTTGATAGAAGACTCAGACAAACATGTTTATGGCTTTATCTTATAGAACTCAAGGTCCCCGTGCTGGGAAAACAGGATTTGCAGCTGTTTGAGCTAAGATTTTCAAGTTATACACATAATGAAAACCTATACTTTGTTTCGGTCGAGTTCCCCATTCAAATGCATGTAACAGTGAGAAACGCACTGTCTTGGCGAAAGAAAGCGTTTTTGTACAACTTCATGTAAATAGCTGTAACTTTTGATAGAAGACTCAGACAAACATGTTTATGGTTTTATCTTATAGAACTCAAGGTCCCCGTGCTGGGAAAACAGGATTTGCAGCTGTTTGAGCTAAGATTTTCAAGTTATACACATAATGAAAACCTATACTTTGTTTCGGTCGAGTTCCCCATTCAAATGCATGTAACAGTGAGAAACGCACTGTCTTGGCGAAAGAAAGCGTTTTTGTACAACTTCATGTAAATAGCTGTAACTTTTGATAGAAGACTTAGACAAACATGTTTATGGTTTTATCTTATAGAACTCAAGGTCCCCGTGCTGGGAAAACAGGATTTGCAGCTGTTTGAGCTAAGATTTTCAAGTTATACACATAATGAAAACCTATACTTTGTTTCGGTCGAGTTCCCCATTCAAATGCATGTAACAGTGAGAAACGCACTGTCTTGGCGAAAGAAAGCGTTTTTGTACAACTTCATGTAAATAGCTGTAACTTTTGATAGAAGACTCAGACAAACATGTTTATGGCTTCATCTTATAGAACTCAAGGTCCCCGTGCTGGGAAAACAGGATTTGCAGCCGTTTGAGCTAAGATTTTAAAATTATTCACATAATGAAAACCTATACTTTGTTTCGGTCGAGTTCCCCATTCAAATGCATGTAACAGTGAGAAACGCACTGTCTTGGCGAAATAAAGCGTTTTTGTACAACTTCATGTAAATAGCTGTAACTTTTGATAGAAGACTCAGACAAACATGTTTATGGTTTTATCTTATAGAACTCAAGGTCCCCGTGCTGGGAAAACAGGATTTGCAGCTGTTTGAGCTAAGATTTTCAAGTTATACACATAATGAAAACCTATACTTTGTTTCGGTCGAGTTCCCCATTCAAATGCATGTAACAGTGAGAAACGCACTGTCTTGGCGAAAGAAAGCGTTTTTGTACAACTTCATGTAAATAGCTGTAACTTTTGATAGAAGACTTAGACAAACATGTTTATGGTTTTATCTTATAGAACTCAAGGTCCCCGTGCTGGGAAAACAGGATTTGCAGCTGTTTGAGCTAAGATTTTCAAGTTATACACATAATGAAAACCTATACTTTGTTTCGGTCGAGTTCCCCATTCAAATGCATGTAACAGTGAGAAACGCACTGTCTTGGCGAAAGAAAGCGTTTTTGTACAACTTCATAAAAATAGCTGTAACTTTTGATAGAAGACGCAGACAAACATGTTTATGGCTTTATCTTATAGAACTCAAGGTCCCCGTGCTGGGAAAACAGGATTTGCAGCTGTTTGAGCTAAGATTTTCAAGTTATACACATAATGAAAACCTATACTTTGTTTCGGTCGAGTTCCCCATTCAAATGCATGTAACAGTGAGAAACGCACTGTCTTGGCGAAAGAAAGCGTTTTTGTACAACTTCATATAAATAGCTGTAACTTTTGATAGAAGACTCGGACAAACATGTTTATGGCTTTATCTTATAGAACTCAAGGTCCCCGTGCTGGGAAAACAGGATTTGCAGCTGTTTGAGCTAAGATTTTAAAATTATTCACATAATGAAAACCTATACTTTGTTTCGGTCGAGTTCCCCATTCAAATGCATGTAACAGTGAGAAACGCACTGTCTTGGCGAAAGAAAGCGTTTTTGTACAACTTCATGTAAATAGCTGTAACTTTTGATAGAAGACTCAGACAAACATGTTTATGGTTTTATCTTATAGAACTCAAGGTCCCCGTGCTGGGAAAACAGGATTTGCAGCTGTTTGAGCTAAGATTTTAAAATTATTCACATAATGAAAACCTATACTTTGTTTCGGTCGAGTTCCCCATTCAAATGCATGTAACAGTGAGAAACGCACTGTCTTGGCGAAAGAAAGCGTTTTTGAACAACTTCATATAAATAGCTGTAACTTTTGATAGAAGACTCGGACAAACATGTTTATGGCTTTATCTTATAGAACTCAAGGTCCCCGTGCTGGGCAAACAGGATTTGCAGCTGTTTGAGCTAAGATTTTAAAATTATTCACATAATGAAAACCTATACTTTGTTTCGGTCGAGTTCCCCATTCAAATGCATGTAACAGTGAGAAACGCACTGTCTTGGCGAAAGAAAGCGTTTTTGTACAACTTCATGTAAATAGCTGTAACTTTTGATAGAAGACTCAGACAAACATGTTTATGGTTTTATCTTATAGAACTCAAGGTCCCCGTGCTGGGAAAACAGGATTTGCAGCTGTTTGAGCTAAGATTTTCAAGTTATACACATAATGAAAACCTATACTTTGTTTCGGTCGAGTTCCCCATTCAAATGCATGTAACAGTGAGAAACGCACTGTCTTGGCGAAAGAAAGCGTTTTTGTACAACTTCATGTAAATAGCTGTAACTTTTGATAGAAGACTTAGACAAACATGTTTATGGTTTTATCTTATAGAACTCAAGGTCCCCGTGCTGGGAAAACAGGATTTGCAGCTGTTTGAGCTAAGATTTTCAAGTTATACACATAATGAAAACCTATACTTTGTTTCGGTCGAGTTCCCCATTCAAATGCATGTAACAGTGAGAAACGCACTGTCTTGGCGAAAGAAAGCGTTTTTGTACAACTTCATAAAAATAGCTGTAACTTTTGATAGAAGACGCAGACAAACATGTTTATGGCTTTATCTTATAGAACTCAAGGTCCCCGTGCTGGGAAAACAGGATTTGCAGCTGTTTGAGCTAAGATTTTCAAGTTATACACATAATGAAAACCTATACTTTGTTTCGGTCGAGTTCCCCATTCAAATGCATGTAACAGTGAGAAACGCACTGTCTTGGCAAAATAAAGCGTTTTTGTACAACTTCATGTAAATAGCTGTAACTTTTGATAGAAGACTCAGACAAACATGTTTATGGCTTTATCTTATAGAACTCAAGGTCCCCGTGCTGGGAAAACAGGATTTGCAGCTGTTTGAGCTAAGATTTTCAAGTTATACACATAATGAAAACCTATACTTTGTTTCGGTCGAGTTCCCCATTCAAATGCATGTAACAGTGAGAAACGCACTGTCTTGGCGAAAGAAAGCGTTTTTGTACAACTTCATGTAAATAGCTGTAACTTTTGATAGAAGACTCAGACAAACATGTTTATGGTTTTATCTTATAGAACTCAAGGTCCCCGTGCTGGGAAAACAGGATTTGCAGCTGTTTGAGCTAAGATTTTCAAGTTATACACATAATGAAAACCTATACTTTGTTTCGGTCGAGTTCCCCATTCAAATGCATGTAACAGTGAGAAACGCACTGTCTTGGCGAAAGAAAGCGTTTTTGTACAACTTCATGTAAATAGCTGTAACTTTTGATAGAAGACTTAGACAAACATGTTTATGGTTTTATCTTATAGAACTCAAGGTCCCCGTGCTGGGAAAACAGGATTTGCAGCTGTTTGAGCTAAGATTTTCAAGTTATACACATAATGAAAACCTATACTTTGTTTCGGTCGAGTTCCCCATTCAAATGCATGTAACAGTGAGAAACGCACTGTCTTGGCGAAAGAAAGCGTTTTTGTACAACTTCATGTAAATAGCTGTAACTTTTGATAGAAGACTCAGACAAACATGTTTATGGCTTCATCTTATAGAACTCAAGGTCCCCGTGCTGGGAAAACAGGATTTGCAGCCGTTTGAGCTAAGATTTTAAAATTATTCACATAATGAAAACCTATACTTTGTTTCGGTCGAGTTCCCCATTCAAATGCATGTAACAGTGAGAAACGCACTGTCTTGGCGAAATAAAGCGTTTTTGAACAACTTCATATAAATAGCTGTAACTTTTGATAGAAGACTCGGACAAACATGTTTATGGCTTTATCTTATAGAACTCAAGGTCCCCGTGCTGGGCAAACAGGATTTGCAGCTGTTTGAGCTAAGATTTTAAAATTATTCACATAATGAAAACCTATACTTTGTTTCAGGCGAGTTTCCCATTCAAATGCATGTAACAGTGAGAAACGCACTGTCTTGGCGAAAGAAAGCGTTTTTGTACAACTTCATGTAAATAGCTGTAACTTTTGATAGAAGACTTAGACAAACATGTTTATGGTTTTATCTTATAGAACTCAAGGTCCCCGTGCTGGGAAAACAGGATTTGCAGCTGTTTGAGCTAAGATTTTCAAGTTATACACATAATGAAAACCTATACTTTGTTTCGGTCGAGTTCCCCATTCAAATGCATGTAACAGTGAGAAACGCACTGTCTTGGCGAAAGAAAGCGTTTTTGTACAACTTCATGTAAATAGCTGTAACTTTTGATAGAAGACTCAGACAAACATGTTTATGGTTTTATCTTATAGAACTCAAGGTCCCCGTGCTGGGAAAACAGGATTTGCAGCTGTTTGAGCTAAGATTTTAAAATTATTCACATAATGAAAACCTATACTTTGTTTCGGTCGAGTTCCCCATTCAAATGCATGTAACAGTGAGAAACGCACTGTCTTGGCGAAAGAAAGCGTTTTTGTACAACTTCATATAAATAGCTGTAACTTTTGATAGAAGACGCAGACAAACATGTTTATGGCTTTATCTTATAGAACTCAAGGTCCCCGTGCTGGGAAAACAGGATTTGCAGCTGTTTGAGCTAAGATTTTAAAATTATTCACATAATGAAAACCTATACTTTGTTTCGGTCGAGTTCCCCATTCAAATGCATGTAACAGTGAGAAACGCACTGTCTTGGCGAAAGAAAGCGTTTTTGTACAACTTCATGTAAATAGCTGTAACTTTTGATAGAAGACTCAGACAAACATGTTTATGGCTTTATCTTATAGAACTCAAGGTCCCCGTGCTGGGCAAACAGGATTTGCAGCTGTTTGAGCTAAGATTTTAAAATTATTCACATAATGAAAACCTATACTTTGTTTCGGTCGAGTTCCCCATTCAAATGCATGTAACAGTGAGAAACGCACTGTCTTGGCGAAAGAAAGCGTTTTTGTACAACTTCATGTAAATAGCTGTAACTTTTGATAGAAGACTCAGACAAACATGTTTATGGCTTCATCTTATAGAACTCAAGGTCCCCGTGCTGGGAAAACAGGATTTGCAGCCGTTTGAGCTAAGATTTTAAAATTATTCACATAATGAAAACCTATACTTTGTTTCGGTCGAGTTCCCCATTCAAATGCATGTAACAGTGAGAAACGCACTGTCTTGGCGAAATAAAGCGTTTTTGAACAACTTCATATAAATAGCTGTAACTTTTGATAGAAGACTCGGACAAACATGTTTATGGCTTTATCTTATAGAACTCAAGGTCCCCGTGCTGGGCAAACAGGATTTGCAGCTGTTTGAGCTAAGATTTTAAAATTATTCACATAATGAAAACCTATACTTTGTTTCAGGCGAGTTTCCCATTCAAATGCATGTAACAGTGAGAAACGCACTGTCTTGGCGAAAGAAAGCGTTTTTGTACAACTTCATGTAAATAGCTGTAACTTTTGATAGAAGACTTAGACAAACATGTTTATGGTTTTATCTTATAGAACTCAAGGTCCCCGTGCTGGGAAAACAGGATTTGCAGCTGTTTGAGCTAAGATTTTCAAGTTATACACATAATGAAAACCTATACTTTGTTTCGGTCGAGTTCCCCATTCAAATGCATGTAACAGTGAGAAACGCACTGTCTTGGCGAAAGAAAGCGTTTTTGTACAACTTCATGTAAATAGCTGTAACTTTTGATAGAAGACTCAGACAAACATGTTTATGGTTTTATCTTATAGAACTCAAGGTCCCCGTGCTGGGAAAACAGGATTTGCAGCTGTTTGAGCTAAGATTTTAAAATTATTCACATAATGAAAACCTATACTTTGTTTCGGTCGAGTTCCCCATTCAAATGCATGTAACAGTGAGAAACGCACTGTCTTGGCGAAAGAAAGCGTTTTTGTACAACTTCATATAAATAGCTGTAACTTTTGATAGAAGACGCAGACAAACATGTTTATGGCTTTATCTTATAGAACTCAAGGTCCCCGTGCTGGGAAAACAGGATTTGCAGCTGTTTGAGCTAAGATTTTAAAATTATTCACATAATGAAAACCTATACTTTGTTTCGGTCGAGTTCCCCATTCAAATGCATGTAACAGTGAGAAACGCACTGTCTTGGCGAAAGAAAGCGTTTTTGTACAACTTCATGTAAATAGCTGTAACTTTTGATAGAAGACTCAGACAAACATGTTTATGGCTTTATCTTATAGAACTCAAGGTCCCCGTGCTGGGCAAACAGGATTTGCAGCTGTTTGAGCTAAGATTTTAAAATTATTCACATAATGAAAACCTATACTTTGTTTCGGTCGAGTTCCCCATTCAAATGCATGTAACAGTGAGAAACGCACTGTCTTGGCGAAAGAAAGCGTTTTTGTACAACTTCATGTAAATAGCTGTAACTTTTGATAGAAGACTCAGACAAACATGTTTATGGCTTTATCTTATAGAACTCAAGGTCCCCGTGCTGGGAAAACAGGATTTGCAGCCGTTTGAGCTAAGATTTTAAAATTATTCACATAATGAAAACCTATACTTTGTTTCGGTCGAGTTCCCCATTCAAATGCATGTAACAGTGAGAAACGCACTGTCTTGGCGAAATAAAGCGTTTTTGAACAACTTCATATAAATAGCTGTAACTTTTGATAGAAGACTCGGACAAACATGTTTATGGCTTTATCTTATAGAACTCAAGGTCCCCGTGCTGGGCAAACAGGATTTGCAGCTGTTTGAGCTAAGATTTTAAAATTATTCACATAATGAAAACCTATACTTTGTTTCAGGCGAGTTTCCCATTCAAATGCATGTAACAGTGAGAAACGCACTGTCTTGGCGAAAGAAAGCGTTTTTGTACAACTTCATGTAAATAGCTGTAACTTTTGATAGAAGACTTAGACAAACATGTTTATGGTTTTATCTTATAGAACTCAAGGTCCCCGTGCTGGGAAAACAGGATTTGCAGCTGTTTGAGCTAAGATTTTCAAGTTATACACATAATGAAAACCTATACTTTGTTTCGGTCGAGTTCCCCATTCAAATGCATGTAACAGTGAGAAACGCACTGTCTTGGCGAAAGAAAGCGTTTTTGTACAACTTCATGTAAATAGCTGTAACTTTTGATAGAAGACTCAGACAAACATGTTTATGGTTTTATCTTATAGAACTCAAGGTCCCCGTGCTGGGAAAACATGATTTGCAGCTGTTTGAGCTAAGATTTTAAAATTATTCACATAATGAAAACCTATACTTTGTTTCGGTCGAGTTCCCCATTCAAATGCATGTAACAGTGAGAAACGCACTGTCTTGGCGAAAGAAAGCGTTTTTGTACAACTTCATATAAATAGCTGTAACTTTTGATAGAAGACGCAGACAAACATGTTCATGGCTTTATCTTATAGAACTCAAGGTCCCCGTGCTGGGAAAACAGGATTTGCAGCTGTTTGAGCTAAGATTTTAAAATTATTCACATAATGAAAACCTATACTTTGTTTCGGTCGAGTTCCCCATTCAAATGCATGTAACAGTGAGAAACGCACTGTCTTGGCGAAATAAAGCGTTTTTGTACAACTTCATGTAAATAGCTGTAACTTTTGATAGAAGACTCAGACAAACATGTTTATGGCTTTATCTTATAGAACTCAAGGTCCCCGTGCTGGGCAAACAGGATTTGCAGCTGTTTGAGCTAAGATTTTAAAATTATTCACATAATGAAAACCTATACTTTGTTTCGGTCGAGTTCCCCATTCAAATGCATGTAACAGTGAGAAACGCACTGTCTTGGCGAAATAAAGCGTTTTTGTACAACTTCATGTAAATAGCTGTAACTTTTGATAGAAGACTCAGACAAACATGTTTATGGCTTTATCTTATAGAACTCAAGGTCCCCGTGCTGGGCAAACAGGATTTGCAGCTGTTTGAGCTAAGATTTTAAAATTATTCACATAATGAAAACCTATACTTTGTTTCGGTCGAGTTCCCCATTCAAATGCATGTAACAGTGAGAAACGCACTGTCTTGGCGAAAGAAAGCGTTTTTGTACAACTTCATGTAAATAGCTGTAACTTTTGATAGAAGACTCAGACAAACATGTTTATGGTTTTATCTTATAGAACTCAAGGTCCCCGTGCTGGGAAAACAGGATTTGCAGCTGTTTGAGCTAAGATTTTCAAGTTATACACATAATGAAAACCTATACTTTGTTTCGGTCGAGTTCCCCATTCAAATGCATGTAACAGTGAGAAACGCACTGTCTTGGCGAAAGAAAGCGTTTTTGTACAACTTCATGTAAATAGCTGTAACTTTTGATAGAAGACTCAGACAAACATGTTTATGGCTTCATCTTATAGGACTCAAGGTCCCCGTGCTGGGAAAACAGGATTTGCAGCCGTTTGAGCTAAGATTTTAAAATTATTCACATAATGAAAACCTATACTTTGTTTCGGTCGAGTTCCCCATTCAAATGCATGTAACAGTGAGAAACGCACTGTCTTGGCGAAAGAAAGCGTTTTTGTACAACTTCATGTAAATAGCTGTAACTTTTGATAGAAGACTTAGACAAACATGTTTATGGTTTTATCTTATAGAACTCAAGGTCCCCGTGCTGGGAAAACAGGATTTGCAGCTGTTTGAGCTAAGATTTTCAAGTTATACACATAATGAAAACCTATACTTTGTTTCGGTCGAGTTCCCCATTCAAATGCATGTAACAGTGAGAAACGCACTGTCTTGGCGAAATAAAGCGTTTTTGTACAACTTCATATAAATCGCTGTAACTTTTGATAGAAGACTCAGACAAACATGTTTATGGTTTTATCTTATAGAACTCAAGGTCCCCGTGCTGGGAAAACAGGATTTGCAGCTGTTTGAGCTAAGATTTTAAAATTATTCACATAATGAAAACCTATACTTTGTTTCGGTCGAGTTCCCCATTCAAATGCATGTAACAGTGAGAAACGCACTGTCTTGGCGAAAGAAAGCGTTTTTGTACAACTTCATGTAAATAGCTGTAACTTTTGATAGAAGACTCAGACAAACATGTTTATGGTTTTATCTTATAGAACTCAAGGTCCCCGTGCTGGGAAAACAGGATTTGCAGCTGTTTGAGCTAAGATTTTCAAGTTATACACATAATGAAAACCTATACTTTGTTTCGGTCGAGTTCCCCATTCAAATGCATGTAACAGTGAGAAACGCACTGTCTTGGCGAAATAAAGCGTTTTTGTACAACTTCATATAAATCGCTGTAACTTTTGATAGAAGACTCAGACAAACATGTTTATGGTTTTATCTTATAGAACTCAAGGTCCCCGTGCTGGGAAAACAGGATTTGCAGCTGTTTGAGCTAAGATTTTAAAATTATTCACATAATGAAAACCTATACTTTGTTTCGGTCGAGTTCCCCATTCAAATGCATGTAACAGTGAGAAACGCACTGTCTTGGCGAAAGAAAGCGTTTTTGTACAACTTCATGTAAATAGCTGTAACTTTTGATAGAAGACTCAGACAAACATGTTTATGGTTTTATCTTATAGAACTCAAGGTCCCCGTGCTGGGAAAACAGGATTTGCAGCTGTTTGAGCTAAGATTTTCAAGTTATACACATAATGAAAACCTATACTTTGTTTCGGTCGAGTTCCCCATTCAAATGCATGTAACAGTGAGAAACGCACTGTCTTGGCGAAATAAAGCGTTTTTGTACAACTTCATATAAATCGCTGTAACTTTTGATAGAAGACTCAGACAAACATGTTTATGGTTTTATCTTATAGAACTCAAGGTCCCCGTGCTGGGAAAACAGGATTTGCAGCTGTTTGAGCTAAGATTTTAAAATTATTCACATAATGAAAACCTATACTTTGTTTCGGTCGAGTTCCCCATTCAAATGCATGTAACAGTGAGAAACGCACTGTCTTGGCGAAAGAAAGCGTTTTTGTACAACTTCATGTAAATAGCTGTAACTTTTGATAGAAGACTCAGACAAACATGTTTATGGTTTTATCTTATAGAACTCAAGGTCCCCGTGCTGGGAAAACAGGATTTGCAGCTGTTTGAGCTAAGATTTTAAAATTATTCACATAATGAAAACCTATACTTTGTTTCGGTCGAGTTCCCCATTCAAATGCATGTAACAGTGAGAAACACACTGTCTTGGCGAAAGAAAGCGTTTTTGTTCAACTTCATATAAATAGCTGTAACTTTTGATAGAAGACTCGGACAAACATGTTTATGGCTTTATCTTATAGAACTCAAGGTCCCCGTGCTGGGAAAACAGGATTTGCAGCTGTTTGAGCTAAGATTTTAAAATTATTCACATAATGAAAACCTATACTTTGTTTCGGGCGAGTTCCCCATTCAAATGCATGTAACAGTGAGAAACGCACTGTCTTGGCGAAATAAAGCGTTTTTGTACAACTTCATATAAATAGCTGTAACTTTTGATAGAAGACTCAGACAAACATGTTTATGGCTTTATCTTATAGAACTCAAGGTCCCCGTGCAGGGCAAACAGGTTTTGCAGCCGTTTGAGCTAAGATTTTAAAATTATTCACATAATGAAAACCTATACTTTGTTTCAGGCGAGTTTCCCATTCAAATGCATGTAACAGTGAGAAATACACTGTCTTGGCGAAATAAAGCGTTTTTGAACAACTTCATATAAATCGCTGTAACTTTTGATAGAAGACTCGGACAAACATGTTTATGGCTTTATCTTATAGAACTCAAGGTCCCCGTGCTGGGCAAACAGGATTTGCAGCTGTTTGAGCTAAGATTTTAAAATTATTCACATAATGAAAACCTATACTTTGTTTCGGTCGAGTTCCCCATTCAAATGCATGTAACAGTGAGAAACGCACTGTCTTGGCGAAAGAAAGCGTTTTTGTTCAACTTCATATAAATAGCTGTAACTTTTGATAGAAGACTCGGACAAACATGTTTATGGCTTTATCTTATAGAACTCAAGGTCCCCGTGCTGGGAAAACAGGATTTGCAGCTGTTTGAGCTAAGATTTTAAAATTATTCACATAATGAAAACCTATACTTTGTTTCGGGCGAGTTCCCCATTCAAATGCATGTAACAGTGAGAAACGCACTGTCTTGGCGAAATAAAGCGTTTTTGTACAACTTCATATAAATAGCTGTAACTTTTGATAGAAGACTCAGACAAACATGTTTATGGCTTTATCTTATAGAACTCAAGGTCCCCGTGCTGGGCAAACAGGATTTGCAGCTGTTTGAGCTAAGATTTTCAAGTTATACACATAATGAAAACCTATACTTTGTTTCGGTCGAGTTCCCCATTCAAATGCATGTAACAGTGAGAAACGCACTGTCTTGGCGAAAGAAAGCGTTTTTGTACAACTTCATATAAATAGCTGTAACTTTTGATAGAAGACTCAGACAAACATGTTTATGGCTTTATCTTATAGAACTCAAGGTCCCCGTGCTGGGAAAACAGGTTTTGCAGCCGTTTGAGCTAAGATTTTAAAATTATTCACATAATGAAAACCTATACTTTGTTTCGGTCAAGTTCCCCATTCAAATGCATGTAACAGTGAGAAACACACTGTCTTGGCGAAATAAAGCGTTTTTGTACAACTTCATATAAATAGCTGTAACTTTTGATAGAAGACTCAGACAAACATGTTTATGGCTTTATCTTATAGAACCCAAGGTCCCCGTGCTGGGAAAACAGGATTTGCAGCTGTTTGAGCTAAGATTTTCAAGTTATACACATAATGAAAACCTATACTTTGTTTCGGTCGAGTTCCCCATTCAAATGCATGTAACAGTGAGAAACGCACTGTCTTGGCGAAATAAAGCGTTTTTGAACAACTTCATATAAATAGCTGTAACTTTTGATAGAAGACTCGGACAAACATGTTTATGGCTTTATCTTATAGAACTCAAGGTCCCCGTGCTGGGAAAACAGGATTTGCAGCTGTTTGAGCTAAGATTTTCAAGTTATACACATAATGAAAACCTATACTTTGTTTCGGTCGAGTTCCCCATTCAAATGCATGTAACAGTGAGACACGCACTGTCTTGGCGAAATAAAGCGTTTTTGAACAACTTCATATAAATAGCTGTAACTTTTGATAGAAGACTCAGACAAACATGTTTATGGCTTTATCTTATAGAACTCAAGGTCCCCGTGCTGGGCAAACAGGATTTGCAGCTGTTTGAGCTAAGATTTTAAAATATTCACATAATGAAAACCTATACTTTGTTTCGGTCGAGTTCCCCATTCAAATGCATGTAACAGTGAGAAACGCACTGTCTTGGCGAAAGAAAGCGTTTTTGTTCAACTTCATATAAATAGCTGTAACTTTTGATAGAAGACTCGGACAAACATGTTTATGGCTTTATCTTATAGAACTCAAGGTCCCCGTGCTGGGAAAACAGGATTTGCAGCTGTTTGAGCTAAGATTTTAAAATTATTCACATAATGAAAACCTATACTTTGTTTCAGGCGAGTTCCCCATTCAAATGCATGTAACAGTGAGAAACGCACTGTCTTGGCGAAAGAAAGCGTTTTTGTACAACTTCATGTAAATAGCTGTAACTTTTGATAGAAGACTTAGACAAACATGTTTATGGTTTTATCTTATAGAACTCAAGGTCCCCGTGCTGGGAAAACAGGATTTGCAGCTGTTTGAGCTAAGATTTTAAAATTATTCACATAATGAAAACCTATACTTTGTTTCAGGCGAGTTCCCCATTCAAATGCATGTAACAGTGAGAAACGCACTGTCTTGGCGAAAGAAAGCGTTTTTGTACAACTTCATATAAATAGCTGTAACTTTTGATAGAAGACTCGGATACACATGTTTATGGCTTTATCTTATAGAACTCAAGGTCCCCGTGCTGGGCAAACAGGTTTTGCAGCTGTTTGAGCTAAGATTTCCAAGTTATACACATAATGAAAACCTATACTTTGTTTCGGTCAAGTTCCCCATTCAAATGCATGTAACAGTGAGAAACACACTGTCTTGGCGAAATAAAGCGTTTTTGTACAACTTCATATAAATAGCTGTAACTTTTGATAGAAGACTCAGACAAACATGTTTATGGCTTTATCTTATAGAACCCAAGGTCCCCGTGCTGGGAAAACAGGATTTGCAGCTGTTTGAGCTAAGATTTTCAAGTTATACACATAATGAAAACCTATACTTTGTTTCGGGCGAGTTCCCCATTCAAATGCATGTAACAGTGAGAAACGCACTGTCTTGGCGAAATAAAGCGTTTTTGTACAACTTCATATAAATAGCTGTAACTTTTGATAGAAGACTCAGACAAACATGTTTATGGCTTTATCTTATAGAACTCAAGGTCCCCGTGCTGGGAAAACAGGATTTGCAGCTGTTTGAGCTAAGATTTTCAAGTTATACACATAATGAAAACCTATACTTTGTTTCGGTCGAGTTCCCCATTCAAATGCATGTAACAGTGAGAAACGCACTGTCTTGGCGAAATAAAGCGTTTTTGAACAACTTCATATAAATAGCTGTAACTTTTGATAGAAGACTCGGACAAACATGTTTATGGCTTTATCTTATAGAACTCAAGGTCCCCGTGCTGGGAAAACAGGATTTGCAGCTGTTTGAGCTAAGATTTTCAAGTTATACACATAATGAAAACCTATACTTTGTTTCGGTCGAGTTCCCCATTCAAATGCATGTAACAGTGAGACACGCACTGTCTTGGCGAAATAAAGCGTTTTTGAACAACTTCATATAAATAGCTGTAACTTTTGATAGAAGACTCAGACAAACATGTTTATGGCTTTATCTTATAGAACTCAAGGTCCCCGTGCTGGGCAAACAGGATTTGCAGCTGTTTGAGCTAAGATTTTAAAATATTCACATAATGAAAACCTATACTTTGTTTCGGTCGAGTTCCCCATTCAAATGCATGTAACAGTGAGAAACGCACTGTCTTGGCGAAAGAAAGCGTTTTTGTTCAACTTCATGTAAATAGCTGTAACTTTTGATAGAAGACTCGGACAAACATGTTTATGGCTTTATCTTATAGAACTCAAGGTCCCCGTGCTGGGAAAACAGGATTTGCAGCTGTTTGAGCTAAGATTTTAAAATTATTCACATAATGAAAACCTATACTTTGTTTCAGGCGAGTTCCCCATTCAAATGCATGTAACAGTGAGAAACGCACTGTCTTGGCGAAAGAAAGCGTTTTTGTACAACTTCATGTAAATAGCTGTAACTTTTGATAGAAGACTTAGACAAACATGTTTATGGTTTTATCTTATAGAACTCAAGGTCCCCGTGCTGGGAAAACAGGATTTGCAGCTGTTTGAGCTAAGATTTTCAAGTTATACACATAATGAAAACCTATACTTTGTTTCGGTCGAGTTCCCCATTCAAATGCATGTAACAGTGAGAAACGCACTGTCTTGGCGAAATAAAGCGTTTTTGTACAACTTCATATAAATCGCTGTAACTTTTGATAGAAGACTCAGACAAACATGTTTATGGTTTTATCTTATAGAACTCAAGGTCCCCGTGCTGGGAAAACAGGATTTGCAGCTGTTTGAGCTAAGATTTTCAAGTTATACACATAATGAAAACCTATACTTTGTTTCGGTCGAGTTCCCCATTCAAATGCATGTAACAGTGAGAAACGCACTGTCTTGGCGAAAGAAAGCGTTTTTGTACAACTTCATGTAAATAGCTGTAACTTTTGATAGAAGACTCAGACAAACATGTTTATGGTTTTATCTTATAGAACTCAAGGTCCCCGTGCTGGGAAAACAGGATTTGCAGCTGTTTGAGCTAAGATTTTAAAATTATTCACATAATGAAAACCTATACTTTGTTTCGGTCGAGTTCCCCATTCAAATGCATGTAACAGTGAGAAACGCACTGTCTTGGCGAAAGAAAGCGTTTTTGTACAACTTCATATAAATAGCTGTAACTTTTGATAGAAGACGCAGACAAACATGTTTATGGCTTTATCTTATAGAACTCAAGGTCCCCGTGCTGGGAAAACAGGATTTGCAGCTGTTTGAGCTAAGATTTTAAAATTATTCACATAATGAAAACCTATACTTTGTTTCGGTCGAGTTCCCCATTCAAATGCATGTAACAGTGAGAAACGCACTGTCTTGGCGAAATAAAGCGTTTTTGTACAACTTCATGTAAATAGCTGTAACTTTTGATAGAAGACTCAGACAAACATGTTTATGGCTTTATCTTATAGAACTCAAGGTCCCCGTGCTGGGCAAACAGGATTTGCAGCTGTTTGAGCTAAGATTTTAAAATTATTCACATAATGAAAACCTATACTTTGTTTCGGTCGAGTTTCCCATTCAAATGCATGTAACAGTGAGAAACGCACTGTCTTGGCGAAAGAAAGCGTTTTTGTACAACTTCATGTAAATAGCTGTAACTTTTGATAGAAGACTCAGACAAACATGTTTATGGTTTTATCTTATAGAACTCAAGGTCCCCGTGCTGGGAAAACAGGATTTGCAGCTGTTTGAGCTAAGATTTTCAAGTTATACACATAATGAAAACCTATACTTTGTTTCGGTCGAGTTCCCCATTCAAATGCATGTAACAGTGAGAAACGCACTGTCTTGGCGAAAGAAAGCGTTTTTGTACAACTTCATGTAAATAGCTGTAACTTTTGATAGAAGACTCAGACAAACATGTTTATGGCTTCATCTTATAGAACTCAAGGTCCCCGTGCTGGGAAAACAGGATTTGCAGCCGTTTGAGCTAAGATTTTAAAATTATTCACATAATGAAAACCTATACTTTGTTTCGGTCGAGTTCCCCATTCAAATGCATGTAACAGTGAGAAACGCACTGTCTTGGCGAAATAAAGCGTTTTTGAACAACTTCATATAAATAGCTGTAACTTTTGATAGAAGACTCGGACAAACATGTTTATGGCTTTATCTTATAGAACTCAAGGTCCCCGTGCTGGGCAAACAGGATTTGCAGCCGTTTGAGCTAAGATTTTAAAATTATTCACATAATGAAAACCTATACTTTGTTTCAGGCGAGTTTCCCATTCAAATGCATGTAACAGTGAGAAACGCACTGTCTTGGCGAAAGAAAGCGTTTTTGTACAACTTCATATAAATCGCTGTAACTTTTGATAGAAGACTCAGACAAACATGTTTATGGTTTTATCTTATAGAACTCAAGGTCCCCGTGCTGGGAAAACAGGATTTGCAGCTGTTTGAGCTAAGATTTTCAAGTTATACACATAATGAAAACCTATACTTTGTTTCGGTCGAGTTCCCCATTCAAATGCATGTAACAGTGAGAAACGCACTGTCTTGGCGAAATAAAGCGTTTTTGTACAACTTCATATAAATCGCTGTAACTTTTGATAGAAGACTCAGACAAACATGTTTATGGTTTTATCTTATAGAACTCAAGGTCCCCGTGCTGGGAAAACAGGATTTGCAGCTGTTTGAGCTAAGATTTTAAAATTATTCACATAATGAAAACCTATACTTTGTTTCGGTCGAGTTCCCCATTCAAATGCATGTAACAGTGAGAAACGCACTGTCTTGGCGAAAGAAAGCGTTTTTGTACAACTTCATGTAAATAGCTGTAACTTTTGATAGAAGACTCAGACAAACATGTTTATGGTTTTATCTTATAGAACTCAAGGTCCCCGTGCTGGGAAAACAGGATTTGCAGCTGTTTGAGCTAAGATTTTCAAGTTATACACATAATGAAAACCTATACTTTGTTTCGGTCGAGTTCCCCATTCAAATGCATGTAACAGTGAGAAACGCACTGTCTTGGCGAAATAAAGCGTTTTTGTACAACTTCATATAAATCGCTGTAACTTTTGATAGAAGACTCAGACAAACATGTTTATGGTTTTATCTTATAGAACTCAAGGTCCCCGTGCTGGGAAAACAGGATTTGCAGCTGTTTGAGCTAAGATTTTAAAATTATTCACATAATGAAAACCTATACTTTGTTTCGGTCGAGTTCCCCATTCAAATGCATGTAACAGTGAGAAACGCACTGTCTTGGCGAAAGAAAGCGTTTTTGTACAACTTCATGTAAATAGCTGTAACTTTTGATAGAAGACTCAGACAAACATGTTTATGGTTTTATCTTATAGAACTCAAGGTCCCCGTGCTGGGAAAACAGGATTTGCAGCTGTTTGAGCTAAGATTTTAAAATTATTCACATAATGAAAACCTATACTTTGTTTCGGTCGAGTTCCCCATTCAAATGCATGTAACAGTGAGAAACGCACTGTCTTGGCGAAAGAAAGCGTTTTTGTACAACTTCATGTAAATAGCTGTAACTTTTGATAGAAGACTCAGACAAACATGTTTATGGTTTTATCTTATAGAACTCAAGGTCCCCGTGCTGGGAAAACAGGATTTGCAGCTGTTTGAGCTAAGATTTTAAAATTATTCACATAATGAAAACCTATACTTTGTTTCGGTCGAGTTCCCCATTCAAATGCATGTAACAGTGAGAAACGCACTGTCTTGGCGAAAGAAAGCGTTTTTGTTCAACTTCATATAAATAGCTGTAACTTTTGATAGAAGACTCGGACAAACATGTTTATGGCTTTATCTTATAGAACTCAAGGTCCCCGTGCTGGGAAAACAGGATTTGCAGCTGTTTGAGCTAAGATTTTAAAATTATTCACATAATGAAAACCTATACTTTGTTTCGGGCGAGTTCCCCATTCAAATGCATGTAACAGTGAGAAACGCACTGTCTTGGCGAAATAAAGCGTTTTTGTACAACTTCATATAAATAGCTGTAACTTTTGATAGAAGACTCAGACAAACATGTTTATGGCTTTATCTTATAGAACTCAAGGTCCCCGTGCTGGGCAAACAGGATTTGCAGCTGTTTGAGCTAAGATTTTAAAATTATTCACATAATGAAAACCTATACTTTGTTTCGGTCGAGTTCCCCATTCAAATGCATGTAACAGTGAGAAACGCACTGTCTTGGCGAAATAAAGCGTTTTTGAACAACTTCATATAAATCGCTGTAACTTTTGATAGAAGACTCGGACAAACATGTTTATGGCTTTATCTTATAGAACTCAAGGTCCCCGTGCTGGGCAAACAGGATTTGCAGCTGTTTGAGCTAAGATTTTAAAATTATTCACATAATGAAAACCTATACTTTGTTTCAGGCGAGTTTCCCATTCAAATGCATGTAACAGTGAGAAACGCACTGTCTTGGCGAAATAAAGCGTTTTTGTACAACTTCATATAAATAGCTGTAACTTTTGATAGAAGACTCAGACAAACATGTTTATGGCTTTATCTTATAGAACTCAAGGTCCCCGTGCTGGGAAAACAGGATTTGCAGCTGTTTGAGCTAAGATTTTCAAGTTATACACATAATGAAAACCTATACTTTGTTTCGGTCGAGTTCCCCATTCAAATGCATGTAACAGTGAGACACGCACTGTCTTGGCGAAATAAAGCGTTTTTGTACAACTTCATATAAATAGCTGTAACTTTTGATAGAAGACTCAGACAAACATGTTTATGGCTTTATCTTATAGAACTCAAGGTCCCCGTGCTGGGAAAACAGGATTTGCAGCTGTTTGAGCTAAGATTTTCAAGTTATACACATAATGAAAACCTATACTTTGTTTCGGTCGAGTTCCCCATTCAAATGCATGTAACAGTGAGAAACGCACTGTCTTGGCGAAAGAAAGCGTTTTTGTACAACTTCATATAAATAGCTGTAACTTTTGATAGAAGACTCAGACAAACATGTTTATGGCTTTATCTTATAGAACTCAAGGTCCCCGTGCTGGGAAAACAGGTTTTGCAGCCGTTTGAGCTAAGATTTTAAAATTATTCACATAATGAAAACCTATACTTTGTTTCGGGCGAGTTCCCCATTCAAATGCATGTAACAGTGAGAAACGCACTGTCTTGGCGAAATAAAGCGTTTTTGTACAACTTCATATAAATAGCTGTAACTTTTGATAGAAGACTCAGACAAACATGTTTATGGCTTTATCTTATAGAACTCAAGGTCCCCGTGCTGGGAAAACAGGATTTGCAGCTGTTTGAGCTAAGATTTTCAAGTTATACACATAATGAAAACCTATACTTTGTTTCGGTCGAGTTCCCCATTCAAATGCATGTAACAGTGAGAAACGCACTGTCTTGGCGAAATAAAGCGTTTTTGAACAACTTCATATAAATAGCTGTAACTTTTGATAGAAGACTCGGACAAACATGTTTATGGCTTTATCTTATAGAACTCAAGGTCCCCGTGCTGGGAAAACAGGATTTGCAGCTGTTTGAGCTAAGATTTTCAAGTTATACACATAATGAAAACCTATACTTTGTTTCGGTCGAGTTCCCCATTCAAATGCATGTAACAGTGAGACACGCACTGTCTTGGCGAAATAAAGCGTTTTTGAACAACTTCATATAAATAGCTGTAACTTTTGATAGAAGACTCAGACAAACATGTTTATGGCTTTATCTTATAGAACTCAAGGTCCCCGTGCTGGGCAAACAGGATTTGCAGCTGTTTGAGCTAAGATTTTAAAATATTCACATAATGAAAACCTATACTTTGTTTCGGTCGAGTTCCCCATTCAAATGCATGTAACAGTGAGAAACGCACTGTCTTGGCGAAAGAAAGCGTTTTTGTTCAACTTCATATAAATAGCTGTAACTTTTGATAGAAGACTCGGACAAACATGTTTATGGCTTTATCTTATAGAACTCAAGGTCCCCGTGCTGGGAAAACAGGATTTGCAGCTGTTTGAGCTAAGATTTTAAAATTATTCACATAATGAAAACCTATACTTTGTTTCAGGCGAGTTCCCCATTCAAATGCATGTAACAGTGAGAAACGCACTGTCTTGGCGAAATAAAGCGTTTTTGTACAACTTCATATAAATCGCTGTAACTTTTGATAGAAGACTCAGACAAACATGTTTATGGTTTTATCTTATAGAACTCAAGGTCCCCGTGCTGGGAAAACAGGATTTGCAGCTGTTTGAGCTAAGATTTTCAAGTTATACACATAATGAAAACCTATACTTTGTTTCGGTCGAGTTCCCCATTCAAATGCATGTAACAGTGAGAAACGCACTGTCTTGGCGAAAGAAAGCGTTTTTGTACAACTTCATGTAAATAGCTGTAACTTTTGATAGAAGACTCAGACAAACATGTTTATGGTTTTATCTTATAGAACTCAAGGTCCCCGTGCTGGGAAAACAGGATTTGCAGCTGTTTGAGCTAAGATTTTAAAATTATTCACATAATGAAAACCTATACTTTGTTTCG
Organism: Aulonocara sp. 'chitande type north' Nkhata Bay; assembly: GCF_057382095.1. Classification (NCBI taxonomy): domain Eukaryota; kingdom Metazoa; phylum Chordata; class Actinopteri; order Cichliformes; family Cichlidae; genus Aulonocara; species Aulonocara sp. 'chitande type north' Nkhata Bay. The sequence continues at coordinate 13,126,007 of NC_141345.1, forward strand.
GTCGAGTTCCCCATTCAAATGCATGTAACAGTGAGAAACGCACTGTCTTGGCGAAATAAAGCGTTTTTGTACAACTTCATGTAAATAGCTGTAACTTTTGATAGAAGACTCAGACAAACATGTTTATGGCTTTATCTTATAGAACTCAAGGTCCCCGTGCTGGGCAAACAGGATTTGCAGCTGTTTGAGCTAAGATTTTAAAATTATTCACATAATGAAAACCTATACTTTGTTTCGGTCGAGTTCCCCATTCAAATGCATGTAACAGTGAGAAACGCACTGTCTTGGCGAAAGAAAGCGTTTTTGTACAACTTCATGTAAATAGCTGTAACTTTTGATAGAAGACTCAGACAAACATGTTTATGGTTTTATCTTATAGAACTCAAGGTCCCCGTGCTGGGAAAACAGGATTTGCAGCTGTTTGAGCTAAGATTTTCAAGTTATACACATAATGAAAACCTATACTTTGTTTCGGTCGAGTTCCCCATTCAAATGCATGTAACAGTGAGAAACGCACTGTCTTGGCGAAAGAAAGCGTTTTTGTACAACTTCATGTAAATAGCTGTAACTTTTGATAGAAGACTCAGACAAACATGTTTATGGCTTCATCTTATAGAACTCAAGGTCCCCGTGCTGGGAAAACAGGATTTGCAGCCGTTTGAGCTAAGATTTTAAAATTATTCACATAATGAAAACCTATACTTTGTTTCGGTCGAGTTCCCCATTCAAATGCATGTAACAGTGAGAAACGCACTGTCTTGGCGAAAGAAAGCGTTTTTGAACAACTTCATATAAATAGCTGTAACTTTTGATAGAAGACTCGGACAAACATGTTTATGGCTTTATCTTATAGAACTCAAGGTCCCCGTGCTGGGCAAACAGGATTTGCAGCCGTTTGAGCTAAGATTTTAAAATTATTCACATAATGAAAACCTATACTTTGTTTCAGGCGAGTTTCCCATTCAAATGCATGTAACAGTGAGAAACGCACTGTCTTGGCGAAAGAAAGCGTTTTTGTACAACTTCATGTAAATAGCTGTAACTTTTGATAGAAGACTTAGACAAACATGTTTATGGTTTTTTCTTATAGAACTCAAGGTCCCCGTGCTGGGAAAACAGGATTTGCAGCTGTTTGAGCTAAGATTTTCAAGTTATACACATAATGAAAACCTATACTTTGTTTCGGTCGAGTTCCCCATTCAAATGCATGTAACAGTGAGAAACGCACTGTCTTGGCGAAATAAAGCGTTTTTGTACAACTTCATATAAATCGCTGTAACTTTTGATAGAAGACTCAGACAAACATGTTTATGGTTTTATCTTATAGAACTCAAGGTCCCCGTGCTGGGAAAACAGGATTTGCAGCTGTTTGAGCTAAGATTTTCAAGTTATACACATAATGAAAACCTATACTTTGTTTCGGTCGAGTTCCCCATTCAAATGCATGTAACAGTGAGAAACGCACTGTCTTGGCGAAATAAAGCGTTTTTGTACAACTTCATATAAATCGCTGTAACTTTTGATAGAAGACTCAGACAAACATGTTTATGGTTTTATCTTATAGAACTCAAGGTCCCCGTGCTGGGAAAACAGGATTTGCAGCTGTTTGAGCTAAGATTTTAAAATTATTCACATAATGAAAACCTATACTTTGTTTCGGTCGAGTTCCCCATTCAAATGCATGTAACAGTGAGAAACGCACTGTCTTGGCGAAAGAAAGCGTTTTTGTACAACTTCATGTAAATAGCTGTAACTTTTGATAGAAGACTCAGACAAACATGTTTATGGTTTTATCTTATAGAACTCAAGGTCCCCGTGCTGGGAAAACAGGATTTGCAGCTGTTTGAGCTAAGATTTTCAAGTTATACACATAATGAAAACCTATACTTTGTTTCGGTCGAGTTCCCCATTCAAATGCATGTAACAGTGAGAAACGCACTGTCTTGGCGAAATAAAGCGTTTTTGTACAACTTCATATAAATCGCTGTAACTTTTGATAGAAGACTCAGACAAACATGTTTATGGTTTTATCTTATAGAACTCAAGGTCCCCGTGCTGGGAAAACAGGATTTGCAGCTGTTTGAGCTAAGATTTTAAAATTATTCACATAATGAAAACCTATACTTTGTTTCGGTCGAGTTCCCCATTCAAATGCATGTAACAGTGAGAAACGCACTGTCTTGGCGAAAGAAAGCGTTTTTGTACAACTTCATGTAAATAGCTGTAACTTTTGATAGAAGACTCAGACAAACATGTTTATGGTTTTATCTTATAGAACTCAAGGTCCCCGTGCTGGGAAAACAGGATTTGCAGCTGTTTGAGCTAAGATTTTCAAGTTATACACATAATGAAAACCTATACTTTGTTTCGGTCGAGTTCCCCATTCAAATGCATGTAACAGTGAGAAACGCACTGTCTTGGCGAAATAAAGCGTTTTTGTACAACTTCATATAAATCGCTGTAACTTTTGATAGAAGACTCAGACAAACATGTTTATGGTTTTATCTTATAGAACTCAAGGTCCCCGTGCTGGGAAAACAGGATTTGCAGCTGTTTGAGCTAAGATTTTAAAATTATTCACATAATGAAAACCTATACTTTGTTTCGGTCGAGTTCCCCATTCAAATGCATGTAACAGTGAGAAACGCACTGTCTTGGCGAAAGAAAGCGTTTTTGTACAACTTCATGTAAATAGCTGTAACTTTTGATAGAAGACTCAGACAAACATGTTTATGGTTTTATCTTATAGAACTCAAGGTCCCCGTGCTGGGAAAACAGGATTTGCAGCTGTTTGAGCTAAGATTTTAAAATTATTCACATAATGAAAACCTATACTTTGTTTCGGTCGAGTTCCCCATTCAAATGCATGTAACAGTGAGAAACGCACTGTCTTGGCGAAAGAAAGCGTTTTTGTACAACTTCATGTAAATAGCTGTAACTTTTGATAGAAGACTCAGACAAACATGTTTATGGTTTTATCTTATAGAACTCAAGGTCCCCGTGCTGGGAAAACAGGATTTGCAGCTGTTTGAGCTAAGATTTTAAAATTATTCACATAATGAAAACCTATACTTTGTTTCGGTCGAGTTCCCCATTCAAATGCATGTAACAGTGAGAAACGCACTGTCTTGGCGAAAGAAAGCGTTTTTGTTCAACTTCATATAAATAGCTGTAACTTTTGATAGAAGACTCGGACAAACATGTTTATGGCTTTATCTTATAGAACTCAAGGTCCCCGTGCTGGGAAAACAGGATTTGCAGCTGTTTGAGCTAAGATTTTAAAATTATTCACATAATGAAAACCTATACTTTGTTTCGGGCGAGTTCCCCATTCAAATGCATGTAACAGTGAGAAACGCACTGTCTTGGCGAAATAAAGCGTTTTTGTACAACTTCATATAAATAGCTGTAACTTTTGATAGAAGACTCAGACAAACATGTTTATGGCTTTATCTTATAGAACTCAAGGTCCCCGTGCTGGGCAAACAGGATTTGCAGCTGTTTGAGCTAAGATTTTAAAATTATTCACATAATGAAAACCTATACTTTGTTTCGGTCGAGTTCCCCATTCAAATGCATGTAACAGTGAGAAACGCACTGTCTTGGCGAAATAAAGCGTTTTTGAACAACTTCATATAAATCGCTGTAACTTTTGATAGAAGACTCGGACAAACATGTTTATGGCTTTATCTTATAGAACTCAAGGTCCCCGTGCTGGGCAAACAGGATTTGCAGCTGTTTGAGCTAAGATTTTAAAATTATTCACATAATGAAAACCTATACTTTGTTTCAGGCGAGTTTCCCATTCAAATGCATGTAACAGTGAGAAACGCACTGTCTTGGCGAAATAAAGCGTTTTTGTACAACTTCATATAAATAGCTGTAACTTTTGATAGAAGACTCAGACAAACATGTTTATGGCTTTATCTTATAGAACTCAAGGTCCCCGTGCTGGGAAAACAGGATTTGCAGCTGTTTGAGCTAAGATTTTCAAGTTATACACATAATGAAAACCTATACTTTGTTTCGGTCGAGTTCCCCATTCAAATGCATGTAACAGTGAGACACGCACTGTCTTGGCGAAATAAAGCGTTTTTGTACAACTTCATATAAATAGCTGTAACTTTTGATAGAAGACTCAGACAAACATGTTTATGGCTTTATCTTATAGAACTCAAGGTCCCCGTGCTGGGAAAACAGGTTTTGCAGCCGTTTGAGCTAAGATTTTAAAATTATTCACATAATGAAAACCTATACTTTGTTTCGGTCAAGTTCCCCATTCAAATGCATGTAACAGTGAGAAACACACTGTCTTGGCGAAATAAAGCGTTTTTGTACAACTTCATATAAATAGCTGTAACTTTTGATAGAAGACTCAGACAAACATGTTTATGGCTTTATCTTATAGAACCCAAGGTCCCCGTGCTGGGAAAACAGGATTTGCAGCTGTTTGAGCTAAGATTTTCAAGTTATACACATAATGAAAACCTATACTTTGTTTCGGGCGAGTTCCCCATTCAAATGCATGTAACAGTGAGAAACGCACTGTCTTGGCGAAATAAAGCGTTTTTGTACAACTTCATATAAATAGCTGTAACTTTTGATAGAAGACTCAGACAAACATGTTTATGGCTTTATCTTATAGAACTCAAGGTCCCCGTGCTGGGAAAACAGGATTTGCAGCTGTTTGAGCTAAGATTTTCAAGTTATACACATAATGAAAACCTATACTTTGTTTCGGTCGAGTTCCCCATTCAAATGCATGTAACAGTGAGAAACGCACTGTCTTGGCGAAATAAAGCGTTTTTGAACAACTTCATATAAATAGCTGTAACTTTTGATAGAAGACTCGGACAAACATGTTTATGGCTTTATCTTATAGAACTCAAGGTCCCCGTGCTGGGAAAACAGGATTTGCAGCTGTTTGAGCTAAGATTTTCAAGTTATACACATAATGAAAACCTATACTTTGTTTCGGTCGAGTTCCCCATTCAAATGCATGTAACAGTGAGACACGCACTGTCTTGGCGAAATAAAGCGTTTTTGAACAACTTCATATAAATAGCTGTAACTTTTGATAGAAGACTCAGACAAACATGTTTATGGCTTTATCTTATAGAACTCAAGGTCCCCGTGCTGGGCAAACAGGATTTGCAGCTGTTTGAGCTAAGATTTTAAAATATTCACATAATGAAAACCTATACTTTGTTTCGGTCGAGTTCCCCATTCAAATGCATGTAACAGTGAGAAACGCACTGTCTTGGCGAAAGAAAGCGTTTTTGTTCAACTTCATATAAATAGCTGTAACTTTTGATAGAAGACTCGGACAAACATGTTTATGGCTTTATCTTATAGAACTCAAGGTCCCCGTGCTGGGAAAACAGGATTTGCAGCTGTTTGAGCTAAGATTTTAAAATTATTCACATAATGAAAACCTATACTTTGTTTCAGGCGAGTTCCCCATTCAAATGCATGTAACAGTGAGAAACGCACTGTCTTGGCGAAATAAAGCGTTTTTGTACAACTTCATATAAATCGCTGTAACTTTTGATAGAAGACTCAGACAAACATGTTTATGGTTTTATCTTATAGAACTCAAGGTCCCCGTGCTGGGAAAACAGGATTTGCAGCTGTTTGAGCTAAGATTTTCAAGTTATACACATAATGAAAACCTATACTTTGTTTCGGTCGAGTTCCCCATTCAAATGCATGTAACAGTGAGAAACGCACTGTCTTGGCGAAAGAAAGCGTTTTTGTACAACTTCATGTAAATAGCTGTAACTTTTGATAGAAGACTCAGACAAACATGTTTATGGTTTTATCTTATAGAACTCAAGGTCCCCGTGCTGGGAAAACAGGATTTGCAGCTGTTTGAGCTAAGATTTTAAAATTATTCACATAATGAAAACCTATACTTTGTTTCAGGCGAGTTCCCCATTCAAATGCATGTAACAGTGAGAAACGCACTGTCTTGGCGAAAGAAAGCGTTTTTGTACAACTTCATGTAAATAGCTGTAACTTTTGATAGAAGACTTAGACAAACATGTTTATGGTTTTATCTTATAGAACTCAAGGTCCCCGTGCTGGGAAAACAGGATTTGCAGCTGTTTGAGCTAAGATTTTCAAGTTATACACATAATGAAAACCTATACTTTGTTTCGGTCGAGTTCCCCATTCAAATGCATGTAACAGTGAGAAACGCACTGTCTTGGCGAAATAAAGCGTTTTTGTACAACTTCATATAAATCGCTGTAACTTTTGATAGAAGACTCAGACAAACATGTTTATGGTTTTATCTTATAGAACTCAAGGTCCCCGTGCTGGGAAAACAGGATTTGCAGCTGTTTGAGCTAAGATTTTAAAATTATTCACATAATGAAAACCTATACTTTGTTTCGGTCGAGTTCCCCATTCAAATGCATGTAACAGTGAGAAACGCACTGTCTTGGCGAAAGAAAGCGTTTTTGTACAACTTCATGTAAATAGCTGTAACTTTTGATAGAAGACTCAGACAAACATGTTTATGGTTTTATCTTATAGAACTCAAGGTCCCCGTGCTGGGAAAACAGGATTTGCAGCTGTTTGAGCTAAGATTTTCAAGTTATACACATAATGAAAACCTATACTTTGTTTCGGTCGAGTTCCCCATTCAAATGCATGTAACAGTGAGAAACGCACTGTCTTGGCGAAATAAAGCGTTTTTGTACAACTTCATATAAATCGCTGTAACTTTTGATAGAAGACTCAGACAAACATGTTTATGGTTTTATCTTATAGAACTCAAGGTCCCCGTGCTGGGAAAACAGGATTTGCAGCTGTTTGAGCTAAGATTTTAAAATTATTCACATAATGAAAACCTATACTTTGTTTCGGTCGAGTTCCCCATTCAAATGCATGTAACAGTGAGAAACGCACTGTCTTGGCGAAAGAAAGCGTTTTTGTACAACTTCATGTAAATAGCTGTAACTTTTGATAGAAGACTCAGACAAACATGTTTATGGTTTTATCTTATAGAACTCAAGGTCCCCGTGCTGGGAAAACAGGATTTGCAGCTGTTTGAGCTAAGATTTTCAAGTTATACACATAATGAAAACCTATACTTTGTTTCGGTCGAGTTCCCCATTCAAATGCATGTAACAGTGAGAAACGCACTGTCTTGGCGAAATAAAGCGTTTTTGTACAACTTCATATAAATCGCTGTAACTTTTGATAGAAGACTCAGACAAACATGTTTATGGTTTTATCTTATAGAACTCAAGGTCCCCGTGCTGGGAAAACAGGATTTGCAGCTGTTTGAGCTAAGATTTTAAAATTATTCACATAATGAAAACCTATACTTTGTTTCGGTCGAGTTCCCCATTCAAATGCATGTAACAGTGAGAAACGCACTGTCTTGGCGAAAGAAAGCGTTTTTGTACAACTTCATGTAAATAGCTGTAACTTTTGATAGAAGACTCAGACAAACATGTTTATGGTTTTATCTTATAGAACTCAAGGTCCCCGTGCTGGGAAAACAGGATTTGCAGCTGTTTGAGCTAAGATTTTAAAATTATTCACATAATGAAAACCTATACTTTGTTTCGGTCGAGTTCCCCATTCAAATGCATGTAACAGTGAGAAACGCACTGTCTTGGCGAAAGAAAGCGTTTTTGTACAACTTCATGTAAATAGCTGTAACTTTTGATAGAAGACTCAGACAAACATGTTTATGGTTTTATCTTATAGAACTCAAGGTCCCCGTGCTGGGAAAACAGGATTTGCAGCTGTTTGAGCTAAGATTTTAAAATTATTCACATAATGAAAACCTATACTTTGTTTCGGTCGAGTTCCCCATTCAAATGCATGTAACAGTGAGAAACGCACTGTCTTGGCGAAAGAAAGCGTTTTTGTTCAACTTCATATAAATAGCTGTAACTTTTGATAGAAGACTCGGACAAACATGTTTATGGCTTTATCTTATAGAACTCAAGGTCCCCGTGCTGGGAAAACAGGATTTGCAGCTGTTTGAGCTAAGATTTTAAAATTATTCACATAATGAAAACCTATACTTTGTTTCGGGCGAGTTCCCCATTCAAATGCATGTAACAGTGAGAAACGCACTGTCTTGGCGAAATAAAGCGTTTTTGTACAACTTCATATAAATAGCTGTAACTTTTGATAGAAGACTCAGACAAACATGTTTATGGCTTTATCTTATAGAACTCAAGGTCCCCGTGCTGGGCAAACAGGATTTGCAGCTGTTTGAGCTAAGATTTTAAAATTATTCACATAATGAAAACCTATACTTTGTTTCGGTCGAGTTCCCCATTCAAATGCATGTAACAGTGAGAAACGCACTGTCTTGGCGAAATAAAGCGTTTTTGAACAACTTCATATAAATCGCTGTAACTTTTGATAGAAGACTCGGACAAACATGTTTATGGCTTTATCTTATAGAACTCAAGGTCCCCGTGCTGGGCAAACAGGATTTGCAGCTGTTTGAGCTAAGATTTTAAAATTATTCACATAATGAAAACCTATACTTTGTTTCAGGCGAGTTTCCCATTCAAATGCATGTAACAGTGAGAAACGCACTGTCTTGGCGAAATAAAGCGTTTTTGTACAACTTCATATAAATAGCTGTAACTTTTGATAGAAGACTCAGACAAACATGTTTATGGCTTTATCTTATAGAACTCAAGGTCCCCGTGCTGGGAAAACAGGATTTGCAGCTGTTTGAGCTAAGATTTTCAAGTTATACACATAATGAAAACCTATACTTTGTTTCGGTCGAGTTCCCCATTCAAATGCATGTAACAGTGAGACACGCACTGTCTTGGCGAAATAAAGCGTTTTTGTACAACTTCATATAAATAGCTGTAACTTTTGATAGAAGACTCAGACAAACATGTTTATGGCTTTATCTTATAGAACTCAAGGTCCCCGTGCTGGGAAAACAGGTTTTGCAGCCGTTTGAGCTAAGATTTTAAAATTATTCACATAATGAAAACCTATACTTTGTTTCGGTCAAGTTCCCCATTCAAATGCATGTAACAGTGAGAAACACACTGTCTTGGCGAAATAAAGCGTTTTTGTACAACTTCATATAAATAGCTGTAACTTTTGATAGAAGACTCAGACAAACATGTTTATGGCTTTATCTTATAGAACCCAAGGTCCCCGTGCTGGGAAAACAGGATTTGCAGCTGTTTGAGCTAAGATTTTCAAGTTATACACATAATGAAAACCTATACTTTGTTTCGGGCGAGTTCCCCATTCAAATGCATGTAACAGTGAGAAACGCACTGTCTTGGCGAAATAAAGCGTTTTTGTACAACTTCATATAAATAGCTGTAACTTTTGATAGAAGACTCAGACAAACATGTTTATGGCTTTATCTTATAGAACTCAAGGTCCCCGTGCTGGGAAAACAGGATTTGCAGCTGTTTGAGCTAAGATTTTCAAGTTATACACATAATGAAAACCTATACTTTGTTTCGGTCGAGTTCCCCATTCAAATGCATGTAACAGTGAGAAACGCACTGTCTTGGCGAAATAAAGCGTTTTTGAACAACTTCATATAAATAGCTGTAACTTTTGATAGAAGACTCGGACAAACATGTTTATGGCTTTATCTTATAGAACTCAAGGTCCCCGTGCTGGGAAAACAGGATTTGCAGCTGTTTGAGCTAAGATTTTCAAGTTATACACATAATGAAAACCTATACTTTGTTTCGGTCGAGTTCCCCATTCAAATGCATGTAACAGTGAGACACGCACTGTCTTGGCGAAATAAAGCGTTTTTGAACAACTTCATATAAATAGCTGTAACTTTTGATAGAAGACTCAGACAAACATGTTTATGGCTTTATCTTATAGAACTCAAGGTCCCCGTGCTGGGCAAACAGGATTTGCAGCTGTTTGAGCTAAGATTTTAAAATATTCACATAATGAAAACCTATACTTTGTTTCGGTCGAGTTCCCCATTCAAATGCATGTAACAGTGAGAAACGCACTGTCTTGGCGAAAGAAAGCGTTTTTGTTCAACTTCATATAAATAGCTGTAACTTTTGATAGAAGACTCGGACAAACATGTTTATGGCTTTATCTTATAGAACTCAAGGTCCCCGTGCTGGGAAAACAGGATTTGCAGCTGTTTGAGCTAAGATTTTAAAATTATTCACATAATGAAAACCTATACTTTGTTTCAGGCGAGTTCCCCATTCAAATGCATGTAACAGTGAGAAACGCACTGTCTTGGCGAAATAAAGCGTTTTTGTACAACTTCATATAAATCGCTGTAACTTTTGATAGAAGACTCAGACAAACATGTTTATGGTTTTATCTTATAGAACTCAAGGTCCCCGTGCTGGGAAAACAGGATTTGCAGCTGTTTGAGCTAAGATTTTCAAGTTATACACATAATGAAAACCTATACTTTGTTTCGGTCGAGTTCCCCATTCAAATGCATGTAACAGTGAGAAACGCACTGTCTTGGCGAAAGAAAGCGTTTTTGTACAACTTCATGTAAATAGCTGTAACTTTTGATAGAAGACTCAGACAAACATGTTTATGGTTTTATCTTATAGAACTCAAGGTCCCCGTGCTGGGAAAACAGGATTTGCAGCTGTTTGAGCTAAGATTTTAAAATTATTCACATAATGAAAACCTATACTTTGTTTCAGGCGAGTTCCCCATTCAAATGCATGTAACAGTGAGAAACGCACTGTCTTGGCGAAAGAAAGCGTTTTTGTACAACTTCATGTAAATAGCTGTAACTTTTGATAGAAGACTTAGACAAACATGTTTATGGTTTTATCTTATAGAACTCAAGGTCCCCGTGCTGGGAAAACAGGATTTGCAGCTGTTTGAGCTAAGATTTTCAAGTTATACACATAATGAAAACCTATACTTTGTTTCGGTCGAGTTCCCCATTCAAATGCATGTAACAGTGAGAAACGCACTGTCTTGGCGAAATAAAGCGTTTTTGTACAACTTCATATAAATCGCTGTAACTTTTGATAGAAGACTCAGACAAACATGTTTATGGTTTTATCTTATAGAACTCAAGGTCCCCGTGCTGGGAAAACAGGATTTGCAGCTGTTTGAGCTAAGATTTTCAAGTTATACACATAATGAAAACCTATACTTTGTTTCGGTCGAGTTCCCCATTCAAATGCATGTAACAGTGAGAAACGCACTGTCTTGGCGAAAGAAAGCGTTTTTGTACAACTTCATGTAAATAGCTGTAACTTTTGATAGAAGACTCAGACAAACATGTTTATGGTTTTATCTTTTAGAACTCAAGGTCCCCGTGCTGGGAAAACAGGATTTGCAGCTGTTTGAGCTAAGATTTTAAAATTATTCACATAATGAAAACCTATACTTTGTTTCGGTCGAGTTCCCCATTCAAATGCATGTAACAGTGAGAAACGCACTGTCTTGGCGAAAGAAAGCGTTTTTGTACAACTTCATATAAATAGCTGTAACTTTTGATAGAAGACGCAGACAAACATGTTTATGGCTTTATCTTATAGAACTCAAGGTCCCCGTGCTGGGAAAACAGGATTTGCAGCTGTTTGAGCTAAGATTTTAAAATTATTCACATAATGAAAACCTATACTTTGTTTCGGTCGAGTTCCCCATTCAAATGCATGTAACAGTGAGAAACGCACTGTCTTGGCGAAATAAAGCGTTTTTGTACAACTTCATGTAAATAGCTGTAACTTTTGATAGAAGACTCAGACAAACATGTTTATGGCTTTATCTTATAGAACTCAAGGTCCCCGTGCTGGGCAAACAGGATTTGCAGCTGTTTGAGCTAAGATTTTAAAATTATTCACATAATGAAAACCTATACTTTGTTTCGGTCGAGTTCCCCATTCAAATGCATGTAACAGTGAGAAACGCACTGTCTTGGCGAAAGAAAGCGTTTTTGTACAACTTCATATAAATAGCTGTAACTTTTGATAGAAGACGCAGACAAACATGTTTATGGCTTTATCTTATAGAACTCAAGGTCCCCGTGCTGGGAAAACAGGATTTGCAGCTGTTTGAGCTAAGATTTTAAAATTATTCACATAATGAAAACCTATACTTTGTTTCGGTCGAGTTCCCCATTCAAATGCATGTAACAGTGAGAAACGCACTGTCTTGGCGAAATAAAGCGTTTTTGTACAACTTCATGTAAATAGCTGTAACTTTTGATAGAAGACTCAGACAAACATGTTTATGGCTTCATCTTATAGAACTCAAGGTCCCCGTGCTGGGAAAACAGGATTTGCAGCCGTTTGAGCTAAGATTTTAAAATTATTCACATAATGAAAACCTATACTTTGTTTCGGTCGAGTTCCCCATTCAAATGCATGTAACAGTGAGAAACGCACTGTCTTGGCGAAATAAAGCGTTTTTGAACAACTTCATATAAATAGCTGTAACTTTTGATAGAAGACTCGGACAAACATGTTTATGGCTTTATCTTATAGAACTCAAGGTCCCCGTGCTGGGCAAACAGGATTTGCAGCCGTTTGAGCTAAGATTTTAAAATTATTCACATAATGAAAACCTATACTTTGTTTCAGGCGAGTTCCCCATTCAAATGCATGTAACAGTGAGAAACGCACTGTCTTGGCGAAATAAAGCGTTTTTGTACAACTTCATATAAATCGCTGTAACTTTTGATAGAAGACTCAGACAAACATGTTTATGGTTTTATCTTATAGAACTCAAGGTCCCCGTGCTGGGAAAACAGGATTTGCAGCTGTTTGAGCTAAGATTTTCAAGTTATACACATAATGAAAACCTATACTTTGTTTCGGTCGAGTTCCCCATTCAAATGCATGTAACAGTGAGAAACGCACTGTCTTGGCGAAAGAAAGCGTTTTTGTACAACTTCATGTAAATAGCTGTAACTTTTGATAGAAGACTCAGACAAACATGTTTATGGTTTTATCTTATAGAACTCAAGGTCCCCGTGCTGGGAAAACAGGATTTGCAGCTGTTTGAGCTAAGATTTTAAAATTATTCACATAATGAAAACCTATACTTTGTTTCAGGCGAGTTCCCCATTCAAATGCATGTAACAGTGAGAAACGCACTGTCTTGGCGAAAGAAAGCGTTTTTGTACAACTTCATGTAAATAGCTGTAACTTTTGATAGAAGACTTAGACAAACATGTTTATGGTTTTATCTTATAGAACTCAAGGTCCCCGTGCTGGGAAAACAGGATTTGCAGCTGTTTGAGCTAAGATTTTCAAGTTATACACATAATGAAAACCTATACTTTGTTTCGGTCGAGTTCCCCATTCAAATGCATGTAACAGTGAGAAACGCACTGTCTTGGCGAAATAAAGCGTTTTTGTACAACTTCATATAAATCGCTGTAACTTTTGATAGAAGACTCAGACAAACATGTTTATGGTTTTATCTTATAGAACTCAAGGTCCCCGTGCTGGGAAAACAGGATTTGCAGCTGTTTGAGCTAAGATTTTCAAGTTATACACATAATGAAAACCTATACTTTGTTTCGGTCGAGTTCCCCATTCAAATGCATGTAACAGTGAGAAACGCACTGTCTTGGCGAAAGAAAGCGTTTTTGTACAACTTCATGTAAATAGCTGTAACTTTTGATAGAAGACTCAGACAAACATGTTTATGGTTTTATCTTTTAGAACTCAAGGTCCCCGTGCTGGGAAAACAGGATTTGCAGCTGTTTGAGCTAAGATTTTAAAATTATTCACATAATGAAAACCTATACTTTGTTTCGGTCGAGTTCCCCATTCAAATGCATGTAACAGTGAGAAACGCACTGTCTTGGCGAAAGAAAGCGTTTTTGTACAACTTCATATAAATAGCTGTAACTTTTGATAGAAGACGCAGACAAACATGTTTATGGCTTTATCTTATAGAACTCAAGGTCCCCGTGCTGGGAAAACAGGATTTGCAGCTGTTTGAGCTAAGATTTTAAAATTATTCACATAATGAAAACCTATACTTTGTTTCGGTCGAGTTCCCCATTCAAATGCATGTAACAGTGAGAAACGCACTGTCTTGGCGAAATAAAGCGTTTTTGTGCAACTTCATGTAAATAGCTGTAACTTTTGATAGAAGACTCAGACAAACATGTTTATGGCTTTATCTTATAGAACTCAAGGTCCCCGTGCTGGGCAAACAGGATTTGCAGCTGTTTGAGCTAAGATTTTAAAATTATTCACATAATGAAAACCTATACTTTGTTTCGGTCGAGTTCCCCATTCAAATGCATGTAACAGTGAGAAACGCACTGTCTTGGCGAAAGAAAGCGTTTTTGTACAACTTCATATAAATAGCTGTAACTTTTGATAGAAGACGCAGACAAACATGTTTATGGCTTTATCTTATAGAACTCAAGGTCCCCGTGCTGGGAAAACAGGATTTGCAGCTGTTTGAGCTAAGATTTTAAAATTATTCACATAATGAAAACCTATACTTTGTTTCGGTCGAGTTCCCCATTCAAATGCATGTAACAGTGAGAAACGCACTGTCTTGGCGAAATAAAGCGTTTTTGTACAACTTCATGTAAATAGCTGTAACTTTTGATAGAAGACTCAGACAAACATGTTTATGGCTTCATCTTATAGAACTCAAGGTCCCCGTGCTGGGAAAACAGGATTTGCAGCCGTTTGAGCTAAGATTTTAAAATTATTCACATAATGAAAACCTATACTTTGTTTCGGTCGAGTTCCCCATTCAAATGCATGTAACAGTGAGAAACGCACTGTCTTGGCGAAATAAAGCGTTTTTGAACAACTTCATATAAATAGCTGTAACTTTTGATAGAAGACTCGGACAAACATGTTTATGGCTTTATCTTATAGAACTCAAGGTCCCCGTGCTGGGCAAACAGGATTTGCAGCCGTTTGAGCTAAGATTTTAAAATTATTCACATAATGAAAACCTATACTTTGTTTCAGGCGAGTTTCCCATTCAAATGCATGTAACAGTGAGAAACGCACTGTCTTGGCGAAAGAAAGCGTTTTTGTACAACTTCATGTAAATAGCTGTAACTTTTGATAGAAGACTTAGACAAACATGTTTATGGTTTTTTCTTATAGAACTCAAGGTCCCCGTGCTGGGAAAACAGGATTTGCAGCTGTTTGAGCTAAGATTTTCAAGTTATACACATAATGAAAACCTATACTTTGTTTCGGTCGAGTTCCCCATTCAAATGCATGTAACAGTGAGAAACGCACTGTCTTGGCGAAATAAAGCGTTTTTGAACAACTTCATATAAATAGCTGTAACTTTTGATAGAAGACTCGGACAAACATGTTTATGGCTTTATCTTATAGAACTCAAGGTCCCCGTGCTGGGCAAACAGGATTTGCAGCCGTTTGAGCTAAGATTTTAAAATTATTCACATAATGAAAACCTATACTTTGTTTCAGGCGAGTTTCCCATTCAAATGCATGTAACAGTGAGAAACGCACTGTCTTGGCGAAAGAAAGCGTTTTTGTACAACTTCATGTAAATAGCTGTAACTTTTGATAGAAGACTTAGACAAACATGTTTATGGTTTTTTCTTATAGAACTCAAGGTCCCCGTGCTGGGAAAACAGGATTTGCAGCTGTTTGAGCTAAGATTTTCAAGTTATACACATAATGAAAACCTATACTTTGTTTCGGTCGAGTTCCCCATTCAAATGCATGTAACAGTGAGAAACGCACTGTCTTGGCGAAATAAAGCGTTTTTGTACAACTTCATATAAATCGCTGTAACTTTTGATAGAAGACTCAGACAAACATGTTTATGGTTTTATCTTATAGAACTCAAGGTCCCCGTGCTGGGAAAACAGGATTTGCAGCTGTTTGAGCTAAGATTTTCAAGTTATACACATAATGAAAACCTATACTTTGTTTCGGTCGAGTTCCCCATTCAAATGCATGTAACAGTGAGAAACGCACTGTCTTGGCGAAATAAAGCGTTTTTGTACAACTTCATATAAATCGCTGTAACTTTTGATAGAAGACTCAGACAAACATGTTTATGGTTTTATCTTATAGAACTCAAGGTCCCCGTGCTGGGAAAACAGGATTTGCAGCTGTTTGAGCTAAGATTTTAAAATTATTCACATAATGAAAACCTATACTTTGTTTCGGTCGAGTTCCCCATTCAAATGCATGTAACAGTGAGAAACGCACTGTCTTGGCGAAAGAAAGCGTTTTTGTACAACTTCATGTAAATAGCTGTAACTTTTGATAGAAGACTCAGACAAACATGTTTATGGTTTTATCTTATAGAACTCAAGGTCCCCGTGCTGGGAAAACAGGATTTGCAGCTGTTTGAGCTAAGATTTTCAAGTTATACACATAATGAAAACCTATACTTTGTTTCGGTCGAGTTCCCCATTCAAATGCATGTAACAGTGAGAAACGCACTGTCTTGGCGAAATAAAGCGTTTTTGTACAACTTCATATAAATCGCTGTAACTTTTGATAGAAGACTCAGACAAACATGTTTATGGTTTTATCTTATAGAACTCAAGGTCCCCGTGCTGGGAAAACAGGATTTGCAGCTGTTTGAGCTAAGATTTTAAAATTATTCACATAATGAAAACCTATACTTTGTTTCGGTCGAGTTCCCCATTCAAATGCATGTAACAGTGAGAAACGCACTGTCTTGGCGAAAGAAAGCGTTTTTGTACAACTTCATGTAAATAGCTGTAACTTTTGATAGAAGACTCAGACAAACATGTTTATGGTTTTATCTTATAGAACTCAAGGTCCCCGTGCTGGGAAAACAGGATTTGCAGCTGTTTGAGCTAAGATTTTAAAATATTCACATAATGAAAACCTATACTTTGTTTCGGTCGAGTTCCCCATTCAAATGCATGTAACAGTGAGAAACGCACTGTCTTGGCGAAAGAAAGCGTTTTTGTTCAACTTCATATAAATAGCTGTAACTTTTGATAGAAGACTCGGACAAACATGTTTATGGCTTTATCTTATAGAACTCAAGGTCCCCGTGCTGGGAAAACAGGATTTGCAGCTGTTTGAGCTAAGATTTTAAAATTATTCACATAATGAAAACCTATACTTTGTTTCAGGCGAGTTCCCCATTCAAATGCATGTAACAGTGAGAAACGCACTGTCTTGGCGAAAGAAAGCGTTTTTGTACAACTTCATGTAAATAGCTGTAACTTTTGATAGAAGACTTAGACAAACATGTTTATGGTTTTATCTTATAGAACTCAAGGTCCCCGTGCTGGGAAAACAGGATTTGCAGCTGTTTGAGCTAAGATTTTCAAGTTATACACATAATGAAAACCTATACTTTGTTTCGGTCGAGTTCCCCATTCAAATGCATGTAACAGTGAGAAACGCACTGTCTTGGCGAAATAAAGCGTTTTTGTACAACTTCATATAAATCGCTGTAACTTTTGATAGAAGACTCAGACAAACATGTTTATGGTTTTATCTTATAGAACTCAAGGTCCCCGTGCTGGGAAAACAGGATTTGCAGCTGTTTGAGCTAAGATTTTCAAGTTATACACATAATGAAAACCTATACTTTGTTTCGGTCGAGTTCCCCATTCAAATGCATGTAACAGTGAGAAACGCACTGTCTTGGCGAAAGAAAGCGTTTTTGTACAACTTCATGTAAATAGCTGTAACTTTTGATAGAAGACTCAGACAAACATGTTTATGGTTTTATCTTTTAGAACTCAAGGTCCCCGTGCTGGGAAAACAGGATTTGCAGCTGTTTGAGCTAAGATTTTAAAATTATTCACATAATGAAAACCTATACTTTGTTTCGGTCGAGTTCCCCATTCAAATGCATGTAACAGTGAGAAACGCACTGTCTTGGCGAAAGAAAGCGTTTTTGTACAACTTCATATAAATAGCTGTAACTTTTGATAGAAGACGCAGACAAACATGTTTATGGCTTTATCTTATAGAACTCAAGGTCCCCGTGCTGGGAAAACAGGATTTGCAGCTGTTTGAGCTAAGATTTTAAAATTATTCACATAATGAAAACCTATACTTTGTTTCGGTCGAGTTCCCCATTCAAATGCATGTAACAGTGAGAAACGCACTGTCTTGGCGAAATAAAGCGTTTTTGTACAACTTCATGTAAATAGCTGTAACTTTTGATAGAAGACTCAGACAAACATGTTTATGGCTTTATCTTATAGAACTCAAGGTCCCCGTGCTGGGCAAACAGGATTTGCAGCTGTTTGAGCTAAGATTTTAAAATTATTCACATAATGAAAACCTATACTTTGTTTCGGTCGAGTTCCCCATTCAAATGCATGTAACAGTGAGAAACGCACTGTCTTGGCGAAAGAAAGCGTTTTTGTACAACTTCATGTAAATAGCTGTAACTTTTGATAGAAGACTCAGACAAACATGTTTATGGTTTTATCTTATAGAACTCAAGGTCCCCGTGCTGGGAAAACAGGATTTGCAGCTGTTTGAGCTAAGATTTTCAAGTTATACACATAATGAAAACCTATACTTTGTTTCGGTCGAGTTCCCCATTCAAATGCATGTAACAGTGAGAAACGCACTGTCTTGGCGAAAGAAAGCGTTTTTGTACAACTTCATGTAAATAGCTGTAACTTTTGATAGAAGACTCAGACAAACATGTTTATGGCTTCATCTTATAGAACTCAAGGTCCCCGTGCTGGGAAAACAGGATTTGCAGCCGTTTGAGCTAAGATTTTAAAATTATTCACATAATGAAAACCTATACTTTGTTTCGGTCGAGTTCCCCATTCAAATGCATGTAACAGTGAGAAACGCACTGTCTTGGCGAAATAAAGCGTTTTTGAACAACTTCATATAAATAGCTGTAACTTTTGATAGAAGACTCGGACAAACATGTTTATGGCTTTATCTTATAGAACTCAAGGTCCCCGTGCTGGGCAAACAGGATTTGCAGCCGTTTGAGCTAAGATTTTAAAATTATTCACATAATGAAAACCTATACTTTGTTTCAGGCGAGTTTCCCATTCAAATGCATGTAACAGTGAGAAACGCACTGTCTTGGCGAAAGAAAGCGTTTTTGTACAACTTCATGTAAATAGCTGTAACTTTTGATAGAAGACTTAGACAAACATGTTTATGGTTTTATCTTATAGAACTCAAGGTCCCCGTGCTGGGAAAACAGGATTTGCAGCTGTTTGAGCTAAGATTTTCAAGTTATACACATAATGAAAACCTATACTTTGTTTCGGTCGAGTTCCCCATTCAAATGCATGTAACAGTGAGAAACGCACTGTCTTGGCGAAATAAAGCGTTTTTGTACAACTTCATATAAATCGCTGTAACTTTTGATAGAAGACTCAGACAAACATGTTTATGGTTTTATCTTATAGAACTCAAGGTCCCCGTGCTGGGAAAACAGGATTTGCAGCTGTTTGAGCTAAGATTTTCAAGTTATACACATAATGAAAACCTATACTTTGTTTCGGTCGAGTTCCCCATTCAAATGCATGTAACAGTGAGAAACGCACTGTCTTGGCGAAATAAAGCGTTTTTGTACAACTTCATATAAATCGCTGTAACTTTTGATAGAAGACTCAGACAAACATGTTTATGGTTTTATCTTATAGAACTCAAGGTCCCCGTGCTGGGAAAACAGGATTTGCAGCTGTTTGAGCTAAGATTTTAAAATTATTCACATAATGAAAACCTATACTTTGTTTCGGTCGAGTTCCCCATTCAAATGCATGTAACAGTGAGAAACGCACTGTCTTGGCGAAAGAAAGCGTTTTTGTACAACTTCATGTAAATAGCTGTAACTTTTGATAGAAGACTCAGACAAACATGTTTATGGTTTTATCTTATAGAACTCAAGGTCCCCGTGCTGGGAAAACAGGATTTGCAGCTGTTTGAGCTAAGATTTTCAAGTTATACACATAATGAAAACCTATACTTTGTTTCGGTCGAGTTCCCCATTCAAATGCATGTAACAGTGAGAAACGCACTGTCTTGGCGAAATAAAGCGTTTTTGTACAACTTCATATAAATCGCTGTAACTTTTGATAGAAGACTCAGACAAACATGTTTATGGTTTTATCTTATAGAACTCAAGGTCCCCGTGCTGGGAAAACAGGATTTGCAGCTGTTTGAGCTAAGATTTTAAAATTATTCACATAATGAAAACCTATACTTTGTTTCGGTCGAGTTCCCCATTCAAATGCATGTAACAGTGAGAAACGCACTGTCTTGGCGAAAGAAAGCGTTTTTGTACAACTTCATGTAAATAGCTGTAACTTTTGATAGAAGACTCAGACAAACATGTTTATGGTTTTATCTTATAGAACTCAAGGTCCCCGTGCTGGGAAAACAGGATTTGCAGCTGTTTGAGCTAAGATTTTAAAATTATTCACATAATGAAAACCTATACTTTGTTTCGGTCGAGTTCCCCATTCAAATGCATGTAACAGTGAGAAACGCACTGTCTTGGCGAAAGAAAGCGTTTTTGTTCAACTTCATATAAATAGCTGTAACTTTTGATAGAAGACTCGGACAAACATGTTTATGGCTTTATCTTATAGAACTCAAGGTCCCCGTGCTGGGAAAACAGGATTTGCAGCTGTTTGAGCTAAGATTTTAAAATTATTCACATAATGAAAACCTATACTTTGTTTCGGGCGAGTTCCCCATTCAAATGCATGTAACAGTGAGAAACGCACTGTCTTGGCGAAAGAAAGCGTTTTTGTACAACTTCATGTAAATAGCTGTAACTTTTGATAGAAGACTCAGACAAACATGTTTATGGTTTTATCTTATAGAACTCAAGGTCCCCGTGCTGGGAAAACAGGATTTGCAGCTGTTTGAGCTAAGATTTTCAAGTTATACACATAATGAAAACCTATACTTTGTTTCGGTCGAGTTCCCCATTCAAATGCATGTAACAGTGAGAAACGCACTGTCTTGGCGAAATAAAGCGTTTTTGTACAACTTCATATAAATCGCTGTAACTTTTGATAGAAGACTCAGACAAACATGTTTATGGTTTTATCTTATAGAACTCAAGGTCCCCGTGCTGGGAAAACAGGATTTGCAGCTGTTTGAGCTAAGATTTTAAAATTATTCACATAATGAAAACCTATACTTTGTTTCGGTCGAGTTCCCCATTCAAATGCATGTAACAGTGAGAAACGCACTGTCTTGGCGAAAGAAAGCGTTTTTGTACAACTTCATGTAAATAGCTGTAACTTTTGATAGAAGACTCAGACAAACATGTTTATGGTTTTATCTTATAGAACTCAAGGTCCCCGTGCTGGGAAAACAGGATTTGCAGCTGTTTGAGCTAAGATTTTAAAATATTCACATAATGAAAACCTATACTTTGTTTCGGTCGAGTTCCCCATTCAAATGCATGTAACAGTGAGAAACGCACTGTCTTGGCGAAAGAAAGCGTTTTTGTTCAACTTCATATAAATAGCTGTAACTTTTGATAGAAGACTCGGACAAACATGTTTATGGCTTTATCTTATAGAACTCAAGGTCCCCGTGCTGGGAAAACAGGATTTGCAGCTGTTTGAGCTAAGATTTTAAAATTATTCACATAATGAAAACCTATACTTTGTTTCAGGCGAGTTCCCCATTCAAATGCATGTAACAGTGAGAAACGCACTGTCTTGGCGAAAGAAAGCGTTTTTGTACAACTTCATGTAAATAGCTGTAACTTTTGATAGAAGACTTAGACAAACATGTTTATGGTTTTATCTTATAGAACTCAAGGTCCCCGTGCTGGGAAAACAGGATTTGCAGCTGTTTGAGCTAAGATTTTCAAGTTATACACATAATGAAAACCTATACTTTGTTTCGGTCGAGTTCCCCATTCAAATGCATGTAACAGTGAGAAACGCACTGTCTTGGCGAAATAAAGCGTTTTTGTACAACTTCATATAAATCGCTGTAACTTTTGATAGAAGACTCAGACAAACATGTTTATGGTTTTATCTTATAGAACTCAAGGTCCCCGTGCTGGGAAAACAGGATTTGCAGCTGTTTGAGCTAAGATTTTCAAGTTATACACATAATGAAAACCTATACTTTGTTTCGGTCGAGTTCCCCATTCAAATGCATGTAACAGTGAGAAACGCACTGTCTTGGCGAAAGAAAGCGTTTTTGTACAACTTCATGTAAATAGCTGTAACTTTTGATAGAAGACTCAGACAAACATGTTTATGGTTTTATCTTTTAGAACTCAAGGTCCCCGTGCTGGGAAAACAGGATTTGCAGCTGTTTGAGCTAAGATTTTAAAATTATTCACATAATGAAAACCTATACTTTGTTTCGGTCGAGTTCCCCATTCAAATGCATGTAACAGTGAGAAACGCACTGTCTTGGCGAAAGAAAGCGTTTTTGTACAACTTCATATAAATAGCTGTAACTTTTGATAGAAGACGCAGACAAACATGTTTATGGCTTTATCTTATAGAACTCAAGGTCCCCGTGCTGGGAAAACAGGATTTGCAGCTGTTTGAGCTAAGATTTTAAAATTATTCACATAATGAAAACCTATACTTTGTTTCGGTCGAGTTCCCCATTCAAATGCATGTAACAGTGAGAAACGCACTGTCTTGGCGAAATAAAGCGTTTTTGTACAACTTCATGTAAATAGCTGTAACTTTTGATAGAAGACTCAGACAAACATGTTTATGGCTTTATCTTATAGAACTCAAGGTCCCCGTGCTGGGCAAACAGGATTTGCAGCTGTTTGAGCTAAGATTTTAAAATTATTCACATAATGAAAACCTATACTTTGTTTCGGTCGAGTTCCCCATTCAAATGCATGTAACAGTGAGAAACGCACTGTCTTGGCGAAAGAAAGCGTTTTTGTACAACTTCATGTAAATAGCTGTAACTTTTGATAGAAGACTCAGACAAACATGTTTATGGTTTTATCTTATAGAACTCAAGGTCCCCGTGCTGGGAAAACAGGATTTGCAGCTGTTTGAGCTAAGATTTTCAAGTTATACACATAATGAAAACCTATACTTTGTTTCGGTCGAGTTCCCCATTCAAATGCATGTAACAGTGAGAAACGCACTGTCTTGGCGAAAGAAAGCGTTTTTGTACAACTTCATGTAAATAGCTGTAACTTTTGATAGAAGACTCAGACAAACATGTTTATGGCTTCATCTTATAGAACTCAAGGTCCCCGTGCTGGGAAAACAGGATTTGCAGCCGTTTGAGCTAAGATTTTAAAATTATTCACATAATGAAAACCTATACTTTGTTTCGGTCGAGTTCCCCATTCAAATGCATGTAACAGTGAGAAACGCACTGTCTTGGCGAAATAAAGCGTTTTTGAACAACTTCATATAAATAGCTGTAACTTTTGATAGAAGACTCGGACAAACATGTTTATGGCTTTATCTTATAGAACTCAAGGTCCCCGTGCTGGGCAAACAGGATTTGCAGCCGTTTGAGCTAAGATTTTAAAATTATTCACATAATGAAAACCTATACTTTGTTTCAGGCGAGTTTCCCATTCAAATGCATGTAACAGTGAGAAACGCACTGTCTTGGCGAAAGAAAGCGTTTTTGTACAACTTCATGTAAATAGCTGTAACTTTTGATAGAAGACTTAGACAAACATGTTTATGGTTTTATCTTATAGAACTCAAGGTCCCCGTGCTGGGAAAACAGGATTTGCAGCTGTTTGAGCTAAGATTTTCAAGTTATACACATAATGAAAACCTATACTTTGTTTCGGTCGAGTTCCCCATTCAAATGCATGTAACAGTGAGAAACGCACTGTCTTGGCGAAATAAAGCGTTTTTGTACAACTTCATATAAATCGCTGTAACTTTTGATAGAAGACTCAGACAAACATGTTTATGGTTTTATCTTATAGAACTCAAGGTCCCCGTGCTGGGAAAACAGGATTTGCAGCTGTTTGAGCTAAGATTTTCAAGTTATACACATAATGAAAACCTATACTTTGTTTCGGTCGAGTTCCCCATTCAAATGCATGTAACAGTGAGAAACGCACTGTCTTGGCGAAATAAAGCGTTTTTGTACAACTTCATATAAATCGCTGTAACTTTTGATAGAAGACTCAGACAAACATGTTTATGGTTTTATCTTATAGAACTCAAGGTCCCCGTGCTGGGAAAACAGGATTTGCAGCTGTTTGAGCTAAGATTTTAAAATTATTCACATAATGAAAACCTATACTTTGTTTCGGTCGAGTTCCCCATTCAAATGCATGTAACAGTGAGAAACGCACTGTCTTGGCGAAAGAAAGCGTTTTTGTACAACTTCATGTAAATAGCTGTAACTTTTGATAGAAGACTCAGACAAACATGTTTATGGTTTTATCTTATAGAACTCAAGGTCCCCGTGCTGGGAAAACAGGATTTGCAGCTGTTTGAGCTAAGATTTTCAAGTTATACACATAATGAAAACCTATACTTTGTTTCGGTCGAGTTCCCCATTCAAATGCATGTAACAGTGAGAAACGCACTGTCTTGGCGAAATAAAGCGTTTTTGTACAACTTCATATAAATCGCTGTAACTTTTGATAGAAGACTCAGACAAACATGTTTATGGTTTTATCTTATAGAACTCAAGGTCCCCGTGCTGGGAAAACAGGATTTGCAGCTGTTTGAGCTAAGATTTTAAAATTATTCACATAATGAAAACCTATACTTTGTTTCGGTCGAGTTCCCCATTCAAATGCATGTAACAGTGAGAAACGCACTGTCTTGGCGAAAGAAAGCGTTTTTGTACAACTTCATGTAAATAGCTGTAACTTTTGATAGAAGACTCAGACAAACATGTTTATGGTTTTATCTTATAGAACTCAAGGTCCCCGTGCTGGGAAAACAGGATTTGCAGCTGTTTGAGCTAAGATTTTCAAGTTATACACATAATGAAAACCTATACTTTGTTTCGGTCGAGTTCCCCATTCAAATGCATGTAACAGTGAGAAACGCACTGTCTTGGCGAAATAAAGCGTTTTTGTACAACTTCATATAAATCGCTGTAACTTTTGATAGAAGACTCAGACAAACATGTTTATGGTTTTATCTTATAGAACTCAAGGTCCCCGTGCTGGGAAAACAGGATTTGCAGCTGTTTGAGCTAAGATTTTAAAATTATTCACATAATGAAAACCTATACTTTGTTTCGGTCGAGTTCCCCATTCAAATGCATGTAACAGTGAGAAACGCACTGTCTTGGCGAAAGAAAGCGTTTTTGTACAACTTCATGTAAATAGCTGTAACTTTTGATAGAAGACTCAGACAAACATGTTTATGGTTTTATCTTATAGAACTCAAGGTCCCCGTGCTGGGAAAACAGGATTTGCAGCTGTTTGAGCTAAGATTTTCAAGTTATACACATAATGAAAACCTATACTTTGTTTCGGTCGAGTTCCCCATTCAAATGCATGTAACAGTGAGAAACGCACTGTCTTGGCGAAATAAAGCGTTTTTGTACAACTTCATATAAATCGCTGTAACTTTTGATAGAAGACTCAGACAAACATGTTTATGGTTTTATCTTATAGAACTCAAGGTCCCCGTGCTGGGAAAACAGGATTTGCAGCTGTTTGAGCTAAGATTTTAAAATTATTCACATAATGAAAACCTATACTTTGTTTCGGTCGAGTTCCCCATTCAAATGCATGTAACAGTGAGAAACGCACTGTCTTGGCGAAAGAAAGCGTTTTTGTACAACTTCATGTAAATAGCTGTAACTTTTGATAGAAGACTCAGACAAACATGTTTATGGTTTTATCTTATAGAACTCAAGGTCCCCGTGCTGGGAAAACAGGATTTGCAGCTGTTTGAGCTAAGATTTTAAAATTATTCACATAATGAAAACCTATACTTTGTTTCGGTCGAGTTCCCCATTCAAATGCATGTAACAGTGAGAAACGCACTGTCTTGGCGAAAGAAAGCGTTTTTGTACAACTTCATGTAAATAGCTGTAACTTTTGATAGAAGACTCAGACAAACATGTTTATGGTTTTATCTTATAGAACTCAAGGTCCCCGTGCTGGGAAAACAGGATTTGCAGCTGTTTGAGCTAAGATTTTAAAATTATTCACATAATGAAAACCTATACTTTGTTTCGGTCGAGTTCCCCATTCAAATGCATGTAACAGTGAGAAACGCACTGTCTTGGCGAAAGAAAGCGTTTTTGTTCAACTTCATATAAATAGCTGTAACTTTTGATAGAAGACTCGGACAAACATGTTTATGGCTTTATCTTATAGAACTCAAGGTCCCCGTGCTGGGAAAACAGGATTTGCAGCTGTTTGAGCTAAGATTTTAAAATTATTCACATAATGAAAACCTATACTTTGTTTCGGTCGAGTTCCCCATTCAAATGCATGTAACAGTGAGAAACGCACTGTCTTGGCGAAAGAAAGCGTTTTTGTACAACTTCATGTAAATAGCTGTAACTTTTGATAGAAGACTCAGACAAACATGTTTATGGTTTTATCTTATAGAACTCAAGGTCCCCGTGCTGGGAAAACAGGATTTGCAGCTGTTTGAGCTAAGATTTTAAAATATTCACATAATGAAAACCTATACTTTGTTTCGGTCGAGTTCCCCATTCAAATGCATGTAACAGTGAGAAACGCACTGTCTTGGCGAAAGAAAGCGTTTTTGTTCAACTTCATATAAATAGCTGTAACTTTTGATAGAAGACTCGGACAAACATGTTTATGGCTTTATCTTATAGAACTCAAGGTCCCCGTGCTGGGAAAACAGGATTTGCAGCTGTTTGAGCTAAGATTTTAAAATTATTCACATAATGAAAACCTATACTTTGTTTCAGGCGAGTTCCCCATTCAAATGCATGTAACAGTGAGAAACGCACTGTCTTGGCGAAAGAAAGCGTTTTTGTACAACTTCATGTAAATAGCTGTAACTTTTGATAGAAGACTTAGACAAACATGTTTATGGTTTTATCTTATAGAACTCAAGGTCCCCGTGCTGGGAAAACAGGATTTGCAGCTGTTTGAGCTAAGATTTTCAAGTTATACACATAATGAAAACCTATACTTTGTTTCGGTCGAGTTCCCCATTCAAATGCATGTAACAGTGAGAAACGCACTGTCTTGGCGAAATAAAGCGTTTTTGTACAACTTCATATAAATCGCTGTAACTTTTGATAGAAGACTCAGACAAACATGTTTATGGTTTTATCTTATAGAACTCAAGGTCCCCGTGCTGGGAAAACAGGATTTGCAGCTGTTTGAGCTAAGATTTTCAAGTTATACACATAATGAAAACCTATACTTTGTTTCGGTCGAGTTCCCCATTCAAATGCATGTAACAGTGAGAAACGCACTGTCTTGGCGAAAGAAAGCGTTTTTGTACAACTTCATGTAAATAGCTGTAACTTTTGATAGAAGACTCAGACAAACATGTTTATGGTTTTATCTTATAGAACTCAAGGTCCCCGTGCTGGGAAAACAGGATTTGCAGCTGTTTGAGCTAAGATTTTAAAATTATTCACATAATGAAAACCTATACTTTGTTTCGGTCGAGTTCCCCATTCAAATGCATGTAACAGTGAGAAACGCACTGTCTTGGCGAAAGAAAGCGTTTTTGTACAACTTCATATAAATAGCTGTAACTTTTGATAGAAGACGCAGACAAACATGTTTATGGCTTTATCTTATAGAACTCAAGGTCCCCGTGCTGGGAAAACAGGATTTGCAGCTGTTTGAGCTAAGATTTTAAAATTATTCACATAATGAAAACCTATACTTTGTTTCGGTCGAGTTCCCCATTCAAATGCATGTAACAGTGAGAAACGCACTGTCTTGGCGAAATAAAGCGTTTTTGTACAACTTCATGTAAATAGCTGTAACTTTTGATAGAAGACTCAGACAAACATGTTTATGGCTTTATCTTATAGAACTCAAGGTCCCCGTGCTGGGCAAACAGGATTTGCAGCTGTTTGAGCTAAGATTTTAAAATTATTCACATAATGAAAACCTATACTTTGTTTCGGTCGAGTTCCCCATTCAAATGCATGTAACAGTGAGAAACGCACTGTCTTGGCGAAAGAAAGCGTTTTTGTACAACTTCATGTAAATAGCTGTAACTTTTGATAGAAGACTTAGACAAACATGTTTATGGTTTTATCTTATAGAACTCAAGGTCCCCGTGCTGGGAAAACAGGATTTGCAGCTGTTTGAGCTAAGATTTTCAAGTTATACACATAATGAAAACCTATACTTTGTTTCGGTCGAGTTCCCCATTCAAATGCATGTAACAGTGAGAAACGCACTGTCTTGGCGAAATAAAGCGTTTTTGAACAACTTCATATAAATAGCTGTAACTTTTGATAGAAGACTCGGACAAACATGTTTATGGCTTTATCTTATAGAACTCAAGGTCCCCGTGCTGGGCAAACAGGATTTGCAGCCGTTTGAGCTAAGATTTTAAAATTATTCACATAATGAAAACCTATACTTTGTTTCAGGCGAGTTTCCCATTCAAATGCATGTAACAGTGAGAAACGCACTGTCTTGGCGAAAGAAAGCGTTTTTGTACAACTTCATGTAAATAGCTGTAACTTTTGATAGAAGACTTAGACAAACATGTTTATGGTT
The DNA here is from genome assembly GCF_057382095.1 of Aulonocara sp. 'chitande type north' Nkhata Bay. Classification (NCBI taxonomy): domain Eukaryota; kingdom Metazoa; phylum Chordata; class Actinopteri; order Cichliformes; family Cichlidae; genus Aulonocara; species Aulonocara sp. 'chitande type north' Nkhata Bay. Next base: position 13,154,573 of record NC_141345.1, read on the forward strand.
TTATCTTATAGAACTCAAGGTCCCCGTGCTGGGAAAACAGGATTTGCAGCCGTTTGAGCTAAGATTTTAAAATTATTCACATAATGAAAACCTATACTTTGTTTCAGGCGAGTTTCCCATTCAAATGCATGTAACAGTGAGAAACGCACTGTCTTGGCGAAAGAAAGCGTTTTTGTACAACTTCATGTAAATAGCTGTAACTTTTGATAGAAGACTTAGACAAACATGTTTATGGTTTTATCTTATAGAACTCAAGGTCCCCGTGCTGGGAAAACAGGATTTGCAGCTGTTTGAGCTAAGATTTTCAAGTTATACACATAATGAAAACCTATACTTTGTTTCGGTCGAGTTCCCCATTCAAATGCATGTAACAGTGAGAAACGCACTGTCTTGGCGAAATAAAGCGTTTTTGTACAACTTCATATAAATCGCTGTAACTTTTGATAGAAGACTCAGACAAACATGTTTATGGTTTTATCTTATAGAACTCAAGGTCCCCGTGCTGGGAAAACAGGATTTGCAGCTGTTTGAGCTAAGATTTTCAAGTTATACACATAATGAAAACCTATACTTTGTTTCGGTCGAGTTCCCCATTCAAATGCATGTAACAGTGAGAAACGCACTGTCTTGGCGAAATAAAGCGTTTTTGTACAACTTCATATAAATCGCTGTAACTTTTGATAGAAGACTCAGACAAACATGTTTATGGTTTTATCTTATAGAACTCAAGGTCCCCGTGCTGGGAAAACAGGATTTGCAGCTGTTTGAGCTAAGATTTTAAAATTATTCACATAATGAAAACCTATACTTTGTTTCGGTCGAGTTCCCCATTCAAATGCATGTAACAGTGAGAAACGCACTGTCTTGGCGAAAGAAAGCGTTTTTGTACAACTTCATGTAAATAGCTGTAACTTTTGATAGAAGACTCAGACAAACATGTTTATGGTTTTATCTTATAGAACTCAAGGTCCCCGTGCTGGGAAAACAGGATTTGCAGCTGTTTGAGCTAAGATTTTCAAGTTATACACATAATGAAAACCTATACTTTGTTTCGGTCGAGTTCCCCATTCAAATGCATGTAACAGTGAGAAACGCACTGTCTTGGCGAAATAAAGCGTTTTTGTACAACTTCATATAAATCGCTGTAACTTTTGATAGAAGACTCAGACAAACATGTTTATGGTTTTATCTTATAGAACTCAAGGTCCCCGTGCTGGGAAAACAGGATTTGCAGCTGTTTGAGCTAAGATTTTAAAATTATTCACATAATGAAAACCTATACTTTGTTTCGGTCGAGTTCCCCATTCAAATGCATGTAACAGTGAGAAACGCACTGTCTTGGCGAAAGAAAGCGTTTTTGTACAACTTCATGTAAATAGCTGTAACTTTTGATAGAAGACTCAGACAAACATGTTTATGGTTTTATCTTATAGAACTCAAGGTCCCCGTGCTGGGAAAACAGGATTTGCAGCTGTTTGAGCTAAGATTTTAAAATTATTCACATAATGAAAACCTATACTTTGTTTCGGTCGAGTTCCCCATTCAAATGCATGTAACAGTGAGAAACGCACTGTCTTGGCGAAAGAAAGCGTTTTTGTACAACTTCATGTAAATAGCTGTAACTTTTGATAGAAGACTCAGACAAACATGTTTATGGTTTTATCTTATAGAACTCAAGGTCCCCGTGCTGGGAAAACAGGATTTGCAGCTGTTTGAGCTAAGATTTTAAAATTATTCACATAATGAAAACCTATACTTTGTTTCGGTCGAGTTCCCCATTCAAATGCATGTAACAGTGAGAAACGCACTGTCTTGGCGAAAGAAAGCGTTTTTGTTCAACTTCATATAAATAGCTGTAACTTTTGATAGAAGACTCGGACAAACATGTTTATGGCTTTATCTTATAGAACTCAAGGTCCCCGTGCTGGGAAAACAGGATTTGCAGCTGTTTGAGCTAAGATTTTAAAATTATTCACATAATGAAAACCTATACTTTGTTTCGGGCGAGTTCCCCATTCAAATGCATGTAACAGTGAGAAACGCACTGTCTTGGCGAAATAAAGCGTTTTTGTACAACTTCATATAAATAGCTGTAACTTTTGATAGAAGACTCAGACAAACATGTTTATGGCTTTATCTTATAGAACTCAAGGTCCCCGTGCTGGGCAAACAGGATTTGCAGCTGTTTGAGCTAAGATTTTAAAATTATTCACATAATGAAAACCTATACTTTGTTTCGGGCGAGTTCCCCATTCAAATGCATGTAACAGTGAGAAACGCACTGTCTTGGCGAAATAAAGCGTTTTTGTACAACTTCATATAAATAGCTGTAACTTTTGATAGAAGACTCAGACAAACATGTTTATGGCTTTATCTTATAGAACTCAAGGTCCCCGTGCTGGGCAAACAGGATTTGCAGCTGTTTGAGCTAAGATTTTAAAATTATTCACATAATGAAAACCTATACTTTGTTTCAGGCGAGTTTCCCATTCAAATGCATGTAACAGTGAGAAACGCACTGTCTTGGCGAAATAAAGCGTTTTTGTACAACTTCATATAAATAGCTGTAACTTTTGATAGAAGACTCAGACAAACATGTTTATGGCTTTATCTTATAGAACTCAAGGTCCCCGTGCTGGGAAAACAGGATTTGCAGCTGTTTGAGCTAAGATTTTCAAGTTATACACATAATGAAAACCTATACTTTGTTTCGGGCGAGTTCCCCATTCAAATGCATGTAACAGTGAGAAACGCACTGTCTTGGCGAAATAAAGCGTTTTTGTACAACTTCATATAAATAGCTGTAACTTTTGATAGAAGACTCAGACAAACATGTTTATGGCTTTATCTTATAGAACTCAAGGTCCCCGTGCTGGGAAAACAGGATTTGCAGCTGTTTGAGCTAAGATTTTCAAGTTATACACATAATGAAAACCTATACTTTGTTTCGGTCGAGTTCCCCATTCAAATGCATGTAACAGTGAGAAACGCACTGTCTTGGCGAAATAAAGCGTTTTTGAACAACTTCATATAAATAGCTGTAACTTTTGATAGAAGACTCGGACAAACATGTTTATGGCTTTATCTTATAGAACTCAAGGTCCCCGTGCTGGGAAAACAGGATTTGCAGCTGTTTGAGCTAAGATTTTCAAGTTATACACATAATGAAAACCTATACTTTGTTTCGGTCGAGTTCCCCATTCAAATGCATGTAACAGTGAGACACGCACTGTCTTGGCGAAATAAAGCGTTTTTGAACAACTTCATATAAATAGCTGTAACTTTTGATAGAAGACTCAGACAAACATGTTTATGGCTTTATCTTATAGAACTCAAGGTCCCCGTGCTGGGCAAACAGGATTTGCAGCTGTTTGAGCTAAGATTTTAAAATATTCACATAATGAAAACCTATACTTTGTTTCGGTCGAGTTCCCCATTCAAATGCATGTAACAGTGAGAAACGCACTGTCTTGGCGAAATAAAGCGTTTTTGTACAACTTCATATAAATAGCTGTAACTTTTGATAGAAGACTCAGACAAACATGTTTATGGCTTTATCTTATAGAACTCAAGGTCCCCGTGCTGGGAAAACAGGATTTGCAGCTGTTTGAGCTAAGATTTTCAAGTTATACACATAATGAAAACCTATACTTTGTTTCGGGCGAGTTCCCCATTCAAATGCATGTAACAGTGAGAAACGCACTGTCTTGGCGAAATAAAGCGTTTTTGTACAACTTCATATAAATAGCTGTAACTTTTGATAGAAGACTCAGACAAACATGTTTATGGCTTTATCTTATAGAACTCAAGGTCCCCGTGCTGGGAAAACAGGATTTGCAGCTGTTTGAGCTAAGATTTTCAAGTTATACACATAATGAAAACCTATACTTTGTTTCGGTCGAGTTCCCCATTCAAATGCATGTAACAGTGAGAAACGCACTGTCTTGGCGAAATAAAGCGTTTTTGAACAACTTCATATAAATAGCTGTAACTTTTGATAGAAGACTCGGACAAACATGTTTATGGCTTTATCTTATAGAACTCAAGGTCCCCGTGCTGGGAAAACAGGATTTGCAGCTGTTTGAGCTAAGATTTTCAAGTTATACACATAATGAAAACCTATACTTTGTTTCGGTCGAGTTCCCCATTCAAATGCATGTAACAGTGAGACACGCACTGTCTTGGCGAAATAAAGCGTTTTTGAACAACTTCATATAAATAGCTGTAACTTTTGATAGAAGACTCAGACAAACATGTTTATGGCTTTATCTTATAGAACTCAAGGTCCCCGTGCTGGGCAAACAGGATTTGCAGCTGTTTGAGCTAAGATTTTAAAATATTCACATAATGAAAACCTATACTTTGTTTCGGTCGAGTTCCCCATTCAAATGCATGTAACAGTGAGAAACGCACTGTCTTGGCGAAAGAAAGCGTTTTTGTTCAACTTCATATAAATAGCTGTAACTTTTGATAGAAGACTCGGACAAACATGTTTATGGCTTTATCTTATAGAACTCAAGGTCCCCGTGCTGGGAAAACAGGATTTGCAGCTGTTTGAGCTAAGATTTTCAAGTTATACACATAATGAAAACCTATACTTTGTTTCGGTCGAGTTCCCCATTCAAATGCATGTAACAGTGAGAAACGCACTGTCTTGGCGAAATAAAGCGTTTTTGTACAACTTCATATAAATCGCTGTAACTTTTGATAGAAGACTCAGACAAACATGTTTATGGTTTTATCTTATAGAACTCAAGGTCCCCGTGCTGGGAAAACAGGATTTGCAGCTGTTTGAGCTAAGATTTTAAAATTATTCACATAATGAAAACCTATACTTTGTTTCGGTCGAGTTCCCCATTCAAATGCATGTAACAGTGAGAAACGCACTGTCTTGGCGAAAGAAAGCGTTTTTGTACAACTTCATGTAAATAGCTGTAACTTTTGATAGAAGACTCAGACAAACATGTTTATGGTTTTATCTTATAGAACTCAAGGTCCCCGTGCTGGGCAAACAGGATTTGCAGCTGTTTGAGCTAAGATTTTCAAGTTATACACATAATGAAAACCTATACTTTGTTTCGGTCGAGTTCCCCATTCAAATGCATGTAACAGTGAGAAACGCACTGTCTTGGCGAAATAAAGCGTTTTTGTACAACTTCATATAAATCGCTGTAACTTTTGATAGAAGACTCAGACAAACATGTTTATGGTTTTATCTTATAGAACTCAAGGTCCCCGTGCTGGGAAAACAGGATTTGCAGCTGTTTGAGCTAAGATTTTAAAATTATTCACATAATGAAAACCTATACTTTGTTTCGGTCGAGTTCCCCATTCAAATGCATGTAACAGTGAGAAACGCACTGTCTTGGCGAAAGAAAGCGTTTTTGTACAACTTCATGTAAATAGCTGTAACTTTTGATAGAAGACTCAGACAAACATGTTTATGGTTTTATCTTATAGAACTCAAGGTCCCCGTGCTGGGAAAACAGGATTTGCAGCTGTTTGAGCTAAGATTTTAAAATTATTCACATAATGAAAACCTATACTTTGTTTCGGTCGAGTTCCCCATTCAAATGCATGTAACAGTGAGAAACGCACTGTCTTGGCGAAAGAAAGCGTTTTTGTACAACTTCATATAAATAGCTGTAACTTTTGATAGAAGACGCAGACAAACATGTTTATGGCTTTATCTTATAGAACTCAAGGTCCCCGTGCTGGGCAAACAGGATTTGCAGCCGTTTGAGCTAAGATTTTCAAGTTATACACATAATGAAAACCTATACTTTGTTTCGGTCGAGTTCCCCATTCAAATGCATGTAACAGTGAGAAACGCACTGTCTTGGCGAAAGAAAGCGTTTTTGTACAACTTCATATAAATAGCTGTAACTTTTGATAGAAGACTTAGACAAACATGTTTATGGCTTTATCTTATAGAACTCAAGGTCCCCGTGCTGGGAAAACAGGATTTGCAGCTGTTTGAGCTAAGATTTTCAAGTTATACACATAATGAAAACCTATACTTTGTTTCGGTCGAGTTCCCCTTTCAAATGCATGTAACAGTGAGAAACGCACTGTCTTGGCGAAAGAAAGCGTTTTTGTACAACTTCATGTAAATAGCTGTAACTTTTGATAGAAGACTCAGACAAACATGTTTATGGCTTCATCTTATAGAACTCAAGGTCCCCGTGCTGGGAAAACAGGATTTGCAGCTGTTTGAGCTAAGATTTTAAAATTATTCACATAATGAAAACCTATACTTTGTTTCAGGCGAGTTTCCCATTCAAATGCATGTAACAGTGAGAAACACACTGTCTTGGCGAAAGAAAGCGTTTTTGTACAACTTCATATAAATAGCTGTAACTTTTGATAGAAGACTCAGACAAACATGTTTATGGCTTTATCTTATAGAACTCAAGGTCCCCGTGCTGGGCAAACAGGATTTGCAGCTGTTTGAGCTAAGATTTTAAAATATTCACATAATGAAAACCTATACTTTGTTTCGGTCGAGTTCCCCATTCAAATGCATGTAACAGTGAGAAACGCACTGTCTTGGCGAAAGAAAGCGTTTTTGTTCAACTTCATATAAATAGCTGTAACTTTTGATAGAAGACTCGGACAAACATGTTTATGGCTTTATCTTATAGAACTCAAGGTCCCCGTGCTGGGAAAACAGGATTTGCAGCTGTTTGAGCTAAGATTTTAAAATTATTCACATAATGAAAACCTATACTTTGTTTCAGGCGAGTTCCCCATTCAAATGCATGTAACAGTGAGAAACGCACTGTCTTGGCGAAATAAAGCGTTTTTGTACAACTTCATATAAATAGCTGTAACTTTTGATAGAAGACTCAGACAAACATGTTTATGGCTTTATCTTATAGAACTCAATATCCCCGTGCTGGGAAAACAGGATTTGCAGCTGTTTGAGCTAAGATTTTAAAATTATTCACATAATGAAAACCTATACTTTGTTTCGGTCGAGTTCCCCATTCAAATGCATGTAACAGTGAGAAACGCACTGTCTTGGCGAAAGAAAGCGTTTTTGTACAACTTCATATAAATAGCTGTAACTTTTGATAGAAGACTCAGACAAACATGTTTATGGCTTTATCTTATAGAACTCAAGGTCCCCGTGCTGGGAAAACAGGATTTGCAGCTGTTTGAGCTAAGATTTTAAAATTATTCACATAATGAAAACCTATACTTTGTTTCGGGCGAGTTCCCCATTCAAATGCATGTAACAGTGAGAAACGCACTGTCTTGGCGAAATAAAGCGTTTTTGTACAACTTCATATAAATAGCTGTAACTTTTGATAGAAGACTCAGACAAACATGTTTATGGCTTTATCTTATAGAACTCAAGGTCCCCGTGCTGGGAAAACAGGATTTGCAGCCGTTTGAGCTAAGATTTTCAAGTTATACACATAATGAAAACCTATACTTTGTTTCGGTCGAGTTCCCCATTCAAATGCATGTAACAGTGAGACACGCACTGTCTTGGCGAAATAAAGCGTTTTTGAACAACTTCATATAAATAGCTGTAACTTTTGATAGAAGACTCGGACAAACATGTTTATGGCTTTATCTTATAGAACTCAAGGTCCCCGTGCTGGGAAAACAGGATTTGCAGCTGTTTGAGCTAAGATTTTAAAATTATTCACATAATGAAAACCTATACTTTGTTTCGGGCGAGTTCCCCATTCAAATGCATGTAACAGTGAGAAACGCACTGTCTTGGCGAAATAAAGCGTTTTTGTACAACTTCATATAAATAGCTGTAACCTTTGATAGAAGACTCAGACAAACATGTTTATGGCTTTATCTTATAGAACTCAAGGTCCCCGTGCTGGGAAAACAGGATTTGCAGCCGTTTGAGCTAAGATTTTCAAGTTATACACATAATGAAAACCTATACTTTGTTTCGGTCGAGTTCCCCATTCAAATGCATGTAACAGTGAGACACGCACTGTCTTGGCGAAATAAAGCGTTTTTGAACAACTTCATATAAATAGCTGTAACTTTTGATAGAAGACTCAGACAAACATGTTTATGGCTTTATCTTATAGAACTCAAGGTCCCCGTGCTGGGAAAACAGGATTTGCAGCCGTTTGAGCTAAGATTTTCAAGTTATACACATAATGAAAACCTATACTTTGTTTCGGTCGAGTTCCCCATTCAAATGCATGTAACAGTGAGACACGCACTGTCTTGGCGAAATAAAGCGTTTTTGAACAACTTCATATAAATAGCTGTAACTTTTGATAGAAGACTCAGACAAACATGTTTATGGCTTTATCTTATAGAACTCAAGGTCCCCGTGCTGGGCAAACAGGATTTGCAGCTGTTTGAGCTAAGATTTTCAAGTTATACACATAATGAAAACCTATACTTTGTTTCGGTCGAGTTCCCCATTCAAATGCATGTAACAGTGAGAAACGCACTGTCTTGGCGAAAGAAAGCGTTTTTGTTCAACTTCATATAAATAGCTGTAACTTTTGATAGAAGACTCGGACAAACATGTTTATGGCTTTATCTTATAGAACTCAAGGTCCCCGTGCTGGGAAAACAGGATTTGCAGCTGTTTGAGCTAAGATTTTAAAATTATTCACATAATGAAAACCTATACTTTGTTTCGGTCGAGTTCCCCATTCAAATGCATGTAACAGTGCGAAACGCACTGTCTTGGCGAAAGAAAGCGTTTTTGTACAACTTCATGTAAATAGCTGTAACTTTTGATAGAAGACTTAGACAAACATGTTTATGGTTTTATCTTATAGAACTCAAGGTCCCCGTGCTGGGAAAACAGGATTTGCAGCTGTTTGAGCTAAGATTTTCAAGTTATACACATAATGAAAACCTATACTTTGTTTCGGTCGAGTTCCCCATTCAAATGCATGTAACAGTGAGAAACGCACTGTCTTGGCGAAATAAAGCGTTTTTGTACAACTTCATATAAATCGCTGTAACTTTTGATAGAAGACTCAGACAAACATGTTTATGGTTTTATCTTATAGAACTCAAGGTCCCCGTGCTGGGAAAACAGGATTTGCAGCTGTTTGAGCTAAGATTTTAAAATTATTCACATAATGAAAACCTATACTTTGTTTCGGTCGAGTTCCCCATTCAAATGCATGTAACAGTGAGAAACGCACTGTCTTGGCGAAAGAAAGCGTTTTTGTACAACTTCATGTAAATAGCTGTAACTTTTGATAGAAGACTCAGACAAACATGTTTATGGTTTTATCTTATAGAACTCAAGGTCCCCGTGCTGGGAAAACAGGATTTGCAGCTGTTTGAGCTAAGATTTTCAAGTTATACACATAATGAAAACCTATACTTTGTTTCGGTCGAGTTCCCCATTCAAATGCATGTAACAGTGAGAAACGCACTGTCTTGGCGAAATAAAGCGTTTTTGTACAACTTCATATAAATCGCTGTAACTTTTGATAGAAGACTCAGACAAACATGTTTATGGTTTTATCTTATAGAACTCAAGGTCCCCGTGCTGGGAAAACAGGATTTGCAGCTGTTTGAGCTAAGATTTTAAAATTATTCACATAATGAAAACCTATACTTTGTTTCGGTCGAGTTCCCCATTCAAATGCATGTAACAGTGAGAAACGCACTGTCTTGGCGAAAGAAAGCGTTTTTGTACAACTTCATATAAATAGCTGTAACTTTTGATAGAAGACTCAGACAAACATGTTTATGGCTTTATCTTATAGAACTCAAGGTCCCCGTGCTGGGAAAACAGGATTTGCAGCTGTTTGAGCTAAGATTTTAAAATTATTCACATAATGAAAACCTATACTTTGTTTCGGGCGAGTTCCCCATTCAAATGCATGTAACAGTGAGAAACGCACTGTCTTGGCGAAATAAAGCGTTTTTGTTCAACTTCATATAAATAGCTGTAACTTTTGATAGAAGACTCAGACAAACATGTTTATGGCTTTATCTTATAGAACTCAAGGTCCCCGTGCTGGGCAAACAGGATTTGCAGCTGTTTGAGCTAAGATTTTAAAATTATTCACATAATGAAAACCTATACTTTGTTTCGGGCGAGTTCCCCATTCAAATGCATGTAACAGTGAGAAACGCACTGTCTTGGCGAAATAAAGCGTTTTTGTACAACTTCATATAAATAGCTGTAACTTTTGATAGAAGACTCAGACAAACATGTTTATGGCTTTATCTTATAGAACTCAAGGTCCCCGTGCTGGGCAAACAGGATTTGCAGCTGTTTGAGCTAAGATTTTAAAATTATTCACATAATGAAAACCTATACTTTGTTTCGGGCGAGTTCCCCATTCAAATGCATGTAACAGTGAGAAACGCACTGTCTTGGCGAAATAAAGCGTTTTTGTACAACTTCATATAAATAGCTGTAACTTTTGATAGAAGACTCAGACAAACATGTTTATGGCTTTATCTTATAGAACTCAAGGTCCCCGTGCTGGGCAAACAGGATTTGCAGCTGTTTGAGCTAAGATTTTAAAATTATTCACATAATGAAAACCTATACTTTGTTTCAGGCGAGTTTCCCATTCAAATGCATGTAACAGTGAGAAACGCACTGTCTTGGCGAAAGAAAGCGTTTTTGTACAACTTCATATAAATAGCTGTAACTTTTGATAGAAGACTCAGACAAACATGTTTATGGCTTTATCTTATAGAACTCAAGGTCCCCGTGCTGGAAAAACAGGATTTGCAGCTGTTTGAGCTAAGATTTTCAAGTTATACACATAATGAAAACCTATACTTTGTTTCGGGCGAGTTCCCCATTCAAATGCATGTAACAGTGAGAAACGCACTGTCTTGGCGAAATAAAGCGTTTTTGTACAACTTCATATAAATAGCTGTAACTTTTGATAGAAGACTCAGACAAACATGTTTATGGCTTTATCTTATAGAACTCAAGGTCCCCGTGCTGGGAAAACAGGATTTGCAGCTGTTTGAGCTAAGATTTTCAAGTTATACACATAATGAAAACCTATACTTTGTTTCGGTCGAGTTCCCCATTCAAATGCATGTAACAGTGAGAAACGCACTGTCTTGGCGAAATAAAGCGTTTTTGAACAACTTCATATAAATAGCTGTAACTTTTGATAGAAGACTCGGACAAACATGTTTATGGCTTTATCTTATAGAACTCAAGGTCCCCGTGCTGGGAAAACAGGATTTGCAGCTGTTTGAGCTAAGATTTTCAAGTTATACACATAATGAAAACCTATACTTTGTTTCGGTCGAGTTCCCCATTCAAATGCATGTAACAGTGAGACACGCACTGTCTTGGCGAAATAAAGCGTTTTTGAACAACTTCATATAAATAGCTGTAACTTTTGATAGAAGACTCAGACAAACATGTTTATGGCTTTATCTTATAGAACTCAAGGTCCCCGTGCTGGGCAAACAGGATTTGCAGCTGTTTGAGCTAAGATTTTAAAATATTCACATAATGAAAACCTATACTTTGTTTCGGTCGAGTTCCCCATTCAAATGCATGTAACAGTGAGAAACGCACTGTCTTGGCGAAAGAAAGCGTTTTTGTTCAACTTCATATAAATAGCTGTAACTTTTGATAGAAGACTCGGACAAACATGTTTATGGCTTTATCTTATAGAACTCAAGGTCCCCGTGCTGGGAAAACAGGATTTGCAGCTGTTTGAGCTAAGATTTTCAAGTTATACACATAATGAAAACCTATACTTTGTTTCGGTCGAGTTCCCCATTCAAATGCATGTAACAGTGAGAAACGCACTGTCTTGGCGAAATAAAGCGTTTTTGTACAACTTCATATAAATCGCTGTAACTTTTGATAGAAGACTCAGACAAACATGTTTATGGTTTTATCTTATAGAACTCAAGGTCCCCGTGCTGGGAAAACAGGATTTGCAGCTGTTTGAGCTAAGATTTTAAAATTATTCACATAATGAAAACCTATACTTTGTTTCGGTCGAGTTCCCCATTCAAATGCATGTAACAGTGAGAAACGCACTGTCTTGGCGAAAGAAAGCGTTTTTGTACAACTTCATGTAAATAGCTGTAACTTTTGATAGAAGACTCAGACAAACATGTTTATGGTTTTATCTTATAGAACTCAAGGTCCCCGTGCTGGGAAAACAGGATTTGCAGCTGTTTGAGCTAAGATTTTAAAATTATTCACATAATGAAAACCTATACTTTGTTTCGGTCGAGTTCCCCATTCAAATGCATGTAACAGTGAGAAACGCACTGTCTTGGCGAAAGAAAGCGTTTTTGTACAACTTCATATAAATAGCTGTAACTTTTGATAGAAGACGCAGACAAACATGTTTATGGCTTTATCTTATAGAACTCAAGGTCCCCGTGCTGGGCAAACAGGATTTGCAGCCGTTTGAGCTAAGATTTTCAAGTTATACACATAATGAAAACCTATACTTTGTTTCGGTCGAGTTCCCCATTCAAATGCATGTAACAGTGAGAAACGCACTGTCTTGGCGAAAGAAAGCGTTTTTGTACAACTTCATATAAATAGCTGTAACTTTTGATAGAAGACTTAGACAAACATGTTTATGGCTTTATCTTATAGAACTCAAGGTCCCCGTGCTGGGAAAACAGGATTTGCAGCTGTTTGAGCTAAGATTTTCAAGTTATACACATAATGAAAACCTATACTTTGTTTCGGTCGAGTTCCCCATTCAAATGCATGTAACAGTGAGAAACGCACTGTCTTGGCGAAAGAAAGCGTTTTTGTACAACTTCATGTAAATAGCTGTAACTTTTGATAGAAGACTCAGACAAACATGTTTATGGCTTCATCTTATAGAACTCAAGGTCCCCGTGCTGGGAAAACAGGATTTGCAGCTGTTTGAGCTAAGATTTTAAAATTATTCACATAATGAAAACCTATACTTTGTTTCAGGCGAGTTTCCCATTCAAATGCATGTAACAGTGAGAAACACACTGTCTTGGCGAAAGAAAGCGTTTTTGTACAACTTCATATAAATAGCTGTAACTTTTGATAGAAGACTCAGACAAACATGTTTATGGCTTTATCTTATAGAACTCAAGGTCCCCGTGCTGGGCAAACAGGATTTGCAGCTGTTTGAGCTAAGATTTTCAAGTTATACACATAATGAAAACCTATACTTTGTTTCGGTCGAGTTCCCCATTCAAATGCATGTAACAGTGAGAAACGCACTGTCTTGGCGAAATAAAGCGTTTTTGTACAACTTCATATAAATCGCTGTAACTTTTGATAGAAGACTCAGACAAACATGTTTATGGTTTTATCTTATAGAACTCAAGGTCCCCGTGCTGGGAAAACAGGATTTGCAGCTGTTTGAGCTAAGATTTTAAAATTATTCACATAATGAAAACCTATACTTTGTTTCGGTCGAGTTCCCCATTCAAATGCATGTAACAGTGAGAAACGCACTGTCTTGGCGAAAGAAAGCGTTTTTGTACAACTTCATGTAAATAGCTGTAACTTTTGATAGAAGACTCAGACAAACATGTTTATGGTTTTATCTTATAGAACTCAAGGTCCCCGTGCTGGGAAAACAGGATTTGCAGCTGTTTGAGCTAAGATTTTCAAGTTATACACATAATGAAAACCTATACTTTGTTTCGGTCGAGTTCCCCATTCAAATGCATGTAACAGTGAGAAACGCACTGTCTTGGCGAAATAAAGCGTTTTTGTACAACTTCATATAAATCGCTGTAACTTTTGATAGAAGACTCAGACAAACATGTTTATGGTTTTATCTTATAGAACTCAAGGTCCCCGTGCTGGGAAAACAGGATTTGCAGCTGTTTGAGCTAAGATTTTAAAATTATTCACATAATGAAAACCTATACTTTGTTTCGGTCGAGTTCCCCATTCAAATGCATGTAACAGTGAGAAACGCACTGTCTTGGCGAAAGAAAGCGTTTTTGTACAACTTCATATAAATAGCTGTAACTTTTGATAGAAGACTCAGACAAACATGTTTATGGCTTTATCTTATAGAACTCAAGGTCCCCGTGCTGGGAAAACAGGATTTGCAGCTGTTTGAGCTAAGATTTTAAAATTATTCACATAATGAAAACCTATACTTTGTTTCGGGCGAGTTCCCCATTCAAATGCATGTAACAGTGAGAAACGCACTGTCTTGGCGAAATAAAGCGTTTTTGTTCAACTTCATATAAATAGCTGTAACTTTTGATAGAAGACTCAGACAAACATGTTTATGGCTTTATCTTATAGAACTCAAGGTCCCCGTGCTGGGCAAACAGGATTTGCAGCTGTTTGAGCTAAGATTTTAAAATTATTCACATAATGAAAACCTATACTTTGTTTCGGGCGAGTTCCCCATTCAAATGCATGTAACAGTGAGAAACGCACTGTCTTGGCGAAATAAAGCGTTTTTGTACAACTTCATATAAATAGCTGTAACTTTTGATAGAAGACTCAGACAAACATGTTTATGGCTTTATCTTATAGAACTCAAGGTCCCCGTGCTGGGCAAACAGGATTTGCAGCTGTTTGAGCTAAGATTTTAAAATTATTCACATAATGAAAACCTATACTTTGTTTCGGGCGAGTTCCCCATTCAAATGCATGTAACAGTGAGAAACGCACTGTCTTGGCGAAATAAAGCGTTTTTGTACAACTTCATATAAATAGCTGTAACTTTTGATAGAAGACTCAGACAAACATGTTTATGGCTTTATCTTATAGAACTCAAGGTCCCCGTGCTGGGCAAACAGGATTTGCAGCTGTTTGAGCTAAGATTTTAAAATTATTCACATAATGAAAACCTATACTTTGTTTCAGGCGAGTTTCCCATTCAAATGCATGTAACAGTGAGAAACGCACTGTCTTGGCGAAAGAAAGCGTTTTTGTACAACTTCATATAAATAGCTGTAACTTTTGATAGAAGACTCAGACAAACATGTTTATGGCTTTATCTTATAGAACTCAAGGTCCCCGTGCTGGAAAAACAGGATTTGCAGCTGTTTGAGCTAAGATTTTCAAGTTATACACATAATGAAAACCTATACTTTGTTTCGGGCGAGTTCCCCATTCAAATGCATGTAACAGTGAGAAACGCACTGTCTTGGCGAAATAAAGCGTTTTTGTACAACTTCATATAAATAGCTGTAACTTTTGATAGAAGACTCAGACAAACATGTTTATGGCTTTATCTTATAGAACTCAAGGTCCCCGTGCTGGGAAAACAGGATTTGCAGCTGTTTGAGCTAAGATTTTCAAGTTATACACATAATGAAAACCTATACTTTGTTTCGGTCGAGTTCCCCATTCAAATGCATGTAACAGTGAGAAACGCACTGTCTTGGCGAAATAAAGCGTTTTTGAACAACTTCATATAAATAGCTGTAACTTTTGATAGAAGACTCGGACAAACATGTTTATGGCTTTATCTTATAGAACTCAAGGTCCCCGTGCTGGGAAAACAGGATTTGCAGCTGTTTGAGCTAAGATTTTCAAGTTATACACATAATGAAAACCTATACTTTGTTTCGGTCGAGTTCCCCATTCAAATGCATGTAACAGTGAGACACGCACTGTCTTGGCGAAATAAAGCGTTTTTGAACAACTTCATATAAATAGCTGTAACTTTTGATAGAAGACTCAGACAAACATGTTTATGGCTTTATCTTATAGAACTCAAGGTCCCCGTGCTGGGCAAACAGGATTTGCAGCTGTTTGAGCTAAGATTTTAAAATATTCACATAATGAAAACCTATACTTTGTTTCGGTCGAGTTCCCCATTCAAATGCATGTAACAGTGAGAAACGCACTGTCTTGGCGAAAGAAAGCGTTTTTGTTCAACTTCATATAAATAGCTGTAACTTTTGATAGAAGACTCGGACAAACATGTTTATGGCTTTATCTTATAGAACTCAAGGTCCCCGTGCTGGGAAAACAGGATTTGCAGCTGTTTGAGCTAAGATTTTCAAGTTATACACATAATGAAAACCTATACTTTGTTTCGGTCGAGTTCCCCATTCAAATGCATGTAACAGTGAGAAACGCACTGTCTTGGCGAAATAAAGCGTTTTTGTACAACTTCATATAAATCGCTGTAACTTTTGATAGAAGACTCAGACAAACATGTTTATGGTTTTATCTTATAGAACTCAAGGTCCCCGTGCTGGGAAAACAGGATTTGCAGCTGTTTGAGCTAAGATTTTCAAGTTATACACATAATGAAAACCTATACTTTGTTTCGGTCGAGTTCCCCATTCAAATGCATGTAACAGTGAGAAACGCACTGTCTTGGCGAAAGAAAGCGTTTTTGTACAACTTCATGTAAATAGCTGTAACTTTTGATAGAAGACTCAGACAAACATGTTTATGGTTTTATCTTATAGAACTCAAGGTCCCCGTGCTGGGAAAACAGGATTTGCAGCTGTTTGAGCTAAGATTTTAAAATTATTCACATAATGAAAACCTATACTTTGTTTCGGTCGAGTTCCCCATTCAAATGCATGTAACAGTGAGAAACGCACTGTCTTGGCGAAAGAAAGCGTTTTTGTACAACTTCATATAAATAGCTGTAACTTTTGATAGAAGACGCAGACAAACATGTTTATGGCTTTATCTTATAGAACTCAAGGTCCCCGTGCTGGGCAAACAGGATTTGCAGCCGTTTGAGCTAAGATTTTCAAGTTATACACATAATGAAAACCTATACTTTGTTTCGGTCGAGTTCCCCATTCAAATGCATGTAACAGTGAGAAACGCACTGTCTTGGCGAAAGAAAGCGTTTTTGTACAACTTCATATAAATAGCTGTAACTTTTGATAGAAGACTTAGACAAACATGTTTATGGCTTTATCTTATAGAACTCAAGGTCCCCGTGCTGGGAAAACAGGATTTGCAGCTGTTTGAGCTAAGATTTTCAAGTTATACACATAATGAAAACCTATACTTTGTTTCGGTCGAGTTCCCCATTCAAATGCATGTAACAGTGAGAAACGCACTGTCTTGGCGAAAGAAAGCGTTTTTGTACAACTTCATGTAAATAGCTGTAACTTTTGATAGAAGACTCAGACAAACATGTTTATGGCTTCATCTTATAGAACTCAAGGTCCCCGTGCTGGGAAAACAGGATTTGCAGCTGTTTGAGCTAAGATTTTAAAATTATTCACATAATGAAAACCTATACTTTGTTTCAGGCGAGTTTCCCATTCAAATGCATGTAACAGTGAGAAACACACTGTCTTGGCGAAAGAAAGCGTTTTTGTACAACTTCATATAAATAGCTGTAACTTTTGATAGAAGACTCAGACAAACATGTTTATGGCTTTATCTTATAGAACTCAAGGTCCCCGTGCTGGGCAAACAGGATTTGCAGCTGTTTGAGCTAAGATTTTAAAATATTCACATAATGAAAACCTATACTTTGTTTCGGTCGAGTTCCCCATTCAAATGCATGTAACAGTGAGAAACGCACTGTCTTGGCGAAAGAAAGCGTTTTTGTTCAACTTCATATAAATAGCTGTAACTTTTGATAGAAGACTCGGACAAACATGTTTATGGCTTTATCTTATAGAACTCAAGGTCCCCGTGCTGGGAAAACAGGATTTGCAGCTGTTTGAGCTAAGATTTTAAAATTATTCACATAATGAAAACCTATACTTTGTTTCAGGCGAGTTCCCCATTCAAATGCATGTAACAGTGAGAAACGCACTGTCTTGGCGAAATAAAGCGTTTTTGTACAACTTCATATAAATAGCTGTAACTTTTGATAGAAGACTCAGACAAACATGTTTATGGCTTTATCTTATAGAACTCAAGGTCCCCGTGCTGGGCAAACAGGATTTGCAGCCGTTTGAGCTAAGATTTTAAAATTATTCACATAATGAAAACCTATACTTTGTTTCAGGCGAGTTTCCCATTCAAATGCATGTAACAGTGAGAAACGCACTGTCTTGGCGAAAGAAAGCGTTTTTGTACAACTTCATGTAAATAGCTGTAACTTTTGATAGAAGACTTAGACAAACATGTTTATGGTTTTATCTTATAGAACTCAAGGTCCCCGTGCTGGGAAAACAGGATTTGCAGCTGTTTGAGCTAAGATTTTCAAGTTATACACATAATGAAAACCTATACTTTGTTTCGGTCGAGTTCCCCATTCAAATGCATGTAACAGTGAGAAACGCACTGTCTTGGCGAAATAAAGCGTTTTTGTACAACTTCATATAAATCGCTGTAACTTTTGATAGAAGACTCAGACAAACATGTTTATGGTTTTATCTTATAGAACTCAAGGTCCCCGTGCTGGGAAAACAGGATTTGCAGCTGTTTGAGCTAAGATTTTCAAGTTATACACATAATGAAAACCTATACTTTGTTTCGGTCGAGTTCCCCATTCAAATGCATGTAACAGTGAGAAACGCACTGTCTTGGCGAAATAAAGCGTTTTTGTACAACTTCATATAAATCGCTGTAACTTTTGATAGAAGACTCAGACAAACATGTTTATGGTTTTATCTTATAGAACTCAAGGTCCCCGTGCTGGGAAAACAGGATTTGCAGCTGTTTGAGCTAAGATTTTAAAATTATTCACATAATGAAAACCTATACTTTGTTTCGGTCGAGTTCCCCATTCAAATGCATGTAACAGTGAGAAACGCACTGTCTTGGCGAAAGAAAGCGTTTTTGTACAACTTCATGTAAATAGCTGTAACTTTTGATAGAAGACTCAGACAAACATGTTTATGGTTTTATCTTATAGAACTCAAGGTCCCCGTGCTGGGAAAACAGGATTTGCAGCTGTTTGAGCTAAGATTTTCAAGTTATACACATAATGAAAACCTATACTTTGTTTCGGTCGAGTTCCCCATTCAAATGCATGTAACAGTGAGAAACGCACTGTCTTGGCGAAATAAAGCGTTTTTGTACAACTTCATATAAATCGCTGTAACTTTTGATAGAAGACTCAGACAAACATGTTTATGGTTTTATCTTATAGAACTCAAGGTCCCCGTGCTGGGAAAACAGGATTTGCAGCTGTTTGAGCTAAGATTTTAAAATTATTCACATAATGAAAACCTATACTTTGTTTCGGTCGAGTTCCCCATTCAAATGCATGTAACAGTGAGAAACGCACTGTCTTGGCGAAAGAAAGCGTTTTTGTACAACTTCATGTAAATAGCTGTAACTTTTGATAGAAGACTCAGACAAACATGTTTATGGTTTTATCTTATAGAACTCAAGGTCCCCGTGCTGGGAAAACAGGATTTGCAGCTGTTTGAGCTAAGATTTTAAAATTATTCACATAATGAAAACCTATACTTTGTTTCGGTCGAGTTCCCCATTCAAATGCATGTAACAGTGAGAAACGCACTGTCTTGGCGAAAGAAAGCGTTTTTGTACAACTTCATGTAAATAGCTGTAACTTTTGATAGAAGACTCAGACAAACATGTTTATGGTTTTATCTTATAGAACTCAAGGTCCCCGTGCTGGGAAAACAGGATTTGCAGCTGTTTGAGCTAAGATTTTAAAATTATTCACATAATGAAAACCTATACTTTGTTTCGGTCGAGTTCCCCATTCAAATGCATGTAACAGTGAGAAACGCACTGTCTTGGCGAAAGAAAGCGTTTTTGTTCAACTTCATATAAATAGCTGTAACTTTTGATAGAAGACTCGGACAAACATGTTTATGGCTTTATCTTATAGAACTCAAGGTCCCCGTGCTGGGAAAACAGGATTTGCAGCTGTTTGAGCTAAGATTTTAAAATTATTCACATAATGAAAACCTATACTTTGTTTCGGGCGAGTTCCCCATTCAAATGCATGTAACAGTGAGAAACGCACTGTCTTGGCGAAATAAAGCGTTTTTGTTCAACTTCATATAAATAGCTGTAACTTTTGATAGAAGACTCAGACAAACATGTTTATGGCTTTATCTTATAGAACTCAAGGTCCCCGTGCTGGGCAAACAGGATTTGCAGCTGTTTGAGCTAAGATTTTAAAATTATTCACATAATGAAAACCTATACTTTGTTTCGGGCGAGTTCCCCATTCAAATGCATGTAACAGTGAGAAACGCACTGTCTTGGCGAAAGAAAGCGTTTTTGTACAACTTCATATAAATAGCTGTAACTTTTGATAGAAGACTCAGACAAACATGTTTATGGCTTTATCTTATAGAACTCAAGGTCCCCGTGCTGGGCAAACAGGATTTGCAGCTGTTTGAGCTAAGATTTTAAAATTATTCACATAATGAAAACCTATACTTTGTTTCGGGCGAGTTCCCCATTCAAATGCATGTAACAGTGAGAAACGCACTGTCTTGGCGAAATAAAGCGTTTTTGTACAACTTCATATAAATAGCTGTAACTTTTGATAGAAGACTCAGACAAACATGTTTATGGCTTTATCTTATAGAACTCAAGGTCCCCGTGCTGGGCAAACAGGATTTGCAGCTGTTTGAGCTAAGATTTTAAAATTATTCACATAATGAAAACCTATACTTTGTTTCAGGCGAGTTTCCCATTCAAATGCATGTAACAGTGAGAAACGCACTGTCTTGGCGAAATAAAGCGTTTTTGTACAACTTCATATAAATAGCTGTAACTTTTGATAGAAGACTCAGACAAACATGTTTATGGCTTTATCTTATAGAACTCAAGGTCCCCGTGCTGGGAAAACAGGATTTGCAGCTGTTTGAGCTAAGATTTTCAAGTTATACACATAATGAAAACCTATACTTTGTTTCGGGCGAGTTCCCCATTCAAATGCATGTAACAGTGAGAAACGCACTGTCTTGGCGAAATAAAGCGTTTTTGTACAACTTCATATAAATAGCTGTAACTTTTGATAGAAGACTCAGACAAACATGTTTATGGCTTTATCTTATAGAACTCAAGGTCCCCGTGCTGGGAAAACAGGATTTGCAGCTGTTTGAGCTAAGATTTTCAAGTTATACACATAATGAAAACCTATACTTTGTTTCGGTCGAGTTCCCCATTCAAATGCATGTAACAGTGAGAAACGCACTGTCTTGGCGAAATAAAGCGTTTTTGAACAACTTCATATAAATAGCTGTAACTTTTGATAGAAGACTCGGACAAACATGTTTATGGCTTTATCTTATAGAACTCAAGGTCCCCGTGCTGGGAAAACAGGATTTGCAGCTGTTTGAGCTAAGATTTTCAAGTTATACACATAATGAAAACCTATACTTTGTTTCGGTCGAGTTCCCCATTCAAATGCATGTAACAGTGAGACACGCACTGTCTTGGCGAAATAAAGCGTTTTTGAACAACTTCATATAAATAGCTGTAACTTTTGATAGAAGACTCAGACAAACATGTTTATGGCTTTATCTTATAGAACTCAAGGTCCCCGTGCTGGGCAAACAGGATTTGCAGCTGTTTGAGCTAAGATTTTAAAATATTCACATAATGAAAACCTATACTTTGTTTCGGTCGAGTTCCCCATTCAAATGCATGTAACAGTGAGAAACGCACTGTCTTGGCGAAAGAAAGCGTTTTTGTTCAACTTCATATAAATCGCTGTAACTTTTGATAGAAGACTCGGACAAACATGTTTATGGCTTTATCTTATAGAACTCAAGGTCCCCGTGCTGGGAAAACAGGATTTGCAGCTGTTTGAGCTAAGATTTTCAAGTTATACACATAATGAAAACCTATACTTTGTTTCGGTCGAGTTCCCCATTCAAATGCATGTAACAGTGAGAAACGCACTGTCTTGGCGAAATAAAGCGTTTTTGTACAACTTCATATAAATCGCTGTAACTTTTGATAGAAGACTCAGACAAACATGTTTATGGTTTTATCTTATAGAACTCAAGGTCCCCGTGCTGGGAAAACAGGATTTGCAGCTGTTTGAGCTAAGATTTTAAAATTATTCACATAATGAAAACCTATACTTTGTTTCGGTCGAGTTCCCCATTCAAATGCATGTAACAGTGAGAAACGCACTGTCTTGGCGAAAGAAAGCGTTTTTGTACAACTTCATGTAAATAGCTGTAACTTTTGATAGAAGACTCAGACAAACATGTTTATGGTTTTATCTTATAGAACTCAAGGTCCCCGTGCTGGGAAAACAGGATTTGCAGCTGTTTGAGCTAAGATTTTCAAGTTATACACATAATGAAAACCTATACTTTGTTTCGGTCGAGTTCCCCATTCAAATGCATGTAACAGTGAGAAACGCACTGTCTTGGCGAAATAAAGCGTTTTTGTACAACTTCATATAAATCGCTGTAACTTTTGATAGAAGACTCAGACAAACATGTTTATGGTTTTATCTTATAGAACTCAAGGTCCCCGTGCTGGGAAAACAGGATTTGCAGCTGTTTGAGCTAAGATTTTAAAATTATTCACATAATGAAAACCTATACTTTGTTTCGGTCGAGTTCCCCATTCAAATGCATGTAACAGTGAGAAACGCACTGTCTTGGCGAAAGAAAGCGTTTTTGTACAACTTCATGTAAATAGCTGTAACTTTTGATAGAAGACTCAGACAAACATGTTTATGGTTTTATCTTATAGAACTCAAGGTCCCCGTGCTGGGAAAACAGGATTTGCAGCTGTTTGAGCTAAGATTTTAAAATTATTCACATAATGAAAACCTATACTTTGTTTCGGTCGAGTTCCCCATTCAAATGCATGTAACAGTGAGAAACGCACTGTCTTGGCGAAAGAAAGCGTTTTTGTACAACTTCATATAAATAGCTGTAACTTTTGATAGAAGACGCAGACAAACATGTTTATGGCTTTATCTTATAGAACTCAAGGTCCCCGTGCTGGGCAAACAGGATTTGCAGCCGTTTGAGCTAAGATTTTCAAGTTATACACATAATGAAAACCTATACTTTGTTTCGGTCGAGTTCCCCATTCAAATGCATGTAACAGTGAGAAACGCACTGTCTTGGCGAAAGAAAGCGTTTTTGTACAACTTCATATAAATAGCTGTAACTTTTGATAGAAGACTTAGACAAACATGTTTATGGCTTTATCTTATAGAACTCAAGGTCCCCGTGCTGGGAAAACAGGATTTGCAGCTGTTTGAGCTAAGATTTTCAAGTTATACACATAATGAAAACCTATACTTTGTTTCGGTCGAGTTCCCCATTCAAATGCATGTAACAGTGAGAAACGCACTGTCTTGGCGAAAGAAAGCGTTTTTGTACAACTTCATGTAAATAGCTGTAACTTTTGATAGAAGACTCAGACAAACATGTTTATGGCTTCATCTTATAGAACTCAAGGTCCCCGTGCTGGGAAAACAGGATTTGCAGCTGTTTGAGCTAAGATTTTAAAATTATTCACATAATGAAAACCTATACTTTGTTTCAGGCGAGTTTCCCATTCAAATGCATGTAACAGTGAGAAACACACTGTCTTGGCGAAAGAAAGCGTTTTTGTACAACTTCATATAAATAGCTGTAACTTTTGATAGAAGACTCAGACAAACATGTTTATGGCTTTATCTTATAGAACTCAAGGTCCCCGTGCTGGGCAAACAGGATTTGCAGCTGTTTGAGCTAAGATTTTAAAATATTCACATAATGAAAACCTATACTTTGTTTCGGTCGAGTTCCCCATTCAAATGCATGTAACAGTGAGAAACGCACTGTCTTGGCGAAAGAAAGCGTTTTTGTTCAACTTCATATAAATAGCTGTAACTTTTGATAGAAGACTCGGACAAACATGTTTATGGCTTTATCTTATAGAACTCAATATCCCCGTGCTGGGAAAACAGGATTTGCAGCTGTTTGAGCTAAGATTTTAAAATTATTCACATAATGAAAACCTATACTTTGTTTCGGTCGAGTTCCCCATTCAAATGCATGTAACAGTGAGAAACGCACTGTCTTGGCGAAAGAAAGCGTTTTTGTACAACTTCATATAAATAGCTGTAACTTTTGATAGAAGACTCAGACAAACATGTTTATGGCTTTATCTTATAGAACTCAAGGTCCCCGTGCTGGGAAAACAGGATTTGCAGCTGTTTGAGCTAAGATTTTAAAATTATTCACATAATGAAAACCTATACTTTGTTTCGGGCGAGTTCCCCATTCAAATGCATGTAACAGTGAGAAACGCACTGTCTTGGCGAAATAAAGCGTTTTTGTACAACTTCATATAAATAGCTGTAACTTTTGATAGAAGACTCAGACAAACATGTTTATGGCTTTATCTTATAGAACTCAAGGTCCCCGTGCTGGGAAAACAGGATTTGCAGCCGTTTGAGCTAAGATTTTCAAGTTATACACATAATGAAAACCTATACTTTGTTTCGGTCGAGTTCCCCATTCAAATGCATGTAACAGTGAGACACGCACTGTCTTGGCGAAATAAAGCGTTTTTGAACAACTTCATATAAATAGCTGTAACTTTTGATAGAAGACTCGGACAAACATGTTTATGGCTTTATCTTATAGAACTCAAGGTCCCCGTGCTGGGAAAACAGGATTTGCAGCTGTTTGAGCTAAGATTTTAAAATTATTCACATAATGAAAACCTATACTTTGTTTCGGGCGAGTTCCCCATTCAAATGCATGTAACAGTGAGAAACGCACTGTCTTGGCGAAATAAAGCGTTTTTGTACAACTTCATATAAATAGCTGTAACCTTTGATAGAAGACTCAGACAAACATGTTTATGGCTTTATCTTATAGAACTCAAGGTCCCCGTGCTGGGAAAACAGGATTTGCAGCCGTTTGAGCTAAGATTTTCAAGTTATACACATAATGAAAACCTATACTTTGTTTCGGTCGAGTTCCCCATTCAAATGCATGTAACAGTGAGACACGCACTGTCTTGGCGAAATAAAGCGTTTTTGAACAACTTCATATAAATAGCTGTAACTTTTGATAGAAGACTCGGACAAACATGTTTATGGCTTTATCTTATAGAACTCAAGGTCCCCGTGCTGGGAAAACAGGATTTGCAGCCGTTTGAGCTAAGATTTTCAAGTTATACACATAATGAAAACCTATACTTTGTTTCGGTCGAGTTCCCCATTCAAATGCATGTAACAGTGAGAAACGCACTGTCTTGGCGAAAGAAAGCGTTTTTGTACAACTTCATGTAAATAGCTGTAACTTTTGATAGAAGACTCAGACAAACATGTTTATGGTTTTATCTTATAGAACTCAAGGTCCCCGTGCTGGGAAAACAGGATTTGCAGCTGTTTGAGCTAAGATTTTCAAGTTATACACATAATGAAAACCTATACTTTGTTTCGGTCGAGTTCCCCATTCAAATGCATGTAACAGTGAGAAACGCACTGTCTTGGCGAAATAAAGCGTTTTTGTACAACTTCATATAAATCGCTGTAACTTTTGATAGAAGACTCAGACAAACATGTTTATGGTTTTATCTTATAGAACTCAAGGTCCCCGTGCTGGGAAAACAGGATTTGCAGCTGTTTGAGCTAAGATTTTAAAATTATTCACATAATGAAAACCTATACTTTGTTTCGGTCGAGTTCCCCATTCAAATGCATGTAACAGTGAGAAACGCACTGTCTTGGCGAAAGAAAGCGTTTTTGTACAACTTCATGTAAATAGCTGTAACTTTTGATAGAAGACTCAGACAAACATGTTTATGGTTTTATCTTATAGAACTCAAGGTCCCCGTGCTGGGAAAACAGGATTTGCAGCTGTTTGAGCTAAGATTTTAAAATTATTCACATAATGAAAACCTATACTTTGTTTCGGTCGAGTTCCCCATTCAAATGCATGTAACAGTGAGAAACGCACTGTCTTGGCGAAAGAAAGCGTTTTTGTACAACTTCATGTAAATAGCTGTAACTTTTGATAGAAGACTCAGACAAACATGTTTATGGTTTTATCTTATAGAACTCAAGGTCCCCGTGCTGGGAAAACAGGATTTGCAGCTGTTTGAGCTAAGATTTTCAAGTTATACACATAATGAAAACCTATACTTTGTTTCGGTCGAGTTCCCCATTCAAATGCATGTAACAGTGAGACACGCACTGTCTTGGCGAAATAAAGCGTTTTTGAACAACTTCATATAAATAGCTGTAACTTTTGATAGAAGACTCGGACAAACATGTTTATGGCTTTATCTTATAGAACTCAAGGTCCCCGTGCTGGGAAAACAGGATTTGCAGCTGTTTGAGCTAAGATTTTAAAATATTCACATAATGAAAACCTATATTTTGTTTCGGTCGAGTTCCCCATTCAAATGCATGTAACAGTGAGAAACGCACTGTCTTGGCGAAAGAAAGCGTTTTTGTTCAACTTCATATAAATAGCTGTAACTTTTGATAGAAGACTCGGACAAACATGTTTATGGCTTTATCTTATAGAACTCAAGGTCCCCGTGCTGGGAAAACAGGATTTGCAGCTGTTTGAGCTAAGATTTTAAAATTATTCACATAATGAAAACCTATACTTTGTTTCGGTCGAGTTCCCCATTCAAATGCATGTAACAGTGAGAAACGCACTGTCTTGGCGAAAGAAAGCGTTTTTGTACAACTTCATATAAATAGCTGTAACTTTTGATAGAAGACGCAGACAAACATGTTTATGGCTTTATCTTATAGAACTCAAGGTCCCCGTGCTGGGCAAACAGGATTTGCAGCCGTTTGAGCTAAGATTTTCAAGTTATACACATAATGAAAACCTATACTTTGTTTCGGTCGAGTTCCCCATTCAAATGCATGTAACAGTGAGAAACGCACTGTCTTGGCGAAAGAAAGCGTTTTTGTACAACTTCATATAAATAGCTGTAACTTTTGATAGAAGACTTAGACAAACATGTTTATGGCTTTATCTTATAGAACTCAAGGTCCCCGTGCTGGGAAAACAGGATTTGCAGCTGTTTGAGCTAAGATTTTCAAGTTATACACATAATGAAAACCTATACTTTGTTTCGGTCGAGTTCCCCATTCAAATGCATGTAACAGTGAGAAACGCACTGTCTTGGCGAAAGAAAGCGTTTTTGTACAACTTCATGTAAATAGCTGTAACTTTTGATAGAAGACTCAGACAAACATGTTTATGGCTTCATCTTATAGAACTCAAGGTCCCCGTGCTGGGAAAACAGGATTTGCAGCTGTTTGAGCTAAGATTTTAAAATTATTCACATAATGAAAACCTATACTTTGTTTCAGGCGAGTTTCCCATTCAAATGCATGTAACAGTGAGAAACACACTGTCTTGGCGAAAGAAAGCGTTTTTGTACAACTTCATATAAATAGCTGTAACTTTTGATAGAAGACTCAGACAAACATGTTTATGGCTTTATCTTATAGAACTCAAGGTCCCCGTGCTGGGCAAACAGGATTTGCAGCTGTTTGAGCTAAGATTTTAAAATATTCACATAATGAAAACCTATACTTTGTTTCGGTCGAGTTCCCCATTCAAATGCATGTAACAGTGAGAAACGCACTGTCTTGGCGAAAGAAAGCGTTTTTGTTCAACTTCATATAAATAGCTGTAACTTTTGATAGAAGACTCGGACAAACATGTTTATGGCTTTATCTTATAGAACTCAATATCCCCGTGCTGGGAAAACAGGATTTGCAGCTGTTTGAGCTAAGATTTTAAAATTATTCACATAATGAAAACCTATACTTTGTTTCGGTCGAGTTCCCCATTCAAATGCATGTAACAGTGAGAAACGCACTGTCTTGGCGAAAGAAAGCGTTTTTGTACAACTTCATATAAATAGCTGTAACTTTTGATAGAAGACTCAGACAAACATGTTTATGGCTTTATCTTATAGAACTCAAGGTCCCCGTGCTGGGAAAACAGGATTTGCAGCTGTTTGAGCTAAGATTTTAAAATTATTCACATAATGAAAACCTATACTTTGTTTCGGGCGAGTTCCCCATTCAAATGCATGTAACAGTGAGAAACGCACTGTCTTGGCGAAATAAAGCGTTTTTGTACAACTTCATATAAATAGCTGTAACTTTTGATAGAAGACTCAGACAAACATGTTTATGGCTTTATCTTATAGAACTCAAGGTCCCCGTGCTGGGAAAACAGGATTTGCAGCCGTTTGAGCTAAGATTTTCAAGTTATACACATAATGAAAACCTATACTTTGTTTCGGTCGAGTTCCCCATTCAAATGCATGTAACAGTGAGACACGCACTGTCTTGGCGAAATAAAGCGTTTTTGAACAACTTCATATAAATAGCTGTAACTTTTGATAGAAGACTCGGACAAACATGTTTATGGCTTTATCTTATAGAACTCAAGGTCCCCGTGCTGGGAAAACAGGATTTGCAGCTGTTTGAGCTAAGATTTTAAAATTATTCACATAATGAAAACCTATACTTTGTTTCAGGCGAGTTTCCCATTCAAATGCATGTAACAGTGAGAAACGCACTGTCTTGGCGAAAGAAAGCGTTTTTGAACAACTTCATATAAATAGCTGTAACTTTTGATAGAAGACTCAGACAAACATGTTTATGGCTTTATCTTATAGAACTCAAGGTCCCCGTGCTGGGAAAACAGGATTTGCAGCTGTTTGAGCTAAGATTTTCAAGTTATACACATAATGAAAACCTATACTTTGTTTCGGTCGAGTTCCCCATTCAAATGCATGTAACAGTGAGACACGCACTGTCTTGGCGAAATAAAGCGTTTTTGAACAACTTCATATAAATAGCTGTAACTTTTGATAGAAGACTCAGACAAACATGTTTATGGCTTTATCTTATAGAACTCAAGGTCCCCGTGCTGGGCAAACAGGATTTGCAGCTGTTTGAGCTAAGATTTTAAAATATTCACATAATGAAAACCTATATTTTGTTTCGGTCGAGTTCCCCATTCAAATGCATGTAACAGTGAGAAACGCACTGTCTTGGCGAAAGAAAGCGTTTTTGTTCAACTTCATATAAATAGCTGTAACTTTTGATAGAAGACTCGGACAAACATGTTTATGGCTTTATCTTATAGAACTCAAGGTCCCCGTGCTGGGAAAACAGGATTTGCAGCTGTTTGAGCTAAGATTTTAAAATTATTCACATAATGAAAACCTATACTTTGTTTCAGGCGAGTTCCCCATTCAAATGCATGTAACAGTGAGAAACGCACTGTCTTGGCGAAAGAAAGCGTTTTTGTACAACTTCATGTAAATAGCTGTAACTTTTGATAGAAGACTTAGACAAACATGTTTATGGTTTTATCTTATAGAACTCAAGGTCCCCGTGCTGGGAAAACAGGATTTGCAGCTGTTTGAGCTAAGATTTTCAAGTTATACACATAATGAAAACCTATACTTTGTTTCGGTCGAGTTCCCCATTCAAATGCATGTAACAGTGAGAAACGCACTGTCTTGGCGAAATAAAGCGTTTTTGTACAACTTCATATAAATCGCTGTAACTTTTGATAGAAGACTCAGACAAACATGTTTATGGTTTTATCTTATAGAACTCAAGGTCCCCGTGCTGGGAAAACAGGATTTGCAGCTGTTTGAGCTAAGATTTTAAAATTATTCACATAATGAAAACCTATACTTTGTTTCGGTCGAGTTCCCCATTCAAATGCATGTAACAGTGAGAAACGCACTGTCTTGGCGAAAGAAAGCGTTTTTGTACAACTTCATGTAAATAGCTGTAACTTTTGATAGAAGACTCAGACAAACATGTTTATGGTTTTATCTTATAGAACTCAAGGTCCCCGTGCTGGGAAAACAGGATTTGCAGCTGTTTGAGCTAAGATTTTCAAGTTATACACATAATGAAAACCTATACTTTGTTTCGGTCGAGTTCCCCATTCAAATGCATGTAACAGTGAGAAACGCACTGTCTTGGCGAAATAAAGCGTTTTTGTACAACTTCATATAAATCGCTGTAACTTTTGATAGAAGACTCAGAAAAACATGTTTATGGTTTTATCTTATAGAACTCAAGGTCCCCGTGCTGGGAAAACAGGATTTGCAGCTGTTTGAGCTAAGATTTTAAAATATTCACATAATGAAAACCTATACTTTGTTTCAGGCGAGTTTCCCATTCAAATGCATGTAACAGTGAGAAACACACTGTCTTGGCGAAAGAAAGCGTTTTTGTACAACTTCATATAAATAGCTGTAACTTTTGATAGAAGACTCAGACAAACATGTTTATGGCTTTATCTTATAGAACTCAAGGTCCCCGTGCTGGGCAAACAGGATTTGCAGCTGTTTGAGCTAAGATTTTAAAATTATTCACATAATGAAAACCTATACTTTGTTTCAGGCGAGTTCCCCATTCAAATGCATGTAACAGTGAGAAACGCACTGTCTTGGCGAAATAAAGCGTTTTTGTACAACTTCATATAAATAGCTGTAACTTTTGATAGAAGACTCAGACAAACATGTTTATGGCTTTATCTTATAGAACTCAAGGTCCCCGTGCTGGGAAAACAGGATTTGCAGCTGTTTGAGCTAAGATTTTAAAATTATTCACATAATGAAAACCTATACTTTGTTTCGGTCGAGTTCCCCATTCAAATGCATGTAACAGTGAGAAACGCACTGTCTTGGCGAAAGAAAGCGTTTTTGTACAACTTCATATAAATAGCTGTAACTTTTGATAGAAGACTCAGACAAACATGTTTATGGCTTTATCTTATAGAACTCAAGGTCCCCGTGCTGGGAAAACAGGATTTGCAGCTGTTTGAGCTAAGATTTTAAAATTATTCACATAATGAAAACCTATACTTTGTTTCGGGCGAGTTCCCCATTCAAATGCATGTAACAGTGAGAAACGCACTGTCTTGGCGAAATAAAGCGTTTTTGTACAACTTCATATAAATAGCTGTAACTTTTGATAGAAGACTCAGACAAACATGTTTATGGCTTTATCTTATAGAACTCAAGGTCCCCGTGCTGGGAAAACAGGATTTGCAGCCGTTTGAGCTAAGATTTTCAAGTTATACACATAATGAAAACCTATACTTTGTTTCGGTCGAGTTCCCCATTCAAATGCATGTAACAGTGAGACACGCACTGTCTTGGCGAAATAAAGCGTTTTTGAACAACTTCATATAAATAGCTGTAACTTTTGATAGAAGACTCGGACAAACATGTTTATGGCTTTATCTTATAGAACTCAAGGTCCCCGTGCTGGGCAAACAGGATTTGCAGCTGTTTGAGCTAAGATTTTAAAATTATTCACATAATGAAAACCTATACTTTGTTTCAGGCGAGTTTCCCATTCAAATGCATGTAACAGTGAGAAACACACTGTCTTGGCGAAATAAAGCGTTTTTGTACAACTTCATATAAATAGCTGTAACTTTTGATAGAAGACTCAGACAAACATGTTTATGGCTTTATCTTATAGAACTCAATATCCCCGTGCTGGGCAAACAGGTTTTGCAGCCGTTTGAGCTAAGATTTTAAAATTATTCACATAATGAAAACCTATACTTTGTTTCAGGCGAGTTTCCCATTCAAATGCATGTAACAGTGAGAAACGCACTGTCTTGGCGAAATAAAGCGTTTTTGAACAACTTCATATAAATAGCTGTAACTTTTGATAGAAGACTCGGACAAACATGTTTATGGCTTTATCTTATAGAACTCAAGGTCCCCGTGCTGGGAAAACAGGATTTGCAGCCGTTTGAGCTAAGATTTTCAAGTTATACACATAATGAAAACCTATACTTTGTTTCGGTCGAGTTCCCCATTCAAATGCATGTAACAGTGAGACACGCACTGTCTTGGCGAAATAAAGCGTTTTTGAACAACTTCATATAAATAGCTGTAACTTTTGATAGAAGACTCGGACAAACATGTTTATGGCTTTATCTTATAGAACTCAAGGTCCCCGTGCTGGGAAAACAGGATTTGCAGCCGTTTGAGCTAAGATTTTCAAGTTATACACATAATGAAAACCTATACTTTGTTTCGGTCGAGTTCCCCATTCAAATGCATGTAACAGTGAGAAACGCACTGTCTTGGCGAAAGAAAGCGTTTTTGTACAACTTCATATAAATAGCTGTAACTTTTGATAGAAGACTCAGACAAACATGTTTATGCCTTTATCTTATAGAACTCAAGGTCCCCGTGCTGGGAAAACAGGATTTGCAGCTGTTTGAGCTAAGATTTTAAAATTATTCACATAATGAAAACCTATACTTTGTTTCAGGCGAGTTTCCCATTCAAATGCATGTAACAGTGAGAAACGCACTGTCTTGGCGAAATAAAGCGTTTTTGAACAACTTCATATAAATAGCTGTAACTTTTGATAGAAGACTCGGACAAACATGTTTATGGCTTTATCTTATAGAACTCAAGGTCCCCGTGCTGGGAAAACAGGATTTGCAGCTGTTTGAGCTAAGATTTTCAAGTTATACACATAATGAAAACCTATACTTTGTTTCGGTCGAGTTCCCCATTCAAATGCATGTAACAGTGAGACACGCACTGTCTTGGCGAAATAAAGCGTTTTTGAACAACTTCATATAAATAGCTGTAACTTTTGATAGAAGACTCAGACAAACATGTTTATGGCTTTATCTTATAGAACTCAAGGTCCCCGTGCTGGGAAAACAGGATTTGCAGCTGTTTGAGCTAAGATTTTAAAATTATTCACATAATGAAAACCTATACTTTGTTTCAGGCGAGTTTCCCATTCAAATGCATGTAACAGTGAGAAACGCACTGTCTTGGCGAAATAAAGCGTTTTTGAACAACTTCATATAAATAGCTGTAACTTTTGATAGAAGACTCGGACAAACATGTTTATGGCTTTATCTTATAGAACTCAAGGTCCCCGTGCTGGGAAAACAGGATTTGCAGCCGTTTGAGCTAAGATTTTCAAGTTATACACATAATGAAAACCTATACTTTGTTTCGGTCGAGTTCCCCATTCAAATGCATGTAACAGTGAGAAACGCACTGTCTTGGCGAAATAAAGCGTTTTTGAACAACTTCATATAAATAGCTGTAACTTTTGATAGAAGACTCAGACAAACATGTTTATGGCTTTATCTTATAGAACTCAAGGTCCCCGTGCTGGGAAAACAGGATTTGCAGCTGTTTGAGCTAAGATTTTAAAATTATTCACATAATGAAAACCTATACTTTGTTTCGGTCGAGTTCCCCATTCAAATGCATGTAACAGTGAGAAACGCACTGTCTTGGCGAAAGAAAGCGTTTTTGTTCAACTTCATATAAATAGCTGTAACTTTTGATAGAAGACTCAGACAAACATGTTTATGCCTTTATCTTATAGAACTCAAGGTCCCCGTGCTGGGAAAACAGGATTTGCAGCTGTTTGAGCTAAGATTTTAAAATTATTCACATAATGAAAACCTATACTTTGTTTCAGGCGAGTTTCCCATTCAAATGCATGTAACAGTGAGAAACACACTGTCTTGGCGAAATAAAGCGTTTTTGTACAACTTCATATAAATAGCTGTAACTTTTGATAGAAGACTCAGACAAACATGTTTATGGCTTTATCTTATAGAACTCAAGGTCCCCGTGCTGGGAAAACAGGATTTGCAGCTGTTTGAGCTAAGATTTTAAAATTATTCACATAATGAAAACCTATACTTTGTTTCGGTCGAGTTCCCCATTCAAATGCATGTAACAGTGACAAACGCACTGTCTTGGCGAAAGAAAGCGTTTTTGTACAACTTCATATAAATAGCTGTAACTTTTGATAGAAGACTCAGACAAACATGTTTATGGCTTCATCTTATAGAACTCAAGGTCCCCGTGCTGGGAAAACAGGATTTGCAGCTGTTTGAGCTAAGATTTTAAAATTATTCACATAATGAAAACCTATACTTTGTTTCGGGCGAGTTCCCCATTCAAATGCATGTAACAGTGAGAAACGCACTGTCTTGGCGAAATAAAGCGTTTTTGTACAACTTCATATAAATAGCTGTAACTTTTGATAGAAGACTCAGACAAACATGTTTATGGCTTTATCTTATAGAACTCAAGGTCCCCGTGCTGGGAAAACAGGATTTGCAGCCGTTTGAGCTAAGATTTTCAAGTTATACACATAATGAAAACCTATACTTTGTTTCGGTCGAGTTCCCCATTCAAATGCATGTAACAGTGAGACACGCACTGTCTTGGCGAAATAAAGCGTTTTTGAACAACTTCATATAAATAGCTGTAACTTTTGATAGAAGACTCGGACAAACATGTTTATGGCTTTATCTTATAGAACTCAAGGTCCCCGTGCTGGGCAAACAGGATTTGCAGCTGTTTGAGCTAAGATTTTAAAATTATTCACATAATGAAAACCTATACTTTGTTTCAGGCGAGTTTCCCATTCAAATGCATGTAACAGTGAGAAACGCACTGTCTTGGCGAAATAAAGCGTTTTTGTACAACTTCATATAAATAGCTGTAACTTTTGATAGAAGACTCAGACAAACATGTTTATGGCTTTATCTTATAGAACTCAAGGTCCCCGTGCTGGGAAAACAGGATTTGCAGCTGTTTGAGCTAAGATTTTAAAATTATTCACATAATGAAAACCTATACTTTGTTTCGGGCGAGTTCCCCATTCAAATGCATGTAACAGTGAGAAACGCACTGTCTTGGCGAAATAAAGCGTTTTTGTACAACTTCATATAAATAGCTGTAACCTTTGATAGAAGACTCAGACAAACATGTTTATGGCTTTATCTTATAGAACTCAAGGTCCCCGTGCTGGGAAAACAGGATTTGCAGCCGTTTGAGCTAAGATTTTCAAGTTATACACATAATGAAAACCTATACTTTGTTTCGGTCGAGTTCCCCATTCAAATGCATGTAACAGTGAGACACGCACTGTTTTGGCGAAATAAAGCGTTTTTGAACAACTTCATATAAATAGCTGTAACTTTTGATAGAAGACTCGGACAAACATGTTTATGGCTTTATCTTATAGAACTCAAGGTCCCCGTGCTGGGAAAACAGGATTTGCAGCCGTTTGAGCTAAGATTTTCAAGTTATACACATAATGAAAACCTATACTTTGTTTCGGTCGAGTTCCCCATTCAAATGCATGTAACAGTGAGAAACGCACTGTCTTGGCGAAAGAAAGCGTTTTTGTACAACTTCATATAAATAGCTGTAACTTTTGATAGAAGACTCAGACAAACATGTTTATGGCTTTATCTTATAGAACTCAAGGTCCCCGTGCTGGGCAAACAGGATTTGCAGCTGTTTGAGCTAAGATTTTCAAGTTATACACATAATGAAAACCTATACTTTGTTTCGGTCGAGTTCCCCATTCAAATGCATGTAACAGTGAGACACGCACTGTCTTGGCGAAATAAAGCGTTTTTGAACAACTTCATATAAATAGCTGTAACTTTTGATAGAAGACTCAGACAAACATGTTTATGCCTTTATCTTATAGAACTCAAGGTCCCCGTGCTGGGAAAACAGGATTTGCAGCTGTTTGAGCTAAGATTTTAAAATTATTCACATAATGAAAACCTATACTTTGTTTCAGGCGAGTTTCCCATTCAAATGCATGTAACAGTGAGAAACACACTGTCTTGGCGAAATAAAGCGTTTTTGTACAACTTCATATAAATAGCTGTAACTTTTGATAGAAGACTCAGACAAACATGTTTATGGCTTTATCTTATAGAACTCAATATCCCCGTGCTGGGCAAACAGGTTTTGCAGCCGTTTGAGCTAAGATTTTAAAATTATTCACATAATGAAAACCTATACTTTGTTTCAGGCGAGTTTCCCATTCAAATGCATGTAACAGTGAGAAACGCACTGTCTTGGCGAAATAAAGCGTTTTTGTACAACTTCATATAAATAGCTGTAACTTTTGATAGAAGACTCAGACAAACATGTTTATGGCTTTATCTTATAGAACTCAAGGTCCCCGTGCTGGGAAAACAGGATTTGCAGCCGTTTGAGCTAAGATTTTCAAGTTATACACATAATGAAAACCTATACTTTGTTTCGGTCGAGTTCCCCATTCAAATGCATGTAACAGTGAGACACGCACTGTCTTGGCGAAATAAAGCGTTTTTGAACAACTTCATATAAATAGCTGTAACTTTTGATAGAAGACTCAGACAAACATGTTTATGGCTTTATCTTATAGAACTCAAGGTCCCCGTGCTGGGAAAACAGGATTTGCAGCTGTTTGAGCTAAGATTTTAAAATTATTCACATAATGAAAACCTATACTTTGTTTCAGGCGAGTTTCCCATTCAAATGCATGTAACAGTGAGAAACGCACTGTCTTGGCGAAATAAAGCGTTTTTGAACAACTTCATATAAATAGCTGTAACTTTTGATAGAAGACTCGGACAAACATGTTTATGGCTTTATCTTATAGAACTCAAGGTCCCCGTGCTGGGAAAACAGGATTTGCAGCCGTTTGAGCTAAGATTTTCAAGTTATACACATAATGAAAACCTATACTTTGTTTCGGTCGAGTTCCCCATTCAAATGCATGTAACAGTGAGAAACGCACTGTCTTGGCGAAATAAAGCGTTTTTGAACAACTTCATATAAATAGCTGTAACTTTTGATAGAAGACTCAGACAAACATGTTTATGGCTTTATCTTATAGAACTCAAGGTCCCCGTGCTGGGAAAACAGGATTTGCAGCTGTTTGAGCTAAGATTTTAAAATTATTCACATAATGAAAACCTATACTTTGTTTCGGTCGAGTTCCCCATTCAAATGCATGTAACAGTGAGAAACGCACTGTCTTGGCGAAAGAAAGCGTTTTTGTTCAACTTCATATAAATAGCTGTAACTTTTGATAGAAGACTCAGACAAACATGTTTATGCCTTTATCTTATAGAACTCAAGGTCCCCGTGCTGGGAAAACAGGATTTGCAGCTGTTTGAGCTAAGATTTTAAAATTATTCACATAATGAAAACCTATACTTTGTTTCAGGCGAGTTTCCCATTCAAATGCATGTAACAGTGAGAAACACACTGTCTTGGCGAAATAAAGCGTTTTTGTACAACTTCATATAAATAGCTGTAACTTTTGATAGAAGACTCAGACAAACATGTTTATGGCTTTATCTTATAGAACTCAAGGTCCCCGTGCTGGGAAAACAGGATTTGCAGCTGTTTGAGCTAAGATTTTAAAATTATTCACATAATGAAAACCTATACTTTGTTTCGGTCGAGTTCCCCATTCAAATGCATGTAACAGTGACAAACGCACTGTCTTGGCGAAAGAAAGCGTTTTTGTACAACTTCATATAAATAGCTGTAACTTTTGATAGAAGACTCAGACAAACATGTTTATGGCTTCATCTTATAGAACTCAAGGTCCCCGTGCTGGGAAAACAGGATTTGCAGCTGTTTGAGCTAAGATTTTAAAATTATTCACATAATGAAAACCTATACTTTGTTTCGGGCGAGTTCCCCATTCAAATGCATGTAACAGTGAGAAACGCACTGTCTTGGCGAAATAAAGCGTTTTTGTACAACTTCATATAAATAGCTGTAACTTTTGATAGAAGACTCAGACAAACATGTTTATGGCTTTATCTTATAGAACTCAAGGTCCCCGTGCTGGGAAAACAGGATTTGCAGCTGTTTGAGCTAAGATTTTAAAATTATTCACATAATGAAAACCTATACTTTGTTTCGGGCGAGTTCCCCATTCAAATGCATGTAACAGTGAGAAACGCACTGTCTTGGCGAAATAAAGCGTTTTTGTACAACTTCATATAAATAGCTGTAACCTTTGATAGAAGACTCAGACAAACATGTTTATGGCTTTATCTTATAGAACTCAAGGTCCCCGTGCTGGGAAAACAGGATTTGCAGCCGTTTGAGCTAAGATTTTCAAGTTATACACATAATGAAAACCTATACTTTGTTTCGGTCGAGTTCCCCATTCAAATGCATGTAACAGTGAGACACGCACTGTTTTGGCGAAATAAAGCGTTTTTGAACAACTTCATATAAATAGCTGTAACTTTTGATAGAAGACTCGGACAAACATGTTTATGGCTTTATCTTATAGAACTCAAGGTCCCCGTGCTGGGAAAACAGGATTTGCAGCCGTTTGAGCTAAGATTTTCAAGTTATACACATAATGAAAACCTATACTTTGTTTCGGTCGAGTTCCCCATTCAAATGCATGTAACAGTGAGAAACGCACTGTCTTGGCGAAAGAAAGCGTTTTTGTACAACTTCATATAAATAGCTGTAACTTTTGATAGAAGACTCAGACAAACATGTTTATGGCTTTATCTTATAGAACTCAAGGTCCCCGTGCTGGGCAAACAGGATTTGCAGCTGTTTGAGCTAAGATTTTCAAGTTATACACATAATGAAAACCTATACTTTGTTTCGGTCGAGTTCCCCATTCAAATGCATGTAACAGTGAGACACGCACTGTCTTGGCGAAATAAAGCGTTTTTGAACAACTTCATATAAATAGCTGTAACTTTTGATAGAAGACTCAGACAAACATGTTTATGCCTTTATCTTATAGAACTCAAGGTCCCCGTGCTGGGAAAACAGGATTTGCAGCTGTTTGAGCTAAGATTTTAAAATTATTCACATAATGAAAACCTATACTTTGTTTCAGGCGAGTTTCCCATTCAAATGCATGTAACAGTGAGAAACACACTGTCTTGGCGAAATAAAGCGTTTTTGTACAACTTCATATAAATAGCTGTAACTTTTGATAGAAGACTCAGACAAACATGTTTATGGCTTTATCTTATAGAACTCAATATCCCCGTGCTGGGCAAACAGGTTTTGCAGCCGTTTGAGCTAAGATTTTAAAATTATTCACATAATGAAAACCTATACTTTGTTTCAGGCGAGTTTCCCATTCAAATGCATGTAACAGTGAGAAACGCACTGTCTTGGCGAAATAAAGCGTTTTTGTACAACTTCATATAAATAGCTGTAACTTTTGATAGAAGACTCAGACAAACATGTTTATGGCTTTATCTTATAGAACTCAAGGTCCCCGTGCTGGGAAAACAGGATTTGCAGCCGTTTGAGCTAAGATTTTCAAGTTATACACATAATGAAAACCTATACTTTGTTTCGGTCGAGTTCCCCATTCAAATGCATGTAACAGTGAGACACGCACTGTTTTGGCGAAATAAAGCGTTTTTGAACAACTTCATATAAATAGCTGTAACTTTTGATAGAAGACTCGGACAAACATGTTTATGGCTTTATCTTATAGAACTCAAGGTCCCCGTGCTGGGAAAACAGGATTTGCAGCCGTTTGAGCTAAGATTTTCAAGTTATACACATAATGAAAACCTATACTTTGTTTCGGTCGAGTTCCCCATTCAAATGCATGTAACAGTGAGAAACGCACTGTCTTGGCGAAAGAAAGCGTTTTTGTACAACTTCATATAAATAGCTGTAACTTTTGATAGAAGACTCAGACAAACATGTTTATGGCTTTATCTTATAGAACTCAAGGTCCCCGTGCTGGGCAAACAGGATTTGCAGCTGTTTGAGCTAAGATTTTCAAGTTATACACATAATGAAAACCTATACTTTGTTTCGGTCGAGTTCCCCATTCAAATGCATGTAACAGTGAGAAACGCACTGTCTTGGCGAAAGAAAGCGTTTTTGTACAACTTCATATAAATAGCTGTAACTTTTGATAGAAGACTCAGACAAACATGTTTATGCCTTTATCTTATAGAACTCAAGGTCCCCGTGCTGGGAAAACAGGATTTGCAGCTGTTTGAGCTAAGATTTTAAAATTATTCACATAATGAAAACCTATACTTTGTTTCAGGCGAGTTTCCCATTCAAATGCATGTAACAGTGAGAAACGCACTGTCTTGGCGAAATAAAGCGTTTTTGAACAACTTCATATAAATAGCTGTAACTTTTGATAGAAGACTCAGACAAACATGTTTATGGCTTTATCTTATAGAACTCAAGGTCCCCGTGCTGGGAAAACAGGATTTGCAGCTGTTTGAGCTAAGATTTTCAAGTTATACACATAATGAAAACCTATACTTTGTTTCGGTCGAGTTCCCCATTCAAATGCATGTAACAGTGAGACACGCACTGTCTTGGCGAAATAAAGCGTTTTTGAACAACTTCATATAAATAGCTGTAACTTTTGATAGAAGACTCAGACAAACATGTTTATGGCTTTATCTTATAGAACTCAAGGTCCCCGTGCTGGGAAAACAGGATTTGCAGCTGTTTGAGCTAAGATTTTAAAATTATTCACATAATGAAAACCTATACTTTGTTTCAGGCGAGTTTCCCATTCAAATGCATGTAACAGTGAGAAACGCACTGTCTTGGCGAAATAAAGCGTTTTTGAACAACTTCATATAAATAGCTGTAACTTTTGATAGAAGACTCAGACAAACATGTTTATGGCTTTATCTTATAGAACTCAAGGTCCCCGTGCTGGGAAAACAGGATTTGCAGCTGTTTGAGCTAAGATTTTAAAATTATTCACATAATGAAAACCTATACTTTGTTTCAGGCGAGTTTCCCATTCAAATGCATGTAACAGTGAGAAACACACTGTCTTGGCGAAATAAAGCGTTTTTGTACAACTTCATAT
This sequence comes from Aulonocara sp. 'chitande type north' Nkhata Bay, assembly GCF_057382095.1. NCBI lineage: Eukaryota > Metazoa > Chordata > Actinopteri > Cichliformes > Cichlidae > Aulonocara > Aulonocara sp. 'chitande type north' Nkhata Bay. The sequence goes on from NC_141345.1 coordinate 13,195,039, forward strand.
AAATAGCTGTAACTTTTGATAGAAGACTCAGACAAACATGTTTATGGCTTTATCTTATAGAACTCAATATCCCCGTGCTGGGCAAACAGGTTTTGCAGCCGTTTGAGCTAAGATTTTAAAATTATTCACATAATGAAAACCTATACTTTGTTTCAGGCGAGTTTCCCATTCAAATGCATGTAACAGTGAGAAACGCACTGTCTTGGCGAAATAAAGCGTTTTTGTACAACTTCATATAAATAGCTGTAACTTTTGATAGAAGACTCAGACAAACATGTTTATGGCTTTATCTTATAGAACTCAAGGTCCCCGTGCTGGGAAAACAGGATTTGCAGCCGTTTGAGCTAAGATTTTCAAGTTATACACATAATGAAAACCTATACTTTGTTTCGGTCGAGTTCCCCATTCAAATGCATGTAACAGTGAGACACGCACTGTTTTGGCGAAATAAAGCGTTTTTGAACAACTTCATATAAATAGCTGTAACTTTTGATAGAAGACTCGGACAAACATGTTTATGGCTTTATCTTATAGAACTCAAGGTCCCCGTGCTGGGAAAACAGGATTTGCAGCCGTTTGAGCTAAGATTTTCAAGTTATACACATAATGAAAACCTATACTTTGTTTCGGTCGAGTTCCCCATTCAAATGCATGTAACAGTGAGAAACGCACTGTCTTGGCGAAAGAAAGCGTTTTTGTACAACTTCATATAAATAGCTGTAACTTTTGATAGAAGACTCAGACAAACATGTTTATGGCTTTATCTTATAGAACTCAAGGTCCCCGTGCTGGGCAAACAGGATTTGCAGCTGTTTGAGCTAAGATTTTCAAGTTATACACATAATGAAAACCTATACTTTGTTTCGGTCGAGTTCCCCATTCAAATGCATGTAACAGTGAGAAACGCACTGTCTTGGCGAAAGAAAGCGTTTTTGTACAACTTCATATAAATAGCTGTAACTTTTGATAGAAGACTCAGACAAACATGTTTATGCCTTTATCTTATAGAACTCAAGGTCCCCGTGCTGGGAAAACAGGATTTGCAGCTGTTTGAGCTAAGATTTTAAAATTATTCACATAATGAAAACCTATACTTTGTTTCAGGCGAGTTTCCCATTCAAATGCATGTAACAGTGAGAAACGCACTGTCTTGGCGAAATAAAGCGTTTTTGAACAACTTCATATAAATAGCTGTAACTTTTGATAGAAGACTCAGACAAACATGTTTATGGCTTTATCTTATAGAACTCAAGGTCCCCGTGCTGGGAAAACAGGATTTGCAGCTGTTTGAGCTAAGATTTTCAAGTTATACACATAATGAAAACCTATACTTTGTTTCGGTCGAGTTCCCCATTCAAATGCATGTAACAGTGAGACACGCACTGTCTTGGCGAAATAAAGCGTTTTTGAACAACTTCATATAAATAGCTGTAACTTTTGATAGAAGACTCAGACAAACATGTTTATGGCTTTATCTTATAGAACTCAAGGTCCCCGTGCTGGGAAAACAGGATTTGCAGCTGTTTGAGCTAAGATTTTAAAATTATTCACATAATGAAAACCTATACTTTGTTTCAGGCGAGTTTCCCATTCAAATGCATGTAACAGTGAGAAACGCACTGTCTTGGCGAAATAAAGCGTTTTTGAACAACTTCATATAAATAGCTGTAACTTTTGATAGAAGACTCGGACAAACATGTTTATGGCTTTATCTTATAGAACTCAAGGTCCCCGTGCTGGGAAAACAGGATTTGCAGCCGTTTGAGCTAAGATTTTCAAGTTATACACATAATGAAAACCTATACTTTGTTTCGGTCGAGTTCCCCATTCAAATGCATGTAACAGTGAGAAACGCACTGTCTTGGCGAAATAAAGCGTTTTTGAACAACTTCATATAAATAGCTGTAACTTTTGATAGAAGACTCAGACAAACATGTTTATGGCTTTATCTTATAGAACTCAAGGTCCCCGTGCTGGGAAAACAGGATTTGCAGCTGTTTGAGCTAAGATTTTAAAATTATTCACATAATGAAAACCTATACTTTGTTTCGGTCGAGTTCCCCATTCAAATGCATGTAACAGTGAGAAACGCACTGTCTTGGCGAAAGAAAGCGTTTTTGTTCAACTTCATATAAATAGCTGTAACTTTTGATAGAAGACTCAGACAAACATGTTTATGCCTTTATCTTATAGAACTCAAGGTCCCCGTGCTGGGAAAACAGGATTTGCAGCTGTTTGAGCTAAGATTTTAAAATTATTCACATAATGAAAACCTATACTTTGTTTCAGGCGAGTTTCCCATTCAAATGCATGTAACAGTGAGAAACACACTGTCTTGGCGAAATAAAGCGTTTTTGTACAACTTCATATAAATAGCTGTAACTTTTGATAGAAGACTCAGACAAACATGTTTATGGCTTTATCTTATAGAACTCAAGGTCCCCGTGCTGGGAAAACAGGATTTGCAGCTGTTTGAGCTAAGATTTTAAAATTATTCACATAATGAAAACCTATACTTTGTTTCGGTCGAGTTCCCCATTCAAATGCATGTAACAGTGAGAAACGCACTGTCTTGGCGAAAGAAAGCGTTTTTGTACAACTTCATATAAATAGCTGTAACTTTTGATAGAAGACTCAGACAAACATGTTTATGGCTTCATCTTATAGAACTCAAGGTCCCCGTGCTGGGAAAACAGGATTTGCAGCTGTTTGAGCTAAGATTTTAAAATTATTCACATAATGAAAACCTATACTTTGTTTCGGGCGAGTTCCCCATTCAAATGCATGTAACAGTGAGAAACGCACTGTCTTGGCGAAATAAAGCGTTTTTGTACAACTTCATATAAATAGCTGTAACTTTTGATAGAAGACTCAGACAAACATGTTTATGGCTTTATCTTATAGAACTCAAGGTCCCCGTGCTGGGAAAACAGGATTTGCAGCCGTTTGAGCTAAGATTTTCAAGTTATACACATAATGAAAACCTATACTTTGTTTCAGGCGAGTTTCCCATTCAAATGCATGTAACAGTGAGAAACGCACTGTCTTGGCGAAATAAAGCGTTTTTGTACAACTTCATATAAATAGCTGTAACTTTTGATAGAAGACTCAGACAAACATGTTTATGGCTTTATCTTATAGAACTCAAGGTCCCCGTGCTGGGAAAACAGGATTTGCAGCTGTTTGAGCTAAGATTTTAAAATTATTCACATAATGAAAACCTATACTTTGTTTCGGGCGAGTTCCCCATTCAAATGCATGTAACAGTGAGAAACGCACTGTCTTGGCGAAATAAAGCGTTTTTGTACAACTTCATATAAATAGCTGTAACCTTTGATAGAAGACTCAGACAAACATGTTTATGGCTTTATCTTATAGAACTCAAGGTCCCCGTGCTGGGAAAACAGGATTTGCAGCCGTTTGAGCTAAGATTTTCAAGTTATACACATAATGAAAACCTATACTTTGTTTCGGTCGAGTTCCCCATTCAAATGCATGTAACAGTGAGACACGCACTGTTTTGGCGAAATAAAGCGTTTTTGAACAACTTCATATAAATAGCTGTAACTTTTGATAGAAGACTCGGACAAACATGTTTATGGCTTTATCTTATAGAACTCAAGGTCCCCGTGCTGGGAAAACAGGATTTGCAGCTGTTTGAGCTAAGATTTTAAAATTATTCACATAATGAAAACCTATACTTTGTTTCAGGCGAGTTTCCCATTCAAATGCATGTAACAGTGAGAAACACACTGTCTTGGCGAAATAAAGCGTTTTTGTACAACTTCATATAAATAGCTGTAACTTTTGATAGAAGACTCAGACAAACATGTTTATGGCTTTATCTTATAGAACTCAAGGTCCCCGTGCTGGGAAAACAGGATTTGCAGCTGTTTGAGCTAAGATTTTAAAATTATTCACATAATGAAAACCTATACTTTGTTTCGGTCGAGTTCCCCATTCAAATGCATGTAACAGTGACAAACGCACTGTCTTGGCGAAAGAAAGCGTTTTTGTACAACTTCATATAAATAGCTGTAACTTTTGATAGAAGACTCAGACAAACATGTTTATGGCTTCATCTTATAGAACTCAAGGTCCCCGTGCTGGGAAAACAGGATTTGCAGCTGTTTGAGCTAAGATTTTTAAATTATTCACATAATGAAAACCTATACTTTGTTTCGGGCGAGTTCCCCATTCAAATGCATGTAACAGTGAGAAACGCACTGTCTTGGCGAAATAAAGCGTTTTTGTACAACTTCATATAAATAGCTGTAACTTTTGATAGAAGACTCAGACAAACATGTTTATGGCTTTATCTTATAGAACTCAAGGTCCCCGTGCTGGGAAAACAGGATTTGCAGCCGTTTGAGCTAAGATTTTCAAGTTATACACATAATGAAAACCTATACTTTGTTTCGGTCGAGTTCCCCATTCAAATGCATGTAACAGTGAGACACGCACTGTCTTGGCGAAATAAAGCGTTTTTGAACAACTTCATATAAATAGCTGTAACTTTTGATAGAAGACTCGGACAAACATGTTTATGGCTTTATCTTATAGAACTCAAGGTCCCCGTGCTGGGCAAACAGGATTTGCAGCTGTTTGAGCTAAGATTTTAAAATTATTCACATAATGAAAACCTATACTTTGTTTCAGGCGAGTTTCCCATTCAAATGCATGTAACAGTGAGAAACGCACTGTCTTGGCGAAATAAAGCGTTTTTGTACAACTTCATATAAATAGCTGTAACTTTTGATAGAAGACTCAGACAAACATGTTTATGGCTTTATCTTATAGAACTCAAGGTCCCCGTGCTGGGAAAACAGGATTTGCAGCTGTTTGAGCTAAGATTTTAAAATTATTCACATAATGAAAACCTATACTTTGTTTCGGGCGAGTTCCCCATTCAAATGCATGTAACAGTGAGAAACGCACTGTCTTGGCGAAATAAAGCGTTTTTGTACAACTTCATATAAATAGCTGTAACCTTTGATAGAAGACTCAGACAAACATGTTTATGGCTTTATCTTATAGAACTCAAGGTCCCCGTGCTGGGAAAACAGGATTTGCAGCCGTTTGAGCTAAGATTTTCAAGTTATACACATAATGAAAACCTATACTTTGTTTCGGTCGAGTTCCCCATTCAAATGCATGTAACAGTGAGACACGCACTGTTTTGGCGAAATAAAGCGTTTTTGAACAACTTCATATAAATAGCTGTAACTTTTGATAGAAGACTCGGACAAACATGTTTATGGCTTTATCTTATAGAACTCAAGGTCCCCGTGCTGGGAAAACAGGATTTGCAGCCATTTGAGCTAAGATTTTCAAGTTATACACATAATGAAAACCTATACTTTGTTTCGGTCGAGTTCCCCATTCAAATGCATGTAACAGTGAGAAACGCACTGTCTTGGCGAAAGAAAGCGTTTTTGTACAACTTCATATAAATAGCTGTAACTTTTGATAGAAGACTCAGACAAACATGTTTATGGCTTTATCTTATAGAACTCAAGGTCCCCGTGCTGGGCAAACAGGATTTGCAGCTGTTTGAGCTAAGATTTTCAAGTTATACACATAATGAAAACCTATACTTTGTTTCGGTCGAGTTCCCCATTCAAATGCATGTAACAGTGAGACACGCACTGTCTTGGCGAAATAAAGCGTTTTTGAACAACTTCATATAAATAGCTGTAACTTTTGATAGAAGACTCAGACAAACATGTTTATGCCTTTATCTTATAGAACTCAAGGTCCCCGTGCTGGGAAAACAGGATTTGCAGCTGTTTGAGCTAAGATTTTAAAATTATTCACATAATGAAAACCTATACTTTGTTTCAGGCGAGTTTCCCATTCAAATGCATGTAACAGTGAGAAACACACTGTCTTGGCGAAATAAAGCGTTTTTGTACAACTTCATATAAATAGCTGTAACTTTTGATAGAAGACTCAGACAAACATGTTTATGGCTTTATCTTATAGAACTCAATATCCCCGTGCTGGGCAAACAGGTTTTGCAGCCGTTTGAGCTAAGATTTTAAAATTATTCACATAATGAAAACCTATACTTTGTTTCAGGCGAGTTTCCCATTCAAATGCATGTAACAGTGAGAAACGCACTGTCTTGGCGAAATAAAGCGTTTTTGTACAACTTCATATAAATAGCTGTAACTTTTGATAGAAGACTCAGACAAACATGTTTATGGCTTTATCTTATAGAACTCAAGGTCCCCGTGCTGGGAAAACAGGATTTGCAGCCGTTTGAGCTAAGATTTTCAAGTTATACACATAATGAAAACCTATACTTTGTTTCGGTCGAGTTCCCCATTCAAATGCATGTAACAGTGAGACACGCACTGTCTTGGCGAAATAAAGCGTTTTTGAACAACTTCATATAAATAGCTGTAACTTTTGATAGAAGACTCGGACAAACATGTTTATGGCTTTATCTTATAGAACTCAATATCCCCGTGCTGGGCAAACAGGTTTTGCAGCCGTTTGAGCTAAGATTTTAAAATTATTCACATAATGAAAACCTATACTTTGTTTCAGGCGAGTTTCCCATTCAAATGCATGTAACAGTGAGAAACGCACTGTCTTGGCGAAATAAAGCGTTTTTGTACAACTTCATATAAATAGCTGTAACTTTTGATAGAAGACTCAGACAAACATGTTTATGGCTTTATCTTATAGAACTCAAGGTCCCCGTGCTGGGAAAACAGGATTTGCAGCCGTTTGAGCTAAGATTTTCAAGTTATACACATAATGAAAACCTATACTTTGTTTCGGTCGAGTTCCCCATTCAAATGCATGTAACAGTGAGACACGCACTGTTTTGGCGAAATAAAGCGTTTTTGAACAACTTCATATAAATAGCTGTAACTTTTGATAGAAGACTCGGACAAACATGTTTATGGCTTTATCTTATAGAACTCAAGGTCCCCGTGCTGGGAAAACAGGATTTGCAGCCGTTTGAGCTAAGATTTTCAAGTTATACACATAATGAAAACCTATACTTTGTTTCGGTCGAGTTCCCCATTCAAATGCATGTAACAGTGAGAAACGCACTGTCTTGGCGAAAGAAAGCGTTTTTGTACAACTTCATATAAATAGCTGTAACTTTTGATAGAAGACTCAGACAAACATGTTTATGGCTTTATCTTATAGAACTCAAGGTCCCCGTGCTGGGCAAACAGGATTTGCAGCTGTTTGAGCTAAGATTTTCAAGTTATACACATAATGAAAACCTATACTTTGTTTCGGTCGAGTTCCCCATTCAAATGCATGTAACAGTGAGACACGCACTGTCTTGGCGAAATAAAGCGTTTTTGAACAACTTCATATAAATAGCTGTAACTTTTGATAGAAGACTCAGACAAACATGTTTATGGCTTTATCTTATAGAACTCAAGGTCCCCGTGCTGGGCAAACAGGATTTGCAGCTGTTTGAGCTAAGATTTTCAAGTTATACACATAATGAAAACCTATACTTTGTTTCGGTCGAGTTCCCCATTCAAATGCATGTAACAGTGAGACACGCACTGTCTTGGCGAAAGAAAGCGTTTTTGAACAACTTCATATAAATAGCTGTAACTTTTGATAGAAGACTCAGACAAACATGTTTATGCCTTTATCTTATAGAACTCAAGGTCCCCGTGCTGGGAAAACAGGATTTGCAGCTGTTTGAGCTAAGATTTTAAAATTATTCACATAATGAAAACCTATACTTTGTTTCAGGCGAGTTTCCCATTCAAATGCATGTAACAGTGAGAAACACACTGTCTTGGCGAAATAAAGCGTTTTTGTACAACTTCATATAAATAGCTGTAACTTTTGATAGAAGACTCAGACAAACATGTTTATGGCTTTATCTTATAGAACTCAATATCCCCGTGCTGGGCAAACAGGTTTTGCAGCCGTTTGAGCTAAGATTTTAAAATTATTCACATAATGAAAACCTATACTTTGTTTCAGGCGAGTTTCCCATTCAAATGCATGTAACAGTGAGAAACGCACTGTCTTGGCGAAATAAAGCGTTTTTGTACAACTTCATATAAATAGCTGTAACTTTTGATAGAAGACTCAGACAAACATGTTTATGGCTTTATCTTATAGAACTCAAGGTCCCCGTGCTGGGAAAACAGGATTTGCAGCTGTTTGAGCTAAGATTTTAAAATTATTCACATAATGAAAACCTATACTTTGTTTCGGGCGAGTTCCCCATTCAAATGCATGTAACAGTGAGAAACGCACTGTCTTGGCGAAATAAAGCGTTTTTGTACAACTTCATATAAATAGCTGTAACCTTTGATAGAAGACTCAGACAAACATGTTTATGGCTTTATCTTATAGAACTCAAGGTCCCCGTGCTGGGAAAACAGGATTTGCAGCCGTTTGAGCTAAGATTTTCAAGTTATACACATAATGAAAACCTATACTTTGTTTCGGTCGAGTTCCCCATTCAAATGCATGTAACAGTGAGACACGCACTGTTTTGGCGAAATAAAGCGTTTTTGAACAACTTCATATAAATAGCTGTAACTTTTGATAGAAGACTCGGACAAACATGTTTATGGCTTTATCTTATAGAACTCAAGGTCCCCGTGCTGGGAAAACAGGATTTGCAGCCGTTTGAGCTAAGATTTTCAAGTTATACACATAATGAAAACCTATACTTTGTTTCGGTCGAGTTCCCCATTCAAATGCATGTAACAGTGAGAAACGCACTGTCTTGGCGAAAGAAAGCGTTTTTGTACAACTTCATATAAATAGCTGTAACTTTTGATAGAAGACTCAGACAAACATGTTTATGGCTTTATCTTATAGAACTCAATATCCCCGTGCTGGGCAAACAGGTTTTGCAGCCGTTTGAGCTAAGATTTTAAAATTATTCACATAATGAAAACCTATACTTTGTTTCAGGCGAGTTTCCCATTCAAATGCATGTAACAGTGAGAAACGCACTGTCTTGGCGAAATAAAGCGTTTTTGAACAACTTCATATAAATAGCTGTAACTTTTGATAGAAGACTCGGACAAACATGTTTATGGCTTTATCTTATAGAACTCAAGGTCCCCGTGCTGGGAAAACAGGATTTGCAGCCGTTTGAGCTAAGATTTTCAAGTTATACACATAATGAAAACCTATACTTTGTTTCGGTCGAGTTCCCCATTCAAATGCATGTAACAGTGAGACACGCACTGTCTTGGCGAAATAAAGCGTTTTTGAACAACTTCATATAAATAGCTGTAACTTTTGATAGAAGACTCGGACAAACATGTTTATGGCTTTATCTTATAGAACTCAAGGTCCCCGTGCTGGGAAAACAGGATTTGCAGCCGTTTGAGCTAAGATTTTCAAGTTATACACATAATGAAAACCTATACTTTGTTTCGGTCGAGTTCCCCATTCAAATGCATGTAACAGTGAGAAACGCACTGTCTTGGCGAAAGAAAGCGTTTTTGTACAACTTCATATAAATAGCTGTAACTTTTGATAGAAGACTCAGACAAACATGTTTATGCCTTTATCTTATAGAACTCAAGGTCCCCGTGCTGGGAAAACAGGATTTGCAGCTGTTTGAGCTAAGATTTTAAAATTATTCACATAATGAAAACCTATACTTTGTTTCGGTCGAGTTCCCCATTCAAATGCATGTAACAGTGAGAAACGCACTGTCTTGGCGAAAGAAAGCGTTTTTGTTCAACTTCATATAAATAGCTGTAACTTTTGATAGAAGACTCAGACAAACATGTTTATGCCTTTATCTTATAGAACTCAAGGTCCCCGTGCTGGGAAAACAGGATTTGCAGCTGTTTGAGCTAAGATTTTAAAATTATTCACATAATGAAAACCTATACTTTGTTTCAGGCGAGTTTCCCATTCAAATGCATGTAACAGTGAGAAACACACTGTCTTGGCGAAATAAAGCGTTTTTGTACAACTTCATATAAATAGCTGTAACTTTTGATAGAAGACTCAGACAAACATGTTTATGGCTTTATCTTATAGAACTCAAGGTCCCCGTGCTGGGAAAACAGGATTTGCAGCTGTTTGAGCTAAGATTTTCAAGTTATACACATAATGAAAACCTATACTTTGTTTCGGTCGAGTTCCCCATTCAAATGCATGTAACAGTGAGAAACGCTCTATCTTGGCGAAATAAAGCGTTTTTGTACAACTTCATATAAATAGCTGTAACTTTTGATAGAAGACTCAGACAAACATGTTTATGGCTTTATCTTATAGAACTCAAGGTCCCCGTGCTGGGAAAACAGGATTTGCAGCTGTTTGAGCTAAGATTTTAAAATTATTCACATAATGAAAACCTATACTTTGTTTCGGTCGATTTCCCCATTCAAATGCATGTAACAGTGAGACACGCACTGTCTTGGCGAAATAAAGCGTTTTTGAACAACTTCATATAAATAGCTGTAACTTTTGATAGAAGACTCGGACAAACATGTTTATGGCTTTATCTTATAGAACTCAAGGTCCCCGTGCTGGGAAAACAGGATTTGCAGCCGTTTGAGCTAAGATTTTCAAGTTATACACATAATGAAAACCTATACTTTGTTTCGGTCGAGTTCCCCATTCAAATGCATGTAACAGTGAGAAACGCACTGTCTTGGCGAAAGAAAGCGTTTTTGTACAACTTCATATAAATAGCTGTAACTTTTGATAGAAGACTCAGACAAACATGTTTATGGCTTTATCTTATAGAACTCAAGGTCCCCGTGCTGGGAAAACAGGATTTGCAGCTGTTTGAGCTAAGATTTTCAAGTTATACACATAATGAAAACCTATACTTTGTTTCGGTCGAGTTCCCCATTCAAATGCATGTAACAGTGAGACACGCACTGTCTTGGCGAAATAAAGCGTTTTTGAACAACTTCATATAAATAGCTGTAACTTTTGATAGAAGACTCAGACAAACATGTTTATGCCTTTATCTTATAGAACTCAAGGTCCCCGTGCTGGGAAAACAGGATTTGCAGCTGTTTGAGCTAAGATTTTAAAATTATTCACATAATGAAAACCTATACTTTGTTTCAGGCGAGTTTCCCATTCAAATGCATGTAACAGTGAGAAACACACTGTCTTGGCGAAATAAAGCGTTTTTGTACAACTTCATATAAATAGCTGTAACTTTTGATAGAAGACTCAGACAAACATGTTTATGGCTTTATCTTATAGAACTCAATATCCCCGTGCTGGGCAAACAGGTTTTGCAGCCGTTTGAGCTAAGATTTTAAAATTATTCACATAATGAAAACCTATACTTTGTTTCAGGCGAGTTTCCCATTCAAATGCATGTAACAGTGAGAAACGCACTGTCTTGGCGAAATAAAGCGTTTTTGAACAACTTCATATAAATAGCTGTAACTTTTGATAGAAGACTCGGACAAACATGTTTATGGCTTTATCTTATAGAACTCAAGGTCCCCGTGCTGGGAAAACAGGATTTGCAGCCGTTTGAGCTAAGATTTTCAAGTTATACACATAATGAAAACCTATACTTTGTTTCGGTCGAGTTCCCCATTCAAATGCATGTAACAGTGAGAAACGCACTGTCTTGGCGAAATAAAGCGTTTTTGAACAACTTCATATAAATAGCTGTAACTTTTGATAGAAGACTCGGACAAACATGTTTATGGCTTTATCTTATAGAACTCAAGGTCCCCGTGCTGGGAAAACAGGATTTGCAGCCGTTTGAGCTAAGATTTTCAAGTTATACACATAATGAAAACCTATACTTTGTTTCGGTCGAGTTCCCCATTCAAATGCATGTAACAGTGAGAAACGCACTGTTTTGGCGAAATAAAGCGTTTTTGAACAACTTCATATAAATAGCTGTAACTTTTGATAGAAGACTCAGACAAACATGTTTATGGCTTTATCTTATAGAACTCAAGGTCCCCGTGCTGGGAAAACAGGATTTGCAGCTGTTTGAGCTAAGATTTTAAAATTATTCACATAATGAAAACCTATACTTTGTTTCAGGCGAGTTTCCCATTCAAATGCATGTAACAGTGAGAAACGCACTGTCTTGGCGAAATAAAGCGTTTTTGAACAACTTCATATAAATAGCTGTAACTTTTGATAGAAGACTCGGACAAACATGTTTATGGCTTTATCTTATAGAACTCAAGGTCCCCGTGCTGGGAAAACAGGATTTGCAGCCGTTTGAGCTAAGATTTTCAAGTTATACACATAATGAAAACCTATACTTTGTTTCGGTCGAGTTCCCCATTCAAATGCATGTAACAGTGAGAAACGCACTGTTTTGGCGAAATAAAGCGTTTTTGAACAACTTCATATAAATAGCTGTAACTTTTGATAGAAGACTCAGACAAACATGTTTATGGCTTTATCTTATAGAACTCAAGGTCCCCGTGCTGGGAAAACAGGATTTGCAGCCGTTTGAGCTAAGATTTTCAAGTTATACACATAATGAAAACCTATACTTTGTTTCGGTCGAGTTCCCCATTCAAATGCATGTAACAGTGAGAAACGCACTGTCTTGGCGAAATAAAGCGTTTTTGAACAACTTCATATAAATAGCTGTAACTTTTGATAGAAGACTCGGACAAACATGTTTATGGCTTTATCTTATAGAACTCAAGGTCCCCGTGCTGGGAAAACAGGATTTGCAGCCGTTTGAGCTAAGATTTTCAAGTTATACACATAATGAAAACCTATACTTTGTTTCGGTCGAGTTCCCCATTCAAATGCATGTAACAGTGAGAAACGCACTGTCTTGGCGAAATAAAGCGTTTTTGAACAACTTCATATAAATAGCTGTAACTTTTGATAGAAGACTCGGACAAACATGTTTATGGCTTTATCTTATAGAACTCAAGGTCCCCGTGCTGGGAAAACAGGATTTGCAGCTGTTTGAGCTAAGATTTTAAAATTATTCACATAATGAAAACCTATACTTTGTTTCGGTCGAGTTCCCCATTCAAATGCATGTAACAGTGAGAAACGCACTGTTTTGGCGAAATAAAGCGTTTTTGAACAACTTCATATAAATAGCTGTAACTTTTGATAGAAGACTCAGACAAACATGTTTATGGCTTTATCTTATAGAACTCAAGGTCCCCGTGCTGGGAAAACAGGATTTGCAGCCGTTTGAGCTAAGATTTTCAAGTTATACACATAATGAAAACCTATACTTTGTTTCGGTCGAGTTCCCCATTCAAATGCATGTAACAGTGAGAAACGCACTGTCTTGGCGAAATAAAGCGTTTTTGAACAACTTCATATAAATAGCTGTAACTTTTGATAGAAGACTCGGACAAACATGTTTATGGCTTTATCTTATAGAACTCAAGGTCCCCGTGCTGGGAAAACAGGATTTGCAGCCGTTTGAGCTAAGATTTTCAAGTTATACACATAATGAAAACCTATACTTTGTTTCGGTCGAGTTCCCCATTCAAATGCATGTAACAGTGAGACACGCACTGTCTTGGCGAAATAAAGCGTTTTTGAACAACTTCATATAAATAGCTGTAACTTTTGATAGAAGACTCGGACAAACATGTTTATGGCTTTATCTTATAGAACTCAAGGTCCCCGTGCTGGGAAAACAGGATTTGCAGCCGTTTGAGCTAAGATTTTCAAGTTATACACATAATGAAAACCTATACTTTGTTTCGGTCGAGTTCCCCATTCAAATGCATGTAACAGTGAGAAACGCACTGTCTTGGCGAAAGAAAGCGTTTTTGTACAACTTCATATAAATAGCTGTAACTTTTGATAGAAGACTCAGACAAACATGTTTATGGCTTTATCTTATAGAACTCAAGGTCCCCGTGCTGGGAAAACAGGATTTGCAGCTGTTTGAGCTAAGATTTTAAAATTATTCACATAATGAAAACCTATACTTTGTTTCGGGCGAGTTCCCCATTCAAATGCATGTAACAGTGAGAAACGCACTGTTTTGGCGAAATAAAGCGTTTTTGAACAACTTCATATAAATAGCTGTAACTTTTGATAGAAGACTCAGACAAACATGTTTATGGCTTTATCTTATAGAACTCAAGGTCCCCGTGCTGGGAAAACAGGATTTGCAGCCGTTTGAGCTAAGATTTTCAAGTTATACACATAATGAAAACCTATACTTTGTTTCAGGCGAGTTTCCCATTCAAATGCATGTAACAGTGAGAAACACACTGTCTTGGCGAAATAAAGCGTTTTTGAACAACTTCATATAAATAGCTGTAACTTTTGATAGAAGACTCAGACAAACATGTTTATGGCTTTATCTTATAGAACTCAAGGTCCCCGTGCTGGGAAAACAGGATTTGCAGCTGTTTGAGCTAAGATTTTAAAATTATTCACATAATGAAAACCTATACTTTGTTTCGGTCGAGTTCCCCATTCAAATGCATGTAACAGTGAGACACGCACTGTCTTGGCGAAATAAAGCGTTTTTGAACAACTTCATATAAATAGCTGTAACTTTTGATAGAAGACTCGGACAAACATGTTTATGGCTTTATCTTATAGAACTCAAGGTCCCCGTGCTGGGAAAACAGGATTTGCAGCTGTTTGAGCTAAGATTTTAAAATTATTCACATAATGAAAACCTATACTTTGTTTCAGGCGAGTTTCCCATTCAAATGCATGTAACAGTGAGAAACGCACTGTCTTGGCGAAATAAAGCGTTTTTGAACAACTTCATATAAATAGCTGTAACTTTTGATAGAAGACTCGGACAAACATGTTTATGGCTTTATCTTATAGAACTCAAGGTCCCCGTGCTGGGAAAACAGGATTTGCAGCCGTTTGAGCTAAGATTTTCAAGTTATACACATAATGAAAACCTATACTTTGTTTCGGTCGAGTTCCCCATTCAAATGCATGTAACAGTGAGAAACGCACTGTCTTGGCGAAATAAAGCGTTTTTGAACAACTTCATATAAATAGCTGTAACTTTTGATAGAAGACTCGGACAAACATGTTTATGGCTTTATCTTATAGAACTCAAGGTCCCCGTGCTGGGAAAACAGGATTTGCAGCCGTTTGAGCTAAGATTTTCAAGTTATACACATAATGAAAACCTATACTTTGTTTCGGTCGAGTTCCCCATTCAAATGCATGTAACAGTGAGACACGCACTGTCTTGGCGAAATAAAGCGTTTTTGAACAACTTCATATAAATAGCTGTAACTTTTGATAGAAGACTCGGACAAACATGTTTATGGCTTTATCTTATAGAACTCAAGGTCCCCGTGCTGGGAAAACAGGATTTGCAGCCGTTTGAGCTAAGATTTTCAAGTTATACACATAATGAAAACCTATACTTTGTTTCGGTCGAGTTCCCCATTCAAATGCATGTAACAGTGAGAAACGCACTGTCTTGGCGAAAGAAAGCGTTTTTGTACAACTTCATATAAATAGCTGTAACTTTTGATAGAAGACTCAGACAAACATGTTTATGGCTTTATCTTATAGAACTCAAGGTCCCCGTGCTGGGAAAACAGGATTTGCAGCTGTTTGAGCTAAGATTTTAAAATTATTCACATAATGAAAACCTATACTTTGTTTCGGGCGAGTTCCCCATTCAAATGCATGTAACAGTGAGAAACGCACTGTTTTGGCGAAATAAAGCGTTTTTGAACAACTTCATATAAATAGCTGTAACTTTTGATAGAAGACTCAGACAAACATGTTTATGGCTTTATCTTATAGAACTCAAGGTCCCCGTGCTGGGAAAACAGGATTTGCAGCCGTTTGAGCTAAGATTTTCAAGTTATACACATAATGAAAACCTATACTTTGTTTCGGTCGAGTTCCCCATTCAAATGCATGTAACAGTGAGAAACGCACTGTCTTGGCGAAATAAAGCGTTTTTGAACAACTTCATATAAATAGCTGTAACTTTTGATAGAAGACTCGGACAAACATGTTTATGGCTTTATCTTATAGAACTCAAGGTCCCCGTGCTGGGAAAACAGAATTTGCAGCTGTTTGAGCTAAGATTTTAAAATTATTCACATAATGAAAACCTATACTTTGTTTCGGTCGAGTTCCCCATTCAAATGCATGTAACAGTGAGAAACGCACTGTCTTGGCGAAAGAAAGCGTTTTTGAACAACTTCATATAAATAGCTGTAACTTTTGATAGAAGACTCGGACAAACATGTTTATGGCTTTATCTTATAGAACTCAAGGTCCCCGTGCTGGGAAAACAGGATTTGCAGCCGTTTGAGCTAAGATTTTCAAGTTATACACATAATGAAAACCTATACTTTGTTTCGGTCGAGTTCCCCATTCAAATGCATGTAACAGTGAGAAACGCACTGTCTTGGCGAAATAAAGCGTTTTTGAACAACTTCATATAAATAGCTGTAACTTTTGATAGAAGACTCGGACAAACATGTTTATGGCTTTATCTTATAGAACTCAAGGTCCCCGTGCTGGGAAAACAGGATTTGCAGCCGTTTGAGCTAAGATTTTCAAGTTATACACATAATGAAAACCTATACTTTGTTTCGGTCGAGTTCCCCATTCAAATGCATGTAACAGTGAGAAACGCACTGTTTTGGCGAAATAAAGCGTTTTTGAACAACTTCATATAAATAGCTGTAACTTTTGATAGAAGACTCAGACAAACATGTTTATGGCTTTATCTTATAGAACTCAAGGTCCCCGTGCTGGGAAAACAGGATTTGCAGCTGTTTGAGCTAAGATTTTAAAATTATTCACATAATGAAAACCTATACTTTGTTTCAGGCGAGTTTCCCATTCAAATGCATGTAACAGTGAGAAACGCACTGTCTTGGCGAAATAAAGCGTTTTTGAACAACTTCATATAAATAGCTGTAACTTTTGATAGAAGACTCGGACAAACATGTTTATGGCTTTATCTTATAGAACTCAAGGTCCCCGTGCTGGGAAAACAGGATTTGCAGCCGTTTGAGCTAAGATTTTCAAGTTATACACATAATGAAAACCTATACTTTGTTTCGGTCGAGTTCCCCATTCAAATGCATGTAACAGTGAGAAACGCACTGTCTTGGCGAAATAAAGCGTTTTTGAACAACTTCATATAAATAGCTGTAACTTTTGATAGAAGACTCGGACAAACATGTTTATGGCTTTATCTTATAGAACTCAAGGTCCCCGTGCTGGGAAAACAGGATTTGCAGCCGTTTGAGCTAAGATTTTCAAGTTATACACATAATGAAAACCTATACTTTGTTTCGGTCGAGTTCCCCATTCAAATGCATGTAACAGTGAGACACGCACTGTCTTGGCGAAATAAAGCGTTTTTGAACAACTTCATATAAATAGCTGTAACTTTTGATAGAAGACTCGGACAAACATGTTTATGGCTTTATCTTATAGAACTCAAGGTCCCCGTGCTGGGAAAACAGGATTTGCAGCCGTTTGAGCTAAGATTTTCAAGTTATACACATAATGAAAACCTATACTTTGTTTCGGTCGAGTTCCCCATTCAAATGCATGTAACAGTGAGAAACGCACTGTCTTGGCGAAAGAAAGCGTTTTTGTACAACTTCATATAAATAGCTGTAACTTTTGATAGAAGACTCAGACAAACATGTTTATGGCTTTATCTTATAGAACTCAAGGTCCCCGTGCTGGGAAAACAGGATTTGCAGCTGTTTGAGCTAAGATTTTAAAATTATTCACATAATGAAAACCTATACTTTGTTTCGGGCGAGTTCCCCATTCAAATGCATGTAACAGTGAGAAACGCACTGTTTTGGCGAAATAAAGCGTTTTTGAACAACTTCATATAAATAGCTGTAACTTTTGATAGAAGACTCAGACAAACATGTTTATGGCTTTATCTTATAGAACTCAAGGTCCCCGTGCTGGGAAAACAGGATTTGCAGCCGTTTGAGCTAAGATTTTCAAGTTATACACATAATGAAAACCTATACTTTGTTTCGGTCGAGTTCCCCATTCAAATGCATGTAACAGTGAGACACGCACTGTCTTGGCGAAATAAAGCGTTTTTGAACAACTTCATATAAATAGCTGTAACTTTTGATAGAAGACTCGGACAAACATGTTTATGGCTTTATCTTATAGAACTCAAGGTCCCCGTGCTGGGAAAACAGGATTTGCAGCTGTTTGAGCTAAGATTTTAAAATTATTCACATAATGAAAACCTATACTTTGTTTCAGGCGAGTTTCCCATTCAAATGCATGTAACAGTGAGAAACACACTGTCTTGGCGAAATAAAGCGTTTTTGAACAACTTCATATAAATAGCTGTAACTTTTGATAGAAGACTCAGACAAACATGTTTATGGCTTTATCTTATAGAACTCAAGGTCCCCGTGCTGGGAAAACAGGATTTGCAGCCGTTTGAGCTAAGATTTTCAAGTTATACACATAATGAAAACCTATACTTTGTTTCGGTCGAGTTCCCCATTCAAATGCATGTAACAGTGAGAAACGCACTGTTTTGGCGAAATAAAGCGTTTTTGAACAACTTCATATAAATAGCTGTAACTTTTGATAGAAGACTCAGACAAACATGTTTATGGCTTTATCTTATAGAACTCAAGGTCCCCGTGCTGGGAAAACAGGATTTGCAGCTGTTTGAGCTAAGATTTTAAAATTATTCACATAATGAAAACCTATACTTTGTTTCGGTCGAGTTCCCCATTCAAATGCATGTAACAGTGAGACACGCACTGTCTTGGCGAAATAAAGCGTTTTTGAACAACTTCATATAAATAGCTGTAACTTTTGATAGAAGACTCGGACAAACATGTTTATGGCTTTATCTTATAGAACTCAAGGTCCCCGTGCTGGGAAAACAGGATTTGCAGCCGTTTGAGCTAAGATTTTCAAGTTATACACATAATGAAAACCTATACTTTGTTTCGGTCGAGTTCCCCATTCAAATGCATGTAACAGTGAGAAACGCACTGTCTTGGCGAAAGAAAGCGTTTTTGTACAACTTCATATAAATAGCTGTAACTTTTGATAGAAGACTCAGACAAACATGTTTATGGCTTTATCTTATAGAACTCAAGGTCCCCGTGCTGGGAAAACAGGATTTGCAGCTGTTTGAGCTAAGATTTTAAAATTATTCACATAATGAAAACCTATACTTTGTTTCGGGCGAGTTCCCCATTCAAATGCATGTAACAGTGAGAAACGCACTGTTTTGGCGAAATAAAGCGTTTTTGAACAACTTCATATAAATAGCTGTAACTTTTGATAGAAGACTCAGACAAACATGTTTATGGCTTTATCTTATAGAACTCAAGGTCCCCGTGCTGGGAAAACAGGATTTGCAGCCGTTTGAGCTAAGATTTTCAAGTTATACACATAATGAAAACCTATACTTTGTTTCGGTCGAGTTCCCCATTCAAATGCATGTAACAGTGAGACACGCACTGTCTTGGCGAAATAAAGCGTTTTTGAACAACTTCATATAAATAGCTGTAACTTTTGATAGAAGACTCGGACAAACATGTTTATGGCTTTATCTTATAGAACTCAAGGTCCCCGTGCTGGGAAAACAGGATTTGCAGCTGTTTGAGCTAAGATTTTAAAATTATTCACATAATGAAAACCTATACTTTGTTTCGGGCGAGTTCCCCATTCAAATGCATGTAACAGTGAGAAACGCACTGTTTTGGCGAAATAAAGCGTTTTTGAACAACTTCATATAAATAGCTGTAACTTTTGATAGAAGACTCAGACAAACATGTTTATGGCTTTATCTTATAGAACTCAAGGTCCCCGTGCTGGGAAAACAGGATTTGCAGCCGTTTGAGCTAAGATTTTCAAGTTATACACATAATGAAAACCTATACTTTGTTTCAGGCGAGTTTCCCATTCAAATGCATGTAACAGTGAGAAACACACTGTCTTGGCGAAATAAAGCGTTTTTGAACAACTTCATATAAATAGCTGTAACTTTTGATAGAAGACTCAGACAAACATGTTTATGGCTTTATCTTATAGAACTCAAGGTCCCCGTGCTGGGAAAACAGGATTTGCAGCCGTTTGAGCTAAGATTTTCAAGTTATACACATAATGAAAACCTATACTTTGTTTCGGTCGAGTTCCCCATTCAAATGCATGTAACAGTGAGACACGCACTGTCTTGGCGAAATAAAGCGTTTTTGAACAACTTCATATAAATAGCTGTAACTTTTGATAGAAGACTCGGACAAACATGTTTATGGCTTTATCTTATAGAACTCAAGGTCCCCGTGCTGGGAAAACAGGATTTGCAGCTGTTTGAGCTAAGATTTTAAAATTATTCACATAATGAAAACCTATACTTTGTTTCGGGCGAGTTCCCCATTCAAATGCATGTAACAGTGAGAAACGCACTGTTTTGGCGAAATAAAGCGTTTTTGAACAACTTCATATAAATAGCTGTAACTTTTGATAGAAGACTCAGACAAACATGTTTATGGCTTTATCTTATAGAACTCAAGGTCCCCGTGCTGGGAAAACAGGATTTGCAGCCGTTTGAGCTAAGATTTTCAAGTTATACACATAATGAAAACCTATACTTTGTTTCAGGCGAGTTTCCCATTCAAATGCATGTAACAGTGAGAAACACACTGTCTTGGCGAAATAAAGCGTTTTTGAACAACTTCATATAAATAGCTGTAACTTTTGATAGAAGACTCAGACAAACATGTTTATGGCTTTATCTTATAGAACTCAAGGTCCCCGTGCTGGGAAAACAGGATTTGCAGCCGTTTGAGCTAAGATTTTCAAGTTATACACATAATGAAAACCTATACTTTGTTTCGGTCGAGTTCCCCATTCAAATGCATGTAACAGTGAGAAACGCACTGTTTTGGCGAAATAAAGCGTTTTTGAACAACTTCATATAAATAGCTGTAACTTTTGATAGAAGACTCAGACAAACATGTTTATGGCTTTATCTTATAGAACTCAAGGTCCCCGTGCTGGGAAAACAGGATTTGCAGCTGTTTGAGCTAAGATTTTAAAATTATTCACATAATGAAAACCTATACTTTGTTTCGGTCGAGTTCCCCATTCAAATGCATGTAACAGTGAGACACGCACTGTCTTGGCGAAATAAAGCGTTTTTGAACAACTTCATATAAATAGCTGTAACTTTTGATAGAAGACTCGGACAAACATGTTTATGGCTTTATCTTATAGAACTCAAGGTCCCCGTGCTGGGAAAACAGGATTTGCAGCCGTTTGAGCTAAGATTTTCAAGTTATACACATAATGAAAACCTATACTTTGTTTCGGTCGAGTTCCCCATTCAAATGCATGTAACAGTGAGAAACGCACTGTCTTGGCGAAAGAAAGCGTTTTTGTACAACTTCATATAAATAGCTGTAACTTTTGATAGAAGACTCAGACAAACATGTTTATGGCTTTATCTTATAGAACTCAAGGTCCCCGTGCTGGGAAAACAGGATTTGCAGCTGTTTGAGCTAAGATTTTAAAATTATTCACATAATGAAAACCTATACTTTGTTTCGGGCGAGTTCCCCATTCAAATGCATGTAACAGTGAGAAACGCACTGTTTTGGCGAAATAAAGCGTTTTTGAACAACTTCATATAAATAGCTGTAACTTTTGATAGAAGACTCAGACAAACATGTTTATGGCTTTATCTTATAGAACTCAAGGTCCCCGTGCTGGGAAAACAGGATTTGCAGCCGTTTGAGCTAAGATTTTCAAGTTATACACATAATGAAAACCTGTACTTTGTTTCGGTCGAGTTCCCCATTCAAATGCATGTAACAGTGAGAAACGCACTGTCTTGGCGAAAGAAAGCGTTTTTGTACAACTTCATATAAATAGCTGTAACTTTTGATAGAAGACTCAGACAAACATGTTTATGGCTTTATCTTATAGAACTCAAGGTCCCCGTGCTGGGAAAACAGGATTTGCAGCTGTTTGAGCTAAGATTTTAAAATTATTCACATAATGAAAACCTATACTTTGTTTCAGGCGAGTTTCCCATTCAAATGCATGTAACAGTGAGAAACACACTGTCTTGGCGAAATAAAGCGTTTTTGTACAACTTCATATAAATAGCTGTAACTTTTGATAGAAGACTCAGACAAACATGTTTATGGCTTTATCTTATAGAACTCAAGGTCCCCGTGCTGGGAAAACAGGATTTGCAGCTGTTTGAGCTAAGATTTTCAAGTTATACACATAATGAAAACCTATACTTTGTTTCGGTCGAGTTCCCCATTCAAATGCATGTAACAGTGAGAAACGCTCTATCTTGGCGAAATAAAGCGTTTTTGTACAACTTCATATAAATAGCTGTAACTTTTGATAGAAGACTCAGACAAACATGTTTATGGCTTTATCTTATAGAACTCAAGGTCCCCGTGCTGGGAAAACAGGATTTGCAGCTGTTTGAGCTAAGATTTTAAAATTATTCACATAATGAAAACCTATACTTTGTTTCGGGCGAGTTCCCCATTCAAATGCATGTAACAGTGAGAAACGCACTGTCTTGGCGAAAGAAAGCGTTTTTGTTCAACTTCATATAAATAGCTGTAACTTTTGATAGAAGACTCGGACAAACATGTTTATGGCTTTATCTTATAGAACTCAAGGTCCCCGTGCTGGGAAAACAGGATTTGCAGCTGTTTGAGCTAAGATTTTAAAATTATTCACATAATGAAAACCTATACTTTGTTTCGGGCGAGTTCCCCATTCAAATGCATGTAACAGTGAGAAACGCACTGTCTTGGCGAAATAAAGCGTTTTTGTACAACTTCATATAAATAGCTGTAACTTTTGATAGAAGACTCAGACAAACATGTTTATGGCTTTATCTTATAGAACTCAAGGTCCCCGTACTGGGAAAATAGGATTTGCAGCCGTTTGAGCTAAGATTTTCAAGTTATACACATAATGAAAACCTATACTTTGTTTCGGTCGAGTTCCCCATTCAAATGCATGTAACAGTGAGACACGCACTGTCTTGGCGAAATAAAGCGTTTTTGAACAACTTCATATAAATAGCTGTAACTTTTGATAGAAGACTCGGACAAACATGTTTATGGCTTTATCTTATAGAACTCAAGGTCCCCGTGCTGGGAAAACAGGATTTGCAGCCGTTTGAGCTAAGATTTTCAAGTTATACACATAATGAAAACCTATACTTTGTTTCGGTCGAGTTCCCCATTCAAATGCATGTAACAGTGAGAAACGCACTGTCTTGGCGAAAGAAAGCGTTTTTGAACAACTTCATATAAATAGCTGTAACTTTTGATAGAAGACTCGGACAAACATGTTTATGGCTTTATCTTATAGAACTCAAGGTCCCCGTGCTGGGAAAACAGGATTTGCAGCCGTTTGAGCTAAGATTTTCAAGTTATACACATAATGAAAACCTATACTTTGTTTCGGTCGAGTTCCCCATTCAAATGCATGTAACAGTGAGACACGCACTGTCTTGGCGAAATAAAGCGTTTTTGAACAACTTCATATAAATAGCTGTAACTTTTGATAGAAGACTCAGACAAACATGTTTATGGCTTTATCTTATAGAACTCAAGGTCCCCGTGCTGGGAAAACAGGATTTGCAGCCGTTTGAGCTAAGATTTTCAAGTTATACACATAATGAAAACCTATACTTTGTTTGTCTGAGTCTTCTATCAAAAGTTACAGCTATTTATATGAGGTTGTTCAAAAACGCTTTATTTCGCCAAGACAGTGCGTGTCTCACTGTTACATGCATTTGAATGGGGAACTCGACCGAAACAAAGTATAGGTTTTCATTATGTGTATAACTTGAAAATCTTAGCTCAAACGGCTGCAAATCCTGTTTGCCCAGCACGGGGATATTGAGTTCTAAACGATAGAACCATAAACATGTTTGTCTGAGTCTTCTATCAAAAGTTACAGCGATTTATATGAAGTTGTACAAAAACGCTTTCTTTCGCCAAGACAGTGCGTTTCTCACTGTTACATGCATTTGAATGGGAAACTCGCCTGAAACAAAGTATAGGTTTTCATTATGTGAATAATTTTAAAATCTTAGCTCAAACGGCTGCAAAACCTGTTCTGTTTGCCCAGCACGGGGATATTGAGTTCTATAAGATAAAGCCATAAACATGTTTGTCTGAGTCTTCTATCAAAAGTTACAGCGATTTATATGAAGTTGTACAAAAACGCTTTCTTTCGCCAAGACAGTGCGTTTCTCACTGTTGCATGCATTTGAATGGGGAACTCGCCCGAAACAAAGTATAGGTTTTCATTATGTGTATAACTTAAAAATCTTAGCTCAAACAGCTGCAAAACCTGTTTGCCCAGCACGGGGACCTAGCGTTCTATAAGATAAAGCCATAAACATGTGTATCCGAGTCTTCTATCAAAAGTTACAGCTATTTATATGAAGTTGTACAAAAACGCTTTCTTTCGCCAAGACAGTGCGTTTCTCACTGTTGCATGCATTTGAATGGGGAACTCGCCCGAAACAAAGTATAGGTTTTCATTATGTGTATAACTTAAAAATCTTAGCTCAAACAGCTGCAAAACCTGTTTGCCCAGCACGGGGACCTTGAGTTCTATAAGATAAAGCCATAAACATGTGTATCCGAGTCTTCTATCAAAAGTTACAGCTATTTATATGAAGTTGTACAAAAACGCTTTCTTTCGCCAAGACAGTGCGTTTCTCACTGTTGCATGCATTTGAATGGGGAACTCGCCCGAAACAAAGTATAGGTTTTCATTATGTGTATAACTTAGAAATCTTAGCTCAAACAGCTGCAAAACCTGTTTGCCCAGCACGGGGATATTGAGTTCTATAAGATAAAGCCATAAACATGTTTGTCTGAGTCTTCTATCAAAAGTTACAGCTATTTATATGAAGTTGTACAAAAACGCTTTCTTTCGCCAAGACAGTGCGTGTCTCACTGTTACATGCATTTGAATGGGGAACTCGACCGAAACAAAGTATAGGTTTTCATTATGTGAATAATTTTAAAATCTTAGCTCAAACGGCTGCAAAACCTGTTCTGTTTGCCCAGCACGGGGATATTGAGTTCTATAAGATAAAGCCATAAACATGTTTGTCTGAGTCTTCTATCAAAAGTTACAGCGATTTATATGAAGTTGTACAAAAACGCTTTCTTTCGCCAAGACAGTGCGTTTCTCACTGTTGCATGCATTTGAATGGGGAACTCGCCCGAAACAAAGTATAGGTTTTCATTATGTGTATAACTTAAAAATCTTAGCTCAAACAGCTGCAAATCCTGTTTGCCCAGCACGGGGACCTTGAGTTCTATAAGATAAAGCCATAAACATGTGTATGCGAGTCTTCTATCAAAAGTTACAGCTATTTATATGAAGTTGTACAAAAACGCTTTCTTTCGCCAAGACAGTGCGTTTCTCACTGTTGCATGCATTTGAATGGGGAACTCGCCCGAAACAAAGTATAGGTTTTCATTATGTGTATAACTTAAAAATCTTAGCTCAAACAGCTGCAAAACCTGTTTGCCCAGCACGGGGACCTTGAGTTCTATAAGATAAAGCCATAAACATGTGTATCCGAGTCTTCTATCAAAAGTTACAGCTATTTATATGAAGTTGTACAAAAACGCTTTCTTTCGCCAAGACAGTGCGTTTCTCACTGTTGCATGCATTTGAATGGGGAACTCGCCCGAAACAAAGTATAGGTTTTCATTATGTGTATAACTTGAAAATCTTAGCTCAAACGGCTGCAAATCCTGTTTTCCCAGCACGGGGACCTTGAGTTCTATAAGATAAAGCCATAAACATGTTTGTCTGAGTCTTCTATCAAAAGTTACAGCTATTTATATGAAGTTGTTCAAAAACGCTTTATTTCGCCAAAACAGTGCGTTTCTCACTGTTACATGCATTTGAATGGGGAACTCGCCCGAAACAAAGTATAGGTTTTCATTATGTGAATAATTTTAAAATCTTAGCTCAAACAGCTGCAAATCCTGTTTTCCCAGCACGGGGACCTTGAGTTCTATAAGATAAAGCCATAAACATGTTTGTCTGAGTCTTCTATCAAAAGTTACAGCTATTTATATGAAGTTGTACAAAAACGCTTTCTTTCGCCAAGACAGTGCGTTTCTCACTGTTACATGCATTTGAATGGGGAACTCGACCGAAACAAAGTATAGGTTTTCATTATGTGAATAATTTTAAAATCTTAGCTCAAACGGCTGCAAAACCTGTTCTGTTTGCCCAGCACGGGGATATTGAGTTCTATAAGATAAAGCCATAAACATGTTTGTCTGAGTCTTCTATCAAAAGTTACAGCGATTTATATGAAGTTGTACAAAAACGCTTTCTTTCGCCAAGACAGTGCGTTTCTCACTGTTGCATGCATTTGAATGGGGAACTCGCCCGAAACAAAGTATAGGTTTTCATTATGTGTATAACTTAAAAATCTTAGCTCAAACAGCTGCAAATCCTGTTTGCCCAGCACGGGGACCTTGAGTTCTATAAGATAAAGCCATAAACATGTGTATCCGAGTCTTCTATCAAAAGTTACAGCTATTTATATGAAGTTGTACAAAAACGCTTTCTTTCGCCAAGACAGTGCGTTTCTCACTGTTGCATGCATTTGAATGGGGAACTCGCCCGAAACAAAGTATAGGTTTTCATTATGTGTATAACTTAAAAATCTTAGCTCAAACAGCTGCAAAACCTGTTTGCCCAGCACGGGGACCTTGAGTTCTATAAGATAAAGCCATAAACATGTGTATCCGAGTCTTCTATCAAAAGTTACAGCTATTTATATGAAGTTGTACAAAAACGCTTTCTTTCGCCAAGACAGTGCGTTTCTCACTGTTGCATGCATTTGAATGGGGAACTCGCCCGAAACAAAGTATAGGTTTTCATTATGTGTATAACTTGAAAATCTTAGCTCAAACGGCTGCAAATCCTGTTTTCCCAGCACGGGGACCTTGAGTTCTATAAGATAAAGCCATAAACATGTTTGTCTGAGTCTTCTATCAAAAGTTACAGCTATTTATATGAAGTTGTTCAAAAACGCTTTATTTCGCCAAAACAGTGCGTTTCTCACTGTTACATGCATTTGAATGGGGAACTCGCCCGAAACAAAGTATAGGTTTTCATTATGTGAATAATTTTAAAATCTTAGCTCAAACAGCTGCAAATCCTGTTTTCCCAGCACGGGGACCTTGAGTTCTATAAGATAAAGCCATAAACATGTTTGTCTGAGTCTTCTATCAAAAGTTACAGCTATTTATATGAAGTTGTACAAAAACGCTTTCTTTCGCCAAGACAGTGCGTTTCTCACTGTTACATGCATTTGAATGGGGAACTCGACCGAAACAAAGTATAGGTTTTCATTATGTGAATAATTTTAAAATCTTAGCTCAAACGGCTGCAAAACCTGTTCTGTTTGCCCAGCACGGGGATATTGAGTTCTATAAGATAAAGCCATAAACATGTTTGTCTGAGTCTTCTATCAAAAGTTACAGCTATTTATATGAAGTTGTACAAAAACGCTTTCTTTCGCCAAGACAGTGCGTTTCTCACTGTTGCATGCATTTGAATGGGGAACTCGCCCGAAACAAAGTATAGGTTTTCATTATGTGTATAACTTGAAAATCTTAGCTCAAACGGCTGCAAATCCTGTTTTCCCAGCACGGGGACCTTGAGTTCTATAAGATAAAGCCATAAACATGTTTGTCTGAGTCTTCTATCAAAAGTTACAGCTATTTATATGAAGTTGTTCAAAAACGCTTTATTTCGCCAAAACAGTGCGTTTCTCACTGTTACATGCATTTGAATGGGGAACTCGCCCGAAACAAAGTATAGGTTTTCATTATGTGAATAATTTTAAAATCTTAGCTCAAACAGCTGCAAATCCTGTTTTCCCAGCACGGGGACCTTGAGTTCTATAAGATAAAGCCATAAACATGTTTGTCTGAGTCTTCTATCAAAAGTTACAGCTATTTATATGAAGTTGTACAAAAACGCTTTCTTTCGCCAAGACAGTGCGTTTCTCACTGTTACATGCATTTGAATGGGGAACTCGACCGAAACAAAGTATAGGTTTTCATTATGTGAATAATTTTAAAATCTTAGCTCAAACGGCTGCAAAACCTGTTCTGTTTGCCCAGCACGGGGATATTGAGTTCTATAAGATAAAGCCATAAACATGTTTGTCTGAGTCTTCTATCAAAAGTTACAGCGATTTATATGAAGTTGTACAAAAACGCTTTCTTTCGCCAAGACAGTGCGTTTCTCACTGTTGCATGCATTTGAATGGGGAACTCGCCCGAAACAAAGTATAGGTTTTCATTATGTGTATAACTTAAAAATCTTAGCTCAAACAGCTGCAAATCCTGTTTGCCCAGCACGGGGACCTTGAGTTCTATAAGATAAAGCCATAAACATGTGTATCCGAGTCTTCTATCAAAAGTTACAGCTATTTATATGAAGTTGTACAAAAACGCTTTCTTTCGCCAAGACAGTGCGTTTCTCACTGTTGCATGCATTTGAATGGGGAACTCGCCCGAAACAAAGTATAGGTTTTCATTATGTGTATAACTTAAAAATCTTAGCTCAAACAGCTGCAAAACCTGTTTGCCCAGCACGGGGACCTTGAGTTCTATAAGATAAAGCCATAAACATGTGTATCCGAGTCTTCTATCAAAAGTTACAGCTATTTATATGAAGTTGTACAAAAACGCTTTCTTTCGCCAAGACAGTGCGTTTCTCACTGTTGCATGCATTTGAATGGGGAACTCGCCCGAAACAAAGTATAGGTTTTCATTATGTGTATAACTTGAAAATCTTAGCTCAAACGGCTGCAAATCCTGTTTTCCCAGCACGGGGACCTTGAGTTCTATAAGATAAAGCCATAAACATGTTTGTCTGAGTCTTCTATCAAAAGTTACAGCTATTTATATGAAGTTGTTCAAAAACGCTTTATTTCGCCAAAACAGTGCGTTTCTCACTGTTACATGCATTTGAATGGGGAACTCGCCCGAAACAAAGTATAGGTTTTCATTATGTGAATAATTTTAAAATCTTAGCTCAAACAGCTGCAAATCCTGTTTTCCCAGCACGGGGACCTTGAGTTCTATAAGATAAAGCCATAAACATGTTTGTCTGAGTCTTCTATCAAAAGTTACAGCTATTTATATGAAGTTGTACAAAAACGCTTTCTTTCGCCAAGACAGTGCGTTTCTCACTGTTACATGCATTTGAATGGGGAACTCGACCGAAACAAAGTATAGGTTTTCATTATGTGAATAATTTTAAAATCTTAGCTCAAACGGCTGCAAAACCTGTTCTGTTTGCCCAGCACGGGGATATTGAGTTCTATAAGATAAAGCCATAAACATGTTTGTCTGAGTCTTCTATCAAAAGTTACAGCGATTTATATGAAGTTGTACAAAAACGCTTTCTTTCGCCAAGACAGTGCGTTTCTCACTGTTGCATGCATTTGAATGGGGAACTCGCCCGAAACAAAGTATAGGTTTTCATTATGTGTATAACTTAAAAATCTTAGCTCAAACAGCTGCAAATCCTGTTTGCCCAGCACGGGGACCTTGAGTTCTATAAGATAAAGCCATAAACATGTGTATCCGAGTCTTCTATCAAAAGTTACAGCTATTTATATGAAGTTGTACAAAAACGCTTTCTTTCGCCAAGACAGTGCGTTTCTCACTGTTGCATGCATTTGAATGGGGAACTCGCCCGAAACAAAGTATAGGTTTTCATTATGTGTATAACTTAAAAATCTTAGCTCAAACAGCTGCAAAACCTGTTTGCCCAGCACGGGGACCTTGAGTTCTATAAGATAAAGCCATAAACATGTGTATCCGAGTCTTCTATCAAAAGTTACAGCTATTTATATGAAGTTGTACAAAAACGCTTTCTTTCGCCAAGACAGTGCGTTTCTCACTGTTGCATGCATTTGAATGGGAAACTCGCCTGAAACAAAGTATAGGTTTTCATTATGTGTATAACTTGGAAATCTTAGCTCAAACAGCTGCAAAACCTGTTTGCCCAGCACGGGGACCTTGAGTTCTATAAGATAAAGCCATAAACATGTTTGTCTGAGTCTTCTATCAAAAGTTACAGCTATTTATATGAAGTTGTACAAAAACGCTTTCTTTCGCCAAGACAGTGCGTTTCTCACTGTTACATGCATTTGAATGGGGAACTCGACCGAAACAAAGTATAGGTTTTCATTATGTGTATAACTTGGAAATCTTAGCTCAAACAGCTGCAAAACCTGTTTGCCCAGCACGGGGACCTTGAGTTCTATAAGATAAAGCCATAAACATGTGTATCCGAGTCTTCTATCAAAAGTTACAGCTATTTATATGAAGTTGTACAAAAACGCTTTCTTTCGCCAAGACAGTGCGTTTCTCACTGTTGCATGCATTTGAATGGGAAACTCGCCTGAAACAAAGTATAGGTTTTCATTATGTGTATAACTTAAAAAGCTTAGCTCAAACAGCTGCAAATCCTGTTTGCCCAGCACGGGGACCTTGAGTTCTATAAGATAAAGCCATAAACATGTTTGTCTGAGTCTTCTATCAAAAGTTACAGCTATTTATATGAGGTTGTTCAAAAACGCTTTATTTCGCCAAGACAGTGCGTGTCTCACTGTTACATGCATTTGAATGGGGAACTCGACCGAAACAAAGTATAGGTTTTCATTATGTGTATAACTTGAAAATCTTAGCTCAAACGGCTGCAAATCCTGTTTGCCCAGCACGGGGATATTGAGTTCTAAAAGATAGAACCATAAACATGTTTGTCTGAGTCTTCTATCAAAAGTTACAGCGATTTATATGAAGTTGTACAAAAACGCTTTCTTTCGCCAAGACAGTGCGTTTCTCACTGTTACATGCATTTGAATGGGAAACTCGCCTGAAACAAAGTATAGGTTTTCATTATGTGAATAATTTTAAAATCTTAGCTCAAACGGCTGCAAAACCTGTTCTGTTTGCCCAGCACGGGGATATTGAGTTCTATAAGATAAAGCCATAAACATGTTTGTCTGAGTCTTCTATCAAAAGTTACAGCGATTTATATGAAGTTGTACAAAAACGCTTTCTTTCGCCAAGACAGTGCGTTTCTCACTGTTGCATGCATTTGAATGGGGAACTCGCCCGAAACAAAGTATAGGTTTTCATTATGTGTATAACTTAAAAATCTTAGCTCAAACAGCTGCAAAACCTGTTTGCCCAGCACGGGGACCTAGCGTTCTATAAGATAAAGCCATAAACATGTGTATCCGAGTCTTCTATCAAAAGTTACAGCTATTTATATGAAGTTGTACAAAAACGCTTTCTTTCGCCAAGACAGTGCGTTTCTCACTGTTGCATGCATTTGAATGGGGAACTCGCCCGAAACAAAGTATAGGTTTTCATTATGTGTATAACTTAAAAATCTTAGCTCAAACAGCTGCAAAACCTGTTTGCCCAGCACGGGGACCTTGAGTTCTATAAGATAAAGCCATAAACATGTGTATCCGAGTCTTCTATCAAAAGTTACAGCTATTTATATGAAGTTGTACAAAAACGCTTTCTTTCGCCAAGACAGTGCGTTTCTCACTGTTGCATGCATTTGAATGGGAAACTCGCCTGAAACAAAGTATAGGTTTTCATTATGTGTATAACTTAAAAATCTTAGCTCAAACGGCTGCAAATCCTGTTTGCCCAGCACGGGGATATTGAGTTCTAAAAGATAGAACCATAAACATGTTTGTCTGAGTCTTCTATCAAAAGTTACAGCGATTTATATGAAGTTGTACAAAAACGCTTTCTTTCGCCAAGACAGTGCGTTTCTCACTGTTACATGCATTTGAATGGGAAACTCGCCTGAAACAAAGTATAGGTTTTCATTATGTGAATAATTTTAAAATCTTAGCTCAAACGGCTGCAAAACCTGTTCTGTTTGCCCAGCACGGGGATATTGAGTTCTATAAGATAAAGCCATAAACATGTTTGTCTGAGTCTTCTATCAAAAGTTACAGCGATTTATATGAAGTTGTACAAAAACGCTTTCTTTCGCCAAGACAGTGCGTTTCTCACTGTTGCATGCATTTGAATGGGGAACTCGCCCGAAACAAAGTATAGGTTTTCATTATGTGTATAACTTAAAAATCTTAGCTCAAACAGCTGCAAAACCTGTTTGCCCAGCACGGGGACCTAGCGTTCTATAAGATAAAGCCATAAACATGTGTATCCGAGTCTTCTATCAAAAGTTACAGCTATTTATATGAAGTTGTACAAAAACGCTTTCTTTCGCCAAGACAGTGCGTTTCTCACTGTTGCATGCATTTGAATGGGGAACTCGCCCGAAACAAAGTATAGGTTTTCATTATGTGTATAACTTAAAAATCTTAGCTCAAACAGCTGCAAAACCTGTTTGCCCAGCACGGGGACCTTGAGTTCTATAAGATAAAGCCATAAACATGTGTATCCGAGTCTTCTATCAAAAGTTACAGCTATTTATATGAAGTTGTACAAAAACGCTTTCTTTCGCCAAGACAGTGCGTTTCTCACTGTTGCATGCATTTGAATGGGAAACTCGCCTGAAACATAGTATAGGTTTTCATTATGTGTATAACTTGGAAATCTTAGCTCAAACAGCTGCAAAACCTGTTTGCCCAGCACGGGGACCTTGAGTTCTATAAGATAAAGCCATAAACATGTTTGTCTGAGTCTTCTATCAAAAGTTACAGCTATTTATATGAAGTTGTACAAAAACGCTTTCTTTCGCCAAGACAGTGCGTTTCTCACTGTTGCATGCATTTGAATGGGAAACTCGCCTGAAACAAAGTATAGGTTTTCATTATGTGTATAACTTGGAAATCTTAGCTCAAACAGCTGCAAATCCTGTTTGCCCAGCACGGGGACCTTGAGTTCTATAAGATAAAGCCATAAACATGTTTGTCTGAGTCTTCTATCAAAAGTTACAGCTATTTATATGAAGTTGTACAAAAACGCTTTCTTTCGCCAAGACAGTGCGTTTCTCACTGTTGCATGCATTTGAATGGGAAACTCGCCTGAAACAAAGTATAGGTTTTCATTATGTGTATAACTTGGAAATCTTAGCTCAAACGGCTGCAAATCCTGTTAGCCCAGCACGGGGACCTTGAGTTCTATAAGATAAAGCCATAAACATGTGTATCCGAGTCTTCTATCAAAAGTTACAGCTATTTATATGAAGTTGTACAAAAACGCTTTCTTTCGCCAAGACAGTGCGTTTCTCACTGTTGCATGCATTTGAATGGGAAACTCGCCTGAAACAAAGTATAGGTTTTCATTATGTGTATAACTTAAAAAGCTTAGCTCAAACAGCTGCAAATCCTGTTTGCCCAGCACGGGGACCTTGAGTTCTATAAGATAAAGCCATAAACATGTTTGTCTGAGTCTTCTATCAAAAGTTACAGCTATTTATATGAAGTTGTACAAAAACGCTTTCTTTCGCCAAGACAGTGCGTTTCTCACTGTTACATGCATTTGAATGGGGAACTCGACCGAAACAAAGTATAGGTTTTCATTATGTGTATAACTTAAAAATCTTAGCTCAAACAGCTGCAAATCCTGTTTGCCCAGCACGGGGACCTTGAGTTCTATAAGATAAAGCCATAAACATGTTTGTCTGAGTCTTCTATCAAAAGTTACAGCTATTTATATGAAGTTGTACAAAAACGCTTTCTTTCGCCAAGACAGTGCGTTTCTCACTGTTGCATGCATTTGAATGGGAAACTCGCCTGAAACAAAGTATAGGTTTTCATTATGTGTATAACTTGAAAATCTTAGCTCAAACAGCTGCAAAACCTGTTTGCCCAGCACGGGGACCTTGAGTTCTATAAGATAAAGCCATAAACATGTGTATCCGAGTCTTCTATCAAAAGTTACAGCTATTTATATGAAGTTGTACAAAAACGCTTTCTTTCGCCAAGACAGTGCGTTTCTCACTGTTGCATGCATTTGAATGGGGAACTCGCCCGAAACAAAGTATAGGTTTTCATTATGTGTATAACTTGGAAATCTTAGCTCAAACAGCTGCAAATCCTGTTTGCCCAGCACGGGGACCTTGAGTTCTATAAGATAAAGCCATAAACATGTGTATCCGAGTCTTCTATCAAAAGTTACAGCTATTTATATGAAGTTGTACAAAAACGCTTTCTTTCGCCAAGACAGTGCGTTTCTCACTGTTGCATGCATTTGAATGGGGAACTCGCCCGAAACAAAGTATAGGTTTTCATTATGTGTATAACTTGGAAATCTTAGCTCAAACGGCTGCAAAACCTGTTTGCCCAGCACGGGGATATTGAGTTCTATAAGATAAAGCCATAAACATGTTTGTCTGAGTCTTCTATCAAAAGTTACAGCTATTTATATGAAGTTGTACAAAAACGCTTTCTTTCGCCAAGACAGTGCGTTTCTCACTGTTGCATGCATTTGAATGGGAAACTCGCCTGAAACAAAGTATAGGTTTTCATTATGTGTATAACTTGGAAATCTTAGCTCAAACAGCTGCAAAACCTGTTTGCCCAGCATGGGGACCTTGAGTTCTATAAGATAAAGCCATAAACATGTGTATCCGAGTCTTCTATCAAAGGTTACAGCTATTTATATGAAGTTGTACAAAAACGCTTTATTTCGCCAAGTCAGTGCGTTTCTCACTGTTACATGCATTTGAATGGGGAACTCGACCGAAACAAAGTATAGGTTTTCATTATGTGTATAACTTAAAAAGCTTAGCTCAAACAGCTGCAAATCCTGTTTGCCCAGCACGGGGATATTGAGTTCTATAAGATAAAGCCATAAACATGTTTGTCTGAGTCTTCTATCAAAAGTTACAGCTATTTATATGAAGTTGTACAAAAACGCTTTATTTCGCCAAGACAGTGCGTTTCTCACTGTTACATGCATTTGAATGGGGAACTCGACCGAAACAAAGTATAGGTTTTCATTATGTGTATAACTTGGAAATCTTAGCTCAAACAGCTGCAAAACCTGTTTGCCCAGCACGGGGACCTTGAGTTCTATAAGATAAAGCCATAAACATGTTTGTCTGAGTCTTCTATCAAAAGTTACAGCTATTTATATGAAGTTGTACAAAAACGCTTTCTTTCGCCAAGACAGTGCGTTTCTCACTGTTGCATGCATTTGAATGGGAAACTCGCCTGAAACAAAGTATAGGTTTTCATTATGTGTATAACTTGGAAATCTTAGCTCAAACAGCTGCAAAACCTGTTTGCCCAGCACGGGGACCTTGAGTTCTATAAGATAAAGCCATAAACATGTGTATCCGAGTCTTCTATCAAAAGTTACAGCTATTTATATGAAGTTGTACAAAAACGCTTTCTTTCGCCAAGACAGTGCGTTTCTCACTGTTGCATGCATTTGAATGGGGAACTCGCCCGAAACAAAGTATAGGTTTTCATTATGTGTATAACTTGGAAATCTTAGCTCAAACAGCTGCAAAACCTGTTTGCCCAGCACGGGGACCTTGAGTTCTATAAGATAAAGCCATAAACATGTGTATCCGAGTCTTCTATCAAAAGTTACAGCTATTTATATGAAGTTGTACAAAAACGCTTTCTTTCGCCAAGACAGTGCGTTTCTCACTGTTACATGCATTTGAATGGGGAACTCGACCGAAACAAAGTATAGGTTTTCATTATGTGTATAACTTAAAAATCTTAGCTCAAACAGCTGCAAATCCTGTTTGCCCAGCACGGGGACCTTGAGTTCTATAAGATAAAGCCATAAACATGTTTGTCTGAGTCTTCTATCAAAAGTTACAGCTATTTATATGAAGTTGTACAAAAACGCTTTCTTTCGCCAAGACAGTGCGTTTCTCA
Source organism: Aulonocara sp. 'chitande type north' Nkhata Bay (assembly GCF_057382095.1). Taxonomy (NCBI): domain Eukaryota; kingdom Metazoa; phylum Chordata; class Actinopteri; order Cichliformes; family Cichlidae; genus Aulonocara; species Aulonocara sp. 'chitande type north' Nkhata Bay. The sequence continues at coordinate 13,230,866 of NC_141345.1, forward strand.
CTGTTGCATGCATTTGAATGGGAAACTCGCCTGAAACAAAGTATAGGTTTTCATTATGTGTATAACTTGGAAATCTTAACTCAAACAGCTGCAAAACCTGTTTGCCCAGCACGGGGACCTTGAGTTCTATAAGATAAAGCCATAAACATGTGTATCCGAGTCTTCTATCAAAAGTTACAGCTATTTATATGAAGTTGTACAAAAACGCTTTCTTTCGCCAAGACAGTGCGTTTCTCACTGTTGCATGCATTTGAATGGGGAACTCGCCCGAAACAAAGTATAGGTTTTCATTATGTGTATAACTTGGAAATCTTAGCTCAAACAGCTGCAAAACCTGTTTGCCCAGCACGGGGACCTTGAGTTCTATAAGATAAAGCCATAAACATGTGTATCCGAGTCTTCTATCAAAAGTTACAGCTATTTATATGAAGTTGTACAAAAACGCTTTCTTTCGCCAAGACAGTGCGTTTCTCACTGTTACATGCATTTGAATGGGGAACTCGACCGAAACAAAGTATAGGTTTTCATTATGTGTATAACTTAAAAATCTTAGCTCAAACAGCTGCAAATCCTGTTTGCCCAGCACGGGGACCTTGAGTTCTATAAGATAAAGCCATAAACATGTTTGTCTGAGTCTTCTATCAAAAGTTACAGCTATTTATATGAAGTTGTACAAAAACGCTTTCTTTCGCCAAGACAGTGCGTTTCTCACTGTTGCATGCATTTGAATGGGAAACTCGCCTGAAACAAAGTATAGGTTTTCATTATGTGTATAACTTGGAAATCTTAACTCAAACAGCTGCAAAACCTGTTTGCCCAGCACGGGGACCTTGAGTTCTATAAGATAAAGCCATAAACATGTGTATCCGAGTCTTCTATCAAAAGTTACAGCTATTTATATGAAGTTGTACAAAAACGCTTTCTTTCGCCAAGACAGTGCGTTTCTCACTGTTGCATGCATTTGAATGGGGAACTCGCCCGAAACAAAGTATAGGTTTTCATTATGTGTATAACTTGGAAATCTTAGCTCAAACAGCTGCAAATCCTGTTTGCCCAGCACGGGGACCTTGAGTTCTATAAGATAAAGCCATAAACATGTGTATCCGAGTCTTCTATCAAAAGTTACAGCTATTTATATGAAGTTGTACAAAAACGCTTTCTTTCGCCAAGACAGTGCGTTTCTCACTGTTGCATGCATTTGAATGGGGAACTCGCCCGAAACAAAGTATAGGTTTTCATTATGTGTATAACTTGGAAATCTTAGCTCAAACAGCTGCAAAACCTGTTTGCCCAGCACGGGGACCTTGAGTTCTATAAGATAAAGCCATAAACATGTGTATCCGAGTCTTCTATCAAAAGTTACAGCTATTTATATGAAGTTGTACAAAAACGCTTTCTTTCGCCAAGACAGTGCGTTTCTCACTGTTACATGCATTTGAATGGGGAACTCGACCGAAACAAAGTATAGGTTTTCATTATGTGTATAACTTAAAAAGCTTAGCTCAAACAGCTGCAAATCCTGTTTGCCCAGCACGGGGACCTTGAGTTCTATAAGATAAAGCCATAAACATGTGTATCCGAGTCTTCTATCAAAAGTTACAGCTATTTATATGAAGTTGTACAAAAACGCTTTCTTTCGCCAAGACAGTGCGTTTCTCACTGTTACATGCATTTGAATGGGGAACTCGACCGAAACAAAGTATAGGTTTTCATTATGTGTATAACTTAAAAATCTTAGCTCAAACAGCTGCAAATCCTGTTTGCCCAGCACGGGGACCTTGAGTTCTATAAGATAAAGCCATAAACATGTTTGTCTGAGTCTTCTATCAAAAGTTACAGCTATTTATATGAAGTTGTACAAAAACGCTTTCTTTCGCCAAGACAGTGCGTTTCTCACTGTTGCATGCATTTGAATGGGAAACTCGCCTGAAACAAAGTATAGGTTTTCATTATGTGTATAACTTGGAAATCTTAACTCAAACAGCTGCAAAACCTGTTTGCCCAGCACGGGGACCTTGAGTTCTATAAGATAAAGCCATAAACATGTGTATCCGAGTCTTCTATCAAAAGTTACAGCTATTTATATGAAGTTGTACAAAAACGCTTTCTTTCGCCAAGACAGTGCGTTTCTCACTGTTGCATGCATTTGAATGGGGAACTCGCCCGAAACAAAGTATAGGTTTTCATTATGTGTATAACTTGGAAATCTTAGCTCAAACAGCTGCAAATCCTGTTTTCCCAGCACGGGGACCTTGAGTTCTATAAGATAAAGCCATAAACATGTTTGTCTGAGTCTTCTATCAAAAGTTACAGCGATTTATATGAAGTTGTATAAAAACGCTTTCTTTCGCCAAGACAGTGCGTTTCTCACTGTTACATGCATTTGAATGGGGAACTCGACCGAAACAAAGTATAGGTTTTCATTATGTGTATAACTTAAAAATCTTAGCTCAAACAGCTGCAAATCCTGTTTGCCCAGCACGGGGACCTTGAGTTCTATAAGATAAAGCCATAAACATGTTTGTCTGAGTCTTCTATCAAAAGTTACAGCTATTTATATGAAGTTGTATAAAAACGCTTTCTTTCGCCAAGACAGTGCGTTTCTCACTGTTACATGCATTTGAATGGGGAACTCGACCGAAACAAAGTATAGGTTTTCATTATGTGTATAACTTAAAAATCTTAGCTCAAACAGCTGCAAATCCTGTTTGCCCAGCACGGGGACCTTGAGTTCTATAAGATAAAGCCATAAACATGTTTGTCTGAGTCTTCTATCAAAAGTTACAGCTATTTATATGAAGTTGTACAAAAACGCTTTCTTTCGCCAAGACAGTGCGTTTCTCACTGTTGCATGCATTTGAATGGGAAACTCGCCTGAAACAAAGTATAGGTTTTCATTATGTGTATAACTTGGAAATCTTAGCTCAAACAGCTGCAAATCCTGTTTGCCCAGCACGGGGACCTTGAGTTCTATAAGATAAAGCCATAAACATGTGTATCCGAGTCTTCTATCAAAAGTTACAGCTATTTATATGAAGTTGTACAAAAACGCTTTCTTTCGCCAAGACAGTGCGTTTCTCACTGTTGCATGCATTTGAATGGGGAACTCGCCCGAAACAAAGTATAGGTTTTCATTATGTGTATAACTTGGAAATCTTAGCTCAAACAGCTGCAAATCCTGTTTGCCCAGCACGGGGACCTTGAGTTCTATAAGATAAAGCCATAAACATGTGTATCCGAGTCTTCTATCAAAAGTTACAGCTATTTATATGAAGTTGTACAAAAACGCTTTCTTTCGCCAAGACAGTGCGTTTCTCACTGTTGCATGCATTTGAATGGGGAACTCGCCCGAAACAAAGTATAGGTTTTCATTATGTGTATAACTTGGAAATCTTAGCTCAAACAGCTGCAAAACCTGTTTGCCCAGCACGGGGACCTTGAGTTCTATAAGATAAAGCCATAAACATGTGTATCCGAGTCTTCTATCAAAAGTTACAGCTATTTATATGAAGTTGTACAAAAACGCTTTCTTTCGCCAAGACAGTGCGTTTCTCACTGTTACATGCATTTGAATGGGGAACTCGACCGAAACAAAGTATAGGTTTTCATTATGTGTATAACTTAAAAAGCTTAGCTCAAACAGCTGCAAATCCTGTTTGCCCAGCACGGGGACCTTGAGTTCTATAAGATAAAGCCATAAACATGTTTGTCTGAGTCTTCTATCAAAAGTTACAGCGATTTATATGAAGTTGTATAAAAACGCTTTCTTTCGCCAAGACAGTGCGTTTCTCACTGTTACATGCATTTGAATGGGGAACTCGACCGAAACAAAGTATAGGTTTTCATTATGTGTATAACTTAAAAATCTTAGCTCAAACAGCTGCAAAACCTGTTTGCCCAGCACGGGGACCTTGAGTTCTATAAGATAAAGCCATAAACATGTTTGTCTGAGTCTTCTATCAAAAGTTACAGCTATTTATATGAAGTTGTACAAAAACGCTTTCTTTCGCCAAGACAGTGCGTTTCTCACTGTTGCATGCATTTGAATGGGGAACTCGCCCGAAACAAAGTATAGGTTTTCATTATGTGTATAACCTCGAAATCTTAGCTCAAACAGCTGCAAATCCTGTTTTCCCAGCACGGGGATCTTGAGTTCTATAAGATAAAGCCATAAACATGTGTATCCGAGTCTTCTATCAAAAGTTACAGCTATTTATATGAAGTTGTACAAAAACGCTTTCTTTCGCCAAGACAGTGCGTTTCTCACTGTTACATGCATTTGAATGGGGAACTCGACCGAAACAAAGTATAGGTTTTCATTATGTGTATAACTTAAAAATCTTAGCTCAAACAGCTGCAAATCCTGTTTGCCCAGCACGGGGACCTTGAGTTCTATAAGATAAAGCCATAAACATGTTTGTCTGAGTCTTCTATCAAAAGTTACAGCTATTTATATGAAGTTGTATAAAAACGCTTTCTTTCGCCAAGACAGTGCGTTTCTCACTGTTACATGCATTTGAATGGGGAACTCGACCGAAACAAAGTATAGGTTTTCATTATGTGTATAACTTAAAAATCTTAGCTCAAACAGCTGCAAATCCTGTTTGCCCAGCACGGGGACCTTGAGTTCTATAAGATAAAGCCATAAACATGTTTGTCTGAGTCTTCTATCAAAAGTTACAGCTATTTATATGAAGTTGTACAAAAACGCTTTCTTTCGCCAAGACAGTGCGTTTCTCACTGTTGCATGCATTTGAATGGGAAACTCGCCTGAAACAAAGTATAGGTTTTCATTATGTGTATAACTTGGAAATCTTAGCTCAAACAGCTGCAAATCCTGTTTGCCCAGCACGGGGACCTTGAGTTCTATAAGATAAAGCCATAAACATGTGTATCCGAGTCTTCTATCAAAAGTTACAGCTATTTATATGAAGTTGTACAAAAACGCTTTCTTTCGCCAAGACAGTGCGTTTCTCACTGTTGCATGCATTTGAATGGGGAACTCGCCCGAAACAAAGTATAGGTTTTCATTATGTGTATAACTTGGAAATCTTAGCTCAAACAGCTGCAAATCCTGTTTGCCCAGCACGGGGACCTTGAGTTCTATAAGATAAAGCCATAAACATGTGTATCCGAGTCTTCTATCAAAAGTTACAGCTATTTATATGAAGTTGTACAAAAACGCTTTCTTTCGCCAAGACAGTGCGTTTCTCACTGTTACATGCATTTGAATGGGGAACTCGACCGAAACAAAGTATAGGTTTTCATTATGTGTATAACTTAAAAAGCTTAGCTCAAACAGCTGCAAATCCTGTTTGCCCAGCACGGGGACCTTGAGTTCTATAAGATAAAGCCATAAACATGTTTGTCTGAGTCTTCTATCAAAAGTTACAGCTATTTATATGAAGTTGTATAAAAACGCTTTCTTTCGCCAAGACAGTGCGTTTCTCACTGTTACATGCATTTGAATGGGGAACTCGACCGAAACAAAGTATAGGTTTTCATTATGTGTATAACTTAAAAATCTTAGCTCAAACAGCTGCAAAACCTGTTTGCCCAGCACGGGGACCTTGAGTTCTATAAGATAAAGCCATAAACATGTTTGTCTGAGTCTTCTATCAAAAGTTACAGCTATTTATATGAAGTTGTACAAAAACGCTTTCTTTCGCCAAGACAGTGCGTTTCTCACTGTTGCATGCATTTGAATGGGGAACTCGCCCGAAACAAAGTATAGGTTTTCATTATGTGTATAACTTGGAAATCTTAGCTCAAACAGCTGCAAATCCTGTTTTCCCAGCACGGGGATCTTGAGTTCTATAAGATAAAGCCATAAACATGTGTATCCGAGTCTTCTATCAAAAGTTACAGCTATTTATATGAAGTTGTACAAAAACGCTTTCTTTCGCCAAGACAGTGCGTTTCTCACTGTTACATGCATTTGAATGGGGAACTCGACCGAAACAAAGTATAGGTTTTCATTATGTGTATAACTTAAAAAGCTTAGCTCAAACAGCTGCAAATCCTGTTTGCCCAGCACGGGGACCTTGAGTTCTATAAGATAAAGCCATAAACATGTTTGTCTGAGTCTTCTATCAAAAGTTACAGCTATTTATATGAAGTTGTACAAAAACGCTTTCTTTCGCCAAGACAGTGCGTTTCTCACTGTTGCATGCATTTGAATGGGAAACTCGCCTGAAACAAAGTATAGGTTTTCATTATGTGTATAACTTGGAAATCTTAGCTCAAACAGCTGCAAATCCTGTTTGCCCAGCACGGGGACCTTGAGTTCTATAAGATAAAGCCATAAACATGTGTATCCGAGTCTTCTATCAAAAGTTACAGCTATTTATATGAAGTTGTACAAAAACGCTTTCTTTCGCCAAGACAGTGCGTTTCTCACTGTTGCATGCATTTGAATGGGGAACTCGCCCGAAACAAAGTATAGGTTTTCATTATGTGTATAACTTGGAAATCTTAGCTCAAACAGCTGCAAAACCTGTTTGCCCAGCACGGGGACCTTGAGTTCTATAAGATAAAGCCATAAACATGTGTATCCGAGTCTTCTATCAAAAGTTACAGCTATTTATATGAAGTTGTACAAAAACGCTTTCTTTCGCCAAGACAGTGCGTTTCTCACTGTTACATGCATTTGAATGGGGAACTCGACCGAAACAAAGTATAGGTTTTCATTATGTGTATAACTTAAAAAGCTTAGCTCAAACAGCTGCAAATCCTGTTTGCCCAGCACGGGGACCTTGAGTTCTATAAGATAAAGCCATAAACATGTTTGTCTGAGTCTTCTATCAAAAGTTACAGCGATTTATATGAAGTTGTATAAAAACGCTTTCTTTCGCCAAGACAGTGCGTTTCTCACTGTTACATGCATTTGAATGGGGAACTCGACCGAAACAAAGTATAGGTTTTCATTATGTGTATAACTTAAAAATCTTAGCTCAAACAGCTGCAAAACCTGTTTGCCCAGCACGGGGACCTTGAGTTCTATAAGATAAAGCCATAAACATGTTTGTCTGAGTCTTCTATCAAAAGTTACAGCTATTTATATGAAGTTGTACAAAAACGCTTTCTTTCGCCAAGACAGTGCGTTTCTCACTGTTGCATGCATTTGAATGGGGAACTCGCCCGAAACAAAGTATAGGTTTTCATTATGTGTATAACTTGGAAATCTTAGCTCAAACAGCTGCAAATCCTGTTTTCCCAGCACGGGGATCTTGAGTTCTATAAGATAAAGCCATAAACATGTGTATCCGAGTCTTCTATCAAAAGTTACAGCTATTTATATGAAGTTGTACAAAAACGCTTTCTTTCGCCAAGACAGTGCGTTTCTCACTGTTACATGCATTTGAATGGGGAACTCGACCGAAACAAAGTATAGGTTTTCATTATGTGTATAACTTAAAAATCTTAGCTCAAACAGCTGCAAATCCTGTTTGCCCAGCACGGGGACCTTGAGTTCTATAAGATAAAGCCATAAACATGTTTGTCTGAGTCTTCTATCAAAAGTTACAGCTATTTATATGAAGTTGTACAAAAACGCTTTCTTTCGCCAAGACAGTGCGTTTCTCACTGTTGCATGCATTTGAATGGGGAACTCGCCCGAAACAAAGTATAGGTTTTCATTATGTGTATAACTTGGAAATCTTAGCTCAAACAGCTGGAAATCCTGTTTTCCCAGCACGGGGATCTTGAGTTCTATAAGATAAAGCCATAAACATGTGTATCCGAGTCTTCTATCAAAAGTTACAGCTATTTATATGAAGTTGTACAAAAACGCTTTCTTTCGCCAAGACAGTGCGTTTCTCACTGTTACATGCATTTGAATGGGGAACTCGACCGAAACAAAGTATAGGTTTTCATTATGTGTATAACTTAAAAATCTTAGCTCAAACAGCTGCAAATCCTGTTTGCCCAGCACGGGGACCTTGAGTTCTATAAGATAAAGCCATAAACATGTTTGTCTGAGTCTTCTATCAAAAGTTACAGCTATTTATATGAAGTTGTATAAAAACGCTTTCTTTCGCCAAGACAGTGCGTTTCTCACTGTTACATGCATTTGAATGGGGAACTCGACCGAAACAAAGTATAGGTTTTCATTATGTGTATAACTTAAAAATCTTAGCTCAAACAGCTGCAAATCCTGTTTGCCCAGCACGGGGACCTTGAGTTCTATAAGATAAAGCCATAAACATGTTTGTCTGAGTCTTCTATCAAAAGTTACAGCTATTTATATGAAGTTGTACAAAAACGCTTTCTTTCGCCAAGACAGTGCGTTTCTCACTGTTGCATGCATTTGAATGGGAAACTCGCCTGAAACAAAGTATAGGTTTTCATTATGTGTATAACTTGGAAATCTTAGCTCAAACAGCTGCAAATCCTGTTTGCCCAGCACGGGGACCTTGAGTTCTATAAGATAAAGCCATAAACATGTGTATCCGAGTCTTCTATCAAAAGTTACAGCTATTTATATGAAGTTGTACAAAAACGCTTTCTTTCGCCAAGACAGTGCGTTTCTCACTGTTGCATGCATTTGAATGGGGAACTCGCCCGAAACAAAGTATAGGTTTTCATTATGTGAATAACTTGGAAATCTTAGCTCAAACAGCTGCAAAACCTGTTTGCCCAGCACGGGGACCTTGAGTTCTATAAGATAAAGCCATAAACATGTGTATCCGAGTCTTCTATCAAAAGTTACAGCTATTTATATGAAGTTGTACAAAAACGCTTTCTTTCGCCAAGACAGTGCGTTTCTCACTGTTACATGCATTTGAATGGGGAACTCGACCGAAACAAAGTATAGGTTTTCATTATGTGTATAACTTAAAAAGCTTAGCTCAAACAGCTGCAAATCCTGTTTGCCCAGCACGGGGACCTTGAGTTCTATAAGATAAAGCCATAAACATGTTTGTCTGAGTCTTCTATCAAAAGTTACAGCGATTTATATGAAGTTGTATAAAAACGCTTTCTTTCGCCAAGACAGTGCGTTTCTCACTGTTACATGCATTTGAATGGGGAACTCGACCGAAACAAAGTATAGGTTTTCATTATGTGTATAACTTAAAAATCTTAGCTCAAACAGCTGCAAAACCTGTTTGCCCAGCACGGGGACCTTGAGTTCTATAAGATAAAGCCATAAACATGTTTGTCTGAGTCTTCTATCAAAAGTTACAGCTATTTATATGAAGTTGTACAAAAACGCTTTCTTTCGCCAAGACAGTGCGTTTCTCACTGTTGCATGCATTTGAATGGGGAACTCGCCCGAAACAAAGTATAGGTTTTCATTATGTGTATAACTTGGAAATCTTAGCTCAAACAGCTGCAAATCCTTTTTTCCCAGCACGGGGATCTTGAGTTCTATAAGATAAAGCCATAAACATGTGTATCCGAGTCTTCTATCAAAAGTTACAGCTATTTATATGAAGTTGTACAAAAACGCTTTCTTTCGCCAAGACAGTGCGTTTCTCACTGTTACATGCATTTGAATGGGGAACTCGACCGAAACAAAGTATAGGTTTTCATTATGTGTATAACTTAAAAATCTTAGCTCAAACAGCTGCAAATCCTGTTTGCCCAGCACGGGGACCTTGAGTTCTATAAGATAAAGCCATAAACATGTTTGTCTGAGTCTTCTATCAAAAGTTACAGCTATTTATATGAAGTTGTATAAAAACGCTTTCTTTCGCCAAGACAGTGCGTTTCTCACTGTTACATGCATTTGAATGGGGAACTCGACCGAAACAAAGTATAGGTTTTCATTATGTGTATAACTTAAAAATCTTAGCTCAAACAGCTGCAAAACCTGTTTGCCCAGCACGGGGACCTTGAGTTCTATAAGATAAAGCCATAAACATGTTTGTCTGAGTCTTCTATCAAAAGTTACAGCTATTTATATGAAGTTGTACAAAAACGCTTTCTTTCGCCAAGACAGTGCGTTTCTCACTGTTGCATGCATTTGAATGGGAAACTCGCCTGAAACAAAGTATAGGTTTTCATTATGTGTATAACTTGGAAATCTTAGCTCAAACAGCTGCAAATCCTGTTTGCCCAGCACGGGGACCTTGAGTTCTATAAGATAAAGCCATAAACATGTGTATCCGAGTCTTCTATCAAAAGTTACAGCTATTTATATGAAGTTGTACAAAAACGCTTTCTTTCGCCAAGACAGTGCGTTTCTCACTGTTGCATGCATTTGAATGGGGAACTCGCCCGAAACAAAGTATAGGTTTTCATTATGTGTATAACTTGGAAATCTTAGCTCAAAAAGCTGCAAATCCTGTTTGCCCAGCACGGGGACCTTGAGTTCTATAAGATAAAGCCATAAACATGTGTATCCGAGTCTTCTATCAAAAGTTACAGCTATTTATATGAAGTTGTACAAAAACGCTTTCTTTCGCCAAGACAGTGCGTTTCTCACTGTTGCATGCATTTGAATGGGGAACTCGCCCGAAACAAAGTATAGGTTTTCATTATGTGTATAACTTGGAAATCTTAGCTCAAACAGCTGCAAAACCTGTTTGCCCAGCACGGGGACCTTGAGTTCTATAAGATAAAGCCATAAACATGTGTATCCGAGTCTTCTATCAAAAGTTACAGCTATTTATATGAAGTTGTACAAAAACGCTTTCTTTCGCCAAGACAGTGCGTTTCTCACTGTTACATGCATTTGAATGGGGAACTCGACCGAAACAAAGTATAGGTTTTCATTATGTGTATAACTTAAAAAGCTTAGCTCAAACAGCTGCAAATCCTGTTTGCCCAGCACGGGGACCTTGAGTTCTATAAGATAAAGCCATAAACATGTTTGTCTGAGTCTTCTATCAAAAGTTACAGCGATTTATATGAAGTTGTATAAAAACGCTTTCTTTCGCCAAGACAGTGCGTTTCTCACTGTTACATGCATTTGAATGGGGAACTCGACCGAAACAAAGTATAGGTTTTCATTATGTGTATAACTTAAAAATCTTAGCTCAAACAGCTGCAAAACCTGTTTGCCCAGCACGGGGACCTTGAGTTCTATAAGATAAAGCCATAAACATGTTTGTCTGAGTCTTCTATCAAAAGTTACAGCTATTTATATGAAGTTGTACAAAAACGCTTTCTTTCGCCAAGACAGTGCGTTTCTCACTGTTGCATGCATTTGAATGGGGAACTCGCCCGAAACAAAGTATAGGTTTTCATTATGTGTATAACTTGGAAATCTTAGCTCAAACAGCTGCAAATCCTGTTTTCCCAGCACGGGGATCTTGAGTTCTATAAGATAAAGCCATAAACATGTGTATCCGAGTCTTCTATCAAAAGTTACAGCTATTTATATGAAGTTGTACAAAAACGCTTTCTTTCGCCAAGACAGTGCGTTTCTCACTGTTACATGCATTTGAATGGGGAACTCGACCGAAACAAAGTATAGGTTTTCATTATGTGTATAACTTAAAAATCTTAGCTCAAACAGCTGCAAATCCTGTTTGCCCAGCACGGGGACCTTGAGTTCTATAAGATAAAGCCATAAACATGTTTGTCTGAGTCTTCTATCAAAAGTTACAGCTATTTATATGAAGTTGTATAAAAACGCTTTCTTTCGCCAAGACAGTGCGTTTCTCACTGTTACATGCATTTGAATGGGGAACTCGACCGAAACAAAGTATAGGTTTTCATTATGTGTATAACTTAAAAATCTTAGCTCAAACAGCTGCAAAGCCTGTTTGCCCAGCACGGGGACCTTGAGTTCTATAAGATAAAGCCATAAACATGTTTGTCTGAGTCTTCTATCAAAAGTTACAGCTATTTATATGAAGTTGTACAAAAACGCATTCTTTCGCCAAGACAGTGCGTTTCTCACTGTTGCATGCATTTGAATGGGAAACTCGCCTGAAACAAAGTATAGGTTTTCATTATGTGTATAACTTGGAAATCTTAGCTCAAACAGCTGCAAATCCTGTTTGCCCAGCACGGGGACCTTGAGTTCTATAAGATAAAGCCATAAACATGTGTATCCGAGTCTTCTATCAAAAGTTACAGCTATTTATATGAAGTTGTACAAAAACGCTTTCTTTCGCCAAGACAGTGCGTTTCTCACTGTTGCATGCATTTGAATGGGGAACTCGCCCGAAACAAAGTATAGGTTTTCATTATGTGTATAACTTGGAAATCTTAGCTCAAACAGCTGCAAAACCTGTTTGCCCAGCACGGGGACCTTGAGTTCTATAAGATAAAGCCATAAACATGTGTATCCGAGTCTTCTATCAAAAGTTACAGCTATTTATATGAAGTTGTACAAAAACGCTTTCTTTCGCCAAGACAGTGCGTTTCTCACTGTTACATGCATTTGAATGGGGAACTCGACCGAAACAAAGTATAGGTTTTCATTATGTGTATAACTTGGAAATCTTAGCTCAAACGGCTGCAAAACCTGTTTGCCCAGCACGGGGATATTGAGTTCTATAAGATAAAGCCATAAACATGTTTGTCTGAGTCTTCTATCAAAAGTTACAGCTATTTATATGAAGTTGTACAAAAACGCTTTCTTTCGCCAAGACAGTGCGTTTCTCACTGTTACATGCATTTGAATGGGGAACTCGACCGAAACAAAGTATAGGTTTTCATTATGTGTATAACTTAAAAAGCTTAGCTCAAACAGCTGCAAAACCTGTTTGCCCAGCACGGGGACCTTGAGTTCTATAAGATAAAGCCATAAACATGTTTGTCTGAGTCTTCTATCAAAAGTTACAGCTATTTATATGAAGTTGTACAAAAACGCTTTCTTTCGCCAAGACAGTGCGTTTCTCACTGTTGCATGCATTTGAATGGGAAACTCGCCTGAAACAAAGTATAGGTTTTCATTATGTGTATAACTTGGAAATCTTAGCTCAAACAGCTGCAAAACCTGTTTGCCCAGCACTGGGACCTTGAGTTCTATAAGATAAAGCCATAAACATGTGTATCCGAGTCTTCTATCAAAAGTTACAGCTATTTATATGAAGTTGTACAAAAACGCTTTCTTTCGCCAAGACAGTGCGTTTCTCACTGTTGCATGCATTTGAATGGGGAACTCGCCCGAAACAAAGTATAGGTTTTCATTATGTGTATAACTTGGAAATCTTAGCTCAAACAGCTGCAAATCCTGTTTGCCCAGCACGGGGACCTTGAGTTCTATAAGATAAAGCCATAAACATGTGTATCCTTGTCTTCTATCAAAAGTTACAGCTATTTATATGAAGTTGTACAAAAACGCTTTCTTTCGCCAAGACAGTGCGTTTCTCACTGTTACATGCATTTGAATGGGGAACTCGACCGAAACAAAGTATAGGTTTTCATTATGTGTATAACTTAAAAATCTTAGCTCAAACAGCTGCAAATCCTGTTTGCCCAGCACGGGGACCTTGAGTTCTATAAGATAAAGCCATAAACATGTTTGTCTGAGTCTTCTATCAAAAGTTACAGCTATTTATATGAAGTTGTATAAAAACGCTTTCTTTCGCCAAGACAGTGCGTTTCTCACTGTTACATGCATTTGAATGGGGAACTCGACCGAAACAAAGTATAGGTTTTCATTATGTGTATAACTTAAAAATCTTAGCTCAAACAGCTGCAAATCCTGTTTGCCCAGCACGGGGACCTTGAGTTCTATAAGATAAAGCCATAAACATGTTTGTCTGAGTCTTCTATCAAAAGTTACAGCTATTTATATGAAGTTGTATAAAAACGCTTTCTTTCGCCAAGACAGTGCGTTTCTCACTGTTACATGCATTTGAATGGGGAACTCGACCGAAACAAAGTATAGGTTTTCATTATGTGTATAACTTAAAAATCTTAGCTCAAACAGCTGCAAAACCTGTTTGCCCAGCACGGGGACCTTGAGTTCTATAAGATAAAGCCATAAACATGTTTGTCTGAGTCTTCTATCAAAAGTTACAGCTATTTATATGAAGTTGTATAAAAACGCTTTCTTTCGCCAAGACAGTGCGTTTCTCACTGTTACATGCATTTGAATGGGGAACTCGACCGAAACAAAGTATAGGTTTTCATTATGTGTATAACTTAAAAATCTTAGCTCAAACAGCTGCAAAACCTGTTTGCCCAGCACGGGGACCTTGAGTTCTATAAGATAAAGCCATAAACATGTTTGTCTGAGTCTTCTATCAAAAGTTACAGCTATTTATATGAAGTTGTACAAAAACGCTTTCTTTCGCCAAGACAGTGCGTTTCTCACTGTTGCATGCATTTGAATGGGAAACTCGCCTGAAACAAAGTATAGGTTTTCATTATGTGTATAACTTGGAAATCTTAGCTCAAACAGCTGCAAATCCTGTTTGCCCAGCACGGGGACCTTGAGTTCTATAAGATAAAGCCATAAACATGTGTATCCGAGTCTTCTATCAAAAGTTACAGCTATTTATATGAAGTTGTACAAAAACGCTTTCTTTCGCCAAGACAGTGCGTTTCTCACTGTTGCATGCATTTGAATGGGGAACTCGCCCGAAACAAAGTATAGGTTTTCATTATGTGTATAACTTGGAAATCTTAGCTCAAACAGCTGCAAATCCTGTTTGCCCAGCACGGGGACCTTGAGTTCTATAAGATAAAGCCATAAACATGTGTATCCGAGTCTTCTATCAAAAGTTACAGCTATTTATATGAAGTTGTACAAAAACGCTTTCTTTCGCCAAGACAGTGCGTTTCTCACTGTTGCATGCATTTGAATGGGGAACTCGCCCGAAACAAAGTATAGGTTTTCATTATGTGTATAACTTGGAAATCTTAGCTCAAACAGCTGCAAAACCTGTTTGCCCAGCACGGGGACCTTGAGTTCTATAAGATAAAGCCATAAACATGTGTATCCGAGTCTTCTATCAAAAGTTACAGCTATTTATATGAAGTTGTACAAAAACGCTTTCTTTCGCCAAGACAGTGCGTTTCTCACTGTTACATGCATTTGAATGGGGAACTCGACCGAAACAAAGTATAGGTTTTCATTATGTGTATAACTTAAAAAGCTTAGCTCAAACAGCTGCAAATCCTGTTTGCCCAGCACGGGGACCTTGAGTTCTATAAGATAAAGCCATAAACATGTTTGTCTGAGTCTTCTATCAAAAGTTACAGCGATTTATATGAAGTTGTATAAAAACGCTTTCTTTCGCCAAGACAGTGCGTTTCTCACTGTTACATGCATTTGAATGGGGAACTCGACCGAAACAAAGTATAGGTTTTCATTATGTGTATAACTTAAAAATCTTAGCTCAAACAGCTGCAAAACCTGTTTGCCCAGCACGGGGACCTTGAGTTCTATAAGATAAAGCCATAAACATGTTTGTCTGAGTCTTCTATCAAAAGTTACAGCTATTTATATGAAGTTGTACAAAAACGCTTTCTTTCGCCAAGACAGTGCGTTTCTCACTGTTGCATGCATTTGAATGGGGAACTCGCCCGAAACAAAGTATAGGTTTTCATTATGTGTATAACTTGGAAATCTTAGCTCAAACAGCTGCAAATCCTGTTTTCCCAGCACGGGGATCTTGAGTTCTATAAGATAAAGCCATAAACATGTGTATCCGAGTCTTCTATCAAAAGTTACAGCTATTTATATGAAGTTGTACAAAAACGCTTTCTTTCGCCAAGACAGTGCGTTTCTCACTGTTACATGCATTTGAATGGGGAACTCGACCGAAACAAAGTATAGGTTTTCATTATGTGTATAACTTAAAAATCTTAGCTCAAACAGCTGCAAATCCTGTTTGCCCAGCACGGGGACCTTGAGTTCTATAAGATAAAGCCATAAACATGTTTGTCTGAGTCTTCTATCAAAAGTTACAGCTATTTATATGAAGTTGTATAAAAACGCTTTCTTTCGCCAAGACAGTGCGTTTCTCACTGTTACATGCATTTGAATGGGGAACTCGACCGAAACAAAGTATAGGTTTTCATTATGTGTATAACTTAAAAATCTTAGCTCAAACAGCTGCAAAGCCTGTTTGCCCAGCACGGGGACCTTGAGTTCTATAAGATAAAGCCATAAACATGTTTGTCTGAGTCTTCTATCAAAAGTTACAGCTATTTATATGAAGTTGTACAAAAACGCATTCTTTCGCCAAGACAGTGCGTTTCTCACTGTTGCATGCATTTGAATGGGAAACTCGCCTGAAACAAAGTATAGGTTTTCATTATGTGTATAACTTGGAAATCTTAGCTCAAACAGCTGCAAATCCTGTTTGCCCAGCACGGGGACCTTGAGTTCTATAAGATAAAGCCATAAACATGTGTATCCGAGTCTTCTATCAAAAGTTACAGCTATTTATATGAAGTTGTACAAAAACGCTTTCTTTCGCCAAGACAGTGCGTTTCTCACTGTTGCATGCATTTGAATGGGGAACTCGCCCGAAACAAAGTATAGGTTTTCATTATGTGTATAACTTGGAAATCTTAGCTCAAACAGCTGCAAAACCTGTTTGCCCAGCACGGGGACCTTGAGTTCTATAAGATAAAGCCATAAACATGTGTATCCGAGTCTTCTATCAAAAGTTACAGCTATTTATATGAAGTTGTACAAAAACGCTTTCTTTCGCCAAGACAGTGCGTTTCTCACTGTTACATGCATTTGAATGGGGAACTCGACCGAAACAAAGTATAGGTTTTCATTATGTGTATAACTTGGAAATCTTAGCTCAAACGGCTGCAAAACCTGTTTGCCCAGCACGGGGATATTGAGTTCTATAAGATAAAGCCATAAACATGTTTGTCTGAGTCTTCTATCAAAAGTTACAGCTATTTATATGAAGTTGTACAAAAACGCTTTCTTTCGCCAAGACAGTGCGTTTCTCACTGTTACATGCATTTGAATGGGGAACTCGACCGAAACAAAGTATAGGTTTTCATTATGTGTATAACTTAAAAAGCTTAGCTCAAACAGCTGCAAAACCTGTTTGCCCAGCACGGGGACCTTGAGTTCTATAAGATAAAGCCATAAACATGTTTGTCTGAGTCTTCTATCAAAAGTTACAGCTATTTATATGAAGTTGTACAAAAACGCTTTCTTTCGCCAAGACAGTGCGTTTCTCACTGTTGCATGCATTTGAATGGGAAACTCGCCTGAAACAAAGTATAGGTTTTCATTATGTGTATAACTTGGAAATCTTAGCTCAAACAGCTGCAAAACCTGTTTGCCCAGCACTGGGACCTTGAGTTCTATAAGATAAAGCCATAAACATGTGTATCCGAGTCTTCTATCAAAAGTTACAGCTATTTATATGAAGTTGTACAAAAACGCTTTCTTTCGCCAAGACAGTGCGTTTCTCACTGTTGCATGCATTTGAATGGGGAACTAACCCGAAACAAAGTATAGGTTTTCATTATGTGTATAACTTGGAAATCTTAGCTCAAACAGCTGCAAATCCTGTTTGCCCAGCACGGGGACCTTGAGTTCTATAAGATAAAGCCATAAACATGTGTATCCTTGTCTTCTATCAAAAGTTACAGCTATTTATATGAAGTTGTACAAAAACGCTTTCTTTCGCCAAGACAGTGCGTTTCTCACTGTTACATGCATTTGAATGGGGAACTCGACCGAAACAAAGTATAGGTTTTCATTATGTGTATAACTTAAAAATCTTAGCTCAAACAGCTGCAAATCCTGTTTGCCCAGCACGGGGACCTTGAGTTCTATAAGATAAAGCCATAAACATGTTTGTCTGAGTCTTCTATCAAAAGTTACAGCTATTTATATGAAGTTGTACAAAAACGCTTTCTTTCGCCAAGACAGTGCGTTTCTCACTGTTGCATGCATTTGAATGGGAAACTCGCCTGAAACAAAGTATAGGTTTTCATTATGTGTATAACTTGGAAATCTTAACTCAAACAGCTGCAAAACCTGTTTGCCCAGCACGGGGACCTTGAGTTCTATAAGATAAAGCCATAAACATGTGTATCCGAGTCTTCTATCAAAAGTTACAGCTATTTATATGAAGTTGTACAAAAACGCTTTCTTTCGCCAAGACAGTGCGTTTCTCACTGTTGCATGCATTTGAATGGGAAACTCGCCTGAAACAAAGTATAGGTTTTCATTATGTGTATAACTTGGAAATCTTAGCTCAAACAGCTGCAAAACCTGTTTGCCCAGCATGGGGACCTTGAGTTCTATAAGATAAAGCCATAAACATGTGTATCCGAGTCTTCTATCAAAGGTTACAGCTATTTATATGAAGTTGTACAAAAACGCTTTATTTCGCCAAGTCAGTGCGTTTCTCACTGTTACATGCATTTGAATGGGGAACTCGACCGAAACAAAGTATAGGTTTTCATTATGTGTAT
Source organism: Aulonocara sp. 'chitande type north' Nkhata Bay (assembly GCF_057382095.1). Taxonomy (NCBI): domain Eukaryota; kingdom Metazoa; phylum Chordata; class Actinopteri; order Cichliformes; family Cichlidae; genus Aulonocara; species Aulonocara sp. 'chitande type north' Nkhata Bay. The sequence goes on from NC_141345.1 coordinate 13,249,178, forward strand.
AACTTAAAAAGCTTAGCTCAAACAGCTGCAAATCCTGTTTGCCCAGCACGGGGATATTGAGTTCTATAAGATAAAGCCATAAACATGTTTGTCTGAGTCTTCTATCAAAAGTTACAGCTATTTATATGAAGTTGTACAAAAACGCTTTATTTCGCCAAGACAGTGCGTTTCTCACTGTTACATGCATTTGAATGGGGAACTCGACCGAAACAAAGTATAGGTTTTCATTATGTGTATAACTTGGAAATCTTAGCTCAAACAGCTGCAAAACCTGTTTGCCCAGCACGGGGACCTTGAGTTCTATAAGATAAAGCCATAAACATGTTTGTCTGAGTCTTCTATCAAAAGTTACAGCTATTTATATGAAGTTGTACAAAAACGCTTTCTTTCGCCAAGACAGTGCGTTTCTCACTGTTGCATGCATTTGAATGGGGAACTCGACCGAAACAAAGTATAGGTTTTCATTATGTGTATAACTTAAAAATCTTAGCTCAAACAGCTGCAAAACCTGTTTGCCCAGCACGGGGACCTTGAGTTCTATAAGATAAAGCCATAAACATGTTTGTCTGAGTCTTCTATCAAAAGTTACAGCTATTTATATGAAGTTGTACAAAAACGCTTTCTTTCGCCAAGACAGTGCGTTTCTCACTGTTGCATGCATTTGAATGGGAAACTCGCCTGAAACAAAGTATAGGTTTTCATTATGTGTATAACTTGGAAATCTTAGCTCAAACAGCTGCAAAACCTGTTTGCCCAGCACGGGGACCTTGAGTTCTATAAGATAAAGCCATAAACATGTGTATCCGAGTCTTCTATCAAAAGTTACAGCTATTTATATGAAGTTGTACAAAAACGCTTTCTTTCGCCAAGACAGTGCGTTTCTCACTGTTGCATGCATTTGAATGGGGAACTCGCCCGAAACAAAGTATAGGTTTTCATTATGTGTATAACTTGGAAATCTTAGCTCAAACAGCTGCAAAACCTGTTTGCCCAGCACGGGGACCTTGAGTTCTATAAGATAAAGCCATAAACATGTGTATCCGAGTCTTCTATCAAAAGTTACAGCTATTTATATGAAGTTGTACAAAAACGCTTTCTTTCGCCAAGACAGTGCGTTTCTCACTGTTACATGCATTTGAATGGGGAACTCGACCGAAACAAAGTATAGGTTTTCATTATGTGTATAACTTAAAAATCTTAGCTCAAACAGCTGCAAATCCTGTTTGCCCAGCACGGGGACCTTGCGTTCTATAAGATAAAGCAATAAACATGTGTATCCGAGTCTTCTATCAAAAGTTACAGCTATTTATATGAAGTTGTACAAAAACGCTTTCTTTCGCCAAGACAGTGCGTTTCTCACTGTTGCATGCATTTGAATGGGGAACTCGCCCGAAACAAAGTATAGGTTTTCATTATGTGTATAACTTGGAAATCTTAGCTCAAACAGCTGCAAATCCTGTTTTCCCAGCACGGGGATATTGAGTTCTATAAGATAAAGCCATAAACATGTTTGTCTGAGTCTTCTATCAAAAGTTACAGCTATTTATATGAAGTTGTACAAAAACGCATTCTTTCGCCAAGACAGTGCGTTTCTCACTGTTACATGCATTTGAATGGGGAACTCGACCGAAACAAAGTATAGGTTTTCATTATGTGTATAACTTGGAAATCTTAGCTCAAACAGCTGCAAAACCTGTTTGCCCAGCACGGGGATATTGAGTTCTATAAGATAAAGCCATAAACATGTGTATCCGAGTCTTCTATCAAAAGTTACAGCTATTTATATGAAGTTGTACAAAAACGCTTTCTTTCGCCAAGACAGTGCGTTTCTCACTGTTGCATGCATTTGAATGGGGAACTCGCCCGAAACAAAGTATAGGTTTTCATTATGTGTATAACTTGGAAATCTTAGCTCAAACAGCTGCAAATCCTGTTTGCCCAGCACGGGGACCTTGAGTTCTATAAGATAAAGCCATAAACATGTGTATCCTTGTCTTCTATCAAAAGTTACAGCTATTTATATGAAGTTGTACAAAAACGCTTTCTTTCGCCAAGACAGTGCGTTTCTCACTGTTACATGCATTTGAATGGGGAACTCGACCGAAACAAAGTATAGGTTTTCATTATGTGTATAACTTAAAAATCTTAGCTCAAACAGCTGCAAATCCTGTTTGCCCAGCACGGGGACCTTGAGTTCTATAAGATAAAGCCATAAACATGTTTGTCTGAGTCTTCTATCAAAAGTTACAGCTATTTATATGAAGTTGTACAAAAACGCTTTCTTTCGCCAAGACAGTGTGTTTCTCACTGTTGCATGCATTTGAATGGGAAACTCGCCTGAAACAAAGTATAGGTTTTCATTATGTGTATAACTTGGAAATCTTAACTCAAACAGCTGCAAAACCTGTTTGCCCAGCACGGGGACCTTGAGTTCTATAAGATCAAGCCATAAACATGTGTATCCGAGTCTTCTATCAAAAGTTACAGCTATTTATATGAAGTTGTACAAAAACGCTTTCTTTCGCCAAGACAGTGCGTTTCTCACTGTTGCATGCATTTGAATGGGGAACTCGCCCGAAACAAAGTATAGGTTTTCATTATGTGTATAACTTGGAAATCTTAGCTCAAACAGCTGCAAATCCTGTTTTCCCAGCACGGGGATCTTGAGTTCTATAAGATAAAGCCATAAACATGTGTATCCGAGTCTTCTATCAAAAGTTACAGCTATTTATATGAAGTTGTACAAAAACGCTTTCTTTCGCCAAGACAGTGCGTTTCTCACTGTTACATGCATTTGAATGGGGAACTCGACCGAAACAAAGTATAGGTTTTCATTATGTGTATAACTTAAAAATCTTAGCTCAAACAGCTGCAAATCCTGTTTGCCCAGCACGGGGACCTTGAGTTCTATAAGATAAAGCCATAAACATGTTTGTCTGAGTCTTCTATCAAAAGTTACAGCTATTTATATGAAGTTGTATAAAAACGCTTTCTTTCGCCAAGACAGTGCGTTTCTCACTGTTACATGCATTTGAATGGGGAACTCGACCGAAACAAAGTATAGGTTTTCATTATGTGTATAACTTAAAAATCTTAGCTCAAACAGCTGCAAATCCTGTTTGCCCAGCACGGGGACCTTGAGTTCTATAAGATAAAGCCATAAACATGTTTGTCTGAGTCTTCTATCAAAAGTTACAGCTATTTATATGAAGTTGTACAAAAACGCTTTCTTTCGCCAAGACAGTGCGTTTCTCACTGTTGCATGCATTTGAATGGGAAACTCGCCTGAAACAAAGTATAGGTTTTCATTATGTGTATAACTTGGAAATCTTAGCTCAAACAGCTGCAAATCCTGTTTGCCCAGCACGGGGACCTTGAGTTCTATAAGATAAAGCCATAAACATGTGTATCCGAGTCTTCTATCAAAAGTTACAGCTATTTATATGAAGTTGTACAAAAACGCTTTCTTTCGCCAAGACAGTGCGTTTCTCACTGTTGCATGCATTTGAATGGGGAACTCGCCCGAAACAAAGTATAGGTTTTCATTATGTGTATAACTTGGAAATCTTAGCTCAAACGGCTGCAAAACCTGTTTGCCCAGCACGGGGATATTGAGTTCTATAAGATAAAGCCATAAACATGTTTGTCTGAGTCTTCTATCAAAAGTTACAGCTATTTATATGAAGTTGTACGAAAAACGCTTTCTTTCGCCAAGACAGTGCGTTTCTCACTGTTGCATGCATTTAAATGGGAAACTCGCCTGAAACAAAGTATAGGTTTTCATTATGTGTATAACTTGGAAATCTTAGCTCAAACAGCTGCAAAACCTGTTTGCCCAGCATGGGGACCTTGAGTTCTATAAGATAAAGCCATAAACATGTGTATCCGAGTCTTCTATCAAAGGTTACAGCTATTTATATGAAGTTGTACAAAAACGCTTTATTTCGCCAAGTCAGTGCGTTTCTCACTGTTACATGCATTTGAATGGGGAACTCGACCGAAACAAAGTATAGGTTTTCATTATGTGTATAACTTAAAAAGCTTAGCTCAAACAGCTGCAAATCCTGTTTGCCCAGCACGGGGATATTGAGTTCTATAAGATAAAGCCATAAACATGTTTGTCTGAGTCTTCTATCAAAAGTTACAGCTATTTATATGAAGTTGTACAAAAACGCTTTATTTCGCCAAGACAGTGCGTTTCTCACTGTTACATGCATTTGAATGGGGAACTCGACCGAAACAAAGTATAGGTTTTCATTATGTGTATAACTTGGAAATCTTAGCTCAAACAGCTGCAAAACCTGTTTGCCCAGCACGGGGACCTTGAGTTCTATAAGATAAAGCCATAAACATGTTTGTCTGAGTCTTCTATCAAAAGTTACAGCTATTTATATGAAGTTGTACAAAAACGCTTTCTTTCGCCAAGACAGTGCGTTTCTCACTGTTGCATGCATTTGAATGGGGAACTCGCCCGAAACAAAGTATAGGTTTTCATTATGTGTATAACTTAAAAATCTTAGCTCAAACAGCTGCAAAACCTGTTTGCCCAGCACGGGGACCTTGAGTTCTATAAGATAAAGCCATAAACATGTTTGTCTGAGTCTTCTATCAAAAGTTACAGCTATTTATATGAAGTTGTACAAAAACGCTTTCTTTCGCCAAGACAGTGCGTTTCTCACTGTTGCATGCATTTGAATGGGAAACTCGCCTGAAACAAAGTATAGGTTTTCATTATGTGTATAACTTGGAAATCTTAGCTCAAACAGCTGCAAAACCTGTTTGCCCAGCACGGGGACCTTGAGTTCTATAAGATAAAGCCATAAACATGTGTATCCGAGTCTTCTATCAAAAGTTACAGCTATTTATATGAAGTTGTACAAAAACGCTTTCTTTCGCCAAGACAGTGCGTTTCTCACTGTTGCATGCATTTGAATGGGGAACTCGCCCGAAACAAAGTATAGGTTTTCATTATGTGTATAACTTGGAAATCTTAGCTCAAACAGCTGCAAAACCTGTTTGCCCAGCACGGGGACCTTGAGTTCTATAAGATAAAGCCATAAACATGTGTATCCGAGTCTTCTATCAAAAGTTACAGCTATTTATATGAAGTTGTACAAAAACGCTTTCTTTCGCCAAGACAGTGCGTTTCTCACTGTTACATGCATTTGAATGGGGAACTCGACCGAAACAAAGTATAGGTTTTCATTATGTGTATAACTTAAAAATCTTAGCTCAAACAGCTGCAAATCCTGTTTGCCCAGCACGGGGACCTTGCGTTCTATAAGATAAAGCCATAAACATGTGTATCCGAGTCTTCTATCAAAAGTTACAGCTATTTATATGAAGTTGTACAAAAACGCTTTCTTTCGCCAAGACAGTGCGTTTCTCACTGTTGCATGCATTTGAATGGGGAACTCGCCCGAAACAAAGTATAGGTTTTCATTATGTGTATAACTTGGAAATCTTAGCTCAAACAGCTGCAAATCCTGTTTTCCCAGCACGGGGATATTGAGTTCTATAAGATAAAGCCATAAACATGTTTGTCTGAGTCTTCTATCAAAAGTTACAGCTATTTATATGAAGTTGTACAAAAACGCATTCTTTCGCCAAGACAGTGCGTTTCTCACTGTTACATGCATTTGAATGGGGAACTCGACCGAAACAAAGTATAGGTTTTCATTATGTGTATAACTTGGAAATCTTAGCTCAAACAGCTGCAAAACCTGTTTGCCCAGCACGGGGACCTTGAGTTCTATAAGATAAAGCCATAAACATGTGTATCCGAGTCTTCTATCAAAAGTTACAGCTATTTATATGAAGTTGTACAAAAACGCTTTCTTTCGCCAAGACAGTGCGTTTCTCACTGTTACATGCATTTGAATGGGGAACTCGACCGAAACAAAGTATAGGTTTTCATTATGTGTATAACTTAAAAATCTTAGCTCAAACAGCTGCAAATCCTGTTTGCCCAGCACGGGGACCTTGAGTTCTATAAGATAAAGCCATAAACATGTTTGTCTGAGTCTTCTATCAAAAGTTACAGCTATTTATATGAAGTTGTACAAAAACGCTTTCTTTCGCCAAGACAGTGCGTTTCTCACTGTTACATGCATTTGAATGGGGACCTCGACCGAAACAAAGTATAGGTTTTCATTATGTGTATAACTTAAAAATCTTAGCTCAAACAGCTGCAAATCCTGTTTGCCCAGCACGGGGACCTTGAGTTCTATAAGATAAAGCCATAAACATGTTTGTCTGAGTCTTCTATCAAAAGTTACAGCTATTTATATGAAGTTGTACAAAAACGCTTTCTTTCGCCAAGACAGTGCGTTTCTCACTGTTGCATGCATTTGAATGGGAAACTCGCCTGAAACAAAGTATAGGTTTTCATTATGTGTATAACTTGGAAATCTTAGCTCAACCAGCTGCAAAACCTGTTTGCCCAGCACGGGGACCTTGAGTTCTATAAGATAAAGCCATAAACATGTGTATCCGAGTCTTCTATCAAAAGTTACAGCTATTTATATGAAGTTGTACAAAAACGCTTTCTTTCGCCAAGACAGTGCGTTTCTCACTGTTGCATGCATTTGAATGGGGAACTCGCCCGAAACAAAGTATAGGTTTTCATTATGTGTATAACTTGGAAATCTTAGCTCAAACAGCTGCAAAACCTGTTTGCCCAGCACGGGGACCTTGAGTTCTATAAGATAAAGCCATAAACATGTTTGTCTGAGTCTTCTATCAAAAGTTACAGCTATTTATATGAAGTTGTACAAAAACGCTTTCTTTCGCCAAGACAGTGCGTTTCTCACTGTTACATGCATTTGAATGGGGAACTCGACCGAAACAAAGTATAGGTTTTCATTATGTGTATAACTTGGAAATCTTAGCTCAAACAGCTGCAAAACCTGTTTGCCCAGCATGGGGACCTTGAGTTCTATAAGATAAAGCCATAAACATGTGTATCCGAGTCTTCTATCAAAAGTTACAGCTATTTATATGAAGTTGTACAAAAACGCTTTCTTTCGCCAAGACAGTGCGTTTCTCACTGTTACATGCATTTGAATGGGGAACTCGACCGAAACAAAGTATAGGTTTTCATTATGTGTATAACTTAAAAAGCTTAGCTCAAACAGCTGCAAATCCTGTTTGCCCAGCACGGGGACCTTGAGTTCTATAAGATAAAGCCATAAACATGTTTGTCTGAGTCTTCTATCAAAAGTTACAGCGATTTATATGAAGTTGTACAAAAACGCTTTCTTTCGCCAAGACAGTGCGTTTCTCACTGTTACATGCATTTGAATGGGGAACTCGACCGAAACAAAGTATAGGTTTTCATTATGTGTATAACTTAAAAATCTTAGCTCAAACAGCTGCAAATCCTGTTTGCCCAGCACGGGGACCTTGAGTTCTATAAGATAAAGCCATAAACATGTTTGTCTGAGTCTTCTATCAAAAGTTACAGCTATTTATATGAAGTTGTACAAAAACGCTTTCTTTCGCCAAGACAGTGCGTTTCTCACTGTTGCATGCATTTGAATGGTAAACTCGCCTGAAACAAAGTATAGGTTTTCATTATGTGTATAACTTGGAAATCTTAGCTCAAACAGCTGCAAAACCTGTTTGCCCAGCACGGGGACCTTGAGTTCTATAAGATAAAGCCATAAACATGTGTATCCGAGTCTTCTATCAAAAGTTACAGCTATTTATATGAAGTTGTACAAAAACGCTTTCTTTCGCCAAGACAGTGCGTTTCTCACTGTTACATGCATTTGAATGGGGAACTCGACCGAAACAAAGTATAGGTTTTCATTATGTGTATAACTTAAAAATCTTAGCTCAAACAGCTGCAAATCCTGTTTGCCCAGCACGGGGACCTTGAGTTCTATAAGATAAAGCCATAAACATGTTTGTCTGAGTCTTCTATCAAAAGTTACAGCGATTTATATGAAGTTGTACAAAAACGCTTTCTTTCGCCAAGACAGTGCGTTTCTCACTGTTACATGCATTTGAATGGGGAACTCGACCGAAACAAAGTATAGGTTTTCATTATGTGTATAACTTAAAAATCTTAGCTCAAACAGCTGCAAATCCTGTTTGCCCAGCACGGGGACCTTGAGTTCTATAAGATAAAGCCATAAACATGTGTATCCGAGTCTTCTATCAAAAGTTACAGCTATTTATATGAAGTTGTACAAAAACGCTTTCTTTCGCCAAGACAGTGCGTTTCTCACTGTTACATGCATTTGAATGGGGAACTCGACCGAAACAAAGTATAGGTTTTCATTATGTGTATAACTTAAAAAGCTTAGCTCAAACAGCTGCAAATCCTGTTTGCCCAGCACGGGGACCTTGAGTTCTATAAGATAAAGCCATAAACATGTTTGTCTGAGTCTTCTATCAAAAGTTACAGCGATTTATATGAAGTTGTACAAAAACGCTTTCTTTCGCCAAGACAGTGCGTTTCTCACTGTTACATGCATTTGAATGGGGAACTCGACCGAAACAAAGTATAGGTTTTCATTATGTGTATAACTTAAAAATCTTAGCTCAAACAGCTGCAAATCCTGTTTGCCCAGCACGGGGACCTTGAGTTCTATAAGATAAAGCCATAAACATGTTTGTCTGAGTCTTCTATCAAAAGTTACAGCTATTTATATGAAGTTGTACAAAAACGCTTTCTTTCGCCAAGACAGTGCGTTTCTCACTGTTGCATGCATTTGAATGGTAAACTCGCCTGAAACAAAGTATAGGTTTTCATTATGTGTATAACTTGGAAATCTTAGCTCAAACAGCTGCAAAACCTGTTTGCCCAGCACGGGGACCTTGAGTTCTATAAGATAAAGCCATAAACATGTGTATCCGAGTCTTCTATCAAAAGTTACAGCTATTTATATGAAGTTGTACAAAAACGCTTTCTTTCGCCAAGACAGTGCGTTTCTCACTGTTACATGCATTTGAATGGGGAACTCGACCGAAACAAAGTATAGGTTTTCATTATGTGTATAACTTAAAAATCTTAGCTCAAACAGCTGCAAATCCTGTTTGCCCAGCACGGGGACCTTGAGTTCTATAAGATAAAGCCATAAACATGTGTATCCGAGTCTTCTATCAAAAGTTACAGCTATTTATATGAAGTTGTACAAAAACGCTTTCTTTCGCCAAGACAGTGCGTTTCTCACTGTTGCATGCATTTGAATGGGAAACTCGCCTGAAACAAAGTATAGGTTTTCATTATGTGTATAACTTGGAAATCTTAGCTCAAACAGCTGCAAAACCTGTGTGCCCAGCACGGGGACCTTGAGTTCTATAAGATAAAGCCATAAACATGTGTATCCGAGTCTTCTATCAAAAGTTACAGCTATTTATATGAAGTTGTACAAAAACGCTTTCTTTCGCCAAGACAGTGCGTTTCTCACTGTTACATGCATTTGAATGGGGAACTCGACCGAAACAAAGTATAGGTTTTCATTATGTGTATAACTTGGAAATCTTAGCTCAAACAGCTGCAAAACCTGTTTGCCCAGCATGGGGACCTTGAGTTCTATAAGATAAAGCCATAAACATGTGTATCCGAGTCTTCTATCAAAAGTTACAGCTATTTATATGAAGTTGTACAAAAACGCTTTCTTTCGCCAAGACAGTGCGTTTCTCACTGTTACATGCATTTGAATGGGGAACTCGACCGAAACAAAGTATAGGTTTTCATTATGTGTATAACTTAAAAAGCTTAGCTCAAACAGCTGCAAATCCTGTTTGCCCAGCACGGGGACCTTGAGTTCTATAAGATAAAGCCATAAACATGTTTGTCTGAGTCTTCTATCAAAAGTTACAGCGATTTATATGAAGTTGTACAAAAACGCTTTCTTTCGCCAAGACAGTGCGTTTCTCACTGTTACATGCATTTGAATGGGGAACTCGACCGAAACAAAGTATAGGTTTTCATTATGTGTATAACTTAAAAATCTTAGCTCAAACAGCTGCAAATCCTGTTTGCCCAGCACGGGGACCTTGAGTTCTATAAGATAAAGCCATAAACATGTTTGTCTGAGTCTTCTATCAAAAGTTACAGCTATTTATATGAAGTTGTACAAAAACGCTTTCTTTCGCCAAGACAGTGCGTTTCTCACTGTTGCATGCATTTGAATGGTAAACTCGCCTGAAACAAAGTATAGGTTTTCATTATGTGTATAACTTGGAAATCTTAGCTCAAACAGCTGCAAAACCTGTTTGCCCAGCACGGGGACCTTGAGTTCTATAAGATAAAGCCATAAACATGTGTATCCGAGTCTTCTATCAAAAGTTACAGCTATTTATATGAAGTTGTACAAAAACGCTTTCTTTCGCCAAGACAGTGCGTTTCTCACTGTTACATGCATTTGAATGGGGAACTCGACCGAAACAAAGTATAGGTTTTCATTATGTGTATAACTTAAAAATCTTAGCTCAAACAGCTGCAAATCCTGTTTGCCCAGCACGGGGACCTTGAGTTCTATAAGATAAAGCCATAAACATGTTTGTCTGAGTCTTCTATCAAAAGTTACAGCGATTTATATGAAGTTGTACAAAAACGCTTTCTTTCGCCAAGACAGTGCGTTTCTCACTGTTACATGCATTTGAATGGGGAACTCGACCGAAACAAAGTATAGGTTTTCATTATGTGTATAACTTAAAAATCTTAGCTCAAACAGCTGCAAATCCTGTTTGCCCAGCATGGGGACCTTGAGTTCTATAAGATAAAGCCATAAACATGTGTATCCGAGTCTTCTATCAAAAGTTACAGCTATTTATATGAAGTTGTACAAAAACGCTTTCTTTCGCCAAGACAGTGCGTTTCTCACTGTTACATGCATTTGAATGGGGAACTCGACCGAAACAAAGTATAGGTTTTCATTATGTGTATAACTTAAAAAGCTTAGCTCAAACAGCTGCAAATCCTGTTTGCCCAGCACGGGGACCTTGAGTTCTATAAGATAAAGCCATAAACATGTTTGTCTGAGTCTTCTATCAAAAGTTACAGCGATTTATATGAAGTTGTACAAAAACGCTTTCTTTCGCCAAGACAGTGCGTTTCTCACTGTTACATGCATTTGAATGGGGAACTCGACCGAAACAAAGTATAGGTTTTCATTATGTGTATAACTTAAAAATCTTAGCTCAAACAGCTGCAAATCCTGTTTGCCCAGCACGGGGACCTTGAGTTCTATAAGATAAAGCCATAAACATGTGTATCCGAGTCTTCTATCAAAAGTTACAGCGATTTATATGAAGTTGTACAAAAACGCTTTCTTTCGCCAAGACAGTGCGTTTCTCACTGTTACATGCATTTGAATGGGGAACTCGACCGAAACAAAGTATAGGTTTTCATTATGTGTATAACTTAAAAATCTTAGCTCAAACAGCTGCAAATCCTGTTTGCCCAGCACGGGGACCTTGAGTTCTATAAGATAAAGCCATAAACATGTGTATCCGAGTCTTCTATCAAAAGTTACAGCTATTTATATGAAGTTGTACAAAAACGCTTTCTTTCGCCAAGACAGTGCGTTTCTCACTGTTACATGCATTTGAATGGGGAACTCGACCGAAACAAAGTATAGGTTTTCATTATGTGTATAACTTGGAAATCTTAGCTCAAACAGCTGCAAAACCTGTTTGCCCAGCATGGGGACCTTGAGTTCTATAAGATAAAGCCATAAACATGTGTATCCGAGTCTTCTATCAAAAGTTACAGCTATTTATATGAAGTTGTACAAAAACGCTTTCTTTCGCCAAGACAGTGCGTTTCTCACTGTTACATGCATTTGAATGGGGAACTCGACCGAAACAAAGTATAGGTTTTCATTATGTGTATAACTTAAAAAGCTTAGCTCAAACAGCTGCAAATCCTGTTTGCCCAGCACGGGGACCTTGAGTTCTATAAGATAAAGCCATAAACATGTTTGTCTGAGTCTTCTATCAAAAGTTACAGCGATTTATATGAAGTTGTACAAAAACGCTTTCTTTCGCCAAGACAGTGCGTTTCTCACTGTTACATGCATTTGAATGGGGAACTCGACCGAAACAAAGTATAGGTTTTCATTATGTGTATAACTTAAAAATCTTAGCTCAAACAGCTGCAAATCCTGTTTGCCCAGCACGGGGACCTTGAGTTCTATAAGATAAAGCCATAAACATGTTTGTCTGAGTCTTCTATCAAAAGTTACAGCTATTTATATGAAGTTGTACAAAAACGCTTTCTTTCGCCAAGACAGTGCGTTTCTCACTGTTGCATGCATTTGAATGGTAAACTCGCCTGAAACAAAGTATAGGTTTTCATTATGTGTATAACTTGGAAATCTTAGCTCAAACAGCTGCAAAACCTGTTTGCCCAGCACGGGGACCTTGAGTTCTATAAGATAAAGCCATAAACATGTGTATCCGAGTCTTCTATCAAAAGTTACAGCTATTTATATGAAGTTGTACAAAAACGCTTTCTTTCGCCAAGACAGTGCGTTTCTCACTGTTACATGCATTTGAATGGGGAACTCGACCGAAACAAAGTATAGGTTTTCATTATGTGTATAACTTAAAAATCTTAGCTCAAACAGCTGCAAATCCTGTTTGCCCAGCACGGGGACCTTGAGTTCTATAAGATAAAGCCATAAACATGTGTATCCGAGTCTTCTATCAAAAGTTACAGCTATTTATATGAAGTTGTACAAAAACGCTTTCTTTCGCCAAGACAGTGCGTTTCTCACTGTTGCATGCATTTGAATGGGAAACTCGCCTGAAACAAAGTATAGGTTTTCATTATGTGTATAACTTGGAAATCTTAGCTCAAACAGCTGCAAAACCTGTTTGCCCAGCACGGGGACCTTGAGTTCTATAAGATAAAGCCATAAACATGTGTATCCGAGTCTTCTATCAAAAGTTACAGCTATTTATATGAAGTTGTACAAAAACGCTTTCTTTCGCCAAGACAGTGCGTTTCTCACTGTTACATGCATTTGAATGGGGAACTCGACCGAAACAAAGTATAGGTTTTCATTATGTGTATAACTTAAAAAGCTTAGCTCAAACAGCTGCAAATCCTGTTTGCCCAGCACGGGGACCTTGAGTTCTATAAGATAAAGCCATAAACATGTTTGTCTGAGTCTTCTATCAAAAGTTACAGCGATTTATATGAAGTTGTACAAAAACGCTTTCTTTCGCCAAGACAGTGCGTTTCTCACTGTTGCATGCATTTGAATGGTAAACTCGCCTGAAACAAAGTATAGGTTTTCATTATGTGTATAACTTGGAAATCTTAGCTCAAACAGCTGCAAATCCTGTTTGCCCAGCACGGGGACCTTGAGTTCTATAAGATAAAGCCATAAACATGTGTATCCGAGTCTTCTATCAAAAGTTACAGCTATTTATATGAAGTTGTACAAAAACGCTTTCTTTCGCCAAGACAGTGCGTTTCTCACTGTTACATGCATTTGAATGGGGAACTCGACCGAAACAAAGTATAGGTTTTCATTATGTGTATAACTTAAAAATCTTAGCTCAAACAGCTGCAAATCCTGTTTGCCCAGCACGGGGACCTTGAGTTCTATAAGATAAAGCCATAAACATGTTTGTCTGAGTCTTCTATCAAAAGTTACAGCGATTTATATGAAGTTGTACAAAAACGCTTTCTTTCGCCAAGACAGTGCGTTTCTCACTGTTACATGCATTTGAATGGGGAACTCGACCGAAACAAAGTATAGGTTTTCATTATGTGTATAACTTAAAAATCTTAGCTCAAACAGCTGCAAATCCTGTTTGCCCAGCACGGGGACCTTGAGTTCTATAAGATAAAGCCATAAACATGTGTATCCGAGTCTTCTATCAAAAGTTACAGCTATTTATATGAAGTTGTACAAAAACGCTTTCTTTCGCCAAGACAGTGCGTTTCTCACTGTTACATGCATTTGAATGGGGAACTCGACCGAAACAAAGTATAGGTTTTCATTATGTGTATAACTTAAAAATCTTAGCTCAAACAGCTGCAAATCCTGTTTGCCCAGCACGGGGACCTTGAGTTCTATAAGATAAAGCCATAAACATGTTTGTCTGAGTCTTCTATCAAAAGTTACAGCTATTTATATGAAGTTGTACAAAAACGCTTTCTTTCGCCAAGACAGTGCGTTTCTCACTGTTACATGCATTTGAATGGGGACCTCGACCGAAACAAAGTATAGGTTTTCATTATGTGTATAACTTAAAAATCTTAGCTCAAACAGCTGCAAATCCTGTTTGCCCAGCACAGGGACCTTGAGTTCTATAAGATAAAGCCATAAACATGTGTATCCGAGTCTTCTATCAAAAGTTACAGCTATTTATATGAAGTTGTACAAAAACGCTTTCTTTCGCCAAGACAGTGCGTTTCTCACTGTTGCATGCATTTGAATGGGGAACTCGCCCGAAACAAAGTATAGGTTTTCATTATGTGTATAACTTGGAAATCTTAGCTCAAACAGCTGCAAAACCTGTTTGCCCAGCATGGGGACCTTGAGTTCTATAAGATAAAGCCATAAACATGTGTATCCGAGTCTTCTATCAAAAGTTACAGCTATTTATATGAAGTTGTACAAAAACGCTTTCTTTCGCCAAGACAGTGCGTTTCTCACTGTTACATGCATTTGAATGGGGAACTCGACCGAAACAAAGTATAGGTTTTCATTATGTGTATAACTTAAAAAGCTTAGCTCAAACAGCTGCAAATCCTGTTTGCCCAGCACGGGGACCTTGAGTTCTATAAGATAAAGCCATAAACATGTTTGTCTGAGTCTTCTATCAAAAGTTACAGCGATTTATATGAAGTTGTACAAAAACGCTTTCTTTCGCCAAGACAGTGCGTTTCTCACTGTTGCATGCATTTGAATGGTAAACTCGCCTGAAACAAAGTATAGGTTTTCATTATGTGTATAACTTGGAAATCTTAGCTCAAACAGCTGCAAATCCTGTTTGCCCAGCACGGGGACCTTGAGTTCTATAAGATAAAGCCATAAACATGTGTATCCGAGTCTTCTATCAAAAGTTACAGCTATTTATATGAAGTTGTACAAAAACGCTTTCTTTCGCCAAGACAGTGCGTTTCTCACTGTTACATGCATTTGAATGGGGAACTCGACCGAAACAAAGTATAGGTTTTCATTATGTGTATAACTTAAAAATCTTAGCTCAAACAGCTGCAAATCCTGTTTGCCCAGCACGGGGACCTTGAGTTCTATAAGATAAAGCCATAAACATGTTTGTCTGAGTCTTCTATCAAAAGTTACAGCGATTTATATGAAGTTGTACAAAAACGCTTTCTTTCGCCAAGACAGTGCGTTTCTCACTGTTACATGCATTTGAATGGGGAACTCGACCGAAACAAAGTATAGGTTTTCATTATGTGTATAACTTAAAAATCTTAGCTCAAACAGCTGCAAATCCTGTTTGCCCAGCACGGGGACCTTGAGTTCTATAAGATAAAGCCATAAACATGTGTATCCGAGTCTTCTATCAAAAGTTACAGCTATTTATATGAAGTTGTACAAAAACGCTTTCTTTCGCCAAGACAGTGCGTTTCTCACTGTTACATGCATTTGAATGGGGAACTCGACCGAAACAAAGTATAGGTTTTCATTATGTGTATAACTTAAAAATCTTAGCTCAAACAGCTGCAAATCCTGTTTGCCCAGCACGGGGACCTTGAGTTCTATAAGATAAAGCCATAAACATGTTTGTCTGAGTCTTCTATCAAAAGTTACAGCTATTTATATGAAGTTGTACAAAAACGCTTTCTTTCGCCAAGACAGTGCGTTTCTCACTGTTACATGCATTTGAATGGGGACCTCGACCGAAACAAAGTATAGGTTTTCATTATGTGTATAACTTAAAAATCTTAGCTCAAACAGCTGCAAATCCTGTTTGCCCAGCACAGGGACCTTGAGTTCTATAAGATAAAGCCATAAACATGTGTATCCGAGTCTTCTATCAAAAGTTACAGCTATTTATATGAAGTTGTACAAAAACGCTTTCTTTCGCCAAGACAGTGCGTTTCTCACTGTTGCATGCATTTGAATGGGGAACTCGCCCGAAACAAAGTATAGGTTTTCATTATGTGTATAACTTGGAAATCTTAGCTCAAACAGCTGCAAAACCTGTTTGCCCAGCACGGGGACCTTGAGTTCTATAAGATAAAGCCATAAACATGTTTGTCTGAGTCTTCTATCAAAAGTTACAGCTATTTATATGAAGTTGTACAAAAACGCTTTCTTTCGCCAAGACAGTGCGTTTCTCACTGTTACATGCATTTGAATGGGGAACTCGACCGAAACAAAGTATAGGTTTTCATTATGTGTATAACTTGGAAATCTTAGCTCAAACAGCTGCAAAACCTGTTTGCCCAGCATGGGGACCTTGAGTTCTATAAGATAAAGCCATAAACATGTGTATCCGAGTCTTCTATCAAAAGTTACAGCTATTTATATGAAGTTGTACAAAAACGCTTTCTTTCGCCAAGACAGTGCGTTTCTCACTGTTACATGCATTTGAATGGGGAACTCGACCGAAACAAAGTATAGGTTTTCATTATGTGTATAACTTAAAAAGCTTAGCTCAAACAGCTGCAAATCCTGTTTGCCCAGCACGGGGACCTTGAGTTCTATAAGATAAAGCCATAAACATGTTTGTCTGAGTCTTCTATCAAAAGTTACAGCGATTTATATGAAGTTGTACAAAAACGCTTTCTTTCGCCAAGACAGTGCGTTTCTCACTGTTACATGCATTTGAATGGGGAACTCGACCGAAACAAAGTATAGGTTTTCATTATGTGTATAACTTAAAAATCTTAGCTCAAACAGCTGCAAATCCTGTTTGCCCAGCACGGGGACCTTGAGTTCTATAAGATAAAGCCATAAACATGTTTGTCTGAGTCTTCTATCAAAAGTTACAGCTATTTATATGAAGTTGTACAAAAACGCTTTCTTTCGCCAAGACAGTGCGTTTCTCACTGTTGCATGCATTTGAATGGTAAACTCGCCTGAAACAAAGTATAGGTTTTCATTATGTGTATAACTTGGAAATCTTAGCTCAAACAGCTGCAAAACCTGTTTGCCCAGCACGGGGACCTTGAGTTCTATAAGATAAAGCCATAAACATGTGTATCCGAGTCTTCTATCAAAAGTTACAGCTATTTATATGAAGTTGTACAAAAACGCTTTCTTTCGCCAAGACAGTGCGTTTCTCACTGTTACATGCATTTGAATGGGGAACTCGACCGAAACAAAGTATAGGTTTTCATTATGTGTATAACTTGGAAATCTTAGCTCAAACAGCTGCAAAACCTGTTTGCCCAGCACGGGGACCTTGAGTTCTATAAGATAAAGCCATAAACATGTGTATCCGAGTCTTCTATCAAAAGTTACAGCTATTTATATGAAGTTGTACAAAAACGCTTTCTTTCGCCAAGACAGTGCGTTTCTCACTGTTGCATGCATTTGAATGGGGAACTCGCCCGAAACAAAGTATAGGTTTTCATTATGTGTATAACTTGGAAATCTTAGCTCAAACAGCTGCAAAACCTGTTTGCCCAGCACGGGGACCTTGAGTTCTATAAGATAAAGCCATAAACATGTGTATCCGAGTCTTCTATCAAAAGTTACAGCTATTTATATGAAGTTGTACAAAAACGCTTTCTTTCGCCAAGACAGTGCGTTTCTCACTGTTACATGCATTTGAATGGGGAACTCGACCGAAACAAAGTATAGGTTTTCATTATGTGTATAACTTAAAAATCTTAGCTCAAACAGCTGCAAATCCTGTTTGCCCAGCACGGGGACCTTGAGTTCTATAAGATAAAGCCATAAACATGTTTGTCTGAGTCTTCTATCAAAAGTTACAGCTATTTATATGAAGTTGTACAAAAACGCTTTCTTTCGCCAAGACAGTGCGTTTCTCACTGTTACATGCATTTGAATGGGGAACTCGACCGAAACAAAGTATAGGTTTTCATTATGTGTATAACTTGGAAATCTTAGCTCAAACAGCTGCAAAACCTGTTTGCCCAGCACGGGGACCTTGAGTTCTATAAGATAAAGCCATAAACATGTGTATCCGAGTCTTCTATCAAAAGTTACAGCTATTTATATGAAGTTGTACAAAAACGCTTTCTTTCGCCAAGACAGTGCGTTTCTCACTGTTACATGCATTTGAATGGGGAACTCGACCGAAACAAAGTATAGGTTTTCATTATGTGTATAACTTAAAAATCTTAGCTCAAACAGCTGCAAATCCTGTTTGCCCAGCACGGGGACCTTGAGTTCTATAAGATAAAGCCATAAACATGTTTGTCTGAGTCTTCTATCAAAAGTTACAGCTATTTATATGAAGTTGTACAAAAACGCTTTATTTCGCCAAGACAGTGCGTTTCTCACTGTTGCATGCATTTGAATGGGAAACTCGCCTGAAACAAAGTATAGGTTTTCATTATGTGTATAACTTAAAAATCTTAGCTCAAACATCTGCAAATCCTGTTTGCCCAGCACGGGGACCTTGAGTTCTATAAGATAAAGCCATAAACATGTTTGTCTGAGTCTTCTATCAAAAGTTACAGCTATTTATATGAAGTTGTACAAAAACGCTTTCTTTCGCCAAGACAGTGCGTTTCTCACTGTTGCATGCATTTGAATGGGGAACTCGCCCGAAACAAAGTATAGGTTTTCATTATGTGTATAACTTGGAAATCTTAGCTCAAACAGCTGCAAATCCTGTTTTCCCAGCACGGGGATCTTGAGTTCTATAAGATAAAGCCATAAACATGTGTATCCGAGTCTTCTATCAAAAGTTACAGCTATTTATATGAAGTTGTACAAAAACGCTTTCTTTCGCCAAGACAGTGCGTTTCTCACTGTTGCATGCATTTGAATGGGGAACTCGCCCGAAACAAAGTATAGGTTTTCATTATGTGTATAACTTGGAAATCTTAGCTCAAACAGCTGCAAATCCTGTTTTCCCAGCACGGGGACCTTGAGTTCTATAAGATAAAGCCATAAACATGTGTATCCGAGTCTTCTATCAAAAGTTACAGCTATTTATATGAAGTTGTACAAAAACGCTTTCTTTCGCCAAGACAGTGCGTTTCTCACTGTTACATGCATTTGAATGGGGAACTCGACCGAAACAAAGTATAGGTTTTCATTATGTGTATAACTTAAAAATCTTAGCTCAAACAGCTGCAAATCCTGTTTGCCCAGCACGGGGACCTTGAGTTCTATAAGATAAAGCCATAAACATGTTTGTCTGAGTCTTCTATCAAAAGTTACAGCTATTTATATGAAGTTGTACAAAAACGCTTTCTTTCGCCAAGACAGTGCGTTTCTCACTGTTGCATGCATTTGAATGGGAAACTCGCCTGAAACAAAGTATAGGTTTTCATTATGTGTATAACTTAAAAATCTTAGCTCAAACAGCTGCAAATCCTGTTTGCCCAGCACGGGGACTTTGAGTTCTATAAGATAAAGCCATAAACATGTTTGTCTGAGTCTTCTATCAAAAGTTACAGCTATTTATATGAAGTTGTACAAAAACGCTTTCTTTCGCCAAGACAGTGCGTTTCTCACTGTTGCATGCATTTGAATGGGGAACTCGCCCGAAACAAAGTATAGGTTTTCATTATGTGTATAACTTGGAAATCTTAGCTCAAACAGCTGCAAATCCTGTTTTCCCAGCACGGGGATCTTGAGTTCTATAAGATAAAGCCATAAACATGTGTATCCGAGTCTTCTATCAAAAGTTACAGCTATTTATATGAAGTTGTACAAAAACGCTTTCTTTCGCCAAGACAGTGCGTTTCTCACTGTTACATGCATTTGAATGGGGAACTCGACCGAAACAAAGTATAGGTTTTCATTATGTGTATAACTTGGAAATCTTAGCTCAAACAGCGGCAAAACCTGTTTGCCCAGCACGGGGATATTGAGTTCTATAAGATAAAGCCATAAACATGTTTGTCTGAGTCTTCTATCAAAAGTTACAGCTATTTATATGAAGTTGTACAAAAACGCTTTTTTCGCCAAGACAGTGCGTTTCTCACTGTTGCATGCATTTGAATGGGAAACTCGCCTGAAACAAAGTATAGGTTTTCATTATGTGTATAACTTGGAAATCTTAGCTCAAACAGCTGCAAAACCTGTTTGCCCAGCATGGGGACCTTGAGTTCTATAAGATAAAGCCATAAACATGTGTATCCGAGTCTTCTATCAAAGGTTACAGCTATTTATATGAAGTTGTACAAAAACGCTTTCTTTCGCCAAGACAGTGCGTTTCTCACTGTTGCATGCATTTGAATGGGGAACTCGCCTGAAACAAAGTATAGGTTTTCATTATGTGTATAACTTAAAAAGCTTAGCTCAAACAGCTGCAAATCCTGTTTGCCCAGCACGGGGACCTTGAGTTCTATAAGATAAAGCCATAAACATGTTTGTCTGAGTCTTCTATCAAAAGTTACAGCTATTTATATGAAGTTGTACAAAAACGCTTTCTTTCGCCAAGACAGTGCGTTTCTCACTGTTGCATGCATTTGAATGGGGAACTCGCCCGAAACAAAGTATAGGTTTTCATTATGTGTATAACTTGGAAATCTTAGCTCAAACAGCTGCAAAACCTGTTTGCCCAGCACGGGGACCTTGAGTTCTATAAGATAAAGCCATAAACATGTGTATCCGAGTCTTCTATCAAAAGTTACAGCTATTTATATGAAGTTGTACAAAAACGCTTTCTTTCGCCAAGACAGTGCGTTTCTCACTGTTACATGCATTTGAATGGGGAACTCGACCGAAACAAAGTATAGGTTTTCATTATGTGTATAACTTAAAAATCTTAGCTCAAACAGCTGCAAATCCTGTTTGCCCAGCACGGGGACCTTGAGTTCTATAAGATAAAGCCATAAACATGTTTGTCTGAGTCTTCTATCAAAAGTTACAGCTATTTATATGAAGTTGTACAAAAACGCTTTCTTTCGCCAAGACAGTGCGTTTCTCACTGTTACATGCATTTGAATGGGGAACTCGACCGAAACAAAGTATAGGTTTTCATTATGTGTATAACTTAAAAATCTTAGCTCAAACAGCTGCAAATCCTGTTTGCCCAGCACGGGGACCTTGAGTTCTATAAGATAAAGCCATAAACATGTTTGTCTGAGTCTTCTATCAAAAGTTACAGCTATTTATATGAAGTTGTACAAAAACGCTTTCTTTCGCCAAGACAGTGCGTTTCTCACTGTTGCATGCATTTGAATGGGAAACTCGCCTGAAACAAAGTATAGGTTTTCATTATGTGTATAACTTAAAAATCTTAGCTCAAACAGCTGCAAATCCTGTTTGCCCAGCACGGGGACCTTGAGTTCTATAAGATAAAGCCATAAACATGTTTGTCTGAGTCTTCTATCAAAAGTTACAGCTATTTATATGAAGTTGTACAAAAACGCTTTCTTTCGCCAAGACAGTGCGTTTCTCACTGTTGCATGCATTTGAATGGGGAACTCGCCCGAAACAAAGTATAGGTTTTCATTATGTGTATAACTTGGAAATCTTAGCTCAAACAGCTGCAAATCCTGTTTTCCCAGCACGGGGATCTTGAGTTCTATAAGATAAAGCCATAAACATGTGTATCCGAGTCTTCTATCAAAAGTTACAGCTATTTATATGAAGTTGTACAAAAACGCTTTCTTTCGCCAAGACAGTGCGTTTCTCACTGTTGCATGCATTTGAATGGGGAACTCGCCCGAAACAAAGTATAGGTTTTCATTATGTGTATAACTTGGAAATCTTAGCTCAAACAGCTGCAAATCCTGTTTTCCCAGCACGGGGACCTTGAGTTCTATAAGATAAAGCCATAAACATGTGTATCCGAGTCTTCTATCAAAAGTTACAGCTATTTATATGAAGTTGTACAAAAACGCTTTCTTTCGCCAAGACAGTGCGTTTCTCACTGTTACATGCATTTGAATGGGGAACTCGACCGAAACAAAGTATAGGTTTTCATTATGTGTATAACTTAAAAATCTTAGCTCAAACAGCTGCAAATCCTGTTTGCCCAGCACGGGGACCTTGAGTTCTATAAGATAAAGCCATAAACATGTTTGTCTGAGTCTTCTATCAAAAGTTACAGCTATTTATATGAAGTTGTACAAAAACGCTTTCTTTCGCCAAGACAGTGCGTTTCTCACTGTTGCATGCATTTGAATGGGAAACTCGCCTGAAACAAAGTATAGGTTTTCATTATGTGTATAACTTAAAAATCTTAGCTCAAACAGCTGCAAATCCTGTTTGCCCAGCACGGGGACCTTGAGTTCTATAAGATAAAGCCATAAACATGTTTGTCTGAGTCTTCTATCAAAAGTTACAGCTATTTATATGAAGTTGTACAAAAACGCTTTCTTTCGCCAAGACAGTGCGTTTCTCACTGTTGCATGCATTTGAATGGGGAACTCGCCCGAAACAAAGTATAGGTTTTCATTATGTGTATAACTTGGAAATCTTAGCTCAAACAGCTGCAAATCCTGTTTTCCCAGCACGGGGATCTTGAGTTCTATAAGATAAAGCCATAAACATGTGTATCCGAGTCTTCTATCAAAAGTTACAGCTATTTATATGAAGTTGTACAAAAACGCTTTCTTTCGCCAAGACAGTGCGTTTCTCACTGTTACATGCATTTGAATGGGGAACTCGACCGAAACAAAGTATAGGTTTTCATTATGTGTATAACTTGGAAATCTTAGCTCAAACAGCTGCAAAACCTGTTTGCCCAGCACGGGGATATTGAGTTCTATAAGATAAAGCCATAAACATGTTTGTCTGAGTCTTCTATCAAAAGTTACAGCTATTTATATGAAGTTGTACAAAAACGCTTTTTTCGCCAAGACAGTGCGTTTCTCACTGTTGCATGCATTTGAATGGGAAACTCGCCTGAAACAAAGTATAGGTTTTCATTATGTGTATAACTTGGAAATCTTAGCTCAAACAGCTGCAAAACCTGTTTGCCATCATGGGGACCTTGAGTTCTATAAGATAAAGCCATAAACATGTGTATCCGAGTCTTCTATCAAAGGTTACAGCTATTTATATGAAGTTGTACAAAAACGCTTTATTTCGCCAAGACAGTGCGTTTCTCACTGTTACATGCATTTGAATGGGGAACTCGACCGAAACAAAGTATAGGTTTTCATTATGTGTATAACTTAAAAAGCTTAGCTCAAACAGCTGCAAATCCTGTTTGCCCAGCACGGGGACCTTGAGTTCTATAAGATAAAGCCATAAACATGTTTGTCTGAGTCTTCTATCAAAAGTTACAGCTATTTATATGAAGTTGTACAAAAACGCTTTCTTTCGCCAAGACAGTGCGTTTCTCACTGTTGCATGCATTTGAATGGGGAACTCGCCCGAAACAAAGTATAGGTTTTCATTATGTGTATAACTTGGAAATCTTAGCTCAAACAGCTGCAAATCCTGTTTTCCCAGCACGGGGATCTTGAGTTCTATAAGATAAAGCCATAAACATGTGTATCCGAGTCTTCTATCAAAAGTTACAGCTATTTATATGAAGTTGTACAAAAACGCTTTCTTTCGCCAAGACAGTGCGTTTCTCACTGTTACATGCATTTGAATGGGGAACTCGACCGAAACAAAGTATAGGTTTTCATTATGTGTATAACTTGGAAATCTTAGCTCAAACAGCTGCAAAACCTGTTTGCCCAGCACGGGGATATTGAGTTCTATAAGATAAAGCCATAAACATGTTTGTCTGAGTCTTCTATCAAAAGTTACAGCTATTTATATGAAGTTGTACAAAAACGCTTTTTTCGCCAAGACAGTGCGTTTCTCACTGTTGCATGCATTTGAATGGGAAACTCGCCTGAAACAAAGTATAGGTTTTCATTATGTGTATAACTTGGAAATCTTAGCTCAAACAGCTGCAAAACCTGTTTGCCCAGCATGGGGACCTTGAGTTCTATAAGATAAAGCCATAAACATGTGTATCCGAGTCTTCTATCAAAGGTTACAGCTATTTATATGAAGTTGTACAAAAACGCTTTATTTCGCCAAGACAGTGCGTTTCTCACTGTTACATGCATTTGAATGGGGAACTCGACCGAAACAAAGTATAGGTTTTCATTATGTGTATAACTTAAAAATCTTAGCTCAAACAGCTGCAAATCCTGTTTGCCCAGCACGGGGACCTTGAGTTCTATAAGATAAAGCCATAAACATGTTTGTCTGAGTCTTCTATCAAAAGTTACAGCTATTTATATGAAGTTGTATAAAAACGCTTTCTTTCGCCAAGACAGTGCGTTTCTCACTGTTACATGCATTTGAATGGGGAACTCGACCGAAACAAAGTATAGGTTTTCATTATGTGTATAACTTAAAAATCTTAGCTCAAACAGCTGCAAATCCTGTTTGCCCAGCACGGGGACCTTGAGTTCTATAAGATAAAGCCATAAACATGTTTGTCTGAGTCTTCTATCAAAAGTTACAGCTATTTATATGAAGTTGTACAAAAACGCTTTCTTTCGCCAAGACAGTGCGTTTCTCACTGTTACATGCATTTGAATGGGGAACTCGACCGAAACAAAGTATAGGTTTTCATTATGTGTATAACTTGGAAATCTTAGCTCAAACAGCTGCAAAACCTGTTTGCCCAGCACGGGGACCTTGAGTTCTATAAGATAAAGCCATAAACATGTGTATCCGAGTCTTCTATCAAAAGTTACAGCTATTTATATGAAGTTGTACAAAAACGCTTTCTTTCGCCAAGACAGTGCGTTTCTCACTGTTGCATGCATTTGAATGGGGAACTCGCCTGAAACAAAGTATAGGTTTTCATTATGTGTATAACTTGGAAATCTTAGCTCAAACAGCTGCAAAACCTGTTTGCCCAGCACGGGGACCTTGAGTTCTATAAGATAAAGCCATAAACATGTGTATCCGAGTCTTCTATCAAAAGTTACAGCTATTTATATGAAGTTGTACAAAAACGCTTTCTTTCGCCAAGACAGTGCGTTTCTCACTGTTACATGCATTTGAATGGGGAACTCGACCGAAACAAAGTATAGGTTTTCATTATGTGTATAACTTAAAAATCTTAGCTCAAACAGCTGCAAATCCTGTTTGCCCAGCACGGGGACCTTGAGTTCTATAAGATAAAGCCATAAACATGTTTGTCTGAGTCTTCTATCAAAAGTTACAGCTATTTATATGAAGTTGTACAAAAACGCTTTCTTTCGCCAAGACAGTGCGTTTCTCACTGTTGCATGCATTTGAATGGGAAACTCGCCTGAAACAAAGTATAGGTTTTCATTATGTGTATAACTTAAAAATCTTAGCTCAAACAGCTGCAAATCCTGTTTGCCCAGCACGGGGACCTTGAGTTCTATAAGATAAAGCCATAAACATGTTTGTCTGAGTCTTCTATCAAAAGTTACAGCTATTTATATGAAGTTGTACAAAAACGCTTTCTTTCGCCAAGACAGTGCGTTTCTCACTGTTGCATGCATTTGAATGGGGAACTCGCCCGAAACAAAGTATAGGTTTTCATTATGTGTATAACTTGGAAATCTTAGCTCAAACAGCTGCAAATCCTGTTTTCCCAGCACGGGGATCTTGAGTTCTATAAGATAAAGCCATAAACATGTGTATCCGAGTCTTCTATCAAAAGTTACAGCTATTTATATGAAGTTGTACAAAAACGCTTTCTTTCGCCAAGACAGTGCGTTTCTCACTGTTGCATGCATTTGAATGGGGAACTCGCCCGAAACAAAGTATAGGTTTTCATTATGTGTATAACTTGGAAATCTTAGCTCAAACAGCTGCAAATCCTGTTTTCCCAGCACGGGGACCTTGAGTTCTATAAGATAAAGCCATAAACATGTGTATCCGAGTCTTCTATCAAAAGTTACAGCTATTTATATGAAGTTGTACAAAAACGCTTTCTTTCGCCAAGACAGTGCGTTTCTCACTGTTACATGCATTTGAATGGGGAACTCGACCGAAACAAAGTATAGGTTTTCATTATGTGTATAACTTAAAAATCTTAGCTCAAACAGCTGCAAATCCTGTTTGCCCAGCACGGGGACCTTGAGTTCTATAAGATAAAGCCATAAACATGTTTGTCTGAGTCTTCTATCAAAAGTTACAGCTATTTATATGAAGTTGTACAAAAACGCTTTCTTTCGCCAAGACAGTGCGTTTCTCACTGTTGCATGCATTTGAATGGGAAACTCGCCTGAAACAAAGTATAGGTTTTCATTATGTGTATAACTTAAAAATCTTAGCTCAAACAGCTGCAAATCCTGTTTGCCCAGCACGGGGACCTTGAGTTCTATAAGATAAAGCCATAAACATGTTTGTCTGAGTCTTCTATCAAAAGTTACAGCTATTTATATGAAGTTGTACAAAAACGCTTTCTTTCGCCAAGACAGTGCGTTTCTCACTGTTGCATGCATTTGAATGGGAAACTCGCCTGAAACAAAGTATAGGTTTTCATTATGTGTATAACTTGGAAATCTTAGCTCAAACAGCTGCAAATCCTGTTTTCCCAGCACGGGGATCTTGAGTTCTATAAGATAAAGCCATAAACATGTGTATCCGAGTCTTCTATCAAAAGTTACAGCTATTTATATGAAGTTGTACAAAAACGCTTTCTTTCGCCAAGACAGTGCGTTTCTCACTGTTACATGCATTTGAATGGGGAACTCGACCGAAACAAAGTATAGGTTTTCATTATGTGTATAACTTGGAAATCTTAGCTCAAACAGCTGCAAAACCTGTTTGCCCAGCACGGGGATATTGAGTTCTATAAGATAAAGCCATAAACATGTTTGTCTGAGTCTTCTATCAAAAGTTACAGCTATTTATATGAAGTTGTACAAAAACGCTTTCTTTCGCCAAGACAGTGCGTTTCTCACTGTTGCATGCATTTGAATGGGGAACTCGCCCGAAACAAAGTATAGGTTTTCATTATGTGTATAACTTGGAAATCTTAGCTCAAACAGCTGCAAAACCTGTTTTCCCAGCACGGGGACCTTGAGTTCTATAAGATAAAGCCATAAACATGTGTATCCGAGTCTTCTATCAAAAGTTACAGCTATTTATATGAAGTTGTACAAAAACGCTTTCTTTCGCCAAGACAGTGCGTTTCTCACTGTTACATGCATTTGAATGGGGAACTCGACCGAAACAAAGTATAGGTTTTCATTATGTGTATAACTTAAAAATCTTAGCTCAAACAGCTGCAAATCCTGTTTGCCCAGCACGGGGACCTTGAGTTCTATAAGATAAAGCCATAAACATGTTTGTCTGAGTCTTCTATCAAAAGTTACAGCTATTTATATGAAGTTGTACAAAAACGCTTTCTTTCGCCAAGACAGTGCGTTTCTCACTGTTGCATGCATTTGAATGGGGAACTCGCCCGAAACAAAGTATAGGTTTTCATTATGTGTATAACTTGGAAATCTTAGCTCAAACAGCTGCAAAACCTGTTTGCCCAGCACGGGGACCTTGAGTTCTATAAGATAAAGCCATAAACATGTGTATCCGAGTCTTCTATCAAAAGTTACAGCTATTTATATGAAGTTGTACAAAAACGCTTTCTTTCGCCAAGACAGTGCGTTTCTCACTGTTACATGCATTTGAATGGGGAACTCGACCGAAACAAAGTATAGGTTTTCATTATGTGTATAACTTAAAAATCTTAGCTCAAACAGCTGCAAATCCTGTTTGCCCAGCACGGGGACCTTGAGTTCTATAAGATAAAGCCATAAACATGTTTGTCTGAGTCTTCTATCAAAAGTTACAGCTATTTATATGAAGTTGTATAAAAACGCTTTCTTTCGCCAAGACAGTGCGTTTCTCACTGTTGCATGCATTTGAATGGGAAACTCGCCTGAAACAAAGTATAGGTTTTCATTATGTGTATAACTTGGAAATCTTAGCTCAAACAGCTGCAAAACCTGTTTGCCCAGCATGGGGACCTTGAGTTCTATAAGATAAAGCCATAAACATGTGTATCCGAGTCTTCTATCAAAGGTTACAGCTATTTATATGAAGTTGTACAAAAACGCTTTATTTCGC
The DNA here is from genome assembly GCF_057382095.1 of Aulonocara sp. 'chitande type north' Nkhata Bay. Lineage (NCBI taxonomy): Eukaryota > Metazoa > Chordata > Actinopteri > Cichliformes > Cichlidae > Aulonocara > Aulonocara sp. 'chitande type north' Nkhata Bay. The sequence goes on from NC_141345.1 coordinate 13,277,296, forward strand.
CAAGACAGTGCGTTTCTCACTGTTACATGCATTTGAATGGGGAACTCGACCGAAACAAAGTATAGGTTTTCATTATGTGTATAACTTAAAAATCTTAGCTCAAACAGCTGCAAATCCTGTTTGCCCAGCACGGGGACCTTGAGTTCTATAAGATAAAGCCATAAACATGTTTGTCTGAGTCTTCTATCAAAAGTTACAGCTATTTATATGAAGTTGTATAAAAACGCTTTCTTTCGCCAAGACAGTGCGTTTCTCACTGTTACATGCATTTGAATGGGGAACTCGACCGAAACAAAGTATAGGTTTTCATTATGTGTATAACTTAAAAATCTTAGCTCAAACAGCTGCAAATCCTGTTTGCCCAGCACGGGGACCTTGAGTTCTATAAGATAAAGCCATAAACATGTTTGTCTGAGTCTTCTATCAAAAGTTACAGCTATTTATATGAAGTTGTACAAAAACGCTTTCTTTCGCCAAGACAGTGCGTTTCTCACTGTTACATGCATTTGAATGGGGAACTCGACCGAAACAAAGTATAGGTTTTCATTATGTGTATAACTTGGAAATCTTAGCTCAAACAGCTGCAAAACCTGTTTGCCCAGCACGGGGACCTTGAGTTCTATAAGATAAAGCCATAAACATGTGTATCCGAGTCTTCTATCAAAAGTTACAGCTATTTATATGAAGTTGTACAAAAACGCTTTCTTTCGCCAAGACAGTGCGTTTCTCACTGTTGCATGCATTTGAATGGGGAACTCGCCTGAAACAAAGTATAGGTTTTCATTATGTGTATAACTTGGAAATCTTAGCTCAAACAGCTGCAAAACCTGTTTGCCCAGCACGGGGACCTTGAGTTCTATAAGATAAAGCCATAAACATGTGTATCCGAGTCTTCTATCAAAAGTTACAGCTATTTATATGAAGTTGTACAAAAACGCTTTCTTTCGCCAAGACAGTGCGTTTCTCACTGTTGCATGCATTTGAATGGGGAACTCGCCCGAAACAAAGTATAGGTTTTCATTATGTGTATAACTTGGAAATCTTAGCTCAAACAGCTGCAAATCCTGTTTTCCCAGCACGGGGACCTTGAGTTCTATAAGATAAAGCCATAAACATGTGTATCCGAGTCTTCTATCAAAAGTTACAGCTATTTATATGAAGTTGTACAAAAACGCTTTCTTTCGCCAAGACAGTGCGTTTCTCACTGTTACATGCATTTGAATGGGGAACTCGACCGAAACAAAGTATAGGTTTTCATTATGTGTATAACTTAAAAATCTTAGCTCAAACAGCTGCAAATCCTGTTTGCCCAGCACGGGGACCTTGAGTTCTATAAGATAAAGCCATAAACATGTTTGTCTGAGTCTTCTATCAAAAGTTACAGCTATTTATATGAAGTTGTATAAAAAACGCTTTCTTTCGCCAAGACAGTGCGTTTCTCACTGTTGCATGCATTTGAATGGGAAACTCGCCTGAAACAAAGTATAGGTTTTCATTATGTGTATAACTTAAAAATCTTAGCTCAAACAGCTGCAAATCCTGTTTGCCCAGCACGGGGACCTTGAGTTCTATAAGATAAAGCCATAAACATGTTTGTCTGAGTCTTCTATCAAAAGTTACAGCTATTTATATGAAGTTGTACAAAAACGCTTTCTTTCGCCAAGACAGTGCGTTTCTCACTGTTGCATGCATTTGAATGGGAAACTCGCCTGAAACAAAGTATAGGTTTTCATTATGTGTATAACTTGGAAATCTTAGCTCAAACAGCTGCAAATCCTGTTTTCCCAGCACGGGGATCTTGAGTTCTATAAGATAAAGCCATAAACATGTGTATCCGAGTCTTCTATCAAAAGTTACAGCTATTTATATGAAGTTGTACAAAAACGCTTTCTTTCGCCAAGACAGTGCGTTTCTCACTGTTACATGCATTTGAATGGGGAACTCGACCGAAACAAAGTATAGGTTTTCATTATGTGTATAACTTGGAAATCTTAGCTCAAACAGCTGCAAAACCTGTTTGCCCAGCACGGGGATATTGAGTTCTATAAGATAAAGCCATAAACATGTTTGTCTGAGTCTTCTATCAAAAGTTACAGCTATTTATATGAAGTTGTACAAAAACGCTTTCTTTCGCCAAGACAGTGCGTTTCTCACTGTTGCATGCATTTGAATGGGGAACTCGCCCGAAACAAAGTATAGGTTTTCATTATGTGTATAACTTGGAAATCTTAGCTCAAACAGCTGCAAAACCTGTTTTCCCAGCACGGGGACCTTGAGTTCTATAAGATAAAGCCATAAACATGTGTATCCGAGTCTTCTATCAAAAGTTACAGCTATTTATATGAAGTTGTACAAAAACGCTTTCTTTCGCCAAGACAGTGCGTTTCTCACTGTTACATGCATTTGAATGGGGAACTCGACCGAAACAAAGTATAGGTTTTCATTATGTGTATAACTTAAAAATCTTAGCTCAAACAGCTGCAAATCCTGTTTGCCCAGCACGGGGACCTTGAGTTCTATAAGATAAAGCCATAAACATGTTTGTCTGAGTCTTCTATCAAAAGTTACAGCTATTTATATGAAGTTGTACAAAAACGCTTTCTTTCGCCAAGACAGTGCGTTTCTCACTGTTGCATGCATTTGAATGGGGAACTCGCCCGAAACAAAGTATAGGTTTTCATTATGTGTATAACTTGGAAATCTTAGCTCAAACAGCTGCAAAACCTGTTTGCCCAGCACGGGGACCTTGAGTTCTATAAGATAAAGCCATAAACATGTGTATCCGAGTCTTCTATCAAAAGTTACAGCTATTTATATGAAGTTGTACAAAAACGCTTTCTTTCGCCAAGACAGTGCGTTTCTCACTGTTACATGCATTTGAATGGGGAACTCGACCGAAACAAAGTATAGGTTTTCATTATGTGTATAACTTAAAAATCTTAGCTCAAACAGCTGCAAATCCTGTTTGCCCAGCACGGGGACCTTGAGTTCTATAAGATAAAGCCATAAACATGTTTGTCTGAGTCTTCTATCAAAAGTTACAGCTATTTATATGAAGTTGTATAAAAACGCTTTCTTTCGCCAAGACAGTGCGTTTCTCACTGTTACATGCATTTGAATGGGGAACTCGACCGAAACAAAGTATAGGTTTTCATTATGTGTATAACTTAAAAATCTTAGCTCAAACAGCTGCAAATCCTGTTTGCCCAGCACGGGGACCTTGAGTTCTATAAGATAAAGCCATAAACATGTTTGTCTGAGTCTTCTATCAAAAGTTACAGCTATTTATATGAAGTTGTACAAAAACGCTTTCTTTCGCCAAGACAGTGCGTTTCTCACTGTTACATGCATTTGAATGGGGAACTCGACCGAAACAAAGTATAGGTTTTCATTATGTGTATAACTTGGAAATCTTAGCTCAAACAGCTGCAAAACCTGTTTGCCCAGCACGGGGACCTTGAGTTCTATAAGATAAAGCCATAAACATGTGTATCCGAGTCTTCTATCAAAAGTTACAGCTATTTATATGAAGTTGTACAAAAACGCTTTCTTTCGCCAAGACAGTGCGTTTCTCACTGTTGCATGCATTTGAATGGGGAACTCGCCTGAAACAAAGTATAGGTTTTCATTATGTGTATAACTTGGAAATCTTAGCTCAAACAGCTGCAAAACCTGTTTGCCCAGCACGGGGACCTTGAGTTCTATAAGATAAAGCCATAAACATGTGTATCCGAGTCTTCTATCAAAAGTTACAGCTATTTATATGAAGTTGTACAAAAACGCTTTCTTTCGCCAAGACAGTGCGTTTCTCACTGTTACATGCATTTGAATGGGGAACTCGACCGAAACAAAGTATAGGTTTTCATTATGTGTATAACTTAAAAATCTTAGCTCAAACAGCTGCAAATCCTGTTTGCCCAGCACGGGGACCTTGAGTTCTATAAGATAAAGCCATAAACATGTTTGTCTGAGTCTTCTATCAAAAGTTACAGCTATTTATATGAAGTTGTACAAAAACGCTTTCTTTCGCCAAGACAGTGCGTTTCTCACTGTTGCATGCATTTGAATGGGAAACTCGCCTGAAACAAAGTATAGGTTTTCATTATGTGTATAACTTAAAAATCTTAGCTCAAACAGCTGCAAATCCTGTTTGCCCAGCACGGGGACCTTGAGTTCTATAAGATAAAGCCATAAACATGTTTGTCTGAGTCTTCTATCAAAAGTTACAGCTATTTATATGAAGTTGTACAAAAACGCTTTCTTTCGCCAAGACAGTGCGTTTCTCACTGTTGCATGCATTTGAATGGGGAACTCGCCCGAAACAAAGTATAGGTTTTCATTATGTGTATAACTTGGAAATCTTAGCTCAAACAGCTGCAAATCCTGTTTTCCCAGCACGGGGATCTTGAGTTCTATAAGATAAAGCCATAAACATGTGTATCCGAGTCTTCTATCAAAAGTTACAGCTATTTATATGAAGTTGTACAAAAACGCTTTCTTTCGCCAAGACAGTGCGTTTCTCACTGTTGCATGCATTTGAATGGGGAACTCGCCCGAAACAAAGTATAGGTTTTCATTATGTGTATAACTTGGAAATCTTAGCTCAAACAGCTGCAAATCCTGTTTTCCCAGCACGGGGACCTTGAGTTCTATAAGATAAAGCCATAAACATGTGTATCCGAGTCTTCTATCAAAAGTTACAGCTATTTATATGAAGTTGTACAAAAACGCTTTCTTTCGCCAAGACAGTGCGTTTCTCACTGTTACATGCATTTGAATGGGGAACTCGACCGAAACAAAGTATAGGTTTTCATTATGTGTATAACTTGAAAATCTTAGCTCAAACAGCTGCAAATCCTGTTTGCCCAGCACGGGGACCTTGAGTTCTATAAGATAAAGCCATAAACATGTTTGTCTGAGTCTTCTATCAAAAGTTACAGCTATTTATATGAAGTTGTACAAAAACGCTTTCTTTCGCCAAGACAGTGCGTTTCTCACTGTTGCATGCATTTGAATGGGAAACTCGCCTGAAACAAAGTATAGGTTTTCATTATGTGTATAACTTAAAAATCTTAGCTCAAACAGCTGCAAATCCTGTTTGCCCAGCACGGGGACCTTGAGTTCTATAAGATAAAGCCATAAACATGTTTGTCTGAGTCTTCTATCAAAAGTTACAGCTATTTATATGAAGTTGTACAAAAACGCTTTCTTTCGCCAAGACAGTGCGTTTCTCACTGTTGCATGCATTTGAATGGGAAACTCGCCTGAAACAAAGTATAGGTTTTCATTATGTGTATAACTTGGAAATCTTAGCTCAAACAGCTGCAAATCCTGTTTTCCCAGCACGGGGATCTTGAGTTCTATAAGATAAAGCCATAAACATGTGTATCCGAGTCTTCTATCAAAAGTTACAGCTATTTATATGAAGTTGTACAAAAACGCTTTCTTTCGCCAAGACAGTGCGTTTCTCACTGTTACATGCATTTGAATGGGGAACTCGACCGAAACAAAGTATAGGTTTTCATTATGTGTATAACTTGGAAATCTTAGCTCAAACAGCTGCAAAACCTGTTTGCCCAGCACGGGGATATTGAGTTCTATAAGATAAAGCCATAAACATGTTTGTCTGAGTCTTCTATCAAAAGTTACAGCTATTTATATGAAGTTGTACAAAAACGCTTTCTTTCGCCAAGACAGTGCGTTTCTCACTGTTGCATGCATTTGAATGGGGAACTCGCCCGAAACAAAGTATAGGTTTTCATTATGTGTATAACTTGGAAATCTTAGCTCAAACAGCTGCAAAACCTGTTTTCCCAGCACGGGGACCTTGAGTTCTATAAGATAAAGCCATAAACATGTGTATCCGAGTCTTCTATCAAAAGTTACAGCTATTTATATGAAGTTGTACAAAAACGCTTTCTTTCGCCAAGACAGTGCGTTTCTCACTGTTACATGCATTTGAATGGGGAACTCGACCGAAACAAAGTATAGGTTTTCATTATGTGTATAACTTAAAAATCTTAGCTCAAACAGCTGCAAATCCTGTTTGCCCAGCACGGGGACCTTGAGTTCTATAAGATAAAGCCATAAACATGTTTGTCTGAGTCTTCTATCAAAAGTTACAGCTATTTATATGAAGTTGTACAAAAACGCTTTCTTTCGCCAAGACAGTGCGTTTCTCACTGTTGCATGCATTTGAATGGGAAACTCGCCTGAAACAAAGTATAGGTTTTCATTATGTGTATAACTTAAAAATCTTAGCTCAAACAGCTGCAAATCCTGTTTGCCCAGCACGGGGACCTTGAGTTCTATAAGATAAAGCCATAAACATGTTTGTCTGAGTCTTCTATCAAAAGTTACAGCTATTTATATGAAGTTGTACAAAAACGCTTTCTTTCGCCAAGACAGTGCGTTTCTCACTGTTGCATGCATTTGAATGGGGAACTCGCCCGAAACAAAGTATAGGTTTTCATTATGTGTATAACTTGGAAATCTTAGCTCAAACAGCTGCAAATCCTGTTTTCCCAGCACGGGGACCTTGAGTTCTATAAGATAAAGCCATAAACATGTGTATCCGAGTCTTCTATCAAAAGTTACAGCTATTTATATGAAGTTGTACAAAAACGCTTTCTTTCGCCAAGACAGTGCGTTTCTCACTGTTACATGCATTTGAATGGGGAACTCGACCGAAACAAAGTATAGGTTTTCATTATGTGTATAACTTAAAAATCTTAGCTCAAACAGCTGCAAATCCTGTTTGCCCAGCACGGGGACCTTGAGTTCTATAAGATAAAGCCATAAACATGTTTGTCTGAGTCTTCTATCAAAAGTTACAGCTATTTATATGAAGTTGTACAAAAACGCTTTCTTTCGCCAAGACAGTGCGTTTCTCACTGTTACATGCATTTGAATGGGGAACTCGACCGAAACAAAGTATAGGTTTTCATTATGTGTATAACTTGGAAATCTTAGCTCAAACAGCTGCAAAACCTGTTTGCCCAGCACGGGGATATTGAGTTCTATAAGATAAAGCCATAAACATGTTTGTCTGAGTCTTCTATCAAAAGTTACAGCTATTTATATGAAGTTGTACAAAAACGCTTTCTTTCGCCAAGACAGTGCGTTTCTCACTGTTGCATGCATTTGAATGGGGAACTCGCCCGAAACAAAGTATAGGTTTTCATTATGTGTATAACTTGGAAATCTTAGCTCAAACAGCTGCAAAACCTGTTTTCCCAGCACGGGGACCTTGAGTTCTATAAGATAAAGCCATAAACATGTGTATCCGAGTCTTCTATCAAAAGTTACAGCTATTTATATGAAGTTGTACAAAAACGCTTTCTTTCGCCAAGACAGTGCGTTTCTCACTGTTACATGCATTTGAATGGGGAACTCGACCGAAACAAAGTATAGGTTTTCATTATGTGTATAACTTAAAAATCTTAGCTCAAACAGCTGCAAATCCTGTTTGCCCAGCACGGGGACCTTGAGTTCTATAAGATAAAGCCATAAACATGTTTGTCTGAGTCTTCTATCAAAAGTTACAGCTATTTATATGAAGTTGTACAAAAACGCTTTCTTTCGCCAAGACAGTGCGTTTCTCACTGTTGCATGCATTTGAATGGGAAACTCGCCTGAAACAAAGTATAGGTTTTCATTATGTGTATAACTTAAAAATCTTAGCTCAAACAGCTGCAAATCCTGTTTGCCCAGCACGGGGACCTTGAGTTCTATAAGATAAAGCCATAAACATGTTTGTCTGAGTCTTCTATCAAAAGTTACAGCTATTTATATGAAGTTGTACAAAAACGCTTTCTTTCGCCAAGACAGTGCGTTTCTCACTGTTGCATGCATTTGAATGGGGAACTCGCCCGAAACAAAGTATAGGTTTTCATTATGTGTATAACTTGGAAATCTTAGCTCAAACAGCTGCAAATCCTGTTTTCCCAGCACGGGGATCTTGAGTTCTATAAGATAAAGCCATAAACATGTGTATCCGAGTCTTCTATCAAAAGTTACAGCTATTTATATGAAGTTGTACAAAAACGCTTTCTTTCGCCAAGACAGTGCGTTTCTCACTGTTGCATGCATTTGAATGGGGAACTCGCCCGAAACAAAGTATAGGTTTTCATTATGTGTATAACTTGGAAATCTTAGCTCAAACAGCTGCAAATCCTGTTTTCCCAGCACGGGGACCTTGAGTTCTATAAGATAAAGCCATAAACATGTGTATCCGAGTCTTCTATCAAAAGTTACAGCTATTTATATGAAGTTGTACAAAAACGCTTTCTTTCGCCAAGACAGTGCGTTTCTCACTGTTACATGCATTTGAATGGGGAACTCGACCGAAACAAAGTATAGGTTTTCATTATGTGTATAACTTAAAAATCTTAGCTCAAACAGCTGCAAATCCTGTTTGCCCAGCACGGGGACCTTGAGTTCTATAAGATAAAGCCATAAACATGTTTGTCTGAGTCTTCTATCAAAAGTTACAGCTATTTATATGAAGTTGTACAAAAACGCTTTCTTTCGCCAAGACAGTGCGTTTCTCACTGTTGCATGCATTTGAATGGGAAACTCGCCTGAAACAAAGTATAGGTTTTCATTATGTGTATAACTTAAAAATCTTAGCTCAAACAGCTGCAAATCCTGTTTGCCCAGCACGGGGACCTTGAGTTCTATAAGATAAAGCCATAAACATGTTTGTCTGAGTCTTCTATCAAAAGTTACAGCTATTTATATGAAGTTGTACAAAAACGCTTTCTTTCGCCAAGACAGTGCGTTTCTCACTGTTGCATGCATTTGAATGGGGAACTCGCCCGAAACAAAGTATAGGTTTTCATTATGTGTATAACTTGGAAATCTTAGCTCAAACAGCTGCAAAACCTGTTTGCCCAGCACGGGGATATTGAGTTCTATAAGATAAAGCCATAAACATGTTTGTCTGAGTCTTCTATCAAAAGTTACAGCTATTTATATGAAGTTGTACAAAAACGCTTTTTTCGCCAAGACAGTGCGTTTCTCACTGTTGCATGCATTTGAATGGGAAACTCGCCTGAAACAAAGTATAGGTTTTCATTATGTGTATAACTTGGAAATCTTAGCTCAAACAGCTGCAAAACCTGTTTGCCCAGCATGGGGACCTTGAGTTCTATAAGATAAAGCCATAAACATGTGTATCCGAGTCTTCTATCAAAGGTTACAGCTATTTATATGAAGTTGTACAAAAACGCTTTCTTTCGCCAAGACAGTGCGTTTCTCACTGTTGCATGCATTTGAATGGGGAACTCGCCCGAAACAAAGTATAGGTTTTCATTATGTGTATAACTTGGAAATCTTAGCTCAAACAGCTGCAAAACCTGTTTGCCCAGCACGGGGACCTTGAGTTCTATAAGATAAAGCCATAAACATGTGTATCCGAGTCTTCTATCAAAAGTTACAGCTATTTATATGAAGTTGTACAAAAACGCTTTCTTTCGCCAAGACAGTGCGTTTCTCACTGTTACATGCATTTGAATGGGGAACTCGACCGAAACAAAGTATAGGTTTTCATTATGTGTATAACTTAAAAATCTTAGCTCAAACAGCTGCAAATCCTGTTTGCCCAGCACGGGGACCTTGAGTTCTATAAGATAAAGCCATAAACATGTTTGTCTGAGTCTTCTATCAAAAGTTACAGCTATTTATATGAAGTTGTACAAAAACGCTTTCTTTCGCCAAGACAGTGCGTTTCTCACTGTTACATGCATTTGAATGGGGAACTCGACCGAAACAAAGTATAGGTTTTCATTATGTGTATAACTTAAAAATCTTAGCTCAAACAGCTGCAAATCCTGTTTGCCCAGCACGGGGACCTTGAGTTCTATAAGATAAAGCCATAAACATGTTTGTCTGAGTCTTCTATCAAAAGTTACAGCTATTTATATGAAGTTGTATAAAAACGCTTTCTTTCGCCAAGACAGTGCGTTTCTCACTATTACATGCATTTGAATGGGGAACTCGACCGAAACAAAGTATAGGTTTTCATTATGTGTATAACTTAAAAATCTTAGCTCAAACAGCTGCAAATCCTGTTTGCCCAGCACGGGGACCTTGAGTTCTATAAGATAAAGCCATAAACATGTTTGTCTGAGTCTTCTATCAAAAGTTACAGCTATTTATATGAAGTTGTACAAAAACGCTTTCTTTCGCCAAGACAGTGCGTTTCTCACTGTTGCATGCATTTGAATGGGAAACTCGCCTGAAACAAAGTATAGGTTTTCATTATGTGTATAACTTAAAAATCTTAGCTCAAACAGCTGCAAATCCTGTTTGCCCAGCACGGGGACCTTGAGTTCTATAAGATAAAGCCATAAACATGTTTGTCTGAGTCTTCTATCAAAAGTTACAGCTATTTATATGAAGTTGTACAAAAACGCTTTCTTTCGCCAAGACAGTGCGTTTCTCACTGTTGCATGCATTTGAATGGGGAACTCGCCCGAAACAAAGTATAGGTTTTCATTATGTGTATAACTTGGAAATCTTAGCTCAAACAGCTGCAAATCCTGTTTTCCCAGCACGGGGATCTTGAGTTCTATAAGATAAAGCCATAAACATGTGTATCCGAGTCTTCTATCAAAAGTTACAGCTATTTATATGAAGTTGTACAAAAACGCTTTCTTTCGCCAAGACAGTGCGTTTCTCACTGTTGCATGCATTTGAATGGGGAACTCGCCCGAAACAAAGTATAGGTTTTCATTATGTGTATAACTTGAAAATCTTAGCTCAAACAGCTGCAAATCCTGTTTGCCCAGCACGGGGACCTTGAGTTCTATAAGATAAAGCCATAAACATGTGTATCCGAGTCTTCTATCAAAAGTTACAGCTATTTATATGAAGTTGTACAAAAACGCTTTCTTTCGCCAAGACAGTGCGTTTCTCACTGTTACATGCATTTGAATGGGGAACTCGACCGAAACAAAGTATAGGTTTTCATTATGTGTATAACTTAAAAATCTTAGCTCAAACAGCTGCAAATCCTGTTTGCCCAGCACGGGGACCTTGAGTTCTATAAGATAAAGCCATAAACATGTTTGTCTGAGTCTTCTATCAAAAGTTACAGCTATTTATATGAAGTTGTACAAAAACGCTTTCTTTCGCCAAGACAGTGCGTTTCTCACTGTTGCATGCATTTGAATGGGAAACTCGCCTGAAACAAAGTATAGGTTTTCATTATGTGTATAACTTAAAAATCTTAGCTCAAACAGCTGCAAATCCTGTTTGCCCAGCACGGGGACCTTGAGTTCTATAAGATAAAGCCATAAACATGTTTGTCTGAGTCTTCTATCAAAAGTTACAGCTATTTATATGAAGTTGTACAAAAACGCTTTCTTTCGCCAAGACAGTGCGTTTCTCACTGTTGCATGCATTTGAATGGGGAACTCGCCCGAAACAAAGTATAGGTTTTCATTATGTGTATAACTTGGAAATCTTAGCTCAAACAGCTGCAAATCCTGTTTTCCCAGCACGGGGATCTTGAGTTCTATAAGATAAAGCCATAAACATGTGTATCCGAGTCTTCTATCAAAAGTTACAGCTATTTATATGAAGTTGTACAAAAACGCTTTCTTTCGCCAAGACAGTGCGTTTCTCACTGTTACATGCATTTGAATGGGGAACTCGACCGAAACAAAGTATAGGTTTTCATTATGTGTATAACTTGGAAATCTTAGCTCAAACAGCTGCAAAACCTGTTTGCCCAGCACGGGGATATTGAGTTCTATAAGATAAAGCCATAAACATGTTTGTCTGAGTCTTCTATCAAAAGTTACAGCTATTTATATGAAGTTGTACAAAAACGCTTTTTTCGCCAAGACAGTGCGTTTCTCACTGTTGCATGCATTTGAATGGGAAACTCGCCTGAAACAAAGTATAGGTTTTCATTATGTGTATAACTTGGAAATCTTAGCTCAAACAGCTGCAAAACCTGTTTGCCATCATGGGGACCTTGAGTTCTATAAGATAAAGCCATAAACATGTGTATCCGAGTCTTCTATCAAAGGTTACAGCTATTTATATGAAGTTGTACAAAAACGCTTTATTTCGCCAAGACAGTGCGTTTCTCACTGTTACATGCATTTGAATGGGGAACTCGACCGAAACAAAGTATAGGTTTTCATTATGTGTATAACTTAAAAAGCTTAGCTCAAACAGCTGCAAATCCTGTTTGCCCAGCACGGGGACCTTGAGTTCTATAAGATAAAGCCATAAACATGTTTGTCTGAGTCTTCTATCAAAAGTTACAGCTATTTATATGAAGTTGTACAAAAACGCTTTCTTTCGCCAAGACAGTGCGTTTCTCACTGTTGCATGCATTTGAATGGGGAACTCGACCGAAACAAAGTATAGGTTTTCATTATGTGTATAACTTGGAAATCTTAGCTCAAACAGCTGCAAAACCTGTTTGCCCAGCACGGGGATATTGAGTTCTATAAGATAAAGCCATAAACATGTTTGTCTGAGTCTTCTATCAAAAGTTACAGCTATTTATATGAAGTTGTACAAAAACGCTTTTTTCGCCAAGACAGTGCGTTTCTCACTGTTGCATGCATTTGAATGGGAAACTCGCCTGAAACAAAGTATAGGTTTTCATTATGTGTATAACTTGGAAATCTTAGCTCAAACAGCTGCAAAACCTGTTTGCCCAGCATGGGGACCTTGAGTTCTATAAGATAAAGCCATAAACATGTGTATCCGAGTCTTCTATCAAAGGTTACAGCTATTTATATGAAGTTGTACAAAAACGCTTTATTTCGCCAAGACAGTGCGTTTCTCACTGTTACATGCATTTGAATGGGGAACTCGACCGAAACAAAGTATAGGTTTTCATTATGTGTATAACTTAAAAAGCTTAGCTCAAACAGCTGCAAATCCTGTTTGCCCAGCACGGGGACCTTGAGTTCTATAAGATAAAGCCATAAACATGTTTGTCTGAGTCTTCTATCAAAAGTTACAGCTATTTATATGAAGTTGTACAAAAACGCTTTCTTTCGCCAAGACAGTGCGTTTCTCACTGTTGCATGCATTTGAATGGGGAACTCGCCCGAAACAAAGTATAGGTTTTCATTATGTGTATAACTTGGAAATCTTAGCTCAAACAGCTGCAAAACCTGTTTGCCCAGCACGGGGACCTTGAGTTCTATAAGATAAAGCCATAAACATGTGTATCCGAGTCTTCTATCAAAAGTTACAGCTATTTATATGAAGTTGTACAAAAACGCTTTCTTTCGCCAAGACAGTGCGTTTCTCACTGTTACATGCATTTGAATGGGGAACTCGACCGAAACAAAGTATAGGTTTTCATTATGTGTATAACTTAAAAATCTTAGCTCAAACAGCTGCAAATCCTGTTTGCCCAGCACGGGGACCTTGAGTTCTATAAGATAAAGCCATAAACATGTTTGTCTGAGTCTTCTATCAAAAGTTACAGCTATTTATATGAAGTTGTATAAAAACGCTTTCTTTCGCCAAGACAGTGCGTTTCTCACTGTTACATGCATTTGAATGGGGAACTCGACCGAAACAAAGTATAGGTTTTCATTATGTGTATAACTTAAAAATCTTAGCTCAAACAGCTGCAAATCCTGTTTGCCCAGCACGGGGACCTTGAGTTCTATAAGATAAAGCCATAAACATGTTTGTCTGAGTCTTCTATCAAAAGTTACAGCTATTTATATGAAGTTGTACAAAAACGCTTTCTTTCGCCAAGACAGTGCGTTTCTCACTGTTACATGCATTTGAATGGGGAACTCGACCGAAACAAAGTATAGGTTTTCATTATGTGTATAACTTGGAAATCTTAGCTCAAACAGCTGCAAAACCTGTTTGCCCAGCACGGGGACCTTGAGTTCTATAAGATAAAGCCATAAACATGTGTATCCGAGTCTTCTATCAAAAGTTACAGCTATTTATATGAAGTTGTACAAAAACGCTTTCTTTCGCCAAGACAGTGCGTTTCTCACTGTTGCATGCATTTGAATGGGGAACTCGCCTGAAACAAAGTATAGGTTTTCATTATGTGTATAACTTGGAAATCTTAGCTCAAACAGCTGCAAAACCTGTTTGCCCAGCACGGGGACCTTGAGTTCTATAAGATAAAGCCATAAACATGTTTGTCTGAGTCTTCTATCAAAAGTTACAGCTATTTATATGAAGTTGTACAAAAACGCTTTCTTTCGCCAAGACAGTGCGTTTCTCACTGTTGCATGCATTTGAATGGGAAACTCGCCTGAAACAAAGTATAGGTTTTCATTATGTGTATAACTTAAAAATCTTAGCTCAAACAGCTGCAAAACCTGTTTGCCCAGCACGGGGACCTTGAGTTCTATAAGATAAAGCCATAAACATGTTTGTCTGAGTCTTCTATCAAAAGTTACAGCTATTTATATGAAGTTGTACAAAAACGCTTTCTTTCGCCAAGACAGTGCGTTTCTCACTGTTGCATGCATTTGAATGGGAAACTCGCCTGAAACAAAGTATAGGTTTTCATTATGTGTATAACTTAAAAATCTTAGCTCAAACAGCTGCAAATCCTGTTTGCCCAGCACGGGGACCTTGAGTTCTATAAGATAAAGCCATAAACATGTTTGTCTGAGTCTTCTATCAAAAGTTACAGCTATTTATATGAAGTTGTACAAAAACGCTTTCTTTCGCCAAGACAGTGCGTTTCTCACTGTTGCATGCATTTGAATGGGGAACTCGCCCGAAACAAAGTATAGGTTTTCATTATGTGTATAACTTGGAAATCTTAGCTCAAACAGCTGCAAATCCTGTTTTCCCAGTGCGGGGATCTTGAGTTCTATAAGATAAAGCCATAAACATGTGTATCCGAGTCTTCTATCAAAAGTTACAGCTATTTATATGAAGTTGTACAAAAACGCTTTCTTTCGCCAAGACAGTGCGTTTCTCACTGTTGCATGCATTTGAATGGGGAACTCGCCCGAAACAAAGTATAGGTTTTCATTATGTGTATAACTTGGAAATCTTAGCTCAAACAGCTGCAAATCCTGTTTTCCCAGCACGGGGACCTTGAGTTCTATAAGATAAAGCCATAAACATGTGTATCCGAGTCTTCTATCAAAAGTTACAGCTATTTATATGAAGTTGTACAAAAACGCTTTCTTTCGCCAAGACAGTGCGTTTCTCACTGTTGCATGCATTTGAATGGGAAACTCGCCTGAAACAAAGTATAGGTTTTCATTATGTGTATAACTTAAAAATCTTAGCTCAAACAGCTGCAAATCCTGTTTGCCCAGCACGGGGACCTTGAGTTCTATAAGATAAAGCCATAAACATGTTTGTCTGAGTCTTCTATCAAAAGTTACAGCTATTTATATGAAGTTGTACAAAAACGCTTTCTTTCGCCAAGACAGTGCGTTTCTCACTGTTGCATGCATTTGAATGGGAAACTCGCCTGAAACAAAGTATAGGTTTTCATTATGTATATAACTTGGAAATCTTAGCTCAAACAGCTGCAAATCCTGTTTTCCCAGCACGGGGATCTTGAGTTCTATAAGATAAAGCCATAAACATGTGTATCCGAGTCTTCTATCAAAAGTTACAGCTATTTATATGAAGTTGTACAAAAACGCTTTCTTTCGCCAAGACAGTGCGTTTCTCACTGTTACATGCATTTGAATGGGGAACTCGACCGAAACAAAGTATAGGTTTTCATTATGTGTATAACTTGGAAATCTTAGCTCAAACAGCTGCAAAACCTGTTTGCCCAGCACGGGGATATTGAGTTCTATAAGATAAAGCCATAAACATGTTTGTCTGAGTCTTCTATCAAAAGTTACAGCTATTTATATGAAGTTGTACAAAAACGCTTTTTTCGCCAAGACAGTGCGTTTCTCACTGTTGCATGCATTTGAATGGGAAACTCGCCTGAAACAAAGTATAGGTTTTCATTATGTGTATAACTTGGAAATCTTAGCTCAAACAGCTGCAAAACCTGTTTGCCATCATGGGGACCTTGAGTTCTATAAGATAAAGCCATAAACATGTGTATCCGAGTCTTCTATCAAAGGTTACAGCTATTTATATGAAGTTGTACAAAAACGCTTTATTTCGCCAAGACAGTGCGTTTCTCACTGTTACATGCATTTGAATGGGGAACTCGACCGAAACAAAGTATAGGTTTTCATTATGTGTATAACTTAAAAAGCTTAGCTCAAACAGCTGCAAATCCTGTTTGCCCAGCACGGGGACCTTGAGTTCTATAAGATAAAGCCATAAACATGTTTGTCTGAGTCTTCTATCAAAAGTTACAGCTATTTATATGAAGTTGTACAAAAACGCTTTCTTTCGCCAAGACAGTGCGTTTCTCACTGTTGCATGCATTTGAATGGGAAACTCGCCTGAAACAAAGTATAGGTTTTCATTATGTGTATAACTTGGAAATCTTAGCTCAAACAGCTGCAAAACCTGTTTGCCCAGCATGGGGACCTTGAGTTCTATAAGATAAAGCCATAAACATGTGTATCCGAGTCTTCTATCAAAGGTTACAGCTATTTATATGAAGTTGTACAAAAACGCTTTATTTCGCCAAGACAGTGCGTTTCTCACTGTTACATGCATTTGAATGGGGAACTCGACCGAAACAAAGTATAGGTTTTCATTATGTGTATAACTTAAAAAGCTTAGCTCAAACAGCTGCAAATCCTGTTTGCCCAGCACGGGGACCTTGAGTTCTATAAGATAAAGCCATAAACATGTTTGTCTGAGTCTTCTATCAAAAGTTACAGCGATTTATATGAAGTTGTACAAAAACGCTTTCTTTCGCCAAGACAGTGCGTTTCTCACTGTTACATGCATTTGAATGGGGAACTCGCCCGAAACAAAGTATAGGTTTTCATTATGTGTATAACTTGGAAATCTTAGCTCAAACAGCTGCAAAACCTGTTTGCCCAGCACGGGGACCTTGAGTTCTATAAGATAAAGCCATAAACATGTGTATCCGAGTCTTCTATCAAAAGTTACAGCTATTTATATGAAGTTGTACAAAAACGCTTTCTTTCGCCAAGACAGTGCGTTTCTCACTGTTACATGCATTTGAATGGGGAACTCGACCGAAACAAAGTATAGGTTTTCATTATGTGTATAACTTAAAAATCTTAGCTCAAACAGCTGCAAATCCTGTTTGCCCAGCACGGGGACCTTGAGTTCTATAAGATAAAGCCATAAACATGTTTGTCTGAGTCTTCTATCAAAAGTTACAGCTATTTATATGAAGTTGTATAAAAACGCTTTCTTTCGCCAAGACAGTGCGTTTCTCACTGTTACATGCATTTGAATGGGAAACTCGACCGAAACAAAGTATAGGTTTTCATTATGTGTATAACTTAAAAATCTTAGCTCAAACAGCTGCAAATCCTGTTTTCCCAGCACGGGGACCTTGAGTTCTATAAGATAAAGCCATAAACATGTGTATCCGAGTCTTCTATCAAAAGTTACAGCTATTTATATGAAGTTGTACAAAAACGCTTTCTTTCGCCAAGACAGTGCGTTTCTCACTGTTACATGCATTTGAATGGGGAACTCGACCGAAACAAAGTATAGGTTTTCATTATGTGTATAACTTAAAAATCTTAGCTCAAACAGCTGCAAATCCTGTTTGCCCAGCACGGGGACCTTGAGTTCTATAAGATAAAGCCATAAACATGTTTGTCTGAGTCTTCTATCAAAAGTTACAGCTATTTATATGAAGTTGTACAAAAACGCTTTCTTTCGCCAAGACAGTGCGTTTCTCACTGTTGCATGCATTTGAATGGGAAACTCGCCTGAAACAAAGTATAGGTTTTCATTATGTGTATAACTTAAAAATCTTAGCTCAAACAGCTGCAAATCCTGTTTGCCCAGCACGGGGACCTTGAGTTCTATAAGATAAAGCCATAAACATGTTTGTCTGAGTCTTCTATCAAAAGTTACAGCTATTTATATGAAGTTGTACAAAAACGCTTTCTTTCGCCAAGACAGTGCGTTTCTCACTGTTGCATGCATTTGAATGGGAAACTCGCCTGAAACAAAGTATAGGTTTTCATTATGTGTATAACTTGGAAATCTTAGCTCAAACAGCTGCAAATCCTGTTTTCCCAGCACGGGGATCTTGAGTTCTATAAGATAAAGCCATAAACATGTGTATCCGAGTCTTCTATCAAAAGTTACAGCTATTTATATGAAGTTGTACAAAAACGCTTTCTTTCGCCAAGACAGTGCGTTTCTCACTGTTACATGCATTTGAATGGGGAACTCGACCGAAACAAAGTATAGGTTTTCATTATGTGTATAACTTGGAAATCTTAGCTCAAACAGCTGCAAAACCTGTTTGCCCAGCACGGGGATATTGAGTTCTATAAGATAAAGCCATAAACATGTTTGTCTGAGTCTTCTATCAAAAGTTACAGCTATTTATATGAAGTTGTACAAAAACGCTTTTTTCGCCAAGACAGTGCGTTTCTCACTGTTGCATGCATTTGAATGGGAAACTCGCCTGAAACAAAGTATAGGTTTTCATTATGTGTATAACTTGGAAATCTTAGCTCAAACAGCTGCAAAACCTGTTTGCCATCATGGGGACCTTGAGTTCTATAAGATAAAGCCATAAACATGTGTATCCGAGTCTTCTATCAAAGGTTACAGCTATTTATATGAAGTTGTACAAAAACGCTTTATTTCGCCAAGACAGTGCGTTTCTCACTGTTACATGCATTTGAATGGGGAACTCGACCGAAACAAAGTATAGGTTTTCATTATGTGTATAACTTAAAAAGCTTAGCTCAAACAGCTGCAAATCCTGTTTGCCCAGCACGGGGACCTTGAGTTCTATAAGATAAAGCCATAAACATGTTTGTCTGAGTCTTCTATCAAAAGTTACAGCTATTTATATGAAGTTGTACAAAAACGCTTTCTTTCGCCAAGACAGTGCGTTTCTCACTGTTGCATGCATTTGAATGGGAAACTCGCCTGAAACAAAGTATAGGTTTTCATTATGTGTATAACTTGGAAATCTTAGCTCAAACAGCTGCAAAACCTGTTTGCCCAGCATGGGGACCTTGAGTTCTATAAGATAAAGCCATAAACATGTGTATCCGAGTCTTCTATCAAAGGTTACAGCTATTTATATGAAGTTGTACAAAAACGCTTTATTTCGCCAAGACAGTGCGTTTCTCACTGTTACATGCATTTGAATGGGGAACTCGACCGAAACAAAGTATAGGTTTTCATTATGTGTATAACTTAAAAAGCTTAGCTCAAACAGCTGCAAATCCTGTTTGCCCAGCACGGGGACCTTGAGTTCTATAAGATAAAGCCATAAACATGTTTGTCTGAGTCTTCTATCAAAAGTTACAGCGATTTATATGAAGTTGTACAAAAACGCTTTCTTTCGCCAAGACAGTGCGTTTCTCACTGTTACATGCATTTGAATGGGGAACTCGCCCGAAACAAAGTATAGGTTTTCATTATGTGTATAACTTGGAAATCTTAGCTCAAACAGCTGCAAAACCTGTTTGCCCAGCACGGGGACCTTGAGTTCTATAAGATAAAGCCATAAACATGTGTATCCGAGTCTTCTATCAAAAGTTACAGCTATTTATATGAAGTTGTACAAAAACGCTTTCTTTCGCCAAGACAGTGCGTTTCTCACTGTTACATGCATTTGAATGGGGAACTCGACCGAAACAAAGTATAGGTTTTCATTATGTGTATAACTTAAAAATCTTAGCTCAAACAGCTGCAAATCCTGTTTGCCCAGCACGGGGACCTTGAGTTCTATAAGATAAAGCCATAAACATGTTTGTCTGAGTCTTCTATCAAAAGTTACAGCTATTTATATGAAGTTGTATAAAAACGCTTTCTTTCGCCAAGACAGTGCGTTTCTCACTGTTACATGCATTTGAATGGGAAACTCGACCGAAACAAAGTATAGGTTTTCATTATGTGTATAACTTAAAAATCTTAGCTCAAACAGCTGCAAATCCTGTTTGCCCAGCACAGGGACCTTGAGTTCTATAAGATAAAGCCATAAACATGTTTGTCTGAGTCTTCTATCAAAAGTTACAGCTATTTATATGAAGTTGTACAAAAACGCTTTCTTTCGCCAAGACAGTGCGTTTCTCACTGTTGCATGCATTTGAATGGGAAACTCGCCTGAAACAAAGTATAGGTTTTCATTATGTGTATAACTTAAAAATCTTAGCTCAAACAGCTGCAAATCCTGTTTGCCCAGCACGGGGACCTTGAGTTCTATAAGATAAAGCCATAAACATGTTTGTCTGAGTCTTCTATCAAAAGTTACAGCTATTTATATGAAGTTGTACAAAAACGCTTTCTTTCGCCAAGACAGTGCGTTTCTCACTGTTGCATGCATTTGAATGGGGAACTCGCCCGAAACAAAGTATAGGTTTTCATTATGTGTATAACTTGGAAATCTTAGCTCAAACAGCTGCAAATCCTGTTTTCCCAGCACGGGGATCTTGAGTTCTATAAGATAAAGCCATAAACATGTGTATCCGAGTCTTCTATCAAAAGTTACAGCTATTTATATGAAGTTGTACAAAAACGCTTTCTTTCGCCAAGACAGTGCGTTTCTCACTGTTGCATGCATTTGAATGGGGAACTCGCCCGAAACAAAGTATAGGTTTTCATTATGTGTATAACTTGGAAATCTTAGCTCAAACAGCTGCAAATCCTGTTTTCCCAGCACGGGGACCTTGAGTTCTATAAGATAAAGCCATAAACATGTGTATCCGAGTCTTCTATCAAAAGTTACAGCTATTTATATGAAGTTGTACAAAAACGCTTTCTTTCGCCAAGACAGTGCGTTTCTCACTGTTGCATGCATTTGAATGGGAAACTCGCCTGAAACAAAGTATAGGTTTTCATTATGTGTATAACTTGGAAATCTTAGCTCAAACAGCTGCAAAACCTGTTTGCCCAGCACGGGGACCTTGAGTTCTATAAGATAAAGCCATAAACATGTGTATCCGAGTCTTCTATCAAAAGTTACAGCTATTTATATGAAGTTGTACAAAAACGCTTTCTTTCGCCAAGACAGTGCGTTTCTCACTGTTACATGCATTTGAATGGGGAACTCGACCGAAACAAAGTATAGGTTTTCATTATGTGTATAACTTAAAAATCTTAGCTCAAACAGCTGCAAATCCTGTTTGCCCAGCACGGGGACCTTGAGTTCTATAAGATAAAGCCATAAACATGTTTGTCTGAGTCTTCTATCAAAAGTTACAGCTATTTATATGAAGTTGTATAAAAACGCTTTCTTTCGCCAAGACAGTGCGTTTCTCACTGTTACATGCATTTGAATGGGAAACTCGACCGAAACAAAGTATAGGTTTTCATTATGTGTATAACTTAAAAATCTTAGCTCAAACAGCTGCAAATCCTGTTTGCCCAGCACAGGGACCTTGAATTCTATAAGATAAAGCCATAAACATGTTTGTCTGAGTCTTCTATCAAAAGTTACAGCTATTTATATGAAGTTGTACAAAAACGCTTTCTTTCGCCAAGACAGTGCGTTTCTCACTGTTGCATGCATTTGAATGGGAAACTCGCCTGAAACAAAGTATAGGTTTTCATTATGTGTATAACTTAAAAATCTTAGCTCAAACAGCTGCAAATCCTGTTTGCCCAGCACGGGGACCTTGAGTTCTATAAGATAAAGCCATAAACATGTTTGTCTGAGTCTTCTATCAAAAGTTACAGCTATTTATATGAAGTTGTACAAAAACGCTTTCTTTCGCCAAGACAGTGCGTTTCTCACTGTTGCATGCATTTGAATGGGGAACTCGCCCGAAACAAAGTATAGGTTTTCATTATGTGTATAACTTGGAAATCTTAGCTCAAACAGCTGCAAATCCTGTTTTCCCAGCACGGGGATCTTGAGTTCTATAAGATAAAGCCATAAACATGTGTATCAGAGTCTTCTATCAAAAGTTACAGCTATTTATATGAAGTTGTACAAAAACGCTTTCTTTCGCCAAGACAGTGCGTTTCTCACTGTTGCATGCATTTGAATGGGGAACTCGCCCGAAACAAAGTATAGGTTTTCATTATGTGTATAACTTGGAAATCTTAGCTCAAACAGCTGCAAATCCTGTTTTCCCAGCACGGGGACCTTGAGTTCTATAAGATAAAGCCATAAACATGTGTATCCGAGTCTTCTATCAAAAGTTACAGCTATTTATATGAAGTTGTACAAAAACGCTTTCTTTCGCCAAGACAGTGCGTTTCTCACTGTTACATGCATTTGAATGGGGAACTCGACCGAAACAAAGTATAGGTTTTCATTATGTGTATAACTTAAAAATCTTAGCTCAAACAGCTGCAAATCCTGTTTGCCCAGCACGGGGACCTTGAGTTCTATAAGATAAAGCCATAAACATGTTTGTCTGAGTCTTCTATCAAAAGTTACAGCTATTTATATGAAGTTGTATAAAAACGCTTTCTTTCGCCAAGACAGTGCGTTTCTCACTGTTACATGCATTTGAATGGGGAACTCGACCGAAACAAAGTATAGGTTTTCATTATGTGTATAACTTGGAAATCTTAGCTCAAACAGCTGCAAATCCTGTTTTCCCAGCACGGGGACCTTGAGTTCTATAAGATAAAGCCATAAACATGTTTGTCTGAGTCTTCTATCAAAAGTTACAGCTATTTATATGAAGTTGTACAAAAACGCTTTCTTTCGCCAAGACAGTGCGTTTCTCACTGTTACATGCATTTGAATGGGGAACTCGACCGAAACAAAGTATAGGTTTTCATTATGTGTATAACTTAAAAATCTTAGCTCAAACAGCTGCAAAACCTTTTTGCCCAGCACGGGGACCTTGAGTTCTATAAGATAAAGCCATAAACATGTTTGTCTGAGTCTTCTATCAAAAGTTACAGCTATTTATATGAAGTTGTACAAAAACGCTTTCTTTCGCCAAGACAGTGCGTTTCTCACTGTTGCATGCATTTGAATGGGAAACTCGCCTGAAACAAAGTATAGGTTTTCATTATGTGTATAACTTGGAAATCTTAGCTCAAACAGCTGCAAATCCTGTTTTCCCAGCACGGGGATCTTGAGTTCTATAAGATAAAGCCATAAACATGTGTATCCGAGTCTTCTATCAAAAGTTACAGCTATTTATATGAAGTTGTACAAAAACGCTTTCTTTCGCCAAGACAGTGCGTTTCTCACTGTTGCATGCATTTGAATGGGAAACTCGCCTGAAACAAAGTATAGGTTTTCATTATGTGTATAACTTGGAAATCTTAGCTCAAACAGCTGCAAAACCTGTTTGCCCAGCACGGGGACCTTGAGTTCTATAAGATAAAGCCATAAACATGTGTATCCGAGTCTTCTATCAAAAGTTACAGCTATTTATATGAAGTTGTACAAAAACGCTTTCTTTCGCCAAGACAGTGCGTTTCTCACTGTTACATGCATTTGAATGGGGAACTCGACCGAAACAAAGTATAGGTTTTCATTATGTGTATAACTTAAAAATCTTAGCTCAAACAGCTGCAAATCCTGTTTGCCCAGCACGGGGACCTTGAGTTCTATAAGATAAAGCCATAAACATGTTTGTCTGAGTCTTCTATCAAAAGTTACAGCTATTTATATGAAGTTGTATAAAAACGCTTTCTTTCGCCAAGACAGTGCGTTTCTCACTGTTACATGCATTTGAATGGGAAACTCGACCGAAACAAAGTATAGGTTTTCATTATGTGTATAACTTAAAAATCTTAGCTCAAACAGCTGCAAATCCTGTTTGCCCAGCACAGGGACCTTGAATTCTATAAGATAAAGCCATAAACATGTTTGTCTGAGTCTTCTATCAAAAGTTACAGCTATTTATATGAAGTTGTACAAAAACGCTTTCTTTCGCCAAGACAGTGCGTTTCTCACTGTTGCATGCATTTGAATGGGAAACTCGCCTGAAACAAAGTATAGGTTTTCATTATGTGTATAACTTAAAAATCTTAGCTCAAACAGCTGCAAATCCTGTTTGCCCAGCACGGGGACCTTGAGTTCTATAAGATAAAGCCATAAACATGTTTGTCTGAGTCTTCTATCAAAAGTTACAGCTATTTATATGAAGTTGTACAAAAACGCTTTCTTTCGCCAAGACAGTGCGTTTCTCACTGTTGCATGCATTTGAATGGGGAACTCGCCCGAAACAAAGTATAGGTTTTCATTATGTGTATAACTTGGAAATCTTAGCTCAAACAGCTGCAAATCCTGTTTTCCCAGCACGGGGATCTTGAGTTCTATAAGATAAAGCCATAAACATGTGTATCAGAGTCTTCTATCAAAAGTTACAGCTATTTATATGAAGTTGTACAAAAACGCTTTCTTTCGCCAAGACAGTGCGTTTCTCACTGTTGCATGCATTTGAATGGGGAACTCGCCCGAAACAAAGTATAGGTTTTCATTATGTGTATAACTTGGAAATCTTAGCTCAAACAGCTGCAAATCCTGTTTTCCCAGCACGGGGACCTTGAGTTCTATAAGATAAAGCCATAAACATGTGTATCCGAGTCTTCTATCAAAAGTTACAGCTATTTATATGAAGTTGTACAAAAACGCTTTCTTTCGCCAAGACAGTGCGTTTCTCACTGTTACATGCATTTGAATGGGGAACTCGACCGAAACAAAGTATAGGTTTTCATTATGTGTATAACTTAAAAATCTTAGCTCAAACAGCTGCAAATCCTGTTTGCCCAGCACGGGGACCTTGAGTTCTATAAGATAAAGCCATAAACATGTTTGTCTGAGTCTTCTATCAAAAGTTACAGCTATTTATATGAAGTTGTATAAAAACGCTTTCTTTCGCCAAGACAGTGCGTTTCTCACTGTTACATGCATTTGAATGGGGAACTCGACCGAAACAAAGTATAGGTTTTCATTATGTGTATAACTTGGAAATCTTAGCTCAAACAGCTGCAAATCCTGTTTTCCCAGCACGGGGACCTTGAGTTCTATAAGATAAAGCCATAAACATGTTTGTCTGAGTCTTCTATCAAAAGTTACAGCTATTTATATGAAGTTGTACAAAAACGCTTTCTTTCGCCAAGACAGTGCGTTTCTCACTGTTACATGCATTTGAATGGGGAACTCGACCGAAACAAAGTATAGGTTTTCATTATGTGTATAACTTAAAAATCTTAGCTCAAACAGCTGCAAATCCTGTTTGCCCAGCACGGGGACCTTGAGTTCTATAAGATAAAGCCATAAACATGTTTGTCTGAGTCTTCTATCAAAAGTTACAGCTATTTATATGAAGTTGTACAAAAACGCTTTCTTTCGCCAAGACAGTGCGTTTCTCACTGTTGCATGCATTTGAATGGGAAACTCGCCTGAAACAAAGTATAGGTTTTCATTATGTGTATAACTTGGAAATCTTAGCTCAAACAGCTGCAAATCCTGTTTTCCCAGCACGGGGATCTTGAGTTCTATAAGATAAAGCCATAAACATGTGTATCCGAGTCTTCTATCAAAAGTTACAGCTATTTATATGAAGTTGTACAAAAACGCTTTCTTTCGCCAAGACAGTGCGTTTCTCACTGTTACATGCATTTGAATGGGGAACTCGACCGAAACAAAGTATAGGTTTTCATTATGTGTATAACTTGGAAATCTTAGCTCAAACAGCTGCAAAACCTGTTTGCCCAGCACGGGGATATTGAGTTCTATAAGATAAAGCCATAAACATGTTTGTCTGAGTCTTCTATCAAAAGTTACAGCTATTTATATGACGTTGTACAAAAACGCTTTTTTCGCCAAGACAGTGCGTTTCTCACTGTTGCATGCATTTGAATGGGAAACTCGCCTGAAACAAAGTATAGGTTTTCATTATGTGTATAACTTGGAAATCTTAGCTCAAACAGCTGCAAAACCTGTTTGCCATCATGGGGACCTTGAGTTCTATAAGATAAAGCCATAAACATGTGTATCCGAGTCTTCTATCAAAGGTTACAGCTATTTATATGAAGTTGTACAAAAACGCTTTATTTCGCCAAGAGAGTGCGTTTCTCACTGTTACATGCATTTGAATGGGGAACTCGACCGAAACAAAGTATAGGTTTTCATTATGTGTATAACTTAAAAAGCTTAGCTCAAACAGCTGCAAATCCTGTTTTCCCAGCACGGGGACCTTGAGTTCTATAAGATAAAGCCATAAACATGTGTATCCGAGTCTTCTATCAAAAGTTACAGCTATTTATATGAAGTTGTACAAAAACGCTTTCTTTCGCCAAGACAGTGCGTTTCTCACTGTTACATGCATTTGAATGGGGAACTCGACCGAAACAAAGTATAGGTTTTCATTATGTGTATAACTTAAAAATCTTAGCTCAAACAGCTGCAAATCCTGTTTGCCCAGCACGGGGACCTTGAGTTCTATAAGATAAAGCCATAAACATGTTTGTCTGAGTCTTCTATCAAAAGTTACAGCTATTTATATGAAGTTGTATAAAAACGCTTTCTTTCGCCAAGACAGTGCGTTTCTCACTGTTACATGCATTTGAATGGGGAACTCGACCGAAACAAAGTATAGGTTTTCATTATGTGTATAACTTGGAAATCTTAGCTCAAACAGCTGCAAATCCTGTTTTCCCAGCACGGGGACCTTGAGTTCTATAAGATAAAGCCATAAACATGTTTGTCTGAGTCTTCTATCAAAAGTTACAGCTATTTATATGAAGTTGTACAAAAACGCTTTCTTTCGCCAAGACAGTGCGTTTCTCACTGTTACATGCATTTGAATGGGGAACTCGACCGAAACAAAGTATAGGTTTTCATTATGTGTATAACTTAAAAATCTTAGCTCAAACAGCTGCAAATCCTGTTTGCCCAGCACGGGGACCTTGAGTTCTATAAGATAAAGCCATAAACATGTTTGTCTGAGTCTTCTATCAAAAGTTACAGCTATTTATATGAAGTTGTACAAAAACGCTTTCTTTCGCCAAGACAGTGCGTTTCTCACTGTTGCATGCATTTGAATGGGAAACTCGCCTGAAACAAAGTATAGGTTTTCATTATGTGTATAACTTGGAAATCTTAGCTCAAACAGCTGCAAAACCTGTTTGCCCAGCACGGGGACCTTGAGTTCTATAAGATAAAGCCATAAACATGTGTATCCGAGTCTTCTATCAAAAGTTACAGCTATTTATATGAAGTTGTACAAAAACGCTTTCTTTCGCCAAGACAGTGCGTTTCTCACTGTTACATGCATTTGAATGGGGAACTCGACCGAAACAAAGTATAGGTTTTCATTATGTGTATAACTTAAAAATCTTAGCTCAAACAGCTGCAAATCCTGTTTGCCCAGCACGGGGACCTTGAGTTCTATAAGATAAAGCCATAAACATGTTTGTCTGAGTCTTCTATCAAAAGTTACAGCTATTTATATGAAGTTGTATAAAAACGCTTTCTTTCGCCAAGACAGTGCGTTTCTCACTGTTACATGCATTTGAATGGGAAACTCGACCGAAACAAAGTATAGGTTTTCATTATGTGTATAACTTAAAAATCTTAGCTCAAACAGCTGCAAATCCTGTTTGCCCAGCACAGGGACCTTGAATTCTATAAGATAAAGCCATAAACATGTTTGTCTGAGTCTTCTATCAAAAGTTACAGCTATTTATATGAAGTTGTACAAAAACGCTTTCTTTCGCCAAGACAGTGCGTTTCTCACTGTTGCATGCATTTGAATGGGAAACTCGCCTGAAACAAAGTATAGGTTTTCATTATGTGTATAACTTAAAAATCTTAGCTCAAACAGCTGCAAATCCTGTTTGCCCAGCACGGGGACCTTGAGTTCTATAAGATAAAGCCATAAACATGTTTGTCTGAGTCTTCTATCAAAAGTTACAGCTATTTATATGAAGTTGTACAAAAACGCTTTCTTTCGCCAAGACAGTGCGTTTCTCACTGTTGCATGCATTTGAATGGGGAACTCGCCCGAAACAAAGTATAGGTTTTCATTATGTGTATAACTTGGAAATCTTAGCTCAAACAGCTGCAAATCCTGTTTTCCCAGCACGGGGATCTTGAGTTCTATAAGATAAAGCCATAAACATGTGTATCAGAGTCTTCTATCAAAAGTTACAGCTATTTATATGAAGTTGTACAAAAACGCTTTCTTTCGCCAAGACAGTGCGTTTCTCACTGTTGCATGCATTTGAATGGGGAACTCGCCCGAAACAAAGTATAGGTTTTCATTATGTGTATAACTTGGAAATCTTAGCTCAAACAGCTGCAAATCCTGTTTTCCCAGCACGGGGACCTTGAGTTCTATAAGATAAAGCCATAAACATGTGTATCCGAGTCTTCTATCAAAAGTTACAGCTATTTATATGAAGTTGTACAAAAACGCTTTCTTTCGCCAAGACAGTGCGTTTCTCACTGTTACATGCATTTGAATGGGGAACTCGACCGAAACAAAGTATAGGTTTTCATTATGTGTATAACTTAAAAATCTTAGCTCAAACAGCTGCAAATCCTGTTTGCCCAGCACGGGGACCTTGAGTTCTATAAGATAAAGCCATAAACATGTTTGTCTGAGTCTTCTATCAAAAGTTACAGCTATTTATATGAAGTTGTATAAAAACGCTTTCTTTCGCCAAGACAGTGCGTTTCTCACTGTTACATGCATTTGAATGGGGAACTCGACCGAAACAAAGTATAGGTTTTCATTATGTGTATAACTTGGAAATCTTAGCTCAAACAGCTGCAAATCCTGTTTTCCCAGCACGGGGACCTTGAGTTCTATAAGATAAAGCCATAAACATGTTTGTCTGAGTCTTCTATCAAAAGTTACAGCTATTTATATGAAGTTGTACAAAAACGCTTTCTTTCGCCAAGACAGTGCGTTTCTCACTGTTACATGCATTTGAATGGGGAACTCGACCGAAACAAAGTATAGGTTTTCATTATGTGTATAACTTAAAAATCTTAGCTCAAACAGCTGCAAATCCTGTTTGCCCAGCACGGGGACCTTGAGTTCTATAAGATAAAGCCATAAACATGTTTGTCTGAGTCTTCTATCAAAAGTTACAGCTATTTATATGAAGTTGTACAAAAACGCTTTCTTTCGCCAAGACAGTGCGTTTCTCACTGTTGCATGCATTTGAATGGGAAACTCGCCTGAAACAAAGTATAGGTTTTCATTATGTGTATAACTTGGAAATCTTAGCTCAAACAGCTGCAAATCCTGTTTTCCCAGCACGGGGATCTTGAGTTCTATAAGATAAAGCCATAAACATGTGTATCCGAGTCTTCTATCAAAAGTTACAGCTATTTATATGAAGTTGTACAAAAACGCTTTCTTTCGCCAAGACAGTGCGTTTCTCACTGTTACATGCATTTGAATGGGGAACTCGACCGAAACAAAGTATAGGTTTTCATTATGTGTATAACTTGGAAATCTTAGCTCAAACAGCTGCAAAACCTGTTTGCCCAGCACGGGGATATTGAGTTCTATAAGATAAAGCCATAAACATGTTTGTCTGAGTCTTCTATCAAAAGTTACAGCTATTTATATGACGTTGTACAAAAACGCTTTTTTCGCCAAGACAGTGCGTTTCTCACTGTTGCATGCATTTGAATGGGAAACTCGCCTGAAACAAAGTATAGGTTTTCATTATGTGTATAACTTGGAAATCTTAGCTCAAACAGCTGCAAAACCTGTTTGCCATCATGGGGACCTTGAGTTCTATAAGATAAAGCCATAAACATGTGTATCCGAGTCTTCTATCAAAGGTTACAGCTATTTATATGAAGTTGTACAAAAACGCTTTATTTCGCCAAGACAGTGCGTTTCTCACTGTTACATGCATTTGAATGGGGAACTCGACCGAAACAAAGTATAGGTTTTCATTATGTGTATAACTTAAAAAGCTTAGCTCAAACAGCTGCAAATCCTGTTTGCCCAGCACGGGGACCTTGAGTTCTATAAGATAAAGCCATAAACATGTTTGTCTGAGTCTTCTATCAAAAGTTACAGCTATTTATATGAAGTTGTACAAAAACGCTTTCTTTCGCCAAGACAGTGCGTTTCTCACTGTTGCATGCATTTGAATGGGAAACTCGCCTGAAACAAAGTATAGGTTTTCATTATGTGTATAACTTGGAAATCTTAGCTCAAACAGCTGCAAAACCTGTTTGCCCAGCATGGGGACCTTGAGTTCTATAAGATAAAGCCATAAACATGTGTATCCGAGTCTTCTATCAAAGGTTACAGCTATTTATATGAAGTTGTACAAAAACGCTTTATTTCGCCAAGACAGTGCGTTTCTCACTGTTACATGCATTTGAATGGGGAACTCGACCGAAACAAAGTATAGGTTTTCATTATGTGTATAACTTAAAAAGCTTAGCTCAAACAGCTGCAAATCCTGTTTGCCCAGCACGGGGACCTTGAGTTCTATAAGATAAAGCCATAAACATGTTTGTCTGAGTCTTCTATCAAAAGTTACAGCGATTTATATGAAGTTGTACAAAAACGCTTTCTTTCGCCAAGACAGTGCGTTTCTCACTGTTACATGCATTTGAATGGGGAACTCGCCCGAAACAAAGTATAGGTTTTCATTATGTGTATAACTTGGAAATCTTAGCTCAAACAGCTGCAAAACCTGTTTGCCCAGCACGGGGACCTTGAGTTCTATAAGATAAAGCCATAAACATGTGTATCCGAGTCTTCTATCAAAAGTTACAGCTATTTATATGAAGTTGTACAAAAACGCTTTCTTTCGCCAAGACAGTGCGTTTCTCACTGTTACATGCATTTGAATGGGGAACTCGACCGAAACAAAGTATAGGTTTTCATTATGTGTATAACTTAAAAATCTTAGCTCAAACAGCTGCAAATCCTGTTTGCCCAGCACGGGGACCTTGAGTTCTATAAGATAAAGCCATAAACATGTTTGTCTGAGTCTTCTATCAAAAGTTACAGCTATTTATATGAAGTTGTATAAAAACGCTTTCTTTCGCCAAGACAGTGCGTTTCTCACTGTTACATGCATTTGAATGGGGAACTCGACCGAAACAAAGTATAGGTTTTCATTATGTGTATAACTTAAAAATCTTAGCTCAAACAGCTGCAAATCCTGTTTGCCCAGCACGGGGACCTTGAGTTCTATAAGATAAAGCCATAAACATGTTTGTCTGAGTCTTCTATCAAAA
The DNA here is from genome assembly GCF_057382095.1 of Aulonocara sp. 'chitande type north' Nkhata Bay. Lineage (NCBI taxonomy): Eukaryota > Metazoa > Chordata > Actinopteri > Cichliformes > Cichlidae > Aulonocara > Aulonocara sp. 'chitande type north' Nkhata Bay. The sequence continues at coordinate 13,308,524 of NC_141345.1, forward strand.
GTTACAGCTATTTATATGAAGTTGTACAAAAACGCTTTCTTTCGCCAAGACAGTGCGTTTCTCACTGTTACATGCATTTGAATGGGGAACTCGACCGAAACAAAGTATAGGTTTTCATTATGTGTATAACTTGGAAATCTTAGCTCAAACAGCTGCAAAACCTGTTTGCCCAGCACGGGGACCTTGAGTTCTATAAGATAAAGCCATAAACATGTGTATCCGAGTCTTCTATCAAAAGTTACAGCTATTTATATGAAGTTGTACAAAAACGCTTTCTTTCGCCAAGACAGTGCGTTTCTCACTGTTGCATGCATTTGAATGGGGAACTCGCCCGAAACAAAGTATAGGTTTTCATTATGTGTATAACTTGGAAATCTTAGCTCAAACAGCTGCAAATCCTGTTTTCCCAGCACGGGGACCTTGAGTTCTATAAGATAAAGCCATAAACATGTGTATCCGAGTCTTCTATCAAAAGTTACAGCTATTTATATGAAGTTGTATAAAAACGCTTTCTTTCGCCAAGACAGTGCGTTTCTCACTGTTGCATGCATTTGAATGGGAAACTCGCCTGAAACAAAGTATAGGTTTTCATTATGTGTATAACTTGGAAATCTTAGCTCAAACAGCTGCAAAACCTGTTTGCCCAGCACGGGGACCTTGAGTTCTATAAGATAAAGCCATAAACATGTTTGTCTGAGTCTTCTATCAAAAGTTACAGCTATTTATATGAAGTTGTACAAAAACGCTTTCTTTCGCCAAGACAGTGCGTTTCTCACTGTTACATGCATTTGAATGGGGAACTCGACCGAAACAAAGTATAGGTTTTCATTATGTGTATAACTTAAAAATCTTAGCTCAAACAGCTGCAAATCCTGTTTGCCCAGCACGGGGACCTTGAGTTCTATAAGATAAAGCCATAAACATGTTTGTCTGAGTCTTCTATCAAAAGTTACAGCTATTTATATGAAGTTGTATAAAAACGCTTTCTTTCGCCAAGACAGTGCGTTTCTCACTGTTACATGCATTTGAATGGGGAACTCGACCGAAACAAAGTATAGGTTTTCATTATGTGTATAACTTAAAAATCTTAGCTCAAACAGCTGCAAATCCTGTTTGCCCAGCACGGGGACCTTGAGTTCTATAAGATAAAGCCATAAACATGTTTGTCTGAGTCTTCTATCAAAAGTTACAGCTATTTATATGAAGTTGTACAAAAACGCTTTCTTTCGCCAAGACAGTGCGTTTCTCACTGTTGCATGCATTTGAATGGGGAACTCGCCTGAAACAAAGTATAGGTTTTCATTATGTGTATAACTTGGAAATCTTAGCTCAAACAGCTGCAAATCCTGTTTTCCCAGCACGGGGACCTTGAGTTCTATAAGATAAAGCCATAAACATGTTTGTCTGAGTCTTCTATCAAAAGTTACAGCTATTTATATGAAGTTGTACAAAAACGCTTTCTTTCGCCAAGACAGTGCGTTTCTCACTGTTACATGCATTTGAATGGGGAACTCGACCGAAACAAAGTATAGGTTTTCATTATGTGTATAACTTAAAAATCTTAGCTCAAACAGCTGCAAATCCTGTTTGCCCAGCACGGGGACCTTGAGTTCTATAAGATAAAGCCATAAACATGTTTGTCTGAGTCTTCTATCAAAAGTTACAGCTATTTATATGAAGTTGTACAAAAACGCTTTCTTTCGCCAAGACAGTGCGTTTCTCACTGTTGCATGCATTTGAATGGGAAACTCGCCTGAAACAAAGTATAGGTTTTCATTATGTGTATAACTTGGAAATCTTAGCTCAAACAGCTGCAAAACCTGTTTGCCCAGCACGGGGACCTTGAGTTCTATAAGATAAAGCCATAAACATGTGTATCCGAGTCTTCTATCAAAAGTTACAGCTATTTATATGAAGTTGTATAAAAACGCTTTCTTTCGCCAAGACAGTGCGTTTCTCACTGTTGCATGCATTTGAATGGGAAACTCGCCTGAAACAAAGTATAGGTTTTCATTATGTGTATAACTTGGAAATCTTAGCTCAAACAGCTGCAAAACCTGTTTGCCCAGCACGGGGACCTTGAGTTCTATAAGATAAAGCCATAAACATGTTTGTCTGAGTCTTCTATCAAAAGTTACAGCTATTTATATGAAGTTGTACAAAAACGCTTTCTTTCGCCAAGACAGTGCGTTTCTCACTGTTACATGCATTTGAATGGGGAACTCGACCGAAACAAAGTATAGGTTTTCATTATGTGTATAACTTAAAAATCTTAGCTCAAACAGCTGCAAATCCTGTTTGCCCAGCACGGGGACCTTGAGTTCTATAAGATAAAGCCATAAACATGTTTGTCTGAGTCTTCTATCAAAAGTTACAGCTATTTATATGAAGTTGTATAAAAACGCTTTCTTTCGCCAAGACAGTGCGTTTCTCACTGTTACATGCATTTGAATGGGGAACTCGACCGAAACAAAGTATAGGTTTTCATTATGTGTATAACTTAAAAATCTTAGCTCAAACAGCTGCAAATCCTGTTTGCCCAGCACGGGGACCTTGAGTTCTATAAGATAAAGCCATAAACATGTTTGTCTGAGTCTTCTATCAAAAGTTACAGCTATTTATATGAAGTTGTACAAAAACGCTTTCTTTCGCCAAGACAGTGCGTTTCTCACTGTTGCATGCATTTGAATGGGGAACTCGCCCGAAACAAAGTATAGGTTTTCATTATGTGTATAACTTGGAAATCTTAGCTCAAACAGCTGCAAATCCTGTTTTCCCAGCACGGGGACCTTGAGTTCTATAAGATAAAGCCATAAACATGTGTATCCGAGTCTTCTATCAAAAGTTACAGCTATTTATATGAAGTTGTACAAAAACGCTTTCTTTCGCCAAGACAGTGCGTTTCTCACTGTTACATGCATTTGAATGGGGAACTCGACCGAAACAAAGTATAGGTTTTCATTATGTGTATAACTTAAAAATCTTAGCTCAAACAGCTGCAAATCCTGTTTGCCCAGCACGGGGACCTTGAGTTCTATAAGATAAAGCCATAAACATGTTTGTCTGAGTCTTCTATCAAAAGTTACAGCTATTTATATGAAGTTGTACAAAAACGCTTTCTTTCGCCAAGACAGTGCGTTTCTCACTGTTGCATGCATTTGAATGGGAAACTCGCCTGAAACAAAGTATAGGTTTTCATTATGTGTATAACTTAAAAATCTTAGCTCAAACAGCTGCAAATCCTGTTTGCCCAGCACGGGGACCTTGAGTTCTATAAGATAAAGCCATAAACATGTTTGTCTGAGTCTTCTATCAAAAGTTACAGCTATTTATATGAAGTTGTACAAAAACGCTTTCTTTCGCCAAGACAGTGCGTTTCTCACTGTTGCATGCATTTGAATGGGAAACTCGCCTGAAACAAAGTATAGGTTTTCATTATGTGTATAACTTGGAAATCTTAGCTCAAACAGCTGCAAATCCTGTTTTCCCAGCACGGGGATCTTGAGTTCTATAAGATAAAGCCATAAACATGTGTATCCGAGTCTTCTATCAAAAGTTACAGCTATTTATATGAAGTTGTACAAAAACGCTTTCTTTCGCCAAGACAGTGCGTTTCTCACTGTTACATGCATTTGAATGGGGAACTCGACCGAAACAAAGTATAGGTTTTCATTATGTGTATAACTTGGAAATCTTAGCTCAAACAGCTGCAAAACCTGTTTGCCCAGCACGGGGATATTGAGTTCTATAAGATAAAGCCATAAACATGTTTGTCTGAGTCTTCTATCAAAAGTTACAGCTATTTATATGAAGTTGTACAAAAACGCTTTTTTCGCCAAGACAGTGCGTTTCTCACTGTTGCATGCATTTGAATGGGAAACTCGCCTGAAACAAAGTATAGGTTTTCATTATGTGTATAACTTGGAAATCTTAGCTCAAACAGCTGCAAAACCTGTTTGCCATCATGGGGACCTTGAGTTCTATAAGATAAAGCCATAAACATGTGTATCCGAGTCTTCTATCAAAGGTTACAGCTATTTATATGAAGTTGTACAAAAACGCTTTATTTCGCCAAGACAGTGCGTTTCTCACTGTTACATGCATTTGAATGGGGAACTCGACCGAAACAAAGTATAGGTTTTCATTATGTGTATAACTTAAAAAGCTTAGCTCAAACAGCTGCAAATCCTGTTTGCCCAGCACGGGGACCTTGAGTTCTATAAGATAAAGCCATAAACATGTTTGTCTGAGTCTTCTATCAAAAGTTACAGCGATTTATATGAAGTTGTACAAAAACGCTTTCTTTCGCCAAGACAGTGCGTTTCTCACTGTTACATGCATTTGAATGGGGAACTCGCCCGAAACAAAGTATAGGTTTTCATTATGTGTATAACTTGGAAATCTTAGCTCAAACAGCTGCAAAACCTGTTTGCCCAGCACGGGGACCTTGAGTTCTATAAGATAAAGCCATAAACATGTGTATCCGAGTCTTCTATCAAAAGTTACAGCTATTTATATGAAGTTGTACAAAAACGCTTTCTTTCGCCAAGACAGTGCGTTTCTCACTGTTACATGCATTTGAATGGGGAACTCGACCGAAACAAAGTATAGGTTTTCATTATGTGTATAACTTAAAAATCTTAGCTCAAACAGCTGCAAATCCTGTTTGCCCAGCACGGGGACCTTGAGTTCTATAAGATAAAGCCATAAACATGTTTGTCTGAGTCTTCTATCAAAAGTTACAGCTATTTATATGAAGTTGTATAAAAACGCTTTCTTTCGCCAAGACAGTGCGTTTCTCACTGTTACATGCATTTGAATGGGAAACTCGACCGAAACAAAGTATAGGTTTTCATTATGTGTATAACTTAAAAATCTTAGCTCAAACAGCTGCAAATCCTGTTTTCCCAGCACGGGGACCTTGAGTTCTATAAGATAAAGCCATAAACATGTGTATCCGAGTCTTCTATCAAAAGTTACAGCTATTTATATGAAGTTGTACAAAAACGCTTTCTTTCGCCAAGACAGTGCGTTTCTCACTGTTACATGCATTTGAATGGGGAACTCGACCGAAACAAAGTATAGGTTTTCATTATGTGTATAACTTAAAAATCTTAGCTCAAACAGCTGCAAATCCTGTTTGCCCAGCACGGGGACCTTGAGTTCTATAAGATAAAGCCATAAACATGTTTGTCTGAGTCTTCTATCAAAAGTTACAGCTATTTATATGAAGTTGTACAAAAACGCTTTCTTTCGCCAAGACAGTGCGTTTCTCACTGTTGCATGCATTTGAATGGGAAACTCGCCTGAAACAAAGTATAGGTTTTCATTATGTGTATAACTTAAAAATCTTAGCTCAAACAGCTGCAAATCCTGTTTGCCCAGCACGGGGACCTTGAGTTCTATAAGATAAAGCCATAAACATGTTTGTCTGAGTCTTCTATCAAAAGTTACAGCTATTTATATGAAGTTGTACAAAAACGCTTTCTTTCGCCAAGACAGTGCGTTTCTCACTGTTGCATGCATTTGAATGGGAAACTCGCCTGAAACAAAGTATAGGTTTTCATTATGTGTATAACTTAAAAATCTTAGCTCAAACAGCTGCAAATCCTGTTTGCCCAGCACGGGGACCTTGAGTTCTATAAGATAAAGCCATAAACATGTTTGTCTGAGTCTTCTATCAAAAGTTACAGCTATTTATATGAAGTTGTACAAAAACGCTTTCTTTCGCCAAGACAGTGCGTTTCTCACTGTTGCATGCATTTGAATGGGGAACTCGCCCGAAACAAAGTATAGGTTTTCATTATGTGTATAACTTGGAAATCTTAGCTCAAACAGCTGCAAATCCTGTTTTCCCAGCACGGGGATCTTGAGTTCTATAAGATAAAGCCATAAACATGTGTATCCGAGTCTTCTATCAAAAGTTACAGCTATTTATATGAAGTTGTACAAAAACGCTTTCTTTCGCCAAGACAGTGCGTTTCTCACTGTTGCATGCATTTGAATGGGGAACTCGCCCGAAACAAAGTATAGGTTTTCATTATGTGTATAACTTGGAAATCTTAGCTCAAACAGCTGCAAATCCTGTTTTCCCAGCACGGGGACCTTGAGTTCTATAAGATAAAGCCATAAACATGTGTATCCGAGTCTTCTATCAAAAGTTACAGCTATTTATATGAAGTTGTACAAAAACGCTTTCTTTCGCCAAGACAGTGCGTTTCTCACTGTTACATGCATTTGAATGGGGAACTCGACCGAAACAAAGTATAGGTTTTCATTATGTGTATAACTTAAAAATCTTAGCTCAAACAGCTGCAAATCCTGTTTGCCCAGCACGGGGACCTTGAGTTCTATAAGATAAAGCCATAAACATGTTTGTCTGAGTCTTCTATCAAAAGTTACAGCTATTTATATGAAGTTGTATAAAAACGCTTTCTTTCGCCAAGACAGTGCGTTTCTCACTGTTACATGCATTTGAATGGGGAACTCGACCGAAACAAAGTATAGGTTTTCATTATGTGTATAACTTGGAAATCTTAGCTCAAACAGCTGCAAATCCTGTTTTCCCAGCACGGGGACCTTGAGTTCTATAAGATAAAGCCATAAACATGTTTGTCTGAGTCTTCTATCAAAAGTTACAGCTATTTATATGAAGTTGTACAAAAACGCTTTCTTTCGCCAAGACAGTGCGTTTCTCACTGTTACATGCATTTGAATGGGGAACTCGACCGAAACAAAGTATAGGTTTTCATTATGTGTATAACTTAAAAATCTTAGCTCAAACAGCTGCAAATCCTGTTTGCCCAGCACGGGGACCTTGAGTTCTATAAGATAAAGCCATAAACATGTTTGTCTGAGTCTTCTATCAAAAGTTACAGCTATTTATATGAAGTTGTACAAAAACGCTTTCTTTCGCCAAGACAGTGCGTTTCTCACTGTTGCATGCATTTGAATGGGAAACTCGCCTGAAACAAAGTATAGGTTTTCATTATGTGTATAACTTGGAAATCTTAGCTCAAACAGCTGCAAAACCTGTTTGCCCAGCACGGGGACCTTGAGTTCTATAAGATAAAGCCATAAACATGTGTATCCGAGTCTTCTATCAAAAGTTACAGCTATTTATATGAAGTTGTACAAAAACGCTTTCTTTCGCCAAGACAGTGCGTTTCTCACTGTTACATGCATTTGAATGGGGAACTCGACCGAAACAAAGTATAGGTTTTCATTATGTGTATAACTTAAAAATCTTAGCTCAAACAGCTGCAAATCCTGTTTGCCCAGCACGGGGACCTTGAGTTCTATAAGATAAAGCCATAAACATGTTTGTCTGAGTCTTCTATCAAAAGTTACAGCTATTTATATGAAGTTGTATAAAAACGCTTTCTTTCGCCAAGACAGTGCGTTTCTCACTGTTACATGCATTTGAATGGGAAACTCGACCGAAACAAAGTATAGGTTTTCATTATGTGTATAACTTAAAAATCTTAGCTCAAACAGCTGCAAATCCTGTTTGCCCAGCACAGGGACCTTGAATTCTATAAGATAAAGCCATAAACATGTTTGTCTGAGTCTTCTATCAAAAGTTACAGCTATTTATATGAAGTTGTACAAAAACGCTTTCTTTCGCCAAGACAGTGCGTTTCTCACTGTTGCATGCATTTGAATGGGAAACTCGCCTGAAACAAAGTATAGGTTTTCATTATGTGTATAACTTAAAAATCTTAGCTCAAACAGCTGCAAATCCTGTTTGCCCAGCACGGGGACCTTGAGTTCTATAAGATAAAGCCATAAACATGTTTGTCTGAGTCTTCTATCAAAAGTTACAGCTATTTATATGAAGTTGTACAAAAACGCTTTCTTTCGCCAAGACAGTGCGTTTCTCACTGTTGCATGCATTTGAATGGGAAACTCGCCTGAAACAAAGTATAGGTTTTCATTATGTGTATAACTTGGAAATCTTAGCTCAAACAGCTGCAAAACCTGTTTGCCCAGCACGGGGACCTTGAGTTCTATAAGATAAAGCCATAAACATGTGTATCCGAGTCTTCTATCAAAAGTTACAGCTATTTATATGAAGTTGTACAAAAACGCTTTCTTTCGCCAAGACAGTGCGTTTCTCACTGTTACATGCATTTGAATGGGGAACTCGACCGAAACAAAGTATAGGTTTTCATTATGTGTATAACTTAAAAATCTTAGCTCAAACAGCTGCAAATCCTGTTTGCCCAGCACGGGGACCTTGAGTTCTATAAGATAAAGCCATAAACATGTTTGTCTGAGTCTTCTATCAAAAGTTACAGCTATTTATATGAAGTTGTATAAAAACGCTTTCTTTCGCCAAGACAGTGCGTTTCTCACTGTTACATGCATTTGAATGGGAAACTCGACCGAAACAAAGTATAGGTTTTCATTATGTGTATAACTTAAAAATCTTAGCTCAAACAGCTGCAAATCCTGTTTGCCCAGCACAGGGACCTTGAATTCTATAAGATAAAGCCATAAACATGTTTGTCTGAGTCTTCTATCAAAAGTTACAGCTATTTATATGAAGTTGTACAAAAACGCTTTCTTTCGCCAAGACAGTGCGTTTCTCACTGTTGCATGCATTTGAATGGGAAACTCGCCTGAAACAAAGTATAGGTTTTCATTATGTGTATAACTTAAAAATCTTAGCTCAAACAGCTGCAAATCCTGTTTGCCCAGCACGGGGACCTTGAGTTCTATAAGATAAAGCCATAAACATGTTTGTCTGAGTCTTCTATCAAAAGTTACAGCTATTTATATGAAGTTGTACAAAAACGCTTTCTTTCGCCAAGACAGTGCGTTTCTCACTGTTGCATGCATTTGAATGGGGAACTCGCCCGAAACAAAGTATAGGTTTTCATTATGTGTATAACTTGGAAATCTTAGCTCAAACAGCTGCAAATCCTGTTTTCCCAGCACGGGGATCTTGAGTTCTATAAGATAAAGCCATAAACATGTGTATCCGAGTCTTCTATCAAAAGTTACAGCTATTTATATGAAGTTGTACAAAAACGCTTTCTTTCGCCAAGACAGTGCGTTTCTCACTGTTGCATGCATTTGAATGGGGAACTCGCCCGAAACAAAGTATAGGTTTTCATTATGTGTATAACTTGGAAATCTTAGCTCAAACAGCTGCAAATCCTGTTTTCCCAGCACGGGGACCTTGAGTTCTATAAGATAAAGCCATAAACATGTGTATCCGAGTCTTCTATCAAAAGTTACAGCTATTTATATGAAGTTGTACAAAAACGCTTTCTTTCGCCAAGACAGTGCGTTTCTCACTGTTACATGCATTTGAATGGGGAACTCGACCGAAACAAAGTATAGGTTTTCATTATGTGTATAACTTAAAAATCTTAGCTCAAACAGCTGCAAATCCTGTTTGCCCAGCACGGGGACCTTGAGTTCTATAAGATAAAGCCATAAACATGTTTGTCTGAGTCTTCTATCAAAAGTTACAGCTATTTATATGAAGTTGTATAAAAACGCTTTCTTTCGCCAAGACAGTGCGTTTCTCACTGTTACATGCATTTGAATGGGGAACTCGACCGAAACAAAGTATAGGTTTTCATTATGTGTATAACTTGGAAATCTTAGCTCAAACAGCTGCAAATCCTGTTTTCCCAGCACGGGGACCTTGAGTTCTATAAGATAAAGCCATAAACATGTTTGTCTGAGTCTTCTATCAAAAGTTACAGCTATTTATATGAAGTTGTACAAAAACGCTTTCTTTCGCCAAGACAGTGCGTTTCTCACTGTTACATGCATTTGAATGGGGAACTCGACCGAAACAAAGTATAGGTTTTCATTATGTGTATAACTTAAAAATCTTAGCTCAAACAGCTGCAAATCCTGTTTGCCCAGCACGGGGACCTTGAGTTCTATAAGATAAAGCCATAAACATGTTTGTCTGAGTCTTCTATCAAAAGTTACAGCTATTTATATGAAGTTGTACAAAAACGCTTTCTTTCGCCAAGACAGTGCGTTTCTCACTGTTGCATGCATTTGAATGGGAAACTCGCCTGAAACAAAGTATAGGTTTTCATTATGTGTATAACTTGGAAATCTTAGCTCAAACAGCTGCAAATCCTGTTTTCCCAGCACGGGGATCTTGAGTTCTATAAGATAAAGCCATAAACATGTGTATCCGAGTCTTCTATCAAAAGTTACAGCTATTTATATGAAGTTGTACAAAAACGCTTTCTTTCGCCAAGACAGTGCGTTTCTCACTGTTACATGCATTTGAATGGGGAACTCGACCGAAACAAAGTATAGGTTTTCATTATGTGTATAACTTGGAAATCTTAGCTCAAACAGCTGCAAAACCTGTTTGCCCAGCACGGGGATATTGAGTTCTATAAGATAAAGCCATAAACATGTTTGTCTGAGTCTTCTATCAAAAGTTACAGCTATTTATATGACGTTGTACAAAAACGCTTTTTTCGCCAAGACAGTGCGTTTCTCACTGTTGCATGCATTTGAATGGGAAACTCGCCTGAAACAAAGTATAGGTTTTCATTATGTGTATAACTTGGAAATCTTAGCTCAAACAGCTGCAAAACCTGTTTGCCATCATGGGGACCTTGAGTTCTATAAGATAAAGCCATAAACATGTGTATCCGAGTCTTCTATCAAAGGTTACAGCTATTTATATGAAGTTGTACAAAAACGCTTTATTTCGCCAAGACAGTGCGTTTCTCACTGTTACATGCATTTGAATGGGGAACTCGACCGAAACAAAGTATAGGTTTTCATTATGTGTATAACTTAAAAAGCTTAGCTCAAACAGCTGCAAATCCTGTTTGCCCAGCACGGGGACCTTGAGTTCTATAAGATAAAGCCATAAACATGTTTGTCTGAGTCTTCTATCAAAAGTTACAGCTATTTATATGAAGTTGTACAAAAACGCTTTCTTTCGCCAAGACAGTGCGTTTCTCACTGTTGCATGCATTTGAATGGGAAACTCGCCTGAAACAAAGTATAGGTTTTCATTATGTGTATAACTTGGAAATCTTAGCTCAAACAGCTGCAAAACCTGTTTGCCCAGCATGGGGACCTTGAGTTCTATAAGATAAAGCCATAAACATGTGTATCCGAGTCTTCTATCAAAGGTTACAGCTATTTATATGAAGTTGTACAAAAACGCTTTATTTCGCCAAGACAGTGCGTTTCTCACTGTTACATGCATTTGAATGGGGAACTCGACCGAAACAAAGTATAGGTTTTCATTATGTGTATAACTTAAAAAGCTTAGCTCAAACAGCTGCAAATCCTGTTTGCCCAGCACGGGGACCTTGAGTTCTATAAGATAAAGCCATAAACATGTTTGTCTGAGTCTTCTATCAAAAGTTACAGCGATTTATATGAAGTTGTACAAAAACGCTTTCTTTCGCCAAGACAGTGCGTTTCTCACTGTTACATGCATTTGAATGGGGAACTCGCCCGAAACAAAGTATAGGTTTTCATTATGTGTATAACTTGGAAATCTTAGCTCAAACAGCTGCAAAACCTGTTTGCCCAGCACGGGGACCTTGAGTTCTATAAGATAAAGCCATAAACATGTGTATCCGAGTCTTCTATCAAAAGTTACAGCTATTTATATGAAGTTGTACAAAAACGCTTTCTTTCGCCAAGACAGTGCGTTTCTCACTGTTACATGCATTTGAATGGGGAACTCGACCGAAACAAAGTATAGGTTTTCATTATGTGTATAACTTAAAAATCTTAGCTCAAACAGCTGCAAATCCTGTTTGCCCAGCACGGGGACCTTGAGTTCTATAAGATAAAGCCATAAACATGTTTGTCTGAGTCTTCTATCAAAAGTTACAGCTATTTATATGAAGTTGTATAAAAACGCTTTCTTTCGCCAAGACAGTGCGTTTCTCACTGTTACATGCATTTGAATGGGGAACTCGACCGAAACAAAGTATAGGTTTTCATTATGTGTATAACTTAAAAATCTTAGCTCAAACAGCTGCAAATCCTGTTTGCCCAGCACGGGGACCTTGAGTTCTATAAGATAAAGCCATAAACATGTTTGTCTGAGTCTTCTATCAAAAGTTACAGCTATTTATATGAAGTTGTACAAAAACGCTTTCTTTCGCCAAGACAGTGCGTTTCTCACTGTTACATGCATTTGAATGGGGAACTCGACCGAAACAAAGTATAGGTTTTCATTATGTGTATAACTTGGAAATCTTAGCTCAAACAGCTGCAAAACCTGTTTGCCCAGCACGGGGACCTTGAGTTCTATAAGATAAAGCCATAAACATGTGTATCCGAGTCTTCTATCAAAAGTTACAGCTATTTATATGAAGTTGTACAAAAACGCTTTCTTTCGCCAAGACAGTGCGTTTCTCACTGTTGCATGCATTTGAATGGGGAACTCGCCCGAAACAAAGTATAGGTTTTCATTATGTGTATAACTTGGAAATCTTAGCTCAAACAGCTGCAAATCCTGTTTTCCCAGCACGGGGACCTTGAGTTCTATAAGATAAAGCCATAAACATGTGTATCCGAGTCTTCTATCAAAAGTTACAGCTATTTATATGAAGTTGTATAAAAACGCTTTCTTTCGCCAAGACAGTGCGTTTCTCACTGTTGCATGCATTTGAATGGGAAACTCGCCTGAAACAAAGTATAGGTTTTCATTATGTGTATAACTTGGAAATCTTAGCTCAAACAGCTGCAAAACCTGTTTGCCCAGCACGGGGACCTTGAGTTCTATAAGATAAAGCCATAAACATGTTTGTCTGAGTCTTCTATCAAAAGTTACAGCTATTTATATGAAGTTGTACAAAAACGCTTTCTTTCGCCAAGACAGTGCGTTTCTCACTGTTACATGCATTTGAATGGGGAACTCGACCGAAACAAAGTATAGGTTTTCATTATGTGTATAACTTAAAAATCTTAGCTCAAACAGCTGCAAATCCTGTTTGCCCAGCACGGGGACCTTGAGTTCTATAAGATAAAGCCATAAACATGTTTGTCTGAGTCTTCTATCAAAAGTTACAGCTATTTATATGAAGTTGTATAAAAACGCTTTCTTTCGCCAAGACAGTGCGTTTCTCACTGTTACATGCATTTGAATGGGGAACTCGACCGAAACAAAGTATAGGTTTTCATTATGTGTATAACTTAAAAATCTTAGCTCAAACAGCTGCAAATCCTGTTTGCCCAGCACGGGGACCTTGAGTTCTATAAGATAAAGCCATAAACATGTTTGTCTGAGTCTTCTATCAAAAGTTACAGCTATTTATATGAAGTTGTACAAAAACGCTTTCTTTCGCCAAGACAGTGCGTTTCTCACTGTTGCATGCATTTGAATGGGGAACTCGCCTGAAACAAAGTATAGGTTTTCATTATGTGTATAACTTGGAAATCTTAGCTCAAACAGCTGCAAATCCTGTTTTCCCAGCACGGGGACCTTGAGTTCTATAAGATAAAGCCATAAACATGTTTGTCTGAGTCTTCTATCAAAAGTTACAGCTATTTATATGAAGTTGTACAAAAACGCTTTCTTTCGCCAAGACAGTGCGTTTCTCACTGTTACATGCATTTGAATGGGGAACTCGACCGAAACAAAGTATAGGTTTTCATTATGTGTATAACTTAAAAATCTTAGCTCAAACAGCTGCAAATCCTGTTTGCCCAGCACGGGGACCTTGAGTTCTATAAGATAAAGCCATAAACATGTTTGTCTGAGTCTTCTATCAAAAGTTACAGCTATTTATATGAAGTTGTACAAAAACGCTTTCTTTCGCCAAGACAGTGCGTTTCTCACTGTTGCATGCATTTGAATGGGAAACTCGCCTGAAACAAAGTATAGGTTTTCATTATGTGTATAACTTGGAAATCTTAGCTCAAACAGCTGCAAAACCTGTTTGCCCAGCACGGGGACCTTGAGTTCTATAAGATAAAGCCATAAACATGTGTATCCGAGTCTTCTATCAAAAGTTACAGCTATTTATATGAAGTTGTATAAAAACGCTTTCTTTCGCCAAGACAGTGCGTTTCTCACTGTTGCATGCATTTGAATGGGAAACTCGCCTGAAACAAAGTATAGGTTTTCATTATGTGTATAACTTGGAAATCTTAGCTCAAACAGCTGCAAAACCTGTTTGCCCAGCACGGGGACCTTGAGTTCTATAAGATAAAGCCATAAACATGTTTGTCTGAGTCTTCTATCAAAAGTTACAGCTATTTATATGAAGTTGTACAAAAACGCTTTCTTTCGCCAAGACAGTGCGTTTCTCACTGTTACATGCATTTGAATGGGGAACTCGACCGAAACAAAGTATAGGTTTTCATTATGTGTATAACTTAAAAATCTTAGCTCAAACAGCTGCAAATCCTGTTTGCCCAGCACGGGGACCTTGAGTTCTATAAGATAAAGCCATAAACATGTTTGTCTGAGTCTTCTATCAAAAGTTACAGCTATTTATATGAAGTTGTATAAAAACGCTTTCTTTCGCCAAGACAGTGCGTTTCTCACTGTTACATGCATTTGAATGGGGAACTCGACCGAAACAAAGTATAGGTTTTCATTATGTGTATAACTTAAAAATCTTAGCTCAAACAGCTGCAAATCCTGTTTGCCCAGCACGGGGACCTTGAGTTCTATAAGATAAAGCCATAAACATGTTTGTCTGAGTCTTCTATCAAAAGTTACAGCTATTTATATGAAGTTGTACAAAAACGCTTTCTTTCGCCAAGACAGTGCGTTTCTCACTGTTGCATGCATTTGAATGGGGAACTCGCCTGAAACAAAGTATAGGTTTTCATTATGTGTATAACTTGGAAATCTTAGCTCAAACAGCTGCAAATCCTGTTTTCCCAGCACGGGGACCTTGAGTTCTATAAGATAAAGCCATAAACATGTTTGTCTGAGTCTTCTATCAAAAGTTACAGCTATTTATATGAAGTTGTACAAAAACGCTTTCTTTCGCCAAGACAGTGCGTTTCTCACTGTTACATGCATTTGAATGGGGAACTCGACCGAAACAAAGTATAGGTTTTCATTATGTGTATAACTTAAAAATCTTAGCTCAAACAGCTGCAAATCCTGTTTGCCCAGCACGGGGACCTTGAGTTCTATAAGATAAAGCCATAAACATGTTTGTCTGAGTCTTCTATCAAAAGTTACAGCTATTTATATGAAGTTGTATAAAAACGCTTTCTTTCGCCAAGACAGTGCGTTTCTCACTGTTACATGCATTTGAATGGGGAACTCGACCGAAACAAAGTATAGGTTTTCATTATGTGTATAACTTAAAAATCTTAGCTCAAACAGCTGCAAATCCTGTTTGCCCAGCACGGGGACCTTGAGTTCTATAAGATAAAGCCATAAACATGTTTGTCTGAGTCTTCTATCAAAAGTTACAGCTATTTATATGAAGTTGTACAAAAACGCTTTCTTTCGCCAAGACAGTGCGTTTCTCACTGTTGCATGCATTTGAATGGGGAACTCGCCTGAAACAAAGTATAGGTTTTCATTATGTGTATAACTTGGAAATCTTAGCTCAAACAGCTGCAAATCCTGTTTTCCCAGCACGGGGACCTTGAGTTCTATAAGATAAAGCCATAAACATGTTTGTCTGAGTCTTCTATCAAAAGTTACAGCTATTTATATGAAGTTGTACAAAAACGCTTTCTTTCGCCAAGACAGTGCGTTTCTCACTGTTGCATGCATTTGAATGGGGAACTCGCCCGAAACAAAGTATAGGTTTTCATTATGTGTATAACTTGGAAATCTTAGCTCAAACAGCTGCAAAACCTGTTTGCCCAGCACGGGGACCTTGAGTTCTATAAGATAAAGCCATAAACATGTGTATCCGAGTCTTCTATCAAAAGTTACAGCTATTTATATGAAGTTGTACAAAAACGCTTTCTTTCGCCAAGACAGTGCGTTTCTCACTGTTACATGCATTTGAATGGGGAACTCGACCGAAACAAAGTATAGGTTTTCATTATGTGTATAACTTAAAAATCTTAGCTCAAACAGCTGCAAATCCTGTTTGCCCAGCATGGGGACCTTGAGTTCTATAAGATAAAGCCATAAACATGTTTGTCTGAGTCTTCTATCAAAAGTTACAGCTATTTATATGAAGTTGTACAAAAACGCTTTCTTTCGCCAAGACAGTGCGTTTCTCACTGTTACATGCATTTGAATGGGGAACTCGACCGAAACAAAGTATAGGTTTTCATTATGTGTATAACTTGGAAATCTTAGCTCAAACAGCTGCAAAACCTGTTTGCCCAGCACGGGGATATTGAGTTCTATAAGATAAAGCCATAAACATGTTTGTCTGAGTCTTCTATCAAAAGTTACAGCTATTTATATGAAGTTGTACAAAAACGCTTTCTTTCGCCAAGACAGTGCGTTTCTCACTGTTACATGCATTTGAATGGGGAACTCGACCGAAACAAAGTATAGGTTTTCATTATGTGTATAACTTAAAAATCTTAGCTCAAACAGCTGCAAATCCTGTTTGCCCAGCACGGGGATATTGAGTTCTATAAGATAAAGCCATAAACATGTTTGTCTGAGTCTTCTATCAAAAGTTACAGCTATTTATATGAAGTTGTATAAAAACGCTTTCTTTCGCCAAGACAGTGCGTTTCTCACTGTTACATGCATTTGAATGGGGAACTCGACCGAAACAAAGTATAGGTTTTCATTATGTGTATAACTTGGAAATCTTAGCTCAAACAGCTGCAAAACCTGTTTGCCCAGCACGGGGACCTTGAGTTCTATAAGATAAAGCCATAAACATGTGTATCCGAGTCTTCTATCAAAAGTTACAGCTATTTATATGAAGTTGTACAAAAACGCTTTCTTTCGCCAAGACAGTGCGTTTCTCACTGTTGCATGCATTTGAATGGGGAACTCGCCCGAAACAAAGTATAGGTTTTCATTATGTGTATAACTTGGAAATCTTAGCTCAAACAGCTGCAAAACCTGTTTGCCCAGCACGGGGACCTTGAGTTCTATAAGATAAAGCCATAAACATGTGTATCCGAGTCTTCTATCAAAAGTTACAGCTATTTATATGAAGTTGTACAAAAACGCTTTCTTTCGCCAAGACAGTGCGTTTCTCACTGTTACATGCATTTGAATGGGGAACTCGACCGAAACAAAGTATAGGTTTTCATTATGTGTATAACTTAAAAATCTTAGCTCAAACAGCTGCAAATCCTGTTTGCCCAGCACGGGGACCTTGAGTTCTATAAGATAAAGCCATAAACATGTTTGTCTGAGTCTTCTATCAAAAGTTACAGCTATTTATATGAAGTTGTACAAAAACGCTTTCTTTCGCCAAGACAGTGCGTTTCTCACTGTTACATGCATTTGAATGGGGAACTCGACCGAAACAAAGTATAGGTTTTCATTATGTGTATAACTTGGAAATCTTAGCTCAAACAGCTGCAAAACCTGTTTGCCCAGCACGGGGATATTGAGTTCTATAAGATAAAGCCATAAACATGTTTGTCTGAGTCTTCTATCAAAAGTTACAGCTATTTATATGAAGTTGTACAAAAACGCTTTCTTTCGCCAAGACAGTGCGTTTCTCACTGTTGCATGCATTTGAATGGGAAACTCGCCTGAAACAAAGTATAGGTTTTCATTATGTGTATAACTTGGAAATATTAGCTCAAACAGCTGCAAAACCTGTTTGCCCAGCATGGGGACCTTGAGTTCTATAAGATAAAGCCATAAACATGTGTATCCGAGTCTTCTATCAAAAGTTACAGCTATTTATATGAAGTTGTACAAAAACGCTTTCTTTCGCCAAGACAGTGCGTTTCTCACTGTTACATGCATTTGAATGGGGAACTCGACCGAAACAAAGTATAGGTTTTCATTATGTGTATAACTTAAAAATCTTAGCTCAAACAGCTGCAAATCCTGTTTGCCCAGCACGGGGACCTTGAGTTCTATAAGATAAAGCCATAAACATGTTTGTCTGAGTCTTCTATCAAAAGTTACAGCTATTTATATGAAGTTGTATAAAAACGCTTTCTTTCGCCAAGACAGTGCGTTTCTCACTGTTACATGCATTTGAATGGGGAACTCGACCGAAACAAAGTTTAGGTTTTCATTATGTGTATAACTTGGAAATCTTAGCTCAAACAGCTGCAAAACCTGTTTGCCCAGCACGGGGACCTTGAGTTCTATAAGATAAAGCCATAAACATGTTTGTCTGAGTCTTCTATCAAAAGTTACAGCTATTTATATGAAGTTGTACAAAAACGCTTTCTTTCGCCAAGACAGTGCGTTTCTCACTGTTGCATGCATTTGAATGGGAAACTCGCCTGAAACAAAGTATAGGTTTTCATTATGTGTATAACTTGGAAATCTTAGCTCAAACAGCTGCAAAACCTGTTTGCCCAGCACGGGGACCTTGAGTTCTATAAGATAAAGCCATAAACATGTTTGTCTGAGTCTTCTATCAAAAGTTACAGCTATTTATATGAAGCTGTACAAAAACGCTTTCTTTCGCCAAGACAGTGCGTTTCTCACTGTTGCATGCATTTGAATGGGGAACTCGCCTGAAACAAAGTATAGGTTTTCATTATGTGTATAACTTGGAAATCTTAGCTCAAACAGCTGCAAATCCTTTTTTCCCAGCACGGGGACCTTGAGTTCTATAAGATAAAGCCATAAACATGTTTGTCTGAGTCTTCTATCAAAAGTTACAGCTATTTATATGAAGTTGTACAAAAACGCTTTCTTTCGCCAAGACAGTGCGTTTCTCACTGTTGCATGCATTTGAATGGGGAACTCGCCCGAAACAAAGTTTAGGGTTTCATTATGTGTATAACTTGGAAATCTTAGCTCAAACAGCTGCAAAACCTGTTTGCCCAGCACGGGGACCTTGAGTTCTATAAGATAAAGCCATAAACATGTTTGTCTGAGTCTTCTATCAAAAGTTACAGCTATTTATATGAAGTTGTACAAAAACGCTTTCTTTCGCCAAGACAGTGCGTTTCTCACTGTTGCATGCATTTGAATGGGAAACTCGCCTGAAACAAAGTATAGGTTTTCATTATGTGTATAACTTGGAAATCTTAGCTCAAACAGCTGCAAAACCTGTTTGCCCAGCACGGGGACCTTGAGTTCTATAAGATAAAGCCATAAACATGTTTGTCTGAGTCTTCTATCAAAAGTTACAGCTATTTATATGAAGTTGTACAAAAACGCTTTCTTTCGCCAAGACAGTGCGTTTCTCACTGTTGCATGCATTTGAATGGGGAACTCGCCCGAAACAAAGTATAGGTTTTCATTATGTGTATAACTTGGAAATCTTAGCTCAAACAGCTGCAAATCCTGTTTTCCCAGCACAGGGACCTTGAGTTCTATAAGATAAAGCCATAAACATGTTTGTCTGAGTCTTCTATCAAAAGTTACAGCTATTTATATGAAGCTGTACAAAAACGCTTTCTTTCGCCAAGACAGTGCGTTTCTCACTGTTGCATGCATTTGAATGGGGAACTCGCCTGAAACAAAGTATAGGTTTTCATTATGTGTATAACTTGGAAATCTTAGCTCAAACAGCTGCAAATCCTTTTTTCCCAGCACGGGGACCTTGAGTTCTATAAGATAAAGCCATAAACATGTTTGTCTGAGTCTTCTATCAAAAGTTACAGCTATTTATATGAAGTTGTACAAAAACGCTTTCTTTCGCCAAGACAGTGCGTTTCTCACTGTTGCATGCATTTGAATGGGAAACTCGCCTGAAACAAAGTATAGGTTTTCATTATGTGAATAATTTTAAAATCTTAGCTCAAACGGCTGCAAAACCTGTTTGCCCAGCACGGGGATATTGAGTTCTATAAGATAAAGCCATAAACATGTTTGTCTGAGTCTTCTATCAAAAGTTACAGCGATTTATATGAAGTGGTTGAAAAACGCTTTATTTCGCCAAGACAATGCGTTTCTCACTGTTACATGCATTTGAATGGGAAACTCGCCTGAAACAAAGTATAGGTTTTCATTATGTGAATAATTTTAAAATCTTAGCTCAAACGGCTGCAAAACCTGTTTGCCCAGCACGGGGATATTGAGTTCTATAAGATAAAGCCATAAACATGTTTGTCTGAGTCTTCTATCAAAAGTTACAGCGATTTATATGAAGTGGTTGAAAAACGCTTTATTTCGCCAAGACAATGCGTTTCTCACTGTTACATGCATTTGAATGGGAAACTCGCCTGAAACAAAGTATAGGTTTTCATTATGTGAATAATTTTTAAATCTTAGCTCAAACGGCTGCAAAACCTGATTGCCCAGCACGGGGATATTGAGTTCTATAAGATAAAGCCATAAACGTGTTTGTCTGAGTCTTCTATCAAAAGTTACAGCGATTTATATGAAGTTGTTCAAAAACGCTTTATTTCGCCAAGACAATGCGTTTCTCACTGTTACATGCATTTGAATGGGATACTCGCCTGAAACAAAGTATAGGTTTTCATTATGTGAATAATTTTAAAATCTTAGCTCAAACGGCTGCAAAACCTGCTTGCCCAGCACGGGGATATTGAGTTCTATAAGATAAAGCCATAAACATGTTTGTCTGAGTCTTCTATCAAAAGTTACAGCTATTTATATGAAGCTGTACAAAAACGCTTTCTTTCGCCAAGACAGTGCGTTTCTCACTGTTGCATGCATTTGAATGGGGAACTCGCCTGAAACAAAGTATAGGTTTTCATTATGTGTATAACTTGGAAATCTTAGCTCAAACAGCTGCAAATCCTTTTTTCCCAGCACGGGGACCTTGAGTTCTATAAGATAAAGCCATAAACATGTTTGTCTGAGTCTTCTATCAAAAGTTACAGCTATTTATATGAAGTTGTACAAAAACGCTTTCTTTCGCCAAGACAGTGCGTTTCTCACTGTTGCATGCATTTGAATGGGAAACTCGCCTGAAACAAAGTATAGGTTTTCATTATGTGAATAATTTTAAAATCTTAGCTCAAACGGCTGCAAAACCTGTTTGCCCAGCACGGGGATATTGAGTTCTATAAGATAAAGCCATAAACATGTTTGTCTGAGTCTTCTATCAAAAGTTACAGCGATTTATATGAAGTGGTTGAAAAACGCTTTATTTCGCCAAGACAATGCGTTTCTCACTGTTGCATGCATTTGAATGGGAAACTCGCCTGAAACAAAGTATAGGTTTTCATTATGTGAATAATTTTAAAATCTTAGCTCAAACGGCTGCAAAACCTGTTTGCCCAGCACGGGGATATTGAGTTCTATAAGATAAAGCCATAAACATGTTTGTCTGAGTCTTCTATCAAAAGTTACAGCGATTTATATGAAGTTGTTCAAAAACGCTTTATTTCGCCAAGACAATGCGTTTCTCACTGTTACATGCATTTGAATGGGATACTCGCCTGAAACAAAGTATAGGTTTTCATTATGTGAATAATTTTAAAATCTTAGCTCAAACGGCTGCAAAACCTGCTTGCCCAGCACGGGGATATTGAGTTCTATAAGATAAAGCCATAAACATGTTTGTCTGAGTCTTCTATCAAAAGTTACAGCGATTTATATGAAGTTTTTCAAAAACGCTTTATTTCGCCAAGACAATGCGTTTCTCACTGTTACATGCATTTGAATGGGAAACTCGCCTGAAACAAAGTATAGGTTTTCATTATGTGAATAATTTTAAAATCTTAGCTCAAACGGCTGCAAAACCTGTTTGCCCAGCACGGGGACCTTGAGTTCTATAAGATAAAGCCATAAACATGTTTGTCTGAGTCTTCTATCAAAAGTTACAGCTATTTATATGAAGTTGTACAAAAACGCTTTCTTTCGCCAAGACAGTGCGTTTCTCACTGTTGCATGCATTTGAATGGGAAACTCGCCTGAAACAAAGTATAGGTTTTCATTATGTGTATAACTTGGAAATCTTAGCTCAAACAGCTGCAAAACCTGTTTGCCCAGCACGGGGATATTGAGTTCTATAAGATAAAGCCATAAACATGTTTGTCTGAGTCTTCTATCAAAAGTTACAGCGATTTATATGAAGTTGTTCAAAAACGCTTTATTTCGCCAAGACAATGCGTTTCTCACTGTTACATGCATTTGAATGGGATACTCGCCTGAAACAAAGTATAGGTTTTCATTATGTGAATAATTTTAAAATCTTAGCTCAAACGGCTGCAAAACCTGCTTGCCCAGCACGGGGATATTGAGTTCTATAAGATAAAGCCATAAACATGTTTGTCTGAGTCTTCTATCAAAAGTTACAGCGATTTATATGAAGTGGTTGAAAAACGCTTTATTTCGCCAAGACAATGCGTTTCTCACTGTTACATGCATTTGAATGGGAAACTCGCCTGAAACAAAGTATAGGTTTTCATTATGTGAATAATTTTAAAATCTTAGCTCAAACGGCTGCAAAACCTGTTTGCCCAGCACGGGGATATTGAGTTCTATAAGATAAAGCCATAAACATGTTTGTCTGAGTCTTCTATCAAAAGTTACAGCGATTTATATGAAGTTGTTCAAAAACGCTTTATTTCGCCAAGACAATGCGTTTCTCACTGTTACATGCATTTGAATGGGATACTCGCCTGAAACAAAGTATAGGTTTTCATTATGTGAATAATTTTAAAATCTTAGCTCAAACGGCTGCAAAACCTGCTTGCCCAGCACGGGGATATTGAGTTCTATAAGATAAAGCCATAAACATGTTTGTCTGAGTCTTCTATCAAAAGTTACAGCGATTTATATGAAGTTTTTCAAAAACGCTTTATTTCGCCAAGACAATGCGTTTCTCACTGTTACATGCATTTGAATGGGAAACTCGCCTGAAACAAAGTATAGGTTTTCATTATGTGAATAATTTTAAAATCTTAGCTCAAACGGCTGCAAAACCTGTTTGCCCAGCACGGGGACCTTGAGTTCTATAAGATAAAGCCATAAACATGTTTGTCTGAGTCTTCTATCAAAAGTTACAGCTATTTATATGAAGTTGTACAAAAACGCTTTCTTTCGCCAAGACAGTGCGTTTCTCACTGTTGCATGCATTTGAATGGGAAACTCGCCTGAAACAAAGTATAGGTTTTCATTATGTGTATAACTTGGAAATCTTAGCTCAAACAGCTGCAAAACCTGTTTGCCCAGCACGGGGACCTTGAGTTCTATAAGATAAAGCCATAAACATGTTTGTCTGAGTCTTCTATCAAAAGTTACAGCTATTTATATGAAGTTGTACAAAAACGCTTTCTTTCGCCAAGACAGTGCGTTTCTCACTGTTACATGCATTTGAATGGGGAACTCGACCGAAACAAAGTATAGGTTTTCATTATGTGTATAACTTGACAATCTTAGCTCAAACAGCTGCAAAACCTGTTTGCCCAGCACAAGGACCTTGAGTCCTATAAGATACAGCCATAAACATGTTTGTCTGAGTCTTCTATCAAAAGTTACAGCTATTTATATGAAGTTGTACAAAAACGCTTTCTTTCGCCAAGACAATGCGTTTCTCACTGTTACATGCATTTGAATGGGATACTCGCCTGAAACAAAGTATAGGTTTTCATTATGTGAATAATTTTAAAATCTTAGCTCAAACGGCTGCAAAACCTGCTTGCCCAGCACGGGGATATTGAGTTCTATAAGATAAAGCCATAAACATGTTTGTCTGAGTCTTCTATCAAAAGTTACAGCGATTTATATGAAGTTTTTCAAAAACGCTTTATTTCGCCAAGACAATGCGTTTCTCACTGTTGCATGCATTTGAATGGGAAACTCGCCTGAAACAAAGTATAGGTTTTCATTATGTGTATAACTTGGAAATCTTAGCTCAAACAGCTGCAAAACCTGTTTGCCCAGCACGGGGACCTTGAGTTCTATAAGATAAAGCCATAAACATGTTTGTCTGAGTCTTCTATCAAAAGTTACAGCTATTTATATGAAGTTGTACAAAAACGCTTTCTTTCGCCAAGACAGTGCGTTTCTCACTGTTGCATGCATTTGAATGGGGAACTCGCCCGAAACAAAGTATAGGTTTTCATTATGTGAATAATTTTAAAATCTTAGTTCAAACGGCTGCAAAACCTGTTCTGTTTTCCCAGCACAGGGACCTTGAGTTCTATAAGATAAAGCCATAAACATGTGTATCCGAGTCTTCTATCAAAAGTTACAGCTATTTATATGAAGTTGTACAAAAACGCTTTCTTTCGCCAAGACAGTGCGTTTCTCACTGTTACATGCATTTGAATGGGGAACTCGACCGAAACAAAGTTTAGGTTTTCATTATGTGTATAACTTGAAAATCTTAGCTCAAACGGCTGCAAAACCTGTTTGCCCAGCACGGGGATATTGAGTTCTATAAGATAAAGCCATAAACATGTGTATCTGAGTCTTCTATCAAAAGTTACAGCTAATTATATGAAGTTGTACAAAAACGCTTTCTTTCGCCAAGACAGTGCGTTTCTCACTGTTACATGCATTTGAATGGGGAACTCGACCGAAACAAAGTATAGGTTTTCATTATGTGTATAACTTGACAATCTTAGCTCAAACAGCTGCAAATCCTGTTTTCCCAGCACGGGGACCTTGAGTTCTATAAGATAAAGCCATAAATAAACATGTTTGTCTGAGTCTTCTATCAAAAGTTACAGCTATTTATATGAAGTTGTACAAAAACGCTTTCTTTCGCCAAGACAATGCGTTTCTCACTGTTACATGCATTTGAATGGGATACTCGCCTGAAACAAAGTATAGGTTTTCATTATGTGAATAATTTTAAAATCTTAGCTCAAACGGCTGCAAAACCTGCTTGCCCAGCACGGGGATATTGAGTTCTATAAGATAAAGCCATAAACATGTTTGTCTGAGTCTTCTATCAAAAGTTACAGCGATTTATATGAAGTTTTTCAAAAACGCTTTATTTCGCCAAGACAATGCGTTTCTCACTGTTACATGCATTTGAATGGGAAACTCGCCTGAAACAAAGTATAGGTTTTCATTATGTGTATAACTTGGAAATCTTAGCTCAAACAGCTGCAAAACCTGTTTGCCCAGCACGGGGACCTTGAGTTCTATAAGATAAAGCCATAAACATGTTTGTCTGAGTCTTCTATCAAAAGTTACAGCTATTTATATGAAGTTGTACAAAAACGCTTTCTTTCGCCAAGACAGTGCGTTTCTCACTGTTGCATGCATTTGAATGGGAAACTCGCCTGAAACAAAGTATAGGTTTTCATTATGTGTATAACTTGGAAATCTTAGCTCAAACAGCTGCAAAACCTGTTTGCCCAGCACGGGGACCTTGAGTTCTATAAGATAAAGCCATAAACATGTTTGTCTGAGTCTTCTATCAAAAGTTACAGCTATTTATATGAAGTTGTACAAAAACGCTTTCTTTCGCCAAGACAGTGCGTTTCTCACTGTTACATGCATTTGAATGGGGAACTCGACCGAAACAAAGTATAGGTTTTCATTATGTGTATAACTTGACAATCTTAGCTCAAACAGCTGCAAAACCTGTTTGCCCAGCACAAGGACCTTGAGTCCTATAAGATACAGCCATAAACATGTTTGTCTGAGTCTTCTATCAAAAGTTACAGCTATTTATATGAAGTTGTACAAAAACGCTTTCTTTCGCCAAGACAATGCGTTTCTCACTGTTACATGCATTTGAATGGGATACTCGCCTGAAACAAAGTATAGGTTTTCATTATGTGAATAATTTTAAAATCTTAGCTCAAACGGCTGCAAAACCTGCTTGCCCAGCACGGGGATATTGAGTTCTATAAGATAAAGCCATAAACATGTTTGTCTGAGTCTTCTATCAAAAGTTACAGCGATTTATATGAAGTTTTTCAAAAACGCTTTATTTCGCCAAGACAATGCGTTTCTCACTGTTGCATGCATTTGAATGGGAAACTCGCCTGAAACAAAGTATAGGTTTTCATTATGTGTATAACTTGGAAATCTTAGCTCAAACAGCTGCAAAACCTGTTTGCCCAGCACGGGGACCTTGAGTTCTATAAGATAAAGCCATAAACATGTTTGTCTGAGTCTTCTATCAAAAGTTACAGCTATTTATATGAAGTTGTACAAAAACGCTTTCTTTCGCCAAGACAGTGCGTTTCTCACTGTTGCATGCATTTGAATGGGGAACTCGCCCGAAACAAAGTATAGGTTTTCATTATGTGAATAATTTTAAAATCTTAGTTCAAACGGCTGCAAAACCTGTTCTGTTTTCCCAGCACAGGGACCTTGAGTTCTATAAGATAAAGCCATAAACATGTGTATCCGAGTCTTCTATCAAAAGTTACAGCTATTTATATGAAGTTGTACAAAAACGCTTTCTTTCGCCAAGACAGTGCGTTTCTCACTGTTACATGCATTTGAATGGGGAACTCGACCGAAACAAAGTTTAGGTTTTCATTATGTGTATAACTTGAAAATCTTAGCTCAAACGGCTGCAAAACCTGTTTGCCCAGCACGGGGATATTGAGTTCTATAAGATAAAGCCATAAACATGTGTATCCGAGTCTTCTATCAAAAGTTACAGCTAATTATATGAAGTTGTACAAAAACGCTTTCTTTCGCCAAGACAGTGCGTTTCTCACTGTTACATGCATTTGAATGGGGAACTCGACCGAAACAAAGTATAGGTTTTCATTATGTGTATAACTTGACAATCTTAGCTCAAACAGCTGCAAATCCTGTTTTCCCAGCACGGGGATATTGAGTTCTATAAGATAAAGCCATAAACATGTTTGTCTGAGTCTTCTATCAAAAGTTACAGCGATTTATATGAAGTTTTTCAAAAACGCTTTATTTCGCCAAGACAATGCGTTTCTCACTGTTACATGCATTTGAATGGGAAACTCGCCTGAAACAAAGTATAGGTTTTCATTATGTGAATAATTTTAAAATCTTAGCTCAAACGGCTGCAAAACCTGTTTGCCCAGCACGGGGACCTTGAGTTCTATAAGATAAAGCCATAAACATGTTTGTCTGAGTCTTCTATCAAAAGTTACAGCTATTTATATGAAGTTGTACAAAAACGCTTTCTTTCGCCAAGACAGTGCGTTTCTCACTGTTGCATGCATTTGAATGGGAAACTCGCCTGAAACAAAGTATAGGTTTTCATTATGTGTATAACTTGGAAATCTTAGCTCAAACAGCTGCAAAACCTGTTTGCCCAGCAAACAGGTTGAGTTCTATAAGATAAAGCCATAAACATGTTTGTCTGAGTCTTCTATCAAAAGTTACAGCTATTTATATGAAGTTGTACAAAAACGCTTTCTTTCGCCAAGACAGTGCGTTTCTCACTGTTGCATGCATTTGAATGGGGAACTCGCCCGAAACAAAGTATAGGTTTTCATTATGTGAATAATTTTAAAATCTTAGTTCAAACGGCTGCAAAACCTGTTCTGTTTTCCCAGCACAGGGACCTTGAGTTCTATAAGATAAAGCCATAAACATGTGTATCCGAGTCTTCTATCAAAAGTTACAGCTATTTATATGAAGTTGTACAAAAACGCTTTCTTTCGCCAAGACAGTGCGTTTCTCACTGTTACATGCATTTGAATGGGGAACTCGACCGAAACAAAGTTTAGGTTTTCATTATGTGTATAACTTGAAAATCTTAGCTCAAACGGCTGCAAAACCTGTTTGCCCAGCACGGGGATATTGAGTTCTATAAGATAAAGCCATAAACATGTGTATCCGAGTCTTCTATCAAAAGTTACAGCTAATTATATGAAGTTGTACAAAAACGCTTTCTTTCGCCAAGACAGTGCGTTTCTCACTGTTACATGCATTTGAATGGGGAACTCGACCGAAACAAAGTATAGGTTTTCATTATGTGTATAACTTGACAATCTTAGCTCAAACAGCTGCAAAACCTGTTTGCCCAGCACAAGGACCTTGAGTCCTATAAGATACAGCCATAAACATGTTTGTCTGAGTCTTCTATCAAAAGTTACAGCTATTTATATGAAGTTGTACAAAAACGCTTTATTTCGCCAAGACAGTGCGTTTCTCACTGTTACATGCATTTGAATGGGGAACTCGACCGAAACAAAGTATAGGTTTTCATTATGTGAATAATTTTAAAATCTTAGCTCAAACGACTGCAAAACCTGTTCTCTTTTCCCAGCACGGGGATATTGAGTTCTATAAGATAAAGCCATAAACATGTTTGTCTGAGTCTTCTATCAAAAGTTACAGCTATTTATATGAAGTTGTTCAAAAACGCTTTATTTCGCCAAGACAGTGCGTTTCTCACTGTTGCATGCATTTGAATGGGGAACTCGCCTGAAACAAAGTATAGGTTTTCATTATGTGTATAACTTGGAAATCTTAGCTCAAACGGCTGCAAAACCTGTTTGCCCAGCACGGGGATATTGAGTTCTATAAGATAAAGCCATAAACATCTTTGTCTGAGTCTTCTATCAAAAGTTACAGCTATTTATATGAAGTTGTACAAAAACGCTTTATTTCGCCAAGACAATGCGTTTCTCACTGTTGCATGCATTTGAATGGGGAACTCGACCGAAACAAAGTATAGGTTTTCATTATGTGTATAACTTGGAAATCTTAGCTCAAACAGCTGCAAATCCTGTTTTCCCAGCACGGGGACCTTGAGTTCTATAAGATAAAGCCATAAATAAACATGTTTGTCTGAGTCTTCTATCAAAAGTTACAGCTATTTATATGAAGTTGTACAAAAACGCTTTCGTTCGCCAAGACAGTGCGTTTCTCACTGTTACATGCATTTGAATGGGGAACTCGACCGAAACAAAGTATAGGTTTTCATTATGTGTATAACTTGGAAATCTTAGCTCAAACAGCTGCAAAACCTGTTTTCCCAGCACGGGGACCTTGAGTTCTATAAGATAAAGCCATAAATAAACATGTTTGTCTGAGTCTTCTATCAAAAGTTACAGCTATTTATATGAAGTTGTACAAAAACGCTTTATTTCGCCAAGACAGTGCGTTTCTCACTGTTACATGCATTTGAATGGGGAACTCGACCGAAACAAAGTATAGGTTTTCATTATGTGTATAACTTGGAAACCTTAGCTCACACAGCTGCAAAATCTGTTTGCCCAGCACGGGGATATTGAATTCTATAAGATAAAACCATAAATACGTAAATCTGAGCCTTCTATCAAAAGTTACAGCTGTCTTCATGAAGCTGTACAAAAACACTTTATTTCGCCGAGACAGTGCGTTTCTGACTATTACATGCATTTGAATGCAGTTCTCGCACGAAACAAAGTATAGGTTTTCATTATGTGAATAACTCGAAAATCTTAGCTCAAACCTGTTTGCTCAACACGGGGATACTGAATATTATAAGATAAAGCCATAACTGCGTAAATCTGAATCTTCTATCAAAAGTTACAGCTAACTTCATGAAGTTGTACAAAAAGGCTTTATTTTGCAACGATAGTGCGTTTCTGACTATTACATGCGAGACATGTGTCTCTTTACTGTGTTTAAGACACTTTACAGGTCCCTCCCCTAATGAAGAGTAGTGAGCAGCTGATTGGACCATGGAACAGGTGACCACGTTCAAAAAGCCGCTCTGACAGCTCCAGAGGGGAGAGAGAGAGAGAGTGTGTGCAACGAGCGAGTAGCCTGACAGCCGTCGCGGTCCTGACCATGGTTTTCCCAGCCTGTGCTTATCTTCTGTATTTGTGTGAGGGTGAATTGTAAAAGCCGCTCCTAGTGCATTAGCTGAGAGCTTAGGCACTCGTGGGCTGAAGCGGAAGGGGTGAGCTGCCTTTTCTTTTCTCCTGTTTTCTTGGTCAGGGAGCGAGGGATAGCTCTGTCATTTGTTTGTTCTTTTTCTTTCCTAGGGTTTAGTTAGTCTTTTCTGGTGGGTCTTAGTTGGTTTTGTTTATTATTTTGGCCTGGGCTCACCCTGGAGCTATGCTTCTTGTCCTTAAATAAAATCACCTTTTTTTTACTCACAACTGGTTTGGATGTTTGGCTTGGGAACCAGGGCGGGGATTTGTCTCTCTCTCCTCCAACCTTATGTGCGTCCCTACGCGCCTAGATTAGGGGCGTAACATAAATGGAGTTCAAACACGAAACAAAGTATAGCTTTTTATTTTGTGAATAACTTAAAAATCTTAGCTCACATAGCTTTAAAACTGTTTGCTCAACGGGGATATTGAATTCTATAAGATAAAGCCATAAATACGTATATCTGCGTTTCCTATCAAAAGTTACAGCTGTCTTCATGAAGTTGTAAACCCTTTATTTCGCCAAGACAGTGCGTTTCTGACTTTTACATGCATTTGAATGGAGTTCTCGCACGAAACAAAGTATAGGCTTTCATTTTTTCAATAACTGGAAGCTCTTGGCTCAAACAGCTGCAAAACCTGTTTCCCCAGCACGGAGATGCTGAATTGTATAAGGCAAAGCCATATTGATCTGTGTCTGAGCCTTCTATCAAAAGTTACAGGTAACTTCATGAAGCTGTACAAAAACACTTTATTTCGCCGAGACCGTGCGTTTCTGACTATTACATGCAAATGAATGGAGTTGTCGCACGAAACAAAGTATAAGTATTCATTTTGTGAATAACTTGAAAATCTTAGATCAAACAGCTGCAAAACCTGTTTGCTCAACACGGGGATATCGAACTTTATAAGATAAAGCCATAAATATGTTTATATGCGTCTTCTATCAAAAGTTACAGCTGTCTTGAATGAAAGCATTATAGCAGCTTACCTCGATCATGTGGTAGAACAGACACATGGGCCACCTACGTGTCCTTCTACGGCAGGAGTAGTTGCCACAAACCTGCAAAACAAAAATAAATGATCAGGTGACATGAACAGATTTATACAGCCATAAGCAAGAGATTCTTCCTGCCTGTGGGCGTCAAACTGGACCCCCCCCCCCCCCCCCCTCCTTACTGTAACTATCAAAACTATCATAGTCTAAAACTATCATCTCATATCAAAACTATTATAATCACATTATCTGACTTTATCAGTTATAACAATGAGAAACGGTAAACAATTTGGCAAATAAATTACTTATAATTGTGCTTACCTGGTCCAAATGATCCACAGTCCCTTTGCATTTGTTATAATCCAGGATGATGTGGGGCTTTCTCTTCCCAGAGTCCTGGACTTGTAGCTCACGGTGCCTGGTGCTCAATAAGACAGCCTTTTTTCTTTGCTTGGGGATGTAGGAAACCACAGTCCCCCCCCCCCCCCTGTAGCGACCTGGACGGGAGAGACGATCATCGAATCTTACTGCCCGATTAATTTGCTCAAATCTTTTTTTTTTTTTTTTTTTGACATGGTAGCATGAAACAGAAGAGCCCTGTCTCCCCATTTCACAGGCTTGTTGTCGTTTCATGTTGAGACCTGTACAGGCCAGCCAGCATCACAAGCCCCATGTAAGCCTGCAACTCCTCATCTATGTCCTTCCAGTCTTTTACTGACCTGTTGCCCCTGCAGGTTGGTGAAATGCAGGATTAGCTGCATAATGTCCTCTGCAAAAAAAAGATGGAAAGTGCTCACAGGGCTGCTGATCCTATACGAATTGCATAATGGGTTGGTCCTGGGGTTAAAATGGGGGGAGGAAAAAATGGCAGGACCTCTTCGTGTGTGGGTTGCCACATGATTTCTCCATTTTTAGATCTCCACTGGCCATCCTCCAGTCTTGTCTCTTCCTCCTGCTCTTCTTCCTCCTTCTCCTTCTCCTCCTCCGCACATGAGCTGCAAAGCTCCTCGGTGCCTGGCAAAAATTCTTCTTCGCTGTCAGAAGTATCTCCACTGCTTGTGGAGAGTGCAAAACTGCAGCAACAGCCTCCTCTAAACTGAGTGCACGCTTCATTGTGTCTGTGCAGAAATGACCACTCAGACCAGGCTGCAAAGTATTCTCATAGACTTCAAAGGTGCACCTGAATAAACATGCTATACCATACATCCAATAAGAGAGAGGAGGCACACTCTTGATCAAGAAAAAACATAAGCGCACGCCTTTGATCTCTCCCCCCCCCCCCCCCCCCCCCCTCTCTCTCTTTCTCTCTCTCTCTCTCTCTCTCTCACACACACACACACACACACACATGCACATACATACATACACAATACCATTTTATGGTGGTTAGCTGTTTTATTGTCATGCATTTTACAAGGTAAGATAACCATGTCCTGCATTCAAAACCACTGAAAATGTCTATGGTGGTGCTGTGCCTAATATTGTGCTGGTGTATGCTGGGTAATCGCACAGCTAGCGACTGGGTGACTTTATTCACCCGCTTCAGCTGTTATCAGTCCATATCCCCTAGATATGGACCATCTCCTGCTAGATTGTTCAGAAGGTTGTTATCATCCATCCAGATGGAGGATCACTAACAGGAGCGTGGGAAGACTCCAGAATCCACTCTGGCTGCAATGTGTGTACAGGTAAGACCGTTTAAACGGACAGCATTTATAGAATGACTATTAAAAGTCAGACCAGCGAGTGTCAATAATGTTAATGTGGTTATGTTAGTAATACACCGAGTGCTAATATAACAGCTTTAAGATGCATTTGTGGATGTTATTACGTGTTTTACCATCCTTATGGTGCTAGCTTTAAGTTACGGTGTAAACGTTAGCTTATATTGGAGTAAAGCTGTTACTGTTTAAACGATGTTAGCACAGAAATATTAGCTTCTGTCATGACTGACGAAGTTACTAGTTAATAAAGTTTCCAGTAAAGTGTTTAATCGCAGCCACAGACTGACAGCAAATATCTCGATTAGCTTCAGTGCATCTGTAATAAATATGTGCAAGTTTCAGTGCTTCGTTTAAACTGTATGATACTTATACTGACCCAGGGTCAGTGTAAAATACAATCCTAGCTGTGTGAACAAAGCCTGGCTCCTTTAATCCTGCATGAAAAACCTCAGGATGCAGGCTATTATTACTCTTTCCTGCTGGCACACCTGTCACACCTGAGAGTCAGCTAGAAACTTACAGTGACGTGGACATCATGCAAAGACTGCCAGACTCTGTAATACTGCAAATGATCAGTGACTCAAGTTAACACTAAACTTTAAACGGTACCTCTGTGTCTCTGTGTGCTGAACATTTAGGATTGAGTCAGGCTGCATCTGTGTTAGTCCTCTGACAGACTGGTGACCTGTCCAGGTGTGCTCTACCTATGACTACTGGGACAGGCTCTAGCTCCTGTAATAGAAATTTTATGTTATTCTCATTTAAAGCATTTAAGTGCTTATGCATATGCTTAGTTGTGACACTGTTATAGACTGTTCAATGAAAGTTTCTAAAACTAGATGAACTTACTTCAGCAGTTTGAGAAAACAACTCCCTTTACAGGTGCTGATAACGTTAAGGGCACAAAACAGCATAACCATTGATCCGTTAGGTTTCATAGCGAGACACGTGAAGTGGCAGAGCTGACATGACTGAACTGTGATGTTTGATGTGTGTTTGCTCTCCTGTGCACAGTAATAAATAGCATGATCACAGCTCTTTCTGTGTTGCAGACTTTATTTAAAAAATTCCATGACATCTACTATAACTGAACCAACCTGGTGCTCTTCATTTATGGAGGCTGTTGAGTCTGAATGTTGGATGTTGTGTATCTCGTGTTCTCTGGGCTTTGTTGTCCTCAGTCTTTTTGCAGGATCAGAAAACAAAACCGGGAGGCACGTAAATGTTTCTTCTCCATGATGTTTCTTCAAATGTTTCTTCTGGATGATGATATGACCGTGACACGGGATGCCACCTTTGGTCTTGTGACGAAGCAAAGCTCAGGAAGAAGTGTGATTAAATGGTACCCACATGTTGAGAAGGGTGTACAGGGCACCTGCAGCCAAATCCAAGCTTCAGCTTAGTTGTAGTTGCAGAATGCTATAGGACTGAGACATCTAAGGCATCAAATGTTTGATTAAACGGATGAAAAAGAGAAGTTTTTTCCCTATAATTATCACTTCTTAAAATCTGTAGCAACTTCAAGTCTGTCAGCATGCTGAGCATGCTCAGAATGTGACAATATATTTTTGTTCAATATTTAATTTCTTTCAGTTGCAATTGTTAAATGAAAAAATATATATTCTTATAATTTAGCAAACGAATTTATCAAAAAAAACAACAACATATATCTGTATTAGTTTTAGTAAATTAATTTGACACCTGTATTGAAAATACCATATTGTATTCATACAGAATCAGTATGGTATCATTGTTTGTCTGTTCACTGATTGTTGAAGCTAAGAGCTACTTTGATCTGTTTAGATCTAAAGTATCCAAAGTTGAGTTCTAATGTTTCTTCACCCCTGTGTGTGTGATATCTGATTTCCTACATGCTGGCAGAGCAGAGCAGCAGTTTGTGCTCACAGATGGTGACGGTGTGGAGAGACGGTGGTATTTCCTCAGAAGAACCAGCAGAGTCACAAAGGACACCAGTCCATCTCACCACCTTGACTTGCTGACTGATGTTCGTCTGCACTGCACAGAGGAAATCAACTGACCGAGGTTTGTCCAGTGACGTGTTATGAAATGTATATTTGTTTTATGCTTATAGATATGTTTTTCTTGACAGAGGCTCTGCAGAGGTTAGACAAAGCAGAGAAAACATGTGCTTTACATTTTACTGTGATTTATTGAGATATTTGTTGCCTGATGTTCAGCAGGAATGGAGAAATAGAATCAAAGGGAGATGTTTTTCCTGTTTTTGTAATGATGTAAGTAAATCTTCAATATTATTTATTTGCTTGGTTATATTAGGAGCGTTTCTGAGTGAGGGGGAGAGGAGTCATCATCCAGGTAAAGTGACGTGGATCAGTGGATACACTTGTCTCCCCTTTAAAGGAGACGATCCAAGTCATCCTTAAATGTTAGCGCTTTCAAATACACAAACATTTTTAAAGGACAAAAATGAACATCCAACTTTGACTGTAATACAAAATAAATCTTTGCATGTGTGTTTTCAAACTCTCAGATGGGCAGTATATCAGTCTTGGACTGTCTAACCTGCCGGAGCAGCACTGAATGACCACCGCACGAGCATGTTCCTGCAACATTCAGCATCTGATCCTTCATCTGTGTGCTTCTGCTTTTGGTAAGTAGAGTTACCCAACTCCAGTAACTCTAAACACATGCCATCCATTTCTAACGGCCTGGTTACTTCCTGTCAGTTACTTTAGAAATCATGTGGTCACCTGACCTAACACTGTTTCTTCTTCTTCCCCTTAATGTTGAAGTGTCAAATGTCAAACAGCTGGAGAGGAAACTACACCAGTGTACTGGGATGTTTCAGCAACACGTGCCAGATGCTGTTCCTTCATGGTGACATCACCAGAGACAGTCCCGCCCACCTCAGGACCCATTGATTATGATGATCTGATCCATCAAACCCCCAGCAGGTGAACTTTATTCATGACATAACACCGCAACAATGTAAAAAATTAAACAGCAACAGTCTAAATGTAAAGTGCATTCTAAAGTCCTCTTCAATAAATTGTATGCAAAGAGTCATTCAGGTCACTACAGAACCCAGAGTCTTCATCATTAAATCTCTGGTTGCTTCATTTTTTCTATCCTATATCAGATATTTTAAAGGTTAGCTTAGGTAAAGTTCCATTCTCATGGTGAGGCAAAGTGCTTTATGTGTGTGTGTGCGTGTCATGAACGGCTATAAAAGGCCTATAATTAAAGAACAAAGTGGGGTTTGAGTTCGAGTTGCGGCAGACTGTCACTACTTGTAAATGGAACGCAGCCTTCCTACGGCGGACAGCTAATAACAGGAATCGGACGCGGTCCAGCCAAGTCCACAGCAACCACCATAGCAACCGCCTAGCATGACCTTAAAAACATATTCTGTCTTCATAACTATCAAAATCGTGAAATGATTTGCAAAGTGTGAAAGTGTTACAGCTGCAGAGAGCTATGGCGGTATCTATGGAAGCTGTTTACATAGCTAATAATATACGATGTAACCATGGAGACAGTCAGTCACTTGAGCTAGCGGTGCATGTTTACTACAGTGAATAAGGTGATTGAGTGCACAGCGTCCACACTCTGCAGGGGGTAAAGACATTACTTCAATATTATTTTATATTGATATATATTAGCCTTTTGTTGACCATCACCTCAGGTTCACCATTATAGTTTCAGCATACAAATGCACACTGTCTAAACACATTCAAAAACTCATGTCTCAGAAATAAGCACAGCTGTTCATGTTTGTCATTAGAGTTTTATTTGTAAGAAAATTATGAACTTCATATTGTGCATTAAATAAAAGAACATTTCACAACTCTGAGTCAACAGAAACAGGTAACAGAAATGTCTCTAATGTGTACAGTGTAGTGTAAGCATTAAAAGATCATAAAGGAAAAACTAACATTTATGTGAAACTAATTGTAATAAAAAATGAGCAGGTGCTTTATAGATTTAAAAGAAAGAATCTGAAAACAACACTTTTTTGGTCTAAGTCAGGGGTGTCAAACTCAAATACACAGTGGGCC
Organism: Aulonocara sp. 'chitande type north' Nkhata Bay; assembly: GCF_057382095.1. NCBI lineage: Eukaryota > Metazoa > Chordata > Actinopteri > Cichliformes > Cichlidae > Aulonocara > Aulonocara sp. 'chitande type north' Nkhata Bay. The sequence continues at coordinate 13,345,036 of NC_141345.1, forward strand.
AAAAACTGTAACAAAGTCGCGGGCTAACATTACCGGTAATATTTATTGAAATATATTTATTCCTCCAGATATAAGAATGAATCTTTTCTTATGGACTCAAACACGTTTTGCTGAAAAACTGAATATGGAACAAGCAAAGCTTAATACTAAACAATATATATATTAGCTGTATAATACCAGTAGGCCAGCTCTAATAGTAATTTGGTATGGCTTTGCGGGCCAAATGTAATTAGGCTGCGGGCCAAATTTGGCCCGCGGGCCAGAGTTTGACACCTATGGTCTAAGTGATCAAAGTAGAAAACAGAACTGATGTTCAAGAACAAACCGTAGCTGCACTAATATTACACATCTCGATCGTTGTACTGAACAGACATGTTGCTTTTAAAACCACATGCAGTGTGTGACCATGACTGTTCACTGAGACCATGAACGCCACTTCGCTGAAGCATTCTTCTTCTTCTTCTTGCCATTAACTTGGAAGCAGAAGCAGCACGAGCTGATTTGATCTACTGAAAGGAAAAAGCAGAACATCTGAGTTGAAACCAGTCAGCTGAAATCATTAAGACAGGAACAAATTCAATGCAGTGTCTCAAGTGGCTTAGCCTGTTACAACTGTTGATACAAGCTAAATACGGTTAACACACAGTGTCAGGGAGCTCCAGTGTGGGAACTAGTGGCTTTAGGTTTGTAGTCATTTAACTTTCATCCATTCATTCATTTAATTCAGGAGGAAGAAATGCCAGGTTGGTGCAGGCTGGTTACATGCATTTGGTCCCATGCTGTCTTTAATTAAATGACTTGGTTCATTTTATGGCTGGGCTGTATGTGGGGTTATATCATGTTATTTGGGCAGGAGTACCTGTCCCCTGTTAGACTTAGAAAGTTTCTCCATAAGTAGAGTTTCTAACTCTTCTAGCACATCTGTGGCTGACAGCTTTTTGGTGGCTCTTTTTACCCCACACTGGTTGTGAGTGTGTAAATAGCCCCACTAGTTATTTTGGGTTGCAGTTAACTAGGGAGGAAGGGGTGGGTATGCCATGATTAGGTGAATAACAATTATATGTGATACATAAATTTCACAATGCATGCATATATCTCTATCAATTAAACCTGGCCTGAGGGCTGCCATTTTTTACATTCAGTTATTTCTCTTAGAAATGTTGGAACTAAATAATGAATGTGTTACAGTTAAAGTGAAACACTGGTCAGTGTAAATGGCTCATTGGGACACAGAAACCTTTAAATTAAACCTGATATCTAGTGTCAAACAATATCAAAGCTGTAAAAGATGTTTACATTCAGAATTTATAAAACTATGATTGTAAATAAATTCAAACAAGTGAGCTTTTCTCTTTGTGCTGAATATCAACACTGTGGTTTCTTAGACTGTAAGCTTTACTTTAGTGCAACCAGTTGCAGAAGCTGCCACTCCAAATGTCTTTTGATAACAAGAAAAAAATACCTTTTCAGTACACGGCCTGAAGTTCTTCTCCGACATCTTCTGCAATCGGCTTTGTCTGCTGGTTTGAAGACAATAAACCACAAAAAAGATGATTTAGTCACTTTGTCTGCGTCATGCAGCTCGAATGTGTCGTGTAACGATGTTGAATAGCCGTCGTTATCCCTCTGCTTTGAGCCTTTTATCAAAAGTTACAGCTAACTTCATGAAGTTGTACAAAAAGGCTTCATTTCGCCGAGACAGTGCGTTTCTGACTATTACATGCATTTGAATGGAGTTCTTGCACGAAACAAAGTATAAGTTTTCATTATGTGAATAACTTGTATTTTACACTGACCCTGGGTCAGTATCAACTTCATGAAGACAGCTGTAACTTTTGATAGAGGACTCACACACACACATATTTATGGCTTTGCCTTATAGAATTCAGCATCTCCGTGCTGAGGAAATAGGTTTTGCAGCTGTTTGAGCTAAGATTTTCAAGTTATTCACAAATTGAAAACCTATACTTTGTGTCGGGCGAGAACTCCATTCAAATGCATGTAATAGCGAGAAACGCACTAACGTGGTGAAATAAAGCGTTTTTCCATAAACTTCATAACGACAGCTGTAAATTTTGAGAGAAGACTCACACACACATTGGGGGGATATTGAAGTCTATAAGATAAAGCCATGAATATGTTTGTCTGAGTCTTCTATCAAAAGTTACAGCAAGCTCTATGAAGTTGATGAGAAACGCTTTACTTCGCCAAGACAGTGCGTTTCTCACTGTTACATGCATTTGAATTTAGTTCTTGCCCGACACAAAGTATAGGTTTTAATTTGTGAATAACTTGAAAATCTTAGCTCAAACAGCTGCAAAACCTATTTCCTGAGCACTGAGATGCTGAATTCTATAAGGCAAAGCCATAAACATGTGTGTGTGATTCTTCTATCAACAGTTACAGCTGTCTTCTTGAAGTTGATACTGACCCAGGGTCAGTGTAAAATACAATCCTAGCTGTGTGAACAAAGCTTGGCTCCTTTAATCCTGCATGACAAACCTCAGGATGCAGGTTATTATTACTCTTTCCTGCTGGCACACCTGAGAGTCAGCTAGAAACTTACAGTGACGTGGACATCATGCAAAGACTGCCAGACTCTGTAATACTGTGAATGATCAGTGACTCAAGTTAACACTAAACTTTAAACAGTACCTCTGTGTCTCTGTGTGCTGAACATTTAGGATTGAGTCTGCATTGACTTTATTTATTGAGACTTTAATGTGCTAAAAGCAGGTTGAAGACAGCTCAGAAACATTTGAAGATTAAAATTTAGCATTATGGCTGCTGGTGGTTTGTAAAGCCTATACTCAGCTGTAGTTTTTGTTACTAATTTATGTTTGTTGTTGTTTAACACAGATTTCAGAAGAGCAAATATGCTTAATAGTTTAACTAGATTTCATTTGTCAGTGTGGGACTGCTGAGTCACCTGAAGAACTCATTTCATTCATTCTCCACATGATGTTCATATACAGAAATGTTTCACAGGAACTGGTTCCTCCCAAACTGTGAACTAGTGTGTTTCCATAGATTATCTCTGTATGAATGTACTTTTAAATGAAGGCAAGTGTTTGTCCTTTTTTGTTCCTCAGTTACAGTACGTGATATCTTGATATCAGGCGGTCAACACTGGGGGAAGACAAGAAGCAGACGTACTTCCAAGAGGGAGCTGCAGTGAGGACACAGCCAGGTCACTGAGGTCAGAGGTCAGAATCTGAAACAGCTCAGGTTTATATTTTAGGGGTTATAAAAAATCAAAATGTATTTATGAAGAAACCTTTAAATAATAGTCATAATTATGATTATTATAAGAAATATCAAACATTTAAGTGGATTTTCTGTTACACATATTGTATTAGCCCTGCAATAAACTGGCAGCCTGTCTTTGTCCTGTATCAGCTGGGATAGGCTTCATCCTCCCGCAACCCTGAATTGGATACATTGTATTCCAATTGTGTAATCTGATCATTTACAAACTCAAGGTATCTAATCAAAATGTAAGTAATAATTATAAAATGGGAAAGCAGAAATAAGTGTGACATAAATGTAAATGTGTTAGCTGACATAGAGGACAGCTACATGTAGTCTGAAAAACCTTTGTTGTCAAGTTTGCAGGTATATCAGCACGAGACATTCTTACATAGAAGAGTCTGTTAAAGTCTCTAACTCAGCGAAGCATTATTGGTCCCGTCTGTTTGGATAAATATAGTAAGTTGATGTTTGTCCATTTATTGACACATTTTCTTAAGTGCTTATCCAGTTCAGGATCACAGTGGAGCTGCAGCTGGATATGTTCATTAAATAAACCTTACAAAAGTTAACAATAAACCTGCATCCCTGTACGTTGTTGTCCACAGGATAAGAAAATCAAACTGGAACACTGTGGAACATGTTAATAAATGTTTGTGTGTTTATGCCTGTGTCTTTCACAGGAGGCGCTGGAAGGTTTCCCTAATAGTTCCTGGTGAATCAAAGCAGAACCATAAAGGTTGCTGGATTGCATGATGGCCTTACCCCTGAGCAGTCATCCTGTTAAAGGAGGAACCAGTTAGAAGCTGTTTTCAAAGTAGCTGAGCAGATTTCATCTCAAGTAAGCGATTAACTGTTTGTTCATCTGTTCTGCCACTTAAAGAGCATTTAAGGACGTGTTTCGAGTGTCCAGCTGAATTAATTCTACTAGCTCTCATGGTCATTTGTTATTATAGACATATTTTTCATGTTCATCCAGCTATTTAGTAAATTCTATCTATTTAGTAATATCCGTCAGCTATAAAATGTAATATAAATATAAAAAATATCTAAATATCTCCTGCACTTTATATTTTAATGATGTAAGTCTGTTATCGTGTCACATTAGCATTCCTCACATATCAATGAGATGCTGTACAGTACAATCCTACTGACGCAGCAGAGGGATAACGACGGCTATTCAACATCGTTACACGACACATTCGAGCTGCATGACACAGACAAAGTGACTAAATCATCTTTTTTATGGTTTATTGTCTTCAAACCAGCAGACAAAGCCGATTGCAGAAGATTTCGGAGAAGAACTTCAGGCCGTGTACTGAAAAGGTATTTTTTTCTTGTTATCAAAAGACATTTGGAGTGGCAGCTTCTGCAACTGGTTGCACTAAAGTAAAGCTTACAGTCTAAGAAACCACAGTGTTGATATTCAGCACAAAGAGAAAAGCTCACTTGTTTGAATTTATTTACAATCATAGTTTTATAAATTCTGAATGTAAACATCTTTTACAGCTTTGATATTGTTTGACACTAGATATCAGGTTTAATTTAAAGGTTTCTGTGTCCCAATGAGCCATTTACACTGACCAGTGTTTCACTTTAACTGTAACACATTCATTATTTAGTTCCAACATTTCTAAGAGAAATAACTGAATGTAAAAAATGGCAGCCCTCAGGCCAGGTTTAATTGATAGAGATATATGCATGCATTGTGAAATTTATGTATCACATATAATTGTTATTCACCTAATCATGGCATACCCACCCCTTCCTCCCTAGTTAACTGCAACCCAAAATAACTAGTGGGGCTATTTACACACTCACAACCAGTGTGGGGTAAAAAGAGCCACCAAAAAGCTGTCAGCCACAGATGTGCTAGAAGAGTTAGAAACTCTACTTATGGAGAAACTTTCTAAGTCTAACAGGGGACAGGTACTCCTGCCCAAATAACATGATATAACCCCACATACAGCCCAGCCATAAAATGAACCAAGTCATTTAATTAAAGACAGCATGGGACCAAATGCATGTAACCAGCCTGCACCAACCTGGCATTTCTTCCTCCTGAATTAAATGAATGAATGGATGAAAGTTAAATGACTACAAACCTAAAGCCACTAGTTCCCACACTGGAGCTCCCTGACACTGTGTGTTAACCGTATTTAGCTTGTATCAACAGTTGTAACAGGCTAAGCCACTTGAGACACTGCATTGAATTTGTTCCTGTCTTAATGATTTCAGCTGACTGGTTTCAACTCAGATGTTCTGCTTTTTCCTTTCAGTAGATCAAATCAGCTCGTGCTGCTTCTGCTTCCAAGTTAATGGCAAGAAGAAGAAGAAGAATGCTTCAGCGAAGTGGCGTTCATGGTCTCAGTGAACAGTCATGGTCACACACTGCATGTGGTTTTAAAAGCAACATGTCTGTTCAGTACAACGATCGAGATGTGTAATATTAGTGCAGCTACGGTTTGTTCTTGAACATCAGTTCTGTTTTCTACTTTGATCACTTAGACCATAGGTGTCAAACTCTGGCCCGCGGGCCAAATTTGGCCCGCAGCCTAATTACATTTGGCCCGCAAAGCCATACCAAATTACTATTAGAGCTGGCCTACTGGTATTATACAGCTAATATATATATTGTTTAGTATTAAGCTTTGCTTGTTCCATATTCAGTTTTTCAGCAAAACGTGTTTGAGTCCATAAGAAAAGATTCATTCTTATATCTGGAGGAATAAATATATTTCAATAAATATTACCGGTAATGTTAGCCCGCGACTTTGTTACAGTTTTTGGCCCACTGTGTATTTGAGTTTGACACCCCTGACTTAGACCAAAAAAGTGTTGTTTTCAGATTCTTTCTTTTAAATCTATAAAGCACCTGCTCATTTTTTATTACAATTAGTTTCACATAAATGTTAGTTTTTCCTTTATGATCTTTTAATGCTTACACTACACTGTACACATTAGAGACATTTCTGTTACCTGTTTCTGTTGACTCAGAGTTGTGAAATGTTCTTTTATTTAATGCACAATATGAAGTTCATAATTTTCTTACAAATAAAACTCTAATGACAAACATGAACAGCTGTGCTTATCTCTGAGACATGAGTTTTTGAATGTGTTTAGACAGTGTGCATTTGTATGCTGAAACTATAATGGTGAACCTGAGGTGATGGTCAACAAAAGGCAAATATATATCAATATAAAACAATATTGAAGTAATGTCTTTACCCCCTGCAGAGTGTGGACGCTGTGCACTCAATCACCTTATTCACTGTAGAAAACGTGACTGACTGTCTCCATGGTTACATCGTATATTATTAGCTATGTAAACAGCTTCCATAGATACCGCCATAGCTCTCTGCAGCTGTAACACTTTCACACTTTGCAAATCATTTGACGATTTTGATAGTTATGAAGACAGAATATGTTTTTAAGGTCATGCTAGGCGGTTGCTATGGTGGTTGCTGTGGACTTGGCTGGACCGCGTCCGATTCCTGTTATTAGCTGCCCGCCGTAGGAAGGCTGCGTTCCATTTACAAGTAGTGACAGTCTGCCGCAACTCAAACTCAAACCCCGCTTTGTTCTTTAATTATAGGCCTTTTATAGCCGTTCATGACACGCACACACACACATAAAGCACTTTGCCTCACCATGAGAATGGAACTTTACCTAAGCTAACCTTTAAAATATCTGATATAGGATAGAAAAATGAAGCAACCAGAGATTTAATGATGAAGACTCTAAAACCCACTGTCTTGACAAAATAAAGCGTTTTTGTACAACTTCATATAAATCGCTGTAACTTTTGATAGAAGACTCAGACAAACATGTTTATGGCTTTATCTTATAGAACTCAATATCCCCGTGCTGGGCAAACAGGTTTTGCAGCCGTTTGAGCTAAGATTTTAAAATTATTCACATAATGAAAACCTATACTTTGTTTCAGGCGAGTTTCCCATTCAAATGCATGTAACAGTGAGAAACGCATTGTCTTGGCGAAATAAAGCCTTTTTGAACAACTTCATATAAATCGCTGTAACTTTTGATAGAAGACTCAGACAAACATGTTTATGGCTTTATCTTATAGAACTCAATATCCCCGTGCTGGGCAAACAGAACAGGTTTTGCAGCCGTTTGAGCTAAGATTTTAAAATTATTCACATAATGAAAACCTATACTTTGTCTCAGGCGAGTTTCCCATTCAAATGCATGTAACAGTGAGAAACACACTGTCTTGGCGAAATAAAGCGTTTTTGTACAACTTCATATAAATCGCTGTAACTTTTGATAGAAGACTCAGACAAACATGTTTATGGCTTTATCTTATAGAACTCAATATCCCCGTGCTGGGTTTTGCAGCCGTTTGAGCTAAGATTTTAAAATTATTCACATAATGAAAACCTATACTTTGTTTCAGGCGAGTTTCCCATTCAAATGCATGTAATAGCGAGAAACGCACTAACTGGTGAAATAAAGCGTTTTAATGGTTTTCATAAAAACAGCTGTAACTTTTGATAGAAGACTCAGAAATATATATTTATTGCTTTATCTTATAGAATTCAATATCCCCGTGCTGGGCAAACAGGTTTTGCAGCTGTTTGAGCTAAGATTTTCAAGTTATTCACATAATGAAAACCTATACTTTGTTTCGGTCGAGTTCCCCATTCAAATGCATGTAACAGTGAGAAACGCACTGTCTTGGCGAAATAAAGCGTTTTTGAACAACTTCATATAAATCGCTGTAACTTTTGATAGAAGACTCAGACAAACATGTTTATGGCTTTATCTTATAGAACTCAATATCCCCGTGCTGGGCAAACAGAACAGGTTTTGCAGCCGTTTGAGCTAAGATTTTAAAATTATTCACATAATGAAAACCTATACTTTGTCTCAGGCGAGTTTCCCATTCAAATGCATGTAACAGTGAGAAACACACTGTCTTGGCGAAATAAAGCGTTTTTCAACCACTTCATATAAATCGCTGTAACTTTTGATAGAAGACTCAGACAAACATGTTTATGGCTTTATCTTATAGAACTCAATATCCCCGTGCTGGGCAAACAGGTTTTGCAGCCGTTTGAGCTAAGATTTTAAAATTATTCACATAATGAAAACCTATACTTTGTTTCAGGCGAGTTTCCCATTCAAATGCATGTAACAGTGAGAAACGCATTGTCTTTGCGAAATAAAGCGTTTTTGAAAAACTTCATATAAATCGCTGTAACTTTTGATAGAAGACTCAGACAAACATGTTTATGGCTTTATCTTATAGAACTCAATATCCCCGTGCTGGGCAAACAGGTTTTGCAGCCGTTTGAGCTAAGATTTTAAAATTATTCACATAATGAAAACCCATACTTTGTTTCAGGCGAGTATCCCATTCAAATGCATGTAACAGTGAGAAACGCATTGTCTTGGCGAAATAAAGCGTTTTTGAACAACTTCATATAAATCGCTGTAACTTTTGATAGAAGACTCAGACAAACATGTTTATGGCTTTATTTTATAGAACTCAATATCCCCGTGCTGGGCAAACAGGTTTTGCAGCCGTTTGAGCTAAGATTTTAAAATTATTCACATAATGAAAACCTATACTTTGTTTCAGGCGAGTTTCCCATTCAAATGCATGTAACAGTGAGAAACGCATTGTCTTGGCGAAATAAAGCGTTTTTCAACCACTTCATATAAATCGCTGTAACTTTTGATAGAAGACTCAGACAAACATGTTTATGGCTTTATCTTATAGAACTCAATATCCCCGTGCTGGGCAAACAGGTTTTGCAGCCGTTTGAGCTAAGATTTTAAAATTATTCACATAATGAAAACCTATACTTTGTTTCAGGCGAGTATCCCATTCAAATGCATGTAACAGTGAGAAACGCATTGTCTTGGCGAAATAAAGCGTTTTTGAACAACTTCATATAAATCGCTGTAACTTTTGATAGAAGACTCAGACAAACATGTTTATGGCTTTATTTTATAGAACTCAATATCCCCGTGTTGGGCAAACAGGTTTTGCAGCCGTTTGAGCTAAGATTTTAAAATTATTCACATAATGAAAACCTATACTTTGTTTCAGGCGAGTTTCCCATTCAAATGCATGTAACAGTGAGAAACGCATTGTCTTGGCGAAATAAAGCGTTTTTCAACCACTTCATATAAATCGCTGTAACTTTTGATAGAAGACTCAGACAAAGATGTTTATGGCTTTATCTTATAGAACTCAATATCCCCGTGCTGGGCAAACAGGTTTTGCAGCCGTTTGAGCTAAGATTTTAAAATTATTCACATAATGAAAACCTATACTTTGTTTCAGGCGAGTTTCCCATTCAAATGCATGTAACAGTGAGAAACGCATTGTCTTGGCGAAATAAAGCGTTTTTCAACCACTTCATATAAATCGCTGTAACTTTTGATAGAAGACTCAGACAAACATGTTTATGGCTTTATCTTATAGAACTCAATATCCCCGTGCTGGGCAAACAGGTTTTACAGCCGTTTGAGCTAAGATTTTAAAATTATTCACATAATGAAAACCTATACTTTGTTTCAGGCGAGTTTCCCATTCAAATGCATGTAACAGTGAGAAACGCATTGTCTTGGCGAAATAAAGCGTTTTTCAACCACTTCATATAAATCGCTGTAACTTTTGATAGAAGACTCAGACAAACATGTTTATGGCTTTATCTTATAGAACTCAATATCCCCGTGCTGGGCAAACAGGTTTTGCAGCCGTTTGAGCTAAGATTTTAAAATTATTCACATAATGAAAACCTATACTTTGTCTCGGGTGAGTTTCCCATTCAAATGCATGTAACAGTGAGAAACACACTGTCTTGGCGAAATAAAGCGTTTTTCAACCACTTCATATAAATCGCTGTAACTTTTGATAGAAGACTCAGACAAACATGTTTATGGCTTTATCTTATAGAACTCAATATCCCCGTGCTGGGCAAACAGGTTTTGCAGCCGTTTGAGCTAAGATTTTAAAATTATTCACATAATGAAAACCTATACTTTGTTTCAGGCGAGTTTCCCATTCAAATGCATGTAACAGTGAGAAACGCATTGTCTTGGCGAAATAAAGCGTTTTTCAACCACTTCATATAAATCGCTGTAACTTTTGATAGAAGACTCAGACAAACATGTTTATGGCTTTATCTTATAGAACTCAATATCCCCGTGCTGGGCAAACAGGTTTTGCAGCTGTTTGAGCTAAGATTTTAAAATTATTCACATAATGAAAACCTATACTTTGTCTTGGGTGAGTTTCCCATTCAAATGCATGTAACAGTGAGAAACGCATTGTCTTTGCGAAATAAAGCGTTTTTGAAAAACTTCATATAAATCGCTGTAACTTTTGATAGAAGACTCAGACAAACATGTTTATGGCTTTATCTTATAGAACTCAATATCCCCGTGCTGGGCAAACAGAACAGGTTTTGCAGCCGTTTGAGCTAAGATTTTAAAATTATTCACATAATGAAAACCTATACTTTGTTTCAGGCGAGTTTCCCATTCAAATGCATGTAACAGTGAGAAACGCATTGTCTTTGCGAAATAAAGCGTTTTTGAAAAACTTCATATAAATCGCTGTAACTTTTGATAGAAGACTCAGACAAACATGTTTATGGCTTTATCTTATAGAACTCAATATCCCCGTGCTGGGCAAACAGGTTTTGCAGCCGTTTGAGCTAAGATTTTAAAATTATTCACATAATGAAAACCCATACTTTGTTTCAGGCGAGTATCCCATTCAAATGCATGTAACAGTGAGAAACGCATTGTCTTGGCGAAATAAAGCGTTTTTGAACAACTTCATATAAATCGCTGTAACTTTTGATAGAAGACTCAGACAAACATGTTTATGGCTTTATTTTATAGAACTCAATATCCCCGTGCTGGGCAAACAGGTTTTGCAGCCGTTTGAGCTAAGATTTTAAAATTATTCACATAATGAAAACCTATACTTTGTTTCAGGCGAGTTTCCCATTCAAATGCATGTAACAGTGAGAAACGCATTGTCTTGGCGAAATAAAGCGTTTTTCAACCACTTCATATAAATCGCTGTAACTTTTGATAGAAGACTCAGACAAACATGTTTATGGCTTTATCTTATAGAACTCAATATCCCCGTGCTGGGCAAACAGGTTTTGCAGCCGTTTGAGCTAAGATTTTAAAATTATTCACATAATGAAAACCTATACTTTGTTTCAGGCGAGTTTCCCATTCAAATGCATGTAACAGTGAGAAACGCATTGTCTTGGCGAAATAAAGCGTTTTTCAACCACTTCATATAAATCGCTGTAACTTTTGATAGAAGACTCAGACAAACATGTTTATGGCTTTATCTTATAGAACTCAATATCCCCGTGCTGGGCAAACAGGTTTTGCAGCCGTTTGAGCTAAGATTTTAAAATTATTCACATAATGAAAACCTATACTTTGTCTCGGGTGAGTTTCCCATTCAAATGCATGTAACAGTGAGAAACACACTGTCTTGGCGAAATAAAGCGTTTTTCAACCACTTCATATAAATCGCTGTAACTTTTGATAGAAGACTCAGACAAACATGTTTATGGCTTTATCTTATAGAACTCAATATCCCCGTGCTGGGCAAACAGGTTTTGCAGCCGTTTGAGCTAAGATTTTAAAATTATTCACATAATGAAAACCTATACTTTGTTTCAGGCGAGTTTCCCATTCAAATGCATGTAACAGTGAGAAACGCATTGTCTTGGCGAAATAAAGCGTTTTTCAACCACTTCATATAAATCGCTGTAACTTTTGATAGAAGACTCAGACAAACATGTTTATGGCTTTATCTTATAGAACTCAATATCCCCGTGCTGGGCAAACAGGTTTTGCAGCTGTTTGAGCTAAGATTTTAAAATTATTCACATAATGAAAACCTATACTTTGTCTTGGGTGAGTTTCCCATTCAAATGCATGTAACAGTGAGAAACGCATTGTCTTTGCGAAATAAAGCGTTTTTGAAAAACTTCATATAAATCGCTGTAACTTTTGATAGAAGACTCAGACAAACATGTTTATGGCTTTATCTTATAGAACTCAATATCCCCGTGCTGGGCAAACAGAACAGGTTTTGCAGCCGTTTGAGCTAAGATTTTAAAATTATTCACATAATGAAAACCTATACTTTGTTTCAGGCGAGTTTCCCATTCAAATGCATGTAACAGTGAGAAACGCATTGTCTTTGCGAAATAAAGCGTTTTTGAAAAACTTCATATAAATCGCTGTAACTTTTGATAGAAGACTCAGACAAACATGTTTATGGCTTTATCTTATAGAACTCAATATCCCCGTGCTGGGCAAACAGGTTTTGCAGCCGTTTGAGCTAAGATTTTAAAATTATTCACATAATGAAAACCCATACTTTGTTTCAGGCGAGTATCCCATTCAAATGCATGTAACAGTGAGAAACGCATTGTCTTGGCGAAATAAAGCGTTTTTGAACAACTTCATATAAATCGCTGTAACTTTTGATAGAAGACTCAGACAAACATGTTTATGGCTTTATTTTATAGAACTCAATATCCCCGTGCTGGGCAAACAGGTTTTGCAGCCGTTTGAGCTAAGATTTTAAAATTATTCACATAATGAAAACCTATACTTTGTTTCAGGCGAGTTTCCCATTCAAATGCATGTAACAGTGAGAAACGCATTGTCTTGGCGAAATAAAGCGTTTTTCAACCACTTCATATAAATCGCTGTAACTTTTGATAGAAGACTCAGACAAACATGTTTATGGCTTTATCTTATAGAACTCAATATCCCCGTGCTGGGCAAACAGGTTTTGCAGCCGTTTGAGCTAAGATTTTAAAATTATTCACATAATGAAAACCTATACTTTGTTTCAGGCGAGTATCCCATTCAAATGCATGTAACAGTGAGAAACGCATTGTCTTGGCGAAATAAAGCGTTTTTGAACAACTTCATATAAATCGCTGTAACTTTTGATAGAAGACTCAGACAAACATGTTTATGGCTTTATTTTATAGAACTCAATATCCCCGTGTTGGGCAAACAGGTTTTGCAGCCGTTTGAGCTAAGATTTTAAAATTATTCACATAATGAAAACCTATACTTTGTTTCAGGCGAGTTTCCCATTCAAATGCATGTAACAGTGAGAAACGCATTGTCTTGGCGAAATAAAGCGTTTTTCAACCACTTCATATAAATCGCTGTAACTTTTGATAGAAGACTCAGACAAACATGTTTATGGCTTTATCTTATAGAACTCAATATCCCCGTGCTGGGCAAACAGGTTTTGCAGCCGTTTGAGCTAAGATTTTAAAATTATTCACATAATGAAAACCTATACTTTGTTTCAGGCGAGTTTCCCATTCAAATGCATGTAACAGTGAGAAACGCATTGTCTTGGCGAAATAAAGCGTTTTTCAACCACTTCATATAAATCGCTGTAACTTTTGATAGAAGACTCAGACAAACATGTTTATGGCTTTATTTTATAGAACTCAATATGCCCGTGCTGGGCAAACAGGTTTTGCAGCCGTTTGAGCTAAGATTTTAAAATTATTCACATAATGAAAACCCATACTTTGTTTCAGGCGAGTATCCCATTCAAATGCATGTAACAGTGAGAAACGCATTGTCTTGGCGAAATAAAGCGTTTTTGAACAACTTCATATAAATCGCTGTAACTTTTGATAGAAGACTCAGACAAACATGTTTATGGCTTTATTTTATAGAACTCAATATCCCCGTGCTGGGCAAACAGGTTTTGCAGCCGTTTGAGCTAAGATTTTAAAATTATTCACATAATGAAAACCTATACTTTGTCTTGGGTGAGTTTCCCATTCAAATGCATGTAACAGTGAGAAACGCATTGTCTTTGCGAAATAAAGCGTTTTTGAAAAACTTCATATAAATCGCTGTAACTTTTGATAGAAGACTCAGACAAACATGTTTATGGCTTTATCTTATAGAACTCAATATCCCCGTGCTGGGCAAACAGAACAGGTTTTGCAGCCGTTTGAGCTAAGATTTTAAAATTATTCACATAATGAAAACCTATACTTTGTTTCAGGCGAGTTTCCCATTCAAATGCATGTAACAGTGAGAAACGCATTGTCTTTGCGAAATAAAGCGTTTTTGAAAAACTTCATATAAATCGCTGTAACTTTTGATAGAAGACTCAGACAAAGATGTTTATGGCTTTATCTTATAGAACTCAATATCCCCGTGCTGGGCAAACAGGTTTTGCAGCCGTTTGAGCTAAGATTTTAAAATTATTCACATAATGAAAACCTATACTTTGTTTCAGGCGAGTTTCCCATTCAAATGCATGTAACAGTGAGAAACGCATTGTCTTGGCGAAATAAAGCGTTTTTCAACCACTTCATATAAATCGCTGTAACTTTTGATAGAAGACTCAGACAAACATGTTTATGGCTTTATCTTATAGAACTCAATATCCCCGTGCTGGGCAAACAGGTTTTGCAGCCGTTTGAGCTAAGATTTTAAAATTATTCACATAATGAAAACCTATACTTTGTTTCAGGCGAGTTTCCCATTCAAATGCATGTAACAGTGAGAAACGCATTGTCTTGGCGAAATAAAGCGTTTTTCAACCACTTCATATAAATCGCTGTAACTTTTGATAGAAGACTCAGACAAACATGTTTATGGCTTTATCTTATAGAACTCAATATCCCCGTGCTGGGCCAACCCGTTCTCACTCCCAAAGGGTAACATTTTACGCTAGGTGACAAATCGTCACCATATTACGTTTTCGGCTACCCACCACGTTCCTAAATGACGACCTCGGAAAAAGAGGAAATATGAGAACCGTCTGGACTGAACCTACACATGTTCGCTCTTTTTCTTCAAATCGCTTAGAAACACGCTATTTAACATCATTAAAGTCCTGGTTAAGGTCAGGAATAAGGTTATGGTCAGGGCTAGGGATAAGGTTAGGTTTAGGGCTGGAATACAGGGCTGGAACGTCTATTACCGCGGGAGCGTCATTGCACTGGATTCCAGCCATAACCCGCCGCGTACCATAAGAACGCCGAAGGTCTCCTTTCGCGTTCCTCAGGAACGCCGCGGGACGTGACAAAACGTCGACATGTTACGCCTCGGGAGTGAGAACGCTCTGGCTGGGCAAACAGGTTTTGCAGCCGTTTGAGCTAAGATTTTAAAATTATTCACATAATGAAAACCTATACTTTGTCTTGGGTGAGTTTCCCATTCAAATGCATGTAACAGTGAGAAACACACTGTCTTGGCGAAATAAAGCGTTTTTCAACCACTTCATATAAATCGCTGTAACTTTTGATAGAAGACTCAGACAAACATGTTTATGGCTTTATCTTATAGAACTCAATATCCCCGTGCTGGGCAAACAGGTTTTGCAGCCGTTTGAGCTAAGATTTTAAAATTATTCACATAATGAAAACCTATACTTTGTTTCAGGCGAGTTTCCCATTCAAATGCATGTAACAGTGAGAAACGCATTGTCTTGGCGAAATAAAGCGTTTTTCAACCACTTCATATAAATCGCTGTAACTTTTGATAGAAGACTCAGACAAACATGTTTATGGCTTTATCTTATAGAACTCAATATCCCCGTGCTGGGCAAACAGGTTTTGCAGCCGTTTGAGCTAAGATTTTAAAATTATTCACATAATGAAAACCTATACTTTGTTTCAGGCGAGTTTCCCATTCAAATGCATGTAACAGTGAGAAACGCATTGTCTTGGCGAAATAAAGCGTTTTTCAACCACTTCATATAAATCGCTGTAACTTTTGATAGAAGACTCAGACAAAGATGTTTATGGCTTTATCTTATAGAACTCAATATCCCCGTGCTGGGCAAACAGGTTTTGCAGCCGTTTGAGCTAAGATTTTAAAATTATTCACATAATGAAAACCTATACTTTGTTTCAGGCGAGTTTCCCATTCAAATGCATGTAACAGTGAGAAACGCATTGTCTTGGCGAAATAAAGCGTTTTTCAACCACTTCATATAAATCGCTGTAACTTTTGATAGAAGACTCAGACAAACATGTTTATGGCTTTATCTTATAGAACTCAATATCCCCGTGCTGGGCAAACAGGTTTTGCAGCCGTTTGAGCTAAGATTTTAAAATTATTCACATAATGAAAACCCATACTTTGTTTCAGGCGAGTATCCCATTCAAATGCATGTAACAGTGAGAAACGCATTGTCTTGGCGAAATAAAGCGTTTTTGAACAACTTCATATAAATCGCTGTAACTTTTGATAGAAGACTCAGACAAACATGTTTATGGCTTTATTTTATAGAACTCAATATCCCCGTGCTGGGCAAACAGGTTTTGCAGCCGTTTGAGCTAAGATTTTAAAATTATTCACATAATGAAAACCTATACTTTGTTTCAGGCGAGTTTCCCATTCAAATGCATGTAACAGTGAGAAACGCATTGTCTTGGCGAAATAAAGCGTTTTTCAACCACTTCATATAAATCGCTGTAACTTTTGATAGAAGACTCAGACAAACATGTTTATGGCTTTATCTTATAGAACTCAATATCCCCGTGCTGGGCAAACAGGTTTTGCAGCCGTTTGAGCTAAGATTTTAAAATTATTCACATAATGAAAACCTATACTTTGTTTCAGGCGAGTTTCCCATTCAAATGCATGTAACAGTGAGAAACGCATTGTCTTGGCGAAATAAAGCGTTTTTCAACCACTTCATATAAATCGCTGTAACTTTTGATAGAAGACTCAGACAAACATGTTTATGGCTTTATCTTATAGAACTCAATATCCCCGTGCTGGGCAAACAGGTTTTGCAGCCGTTTGAGCTAAGATTTTAAAATTATTCACATAATGAAAACCTATACTTTGTTTCAGGCGAGTATCCCATTCAAATGCATGTAACAGTGAGAAACGCATTGTCTTGGCGAAATAAAGCGTTTTTGAACAACTTCATATAAATCGCTGTAACTTTTGATAGAAGACTCAGACAAACATGTTTATGGCTTTATTTTATAGAACTCAATATCCCCGTGCTGGGCAAACAGGTTTTGCAGCCGTTTGAGCTAAGATTTTAAAATTATTCACATAATGAAAACCTATACTTTGTTTCAGGCGAGTTTCCCATTCAAATGCATGTAACAGTGAGAAACGCATTGTCTTGGCGAAATAAAGCGTTTTTCAACCACTTCATATAAATCGCTGTAACTTTTGATAGAAGACTCAGACAAACATGTTTATGGCTTTATTTTATAGAACTCAATATGCCCGTGCTGGGCAAACAGGTTTTGCAGCCGTTTGAGCTAAGATTTTAAAATTATTCACATAATGAAAACCCATACTTTGTTTCAGGCGAGTATCCCATTCAAATGCATGTAACAGTGAGAAACGCATTGTCTTGGCGAAATAAAGCGTTTTTGAACAACTTCATATAAATCGCTGTAACTTTTGATAGAAGACTCAGACAAACATGTTTATGGCTTTATTTTATAGAACTCAATATGCCCGTGCTGGGCAAACAGGTTTTGCAGCCGTTTGAGCTAAGATTTTAAAATTATTCACATAATGAAAACCCATACTTTGTTTCAGGCGAGTATCCCATTCAAATGCATGTAACAGTGAGAAACGCATTGTCTTGGCGAAATAAAGCGTTTTTGAACAACTTCATATAAATCGCTGTAACTTTTGATAGAAGACTCAGACAAACATGTTTATGGCTTTATTTTATAGAACTCAATATCCCCGTGCTGGGCAAACAGGTTTTGCAGCCGTTTGAGCTAAGATTTTAAAATTATTCACATAATGAAAACCTATACTTTGTTTCAGGCGAGTTTCCCATTCAAATGCATGTAACAGTGAGAAACGCATTGTCTTGGCGAAATAAAGCGTTTTTCAACCACTTCATATAAATCGCTGTAACTTTTGATAGAAGACTCAGACAAACATGTTTATGGCTTTATCTTATAGAACTCAATATCCCCGTGCTGGGCAAACAGGTTTTGCAGCCGTTTGAGCTAAGATTTTAAAATTATTCACATAATGAAAACCTATACTTTGTTTCAGGCGAGTATCCCATTCAAATGCATGTAACAGTGAGAAACGCATTGTCTTGGCGAAATAAAGCGTTTTTGAACAACTTCATATAAATCGCTGTAACTTTTGATAGAAGACTCAGACAAACATGTTTATGGCTTTATTTTATAGAACTCAATATCCCCGTGCTGGGCAAACAGGTTTTGCAGCCGTTTGAGCTAAGATTTTAAAATTATTCACATAATGAAAACCTATACTTTGTTTCAGGCGAGTTTCCCATTCAAATGCATGTAACAGTGAGAAACGCATTGTCTTGGCGAAATAAAGCGTTTTTCAACCACTTCATATAAATCGCTGTAACTTTTGATAGAAGACTCAGACAAACATGTTTATGGCTTTATTTTATAGAACTCAATATGCCCGTGCTGGGCAAACAGGTTTTGCAGCCGTTTGAGCTAAGATTTTAAAATTATTCACATAATGAAAACCCATACTTTGTTTCAGGCGAGTATCCCATTCAAATGCATGTAACAGTGAGAAACGCATTGTCTTGGCGAAATAAAGCGTTTTTGAACAACTTCATATAAATCGCTGTAACTTTTGATAGAAGACTCAGACAAACATGTTTATGGCTTTATTTTATAGAACTCAATATCCCCGTGCTGGGCAAACAGGTTTTGCAGCCGTTTGAGCTAAGATTTTAAAATTATTCACATAATGAAAACCTATACTTTGTTTCAGGCGAGTTTCCCATTCAAATGCATGTAACAGTGAGAAACGCATTGTCTTGGCGAAATAAAGCGTTTTTCAACCACTTCATATAAATCGCTGTAACTTTTGATAGAAGACTCAGACAAACATGTTTATGGCTTTATCTTATAGAACTCAATATCCCCGTGCTGGGCAAACAGGTTTTGCAGCCGTTTGAGCTAAGATTTTAAAATTATTCACATAATGAAAACCTATACTTTGTTTCAGGCGAGTTTCCCATTCAAATGCATGTAACAGTGAGAAACGCATTGTCTTGGCGAAATAAAGCGTTTTTGAACAACTTCATATAAATCGCTGTAACTTTTGATAGAAGACTCAGACAAACATGTTTATGGCTTTATTTTATAGAACTCAATATGCCCGTGCTGGGCAAACAGGTTTTGCAGCCGTTTGAGCTAAGATTTTAAAATTATTCACATAATGAAAACCTATACTTTGTTTCAGGCGAGTTTCCCATTCAAATGCATGTAACAGTGAGAAACGCATTGTCTTGGCGAAATAAAGCGTTTTTCAACCACTTCATATAAATCGCTGTAACTTTTGATAGAAGACTCAGACAAACATGTTTATGGCTTTATCTTATAGAACTCAATATCCCCGTGCTGGGCAAACAGGTTTTGCAGCCGTTTGAGCTAAGATTTTAAAATTATTCACATAATGAAAACCTATACTTTGTTTCAGGCGAGTTTCCCATTCAAATGCATGTAACAGTGAGAAACGCATTGTCTTGGCGAAATAAAGCGTTTTTCAACCACTTCATATAAATCGCTGTAACTTTTGATAGAAGACTCAGACAAACATGTTTATGGCTTTATTTTATAGAACTCAATATGCCCGTGCTGGGCAAACAGGTTTTGCAGCCGTTTGAGCTAAGATTTTAAAATTATTCACATAATGAAAACCCATACTTTGTTTCAGGCGAGTATCCCATTCAAATGCATGTAACAGTGAGAAACGCATTGTCTTGGCGAAATAAAGCGTTTTTGAACAACTTCATATAAATCGCTGTAACTTTTGATAGAAGACTCAGACAAACATGTTTATGGCTTTATTTTATAGAACTCAATATCCCCGTGCTGGGCAAACAGGTTTTGCAGCCGTTTGAGCTAAGATTTTAAAATTATTCACATAATGAAAACCTATACTTTGTTTCAGGCGAGTTTCCCATTCAAATGCATGTAACAGTGAGAAACGCATTGTCTTGGCGAAATAAAGCGTTTTTCAACCACTTCATATAAATCGCTGTAACTTTTGATAGAAGACTCAGACAAACATGTTTATGGCTTTATCTTATAGAACTCAATATCCCCGTGCTGGGCAAACAGGTTTTGCAGCCGTTTGAGCTAAGATTTTAAAATTATTCACATAATGAAAACCTATACTTTGTTTCAGGCGAGTATCCCATTCAAATGCATGTAACAGTGAGAAACGCATTGTCTTGGCGAAATAAAGCGTTTTTGAACAACTTCATATAAATCGCTGTAACTTTTGATAGAAGACTCAGACAAACATGTTTATGGCTTTATTTTATAGAACTCAATATCCCCGTGCTGGGCAAACAGGTTTTGCAGCCGTTTGAGCTAAGATTTTAAAATTATTCACATAATGAAAACCTATACTTTGTTTCAGGCGAGTTTCCCATTCAAATGCATGTAACAGTGAGAAACGCATTGTCTTGGCGAAATAAAGCGTTTTTCAACCACTTCATATAAATCGCTGTAACTTTTGATAGAAGACTCAGACAAACATGTTTATGGCTTTATTTTATAGAACTCAATATGCCCGTGCTGGGCAAACAGGTTTTGCAGCCGTTTGAGCTAAGATTTTAAAATTATTCACATAATGAAAACCTATACTTTGTTTCAGGCGAGTTTCCCATTCAAATGCATGTAACAGTGAGAAACGCATTGTCTTGGCGAAATAAAGCGTTTTTCAACCACTTCATATAAATCGCTGTAACTTTTGATAGAAGACTCAGACAAACATGTTTATGGCTTTATCTTATAGAACTCAATATCCCCGTGCTGGGCAAACAGGTTTTGCAGCCGTTTGAGCTAAGATTTTAAAATTATTCACATAATGAAAACCTATACTTTGTTTCAGGCGAGTTTCCCATTCAAATGCATGTAACAGTGAGAAACGCATTGTCTTGGCGAAATAAAGCGTTTTTCAACCACTTCATATAAATCGCTGTAACTTTTGATAGAAGACTCAGACAAACATGTTTATGGCTTTATTTTATAGAACTCAATATGCCCGTGCTGGGCAAACAGGTTTTGCAGCCGTTTGAGCTAAGATTTTAAAATTATTCACATAATGAAAACCCATACTTTGTTTCAGGCGAGTATCCCATTCAAATGCATGTAACAGTGAGAAACGCATTGTCTTGGCGAAATAAAGCGTTTTTGAACAACTTCATATAAATCGCTGTAACTTTTGATAGAAGACTCAGACAAACATGTTTATGGCTTTATTTTATAGAACTCAATATCCCCGTGCTGGGCAAACAGGTTTTGCAGCCGTTTGAGCTAAGATTTTAAAATTATTCACATAATGAAAACCTATACTTTGTTTCAGGCGAGTTTCCCATTCAAATGCATGTAACAGTGAGAAACGCATTGTCTTGGCGAAATAAAGCGTTTTTCAACCACTTCATATAAATCGCTGTAACTTTTGATAGAAGACTCAGACAAACATGTTTATGGCTTTATCTTATAGAACTCAATATCCCCGTGCTGGGCAAACAGGTTTTGCAGCCGTTTGAGCTAAGATTTTAAAATTATTCACATAATGAAAACCTATACTTTGTTTCAGGCGAGTATCCCATTCAAATGCATGTAACAGTGAGAAACGCATTGTCTTGGCGAAATAAAGCGTTTTTGAACAACTTCATATAAATCGCTGTAACTTTTGATAGAAGACTCAGACAAACATGTTTATGGCTTTATTTTATAGAACTCAATATCCCCGTGCTGGGCAAACAGGTTTTGCAGCCGTTTGAGCTAAGATTTTAAAATTATTCACATAATGAAAACCTATACTTTGTTTCAGGCGAGTTTCCCATTCAAATGCATGTAACAGTGAGAAACGCATTGTCTTGGCGAAATAAAGCGTTTTTCAACCACTTCATATAAATCGCTGTAACTTTTGATAGAAGACTCAGACAAACATGTTTATGGCTTTATTTTATAGAACTCAATATGCCCGTGCTGGGCAAACAGGTTTTGCAGCCGTTTGAGCTAAGATTTTAAAATTATTCACATAATGAAAACCCATACTTTGTTTCAGGCGAGTATCCCATTCAAATGCATGTAACAGTGAGAAACGCATTGTCTTGGCGAAATAAAGCGTTTTTGAACAACTTCATATAAATCGCTGTAACTTTTGATAGAAGACTCAGACAAACATGTTTATGGCTTTATTTTATAGAACTCAATATCCCCGTGCTGGGCAAACAGGTTTTGCAGCCGTTTGAGCTAAGATTTTAAAATTATTCACATAATGAAAACCTATACTTTGTTTCAGGCGAGTTTCCCATTCAAATGCATGTAACAGTGAGAAACGCATTGTCTTGGCGAAATAAAGCGTTTTTCAACCACTTCATATAAATCGCTGTAACTTTTGATAGAAGACTCAGACAAACATGTTTATGGCTTTATCTTATAGAACTCAATATCCCCGTGCTGGGCAAACAGGTTTTGCAGCCGTTTGAGCTAAGATTTAAAAATTATTCACATAATGAAAACCTATACTTTGTTTCAGGCGAGTTTCCCATTCAAATGCATGTAACAGTGAGAAACGCATTGTCTTGGCGAAATAAAGCGTTTTTCAACCACTTCATATAAATCGCTGTAACTTTTGATAGAAGACTCAGACAAACATGTTTATGGCTTTATTTTATAGAACTCAATATGCCCGTGCTGGGCAAACAGGTTTTGCAGCCGTTTGAGCTAAGATTTTAAAATTATTCACATAATGAAAACCCATACTTTGTTTCAGGCGAGTATCCCATTCAAATGCATGTAACAGTGAGAAACGCATTGTCTTGGCGAAATAAAGCGTTTTTGAACAACTTCATATAAATCGCTGTAACTTTTGATAGAAGACTCAGACAAACATGTTTATGGCTTTATTTTATAGAACTCAATATCCCCGTGCTGGGCAAACAGGTTTTGCAGCCGTTTGAGCTAAGATTTTAAAATTATTCACATAATGAAAACCTATACTTTGTTTCAGGCGAGTTTCCCATTCAAATGCATGTAACAGTGAGAAACGCATTGTCTTGGCGAAATAAAGCGTTTTTCAACCACTTCATATAAATCGCTGTAACTTTTGATAGAAGACTCAGACAAACATGTTTATGGCTTTATCTTATAGAACTCAATATCCCCGTGCTGGGCAAACAGGTTTTGCAGCCGTTTGAGCTAAGATTTTAAAATTATTCACATAATGAAAACCTATACTTTGTTTCAGGCGAGTTTCCCATTCAAATGCATGTAACAGTGAGAAACGCATTGTCTTGGCGAAATAAAGCGTTTTTCAACCACTTCATATAAATCGCTGTAACTTTTGATAGAAGACTCAGACAAACATGTTTATGGCTTTATCTTATAGAACTCAATATCCCCGTGCTGGGCAAACAGGTTTTGCAGCCGTTTGAGCTAAGATTTTAAAATTATTCACATAATGAAAACCTATACTTTGTTTCAGGCGAGTATCCCATTCAAATGCATGTAACAGTGAGAAACGCATTGTCTTGGCGAAATAAAGCGTTTTTGAACAACTTCATATAAATCGCTGTAACTTTTGATAGAAGACTCAGACAAACATGTTTATGGCTTTATTTTATAGAACTCAATATCCCCGTGCTGGGCAAACAGGTTTTGCAGCCATTTGAGCTAAGATTTTAAAATTATTCACATAATGAAAACCTATACTTTGTTTCAGGCGAGTTTCCCATTCAAATGCATGTAACAGTGAGAAACGCATTGTCTTGGCGAAATAAAGCGTTTTTCAACCACTTCATATAAATCGCTGTAACTTTTGATAGAAGACTCAGACAAACATGTTTATGGCTTTATCTTATAGAACTCAATATCCCCGTGCTGGGCAAACAGGTTTTGCAGCCGTTTGAGCTAAGATTTTAAAATTATTCACATAATGAAAACCTATACTTTGTTTCAGGCGAGTATCCCATTCAAATGCATGTAACAGTGAGAAACGCATTGTCTTGGCGAAATAAAGCGTTTTTGAACAACTTCATATAAATCGCTGTAACTTTTGATAGAAGACTCAGACAAACATGTTTATGGCTTTATTTTATAGAACTCAATATCCCCGTGCTGGGCAAACAGGTTTTGCAGCCGTTTGAGCTAAGATTTTAAAATTATTCACATAATGAAAACCTATACTTTGTTTCAGGCGAGTTTCCCATTCAAATGCATGTAACAGTGAGAAACGCATTGTCTTGGCGAAATAAAGCGTTTTTCAACCACTTCATATAAATCGCTGTAACTTTTGATAGAAGACTCAGACAAACATGTTTATGGCTTTATTTTATAGAACTCAATATGCCCGTGCTGGGCAAACAGGTTTTGCAGCCGTTTGAGCTAAGATTTTAAAATTATTCACATAATGAAAACCCATACTTTGTTTCAGGCGAGTATCCCATTCAAATGCATGTAACAGTGAGAAACGCATTGTCTTGGCGAAATAAAGCGTTTTTGAACAACTTCATATAAATCGCTGTAACTTTTGATAGAAGACTCAGACAAACATGTTTATGGCTTTATTTTATAGAACTCAATATCCCCGTGCTGGGCAAACAGGTTTTGCAGCCGTTTGAGCTAAGATTTTAAAATTATTCACATAATGAAAACCTATACTTTGTTTCAGGCGAGTTTCCCATTCAAATGCATGTAACAGTGAGAAACGCATTGTCTTGGCGAAATAAAGCGTTTTTCAACCACTTCATATAAATCGCTGTAACTTTTGATAGAAGACTCAGACAAAGATGTTTATGGCTTTATCTTATAGAACTCAATATCCCCGTGCTGGGCAAACAGGTTTTGCAGCCGTTTGAGCTAAGATTTTAAAATTATTCACATAATGAAAACCTATACTTTGTTTCAGGCGAGTTTCCCATTCAAATGCATGTAACAGTGAGAAACGCATTGTCTTGGCGAAATAAAGCGTTTTTCAACCACTTCATATAAATCGCTGTAACTTTTGATAGAAGACTCAGACAAACATGTTTATGGCTTTATCTTATAGAACTCAATATCCCCGTGCTGGGCAAACAGGTTTTGCAGCCGTTTGAGCTAAGATTTTAAAATTATTCACATAATGAAAACCTATACTTTGTTTCAGGCGAGTTTCCCATTCAAATGCATGTAACAGTGAGAAACGCATTGTCTTGGCGAAATAAAGCGTTTTTCAACCACTTCATATAAATCGCTGTAACTTTTGATAGAAGACTCAGACAAACATGTTTATGGCTTTATCTTATAGAACTCAATATCCCCGTGCTGGGCAAACAGGTTTTGCAGCCGTTTGAGCTAAGATTTTAAAATTATTCACATAATGAAAACCTATACTTTGTCTTGGGTGAGTTTCCCATTCAAATGCATGTAACAGTGAGAAACACACTGTCTTGGCGAAATAAAGCGTTTTTCAACCACTTCATATAAATCGCTGTAACTTTTGATAGAAGACTCAGACAAACATGTTTATGGCTTTATCTTATAGAACTCAATATCCCCGTGCTGGGCAAACAGGTTTTGCAGCCGTTTGAGCTAAGATTTTAAAATTATTCACATAATGAAAACCTATACTTTGTTTCAGGCGAGTTTCCCATTCAAATGCATGTAACAGTGAGAAACGCATTGTCTTGGCGAAATAAAGCGTTTTTCAACCACTTCATATAAATCGCTGTAACTTTTGATAGAAGACTCAGACAAAGATGTTTATGGCTTTATCTTATAGAACTCAATATCCCCGTGCTGGGCAAACAGGTTTTGCAGCCGTTTGAGCTAAGATTTTAAAATTATTCACATAATGAAAACCTATACTTTGTTTCAGGCGAGTTTCCCATTCAAATGCATGTAACAGTGAGAAACGCATTGTCTTGGCGAAATAAAGCGTTTTTCAACCACTTCATATAAATCGCTGTAACTTTTGATAGAAGACTCAGACAAAGATGTTTATGGCTTTATCTTATAGAACTCAATATCCCCGTGCTGGGCAAACAGGTTTTGCAGCCGTTTGAGCTAAGATTTTAAAATTATTCACATAATGAAAACCTATACTTTGTTTCAGGCGAGTTTCCCATTCAAATGCATGTAACAGTGAGAAACGCATTGTCTTGGCGAAATAAAGCGTTTTTCAACCACTTCATATAAATCGCTGTAACTTTTGATAGAAGACTCAGACAAACATGTTTATGGCTTTATCTTATAGAACTCAATATCCCCGTGCTGGGCAAACAGGTTTTGCAGCCGTTTGAGCTAAGATTTTAAAATTATTCACATAATGAAAACCCATACTTTGTTTCAGGCGAGTATCCCATTCAAATGCATGTAACAGTGAGAAACGCATTGTCTTGGCGAAATAAAGCGTTTTTGAACAACTTCATATAAATCGCTGTAACTTTTGATAGAAGACTCAGACAAACATGTTTATGGCTTTATCTTATAGAACTCAATATCCCCGTGCTGGGCAAACAGGTTTTGCAGCCGTTTGAGCTAAGATTTTAAAATTATTCACATAATGAAAACCTATACTTTGTTTCAGGCGAGTTTCCCATTCAAATGCATGTAACAGTGAGAAACGCATTGTCTTGGCGAAATAAAGCGTTTTTCAACCACTTCATATAAATCGCTGTAACTTTTGATAGAAGACTCAGACAAACATGTTTATGGCTTTATTTTATAGAACTCAATATGCCCGTGCTGGGCAAACAGGTTTTGCAGCCGTTTGAGCTAAGATTTTAAAATTATTCACATAATGAAAACCTATACTTTGTTTCAGGCGAGTTTCCCATTCAAATGCATGTAACAGTGAGAAACGCATTGTCTTGGCGAAATAAAGCGTTTTTCAACCACTTCATATAAATCGCTGTAACTTTTGATAGAAGACTCAGACAAACATGTTTATGGCTTTATCTTATAGAACTCAATATCCCCGTGCTGGGCAAACAGGTTTTGCAGCCGTTTGAGCTAAGATTTTAAAATTATTCACATAATGAAAACCTATACTTTGTTTCAGGCGAGTATCCCATTCAAATGCATGTAACAGTGAGAAACGCATTGTCTTGGCAAAATAAAGCGTTTTTGAACAACTTCATATAAATCGCTGTAACTTTTGATAGAAGACTCAGACAAACATGTTTATGGCTTTATTTTATAGAACTCAATATCCCCGTGCTGGGCAAACAGGTTTTGCAGCCGTTTGAGCTAAGATTTTAAAATTATTCACATAATGAAAACCTATACTTTGTTTCAGGCGAGTTTCCCATTCAAATGCATGTAACAGTGAGAAACGCATTGTCTTGGCGAAATAAAGCGTTTTTCAACCACTTCATATAAATCGCTGTAACTTTTGATAGAAGACTCAGACAAACATGTTTATGGCTTTATTTTATAGAACTCAATATGCCCGTGCTGGGCAAACAGGTTTTGCAGCCGTTTGAGCTAAGATTTTAAAATTATTCACATAATGAAAACCCATACTTTGTTTCAGGCGAGTATCCCATTCAAATGCATGTAACAGTGAGAAACGCATTGTCTTGGCGAAATAAAGCGTTTTTGAACAACTTCATATAAATCGCTGTAACTTTTGATAGAAGACTCAGACAAACATGTTTATGGCTTTATTTTATAGAACTCAATATCCCCGTGCTGGGCAAACAGGTTTTGCAGCCGTTTGAGCTAAGATTTTAAAATTATTCACATAATGAAAACCTATACTTTGTTTCAGGCGAGTTTCCCATTCAAATGCATGTAACAGTGAGAAACGCATTGTCTTGGCGAAATAAAGCGTTTTTCAACCACTTCATATAAATCGCTGTAACTTTTGATAGAAGACTCAGACAAAGATGTTTATGGCTTTATCTTATAGAACTCAATATCCCCGTGCTGGGCAAACAGGTTTTGCAGCCGTTTGAGCTAAGATTTTAAAATTATTCACATAATGAAAACCTATACTTTGTTTCAGGCGAGTTTCCCATTCAAATGCATGTAACAGTGAGAAACGCATTGTCTTGGCGAAATAAAGCGTTTTTCAACCACTTCATATAAATCGCTGTAACTTTTGATAGAAGACTCAGACAAACATGTTTATGGCTTTATCTTATAGAACTCAATATCCCCGTGCTGGGCAAACAGGTTTTGCAGCCGTTTGAGCTAAGATTTTAAAATTATTCACATAATGAAAACCTATACTTTGTTTCAGGCGAGTTTCCCATTCAAATGCATGTAACAGTGAGAAACGCATTGTCTTGGCGAAATAAAGCGTTTTTCAACCACTTCATATAAATCGCTGTAACTTTTGATAGAAGACTCAGACAAACATGTTTATGGCTTTATCTTATAGAACTCAATATCCCCGTGCTGGGCAAACAGGTTTTGCAGCCGTTTGAGCTAAGATTTTAAAATTATTCACATAATGAAAACCTATACTTTGTTTCAGGCGAGTTTCCCATTCAAATGCATGTAACAGTGAGAAACACACTGTCTTGGCGAAATAAAGCGTTTTTCAACCACTTCATATAAATCGCTGTAACTTTTGATAGAAGACTCAGACAAACATGTTTATGGCTTTATCTTATAGAACTCAATATCCCCGTGCTGGGCAAACAGGTTTTGCAGCCGTTTGAGCTAAGATTTTAAAATTATTCACATAATGAAAACCTATACTTTGTTTCAGGCGAGTTTCCCATTCAAATGCATGTAACAGTGAGAAACGCATTGTCTTGGCGAAATAAAGCGTTTTTCAACCACTTCATATAAATCGCTGTAACTTTTGATAGAAGACTCAGACAAACATGTTTATGGCTTTATCTTATAGAACTCAATATCCCCGTGCTGGGCAAACAGGTTTTGCAGCCGTTTGAGCTAAGATTTTAAAATTATTCACATAATGAAAACCTATACTTTGTCTTGGGTGAGTTTCCCATTCAAATGCATGTAACAGTGAGAAACACACTGTCTTGGCGAAATAAAGCGTTTTTCAACCACTTCATATAAATCGCTGTAACTTTTGATAGAAGACTCAGACAAACATGTTTATGGCTTTATCTTATAGAACTCAATATCCCCGTGCTGGGCAAACAGGTTTTGCAGCCGTTTGAGCTAAGATTTTAAAATTATTCTTATAATGAAAACCTATACTTTGTCTCAGGCGAGTTTCCCATTCAAATGCATGTAACAGTGAGAAACGCATTGTCTTGGCGAAATAAAGCGTTTTTGAACAACTTCATATAAATCGCTGTAACTTTTGATAGAAGACTCAGACAAACATGTTTATGGCTTTATCTTATAGAACTCAATATCCCCGTGCTGGGCAAACAGGTTTTGCAGCCGTTTGAGCTAAGATTTTAAAATTATTCACATAATGAAAACCTATACTTTGTTTCAGGCGAGTATCCCATTCAAATGCATGTAACAGTGAGAAACGCATTGTCTTGGCAAAATAAAGCGTTTTTGAACAACTTCATATAAATCGCTGTAACTTTTGATAGAAGACTCAGACAAACATGTTTATGGCTTTATTTTATAGAACTCAATATCCCCGTGCTGGGCAAACAGGTTTTGCAGCCGTTTGAGCTAAGATTTTAAAATTATTCACATAATGAAAACCTATACTTTGTTTCAGGCGAGTTTCCCATTCAAATGCATGTAACAGTGAGAAACGCATTGTCTTGGCGAAATAAAGCGTTTTTCAACCACTTCATATAAATCGCTGTAACTTTTGATAGAAGACTCAGACAAACATGTTTATGGCTTTATTTTATAGAACTCAATATGCCCGTGCTGGGCAAACAGGTTTTGCAGCCGTTTGAGCTAAGATTTTAAAATTATTCACATAATGAAAACCCATACTTTGTTTCAGGCGAGTATCCCATTCAAATGCATGTAACAGTGAGAAACGCATTGTCTTGGCGAAATAAAGCGTTTTTGAACAACTTCATATAAATCGCTGTAACTTTTGATAGAAGACTCAGACAAACATGTTTATGGCTTTATTTTATAGAACTCAATATCCCCGTGCTGGGCAAACAGGTTTTGCAGCCGTTTGAGCTAAGATTTTAAAATTATTCACATAATGAAAACCTATACTTTGTTTCAGGCGAGTTTCCCATTCAAATGCATGTAACAGTGAGAAACGCATTGTCTTGGCGAAATAAAGCGTTTTTCAACCACTTCATATAAATCGCTGTAACTTTTGATAGAAGACTCAGACAAAGATGTTTATGGCTTTATCTTATAGAACTCAATATCCCCGTGCTGGGCAAACAGGTTTTGCAGCCGTTTGAGCTAAGATTTTAAAATTATTCACATAATGAAAACCTATACTTTGTTTCAGGCGAGTTTCCCATTCAAATGCATGTAACAGTGAGAAACGCATTGTCTTGGCGAAATAAAGCGTTTTTCAACCACTTCATATAAATCGCTGTAACTTTTGATAGAAGACTCAGACAAACATGTTTATGGCTTTATCTTATAGAACTCAATATCCCCGTGCTGGGCAAACAGGTTTTGCAGCCGTTTGAGCTAAGATTTTAAAATTATTCACATAATGAAAACCTATACTTTGTTTCAGGCGAGTTTCCCATTCAAATGCATGTAACAGTGAGAAACGCATTGTCTTGGCGAAATAAAGCGTTTTTCAACCACTTCATATAAATCGCTGTAACTTTTGATAGAAGACTCAGACAAACATGTTTATGGCTTTATCTTATAGAACTCAATATCCCCGTGCTGGGCAAACAGGTTTTGCAGCCGTTTGAGCTAAGATTTTAAAATTATTCACATAATGAAAACCTATACTTTGTTTCAGGCGAGTTTCCCATTCAAATGCATGTAACAGTGAGAAACACACTGTCTTGGCGAAATAAAGCGTTTTTCAACCACTTCATATAAATCGCTGTAACTTTTGATAGAAGACTCAGACAAACATGTTTATGGCTTTATCTTATAGAACTCAATATCCCCGTGCTGGGCAAACAGGTTTTGCAGCCGTTTGAGCTAAGATTTTAAAATTATTCACATAATGAAAACCTATACTTTGTTTCAGGCGAGTTTCCCATTCAAATGCATGTAACAGTGAGAAACGCATTGTCTTGGCGAAATAAAGCGTTTTTCAACCACTTCATATAAATCGCTGTAACTTTTGATAGAAGACTCAGACAAACATGTTTATGGCTTTATCTTATAGAACTCAATATCCCCGTGCTGGGCAAACAGGTTTTGCAGCCGTTTGAGCTAAGATTTTAAAATTATTCACATAATGAAAACCTATACTTTGTCTTGGGTGAGTTTCCCATTCAAATGCATGTAACAGTGAGAAACACACTGTCTTGGCGAAATAAAGCGTTTTTCAACCACTTCATATAAATCGCTGTAACTTTTGATAGAAGACTCAGACAAACATGTTTATGGCTTTATCTTATAGAACTCAATATCCCCGTGCTGGGCAAACAGGTTTTGCAGCCGTTTGAGCTAAGATTTTAAAATTATTCTTATAATGAAAACCTATACTTTGTCTCAGGCGAGTTTCCCATTCAAATGCATGTAACAGTGAGAAACGCATTGTCTTGGCGAAATAAAGCGTTTTTGAACAACTTCATATAAATCGCTGTAACTTTTGATAGAAGACTCAGACAAACATGTTTATGGCTTTATCTTATAGAACTCAATATCCCTGTGCTGGGCAAACAGGTTTTGCAGCCGTTTGAGCTAAGATTTTAAAATTATTCACATAATGAAAACCTATACTTTGTCTCGGGTGAGTTTCCCATTCAAATGTGTGTAACAGTGAGAAACACACTGTCTTGGCGAAATAAAGCGTTTTTCAACCACTTCATATAAATCGCTGTAACTTTTGATAGAAGACTCAGACAAACATGTTTATGGCTTTATCTTATAGAACTCAATATCCCTGTGCTGGGCAAACAGGTTTTGCAGCCGTTTGAGCTAAGATTTTAAAATTATTCACATAATGAAAACCTATACTTTGTTTCAGGCGAGTTTCCCATTCAAATGCATGTAACAGTGAGAAACGCATTGTCTTGGCGAAATAAAGCGTTTTTCAACCACTTCATATAAATCGCTGTAACTTTTGATAGAAGACTCAGACAAACATGTTTATGGCTTTATCTTATAGAACTCAATATCCCCGTGCTGGGCAAACAGGTTTTGCAGCCGTTTGAGCTAAGATTTTAAAATTATTCACATAATGAAAACCTATACTTTGTCTCGGGTGAGTTTCCCATTCAAATGCGTGTAACAGTGAGAAACACACTGTCTTGGCGAAATAAAGCGTTTTTCAACCACTTCATATAAATCGCTGTAACTTTTGATAGAAGACTCAGACAAACATGTTTATGGCTTTATCTTATAGAACTCAATATCCCCGTGCTGGGCAAACAGGTTTTGCAGCCGTTTGAGCTAAGATTTTAAAATTATTCACATAATGAAAACCTATACTTTGTTTCAGGCGAGTTTCCCATTCAAATGCATGTAACAGTGAGAAACGCATTGTCTTGGCGAAATAAAGCGTTTTTGAAAAACTTCATATAAATCGCTGTAACTTTTGATAGAAGACTCAGACAAACATGTTTATGGCTTTATCTTATAGAACTCAATATCCCCGTGCTGGGCAAACAGGTTTTGCAGCCGTTTGAGCTAAGATTTTAAAATTATTCACATAATGAAAACCTATACTTTGTCTCGGGTGAGTTTCCCATTCAAATGCGTGTAACAGTGAGAAACGCATTGTCTTGGCGAAATAAAGCGTTTTTGAAAAACTTCATATAAATCGCTGTAACTTTTGATAGAAGACTCAGACAAACATGTTTATGGCTTTATCTTATAGAACTCAATATCCCCGTAATGGGCAAACAGGTTTTGCAGCCGTTTGAGCTAAGATTTTAAAATTATTCACATAATGAAAACCTATACTTTGTTTCAGGCGAGTTTCCCATTCAAATGCATGTAACAGTGAGAAACGCATTGTCTTGGCGAAATAAAGCGTTTTTGTACAACTTCATATAAATCGCTGTAACTTTTGATAGAAGACTCAGACAAACATGTTTATGGCTTTATCTTATAGAACTCAATATCCCCGTGCTGGGCAAACAGGTTTTGCAGCCGTTTGAGCTAAGATTTTAAAATTATTCACATAATGAAAACCTATACTTTGTCTCAGGCGAGTTTCCCATTCAAATGCATGTAACAGTGAGAAACACACTGTCTTGGCGAAATAAAGCGTTTTTCAACCACTTCATATAAATCGCTGTAACTTTTGATAGAAGACTCAGACAAACATGTTTATGGCTTTATCTTATAGAACTCAATATCCCTGTGCTGGGCAAACAGGTTTTGCAGCCGTTTGAGCTAAGATTTTAAAATTATTCACATAATGAAAACCTATACTTTGTTTCGTGCGAGTTTCCCATTCAAATGCATGTAACAGTGAGAAACGCATTGTCTTGGCGAAATAAAGCGTCTTTGAACAACTTCATATAAATCGCTGTAACTTTTGATAGAAGACTCAGACAAACATGTTTATGGCTTTATCTTATAGAACTCAATATCCCTGTGCTGGGCAAACAGGTTTTGCAGCCGTTTGAGCTAAGATTTTAAAATTATTCTTATAATGAAAACCTATACTTTGTCTCAGGCGAGTTTCCCATTCAAATGCATGTAACAGTGAGAAACGCATTGTCTTGGCGAAATAAAGCGTTTTTGAACAACTTCATATAAATCGCTGTAACTTTTGATAGAAGACTCAGACAAACATGTTTATGGCTTTATCTTATAGAACTCAATATCCCCGTGCTGGGCAAAAAGGTTTTGCAGCTGTTTGAGCTAAGATTTTAAAATTATTCACATAATGAAAACCTATACTTTGTTTCGGGCGAGTTTCCCATTCAAATGCATGTAACAGTGAGAAACGCATTGTCTTGGCGAAATAAAGCGTCTTTGAACAACTTCATATAAATCGCTGTAACTTTTGATAGAAGACTCAGACAAACATGTTTATGGCTTTATCTTATAGAACTCAATATCCCCGTGCTGGGCAAACAGGTTTTGCAGCCGTTTGAGCTAAGATTTTAAAATTATTCACATAATGAAAACCTATACTTTGTCTCGGGTGAGTTTCCCATTCAAATGCGTGTAACAGTGAGAAACACACTGTCTTGGCGAAATAAAGCGTTTTTCAACCACTTCATATAAATCGCTGTAACTTTTGATAGAAGACTCAGACAAACATGTTTATGGCTTTATCTTATAGAACTCAATATCCCTGTGCTGGGCAAACAGGTTTTGCAGCCGTTTGAGCTAAGATTTTAAAATTATTCACATAATGAAAACCTATACTTTGTTTCAGGCGAGTTTCCCATTCAAATGCATGTAACAGTGAGAAACGCATTGTCTTGGCGAAATAAAGCGTTTTTCAACCACTTCATATAAATCGCTGTAACTTTTGATAGAAGACTCAGACAAACATGTTTATGGCTTTATCTTATAGAACTCAATATCCCCGTGCTGGGCAAACAGGTTTTGCAGCCGTTTGAGCTAAGATTTTAAAATTATTCACATAATGAAAACCTATACTTTGTTTCAGGCGAGTTTCCCATTCAAATGCATGTAACAGTGAGAAACGCATTGTCTTGGCGAAATAAAGCGTTTTTCAACCACTTCATATAAATCGCTGTAACTT
This sequence comes from Aulonocara sp. 'chitande type north' Nkhata Bay, assembly GCF_057382095.1. Classification (NCBI taxonomy): domain Eukaryota; kingdom Metazoa; phylum Chordata; class Actinopteri; order Cichliformes; family Cichlidae; genus Aulonocara; species Aulonocara sp. 'chitande type north' Nkhata Bay. Next base: position 13,380,037 of record NC_141345.1, read on the forward strand.
TTGATAGAAGACTCAGACAAACATGTTTATGGCTTTATCTTATAGAACTCAATATCCCCGTGCTGGGCAAACAGGTTTTGCAGCCGTTTGAGCTAAGATTTTAAAATTATTCACATAATGAAAACCTATACTTTGTCTTGGGTGAGTTTCCCATTCAAATGCATGTAACAGTGAGAAACACACTGTCTTGGCGAAATAAAGCGTTTTTCAACCACTTCATATAAATCGCTGTAACTTTTGATAGAAGACTCAGACAAACATGTTTATGGCTTTATCTTATAGAACTCAATATCCCCGTGCTGGGCAAACAGGTTTTGCAGCCGTTTGAGCTAAGATTTTAAAATTATTCTTATAATGAAAACCTATACTTTGTCTCAGGCGAGTTTCCCATTCAAATGCATGTAACAGTGAGAAACGCATTGTCTTGGCGAAATAAAGCGTTTTTGAACAACTTCATATAAATCGCTGTAACTTTTGATAGAAGACTCAGACAAACATGTTTATGGCTTTATCTTATAGAACTCAATATCCCTGTGCTGGGCAAACAGGTTTTGCAGCCGTTTGAGCTAAGATTTTAAAATTATTCACATAATGAAAACCTATACTTTGTCTCGGGTGAGTTTCCCATTCAAATGTGTGTAACAGTGAGAAACACACTGTCTTGGCGAAATAAAGCGTTTTTCAACCACTTCATATAAATCGCTGTAACTTTTGATAGAAGACTCAGACAAACATGTTTATGGCTTTATCTTATAGAACTCAATATCCCTGTGCTGGGCAAACAGGTTTTGCAGCCGTTTGAGCTAAGATTTTAAAATTATTCACATAATGAAAACCTATACTTTGTTTCAGGCGAGTTTCCCATTCAAATGCATGTAACAGTGAGAAACGCATTGTCTTGGCGAAATAAAGCGTTTTTCAACCACTTCATATAAATCGCTGTAACTTTTGATAGAAGACTCAGACAAACATGTTTATGGCTTTATCTTATAGAACTCAATATCCCCGTGCTGGGCAAACAGGTTTTGCAGCCGTTTGAGCTAAGATTTTAAAATTATTCACATAATGAAAACCTATACTTTGTCTCGGGTGAGTTTCCCATTCAAATGCGTGTAACAGTGAGAAACACACTGTCTTGGCGAAATAAAGCGTTTTTCAACCACTTCATATAAATCGCTGTAACTTTTGATAGAAGACTCAGACAAACATGTTTATGGCTTTATCTTATAGAACTCAATATCCCCGTGCTGGGCAAACAGGTTTTGCAGCCGTTTGAGCTAAGATTTTAAAATTATTCACATAATGAAAACCTATACTTTGTCTCGGGTGAGTTTCCCATTCAAATGCATGTAACAGTGAGAAACGCATTGTCTTGGCGAAATAAAGCGTTTTTCAACCACTTCATATAAATCGCTGTAACTTTTGATAGAAGACTCAGACAAACATGTTTATGGCTTTATCTTATAGAACTCAATATCCCCGTGCTGGGCAAACAGGTTTTGCAGCCGTTTGAGCTAAGATTTTAAAATTATTCACATAATGAAAACCTATACTTTGTCTCGGGTGAGTTTCCCATTCAAATGCGTGTAACAGTGAGAAACACACTGTCTTGGCGAAATAAAGCGTTTTTCAACCACTTCATATAAATCGCTGTAACTTTTGATAGAAGACTCAGACAAACATGTTTATGGCTTTATCTTATAGAACTCAATATCCCTGTGCTGGGCAAACAGGTTTTGCAGCCGTTTGAGCTAAGATTTTAAAATTATTCACATAATGAAAACCTATACTTTGTTTCAGGCGAGTTTCCCATTCAAATGCATGTAACAGTGAGAAACGCATTGTCTTGGCGAAATAAAGCGTTTTTCAACCACTTCATATAAATCGCTGTAACTTTTGATAGAAGACTCAGACAAACATGTTTATGGCTTTATCTTATAGAACTCAATATCCCCGTGCTGGGCAAACAGGTTTTGCAGCCGTTTGAGCTAAGATTTTAAAATTATTCACATAATGAAAACCTATACTTTGTCTTGGGTGAGTTTCCCATTCAAATGCATGTAACAGTGAGAAACACACTGTCTTGGCGAAATAAAGCGTTTTTCAACCACTTCATATAAATCGCTGTAACTTTTGATAGAAGACTCAGACAAACATGTTTATGGCTTTATCTTATAGAACTCAATATCCCCGTGCTGGGCAAACAGGTTTTGCAGCCGTTTGAGCTAAGATTTTAAAATTATTCACATAATGAAAACCTATACTTTGTTTCAGGCGAGTATCCCATTCAAATGCATGTAACAGTGAGAAACGCATTGTCTTGGCGAAATAAAGCGTTTTTGAACAACTTCATATAAATCGCTGTAACTTTTGATAGAAGACTCAGACAAACATGTTTATGGCTTTATCTTATAGAACTCAATATCCCTGTGCTGGGCAAACAGGTTTTGCAGCCGTTTGAGCTAAGATTTTAAAATTATTCACATAATGAAAACCTATACTTTGTCTCGGGTGAGTTTCCCATTCAAATGTGTGTAACAGTGAGAAACACACTGTCTTGGCGAAATAAAGCGTTTTTCAACCACTTCATATAAATCGCTGTAACTTTTGATAGAAGACTCAGACAAACATGTTTATGGCTTTATCTTATAGAACTCAATATCCCTGTGCTGGGCAAACAGGTTTTGCAGCCGTTTGAGCTAAGATTTTAAAATTATTCACATAATGAAAACCTATACTTTGTTTCAGGCGAGTTTCCCATTCAAATGCATGTAACAGTGAGAAACGCATTGTCTTGGCGAAATAAAGCGTTTTTCAACCACTTCATATAAATCGCTGTAACTTTTGATAGAAGACTCAGACAAACATGTTTATGGCTTTATCTTATAGAACTCAATATCCCCGTGCTGGGCAAACAGGTTTTGCAGCCGTTTGAGCTAAGATTTTAAAATTATTCACATAATGAAAACCTATACTTTGTCTCGGGTGAGTTTCCCATTCAAATGCGTGTAACAGTGAGAAACACACTGTCTTGGCGAAATAAAGCGTTTTTCAACCACTTCATATAAATCGCTGTAACTTTTGATAGAAGACTCAGACAAACATGTTTATGGCTTTATCTTATAGAACTCAATATCCCCGTGCTGGGCAAACAGGTTTTGCAGCCGTTTGAGCTAAGATTTTAAAATTATTCACATAATGAAAACCTATACTTTGTTTCAGGCGAGTTTCCCATTCAAATGCATGTAACAGTGAGAAACGCATTGTCTTGGCGAAATAAAGCGTTTTTGAAAAACTTCATATAAATCGCTGTAACTTTTGATAGAAGACTCAGACAAACATGTTTATGGCTTTATCTTATAGAACTCAATATCCCCGTGCTGGGCAAACAGGTTTTGCAGCCGTTTGAGCTAAGATTTTAAAATTATTCACATAATGAAAACCTATACTTTGTCTCGGGTGAGTTTCCCATTCAAATGCGTGTAACAGTGAGAAACGCATTGTCTTGGCGAAATAAAGCGTTTTTGAAAAACTTCATATAAATCGCTGTAACTTTTGATAGAAGACTCAGACAAACATGTTTATGGCTTTATCTTATAGAACTCAATATCCCCGTAATGGGCAAACAGGTTTTGCAGCCGTTTGAGCTAAGATTTTAAAATTATTCACATAATGAAAACCTATACTTTGTTTCAGGCGAGTTTCCCATTCAAATGCATGTAACAGTGAGAAACGCATTGTCTTGGCGAAATAAAGCGTTTTTGTACAACTTCATATAAATCGCTGTAACTTTTGATAGAAGACTCAGACAAACATGTTTATGGCTTTATCTTATAGAACTCAATATCCCCGTGCTGGGCAAACAGGTTTTGCAGCCGTTTGAGCTAAGATTTTAAAATTATTCACATAATGAAAACCTATACTTTGTCTCAGGCGAGTTTCCCATTCAAATGCATGTAACAGTGAGAAACACACTGTCTTGGCGAAATAAAGCGTTTTTCAACCACTTCATATAAATCGCTGTAACTTTTGATAGAAGACTCAGACAAACATGTTTATGGCTTTATCTTATAGAACTCAATATCCCCGTGCTGGGCAAACAGGTTTTGCAGCCGTTTGAGCTAAGATTTTAAAATTATTCACATAATGAAAACCTATACTTTGTCTCGGGTGAGTTTCCCATTCAAATGCGTGTAACAGTGAGAAACGCATTGTCTTGGCGAAATAAAGCGTTTTTGAAAAACTTCATATAAATCGCTGTAACTTTTGATAGAAGACTCAGACAAACATGTTTATGGCTTTATCTTATAGAACTCAATATCCCCGTAATGGGCAAACAGGTTTTGCAGCCGTTTGAGCTAAGATTTTAAAATTATTCACATAATGAAAACCTATACTTTGTTTCAGGCGAGTTTCCCATTCAAATGCATGTAACAGTGAGAAACGCATTGTCTTGGCGAAATAAAGCGTTTTTGTACAACTTCATATAAATCGCTGTAACTTTTGATAGAAGACTCAGACAAACATGTTTATGGCTTTATCTTATAGAACTCAATATCCCCGTGCTGGGCAAACAGGTTTTGCAGCCGTTTGAGCTAAGATTTTAAAATTATTCACATAATGAAAACCTATACTTTGTCTCAGGCGAGTTTCCCATTCAAATGCATGTAACAGTGAGAAACACACTGTCTTGGCGAAATAAAGCGTTTTTCAACCACTTCATATAAATCGCTGTAACTTTTGATAGAAGACTCAGACAAACATGTTTATGGCTTTATCTTATAGAACTCAATATCCCTGTGCTGGGCAAACAGGTTTTGCAGCCGTTTAAGCTAAGATTTTAAAATTATTCACATAATGAAAACCTATACTTTGTTTCGTGCGAGTTTCCCATTCAAATGCATGTAACAGTGAGAAACGCATTGTCTTGGCGAAATAAAGCGTCTTTGAACAACTTCATATAAATCGCTGTAACTTTTGATAGAAGACTCAGACAAACATGTTTATGGCTTTATCTTATAGAACTCAATATCCCTGTGCTGGGCAAACAGGTTTTGCAGCCGTTTGAGCTAAGACTTTAAAATTATTCTTATAATGAAAACCTATACTTTGTCTCAGGCGAGTTTCCCATTCAAATGCATGTAACAGTGAGAAACGCATTGTCTTGGCGAAATAAAGCGTTTTTGAACAACTTCATATAAATCGCTGTAACTTTTGATAGAAGACTCAGACAAACATGTTTATGGCTTTATCTTATAGAACTCAATATCCCCGTGCTGGGCAAAAAGGTTTTGCAGCTGTTTGAGCTAAGATTTTAAAATTATTCACATAATGAAAACCTATACTTTGTTTCGGGCGAGTTTCCCATTCAAATGCATGTAACAGTGAGAAACGCATTGTCTTGGCGAAATAAAGCGTCTTTGAACAACTTCATATAAATCGCTGTAACTTTTGATAGAAGACTCAGACAAACATGTTTATGGCTTTATCTTATAGAACTCAATATCCCCGTGCTGGGCAAACAGGTTTTGCAGCCGTTTGAGCTAAGATTTTAAAATTATTCACATAATGAAAACCTATACTTTGTCTCGGGTGAGTTTCCCATTCAAATGCATGTAACAGTGAGAAACGCATTGTCTTGGCGAAATAAAGCGTTTTTCAACCACTTCATATAAATCGCTGTAACTTTTGATAGAAGACTCAGACAAACATGTTTATGGCTTTATCTTATAGAACTCAATATCCCCGTGCTGGGCAAACAGGTTTTGCAGCCGTTTGAGCTAAGATTTTAAAATTATTCACATAATGAAAACCTATACTTTGTCTCGGGTGAGTTTCCCATTCAAATGCGTGTAACAGTGAGAAACACACTGTCTTGGCGAAATAAAGCGTTTTTCAACCACTTCATATAAATCGCTGTAACTTTTGATAGAAGACTCAGACAAACATGTTTATGGCTTTATCTTATAGAACTCAATATCCCTGTGCTGGGCAAACAGGTTTTGCAGCCGTTTGAGCTAAGATTTTAAAATTATTCACATAATGAAAACCTATACTTTGTTTCAGGCGAGTTTCCCATTCAAATGCATGTAACAGTGAGAAACGCATTGTCTTGGCGAAATAAAGCGTTTTTGAAAAACTTCATATAAATCGCTGTAACTTTTGATAGAAGACTCAGACAAACATGTTTATGGCTTTATCTTATAGAACTCAATATCCCCGTAATGGGCAAACAGGTTTTGCAGCTGTTTGAGCTCAGATTTTAAAATTATTCACATAATGAAAACCTATACTTTGTTTCAGGCGAGTTTCCCATTCAAATGCATGTAACAGTGAGAAACGCATTGTCTTGGCGAAATAAAGCGTTTTTGAACAACTTCATATAAATCGCTGTAACTTTTGATAGAAGACTCAGACAAACATGTTTATGGCTTTATCTTATAGAACTCAATATCCCCGTGCTGGGCAAACAGGTTTTGCAGCTGTTTGAGCTCAGATTTTCAAGTTATTCACATAATGAAAACCTATACTTTGTTTCAGGCGAGTATCCCATTCAAATGCATGTAACAGTGAGAAACGCATTGTCTTGGCGAAATAAAGCGTTTTTGAACAACTTCATATAAATCGCTGTAACTTTTGATAGAAGACTCAGACAAACATGTTTATGGCTTTATCTTATAGAACTCAATATCCCCGTGCTGGGCAAACAGAACAGGTTTTGCAGCCGTTTGAGCTAAGATTTTAAAATTATTCACATAATGAAAACCTATACTTTGTTTCAGGCGAGTTTCCCATTCAAATGCATGTAACAGTGAGAAACGCATTGTCTTGGCGAAATAAAGCGTTTTTGAACAACTTCATATAAATCGCTGTAACTTTTGATAGAAGACTCAGACAAACATGTTTATGGCTTTATCTTATAGAACTCAATATCCCCGTGCTGGGCAAACAGAACAGGTTTTGCAGCCGTTTGAGCTAAGATTTTAAAATTATTCACATAATGAAAACCTATACTTTGTCTCGGGTGAGTTTCCCATTCAAATGCGTGTAACAGTGAGAAACGCATTGTCTTGGCGAAATAAAGCGTTTTTGAAAAACTTCATATAAATCGCTGTAACTTTTGATAGAAGACTCAGACAAACATGTTTATGGCTTTATCTTATAGAACTCAATATCCCCGTAATGGGCAAACAGGTTTTGCAGCCGTTTGAGCTAAGATTTTAAAATTATTCACATAATGAAAACCTATACTTTGTTTCAGGCGAGTTTCCCATTCAAATGCATGTAACAGTGAGAAACGCATTGTCTTGGCGAAATAAAGCGTTTTTGTACAACTTCATATAAATCGCTGTAACTTTTGATAGAAGACTCAGACAAACATGTTTATGGCTTTATCTTATAGAACTCAATATCCCCGTGCTGGGCAAACAGGTTTTGCAGCCGTTTGAGCTAAGATTTTAAAATTATTCACATAATGAAAACCTATACTTTGTCTCAGGCGAGTTTCCCATTCAAATGCATGTAACAGTGAGAAACGCATTGTCTTGGCGAAATAAAGCGTTTTTCAACCACTTCATATAAATCGCTGTAACTTTTGATAGAAGACTCAGACAAACATGTTTATGGCTTTATCTTATAGAACTCAATATCCCTGTGCTGGGCAAACAGGTTTTGCAGCCGTTTGAGCTAAGATTTTAAAATTATTCACATAATGAAAACCTATACTTTGTCTCGGGTGAGTTTCCCATTCAAATGCGTGTAACAGTGAGAAACACACTGTCTTGGCGAAATAAAGCGTTTTTCAACCACTTCATATAAATCGCTGTAACTTTTGATAGAAGACTCAGACAAACATGTTTATGGCTTTATCTTATAGAACTCAATATCCCCGTGCTGGGCAAACAGGTTTTGCAGCCGTTTGAGCTAAGATTTTAAAATTATTCACATAATGAAAACCTATACTTTGTCTCGGGTGAGTTTCCCATTCAAATGCGTGTAACAGTGAGAAACACACTGTCTTGGCGAAATAAAGCGTTTTTCAACCACTTCATATAAATCGCTGTAACTTTTGATAGAAGACTCAGACAAACATGTTTATGGCTTTATCTTATAGAACTCAATATCCCTGTGCTGGGCAAACAGGTTTTGCAGCCGTTTGAGCTAAGATTTTAAAATTATTCACATAATGAAAACCTATACTTTGTTTCAGGCGAGTTTCCCATTCAAATGCATGTAACAGTGAGAAACGCATTGTCTTGGCGAAATAAAGCGTTTTTGAAAAACTTCATATAAATCGCTGTAACTTTTGATAGAAGACTCAGACAAACATGTTTATGGCTTTATCTTATAGAACTCAATATCCCCGTAATGGGCAAACAGGTTTTGCAGCTGTTTGAGCTCAGATTTTAAAATTATTCACATAATGAAAACCTATACTTTGTTTCAGGCGAGTTTCCCATTCAAATGCATGTAACAGTGAGAAACGCATTGTCTTGGCGAAATAAAGCGTTTTTGAACAACTTCATATAAATCGCTGTAACTTTTGATAGAAGACTCAGACAAACATGTTTATGGCTTTATCTTATAGAACTCAATATCCCCGTGCTGGGCAAACAGGTTTTGCAGCTGTTTGAGCTCAGATTTTCAAGTTATTCACATAATGAAAACCTATACTTTGTTTCAGGCGAGTATCCCATTCAAATGCATGTAACAGTGAGAAACGCATTGTCTTGGCGAAATAAAGCGTTTTTGAACAACTTCATATAAATCGCTGTAACTTTTGATAGAAGACTCAGACAAACATGTTTATGGCTTTATCTTATAGAACTCAATATCCCCGTGCTGGGCAAACAGAACAGGTTTTGCAGCCGTTTGAGCTAAGATTTTAAAATTATTCACATAATGAAAACCTATACTTTGTTTCAGGCGAGTTTCCCATTCAAATGCATGTAACAGTGAGAAACGCATTGTCTTGGCGAAATAAAGCGTTTTTGAACAACTTCATATAAATCGCTGTAACTTTTGATAGAAGACTCAGACAAACATGTTTATGGCTTTATCTTATAGAACTCAATATCCCCGTGCTGGGCAAACAGAACAGGTTTTGCAGCCGTTTGAGCTAAGATTTTAAAATTATTCACATAATGAAAACCTATACTTTGTCTCGGGTGAGTTTCCCATTCAAATGCGTGTAACAGTGAGAAACACACTGTCTTGGCGAAATAAAGCGTTTTTCAACCACTTCATATAAATCGCTGTAACTTTTGATAGAAGACTCAGACAAACATGTTTATGGCTTTATCTTATAGAACTCAATATCCCCGTGCTGGGCAAACAGGTTTTGCAGCCGTTTGAGCTAAGATTTTAAAATTATTCACATAATGAAAACCTATACTTTGTTTCAGGCGAGTATCCCATTCAAATGCATGTAACAGTGAGAAACGCATTGTCTTGGCGAAATAAAGCGTTTTTGAACAACTTCATATAAATCGCTGTAACTTTTGATAGAAGACTCAGACAAACATGTTTATGGCTTTATCTTATAGAACTCAATATCCCCGTGCTGGGCAAACAGAACAGGTTTTGCAGCCGTTTGAGCTAAGATTTTAAAATTATTCACATAATGAAAACCTATACTTTGTTTCAGGCGAGTTTCCCATTCAAATGCATGTAACAGTGAGAAACGCATTGTCTTGGCGAAATAAAGCGTTTTTGAACAACTTCATATAAATCGCTGTAACTTTTGATAGAAGACTCAGACAAACATGTTTATGGCTTTATCTTATAGAACTCAATATCCCCGTGCTGGGCAAACAGGTTTTGCAGCCGTTTGAGCTAAGATTTTAAAATTATTCACATAATGAAAACCTATACTTTGTCTCGGGTGAGTTTCCCATTCAAATGCGTGTAACAGTGAGAAACGCATTGTCTTGGCGAAATAAAGCGTTTTTGAAAAACTTCATATAAATCGCTGTAACTTTTGATAGAAGACTCAGACAAACATGTTTATGGCTTTATCTTATAGAACTCAATATCCCCGTAATGGGCAAACAGGTTTTGCAGCTGTTTGAGCTCAGATTTTAAAATTATTCACATAATGAAAACCTATACTTTGTTTCAGGCGAGTTTCCCATTCAAATGCATGTAACAGTGAGAAACGCATTGTCTTGGCGAAATAAAGCGTTTTTGAACAACTTCATATAAATCGCTGTAACTTTTGATAGAAGACTCAGACAAACATGTTTATGGCTTTATCTTATAGAACTCAATATCCCCGTGCTGGGCAAACAGGTTTTGCAGCTGTTTGAGCTCAGATTTTCAAGTTATTCACATAATGAAAACCTATACTTTGTTTCAGGCGAGTATCCCATTCAAATGCATGTAACAGTGAGAAACGCATTGTCTTGGCGAAATAAAGCGTTTTTGAACAACTTCATATAAATCGCTGTAACTTTTGATAGAAGACTCAGACAAACATGTTTATGGCTTTATCTTATAGAACTCAATATCCCCGTGCTGGGCAAACAGAACAGGTTTTGCAGCCGTTTGAGCTAAGATTTTAAAATTATTCACATAATGAAAACCTATACTTTGTTTCAGGCGAGTTTCCCATTCAAATGCATGTAACAGTGAGAAACGCATTGTCTTGGCGAAATAAAGCGTTTTTGAACAACTTCATATAAATCGCTGTAACTTTTGATAGAAGACTCAGACAAACATGTTTATGGCTTTATCTTATAGAACTCAATATCCCCGTGCTGGGCAAACAGAACAGGTTTTGCAGCCGTTTGAGCTAAGATTTTAAAATTATTCACATAATGAAAACCTATACTTTGTTTCAGGCGAGTTTCCCATTCAAATGCATGTAACAGTGAGAAACGCATTGTCTTGGCGAAATAAAGCGTTTTTCAACCACTTCATATAAATCGCTGTAACTTTTGATAGAAGACTCAGACAAACATGTTTATGGCTTTATCTTATAGAACTCAATATCCCCGTGCTGGGCAAACAGGTTTTGCAGCCGTTTGAGCTAAGATTTTAAAATTATTCACATAATGAAAACCTATACTTTGTCTCGGGTGAGTTTCCCATTCAAATGCGTGTAACAGTGAGAAACACACTGTCTTGGCGAAATAAAGCGTTTTTCAACCACTTCATATAAATCGCTGTAACTTTTGATAGAAGACTCAGACAAACATGTTTATGGCTTTATCTTATAGAACTCAATATCCCCGTGCTGGGCAAACAGGTTTTGCAGCCGTTTGAGCTAAGATTTTAAAATTATTCACATAATGAAAACCTATACTTTGTTTCAGGCGAGTATCCCATTCAAATGCATGTAACAGTGAGAAACGCATTGTCTTGGCGAAATAAAGCGTTTTTGAACAACTTCATATAAATCGCTGTAACTTTTGATAGAAGACTCAGACAAACATGTTTATGGCTTTATCTTATAGAACTCAATATCCCCGTGCTGGGCAAACAGAACAGGTTTTGCAGCCGTTTGAGCTAAGATTTTAAAATTATTCACATAATGAAAACCTATACTTTGTTTCAGGCGAGTTTCCCATTCAAATGCATGTAACAGTGAGAAACGCATTGTCTTGGCGAAATAAAGCGTTTTTGAAAAACTTCATATAAATCGCTGTAACTTTTGATAGAAGACTCAGACAAACATGTTTATGGCTTTATCTTATAGAACTCAATATCCCCGTGCTGGGCAAACAGAACAGGTTTTGCAGCCGTTTGAGCTAAGATTTTAAAATTATTCACATAATGAAAACCTATACTTTGTTTCAGGCGAGTTTCCCATTCAAATGCATGTAACAGTGAGAAACGCATTGTCTTGGCGAAATAAAGCGTTTTTGAACAACTTCATATAAATCGCTGTAACTTTTGATAGAAGACTCAGACAAACATGTTTATGGCTTTATCTTATAGAACTCAATATCCCCGTGCTGGGCAAACAGAACAGGTTTTGCAGCCGTTTGAGCTAAGATTTTAAAATTATTCACATAATGAAAACCTATACTTTGTTTCAGGCGAGTATCCCATTCAAATGCATGTAACAGTGAGAAACGCATTGTCTTGGCGAAATGAAGCGTTTTTGAACAACTTCATATAAATCGCTGTAACTTTTGATAGAAGACTCAGACAAACATGTTTATGGCTTTATCTTATAGAACTCAATATCCCCGTGCTGGGCAAACAGGTTTTGCAGCCGTTTGAGCTAAGATTTTAAAATTATTCACATAATGAAAACCTATACTTTGTCTCGGGTGAGTTTCCCATTCAAATGCGTGTAACAGTGAGAAACGCATTGTCTTGGCGAAATAAAGCGTTTTTCAACCACTTCATATAAATCGCTGTAACTTTTGATAGAAGACTCAGACAAACATGTTTATGGCTTTATCTTATAGAACTCAATATCCCCGTGCTGGGCAAACAGGTTTTGCAGCCGTTTGAGCTAAGATTTTAAAATTATTCACATAATGAAAACCTATACTTTGTCTCGGGTGAGTTTCCCATTCAAATGCGTGTAACAGTGAGAAACACACTGTCTTGGCGAAATAAAGCGTTTTTCAACCACTTCATATAAATCGCTGTAACTTTTGATAGAAGACTCAGACAAACATGTTTATGGCTTTATCTTATAGAACTCAATATCCCTGTGCTGGGCAAACAGGTTTTGCAGCCGTTTGAGCTAAGATTTTAAAATTATTCACATAATGAAAACCTATACTTTGTTTCAGGCGAGTTTCCCATTCAAATGCATGTAACAGTGAGAAACGCATTGTCTTGGCGAAATAAAGCGTTTTTGAAAAACTTCATATAAATCGCTGTAACTTTTGATAGAAGACTCAGACAAACATGTTTATGGCTTTATCTTATAGAACTCAATATCCCCGTGCTGGGCAAACAGGTTTTGCAGCTGTTTGAGCTCAGATTTTAAAATTATTCACATAATGAAAACCTATACTTTGTTTCAGGCGAGTTTCCCATTCAAATGCATGTAACAGTGAGAAACGCATTGTCTTGGCGAAATAAAGCGTTTTTGAACAACTTCATATAAATCGCTGTAACTTTTGATAGAAGACTCAGACAAACATGTTTATGGCTTTATCTTATAGAACTCAATATCCCCGTGCTGGGCAAACAGGTTTTGCAGCCGTTTGAGCTAAGATTTTAAAATTATTCACATAATGAAAACCTATACTTTGTTTCAGGCGAGTTTCCCATTCAAATGCATGTAACAGTGAGAAACGCATTGTCTTGGCGAAATAAAGCGTTTTTCAACCACTTCATATAAATCGCTGTAACTTTTGATAGAAGACTCAGACAAACATGTTTATGGCTTTATCTTATAGAACTCAATATCCCCGTGCTGGGCAAACAGGTTTTGCAGCCGTTTGAGCTAAGATTTTAAAATTATTCACATAATGAAAACCTATACTTTGTTTCAGGCGAGTTTCCCATTCAAATGCATGTAACAGTGAGAAACGCATTGTCTTGGCGAAATAAAGCGTTTTTCAACCACTTCATATAAATCGCTGTAACTTTTGATAGAAGACTCAGACAAACATGTTTATGGCTTTATCTTATAGAACTCAATATCCCCGTGCTGGGCAAACAGGTTTTGCAGCCGTTTGAGCTAAGATTTTAAAATTATTCACATAATGAAAACCTATACTTTGTTTCAGGCGAGTTTCCCATTCAAATGCATGTAACAGTGAGAAACGCATTGTCTTGGCGAAATAAAGCGTTTTTGAACAACTTCATATAAATCGCTGTAACTTTTGATAGAAGACTCAGACAAACATGTTTATGGCTTTATCTTATAGAACTCAATATCCCCGTGCTGGGCAAACAGGTTTTGCAGCCGTTTGAGCTAAGATTTTAAAATTATTCACATAATGAAAACCTATACTTTGTTTCAGGCGAGTTTCCCATTCAAATGCATGTAACAGTGAGAAACGCATTGTCTTGGCGAAATAAAGCGTTTTTGAAAAACTTCATATAAATCGCTGTAACTTTTGATAGAAGACTCAGACAAACATGTTTATGGCTTTATCTTATAGAACTCAATATCCCCGTGCTGGGCAAACAGAACAGGTTTTGCAGCCGTTTGAGCTAAGATTTTAAAATTATTCACATAATGAAAACCTATACTTTGTTTCAGGCGAGTTTCCCATTCAAATGCATGTAACAGTGAGAAACGCATTGTCTTGGCGAAATAAAGCGTTTTTGAACAACTTCATATAAATCGCTGTAACTTTTGATAGAAGACTCAGACAAACATGTTTATGGCTTTATCTTATAGAACTCAATATCCCCGTGCTGGGCAAACAGAACAGGTTTTGCAGCCGTTTGAGCTAAGATTTTAAAATTATTCACATAATGAAAACCTATACTTTGTTTCAGGCGAGTATCCCATTCAAATGCATGTAACAGTGAGAAACGCATTGTCTTGGCGAAATGAAGCGTTTTTGAACAACTTCATATAAATCGCTGTAACTTTTGATAGAAGACTCAGACAAACATGTTTATGGCTTTATCTTATAGAACTCAATATCCCCGTGCTGGGCAAACAGAACAGGTTTTGCAGCCGTTTGAGCTAAGATTTTAAAATTATTCACATAATGAAAACCTATACTTTGTTTCAGGCGAGTATCCCATTCAAATGCATGTAACAGTGAGAAACGCATTGTCTTGGCGAAATGAAGCGTTTTTGAAAAACTTCATATAAATCGCTGTAACTTTTGATAGAAGACTCAGACAAACATGTTTATGGCTTTATCTTATAGAACTCAATATCCCCGTAATGGGCAAACAGGTTTTGCAGCTGTTTGAGCTCAGATTTTCAAGTTATTCACATAATGAAAACCTATACTTTGTTTCGTGCGAGAACTCCATTCAAATGCATGTAATAGCGAGAAACGCATTGTCTTGGCGAAATAAAGCGTTTTTGTACAACTTCATATAAATCGCTGTAACTTTTGATAGAAGACTCAGACAAACATGTTTATGGCTTTATCTTATAGAACTCAATATCCCCGTGCTGGGCAAACAGGTTTTGCAGCCGTTTGAGCTAAGATTTTAAAATTATTCACATAATGAAAACCTATACTTTGTCTCGGGTGAGTTTCCCATTCAAATGCGTGTAACAGTGAGAAACACACTGTCTTGGCGAAATAAAGCGTTTTTCAACCACTTCATATAAATCGCTGTAACTTTTGATAGAAGACTCAGACAAACATGTTTATGGCTTTATCTTATAGAACTCAATATCCCCGTGCTGGGCAAACAGGTTTTGCAGCCGTTTGAGCTAAGATTTTAAAATTATTCACATAATGAAAACCTATACTTTGTTTCAGGCGAGTATCCCATTCAAATGCATGTAACAGTGAGAAACGCATTGTCTTGGCGAAATAAAGCGTTTTTGAACAACTTCATATAAATCGCTGTAACTTTTGATAGAAGACTCAGACAAACATGTTTATGGCTTTATCTTATAGAACTCAATATCCCCGTGCTGGGCAAACAGAACAGGTTTTGCAGCCGTTTGAGCTAAGATTTTAAAATTATTCACATAATGAAAACCTATACTTTGTTTCAGGCGAGTTTCCCATTCAAATGCATGTAACAGTGAGAAACGCATTGTCTTGGCGAAATAAAGCGTTTTTGAAAAACTTCATATAAATCGCTGTAACTTTTGATAGAAGACTCAGACAAACATGTTTATGGCTTTATCTTATAGAACTCAATATCCCCGTGCTGGGCAAACAGAACAGGTTTTGCAGCCGTTTGAGCTAAGATTTTAAAATTATTCACATAATGAAAACCTATACTTTGTTTCAGGCGAGTATCCCATTCAAATGCATGTAACAGTGAGAAACGCATTGTCTTGGCGAAATGAAGCGTTTTTGAACAACTTCATATAAATCGCTGTAACTTTTGATAGAAGACTCAGACAAACATGTTTATGGCTTTATCTTATAGAACTCAATATCCCCGTGCTGGGCAAACAGGTTTTGCAGCCGTTTGAGCTAAGATTTTAAAATTATTCACATAATGAAAACCTATACTTTGTCTCGGGTGAGTTTCCCATTCAAATGCATGTAACAGTGAGAAACGCATTGTCTTGGCGAAATAAAGCGTTTTTGAAAAACTTCATATAAATCGCTGTAACTTTTGATAGAAGACTCAGACAAACATGTTTATGGCTTTATCTTATAGAACTCAATATCCCTGTGCTGGGCAAACAGGTTTTGCAGCCGTTTGAGCTAAGATTTTAAAATTATTCACATAATGAAAACCTATACTTTGTTTCAGGCGAGTATCCCATTCAAATGCATGTAACAGTGAGAAACGCATTGTCTTGGCGAAATAAAGCGTTTTTGAACAACTTCATATAAATCGCTGTAACTTTTGATAGAAGACTCAGACAAACATGTTTATGGCTTTATCTTATAGAACTCAATATCCCCGTGCTGGGCAAACAGAACAGGTTTTGCAGCCGTTTGAGCTAAGATTTTAAAATTATTCACATAATGAAAACCTATACTTTGTTTCAGGCGAGTTTCCCATTCAAATGCATGTAACAGTGAGAAACGCATTGTCTTGGCGAAATAAAGCGTTTTTGAAAAACTTCATATAAATCGCTGTAACTTTTGATAGAAGACTCAGACAAACATGTTTATGGCTTTATCTTATAGAACTCAATATCCCCGTGCTGGGCAAACAGAACAGGTTTTGCAGCCGTTTGAGCTAAGATTTTAAAATTATTCACATAATGAAAACCTATACTTTGTTTCAGGCGAGTATCCCATTCAAATGCATGTAACAGTGAGAAACGCATTGTCTTGGCGAAATGAAGCGTTTTTGAACAACTTCATATAAATCGCTGTAACTTTTGATAGAAGACTCAGACAAACATGTTTATGGCTTTATCTTATAGAACTCAATATCCCCGTGCTGGGCAAACAGGTTTTGCAGCCGTTTGAGCTAAGATTTTAAAATTATTCACATAATGAAAACCTATACTTTGTCTCGGGTGAGTTTCCCATTCAAATGCATGTAACAGTGAGAAACGCATTGTCTTGGCGAAATAAAGCGTTTTTCAACCACTTCATATAAATCGCTGTAACTTTTGATAGAAGACTCAGACAAACATGTTTATGGCTTTATCTTATAGAACTCAATATCCCCGTGCTGGGCAAACAGGTTTTGCAGCCGTTTGAGCTAAGATTTTAAAATTATTCACATAATGAAAACCTATACTTTGTTTCAGGCGAGTTTCCCATTCAAATGCATGTAACAGTGAGAAACGCATTGTCTTGGCGAAATAAAGCGTTTTTGAAAAACTTCATATAAATCGCTGTAACTTTTGATAGAAGACTCAGACAAACATGTTTATGGCTTTATCTTATAGAACTCAATATCCCCGTGCTGGGCAAACAGGTTTTGCAGCCGTTTGAGCTAAGATTTTAAAATTATTCACATAATGAAAACCTATACTTTGTCTCGGGTGAGTTTCCCATTCAAATGCATGTAACAGTGAGAAACGCATTGTCTTGGCGAAATAAAGCGTTTTTGAAAAACTTCATATAAATCGCTGTAACTTTTGATAGAAGACTCAGACAAACATGTTTATGGCTTTATCTTATAGAACTCAATATCCCCGTGCTGGGCAAACAGGTTTTGCAGCCGTTTGAGCTAAGATTTTAAAATTATTCACATAATGAAAACCTATACTTTGTCTCGGGTGAGTTTCCCATTCAAATGCATGTAACAGTGAGAAACGCATTGTCTTGGCGAAATAAAGCGTTTTTCAACCACTTCATATAAATCGCTGTAACTTTTGATAGAAGACTCAGACAAACATGTTTATGGCTTTATCTTATAGAACTCAATATCCCCGTGCTGGGCAAACAGGTTTTGCAGCCGTTTGAGCTAAGATTTTAAAATTATTCACATAATGAAAACCTATACTTTGTTTCAGGCGAGTTTCCCATTCAAATGCATGTAACAGTGAGAAACGCATTGTCTTGGCGAAATAAAGCGTTTTTGAACAACTTCATATAAATCGCTGTAACTTTTGATAGAAGACTCAGACAAACATGTTTATGGCTTTATCTTATAGAACTCAATATCCCCGTGCTGGGCAAACAGGTTTTGCAGCCGTTTGAGCTAAGTTTTTAAAATTATTCACATAATGAAAACCTATACTTTGTTTCAGGCGAGTTTCCCATTCAAATGCATGTAACAGTGAGAAACGCATTGTCTTGGCGAAATAAAGCGTTTTTCAACCACTTCATATAAATCGCTGTAACTTTTGATAGAAGACTCAGACAAACATGTTTATGGCTTTATCTTATAGAACTCAATATCCCCGTGCTGGGCAAACAGGTTTTGCAGCCGTTTGAGCTAAGATTTTAAAATTATTCACATAATGAAAACCTATACTTTGTTTCAGGCGAGTTTCCCATTCAAATGCATGTAACAGTGAGAAACGCATTGTCTTGGCGAAATAAAGCGTTTTTGAACAACTTCATATAAATCGCTGTAACTTTTGATAGAAGACTCAGACAAACATGTTTATGGCTTTATCTTATAGAACTCAATATCCCCGTGCTGGGCAAACAGGTTTTGCAGCCGTTTGAGCTAAGTTTTTAAAATTATTCACATAATGAAAACCTATACTTTGTTTCAGGCGAGTTTCCCATTCAAATGCATGTAACAGTGAGAAACGCATTGTCTTGTCGAAATAAAGCGTTTTTCAACCACTTCATATAAATCGCTGTAACTTTTGATAGAAGACTCAGACAAACATGTTTATGGCTTTATCTTATAGAACTCAATATCCCCGTGCTGGGCAAACAGGTTTTGCAGCCGTTTGAGCTAAGATTTTAAAATTATTCACATAATGAAAACCTATACTTTGTTTCAGGCGAGTTTCCCATTCAAATGCATGTAACAGTGAGAAACGCATTGTCTTGGCGAAATAAAGCGTTTTTGAACAACTTCATATAAATCGCTGTAACTTTTGATAGAAGACTCAGACAAACATGTTTATGGCTTTATCTTATAGAACTCAATATCCCCGTGCTGGGCAAACAGGTTTTGCAGCCGTTTGAGCTAAGATTTTAAAATTATTCACATAATGAAAACCTATACTTTGTCTCGGGTGAGTTTCCCATTCAAATGCATGTAACAGTGAGAAACGCATTGTCTTGGCGAAATAAAGCGTTTTTGAAAAACTTCATATAAATCGCTGTAACTTTTGATAGAAGACTCAGACAAACATGTTTATGGCTTTATCTTATAGAACTCAATATCCCTGTGCTGGGCAAACAGGTTTTGCAGCCGTTTGAGCTAAGATTTTAAAATTATTCACATAATGAAAACCTATACTTTGTTTCAGGCGAGTATCCCATTCAAATGCATGTAACAGTGAGAAACGCATTGTCTTGGCGAAATAAAGCGTTTTTGAACAACTTCATATAAATCGCTGTAACTTTTGATAGAAGACTCAGACAAACATGTTTATGGCTTTATCTTATAGAACTCAATATCCCCGTGCTGGGCAAACAGAACAGGTTTTGCAGCCGTTTGAGCTAAGATTTTAAAATTATTCACATAATGAAAACCTATACTTTGTTTCAGGCGAGTTTCCCATTCAAATGCATGTAACAGTGAGAAACGCATTGTCTTGGCGAAATAAAGCGTTTTTGAAAAACTTCATATAAATCGCTGTAACTTTTGATAGAAGACTCAGACAAACATGTTTATGGCTTTATCTTATAGAACTCAATATCCCCGTGCTGGGCAAACAGAACAGGTTTTGCAGCCGTTTGAGCTAAGATTTTAAAATTATTCACATAATGAAAACCTATACTTTGTTTCAGGCGAGTATCCCATTCAAATGCATGTAACAGTGAGAAACGCATTGTCTTGGCGAAATGAAGCGTTTTTGAACAACTTCATATAAATCGCTGTAACTTTTGATAGAAGACTCAGACAAACATGTTTATGGCTTTATCTTATAGAACTCAATATCCCCGTGCTGGGCAAACAGGTTTTGCAGCCGTTTGAGCTAAGATTTTAAAATTATTCACATAATGAAAACCTATACTTTGTTTCAGGCGAGTTTCCCATTCAAATGCATGTAACAGTGAGAAACGCATTGTCTTGGCGAAATAAAGCGTTTTTGAACAACTTCATATAAATCGCTGTAACTTTTGATAGAAGACTCAGACAAACATGTTTATGGCTTTATCTTATAGAACTCAATATCCCCGTGCTGGGCAAACAGGTTTTGCAGCCGTTTGAGCTAAGTTTTTAAAATTATTCACATAATGAAAACCTATACTTTGTTTCAGGCGAGTTTCCCATTCAAATGCATGTAACAGTGAGAAACGCATTGTCTTGTCGAAATAAAGCGTTTTTCAACCACTTCATATAAATCGCTGTAACTTTTGATAGAAGACTCAGACAAACATGTTTATGGCTTTATCTTATAGAACTCAATATCCCCGTGCTGGGCAAACAGGTTTTGCAGCCGTTTGAGCTAAGATTTTAAAATTATTCACATAATGAAAACCTATACTTTGTTTCAGGCGAGTTTCCCATTCAAATGCATGTAACAGTGAGAAACGCATTGTCTTGGCGAAATAAAGCGTTTTTGAACAACTTCATATAAATCGCTGTAACTTTTGATAGAAGACTCAGACAAACATGTTTATGGCTTTATCTTATAGAACTCAATATCCCCGTGCTGGGCAAACAGGTTTTGCAGCCGTTTGAGCTAAGATTTTAAAATTATTCACATAATGAAAACCTATACTTTGTCTCGGGTGAGTTTCCCATTCAAATGCATGTAACAGTGAGAAACGCATTGTCTTGGCGAAATAAAGCGTTTTTGAAAAACTTCATATAAATCGCTGTAACTTTTGATAGAAGACTCAGACAAACATGTTTATGGCTTTATCTTATAGAACTCAATATCCCTGTGCTGGGCAAACAGGTTTTGCAGCCGTTTGAGCTAAGATTTTAAAATTATTCACATAATGAAAACCTATACTTTGTTTCAGGCGAGTATCCCATTCAAATGCATGTAACAGTGAGAAACGCATTGTCTTGGCGAAATAAAGCGTTTTTGAACAACTTCATATAAATCGCTGTAACTTTTGATAGAAGACTCAGACAAACATGTTTATGGCTTTATCTTATAGAACTCAATATCCCCGTGCTGGGCAAACAGAACAGGTTTTGCAGCCGTTTGAGCTAAGATTTTAAAATTATTCACATAATGAAAACCTATACTTTGTTTCAGGCGAGTTTCCCATTCAAATGCATGTAACAGTGAGAAACGCATTGTCTTGGCGAAATAAAGCGTTTTTGAAAAACTTCATATAAATCGCTGTAACTTTTGATAGAAGACTCAGACAAACATGTTTATGGCTTTATCTTATAGAACTCAATATCCCCGTGCTGGGCAAACAGAACAGGTTTTGCAGCCGTTTGAGCTAAGATTTTAAAATTATTCACATAATGAAAACCTATACTTTGTTTCAGGCGAGTATCCCATTCAAATGCATGTAACAGTGAGAAACGCATTGTCTTGGCGAAATGAAGCGTTTTTGAACAACTTCATATAAATCGCTGTAACTTTTGATAGAAGACTCAGACAAACATGTTTATGGCTTTATCTTATAGAACTCAATATCCCCGTGCTGGGCAAACAGGTTTTGCAGCCGTTTGAGCTAAGATTTTAAAATTATTCACATAATGAAAACCTATACTTTGTCTCGGGTGAGTTTCCCATTCAAATGCATGTAACAGTGAGAAACGCATTGTCTTGGCGAAATAAAGCGTTTTTCAACCACTTCATATAAATCGCTGTAACTTTTGATAGAAGACTCAGACAAACATGTTTATGGCTTTATCTTATAGAACTCAATATCCCCGTGCTGGGCAAACAGGTTTTGCAGCCGTTTGAGCTAAGATTTTAAAATTATTCACATAATGAAAACCTATACTTTGTTTCAGGCGAGTTTCCCATTCAAATGCATGTAACAGTGAGAAACGCATTGTCTTGGCGAAATAAAGCGTTTTTGAAAAACTTCATATAAATCGCTGTAACTTTTGATAGAAGACTCAGACAAACATGTTTATGGCTTTATCTTATAGAACTCAATATCCCCGTGCTGGGCAAACAGGTTTTGCAGCCGTTTGAGCTAAGATTTTAAAATTATTCACATAATGAAAACCTATACTTTGTCTCGGGTGAGTTTCCCATTCAAATGCATGTAACAGTGAGAAACGCATTGTCTTGGCGAAATAAAGCGTTTTTGAAAAACTTCATATAAATCGCTGTAACTTTTGATAGAAGACTCAGACAAACATGTTTATGGCTTTATCTTATAGAACTCAATATCCCCGTGCTGGGCAAACAGGTTTTGCAGCCGTTTGAGCTAAGATTTTAAAATTATTCACATAATGAAAACCTATACTTTGTCTCGGGTGAGTTTCCCATTCAAATGCATGTAACAGTGAGAAACGCATTGTCTTGGCGAAATAAAGCGTTTTTCAACCACTTCATATAAATCGCTGTAACTTTTGATAGAAGACTCAGACAAACATGTTTATGGCTTTATCTTATAGAACTCAATATCCCCGTGCTGGGCAAACAGGTTTTGCAGCCGTTTGAGCTAAGATTTTAAAATTATTCACATAATGAAAACCTATACTTTGTTTCAGGCGAGTTTCCCATTCAAATGCATGTAACAGTGAGAAACGCATTGTCTTGGCGAAATAAAGCGTTTTTGAACAACTTCATATAAATCGCTGTAACTTTTGATAGAAGACTCAGACAAACATGTTTATGGCTTTATCTTATAGAACTCAATATCCCCGTGCTGGGCAAACAGGTTTTGCAGCCGTTTGAGCTAAGTTTTTAAAATTATTCACATAATGAAAACCTATACTTTGTTTCAGGCGAGTTTCCCATTCAAATGCATGTAACAGTGAGAAACGCATTGTCTTGTCGAAATAAAGCGTTTTTCAACCACTTCATATAAATCGCTGTAACTTTTGATAGAAGACTCAGACAAACATGTTTATGGCTTTATCTTATAGAACTCAATATCCCCGTGCTGGGCAAACAGGTTTTGCAGCCGTTTGAGCTAAGATTTTAAAATTATTCACATAATGAAAACCTATACTTTGTTTCAGGCGAGTTTCCCATTCAAATGCATGTAACAGTGAGAAACGCATTGTCTTGGCGAAATAAAGCGTTTTTGAAAAACTTCATATAAATCGCTGTAACTTTTGATAGAAGACTCAGACAAACATGTTTATGGCTTTATCTTATAGAACTCAATATCCCCGTGCTGGGCAAACAGGTTTTGCAGCCGTTTGAGCTAAGTTTTTAAAATTATTCACATAATGAAAACCTATACTTTGTTTCAGGCGAGTTTCCCATTCAAATGCATGTAACAGTGAGAAACGCATTGTCTTGGCGAAATAAAGCGTTTTTGAACAACTTCATATAAATCGCTGTAACTTTTGATAGAAGACTCAGACAAACATGTTTATGGCTTTATCTTATAGAACTCAATATCCCCGTGCTGGGCAAACAGGTTTTGCAGCCGTTTGAGCTAAGATTTTAAAATTATTCACATAATGAAAACCTATACTTTGTTTCAGGCGAGTTTCCCATTCAAATGCATGTAACAGTGAGAAACGCATTGTCTTGGCGAAATAAAGCGTTTTTGAAAAACTTCATATAAATCGCTGTAACTTTTGATAGAAGACTCAGACAAACATGTTTATGGCTTTATCTTATAGAACTCAATATCCCCGTGCTGGGCAAACAGGTTTTGCAGCCGTTTGAGCTAAGATTTTAAAATTATTCACATAATGAAAACCTATACTTTGTTTCAGGCGAGTTTCCCATTCAAATGCATGTAACAGTGAGAAACGCATTGTCTTGGCGAAATAAAGCGTTTTTGAACAACTTCATATAAATCGCTGTAACTTTTGATAGAAGACTCAGACAAACATGTTTATGGCTTTATCTTATAGAACTCAATATCCCCGTGCTGGGCAAACAGGTTTTGCAGCCGTTTGAGCTAAGTTTTTAAAATTATTCACATAATGAAAACCTATACTTTGTTTCAGGCGAGTTTCCCATTCAAATGCATGTAACAGTGAGAAACGCATTGTCTTGGCGAAATAAAGCGTTTTTGAACAACTTCATATAAATCGCTGTAACTTTTGATAGAAGACTCAGACAAACATGTTTATGGCTTTATCTTATAGAACTCAATATCCCCGTGCTGGGCAAACAGGTTTTGCAGCCGTTTGAGCTAAGATTTTAAAATTATTCACATAATGAAAACCTATACTTTGTTTCAGGCGAGTTTC
Source organism: Aulonocara sp. 'chitande type north' Nkhata Bay (assembly GCF_057382095.1). Taxonomy (NCBI): domain Eukaryota; kingdom Metazoa; phylum Chordata; class Actinopteri; order Cichliformes; family Cichlidae; genus Aulonocara; species Aulonocara sp. 'chitande type north' Nkhata Bay. Next base: position 13,404,466 of record NC_141345.1, read on the forward strand.
CCATTCAAATGCATGTAACAGTGAGAAACGCATTGTCTTGGCGAAATAAAGCGTTTTTGAAAAACTTCATATAAATCGCTGTAACTTTTGATAGAAGACTCAGACAAACATGTTTATGGCTTTATCTTATAGAACTCAATATCCCCGTGCTGGGCAAACAGGTTTTGCAGCCGTTTGAGCTAAGATTTTAAAATTATTCACATAATGAAAACCTATACTTTGTCTCGGGTGAGTTTCCCATTCAAATGCGTGTAACAGTGAGAAACACACTGTCTTGGCGAAATAAAGCGTTTTTCAACCACTTCATATAAATCGCTGTAACTTTTGATAGAAGACTCAGACAAACATGTTTATGGCTTTATCTTATAGAACTCAATATCCCTGTGCTGGGCAAACAGGTTTTGCAGCCGTTTGAGCTAAGATTTTAAAATTATTCACATAATGAAAACCTATACTTTGTTTCAGGCGAGTTTCCCATTCAAATGCATGTAACAGTGAGAAACGCATTGTCTTGGCGAAATAAAGCGTTTTTCAACCACTTCATATAAATCGCTGTAACTTTTGATAGAAGACTCAGACAAACATGTTTATGGCTTTATCTTATAGAACTCAATATCCCCGTGCTGGGCAAACAGGTTTTGCAGCCGTTTGAGCTAAGATTTTAAAATTATTCACATAATGAAAACCTATACGTTGTCTCGGGTGAGTTTCCCATTCAAATGTGTGTAACAGTGAGAAACACACTGTCTTGGCGAAATAAAGCGTTTTTCAACCACTTCATATAAATCGCTGTAACTTTTGATAGAAGACTCAGACAAACATGTTTATGGCTTTATCTTATAGAACTCAATATCCCTGTGCTGGGCAAACAGGTTTTGCAGCCGTTTGAGCTAAGATTTTAAAATTATTCACATAATGAAAACCTATACTTTGTCTCGGGTGAGTTTCCCATTCAAATGCGTGTAACAGTGAGAAACACACTGTCTTGGCGAAATAAAGCGTTTTTCAACCACTTCATATAAATCGCTGTAACTTTTGATAGAAGACTCAGACAAACATGTTTATGGCTTTATCTTATAGAACTCAATATCCCCGTGCTGGGCAAACAGGTTTTGCAGCCGTTTGAGCTAAGATTTTAAAATTATTCACATAATGAAAACCTATACTTTGTTTCAGGCGAGTTTCCCATTCAAATGCATGTAACAGTGAGAAACGCATTGTCTTGGCGAAATAAAGCGTTTTTGAACAACTTCATATAAATCGCTGTAACTTTTGATAGAAGACTCAGACAAACATGTTTATGGCTTTATCTTATAGAACTCAATATCCCCGTGCTGGGCAAACAGGTTTTGCAGCCGTTTGAGCTAAGTTTTTAAAATTATTCACATAATGAAAACCTATACTTTGTTTCAGGCGAGTTTCCCATTCAAATGCATGTAACAGTGAGAAACGCATTGTCTTGGCGAAATAAAGCGTTTTTCAACCACTTCATATAAATCGCTGTAACTTTTGATAGAAGACTCAGACAAACATGTTTATGGCTTTATCTTATAGAACTCAATATCCCCGTGCTGGGCAAACAGGTTTTGCAGCCGTTTGAGCTAAGATTTTAAAATTATTCACATAATGAAAACCTATACTTTGTTTCAGGCGAGTTTCCCATTCAAATGCATGTAACAGTGAGAAACGCATTGTCTTGGCGAAATAAAGCGTTTTTGAACAACTTCATATAAATCGCTGTAACTTTTGATAGAAGACTCAGACAAACATGTTTATGGCTTTATCTTATAGAACTCAATATCCCCGTGCTGGGCAAACAGGTTTTGCAGCCGTTTGAGCTAAGTTTTTAAAATTATTCACATAATGAAAACCTATACTTTGTTTCAGGCGAGTTTCCCATTCAAATGCATGTAACAGTGAGAAACGCATTGTCTTGGCGAAATAAAGCGTTTTTGAACAACTTCATATAAATCGCTGTAACTTTTGATAGAAGACTCAGACAAACATGTTTATGGCTTTATCTTATAGAACTCAATATCCCCGTGCTGGGCAAACAGGTTTTGCAGCCGTTTGAGCTAAGATTTTAAAATTATTCACATAATGAAAACCTATACTTTGTTTCAGGCGAGTTTCCCATTCAAATGCATGTAACAGTGAGAAACGCATTGTCTTGGCGAAATAAAGCGTTTTTGAAAAACTTCATATAAATCGCTGTAACTTTTGATAGAAGACTCAGACAAACATGTTTATGGCTTTATCTTATAGAACTCAATATCCCCGTGCTGGGCAAACAGGTTTTGCAGCCGTTTGAGCTAAGATTTTAAAATTATTCACATAATGAAAACCTATACTTTGTCTCGGGTGAGTTTCCCATTCAAATGCGTGTAACAGTGAGAAACACACTGTCTTGGCGAAATAAAGCGTTTTTCAACCACTTCATATAAATCGCTGTAACTTTTGATAGAAGACTCAGACAAACATGTTTATGGCTTTATCTTATAGAACTCAATATCCCTGTGCTGGGCAAACAGGTTTTGCAGCCGTTTGAGCTAAGATTTTAAAATTATTCACATAATGAAAACCTATACTTTGTTTCAGGCGAGTTTCCCATTCAAATGCATGTAACAGTGAGAAACGCATTGTCTTGGCGAAATAAAGCGTTTTTCAACCACTTCATATAAATCGCTGTAACTTTTGATAGAAGACTCAGACAAACGTGTTTATGGCTTTATCTTATAGAACTCAATATCCCCGTGCTGGGCAAACAGGTTTTGCAGCCGTTTGAGCTAAGATTTTAAAATTATTCACATAATGAAAACCTATACGTTGTCTCGGGTGAGTTTCCCATTCAAATGTGTGTAACAGTGAGAAACACACTGTCTTGGCGAAATAAAGCGTTTTTCAACCACTTCATATAAATCGCTGTAACTTTTGATAGAAGACTCAGACAAACATGTTTATGGCTTTATCTTATAGAACTCAATATCCCCGTGCTGGGCAAACAGGTTTTGCAGCCGTTTGAGCTAAGATTTTAAAATTATTCACATAATGAAAACCTATACTTTGTTTCAGGCGAGTTTCCCATTCAAATGCATGTAACAGTGAGAAACGCATTGTCTTGGCGAAATAAAGCGTTTTTGAAAAACTTCATATAAATCGCTGTAACTTTTGATAGAAGACTCAGACAAACATGTTTATGGCTTTATCTTATAGAACTCAATATCCCTGTGCTGGGCAAACAGAACAGGTTTTGCAGCCGTTTGAGCTAAGATTTTAAAATTATTCACATAATGAAAACCTATACTTTGTTTCAGGCGAGTTTCCCATTCAAATGCATGTAACAGTGAGAAACGCATTGTCTTGGCGAAATAAAGCGTTTTTGAACAACTTCATATAAATCGCTGTAACTTTTGATAGAAGACTCAGACAAACATGTTTATGGCTTTATCTTATAGAACTCAATATCCCCGTGCTGGGCAAACAGGTTTCGCAGCCGTTTGAGCTAAGATTTTAAAATTATTCACATAATGAAAACCTATACTTTGTCTCGGGTGAGTTTCCCATTCAAATGCATGTAACAGTGAGAAACGCATTGTCTTGGCGAAATAAAGCGTTTTTGAAAAACTTCATATAAATCGCTGTAACTTTTGATAGAAGACTCAGACAAACATGTTTATGGCTTTATCTTATAGAACTCAATATCCCCGTGCTGGGCAAACAGAACAGGTTTTGCAGCCGTTTGAGCTAAGATTTTAAAATTATTCACATAATGAAAACCTATACTTTGTTTCAGGCGAGTTTCCCATTCAAATGCATGTAACAGTGAGAAACGCATTGTCTTGGCGAAATAAAGCGTTTTTGAACAACTTCATATAAATCGCTGTAACTTTTGATAGAAGACTCAGACAAACATGTTTATGGCTTTATCTTATAGAACTCAATATCCCCGTGCTGGGCAAACAGGTTTCGCAGCCGTTTGAGCTAAGATTTTAAAATTATTCACATAATGAAAACCTATACTTTGTCTCGGGTGAGTTTCCCATTCAAATGCATGTAACAGTGAGAAACGCATTGTCTTGGCGAAATAAAGCGTTTTTCAACCACTTCATATAAATCGCTGTAACTTTTGATAGAAGACTCAGACAAACATGTTTATGGCTTTATCTTATAGAACTCAATATCCCTGTGCTGGGCAAACAGGTTTTGCAGCCGTTTGAGCTAAGATTTTAAAATTATTCACATAATGAAAACCTATACTTTGTTTCAGGCGAGTTTCCCATTCAAATGCATGTAACAGTGAGAAACGCATTGTCTTGGCGAAATAAAGCGTTTTTCAACCACTTCATATAAATCGCTGTAACTTTTGATAGAAGACTCAGACAAACATGTTTATGGCTTTATCTTATAGAACTCAATATCCCCGTGCTGGGCAAACAGAACAGGTGTTGCAGCCGTTTGAGCTAAGATTTTAAAATTATTCACATAATGAAAACCTATACTTTGTCTCGGGTGAGTTTCCCATTCAAATGCGTGTAACAGTGAGAAACGCATTGTCTTGGCGAAATAAAGCGTCTTTGAAAAACTTCATATAAATCGCTGTAACTTTTGATAGAAGACTCAGACAAACATGTTTATGGCTTTATCTTATAGAACTCAATATCCCCGTACTGGGCAAACAGGTTTTGCAGCCGTTTGAGCTAAGATTTTAAAATTATTCACATAATGAAAACCTATACTTTGTCTCGGGTGAGTTTCCCATTCAAATGCATGTAACAGTGAGAAACGCATTGTCTTGGCGAAATAAAGCGTTTTTCAACCACTTCATATAAATCGCTGTAACTTTTGATAGAAGACTCAGACAAACATGTTTATGGCTTTATCTTATAGAACTCAATATCCCCGTGCTGGGCAAACAGGTTTTGCAGCCGTTTGAGCTAAGATTTTAAAATTATTCACATAATGAAAACCTATACTTTGTTTCAGGCGAGTTTCCCATTCAAATGCATGTAACAGTGAGAAACGCATTGTCTTGGCGAAATAAAGCGTTTTTGAAAAACTTCATATAAATCGCTGTAACTTTTGATAGAAGACTCAGACAAACATGTTTATGGCTTTATCTTATAGAACTCAATATCCCCGTGCTGGGCAAACAGGTTTTGCAGCCGTTTGAGCTAAGATTTTAAAATTATTCACATAATGAAAACCTATACTTTGTCTCGGGTGAGTTTCCCATTCAAATGCGTGTAACAGTGAGAAACACACTGTCTTGGCGAAATAAAGCGTTTTTCAACCACTTCATATAAATCGCTGTAACTTTTGATAGAAGACTCAGACAAACATGTTTATGGCTTTATCTTATAGAACTCAATATCCCTGTGCTGGGCAAACAGGTTTTGCAGCCGTTTGAGCTAAGATTTTAAAATTATTCACATAATGAAAACCTATACTTTGTTTCAGGCGAGTTTCCCATTCAAATGCATGTAACAGTGAGAAACGCATTGTCTTGGCGAAATAAAGCGTTTTTCAACCACTTCATATAAATCGCTGTAACTTTTGATAGAAGACTCAGACAAACATGTTTATGGCTTTATCTTATAGAACTCAATATCCCCGTGCTGGGCAAACAGGTTTTGCAGCCGTTTGAGCTAAGATTTTAAAATTATTCACATAATGAAAACCTATACTTTGTCTCGGGTGAGTTTCCCATTCAAATGCGTGTAACAGTGAGAAACACACTGTCTTGGCGAAATAAAGCGTTTTTCAACCACTTCATATAAATCGCTGTAACTTTTGATAGAAGACTCAGACAAACATGTTTATGGCTTTATCTTATAGAACTCAATATCCCCGTGCTGGGCAAACAGGTTTTGCAGCCGTTTGAGCTAAGATTTTAAAATTATTCACATAATGAAAACCTATACTTTGTTTCAGGCGAGTTTCCCATTCAAATGCATGTAACAGTGAGAAACGCATTGTCTTGGCGAAATAAAGCGTTTTTGAAAAACTTCATATAAATCGCTGTAACTTTTGATAGAAGACTCAGACAAACATGTTTATGGCTTTATCTTATAGAACTCAATATCCCCGTGCTGGGCAAACAGGTTTTGCAGCCGTTTGAGCTAAGATTTTAAAATTATTCACATAATGAAAACCTATACTTTGTCTCGGGTGAGTTTCCCATTCAAATGCGTGTAACAGTGAGAAACACACTGTCTTGGCGAAATAAAGCGTTTTTCAACCACTTCATATAAATCGCTGTAACTTTTGATAGAAGACTCAGACAAACATGTTTATGGCTTTATCTTATAGAACTCAATATCCCTGTGCTGGGCAAACAGGTTTTGCAGCCGTTTGAGCTAAGATTTTAAAATTATTCACATAATGAAAACCTATACTTTGTTTCAGGCGAGTTTCCCATTCAAATGCATGTAACAGTGAGAAACGCATTGTCTTGGCGAAATAAAGCGTTTTTCAACCACTTCATATAAATCGCTGTAACTTTTGATAGAAGACTCAGACAAACATGTTTATGGCTTTATCTTATAGAACTCAATATCCCCGTGCTGGGCAAACAGGTTTTGCAGCCGTTTGAGCTAAGATTTTAAAATTATTCACATAATGAAAACCTATACTTTGTCTCGGGTGAGTTTCCCATTCAAATGCGTGTAACAGTGAGAAACACACTGTCTTGGCGAAATAAAGCGTTTTTCAACCACTTCATATAAATCGCTGTAACTTTTGATAGAAGACTCAGACAAACATGTTTATGGCTTTATCTTATAGAACTCAATATCCCCGTGCTGGGCAAACAGGTTTTGCAGCCGTTTGAGCTAAGATTTTAAAATTATTCACATAATGAAAACCTATACTTTGTTTCAGGCGAGTTTCCCATTCAAATGCATGTAACAGTGAGAAACGCATTGTCTTGGCGAAATAAAGCGTTTTTGAAAAACTTCATATAAATCGCTGTAACTTTTGATAGAAGACTCAGACAAACATGTTTATGGCTTTATCTTATAGAACTCAATATCCCTGTGCTGGGCAAACAGAACAGGTTTTGCAGCCGTTTGAGCTAAGATTTTAAAATTATTCACATAATGAAAACCTATACTTTGTTTCAGGCGAGTTTCCCATTCAAATGCATGTAACAGTGAGAAACGCATTGTCTTGGCGAAATAAAGCGTTTTTGAACAACTTCATATAAATCGCTGTAACTTTTGATAGAAGACTCAGACAAACATGTTTATGGCTTTATCTTATAGAACTCAATATCCCCGTGCTGGGCAAACAGGTTTCGCAGCCGTTTGAGCTAAGATTTTAAAATTATTCACATAATGAAAACCTATACTTTGTCTCGGGTGAGTTTCCCATTCAAATGCATGTAACAGTGAGAAACGCATTGTCTTGGCGAAATAAAGCGTTTTTCAACCACTTCATATAAATCGCTGTAACTTTTGATAGAAGACTCAGACAAACATGTTTATGGCTTTATCTTATAGAACTCAATATCCCCGTGCTGGGCAAACAGGTTTTGCAGCCGTTTGAGCTAAGATTTTAAAATTATTCACATAATGAAAACCTATACTTTGTCTCGGGTGAGTTTCCCATTCAAATGCGTGTAACAGTGAGAAACACACTGTCTTGGCGAAATAAAGCGTTTTTCAACCACTTCATATAAATCGCTGTAACTTTTGATAGAAGACTCAGACAAACATGTTTATGGCTTTATCTTATAGAACTCAATATCCCTGTGCTGGGCAAACAGGTTTTGCAGCCGTTTGAGCTAAGATTTTAAAATTATTCACATAATGAAAACCTATACTTTGTTTCAGGCGAGTTTCCCATTCAAATGCATGTAACAGTGAGAAACGCATTGTCTTGGCGAAATAAAGCGTTTTTCAACCACTTCATATAAATCGCTGTAACTTTTGATAGAAGACTCAGACAAACATGTTTATGGCTTTATCTTATAGAACTCAATATCCCCGTGCTGGGCAAACAGAACAGGTTTTGCAGCCGTTTGAGCTAAGATTTTAAAATTATTCACATAATGAAAACCTATACTTTGTCTCGGGTGAGTTTCCCATTCAAATGCGTGTAACAGTGAGAAACGCATTGTCTTGGCGAAATAAAGCGTTTTTGAAAAACTTCATATAAATCGCTGTAACTTTTGATAGAAGACTCAGACAAACATGTTTATGGCTTTATCTTATAGAACTCAATATCCCCGTGCTGGGCAAACAGGTTTTGCAGCCGTTTGAGCTAAGATTTTAAAATTATTCACATAATGAAAACCTATACTTTGTCTCGGGTGAGTTTCCCATTCAAATGCATGTAACAGTGAGAAACGCATTGTCTTGGCGAAATAAAGCGTTTTTCAACCACTTCATATAAATCGCTGTAACTTTTGATAGAAGACTCAGACAAACATGTTTATGGCTTTATCTTATAGAACTCAATATCCCCGTGCTGGGCAAACAGGTTTTGCAGCCGTTTGAGCTAAGATTTTAAAATTATTCACATAATGAAAACCTATACTTTGTCTCGGGTGAGTTTCCCATTCAAATGCGTGTAACAGTGAGAAACACACTGTCTTGGCGAAATAAAGCGTTTTTCAACCACTTCATATAAATCGCTGTAACTTTTGATAGAAGACTCAGACAAACATGTTTATGGCTTTATCTTATAGAACTCAATATCCCCGTGCTGGGCAAACAGGTTTTGCAGCCGTTTGAGCTAAGATTTTAAAATTATTCACATAATGAAAACCTATACTTTGTCTCGGGTGAGTTTCCCATTCAAATGCGTGTAACAGTGAGAAACACACTGTCTTGGCGAAATAAAGCGTTTTTCAACCACTTCATATAAATCGCTGTAACTTTTGATAGAAGACTCAGACAAACATGTTTATGGCTTTATCTTATAGAACTCAATATCCCTGTGCTGGGCAAACAGGTTTTGCAGCCGTTTGAGCTAAGATTTTAAAATTATTCACATAATGAAAACCTATACTTTGTTTCAGGCGAGTTTCCCATTCAAATGCATGTAACAGTGAGAAACGCATTGTCTTGGCGAAATAAAGCGTTTTTCAACCACTTCATATAAATCGCTGTAACTTTTGATAGAAGACTCAGACAAACATGTTTATGGCTTTATCTTATAGAACTCAATATCCCCGTGCTGGGCAAACAGGTTTTGCAGCCGTTTGAGCTAAGATTTTAAAATTATTCACATAATGAAAACCTATACTTTGTCTCGGGTGAGTTTCCCATTCAAATGCGTGTAACAGTGAGAAACACACTGTCTTGGCGAAATAAAGCGTTTTTCAACCACTTCATATAAATCGCTGTAACTTTTGATAGAAGACTCAGACAAACATGTTTATGGCTTTATCTTATAGAACTCAATATCCCCGTGCTGGGCAAACAGGTTTTGCAGCCGTTTGAGCTAAGATTTTAAAATTATTCACATAATGAAAACCTATACTTTGTTTCAGGCGAGTTTCCCATTCAAATGCATGTAACAGTGAGAAACGCATTGTCTTGGCGAAATAAAGCGTTTTTGAAAAACTTCATATAAATCGCTGTAACTTTTGATAGAAGACTCAGACAAACATGTTTATGGCTTTATCTTATAGAACTCAATATCCCTGTGCTGGGCAAACAGAACAGGTTTTGCAGCCGTTTGAGCTAAGATTTTAAAATTATTCACATAATGAAAACCTATACTTTGTTTCAGGCGAGTTTCCCATTCAAATGCATGTAACAGTGAGAAACGCATTGTCTTGGCGAAATAAAGCGTTTTTGAACAACTTCATATAAATCGCTGTAACTTTTGATAGAAGACTCAGACAAACATGTTTATGGCTTTATCTTATAGAACTCAATATCCCCGTGCTGGGCAAACAGGTTTCGCAGCCGTTTGAGCTAAGATTTTAAAATTATTCACATAATGAAAACCTATACTTTGTCTCGGGTGAGTTTCCCATTCAAATGCATGTAACAGTGAGAAACGCATTGTCTTGGCGAAATAAAGCGTTTTTCAACCACTTCATATAAATCGCTGTAACTTTTGATAGAAGACTCAGACAAACATGTTTATGGCTTTATCTTATAGAACTCAATATCCCCGTGCTGGGCAAACAGGTTTTGCAGCCGTTTGAGCTAAGATTTTAAAATTATTCACATAATGAAAACCTATACTTTGTCTCGGGTGAGTTTCCCATTCAAATGCGTGTAACAGTGAGAAACACACTGTCTTGGCGAAATAAAGCGTTTTTCAACCACTTCATATAAATCGCTGTAACTTTTGATAGAAGACTCAGACAAACATGTTTATGGCTTTATCTTATAGAACTCAATATCCCTGTGCTGGGCAAACAGGTTTTGCAGCCGTTTGAGCTAAGATTTTAAAATTATTCACATAATGAAAACCTATACTTTGTTTCAGGCGAGTTTCCCATTCAAATGCATGTAACAGTGAGAAACGCATTGTCTTGGCGAAATAAAGCGTTTTTCAACCACTTCATATAAATCGCTGTAACTTTTGATAGAAGACTCAGACAAACATGTTTATGGCTTTATCTTATAGAACTCAATATCCCCGTGCTGGGCAAACAGGTTTTGCAGCCGTTTGAGCTAAGATTTTAAAATTATTCACATAATGAAAACCTATACTTTGTCTCGGGTGAGTTTCCCATTCAAATGCGTGTAACAGTGAGAAACACACTGTCTTGGCGAAATAAAGCGTTTTTCAACCACTTCATATAAATCGCTGTAACTTTTGATAGAAGACTCAGACAAACATGTTTATGGCTTTATCTTATAGAACTCAATATCCCCGTGCTGGGCAAACAGAACAGGTTTTGCAGCCGTTTGAGCTAAGATTTTAAAATTATTCACATAATGAAAACCTATACTTTGTTTCAGGCGAGTTTCCCATTCAAATGCATGTAACAGTGAGAAACGCATTGTCTTGGCGAAATAAAGCGTTTTTGAACAACTTCATATAAATCGCTGTAACTTTTGATAGAAGACTCAGACAAACATGTTTATGGCTTTATCTTATAGAACTCAATATCCCCGTGCTGGGCAAACAGGTTTCGCAGCCGTTTGAGCTAAGATTTTAAAATTATTCACATAATGAAAACCTATACTTTGTCTCGGGTGAGTTTCCCATTCAAATGCATGTAACAGTGAGAAACGCATTGTCTTGGCGAAATAAAGCGTTTTTCAACCACTTCATATAAATCGCTGTAACTTTTGATAGAAGACTCAGACAAACATGTTTATGGCTTTATCTTATAGAACTCAATATCCCCGTGCTGGGCAAACAGGTTTTGCAGCCGTTTGAGCTAAGATTTTAAAATTATTCACATAATGAAAACCTATACTTTGTCTCGGGTGAGTTTCCCATTCAAATGCGTGTAACAGTGAGAAACACACTGTCTTGGCGAAATAAAGCGTTTTTCAACCACTTCATATAAATCGCTGTAACTTTTGATAGAAGACTCAGACAAACATGTTTATGGCTTTATCTTATAGAACTCAATATCCCTGTGCTGGGCAAACAGGTTTTGCAGCCGTTTGAGCTAAGATTTTAAAATTATTCACATAATGAAAACCTATACTTTGTTTCAGGCGAGTATCCCATTCAAATGCATGTAACAGTGAGAAACGCATTGTCTTGGCGAAATGAAGCGTTTTTGAACAACTTCATATAAATCGCTGTAACTTTTGATAGAAGACTCAGACAAACATGTTTATGGCTTTATCTTATAGAACTCAATATCCCCGTGCTGGGCAAACAGAACAGGTTTTGCAGCCGTTTGAGCTAAGATTTTAAAATTATTCACATAATGAAAACCTATACTTTGTTTCAGGCGAGTATCCCATTCAAATGCATGTAACAGTGAGAAACGCATTGTCTTGGCGAAATGAAGCGTTTTTGAAAAACTTCATATAAATCGCTGTAACTTTTGATAGAAGACTCAGACAAACATGTTTATGGCTTTATCTTATAGAACTCAATATCCCCGTAATGGGCAAACAGGTTTTGCAGCTGTTTGAGCTCAGATTTTCAAGTTATTCACATAATGAAAACCTATACTTTGTTTCGTGCGAGAACTCCATTCAAATGCATGTAATAGCGAGAAACGCATTGTCTTGGCGAAATAAAGCGTTTTTGTACAACTTCATATAAATCGCTGTAACTTTTGATAGAAGACTCAGACAAACATGTTTATGGCTTTATCTTATAGAACTCAATATCCCCGTGCTGGGCAAACAGGTTTTGCAGCCGTTTGAGCTAAGATTTTAAAATTATTCACATAATGAAAACCTATACTTTGTCTCGGGTGAGTTTCCCATTCAAATGCGTGTAACAGTGAGAAACACACTGTCTTGGCGAAATAAAGCGTTTTTCAACCACTTCATATAAATCGCTGTAACTTTTGATAGAAGACTCAGACAAACATGTTTATGGCTTTATCTTATAGAACTCAATATCCCCGTGCTGGGCAAACAGGTTTTGCAGCCGTTTGAGCTAAGATTTTAAAATTATTCACATAATGAAAACCTATACTTTGTTTCAGGCGAGTATCCCATTCAAATGCATGTAACAGTGAGAAACGCATTGTCTTGGCGAAATAAAGCGTTTTTGAACAACTTCATATAAATCGCTGTAACTTTTGATAGAAGACTCAGACAAACATGTTTATGGCTTTATCTTATAGAACTCAATATCCCCGTGCTGGGCAAACAGAACAGGTTTTGCAGCCGTTTGAGCTAAGATTTTAAAATTATTCACATAATGAAAACCTATACTTTGTTTCAGGCGAGTTTCCCATTCAAATGCATGTAACAGTGAGAAACGCATTGTCTTGGCGAAATAAAGCGTTTTTGAAAAACTTCATATAAATCGCTGTAACTTTTGATAGAAGACTCAGACAAACATGTTTATGGCTTTATCTTATAGAACTCAATATCCCCGTGCTGGGCAAACAGAACAGGTTTTGCAGCCGTTTGAGCTAAGATTTTAAAATTATTCACATAATGAAAACCTATACTTTGTTTCAGGCGAGTATCCCATTCAAATGCATGTAACAGTGAGAAACGCATTGTCTTGGCGAAATGAAGCGTTTTTGAACAACTTCATATAAATCGCTGTAACTTTTGATAGAAGACTCAGACAAACATGTTTATGGCTTTATCTTATAGAACTCAATATCCCCGTGCTGGGCAAACAGGTTTTGCAGCCGTTTGAGCTAAGATTTTAAAATTATTCACATAATGAAAACCTATACTTTGTCTCGGGTGAGTTTCCCATTCAAATGCATGTAACAGTGAGAAACGCATTGTCTTGGCGAAATAAAGCGTTTTTCAACCACTTCATATAAATCGCTGTAACTTTTGATAGAAGACTCAGACAAACATGTTTATGGCTTTATCTTATAGAACTCAATATCCCCGTGCTGGGCAAACAGGTTTTGCAGCCGTTTGAGCTAAGATTTTAAAATTATTCACATAATGAAAACCTATACTTTGTTTCAGGCGAGTTTCCCATTCAAATGCATGTAACAGTGAGAAACGCATTGTCTTGGCGAAATAAAGCGTTTTTGAAAAACTTCATATAAATCGCTGTAACTTTTGATAGAAGACTCAGACAAACATGTTTATGGCTTTATCTTATAGAACTCAATATCCCCGTGCTGGGCAAACAGGTTTTGCAGCCGTTTGAGCTAAGATTTTAAAATTATTCACATAATGAAAACCTATACTTTGTCTCGGGTGAGTTTCCCATTCAAATGCATGTAACAGTGAGAAACGCATTGTCTTGGCGAAATAAAGCGTTTTTCAACCACTTCATATAAATCGCTGTAACTTTTGATAGAAGACTCAGACAAACATGTTTATGGCTTTATCTTATAGAACTCAATATCCCCGTGCTGGGCAAACAGGTTTTGCAGCCGTTTGAGCTAAGATTTTAAAATTATTCACATAATGAAAACCTATACTTTGTTTCAGGCGAGTTTCCCATTCAAATGCATGTAACAGTGAGAAACGCATTGTCTTGGCGAAATAAAGCGTTTTTGAAAAACTTCATATAAATCGCTGTAACTTTTGATAGAAGACTCAGACAAACATGTTTATGGCTTTATCTTATAGAACTCAATATCCCCGTGCTGGGCAAACAGGTTTTGCAGCCGTTTGAGCTAAGATTTTAAAATTATTCACATAATGAAAACCTATACTTTGTCTCGGGTGAGTTTCCCATTCAAATGCATGTAACAGTGAGAAACGCATTGTCTTGGCGAAATAAAGCGTTTTTCAACCACTTCATATAAATCGCTGTAACTTTTGATAGAAGACTCAGACAAACATGTTTATGGCTTTATCTTATAGAACTCAATATCCCCGTGCTGGGCAAACAGGTTTTGCAGCCGTTTGAGCTAAGATTTTAAAATTATTCACATAATGAAAACCTATACTTTGTTTCAGGCGAGTTTCCCATTCAAATGCATGTAACAGTGAGAAACGCATTGTCTTGGCGAAATAAAGCGTTTTTGAACAACTTCATATAAATCGCTGTAACTTTTGATAGAAGACTCAGACAAACATGTTTATGGCTTTATCTTATAGAACTCAATATCCCCGTGCTGGGCAAACAGGTTTTGCAGCCGTTTGAGCTAAGTTTTTAAAATTATTCACATAATGAAAACCTATACTTTGTTTCAGGCGAGTTTCCCATTCAAATGCATGTAACAGTGAGAAACGCATTGTCTTGGCGAAATAAAGCGTTTTTCAACCACTTCATATAAATCGCTGTAACTTTTGATAGAAGACTCAGACAAACATGTTTATGGCTTTATCTTATAGAACTCAATATCCCCGTGCTGGGCAAACAGGTTTTGCAGCCGTTTGAGCTAAGATTTTAAAATTATTCACATAATGAAAACCTATACTTTGTCTCGGGTGAGTTTCCCATTCAAATGCATGTAACAGTGAGAAACGCATTGTCTTGGCGAAATAAAGCGTTTTTCAACCACTTCATATAAATCGCTGTAACTTTTGATAGAAGACTCAGACAAACATGTTTATGGCTTTATCTTATAGAACTCAATATCCCCGTGCTGGGCAAACAGGTTTTGCAGCCGTTTGAGCTAAGATTTTAAAATTATTCACATAATGAAAACCTATACTTTGTCTCGGGTGAGTTTCCCATTCAAATGCGTGTAACAGTGAGAAACACACTGTCTTGGCGAAATAAAGCGTTTTTCAACCACTTCATATAAATCGCTGTAACTTTTGATAGAAGACTCAGACAAACATGTTTATGGCTTTATCTTATAGAACTCAATATCCCTGTGCTGGGCAAACAGGTTTTGCAGCCGTTTGAGCTAAGATTTTAAAATTATTCACATAATGAAAACCTATACTTTGTTTCAGGCGAGTTTCCCATTCAAATGCATGTAACAGTGAGAAACGCATTGTCTTGGCGAAATAAAGCGTTTTTGAACAACTTCATATAAATCGCTGTAACTTTTGATAGAAGACTCAGACAAACATGTTTATGGCTTTATCTTATAGAACTCAATATCCCCGTGCTGGGCAAACAGGTTTTGCAGCCGTTTGAGCTAAGATTTTAAAATTATTCACATAATGAAAACCTATACTTTGTTTCAGGCGAGTTTCCCATTCAAATGCATGTAACAGTGAGAAACGCATTGTCTTGGCGAAATAAAGCGTTTTTCAACCACTTCATATAAATCGCTGTAACTTTTGATAGAAGACTCAGACAAACATGTTTATGGCTTTATCTTATAGAACTCAATATCCCTGTGCTGGGCAAACAGGTTTTGCAGCCGTTTGAGCTAAGATTTTAAAATTATTCACATAATGAAAACCTATACTTTGTCTCGGGTGAGTTTCCCATTCAAATGTGTGTAACAGTGAGAAACGCATTGTCTTGGCGAAATAAAGCGTTTTTCAACCACTTCATATAAATCGCTGTAACTTTTGATAGAAGACTCAGACAAACATGTTTATGGCTTTATCTTATAGAACTCAATATCCCCGTGCTGGGCAAACAGAACAGGTTTTGCAGCCGTTTGAGCTAAGATTTTAAAATTATTCACATAATGAAAACCTATACTTTGTCTCGGGTGAGTTTCCCATTCAAATGCATGTAACAGTGAGAAACGCATTGTCTTGGCGAAATAAAGCGTTTTTCAACCACTTCATATAAATCGCTGTAACTTTTGATAGAAGACTCAGACAAACATGTTTATGGCTTTATCTTATAGAACTCAATATCCCCGTGCTGGGCAAACAGGTTTTGCAGCCGTTTGAGCTAAGATTTTAAAATTATTCACATAATGAAAACCTATACTTTGTCTCGGGTGAGTTTCCCATTCAAATGCGTGTAACAGTGAGAAACACACTGTCTTGGCGAAATAAAGCGTTTTTCAACCACTTCATATAAATCGCTGTAACTTTTGATAGAAGACTCAGACAAACATGTTTATGGCTTTATCTTATAGAACTCAATATCCCTGTGCTGGGCAAACAGGTTTTGCAGCCGTTTGAGCTAAGATTTTAAAATTATTCACATAATGAAAACCTATACTTTGTTTCAGGCGAGTTTCCCATTCAAATGCATGTAACAGTGAGAAACGCATTGTCTTGGCGAAATAAAGCGTTTTTGTACAACTTCATATAAATCGCTGTAACTTTTGATAGAAGACTCAGACAAACATGTTTATGGCTTTATCTTATAGAACTCAATATCCCCGTGCTGGGCAAACAGGTTTTGCAGCCGTTTGAGCTAAGATTTTAAAATTATTCACATAATGAAAACCTATACTTTGTTTCAGGCGAGTTTCCCATTCAAATGCATGTAACAGTGAGAAACGCATTGTCTTGGCGAAATAAAGCGTTTTTGAAAAACTTCATATAAATCGCTGTAACTTTTGATAGAAGACTCAGACAAACATGTTTATGGCTTTATCTTATAGAACTCAATATCCCCGTGCTGGGCAAACAGGTTTTGCAGCCGTTTGAGCTAAGATTTTAAAATTATTCACATAATGAAAACCTATACTTTGTCTCGGGTGAGTTTCCCATTCAAATGCATGTAACAGTGAGAAACGCATTGTCTTGGCGAAATAAAGCGTTTTTCAACCACTTCATATAAATCGCTGTAACTTTTGATAGAAGACTCAGACAAACATGTTTATGGCTTTATCTTATAGAACTCAATATCCCTGTGCTGGGCAAACAGGTTTTGCAGCCGTTTGAGCTAAGATTTTAAAATTATTCACATAATGAAAACCTATACTTTGTTTCAGGCGAGTTTCCCATTCAAATGCATGTAACAGTGAGAAACGCATTGTCTTGGCGAAATAAAGCGTTTTTCAACCACTTCATATAAATCGCTGTAACTTTTGATAGAAGACTCAGACAAACATGTTTATGGCTTTATCTTATAGAACTCAATATCCCCGTGCTGGGCAAACAGGTTTTGCAGCCGTTTGAGCTAAGATTTTAAAATTATTCACATAATGAAAACCTATACTTTGTCTCGGGTGAGTTTCCCATTCAAATGCGTGTAACAGTGAGAAACACACTGTCTTGGCGAAATAAAGCGTTTTTCAACCACTTCATATAAATCGCTGTAACTTTTGATAGAAGACTCAGACAAACATGTTTATGGCTTTATCTTATAGAACTCAATATCCCCGTGCTGGGCAAACAGGTTTTGCAGCCGTTTGAGCTAAGATTTTAAAATTATTCACATAATGAAAACCTATACTTTGTTTCAGGCGAGTTTCCCATTCAAATGCATGTAACAGTGAGAAACGCATTGTCTTGGCGAAATAAAGCGTTTTTGAAAAACTTCATATAAATCGCTGTAACTTTTGATAGAAGACTCAGACAAACATGTTTATGGCTTTATCTTATAGAACTCAATATCCCTGTGCTGGGCAAACAGAACAGGTTTTGCAGCCGTTTGAGCTAAGATTTTAAAATTATTCACATAATGAAAACCTATACTTTGTTTCAGGCGAGTTTCCCATTCAAATGCATGTAACAGTGAGAAACGCATTGTCTTGGCGAAATAAAGCGTTTTTGAACAACTTCATATAAATCGCTGTAACTTTTGATAGAAGACTCAGACAAACATGTTTATGGCTTTATCTTATAGAACTCAATATCCCCGTGCTGGGCAAACAGGTTTCGCAGCCGTTTGAGCTAAGATTTTAAAATTATTCACATAATGAAAACCTATACTTTGTCTCGGGTGAGTTTCCCATTCAAATGCATGTAACAGTGAGAAACGCATTGTCTTGGCGAAATAAAGCGTTTTTCAACCACTTCATATAAATCGCTGTAACTTTTGATAGAAGACTCAGACAAACATGTTTATGGCTTTATCTTATAGAACTCAATATCCCCGTGCTGGGCAAACAGGTTTTGCAGCCGTTTGAGCTAAGATTTTAAAATTATTCACATAATGAAAACCTATACTTTGTTTCAGGCGAGTTTCCCATTCAAATGCATGTAACAGTGAGAAACGCATTGTCTTGGCGAAATAAAGCGTTTTTCAACCACTTCATATAAATCGCTGTAACTTTTGATAGAAGACTCAGACAAACATGTTTATGGCTTTATCTTATAGAACTCAATATCCCCGTGCTGGGCAAACAGGTTTTGCAGCCGTTTGAGCTAAGATTTTAAAATTATTCACATAATGAAAACCTATACTTTGTCTCGGGTGAGTTTCCCATTCAAATGCGTGTAACAGTGAGAAACACACTGTCTTGGCGAAATAAAGCGTTTTTCAACCACTTCATATAAATCGCTGTAACTTTTGATAGAAGACTCAGACAAACATGTTTATGGCTTTATCTTATAGAACTCAATATCCCCGTGCTGGGCAAACAGGTTTTGCAGCCGTTTGAGCTAAGATTTTAAAATTATTCACATAATGAAAACCTATACTTTGTTTCAGGCGAGTTTCCCATTCAAATGCATGTAACAGTGAGAAACGCATTGTCTTGGCGAAATAAAGCGTTTTTGAAAAACTTCATATAAATCGCTGTAACTTTTGATAGAAGACTCAGACAAACATGTTTATGGCTTTATCTTATAGAACTCAATATCCCTGTGCTGGGCAAACAGGTTTTGCAGCCGTTTGAGCTAAGATTTTAAAATTATTCACATAATGAAAACCTATACTTTGTTTCAGGCGAGTTTCCCATTCAAATGCATGTAACAGTGAGAAACGCATTGTCTTGGCGAAATAAAGCGTTTTTCAACCACTTCATATAAATCGCTGTAACTTTTGATAGAAGACTCAGACAAACATGTTTATGGCTTTATCTTATAGAACTCAATATCCCCGTGCTGGGCAAACAGGTTTTGCAGCCGTTTGAGCTAAGATTTTAAAATTATTCACATAATGAAAACCTATACTTTGTCTCGGGTGAGTTTCCCATTCAAATGTGTGTAACAGTGAGAAACACACTGTCTTGGCGAAATAAAGCGTTTTTCAACCACTTCATATAAATCGCTGTAACTTTTGATAGAAGACTCAGACAAACATGTTTATGGCTTTATCTTATAGAACTCAATATCCCCGTGCTGGGCAAACAGGTTTTGCAGCCGTTTGAGCTAAGATTTTAAAATTATTCACATAATGAAAACCTATACTTTGTCTCGGGTGAGTTTCCCATTCAAATGCATGTAACAGTGAGAAACGCATTGTCTTGGCGAAATAAAGCGTTTTTCAACCACTTCATATAAATCGCTGTAACTTTTGATAGAAGACTCAGACAAACATGTTTATGGCTTTATCTTATAGAACTCAATATCCCCGTGCTGGGCAAACAGGTTTTGCAGCCGTTTGAGCTAAGATTTTAAAATTATTCACATAATGAAAACCTATACTTTGTCTCGGGTGAGTTTCCCATTCAAATGCATGTAACAGTGAGAAACGCATTGTCTTGGCGAAATAAAGCGTTTTTCAACCACTTCATATAAATCGCTGTAACTTTTGATAGAAGACTCAGACAAACATGTTTATGGCTTTATCTTATAGAACTCAATATCCCCGTGCTGGGCAAACAGGTTTTGCAGCCGTTTGAGCTAAGATTTTAAAATTATTCACATAATGAAAACCTATACTTTGTCTCGGGTGAGTTTCCCATTCAAATGCGTGTAACAGTGAGAAACACACTGTCTTGGCGAAATAAAGCGTTTTTCAACCACTTCATATAAATCGCTGTAACTTTTGATAGAAGACTCAGACAAACATGTTTATGGCTTTATCTTATAGAACTCAATATCCCTGTGCTGGGCAAACAGGTTTTGCAGCCGTTTGAGCTAAGATTTTAAAATTATTCACATAATGAAAACCTATACTTTGTTTCAGGCGAGTTTCCCATTCAAATGCATGTAACAGTGAGAAACGCATTGTCTTGGCGAAATAAAGCGTTTTTGTACAACTTCATATAAATCGCTGTAACTTTTGATAGAAGACTCAGACAAACATGTTTATGGCTTTATCTTATAGAACTCAATATCCCCGTGCTGGGCAAACAGGTTTTGCAGCCGTTTGAGCTAAGATTTTAAAATTATTCACATAATGAAAACCTATACTTTGTTTCAGGCGAGTTTCCCATTCAAATGCATGTAACAGTGAGAAACGCATTGTCTTGGCGAAATAAAGCGTTTTTGAAAAACTTCATATAAATCGCTGTAACTTTTGATAGAAGACTCAGACAAACATGTTTATGGCTTTATCTTATAGAACTCAATATCCCCGTGCTGGGCAAACAGGTTTTGCAGCCGTTTGAGCTAAGATTTTAAAATTATTCACATAATGAAAACCTATACTTTGTCTCGGGTGAGTTTCCCATTCAAATGCATGTAACAGTGAGAAACGCATTGTCTTGGCGAAATAAAGCGTTTTTCAACCACTTCATATAAATCGCTGTAACTTTTGATAGAAGACTCAGACAAACATGTTTATGGCTTTATCTTATAGAACTCAATATCCCTGTGCTGGGCAAACAGGTTTTGCAGCCGTTTGAGCTAAGATTTTAAAATTATTCACATAATGAAAACCTATACTTTGTTTCAGGCGAGTTTCCCATTCAAATGCATGTAACAGTGAGAAACGCATTGTCTTGGCGAAATAAAGCGTTTTTCAACCACTTCATATAAATCGCTGTAACTTTTGATAGAAGACTCAGACAAACATGTTTATGGCTTTATCTTATAGAACTCAATATCCCCGTGCTGGGCAAACAGGTTTTGCAGCCGTTTGAGCTAAGATTTTAAAATTATTCACATAATGAAAACCTATACTTTGTCTCGGGTGAGTTTCCCATTCAAATGCGTGTAACAGTGAGAAACACACTGTCTTGGCGAAATAAAGCGTTTTTCAACCACTTCATATAAATCGCTGTAACTTTTGATAGAAGACTCAGACAAACATGTTTATGGCTTTATCTTATAGAACTCAATATCCCCGTGCTGGGCAAACAGGTTTTGCAGCCGTTTGAGCTAAGATTTTAAAATTATTCACATAATGAAAACCTATACTTTGTTTCAGGCGAGTTTCCCATTCAAATGCATGTAACAGTGAGAAACGCATTGTCTTGGCGAAATAAAGCGTTTTTGAAAAACTTCATATAAATCGCTGTAACTTTTGATAGAAGACTCAGACAAACATGTTTATGGCTTTATCTTATAGAACTCAATATCCCTGTGCTGGGCAAACAGAACAGGTTTTGCAGCCGTTTGAGCTAAGATTTTAAAATTATTCACATAATGAAAACCTATACTTTGTTTCAGGCGAGTTTCCCATTCAAATGCATGTAACAGTGAGAAACGCATTGTCTTGGCGAAATAAAGCGTTTTTGAACAACTTCATATAAATCGCTGTAACTTTTGATAGAAGACTCAGACAAACATGTTTATGGCTTTATCTTATAGAACTCAATATCCCCGTGCTGGGCAAACAGGTTTCGCAGCCGTTTGAGCTAAGATTTTAAAATTATTCACATAATGAAAACCTATACTTTGTCTCGGGTGAGTTTCCCATTCAAATGCATGTAACAGTGAGAAACGCATTGTCTTGGCGAAATAAAGCGTTTTTCAACCACTTCATATAAATCGCTGTAACTTTTGATAGAAGACTCAGACAAACATGTTTATGGCTTTATCTTATAGAACTCAATATCCCCGTGCTGGGCAAACAGGTTTTGCAGCCGTTTGAGCTAAGATTTTAAAATTATTCACATAATGAAAACCTATACTTTGTTTCAGGCGAGTTTCCCATTCAAATGCATGTAACAGTGAGAAACGCATTGTCTTGGCGAAATAAAGCGTTTTTCAACCACTTCATATAAATCGCTGTAACTTTTGATAGAAGACTCAGACAAACATGTTTATGGCTTTATCTTATAGAACTCAATATCCCTGTGCTGGGCAAACAGGTTTTGCAGCCGTTTGAGCTAAGATTTTAAAATTATTCACATAATGAAAACCTATACTTTGTTTCAGGCGAGTTTCCCATTCAAATGCATGTAACAGTGAGAAACGCATTGTCTTGGCGAAATAAAGCGTTTTTCAACCACTTCATATAAATCGCTGTAACTTTTGATAGAAGACTCAGACAAACATGTTTATGGCTTTATCTTATAGAACTCAATATCCCCGTGCTGGGCAAACAGGTTTTGCAGCCGTTTGAGCTAAGATTTTAAAATTATTCACATAATGAAAACCTATACTTTGTCTCGGGTGAGTTTCCCATTCAAATGTGTGTAACAGTGAGAAACACACTGTCTTGGCGAAATAAAGCGTTTTTCAACCACTTCATATAAATCGCTGTAACTTTTGATAGAAGACTCAGACAAACATGTTTATGGCTTTATCTTATAGAACTCAATATCCCCGTGCTGGGCAAACAGGTTTTGCAGCCGTTTGAGCTAAGATTTTAAAATTATTCACATAATGAAAACCTATACTTTGTTTCAGGCGAGTTTCCCATTCAAATGCATGTAACAGTGAGAAACGCATTGTCTTGGCGAAATAAAGCGTTTTTGAAAAACTTCATATAAATCGCTGTAACTTTTGATAGAAGACTCAGACAAACATGTTTATGGCTTTATCTTATAGAACTCAATATCCCCGTGCTGGGCAAACAGGTTTTGCAGCCGTTTGAGCTAAGATTTTAAAATTATTCACATAATGAAAACCTATACTTTGTCTCGGGTGAGTTTCCCATTCAAATGCGTGTAACAGTGAGAAACACACTGTCTTGGCGAAATAAAGCGTTTTTCAACCACTTCATATAAATCGCTGTAACTTTTGATAGAAGACTCAGACAAACATGTTTATGGCTTTATCTCATAGAACTCAATATCCCTGTGCTGGGCAAACAGGTTTTGCAGCCGTTTGAGCTAAGATTTTAAAATTATTCACATAATGAAAACCTATACTTTGTTTCAGGCGAGTTTCCCATTCAAATGCATGTAACAGTGAGAAACGCATTGTCTTGGCGAAATAAAGCGTTTTTGTACAACTTCATATAAATCGCTGTAACTTTTGATAGAAGACTCAGACAAACATGTTTATGGCTTTATCTTATAGAACTCAATATCCCCGTGCTGGGCAAACAGGTTTTGCAGCCGTTTGAGCTAAGATTTTAAAATTATTCACATAATGAAAACCTATACTTTGTCTCGGGTGAGTTTCCCATTCAAATGCATGTAACAGTGAGAAACGCATTGTCTTGGCGAAATAAAGCGTTTTTCAACCACTTCATATAAATCGCTGTAACTTTTGATAGAAGACTCAGACAAACATGTTTATGGCTTTATCTTATAGAACTCAATATCCCCGTGCTGGGCAAACAGGTTTTGCAGCCGTTTGAGCTAAGATTTTAAAATTATTCACATAATGAAAACCTATACTTTGTCTCGGGTGAGTTTCCCATTCAAATGCGTGTAACAGTGAGAAACACACTGTCTTGGCGAAATAAAGCGTTTTTCAACCACTTCATATAAATCGCTGTAACTTTTGATAGAAGACTCAGACAAACATGTTTATGGCTTTATCTTATAGAACTCAATATCCCTGTGCTGGGCAAACAGGTTTTGCAGCCGTTTGAGCTAAGATTTTAAAATTATTCACATAATGAAAACCTATACTTTGTTTCAGGCGAGTTTCCCATTCAAATGCATGTAACAGTGAGAAACGCATTGTCTTGGCGAAATAAAGCGTTTTTGTACAACTTCATATAAATCGCTGTAACTTTTGATAGAAGACTCAGACAAACATGTTTATGGCTTTATCTTATAGAACTCAATATCCCCGTGCTGGGCAAACAGGTTTTGCAGCCGTTTGAGCTAAGATTTTAAAATTATTCACATAATGAAAACCTATACTTTGTTTCAGGCGAGTTTCCCATTCAAATGCATGTAACAGTGAGAAACGCATTGTCTTGGCGAAATAAAGCGTTTTTGAAAAACTTCATATAAATCGCTGTAACTTTTGATAGAAGACTCAGACAAACATGTTTATGGCTTTATCTTATAGAACTCAATATCCCCGTGCTGGGCAAACAGGTTTTGCAGCCGTTTGAGCTAAGATTTTAAAATTATTCACATAATGAAAACCTATACTTTGTCTCGGGTGAGTTTCCCATTCAAATGCATGTAACAGTGAGAAACGCATTGTCTTGGCGAAATAAAGCGTTTTTCAACCACTTCATATAAATCGCTGTAACTTTTGATAGAAGACTCAGACAAACATGTTTATGGCTTTATCTTATAGAACTCAATATCCCTGTGCTGGGCAAACAGGTTTTGCAGCCGTTTGAGCTAAGATTTTAAAATTATTCACATAATGAAAACCTATACTTTGTTTCAGGCGAGTTTCCCATTCAAATGCATGTAACAGTGAGAAACGCATTGTCTTGGCGAAATAAAGCGTTTTTCAACCACTTCATATAAATCGCTGTAACTTTTGATAGAAGACTCAGACAAACATGTTTATGGCTTTATCTTATAGAACTCAATATCCCCGTGCTGGGCAAACAGGTTTTGCAGCCGTTTGAGCTAAGATTTTAAAATTATTCACATAATGAAAACCTATACTTTGTCTCGGGTGAGTTTCCCATTCAAATGCGTGTAACAGTGAGAAACACACTGTCTTGGCGAAATAAAGCGTTTTTCAACCACTTCATATAAATCGCTGTAACTTTTGATAGAAGACTCAGACAAACATGTTTATGGCTTTATCTTATAGAACTCAATATCCCCGTGCTGGGCAAACAGGTTTTGCAGCCGTTTGAGCTAAGATTTTAAAATTATTCACATAATGAAAACCTATACTTTGTTTCAGGCGAGTTTCCCATTCAAATGCATGTAACAGTGAGAAACGCATTGTCTTGGCGAAATAAAGCGTTTTTGAAAAACTTCATATAAATCGCTGTAACTTTTGATAGAAGACTCAGACAAACATGTTTATGGCTTTATCTTATAGAACTCAATATCCCTGTGCTGGGCAAACAGAACAGGTTTTGCAGCCGTTTGAGCTAAGATTTTAAAATTATTCACATAATGAAAACCTATACTTTGTTTCAGGCGAGTTTCCCATTCAAATGCATGTAACAGTGAGAAACGCATTGTCTTGGCGAAATAAAGCGTTTTTGAACAACTTCATATAAATCGCTGTAACTTTTGATAGAAGACTCAGACAAACATGTTTATGGCTTTATCTTATAGAACTCAATATCCCCGTGCTGGGCAAACAGGTTTCGCAGCCGTTTGAGCTAAGATTTTAAAATTATTCACATAATGAAAACCTATACTTTGTCTCGGGTGAGTTTCCCATTCAAATGCATGTAACAGTGAGAAACGCATTGTCTTGGCGAAATAAAGCGTTTTTCAACCACTTCATATAAATCGCTGTAACTTTTGATAGAAGACTCAGACAAACATGTTTATGGCTTTATCTTATAGAACTCAATATCCCCGTGCTGGGCAAACAGGTTTTGCAGCCGTTTGAGCTAAGATTTTAAAATTATTCACATAATGAAAACCTATACTTTGTTTCAGGCGAGTTTCCCATTCAAATGCATGTAACAGTGAGAAACGCATTGTCTTGGCGAAATAAAGCGTTTTTCAACCACTTCATATAAATCGCTGTAACTTTTGATAGAAGACTCAGACAAACATGTTTATGGCTTTATCTTATAGAACTCAATATCCCTGTGCTGGGCAAACAGGTTTTGCAGCCGTTTGAGCTAAGATTTTAAAATTATTCACATAATGAAAACCTATACTTTGTTTCAGGCGAGTTTCCCATTCAAATGCATGTAACAGTGAGAAACGCATTGTCTTGGCGAAATAAAGCGTTTTTCAACCACTTCATATAAATCGCTGTAACTTTTGATAGAAGACTCAGACAAACATGTTTATGGCTTTATCTTATAGAACTCAATATCCCCGTGCTGGGCAAACAGGTTTTGCAGCCGTTTGAGCTAAGATTTTAAAATTATTCACATAATGAAAACCTATACTTTGTCTCGGGTGAGTTTCCCATTCAAATGTGTGTAACAGTGAGAAACACACTGTCTTGGCGAAATAAAGCGTTTTTCAACCACTTCATATAAATCGCTGTAACTTTTGATAGAAGACTCAGACAAACATGTTTATGGCTTTATCTTATAGAACTCAATATCCCCGTGCTGGGCAAACAGGTTTTGCAGCCGTTTGAGCTAAGATTTTAAAATTATTCACATAATGAAAACCTATACTTTGTTTCAGGCGAGTTTCCCATTCAAATGCATGTAACAGTGAGAAACGCATTGTCTTGGCGAAATAAAGCGTTTTTGAAAAACTTCATATAAATCGCTGTAACTTTTGATAGAAGACTCAGACAAACATGTTTATGGCTTTATCTTATAGAACTCAATATCCCCGTGCTGGGCAAACAGGTTTTGCAGCCGTTTGAGCTAAGATTTTAAAATTATTCACATAATGAAAACCTATACTTTGTCTCGGGTGAGTTTCCCATTCAAATGCGTGTAACAGTGAGAAACACACTGTCTTGGCGAAATAAAGCGTTTTTCAACCACTTCATATAAATCGCTGTAACTTTTGATAGAAGACTCAGACAAACATGTTTATGGCTTTATCTCATAGAACTCAATATCCCTGTGCTGGGCAAACAGGTTTTGCAGCCGTTTGAGCTAAGATTTTAAAATTATTCACATAATGAAAACCTATACTTTGTTTCAGGCGAGTTTCCCATTCAAATGCATGTAACAGTGAGAAACGCATTGTCTTGGCGAAATAAAGCGTTTTTGTACAACTTCATATAAATCGCTGTAACTTTTGATAGAAGACTCAGACAAACATGTTTATGGCTTTATCTTATAGAACTCAATATCCCCGTGCTGGGCAAACAGGTTTTGCAGCCGTTTGAGCTAAGATTTTAAAATTATTCACATAATGAAAACCTATACTTTGTTTCAGGCGAGTTTCCCATTCAAATGCATGTAACAGTGAGAAACGCATTGTCTTGGCGAAATAAAGCGTTTTTGAAAAACTTCATATAAATCGCTGTAACTTTTGATAGAAGACTCAGACAAACATGTTTATGGCTTTATCTTATAGAACTCAATATCCCCGTGCTGGGCAAACAGGTTTTGCAGCCGTTTGAGCTAAGATTTTTAAATTATTCACATAATGAAAACCTATACTTTGTCTCGGGTGAGTTTCCCATTCAAATGCATGTAACAGTGAGAAACGCATTGTCTTGGCGAAATAAAGCGTTTTTCAACCACTTCATATAAATCGCTGTAACTTTTGATAGAAGACTCAGACAAACATGTTTATGGCTTTATCTTATAGAACTCAATATCCCCGTGCTGGGCAAACAGGTTTTGCAGCCGTTTGAGCTAAGATTTTAAAATTATTCACATAATGAAAACCTATACTTTGTTTCAGGCGAGTTTCCCATTCAAATGCATGTAACAGTGAGAAACGCATTGTCTTGGCGAAATAAAGCGTTTTTGAACAACTTCATATAAATCGCTGTAACTTTTGATAGAAGACTCAGACAAACATGTTTATGGCTTTATCTTATAGAACTCAATATCCCCGTGCTGGGCAAACAGGTTTTGCAGCCGTTTGAGCTAAGTTTTTAAAATTATTCACATAATGAAAACCTATACTTTGTTTCAGGCGAGTTTCCCATTCAAATGCATGTAACAGTGAGAAACGCATTGTCTTGGCGAAATAAAGCGTTTTTCAACCACTTCATATAAATCGCTGTAACTTTTGATAGAAGACTCAGACAAACATGTTTATGGCTTTATCTTATAGAACTCAATATCCCCGTGCTGGGCAAACAGGTTTTGCAGCCGTTTGAGCTAAGATTTTAAAATTATTCACATAATGAAAACCTATACTTTGTTTCAGGCGAGTTTCCCATTCAAATGCATGTAACAGTGAGAAACGCATTGTCTTGGCGAAATAAAGCGTTTTTCAACAACTTCATATAAATCGCTGTAACTTTTGATAGAAGACTCAGACAAACATGTTTATGGCTTTATCTTATAGAACTCAATATCCCTGTGCTGGGCAAACAGAACAGGTTTTGCAGCCGTTTGAGCTAAGATTTTAAAATTATTCACATAATGAAAACCTATACTTTGTCTCGGGTGAGTTTCCCATTCAAATGCATGTAACAGTGAGAAACGCATTGTCTTGGCGAAATAAAGCGTTTTTCAACCACTTCATATAAATCGCTGTAACTTTTGATAGAAGACTCAGACAAACATGTTTATGGCTTTATCTTATAGAACTCAATATCCCTGTGCTGGGCAAACAGGTTTTGCAGCCGTTTGAGCTAAGATTTTAAAATTATTCACATAATGAAAACCTATACTTTGTTTCAGGCGAGTTTCCCATTCAAATGCATGTAACAGTGAGAAACGCATTGTCTTGGCGAAATAAAGCGTTTTTGTACAACTTCATATAAATCGCTGTAACTTTTGATAGAAGACTCAGACAAACATGTTTATGGCTTTATCTTATAGAACTCAATATCCCCGTGCTGGGCAAACAGGTTTTGCAGCCGTTTGAGCTAAGATTTTAAAATTATTCACATAATGAAAACCTATACTTTGTTTCAGGCGAGTTTCCCATTCAAATGCATGTAACAGTGAGAAACGCATTGTCTTGGCGAAATAAAGCGTTTTTGAAAAACTTCATATAAATCGCTGTAACTTTTGATAGAAGACTCAGACAAACATGTTTATGGCTTTATCTTATAGAACTCAATATCCCCGTGCTGGGCAAACAGGTTTTGCAGCCGTTTGAGCTAAGTTTTTAAAATTATTCACATAATGAAAACCTATACTTTGTTTCAGGCGAGTTTCCCATTCAAATGCATGTAACAGTGAGAAACGCATTGTCTTGGCGAAATAAAGCGTTTTTCAACCACTTCATATAAATCGCTGTAACTTTTGATAGAAGACTCAGACAAACATGTTTATGGCTTTATCTTATAGAACTCAATATCCCTGTGCTGGGCAAACAGAACAGGTTTTGCAGCCGTTTGAGCTAAGTTTTTAAAATTATTCACATAATGAAAACCTATACTTTGTTTCAGGCGAGTTTCCCATTCAAATGCATGTAACAGTGAGAAACGCATTGTCTTGGCGAAATAAAGCGTTTTTCAACCACTTCATATAAATCGCTGTAACTTTTGATAGAAGACTCAGACAAACATGTTTATGGCTTTATCTTATAGAACTCAATATCCCCGTGCTGGGCAAACAGGTTTTGCAGCCGTTTGAGCTAAGATTTTAAAATTATTCACATAATGAAAACCTATACTTTGTTTCAGGCGAGTTTCCCATTCAAATGCATGTAACAGTGAGAAACGCATTGTCTTGGCGAAATAAAGCGTTTTTGAACAACTTCATATAAATCGCTGTAACTTTTGATAGAAGACTCAGACAAACATGTTTATGGCTTTATCTTATAGAACTCAATATCCCCGTGCTGGGCAAACAGGTTTTGCAGCCGTTTGAGCTAAGATTTTAAAATTATTCACATAATGAAAACCTATACTTTGTTTCAGGCGAGTTTCCCATTCAAATGCATGTAACAGTGAGAAACGCATCGTCTTGGCGAAATAAAGCGTTTTTGAAAAACTTCATATAAATCGCTGTAACTTTTGATAGAAGACTCAGACAAACATGTTTATGGCTTTATCTTATAGAACTCAATATCCCCGTGCTGGGCAAACAGGTTTTGCAGCCGTTTGAGCTAAGATTTTAAAATTATTCACATAATGAAAACCTATACTTTGTTTCAGGCGAGTTTCCCATTCAAATGCATGTAACAGTGAGAAACGCATTGTCTTGGCGAAATAAAGCGTTTTTCAACCACTTCATATAAATCGCTGTAACTTTTGATAGAAGACTCAGACAAACATGTTTATGGCTTTATCTTATAGAACTCAATATCCCTGTGCTGGGCAAACAGGTTTTGCAGCCGTTTGAGCTAAGATTTTAAAATTATTCACATAATGAAAACCTATACTTTGTCTCGGGTGAGTTTCCCATTCAAATGTGTGTAACAGTGAGAAACGCATTGTCTTGGCGAAATAAAGCGTTTTTCAACCACTTCATATAAATCGCTGTAACTTTTGATAGAAGACTCAGACAAACATGTTTATGGCTTTATCTTATAGAACTCAATATCCCCGTGCTGGGCAAACAGAACAGGTTTTGCAGCCGTTTGAGCTAAGATTTTAAAATTATTCACATAATGAAAACCTATACTTTGTTTCAGGCGAGTTTCCCATTCAAATGCATGTAACAGTGAGAAACGCATTGTCTTGGCGAAATAAAGCGTTTTTCAACCACTTCATATAAATCGCTGTAACTTTTGATAGAAGACTCAGACAAACATGTTTATGGCTTTATCTTATAGAACTCAATATCCCTGTGCTGGGCAAACAGGTTTTGCAGCCGTTTGAGCTAAGATTTTAAAATTATTCACATAATGAAAACCTATACTTTGTTTCAGGCGAGTTTCCCATTCAAATGCATGTAACAGTGAGAAACGCATTGTCTTGGCGAAATAAAGCGTTTTTCAACCACTTCATATAAATCGCTGTAACTTTTGATAGAAGACTCAGACAAACATGTTTATGGCTTTATCTTATAGAACTCAATATCCCCGTGCTGGGCAAACAGGTTTTGCAGCCGTTTGAGCTAAGATTTTAAAATTATTCACATAATGAAAACCTATACTTTGTCTCGGGTGAGTTTCCCATTCAAATGCGTGTAACAGTGAGAAACACACTGTCTTGGCGAAATAAAGCGTTTTTCAACCACTTCATATAAATCGCTGTAACTTTTGATAGAAGACTCAGACAAACATGTTTATGGCTTTATCTTATAGAACTCAATATCCCCGTGCTGGGCAAACAGGTTTTGCAGCCGTTTGAGCTAAGATTTTAAAATTATTCACATAATGAAAACCTATACTTTGTTTCAGGCGAGTTTCCCATTCAAATGCATGTAACAGTGAGAAACGCATTGTCTTGGCGAAATAAAGCGTTTTTGAAAAACTTCATATAAATCGCTGTAACTTTTGATAGAAGACTCAGACAAACATGTTTATGGCTTTATCTTATAGAACTCAATATCCCTGTGCTGGGCAAACAGAACAGGTTTTGCAGCCGTTTGAGCTAAGATTTTAAAATTATTCACATAATGAAAACCTATACTTTGTTTCAGGCGAGTTTCCCATTCAAATGCATGTAACAGTGAGAAACGCATTGTCTTGGCGAAATAAAGCGTTTTTGAACAACTTCATATAAATCGCTGTAACTTTTGATAGAAGACTCAGACAAACATGTTTATGGCTTTATCTTATAGAACTCAATATCCCCGTGCTGGGCAAACAGGTTTCGCAGCCGTTTGAGCTAAGATTTTAAAATTATTCACATAATGAAAACCTATACTTTGTCTCGGGTGAGTTTCCCATTCAAATGCATGTAACAGTGAGAAACGCATTGTCTTGGCGAAATAAAGCGTTTTTCAACCACTTCATATAAATCGCTGTAACTTTTGATAGAAGACTCAGACAAACATGTTTATGGCTTTATCTTATAGAACTCAATATCCCCGTGCTGGGCAAACAGGTTTTGCAGCCGTTTGAGCTAAGATTTTAAAATTATTCACATAATGAAAACCTATACTTTGTTTCAGGCGAGTTTCCCATTCAAATGCATGTAACAGTGAGAAACGCATTGTCTTGGCGAAATAAAGCGTTTTTCAACCACTTCATATAAATCGCTGTAACTTTTGATAGAAGACTCAGACAAACATGTTTATGGCTTTATCTTATAGAACTCAATATCCCCGTGCTGGGCAAACAGGTTTTGCAGCCGTTTGAGCTAAGATTTTAAAATTATTCACATAATGAAAACCTATACTTTGTCTCGGGTGAGTTTCCCATTCAAATGCGTGTAACAGTGAGAAACACACTGTCTTGGCGAAATAAAGCGTTTTTCAACCACTTCATATAAATCGCTGTAACTTTTGATAGAAGACTCAGACAAACATGTTTATGGCTTTATCTTATAGAACTCAATATCCCCGTGCTGGGCAAACAGGTTTTGCAGCCGTTTGAGCTAAGATTTTAAAATTATTCACATAATGAAAACCTATACTTTGTTTCAGGCGAGTTTCCCATTCAAATGCATGTAACAGTGAGAAACGCATTGTCTTGGCGAAATAAAGCGTTTTTGAAAAACTTCATATAAATCGCTGTAACTTTTGATAGAAGACTCAGACAAACATGTTTATGGCTTTATCTTATAGAACTCAATATCCCCGTGCTGGGCAAACAGAACAGGTTTTGCAGCCGTTTGAGCTAAGATTTTAAAATTATTCACATAATGAAAACCTATACTTTGTTTCAGGCGAGTTTCCCATTCAAATGCATGTAACAGTGAGAAACGCATTGTCTTGGCGAAATAAAGCGTTTTTGAAAAACTTCATATAAATCGCTGTAACTTTTGATAGAAGACTCAGACAAACATGTTTATGGCTTTATCTTATAGAACTCAATATCCCTGTGCTGGGCAAACAGAACAGGTTTTGCAGCCGTTTGAGCTAAGATTTTAAAATTATTCACATAATGAAAACCTATACTTTGTTTCAGGCGAGTTTCCCATTCAAATGCATGTAACAGTGAGAAACGCATTGTCTTGGCGAAATAAAGCGTTTTTGAACAACTTCATATAAATCGCTGTAACTTTTGATAGAAGACTCAGACAAACATGTTTATGGCTTTATCTTATAGAACTCAATATCCCCGTGCTGGGCAAACAGGTTTCGCAGCCGTTTGAGCTAAGATTTTAAAATTATTCACATAATGAAAACCTATACTTTGTCTCGGGTGAGTTTCCCATTCAAATGCATGTAACAGTGAGAAACGCATTGTCTTGGCGAAATAAAGCGTTTTTCAACCACTTCATATAAATCGCTGTAACTTTTGATAGAAGACTCAGACAAACATGTTTATGGCTTTATCTTATAGAACTCAATATCCCCGTGCTGGGCAAACAGAACAGGTTTTGCAGCCGTTTGAGCTAAGATTTTAAAATTATTCACATAATGAAAACCTATACTTTGTTTCAGGCGAGTTTCCCATTCAAATGCATGTAACAGTGAGAAACGCATTGTCTTGGCGAAATAAAGCGTTTTTGAACAACTTCATATAAATCGCTGTAACTTTTGATAGAAGACTCAGACAAACATGTTTATGGCTTTATCTTATAGAACTCAATATCCCCGTGCTGGGCAAACAGGTTTTGCAGCCGTTTGAGCTAAGATTTTAAAATTATTCACATAATGAAAACCTATACTTTGTCTCGGGTGAGTTTCCCATTCAAATGCGTGTAACAGTGAGAAACACACTGTCTTGGCGAAATAAAGCGTTTTTCAACCACTTCATATAAATCGCTGTAACTTTTGATAGAAGACTCAGACAAACATGTTTATGGCTTTATCTTATAGAACTCAATATCCCCGTGCTGGGCAAACAGGTTTTGCAGCCGTTTGAGCTAAGATTTTAAAATTATTCACATAATGAAAACCTATACTTTGTTTCAGGCGAGTATCCCATTCAAATGCATGTAACAGTGAGAAACGCATTGTCTTGGCGAAATAAAGCGTTTTTGAACAACTTCATATAA
The DNA here is from genome assembly GCF_057382095.1 of Aulonocara sp. 'chitande type north' Nkhata Bay. NCBI lineage: Eukaryota > Metazoa > Chordata > Actinopteri > Cichliformes > Cichlidae > Aulonocara > Aulonocara sp. 'chitande type north' Nkhata Bay. The sequence goes on from NC_141345.1 coordinate 13,438,773, forward strand.
ATCGCTGTAACTTTTGATAGAAGACTCAGACAAACATGTTTATGGCTTTATCTTATAGAACTCAATATCCCCGTGCTGGGCAAACAGAACAGGTTTTGCAGCCGTTTGAGCTAAGATTTTAAAATTATTCACATAATGAAAACCTATACTTTGTTTCAGGCGAGTTTCCCATTCAAATGCATGTAACAGTGAGAAACGCATTGTCTTGGCGAAATAAAGCGTTTTTGAACAACTTCATATAAATCGCTGTAACTTTTGATAGAAGACTCAGACAAACATGTTTATGGCTTTATCTTATAGAACTCAATATCCCCGTGCTGGGCAAACAGGTTTTGCAGCCGTTTGAGCTAAGATTTTAAAATTATTCACATAATGAAAACCTATACTTTGTCTCGGGTGAGTTTCCCATTCAAATGCGTGTAACAGTGAGAAACACACTGTCTTGGCGAAATAAAGCGTTTTTCAACCACTTCATATAAATCGCTGTAACTTTTGATAGAAGACTCAGACAAACATGTTTATGGCTTTATCTTATAGAACTCAATATCCCCGTGCTGGGCAAACAGGTTTTGCAGCCGTTTGAGCTAAGATTTTAAAATTATTCACATAATGAAAACCTATACTTTGTTTCAGGCGAGTATCCCATTCAAATGCATGTAACAGTGAGAAACGCATTGTCTTGGCGAAATAAAGCGTTTTTGAACAACTTCATATAAATCGCTGTAACTTTTGATAGAAGACTCAGACAAACATGTTTATGGCTTTATCTTATAGAACTCAATATCCCCGTGCTGGGCAAACAGAACAGGTTTTGCAGCCGTTTGAGCTAAGATTTTAAAATTATTCACATAATGAAAACCTATACTTTGTTTCAGGCGAGTTTCCCATTCAAATGCATGTAACAGTGAGAAACGCATTGTCTTGGCGAAATAAAGCATTTTGAAAAACTTCATATAAATCGCTGTAACTTTTGATAGAAGACTCAGACAAACATGTTTATGGCTTTATCTTATAGAACTCAATATCCCCGTGCTGGGCAAACAGAACAGGTTTTGCAGCCGTTTGAGCTAAGATTTTAAAATTATTCACATAATGAAAACCTATACTTTGTTTCAGGCGAGTATCCCATTCAAATGCATGTAACAGTGAGAAACGCATTGTCTTGGCGAAATGAAGCGTTTTTGAACAACTTCATATAAATCGCTGTAACTTTTGATAGAAGACTCAGACAAACATGTTTATGGCTTTATCTTATAGAACTCAATATCCCTGTGCTGGGCAAACAGAACAGGTTTTGCAGCCGTTTGAGCTAAGATTTTAAAATTATTCACATAATGAAAACCTATACTTTGTCTCGGGTGAGTTTCCCATTCAAATGCATGTAACAGTGAGAAACGCATTGTCTTGGCGAAATAAAGCGTTTTTCAACCACTTCATATAAATCGCTGTAACTTTTGATAGAAGACTCAGACAAACATGTTTATGGCTTTATCTTATAGAACTCAATATCCCCGTGCTGGGCAAACAGGTTTTGCAGCCGTTTGAGCTAAGATTTTAAAATTATTCACATAATGAAAACCTATACTTTGTTTCAGGCGAGTTTCCCATTCAAATGCATGTAACAGTGAGAAACGCATTGTCTTGGCGAAATAAAGCGTTTTTGAAAAACTTCATATAAATCGCTGTAACTTTTGATAGAAGACGCAGACAAACATGTTTATGGCTTTATCTTATAGAACTCAATATCCCCGTGCTGGGCAAACAGGTTTTGCAGCCGTTTGAGCTAAGATTTTAAAATTATTCACATAATGAAAACCTATACTTTGTCTCGGGTGAGTTTCCCATTCAAATGCATGTAACAGTGAGAAACGCATTGTCTTGGCGAAATAAAGCGTTTTTCAACCACTTCATATAAATCGCTGTAACTTTTGATAGAAGACTCAGACAAACATGTTTATGGCTTTATCTTATAGAACTCAATATCCCCGTGCTGGGCAAACAGGTTTTGCAGCCGTTTGAGCTAAGATTTTAAAATTATTCACATAATGAAAACCTATACTTTGTTTCAGGCGAGTTTCCCATTCAAATGCATGTAACAGTGAGAAACGCATTGTCTTGGCGAAATAAAGCGTTTTTGAAAAACTTCATATAAATCGCTGTAACTTTTGATAGAAGACTCAGACAAACATGTTTATGGCTTTATCTTATAGAACTCAATATCCCCGTGCTGGGCAAACAGGTTTTGCAGCCGTTTGAGCTAAGATTTTAAAATTATTCACATAATGAAAACCTATACTTTGTCTCGGGTGAGTTTCCCATTCAAATGCATGTAACAGTGAGAAACGCATTGTCTTGGCGAAATAAAGCGTTTTTCAACCACTTCATATAAATCGCTGTAACTTTTGATAGAAGACTCAGACAAACATGTTTATGGCTTTATCTTATAGAACTCAATATCCCCGTGCTGGGCAAACAGGTTTTGCAGCCGTTTGAGCTAAGATTTTAAAATTATTCACATAATGAAAACCTATACTTTGTCTCGGGTGAGTTTCCCATTCAAATGCGTGTAACAGTGAGAAACACACTGTCTTGGCGAAATAAAGCGTTTTTCAACCACTTCATATAAATCGCTGTAACTTTTGATAGAAGACTCAGACAAACATGTTTATGGCTTTATCTTATAGAACTCAATATCCCCGTGCTGGGCAAACAGGTTTTGCAGCCGTTTGAGCTAAGATTTTAAAATTATTCACATAATGAAAACCTATACTTTGTTTCAGGCGAGTATCCCATTCAAATGCATGTAACAGTGAGAAACGCATTGTCTTGGCGAAATAAAGCGTTTTTGAACAACTTCATATAAATCGCTGTAACTTTTGATAGAAGACTCAGACAAACATGTTTATGGCTTTATCTTATAGAACTCAATATCCCCGTGCTGGGCAAACAGAACAGGTTTTGCAGCCGTTTGAGCTAAGATTTTAAAATTATTCACATAATGAAAACCTATACTTTGTTTCAGGCGAGTTTCCCATTCAAATGCATGTAACAGTGAGAAACGCATTGTCTTGGCGAAATAAAGCGTTTTTCAACCACTTCATATAAATCGCTGTAACTTTTGATAGAAGACTCAGACAAACATGTTTATGGCTTTATCTTATAGAACTCAATATCCCCGTGCTGGGCAAACAGGTTTTGCAGCCGTTTGAGCTAAGATTTTAAAATTATTCACATAATGAAAACCTATACTTTGTCTCGGGTGAGTTTCCCATTCAAATGCGTGTAACAGTGAGAAACACACTGTCTTGGCGAAATAAAGCGTTTTTCAACCACTTCATATAAATCGCTGTAACTTTTGATAGAAGACTCAGACAAACATGTTTATGGCTTTATCTTATAGAACTCAATATCCCCGTGCTGGGCAAACAGGTTTTGCAGCCGTTTGAGCTAAGATTTTAAAATTATTCACATAATGAAAACCTATACTTTGTTTCAGGCGAGTATCCCATTCAAATGCATGTAACAGTGAGAAACGCATTGTCTTGGCGAAATAAAGCGTTTTTGAACAACTTCATATAAATCGCTGTAACTTTTGATAGAAGACTCAGACAAACATGTTTATGGCTTTATCTTATAGAACTCAATATCCCCGTGCTGGGCAAACAGAACAGGTTTTGCAGCCGTTTGAGCTAAGATTTTAAAATTATTCACATAATGAAAACCTATACTTTGTTTCAGGCGAGTTTCCCATTCAAATGCATGTAACAGTGAGAAACGCATTGTCTTGGCGAAATAAAGCGTTTTTGAACAACTTCATATAAATCGCTGTAACTTTTGATAGAAGACTCAGACAAACATGTTTATGGCTTTATCTTATAGAACTCAATATCCCCGTGCTGGGCAAACAGGTTTTGCAGCCGTTTGAGCTAAGATTTTAAAATTATTCACATAATGAAAACCTATACTTTGTTTCAGGCGAGTATCCCATTCAAATGCATGTAACAGTGAGAAACGCATTGTCTTGGCGAAATAAAGCGTTTTTGAACAACTTCATATAAATCGCTGTAACTTTTGATAGAAGACTCAGACAAACATGTTTATGGCTTTATCTTATAGAACTCAATATCCCCGTGCTGGGCAAACAGAACAGGTTTTGCAGCCGTTTGAGCTAAGATTTTAAAATTATTCACATAATGAAAACCTATACTTTGTTTCAGGCGAGTTTCCCATTCAAATGCATGTAACAGTGAGAAACGCATTGTCTTGGCGAAATAAAGCATTTTGAAAAACTTCATATAAATCGCTGTAACTTTTGATAGAAGACTCAGACAAACATGTTTATGGCTTTATCTTATAGAACTCAATATCCCCGTGCTGGGCAAACAGAACAGGTTTTGCAGCCGTTTGAGCTAAGATTTTAAAATTATTCACATAATGAAAACCTATACTTTGTCTCGGGTGAGTTTCCCATTCAAATGCATGTAACAGTGAGAAACGCATTGTCTTGGCGAAATAAAGCGTTTTTCAACCACTTCATATAAATCGCTGTAACTTTTGATAGAAGACTCAGACAAACATGTTTATGGCTTTATCTTATAGAACTCAATATCCCCGTGCTGGGCAAACAGGTTTTGCAGCCGTTTGAGCTAAGATTTTAAAATTATTCACATAATGAAAACCTATACTTTGTTTCAGGCGAGTTTCCCATTCAAATGCATGTAACAGTGAGAAACGCATTGTCTTGGCGAAATAAAGCGTTTTTGAAAAACTTCATATAAATCGCTGTAACTTTTGATAGAAGACTCAGACAAACATGTTTATGGCTTTATCTTATAGAACTCAATATCCCCGTGCTGGGCAAACAGGTTTTGCAGCCGTTTGAGCTAAGATTTTAAAATTATTCACATAATGAAAACCTATACTTTGTCTCGGGTGAGTTTCCCATTCAAATGCATGTAACAGTGAGAAACGCATTGTCTTGGCGAAATAAAGCGTTTTTCAACCACTTCATATAAATCGCTGTAACTTTTGATAGAAGACTCAGACAAACATGTTTATGGCTTTATCTTATAGAACTCAATATCCCCGTGCTGGGCAAACAGGTTTTGCAGCCGTTTGAGCTAAGATTTTAAAATTATTCACATAATGAAAACCTATACTTTGTTTCAGGCGAGTTTCCCATTCAAATGCATGTAACAGTGAGAAACGCATTGTCTTGGCGAAATAAAGCGTTTTTGAAAAACTTCATATAAATCGCTGTAACTTTTGATAGAAGACTCAGACAAACATGTTTATGGCTTTATCTTATAGAACTCAATATCCCCGTGCTGGGCAAACAGGTTTTGCAGCCGTTTGAGCTAAGATTTTAAAATTATTCACATAATGAAAACCTATACTTTGTCTCGGGTGAGTTTCCCATTCAAATGCATGTAACAGTGAGAAACGCATTGTCTTGGCGAAATAAAGCGTTTTTCAACCACTTCATATAAATCGCTGTAACTTTTGATAGAAGACTCAGACAAACATGTTTATGGCTTTATCTTATAGAACTCAATATCCCCGTGCTGGGCAAACAGGTTTTGCAGCCGTTTGAGCTAAGATTTTAAAATTATTCACATAATGAAAACCTATACTTTGTTTCAGGCGAGTTTCCCATTCAAATGCATGTAACAGTGAGAAACGCATTGTCTTGGCGAAATAAAGCGTTTTTGAACAACTTCATATAAATCGCTGTAACTTTTGATAGAAGACTCAGACAAACATGTTTATGGCTTTATCTTATAGAACTCAATATCCCCGTGCTGGGCAAACAGGTTTTGCAGCCGTTTGAGCTAAGTTTTTAAAATTATTCACATAATGAAAACCTATACTTTGTTTCAGGCGAGTTTCCCATTCAAATGCATGTAACAGTGAGAAACGCATTGTCTTGGCGAAATAAAGCGTTTTTCAACCACTTCATATAAATCGCTGTAACTTTTGATAGAAGACTCAGACAAACATGTTTATGGCTTTATCTTATAGAACTCAATATCCCCGTGCTGGGCAAACAGGTTTTGCAGCCGTTTGAGCTAAGATTTTAAAATTATTCACATAATGAAAACCTATACTTTGTCTCGGGTGAGTTTCCCATTCAAATGCATGTAACAGTGAGAAACGCATTGTCTTGGCGAAATAAAGCGTTTTTCAACCACTTCATATAAATCGCTGTAACTTTTGATAGAAGACTCAGACAAACATGTTTATGGCTTTATCTTATAGAACTCAATATCCCCGTGCTGGGCAAACAGGTTTTGCAGCCGTTTGAGCTAAGATTTTAAAATTATTCACATAATGAAAACCTATACTTTGTTTCAGGCGAGTTTCCCATTCAAATGCATGTAACAGTGAGAAACGCATTGTCTTGGCGAAATAAAGCGTTTTTGAAAAACTTCATATAAATCGCTGTAACTTTTGATAGAAGACTCAGACAAACATGTTTATGGCTTTATCTTATAGAACTCAATATCCCCGTGCTGGGCAAACAGGTTTTGCAGCCGTTTGAGCTAAGATTTTAAAATTATTCACATAATGAAAACCTATACTTTGTCTCGGGTGAGTTTCCCATTCAAATGCATGTAACAGTGAGAAACGCATTGTCTTGGCGAAATAAAGCGTTTTTCAACCACTTCATATAAATCGCTGTAACTTTTGATAGAAGACTCAGACAAACATGTTTATGGCTTTATCTTATAGAACTCAATATCCCCGTGCTGGGCAAACAGGTTTTGCAGCCGTTTGAGCTAAGATTTTAAAATTATTCACATAATGAAAACCTATACTTTGTTTCAGGCGAGTTTCCCATTCAAATGCATGTAACAGTGAGAAACGCATTGTCTTGGCGAAATAAAGCGTTTTTGAAAAACTTCATATAAATCGCTGTAACTTTTGATAGAAGACTCAGACAAACATGTTTATGGCTTTATCTTATAGAACTCAATATCCCCGTGCTGGGCAAACAGGTTTTGCAGCCGTTTGAGCTAAGATTTTAAAATTATTCACATAATGAAAACCTATACTTTGTCTCGGGTGAGTTTCCCATTCAAATGCATGTAACAGTGAGAAACGCATTGTCTTGGCGAAATAAAGCGTTTTTCAACCACTTCATATAAATCGCTGTAACTTTTGATAGAAGACTCAGACAAACATGTTTATGGCTTTATCTTATAGAACTCAATATCCCCGTGCTGGGCAAACAGGTTTTGCAGCCGTTTGAGCTAAGATTTTAAAATTATTCACATAATGAAAACCTATACTTTGTTTCAGGCGAGTTTCCCATTCAAATGCATGTAACAGTGAGAAACGCATTGTCTTGGCGAAATAAAGCGTTTTTGAACAACTTCATATAAATCGCTGTAACTTTTGATAGAAGACTCAGACAAACATGTTTATGGCTTTATCTTATAGAACTCAATATCCCCGTGCTGGGCAAACAGGTTTTGCAGCCGTTTGAGCTAAGTTTTTAAAATTATTCACATAATGAAAACCTATACTTTGTTTCAGGCGAGTTTCCCATTCAAATGCATGTAACAGTGAGAAACGCATTGTCTTGGCGAAATAAAGCGTTTTTCAACCACTTCATATAAATCGCTGTAACTTTTGATAGAAGACTCAGACAAACATGTTTATGGCTTTATCTTATAGAACTCAATATCCCCGTGCTGGGCAAACAGGTTTTGCAGCCGTTTGAGCTAAGATTTTAAAATTATTCACATAATGAAAACCTATACTTTGTCTCGGGTGAGTTTCCCATTCAAATGCATGTAACAGTGAGAAACGCATTGTCTTGGCGAAATAAAGCGTTTTTCAACCACTTCATATAAATCGCTGTAACTTTTGATAGAAGACTCAGACAAACATGTTTATGGCTTTATCTTATAGAACTCAATATCCCCGTGCTGGGCAAACAGGTTTTGCAGCCGTTTGAGCTAAGATTTTAAAATTATTCACATAATGAAAACCTATACTTTGTTTCAGGCGAGTTTCCCATTCAAATGCATGTAACAGTGAGAAACGCATTGTCTTGGCGAAATAAAGCGTTTTTGAACAACTTCATATAAATCGCTGTAACTTTTGATAGAAGACTCAGACAAACATGTTTATGGCTTTATCTTATAGAACTCAATATCCCCGTGCTGGGCAAACAGGTTTTGCAGCCGTTTGAGCTAAGATTTTAAAATTATTCACATAATGAAAACCTATACTTTGTTTCAGGCGAGTTTCCCATTCAAATGCATGTAACAGTGAGAAACGCATTGTCTTGGCGAAATAAAGCGTTTTTGAAAAACTTCATATAAATCGCTGTAACTTTTGATAGAAGACTCAGACAAACATGTTTATGGCTTTATCTTATAGAACTCAATATCCCCGTGCTGGGCAAACAGGTTTTGCAGCCGTTTGAGCTAAGATTTTAAAATTATTCACATAATGAAAACCTATACTTTGTCTCGGGTGAGTTTCCCATTCAAATGCGTGTAACAGTGAGAAACACACTGTCTTGGCGAAATAAAGCGTTTTTCAACCACTTCATATAAATCGCTGTAACTTTTGATAGAAGACTCAGACAAACATGTTTATGGCTTTATCTTATAGAACTCAATATCCCCGTGCTGGGCAAACAGGTTTTGCAGCCGTTTGAGCTAAGATTTTAAAATTATTCACATAATGAAAACCTATACTTTGTTTCAGGCGAGTTTCCCATTCAAATGCATGTAACAGTGAGAAACGCATTGTCTTGGCGAAATAAAGCGTTTTTGAAAAACTTCATATAAATCGCTGTAACTTTTGATAGAAGACTCAGACAAACATGTTTATGGCTTTATCTTATAGAACTCAATATCCCCGTGCTGGGCAAACAGGTTTTGCAGCCGTTTGAGCTAAGATTTTAAAATTATTCACATAATGAAAACCTATACTTTGTCTCGGGTGAGTTTCCCATTCAAATGCATGTAACAGTGAGAAACGCATTGTCTTGGCGAAATAAAGCGTTTTTCAACCACTTCATATAAATCGCTGTAACTTTTGATAGAAGACTCAGACAAACATGTTTATGGCTTTATCTTATAGAACTCAATATCCCCGTGCTGGGCAAACAGGTTTTGCAGCCGTTTGAGCTAAGATTTTAAAATTATTCACATAATGAAAACCTATACTTTGTTTCAGGCGAGTTTCCCATTCAAATGCATGTAACAGTGAGAAACGCATTGTCTTGGCGAAATAAAGCGTTTTTGAACAACTTCATATAAATCGCTGTAACTTTTGATAGAAGACTCAGACAAACATGTTTATGGCTTTATCTTATAGAACTCAATATCCCCGTGCTGGGCAAACAGGTTTTGCAGCCGTTTGAGCTAAGTTTTTAAAATTATTCACATAATGAAAACCTATACTTTGTTTCAGGCGAGTTTCCCATTCAAATGCATGTAACAGTGAGAAACGCATTGTCTTGGCGAAATAAAGCGTTTTTCAACCACTTCATATAAATCGCTGTAACTTTTGATAGAAGACTCAGACAAACATGTTTATGGCTTTATCTTATAGAACTCAATATCCCCGTGCTGGGCAAACAGGTTTTGCAGCCGTTTGAGCTAAGATTTTAAAATTATTCACATAATGAAAACCTATACTTTGTTTCAGGCGAGTTTCCCATTCAAATGCATGTAACAGTGAGAAACGCATTGTCTTGGCGAAATAAAGCGTTTTTCAACAACTTCATATAAATCGCTGTAACTTTTGATAGAAGACTCAGACAAACATGTTTATGGCTTTATCTTATAGAACTCAATATCCCTGTGCTGGGCAAACAGAACAGGTTTTGCAGCCGTTTGAGCTAAGATTTTAAAATTATTCACATAATGAAAACCTATACTTTGTCTCGGGTGAGTTTCCCATTCAAATGCATGTAACAGTGAGAAACGCATTGTCTTGGCGAAATAAAGCGTTTTTCAACCACTTCATATAAATCGCTGTAACTTTTGATAGAAGACTCAGACAAACATGTTTATGGCTTTATCTTATAGAACTCAATATCCCTGTGCTGGGCAAACAGGTTTTGCAGCCGTTTGAGCTAAGATTTTAAAATTATTCACATAATGAAAACCTATACTTTGTTTCAGGCGAGTTTCCCATTCAAATGCATGTAACAGTGAGAAACGCATTGTCTTGGCGAAATAAAGCGTTTTTGAACAACTTCATATAAATCGCTGTAACTTTTGATAGAAGACTCAGACAAACATGTTTATGGCTTTATCTTATAGAACTCAATATCCCCGTGCTGGGCAAACAGGTTTTGCAGCCGTTTGAGCTAAGTTTTTAAAATTATTCACATAATGAAAACCTATACTTTGTTTCAGGCGAGTTTCCCATTCAAATGCATGTAACAGTGAGAAACGCATTGTCTTGGCGAAATAAAGCGTTTTTCAACCACTTCATATAAATCGCTGTAACTTTTGATAGAAGACTCAGACAAACATGTTTATGGCTTTATCTTATAGAACTCAATATCCCCGTGCTGGGCAAACAGGTTTTGCAGCCGTTTGAGCTAAGATTTTAAAATTATTCACATAATGAAAACCTATACTTTGTTTCAGGCGAGTTTCCCATTCAAATGCATGTAACAGTGAGAAACGCATTGTCTTGGCGAAATAAAGCGTTTTTCAACAACTTCATATAAATCGCTGTAACTTTTGATAGAAGACTCAGACAAACATGTTTATGGCTTTATCTTATAGAACTCAATATCCCTGTGCTGGGCAAACAGAACAGGTTTTGCAGCCGTTTGAGCTAAGATTTTAAAATTATTCACATAATGAAAACCTATACTTTGTCTCGGGTGAGTTTCCCATTCAAATGCATGTAACAGTGAGAAACGCATTGTCTTGGCGAAATAAAGCGTTTTTCAACCACTTCATATAAATCGCTGTAACTTTTGATAGAAGACTCAGACAAACATGTTTATGGCTTTATCTTATAGAACTCAATATCCCTGTGCTGGGCAAACAGGTTTTGCAGCCGTTTGAGCTAAGATTTTAAAATTATTCACATAATGAAAACCTATACTTTGTTTCAGGCGAGTTTCCCATTCAAATGCATGTAACAGTGAGAAACGCATTGTCTTGGCGAAATAAAGCGTTTTTGTACAACTTCATATAAATCGCTGTAACTTTTGATAGAAGACTCAGACAAACATGTTTATGGCTTTATCTTATAGAACTCAATATCCCCGTGCTGGGCAAACAGGTTTTGCAGCCGTTTGAGCTAAGATTTTAAAATTATTCACATAATGAAAACCTATACTTTGTTTCAGGCGAGTTTCCCATTCAAATGCATGTAACAGTGAGAAACGCATTGTCTTGGCGAAATAAAGCGTTTTTGAAAAACTTCATATAAATCGCTGTAACTTTTGATAGAAGACTCAGACAAACATGTTTATGGCTTTATCTTATAGAACTCAATATCCCCGTGCTGGGCAAACAGGTTTTGCAGCCGTTTGAGCTAAGTTTTTAAAATTATTCACATAATGAAAACCTATACTTTGTTTCAGGCGAGTTTCCCATTCAAATGCATGTAACAGTGAGAAACGCATTGTCTTGGCGAAATAAAGCGTTTTTCAACCACTTCATATAAATCGCTGTAACTTTTGATAGAAGACTCAGACAAACATGTTTATGGCTTTATCTTATAGAACTCAATATCCCCGTGCTGGGCAAACAGGTTTTGCAGCCGTTTGAGCTAAGATTTTAAAATTATTCACATAATGAAAACCTATACTTTGTTTCAGGCGAGTTTCCCATTCAAATGCATGTAACAGTGAGAAACGCATTGTCTTGGCGAAATAAAGCGTTTTTGAACAACTTCATATAAATCGCTGTAACTTTTGATAGAAGACTCAGACAAACATGTTTATGGCTTTATCTTATAGAACTCAATATCCCTGTGCTGGGCAAACAGAACAGGTTTTGCAGCCGTTTGAGCTAAGATTTTAAAATTATTCACATAATGAAAACCTATACTTTGTCTCGGGTGAGTTTCCCATTCAAATGCATGTAACAGTGAGAAACGCATTGTCTTGGCGAAATAAAGCGTTTTTCAACCACTTCATATAAATCGCTGTAACTTTTGATAGAAGACTCAGACAAACATGTTTATGGCTTTATCTTATAGAACTCAATATCCCTGTGCTGGGCAAACAGGTTTTGCAGCCGTTTGAGCTAAGATTTTAAAATTATTCACATAATGAAAACCTATACTTTGTTTCAGGCGAGTTTCCCATTCAAATGCATGTAACAGTGAGAAACGCATTGTCTTGGCGAAATAAAGCGTTTTTGTACAACTTCATATAAATCGCTGTAACTTTTGATAGAAGACTCAGACAAACATGTTTATGGCTTTATCTTATAGAACTCAATATCCCCGTGCTGGGCAAACAGGTTTTGCAGCCGTTTGAGCTAAGATTTTAAAATTATTCACATAATGAAAACCTATACTTTGTCTCGGGTGAGTTTCCCATTCAAATGCATGTAACAGTGAGAAACGCATTGTCTTGGCGAAATAAAGCGTTTTTCAACCACTTCATATAAATCGCTGTAACTTTTGATAGAAGACTCAGACAAACATGTTTATGGCTTTATCTTATAGAACTCAATATCCCCGTGCTGGGCAAACAGGTTTTGCAGCCGTTTGAGCTAAGATTTTAAAATTATTCACATAATGAAAACCTATACTTTGTTTCAGGCGAGTTTCCCATTCAAATGCATGTAACAGTGAGAAACGCATTGTCTTGGCGAAATAAAGCGTTTTTGAACAACTTCATATAAATCGCTGTAACTTTTGATAGAAGACTCAGACAAACATGTTTATGGCTTTATCTTATAGAACTCAATATCCCCGTGCTGGGCAAACAGGTTTTGCAGCCGTTTGAGCTAAGTTTTTAAAATTATTCACATAATGAAAACCTATACTTTGTTTCAGGCGAGTTTCCCATTCAAATGCATGTAACAGTGAGAAACGCATTGTCTTGGCGAAATAAAGCGTTTTTCAACCACTTCATATAAATCGCTGTAACTTTTGATAGAAGACTCAGACAAACATGTTTATGGCTTTATCTTATAGAACTCAATATCCCCGTGCTGGGCAAACAGGTTTTGCAGCCGTTTGAGCTAAGATTTTAAAATTATTCACATAATGAAAACCTATACTTTGTTTCAGGCGAGTTTCCCATTCAAATGCATGTAACAGTGAGAAACGCATTGTCTTGGCGAAATAAAGCGTTTTTGAAAAACTTCATATAAATCGCTGTAACTTTTGATAGAAGACTCAGACAAACATGTTTATGGCTTTATCTTATAGAACTCAATATCCCCGTGCTGGGCAAACAGGTTTTGCAGCCGTTTGAGCTAAGTTTTTAAAATTATTCACATAATGAAAACCTATACTTTGTTTCAGGCGAGTTTCCCATTCAAATGCATGTAACAGTGAGAAACGCATTGTCTTGGCGAAATAAAGCGTTTTTGAACAACTTCATATAAATCGCTGTAACTTTTGATAGAAGACTCAGACAAACATGTTTATGGCTTTATCTTATAGAACTCAATATCCCCGTGCTGGGCAAACAGGTTTTGCAGCCGTTTGAGCTAAGATTTTAAAATTATTCACATAATGAAAACCTATACTTTGTTTCAGGCGAGTTTCCCATTCAAATGCATGTAACAGTGAGAAACGCATTGTCTTGGCGAAATAAAGCGTTTTTGAAAAACTTCATATAAATCGCTGTAACTTTTGATAGAAGACTCAGACAAACATGTTTATGGCTTTATCTTATAGAACTCAATATCCCCGTGCTGGGCAAACAGGTTTTGCAGCCGTTTGAGCTAAGATTTTAAAATTATTCACATAATGAAAACCTATACTTTGTTTCAGGCGAGTTTCCCATTCAAATGCATGTAACAGTGAGAAACGCATTGTCTTGGCGAAATAAAGCGTTTTTGAACAACTTCATATAAATCGCTGTAACTTTTGATAGAAGACTCAGACAAACATGTTTATGGCTTTATCTTATAGAACTCAATATCCCCGTGCTGGGCAAACAGGTTTTGCAGCCGTTTGAGCTAAGTTTTTAAAATTATTCACATAATGAAAACCTATACTTTGTTTCAGGCGAGTTTCCCATTCAAATGCATGTAACAGTGAGAAACGCATTGTCTTGGCGAAATAAAGCGTTTTTGAACAACTTCATATAAATCGCTGTAACTTTTGATAGAAGACTCAGACAAACATGTTTATGGCTTTATCTTATAGAACTCAATATCCCCGTGCTGGGCAAACAGGTTTTGCAGCCGTTTGAGCTAAGATTTTAAAATTATTCACATAATGAAAACCTATACTTTGTTTCAGGCGAGTTTCCCATTCAAATGCATGTAACAGTGAGAAACGCATTGTCTTGGCGAAATAAAGCGTTTTTCAACCACTTCATATAAATCGCTGTAACTTTTGATAGAAGACTCAGACAAACATGTTTATGGCTTTATCTTATAGAACTCAATATCCCTGTGCTGGGCAAACAGGTTTTGCAGCCGTTTGAGCTAAGATTTTAAAATTATTCACATAATGAAAACCTATACTTTGTCTCGGGTGAGTTTCCCATTCAAATGTGTGTAACAGTGAGAAACGCATTGTCTTGGCGAAATAAAGCGTTTTTCAACCACTTCATATAAATCGCTGTAACTTTTGATAGAAGACTCAGACAAACATGTTTATGGCTTTATCTTATAGAACTCAATATCCCCGTGCTGGGCAAACAGAACAGGTTTTGCAGCCGTTTGAGCTAAGATTTTAAAATTATTCACATAATGAAAACCTATACTTTGTTTCAGGCGAGTTTCCCATTCAAATGCATGTAACAGTGAGAAACGCATTGTCTTGGCGAAATAAAGCGTTTTTCAACCACTTCATATAAATCGCTGTAACTTTTGATAGAAGACTCAGACAAACATGTTTATGGCTTTATCTTATAGAACTCAATATCCCTGTGCTGGGCAAACAGGTTTTGCAGCCGTTTGAGCTAAGATTTTAAAATTATTCACATAATGAAAACCTATACTTTGTTTCAGGCGAGTTTCCCATTCAAATGCATGTAACAGTGAGAAACGCATTGTCTTGGCGAAATAAAGCGTTTTTCAACCACTTCATATAAATCGCTGTAACTTTTGATAGAAGACTCAGACAAACATGTTTATGGCTTTATCTTATAGAACTCAATATCCCCGTGCTGGGCAAACAGGTTTTGCAGCCGTTTGAGCTAAGATTTTAAAATTATTCACATAATGAAAACCTATACTTTGTCTCGGGTGAGTTTCCCATTCAAATGCGTGTAACAGTGAGAAACACACTGTCTTGGCGAAATAAAGCGTTTTTCAACCACTTCATATAAATCGCTGTAACTTTTGATAGAAGACTCAGACAAACATGTTTATGGCTTTATCTTATAGAACTCAATATCCCCGTGCTGGGCAAACAGGTTTTGCAGCCGTTTGAGCTAAGATTTTAAAATTATTCACATAATGAAAACCTATACTTTGTTTCAGGCGAGTTTCCCATTCAAATGCATGTAACAGTGAGAAACGCATTGTCTTGGCGAAATAAAGCGTTTTTGAAAAACTTCATATAAATCGCTGTAACTTTTGATAGAAGACTCAGACAAACATGTTTATGGCTTTATCTTATAGAACTCAATATCCCTGTGCTGGGCAAACAGAACAGGTTTTGCAGCCGTTTGAGCTAAGATTTTAAAATTATTCACATAATGAAAACCTATACTTTGTTTCAGGCGAGTTTCCCATTCAAATGCATGTAACAGTGAGAAACGCATTGTCTTGGCGAAATAAAGCGTTTTTGAACAACTTCATATAAATCGCTGTAACTTTTGATAGAAGACTCAGACAAACATGTTTATGGCTTTATCTTATAGAACTCAATATCCCCGTGCTGGGCAAACAGGTTTCGCAGCCGTTTGAGCTAAGATTTTAAAATTATTCACATAATGAAAACCTATACTTTGTCTCGGGTGAGTTTCCCATTCAAATGCATGTAACAGTGAGAAACGCATTGTCTTGGCGAAATAAAGCGTTTTTCAACCACTTCATATAAATCGCTGTAACTTTTGATAGAAGACTCAGACAAACATGTTTATGGCTTTATCTTATAGAACTCAATATCCCCGTGCTGGGCAAACAGGTTTTGCAGCCGTTTGAGCTAAGATTTTAAAATTATTCACATAATGAAAACCTATACTTTGTTTCAGGCGAGTTTCCCATTCAAATGCATGTAACAGTGAGAAACGCATTGTCTTGGCGAAATAAAGCGTTTTTCAACCACTTCATATAAATCGCTGTAACTTTTGATAGAAGACTCAGACAAACATGTTTATGGCTTTATCTTATAGAACTCAATATCCCCGTGCTGGGCAAACAGGTTTTGCAGCCGTTTGAGCTAAGATTTTAAAATTATTCACATAATGAAAACCTATACTTTGTTTCAGGCGAGTTTCCCATTCAAATGCATGTAACAGTGAGAAACGCATTGTCTTGGCGAAATAAAGCGTTTTTGAAAAACTTCATATAAATCGCTGTAACTTTTGATAGAAGACTCAGACAAACATGTTTATGGCTTTATCTTATAGAACTCAATATCCCCGTGCTGGGCAAACAGAACAGGTTTTGCAGCCGTTTGAGCTAAGATTTTAAAATTATTCACATAATGAAAACCTATACTTTGTTTCAGGCGAGTTTCCCATTCAAATGCATGTAACAGTGAGAAACGCATTGTCTTGGCGAAATAAAGCGTTTTTGAACAACTTCATATAAATCGCTGTAACTTTTGATAGAAGACTCAGACAAACATGTTTATGGCTTTATCTTATAGAACTCAATATCCCCGTGCTGGGCAAACAGGTTTCGCAGCCGTTTGAGCTAAGATTTTAAAATTATTCACATAATGAAAACCTATACTTTGTCTCGGGTGAGTTTCCCATTCAAATGCATGTAACAGTGAGAAACGCATTGTCTTGGCGAAATAAAGCGTTTTTCAACCACTTCATATAAATCGCTGTAACTTTTGATAGAAGACTCAGACAAACATGTTTATGGCTTTATCTTATAGAACTCAATATCCCCGTGCTGGGCAAACAGGTTTTGCAGCCGTTTGAGCTAAGATTTTAAAATTATTCACATAATGAAAACCTATACTTTGTCTCGGGTGAGTTTCCCATTCAAATGCGTGTAACAGTGAGAAACACACTGTCTTGGCGAAATAAAGCGTTTTTCAACCACTTCATATAAATCGCTGTAACTTTTGATAGAAGACTCAGACAAACATGTTTATGGCTTTATCTTATAGAACTCAATATCCCTGTGCTGGGCAAACAGGTTTTGCAGCCGTTTGAGCTAAGATTTTAAAATTATTCACATAATGAAAACCTATACTTTGTTTCAGGCGAGTTTCCCATTCAAATGCATGTAACAGTGAGAAACGCATTGTCTTGGCGAAATAAAGCGTTTTTCAACCACTTCATATAAATCGCTGTAACTTTTGATAGAAGACTCAGACAAACATGTTTATGGCTTTATCTTATAGAACTCAATATCCCCGTGCTGGGCAAACAGGTTTTGCAGCCGTTTGAGCTAAGATTTTAAAATTATTCACATAATGAAAACCTATACTTTGTCTCGGGTGAGTTTCCCATTCAAATGTGTGTAACAGTGAGAAACACACTGTCTTGGCGAAATAAAGCGTTTTTCAACCACTTCATATAAATCGCTGTAACTTTTGATAGAAGACTCAGACAAACATGTTTATGGCTTTATCTTATAGAACTCAATATCCCTGTGCTGGGCAAACAGGTTTTGCAGCCGTTTGAGCTAAGATTTTAAAATTATTCACATAATGAAAACCTATACTTTGTTTCAGGCGAGTTTCCCATTCAAATGCATGTAACAGTGAGAAACGCATTGTCTTGGCGAAATAAAGCGTTTTTCAACCACTTCATATAAATCGCTGTAACTTTTGATAGAAGACTCAGACAAACATGTTTATGGCTTTATCTTATAGAACTCAATATCCCCGTGCTGGGCAAACAGGTTTTGCAGCCGTTTGAGCTAAGATTTTAAAATTATTCACATAATGAAAACCTATACTTTGTCTCGGGTGAGTTTCCCATTCAAATGCGTGTAACAGTGAGAAACACACTGTCTTGGCGAAATAAAGCGTTTTTCAACCACTTCATATAAATCGCTGTAACTTTTGATAGAAGACTCAGACAAACATGTTTATGGCTTTATCTTATAGAACTCAATATCCCCGTGCTGGGCAAACAGGTTTTGCAGCCGTTTGAGCTAAGATTTTAAAATTATTCACATAATGAAAACCTATACTTTGTTTCAGGCGAGTTTCCCATTCAAATGCATGTAACAGTGAGAAACGCATTGTCTTGGCGAAATAAAGCGTTTTTGAAAAACTTCATATAAATCGCTGTAACTTTTGATAGAAGACTCAGACAAACATGTTTATGGCTTTATCTTATAGAACTCAATATCCCCGTGCTGGGCAAACAGAACAGGTTTTGCAGCCGTTTGAGCTAAGATTTTAAAATTATTCACATAATGAAAACCTATACTTTGTTTCAGGCGAGTTTCCCATTCAAATGCATGTAACTGTGAGAAACGCATTGTCTTGGCGAAATAAAGCGTTTTTGAACAACTTCATATAAATCGCTGTAACTTTTGATAGAAGACTCAGACAAACATGTTTATGGCTTTATCTTATAGAACTCAATATCCCCGTGCTGGGCAAACAGGTTTCGCAGCCGTTTGAGCTAAGATTTTAAAATTATTCACATAATGAAAACCTATACTTTGTCTCGGGTGAGTTTCCCATTCAAATGCATGTAACAGTGAGAAACGCATTGTCTTGGCGAAATAAAGCGTTTTTCAACCACTTCATATAAATCGCTGTAACTTTTGATAGAAGACTCAGACAAACATGTTTATGGCTTTATCTTATAGAACTCAATATCCCCGTGCTGGGCAAACAGGTTTTGCAGCCGTTTGAGCTAAGATTTTAAAATTATTCACATAATGAAAACCTATACTTTGTCTCGGGTGAGTTTCCCATTCAAATGCGTGTAACAGTGAGAAACGCATTGTCTTGGCGAAATAAAGCGTTTTTGAAAAACTTCATATAAATCGCTGTAACTTTTGATAGAAGACTCAGACAAACATGTTTATGGCTTTATCTTATAGAACTCAATATCCCCGTGCTGGGCAAACAGGTTTTGCAGCTGTTTGAGCTCAGATTTTAAAATTATTCACATAATGAAAACCTATACTTTGTCTCGGGTGAGTTTCCCATTCAAATGCATGTAACAGTGAGAAACGCATTGTCTTGGCGAAATAAAGCGTTTTTCAACCACTTCATATAAATCGCTGTAACTTTTGATAGAAGACTCAGACAAACATGTTTATGGCTTTATCTTATAGAACTCAATATCCCCGTGCTGGGCAAACAGGTTTTGCAGCCGTTTGAGCTAAGATTTTAAAATTATTCACATAATGAAAACCTATACTTTGTTTCAGGCGAGTTTCCCATTCAAATGCATGTAACAGTGAGAAACGCATTGTCTTGGCGAAATAAAGCGTTTTTGAACAACTTCATATAAATCGCTGTAACTTTTGATAGAAGACTCAGACAAACATATTTATGGCTTTATCTTATAGAACTCAATATCCCCGTGCTGGGCAAACAGAACAGGTGTTGCAGCCGTTTGAGCTAAGATTTTAAAATTATTCACATAATGAAAACCTATACTTTGTCTCGGGTGAGTTTCCCATTCAAATGCGTGTAACAGTGAGAAACGCATTGTCTTGGCGAAATAAAGCGTCTTTGAAAAACTTCATATAAATCGCTGTAACTTTTGATAGAAGACTCAGACAAACATGTTTATGGCTTTATCTTATAGAACTCAATATCCCCGTAATGGGCAAACAGGTTTTGCAGCCGTTTGAGCTAAGATTTTAAAATTATTCACATAATGAAAACCTATACTTTGTTTCAGGCGAGTTTCCCATTCAAATGCATGTAACAGTGAGAAACGCATTGTCTTGGCGAAATAAAGCGTTTTTGAACAACTTCATATAAATCGCTGTAACTTTTGATAGAAGACTCAGACAAACATGTTTATGGCTTTATCTTATAGAACTCAATATCCCCGTGGTGGGCAAACAGGTTTTGCAGCTGTTTGAGCTCAGATTTTAAAATTATTCACATAATGAAAACCTATACTTTGTTTCAGGCGAGTTTCCCATTCAAATGCATGTAACAGTGAGAAACGCATTGTCTTGGCGAAATAAAGCGTTTTTCAACCACTTCATATAAATCGCTGTAACTTTTGATAGAAGACTCAGACAAACATGTTTATGGCTTTATCTTATAGAACTCAATATCCCCGTGCTGGGCAAACAGGTTTTGCAGCCGTTTGAGCTAAGATTTTAAAATTATTCACATAATGAAAACCTATACTTTGTCTCGGGTGAGTTTCCCATTCAAATGCATGTAACAGTGAGAAACGCATTGTCTTGGCGAAATAAAGCGTTTTTGAAAAACTTCATATAAATCGCTGTAACTTTTGATAGAAGACTCAGACAAACATGTTTATGGCTTTATCTTATAGAACTCAATATCCCCGTGCTGGGCAAACAGGTTTTGCAGCCGTTTGAGCTAAGATTTTAAAATTATTCACATAATGAAAACCTATACTTTGTCTCGGGTGAGTTTCCCATTCAAATGCGTGTAACAGTGAGAAACACACTGTCTTGGCGAAATAAAGCGTTTTTCAACCACTTCATATAAATCGCTGTAACTTTTGATAGAAGACTCAGACAAACATGTTTATGGCTTTATCTTATAGAACTCAATATCCCCGTGCTGGGCAAACAGGTTTTGCAGCCGTTTGAGCTAAGATTTTAAAATTATTCACATAATGAAAACCTATACTTTGTCTCGGGTGAGTTTCCCATTCAAATGTGTGTAACAGTGAGAAACACACTGTCTTGGCGAAATAAAGCGTTTTTCAACCACTTCATATAAATCGCTGTAACTTTTGATAGAAGACTCAGACAAACATGTTTATGGCTTTATCTTATAGAACTCAATATCCCTGTGCTGGGCAAACAGGTTTTGCAGCCGTTTGAGCTAAGATTTTAAAATTATTCACATAATGAAAACCTATACTTTGTTTCAGGCGAGTTTCCCATTCAAATGCATGTAACAGTGAGAAACGCATTGTCTTGGCGAAATAAAGCGTTTTTCAACCACTTCATATAAATCGCTGTAACTTTTGATAGAAGACTCAGACAAACATGTTTATGGCTTTATCTTATAGAACTCAATATCCCCGTGCTGGGCAAACAGGTTTTGCAGCCGTTTGAGCTAAGATTTTAAAATTATTCACATAATGAAAACCTATACTTTGTCTCGGGTGAGTTTCCCATTCAAATGCGTGTAACAGTGAGAAACACACTGTCTTGGCGAAATAAAGCGTTTTTCAACCACTTCATATAAATCGCTGTAACTTTTGATAGAAGACTCAGACAAACATGTTTATGGCTTTATCTTATAGAACTCAATATCCCCGTGCTGGGCAAACAGGTTTTGCAGCCGTTTGAGCTAAGATTTTAAAATTATTCACATAATGAAAACCTATACTTTGTTTCAGGCGAGTTTCCCATTCAAATGCATGTAACAGTGAGAAACGCATTGTCTTGGCGAAATAAAGCGTTTTTGAAAAACTTCATATAAATCGCTGTAACTTTTGATAGAAGACTCAGACAAACATGTTTATGGCTTTATCTTATAGAACTCAATATCCCTGTGCTGGGCAAACAGAACAGGTTTTGCAGCCGTTTGAGCTAAGATTTTAAAATTATTCACATAATGAAAACCTATACTTTGTTTCAGGCGAGTTTCCCATTCAAATGCATGTAACAGTGAGAAACGCATTGTCTTGGCGAAATAAAGCGTTTTTGAACAACTTCATATAAATCGCTGTAACTTTTGATAGAAGACTCAGACAAACATGTTTATGGCTTTATCTTATAGAACTCAATATCCCCGTGCTGGGCAAACAGGTTTTGCAGCCGTTTGAGCTAAGATTTTAAAATTATTCACATAATGAAAACCTATACTTTGTTTCAGGCGAGTTTCCCATTCAAATGCATGTAACAGTGAGAAACGCATTGTCTTGGCGAAATAAAGCGTTTTTGAAAAACTTCATATAAATCGCTGTAACTTTTGATAGAAGACTCAGACAAACATGTTTATGGCTTTATCTTATAGAACTCAATATCCCTGTGCTGGGCAAACAGAACAGGTTTTGCAGCCGTTTGAGCTAAGATTTTAAAATTATTCACATAATGAAAACCTATACTTTGTTTCAGGCGAGTTTCCCATTCAAATGCATGTAACAGTGAGAAACGCATTGTCTTGGCGAAATAAAGCGTTTTTGAACAACTTCATATAAATCGCTGTAACTTTTGATAGAAGACTCAGACAAACATGTTTATGGCTTTATCTTATAGAACTCAATATCCCTGTGCTGGGCAAACAGAACAGGTTTCGCAGCCGTTTGAGCTAAGATTTTAAAATTATTCACATAATGAAAACCTATACTTTGTCTCGGGTGAGTTTCCCATTCAAATGCATGTAACAGTGAGAAACGCATTGTCTTGGCGAAATAAAGCGTTTTTCAACCACTTCATATAAATCGCTGTAACTTTTGATAGAAGACTCAGACAAACATGTTTATGGCTTTATCTTATAGAACTCAATATCCCCGTGCTGGGCAAACAGGTTTTGCAGCCGTTTGAGCTAAGATTTTAAAATTATTCACATAATGAAAACCTATACTTTGTCTCGGGTGAGTTTCCCATTCAAATGCGTGTAACAGTGAGAAACACACTGTCTTGGCGAAATAAAGCGTTTTTCAACCACTTCATATAAATCGCTGTAACTTTTGATAGAAGACTCAGACAAACATGTTTATGGCTTTATCTTATAGAACTCAATATCCCCGTGCTGGGCAAACAGGTTTTGCAGCCGTTTGAGCTAAGATTTTAAAATTATTCACATAATGAAAACCTATACTTTGTTTCAGGCGAGTTTCCCATTCAAATGCATGTAACAGTGAGAAACGCATTGTCTTGGCGAAATAAAGCGTTTTTGAAAAACTTCATATAAATCGCTGTAACTTTTGATAGAAGACTCAGACAAACATGTTTATGGCTTTATCTTATAGAACTCAATATCCCCGTGCTGGGCAAACAGAACAGGTTTTGCAGCCGTTTGAGCTAAGATTTTAAAATTATTCACATAATGAAAACCTATACTTTGTTTCAGGCGAGTTTCCCATTCAAATGCATGTAACAGTGAGAAACGCATTGTCTTGGCGAAATAAAGCGTTTTTGAACAACTTCATATAAATCGCTGTAACTTTTGATAGAAGACTCAGACAAACATGTTTATGGCTTTATCTTATAGAACTCAATATCCCCGTGCTGGGCAAACAGGTTTCGCAGCCGTTTGAGCTAAGATTTTAAAATTATTCACATAATGAAAACCTATACTTTGTCTCGGGTGAGTTTCCCATTCAAATGCATGTAACAGTGAGAAACGCATTGTCTTGGCGAAATAAAGCGTTTTTCAACCACTTCATATAAATCGCTGTAACTTTTGATAGAAGACTCAGACAAACATGTTTATGGCTTTATCTTATAGAACTCAATATCCCTGTGCTGGGCAAACAGGTTTTGCAGCCGTTTGAGCTAAGATTTTAAAATTATTCACATAATGAAAACCTATACTTTGTTTCAGGCGAGTTTCCCATTCAAATGCATGTAACAGTGAGAAACGCATTGTCTTGGCGAAATAAAGCGTTTTTCAACCACTTCATATAAATCGCTGTAACTTTTGATAGAAGACTCAGACAAACATGTTTATGGCTTTATCTTATAGAACTCAATATCCCCGTGCTGGGCAAACAGGTTTTGCAGCCGTTTGAGCTAAGATTTTAAAATTATTCACATAATGAAAACCTATACTTTGTCTCGGGTGAGTTTCCCATTCAAATGCGTGTAACAGTGAGAAACACACTGTCTTGGCGAAATAAAGCGTTTTTCAACCACTTCATATAAATCGCTGTAACTTTTGATAGAAGACTCAGACAAACATGTTTATGGCTTTATCTTATAGAACTCAATATCCCCGTGCTGGGCAAACAGGTTTTGCAGCCGTTTGAGCTAAGATTTTAAAATTATTCACATAATGAAAACCTATACTTTGTTTCAGGCGAGTTTCCCATTCAAATGCATGTAACAGTGAGAAACGCATTGTCTTGGCGAAATAAAGCGTTTTTGAAAAACTTCATATAAATCGCTGTAACTTTTGATAGAAGACTCAGACAAACATGTTTATGGCTTTATCTTATAGAACTCAATATCCCCGTGCTGGGCAAACAGAACAGGTTTTGCAGCCGTTTGAGCTAAGATTTTAAAATTATTCACATAATGAAAACCTATACTTTGTTTCAGGCGAGTTTCCCATTCAAATGCATGTAACAGTGAGAAACGCATTGTCTTGGCGAAATAAAGCGTTTTTGAACAACTTCATATAAATCGCTGTAACTTTTGATAGAAGACTCAGACAAACATGTTTATGGCTTTATCTTATAGAACTCAATATCCCCGTGCTGGGCAAACAGGTTTCGCAGCCGTTTGAGCTAAGATTTTAAAATTATTCACATAATGAAAACCTATACTTTGTCTCGGGTGAGTTTCCCATTCAAATGCATGTAACAGTGAGAAACGCATTGTCTTGGCGAAATAAAGCGTTTTTCAACCACTTCATATAAATCGCTGTAACTTTTGATAGAAGACTCAGACAAACATGTTTATGGCTTTATCTTATAGAACTCAATATCCCCGTGCTGGGCAAACAGGTTTTGCAGCCGTTTGAGCTAAGATTTTAAAATTATTCACATAATGAAAACCTATACTTTGTCTCGGGTGAGTTTCCCATTCAAATGCGTGTAACAGTGAGAAACGCATTGTCTTGGCGAAATAAAGCGTTTTTGAAAAACTTCATATAAATCGCTGTAACTTTTGATAGAAGACTCAGACAAACATGTTTATGGCTTTATCTTATAGAACTCAATATCCCCGTGCTGGGCAAACAGAACAGGTTTTGCAGCCGTTTGAGCTAAGATTTTAAAATTATTCACATAATGAAAACCTATACTTTGTTTCAGGCGAGTTTCCCATTCAAATGCATGTAACAGTGAGAAACGCATTGTCTTGGCGAAATAAAGCGTTTTTGAAAAACTTCATATAAATCGCTGTAACTTTTGATAGAAGACTCAGACAAACATGTTTATGGCTTTATCTTATAGAACTCAATATCCCCGTGCTGGGCAAACAGGTTTTGCAGCCGTTTGAGCTAAGATTTTAAAATTATTCACATAATGAAAACCTATACTTTGTCTCGGGTGAGTTTCCCATTCAAATGCGTGTAACAGTGAGAAACACACTGTCTTGGCGAAATAAAGCGTTTTTCAACCACTTCATATAAATCGCTGTAACTTTTGATAGAAGACTCAGACAAACATGTTTATGGCTTTATCTTATAGAACTCAATATCCCCGTGCTGGGCAAACAGGTTTTGCAGCCGTTTGAGCTAAGAT
The DNA here is from genome assembly GCF_057382095.1 of Aulonocara sp. 'chitande type north' Nkhata Bay. Classification (NCBI taxonomy): domain Eukaryota; kingdom Metazoa; phylum Chordata; class Actinopteri; order Cichliformes; family Cichlidae; genus Aulonocara; species Aulonocara sp. 'chitande type north' Nkhata Bay. Next base: position 13,464,589 of record NC_141345.1, read on the forward strand.
TTTAAAATTATTCACATAATGAAAACCTATACTTTGTTTCAGGCGAGTTTCCCATTCAAATGCATGTAACAGTGAGAAACGCATTGTCTTGGCGAAATAAAGCGTTTTTGAAAAACTTCATATAAATCGCTGTAACTTTTGATAGAAGACTCAGACAAACATGTTTATGGCTTTATCTTATAGAACTCAATATCCCCGTGCTGGGCAAACAGAACAGGTTTTGCAGCCGTTTGAGCTAAGATTTTAAAATTATTCACATAATGAAAACCTATACTTTGTTTCAGGCGAGTTTCCCATTCAAATGCATGTAACAGTGAGAAACGCATTGTCTTGGCGAAATAAAGCGTTTTTGAACAACTTCATATAAATCGCTGTAACTTTTGATAGAAGACTCAGACAAACATGTTTATGGCTTTATCTTATAGAACTCAATATCCCCGTGCTGGGCAAACAGGTTTCGCAGCCGTTTGAGCTAAGATTTTAAAATTATTCACATAATGAAAACCTATACTTTGTCTCGGGTGAGTTTCCCATTCAAATGCATGTAACAGTGAGAAACGCATTGTCTTGGCGAAATAAAGCGTTTTTCAACCACTTCATATAAATCGCTGTAACTTTTGATAGAAGACTCAGACAAACATGTTTATGGCTTTATCTTATAGAACTCAATATCCCCGTGCTGGGCAAACAGGTTTTGCAGCCGTTTGAGCTAAGATTTTAAAATTATTCACATAATGAAAACCTATACTTTGTCTCGGGTGAGTTTCCCATTCAAATGCGTGTAACAGTGAGAAACGCATTGTCTTGGCGAAATAAAGCGTTTTTGAAAAACTTCATATAAATCGCTGTAACTTTTGATAGAAGACTCAGACAAACATGTTTATGGCTTTATCTTATAGAACTCAATATCCCCGTGCTGGGCAAACAGAACAGGTTTTGCAGCCGTTTGAGCTAAGATTTTAAAATTATTCACATAATGAAAACCTATACTTTGTTTCAGGCGAGTTTCCCATTCAAATGCATGTAACAGTGAGAAACGCATTGTCTTGGCGAAATAAAGCGTTTTTGAAAAACTTCATATAAATCGCTGTAACTTTTGATAGAAGACTCAGACAAACATGTTTATGGCTTTATCTTATAGAACTCAATATCCCTGTGCTGGGCAAACAGAACAGGTTTTGCAGCCGTTTGAGCTAAGATTTTAAAATTATTCACATAATGAAAACCTATACTTTGTTTCAGGCGAGTTTCCCATTCAAATGCATGTAACAGTGAGAAACGCATTGTCTTGGCGAAATAAAGCGTTTTTGAACAACTTCATATAAATCGCTGTAACTTTTGATAGAAGACTCAGACAAACATGTTTATGGCTTTATCTTATAGAACTCAATATCCCTGTGCTGGGCAAACAGAACAGGTTTCGCAGCCGTTTGAGCTAAGATTTTAAAATTATTCACATAATGAAAACCTATACTTTGTCTCGGGTGAGTTTCCCATTCAAATGCGTGTAACAGTGAGAAACACACTGTCTTGGCGAAATAAAGCGTTTTTCAACCACTTCATATAAATCGCTGTAACTTTTGATAGAAGACTCAGACAAACATGTTTATGGCTTTATCTTATAGAACTCAATATCCCCGTGCTGGGCAAACAGGTTTTGCAGCCGTTTGAGCTAAGATTTTAAAATTATTCACATAATGAAAACCTATACTTTGTTTCAGGCGAGTTTCCCATTCAAATGCATGTAACAGTGAGAAACGCATTGTCTTGGCGAAATAAAGCGTTTTTGAAAAACTTCATATAAATCGCTGTAACTTTTGATAGAAGACTCAGACAAACATGTTTATGGCTTTATCTTATAGAACTCAATATCCCCGTGCTGGGCAAACAGAACAGGTTTTGCAGCCGTTTGAGCTAAGATTTTAAAATTATTCACATAATGAAAACCTATACTTTGTTTCAGGCGAGTTTCCCATTCAAATGCATGTAACAGTGAGAAACGCATTGTCTTGGCGAAATAAAGCGTTTTTGAACAACTTCATATAAATCGCTGTAACTTTTGATAGAAGACTCAGACAAACATGTTTATGGCTTTATCTTATAGAACTCAATATCCCCGTGCTGGGCAAACAGGTGTTGCAGCCGTTTGAGCTAAGATTTTAAAATTATTCACATAATGAAAACCTATACTTTGTCTCGGGTGAGTTTCCCATTCAAATGCGTGTAACAGTGAGAAACACACTGTCTTGGCGAAATAAAGCGTTTTTCAACCACTTCATATAAATAGCTGTAACTTTTGATAGAAGACTCAGACAAACATGTTTATGGCTTTATCTTATAGAACTCAATATCCCCGTGCTGGGCAAACAGGTTTTGCAGCCGTTTGAGCTAAGATTTTAAAATTATTCACATAATGAAAACCTATACTTTGTTTCAGGCGAGTTTCCCATTCAAATGCGTGTAACAGTGAGAAACACACTGTCTTGGCAAAATAAAGCGTTTTTCAACCACTTCATATAAATAGCTGTAACTTTTGATAGAAGACTCAGACAAACATGTTTATGGCTTTATCTTATAGAACTCAATATCCCCGTGCTGGGCAAACAGGTTTTGCAGCCGTTTGAGCTAAGATTTTAAAATTATTCACATAATGAAAACCTATACTTTGTTTCAGGCGAGTTTCCCATTCAAATGCGTGTAACAGTGAGAAACACACTGTCTTGGCAAAATAAAGCGTTTTTCAACCACTTCATATAAATAGCTGTAACTTTTGATAGAAGACTCAGACAAACATGTTTATGGCTTTATCTTATAGAACTCAATATCCCCGTGCTGGGCAAACAGGTGTTGCAGCCGTTTGAGCTAAGATTTTAAAATTATTCACATAATGAAAACCTATACTTTGTTTCAGGCGAGTTTCCCATTCAAATGCGTGTAACAGTGAGAAACACACTGTCTTGGCAAAATAAAGCGTTTTTCAACCACTTCATATAAATAGCTGTAACTTTTGATAGAAGACTCAGACAAACATGTTTATGGCTTTATCTTATAGAACTCAATATCCCCGTGCTGGGCAAACAGGTGTTGCAGCCGTTTGAGCTAAGATTTTAAAATTATTCACATAATGAAAACCTATACTTTGTCTCGGGTGAGTTTCCCATTCAAATGCATGTAACAGTGAGAAACGCATTGTCTTGGCGAAATAAAGCGTTTTTCAACCACTTCATATAAATCGCTGTAACTTTTGATAGAAGACTCAGACAAACATGTTTATGGCTTTATCTTATAGAACTCAATATCCCCGTGCTGGGCAAACAGGTTTTGCAGCCGTTTGAGCTAAGATTTTAAAATTATTCACATAATGAAAACCTATACTTTGTCTCGGGTGAGTTTCCCATTCAAATGCGTGTAACAGTGAGAAACACACTGTCTTGGCGAAATAAAGCGTTTTTCAACCACTTCATATAAATCGCTGTAACTTTTGATAGAAGACTCAGACAAACATGTTTATGGCTTTATCTTATAGAACTCAATATCCCTGTGCTGGGCAAACAGGTTTTGCAGCCGTTTGAGCTAAGATTTTAAAATTATTCACATAATGAAAACCTATACTTTGTTTCAGGCGAGTTTCCCATTCAAATGCATGTAACAGTGAGAAACGCATTGTCTTGGCGAAATAAAGCGTTTTTGAACAACTTCATATAAATCGCTGTAACTTTTGATAGAAGACTCAGACAAACATGTTTATGGCTTTATCTTATAGAACTCAATATCCCCGTGCTGGGCAAACAGGTTTTGCAGCCGTTTGAGCTAAGATTTTAAAATTATTCACATAATGAAAACCTATACTTTGTCTCGGGTGAGTTTCCCATTCAAATGCATGTAACAGTGAGAAAAGCATTGTCTTGGCGAAATAAAGCGTTTTTCAACCACTTCATATAAATCGCTGTAACTTTTGATAGAAGACTCAGACAAACATGTTTATGGCTTTATCTTATAGAACTCAATATCCCCGTGCTGGGCAAACAGGTTTTGCAGCAGTTTGAGCTAAGATTTTAAAATTATTCACATAATGAAAACCTATACTTTGTTTCAGGCGAGTTTCCCATTCAAATGCATGTAACAGTGAGAAACGCATTGTCTTGGCGAAATAAAGCGTTTTTGTACAACTTCATATAAATCGCTGTAACTTTTGATAGAAGACTCAGACAAACATGTTTATGGCTTTATCTTATAGAACTCAATATCCCCGTGCTGGGCAAACAGGTGTTGCAGCCGTTTGAGCTAAGATTTTAAAATTATTCACATAATGAAAACCTATACTTTGTCTCGGGTGAGTTTCCCATTCAAATGTGTGTAACAGTGAGAAACACACTGTCTTGGCGAAATAAAGCGTTTTTCAACCACTTCATATAAATCGCTGTAACTTTTGATAGAAGACTCAGACAAACATGTTTATGGCTTTATCTTATAGAACTCAATATCCCTGTGCTGGGCAAACAGGTTTTGCAGCCGTTTGAGCTAAGATTTTAAAATTATTCACATAATGAAAACCTATACTTTGTTTCAGGCGAGTTTCCCATTCAAATGCATGTAACAGTGAGAAACGCATTGTCTTGGCGAAATAAAGCGTTTTTCAACCACTTCATATAAATCGCTGTAACTTTTGATAGAAGACTCAGACAAACATGTTTATGGCTTTATCTTATAGAACTCAATATCCCCGTGCTGGGCAAACAGGTTTTGCAGCCGTTTGAGCTAAGATTTTAAAATTATTCATCACATAATGAAAACCTATACTTTGTCTCGGGTGAGTTTCCCATTCAAATGCGTGTAACAGTGAGAAACACACTGTCTTGGCGAAATAAAGCGTTTTTCAACCACTTCATATAAATCGCTGTAACTTTTGATAGAAGACTCAGACAAACATGTTTATGGCTTTATCTTATAGAACTCAATATCCCCGTGCTGGGCAAACAGGTTTTGCAGCCGTTTGAGCTAAGATTTTAAAATTATTCACATAATGAAAACCTATACTTTGTTTCAGGCGAGTTTCCCATTCAAATGCATGTAACAGTGAGAAACGCATTGTCTTGGCGAAATAAAGCGTTTTTGAAAAACTTCATATAAATCGCTGTAACTTTTGATAGAAGACTCAGACAAACATGTTTATGGCTTTATCTTATAGAACTCAATATCCCCGTGCTGGGCAAACAGAACAGGTTTTGCAGCCGTTTGAGCTAAGATTTTAAAATTATTCACATAATGAAAACCTATACTTTGTTTCAGGCGAGTTTCCCATTCAAATGCATGTAACAGTGAGAAACGCATTGTCTTGGCGAAATAAAGCGTTTTTGAACAACTTCATATAAATCGCTGTAACTTTTGATAGAAGACTCAGACAAACATGTTTATGGCTTTATCTTATAGAACTCAATATCCCCGTGCTGGGCAAACAGGTTTCGCAGCCGTTTGAGCTAAGATTTTAAAATTATTCACATAATGAAAACCTATACTTTGTCTCGGGTGAGTTTCCCATTCAAATGCATGTAACAGTGAGAAACGCATTGTCTTGGCGAAATAAAGCGTTTTTCAACCACTTCATATAAATCGCTGTAACTTTTGATAGAAGACTCAGACAAACATGTTTATGGCTTTATCTTATAGAACTCAATATCCCCGTGCTGGGCAAACAGGTTTTGCAGCCGTTTGAGCTAAGATTTTAAAATTATTCACATAATGAAAACCTATACTTTGTCTCGGGTGAGTTTCCCATTCAAATGCGTGTAACAGTGAGAAACGCATTGTCTTGGCGAAATAAAGCGTTTTTGAAAAACTTCATATAAATCGCTGTAACTTTTGATAGAAGACTCAGACAAACATGTTTATGGCTTTATCTTATAGAACTCAATATCCCCGTGCTGGGCAAACAGAACAGGTTTTGCAGCCGTTTGAGCTAAGATTTTAAAATTATTCACATAATGAAAACCTATACTTTGTTTCAGGCGAGTTTCCCATTCAAATGCATGTAACAGTGAGAAACGCATTGTCTTGGCGAAATAAAGCGTTTTTGAACAACTTCATATAAATCGCTGTAACTTTTGATAGAAGACTCAGACAAACATATTTATGGCTTTATCTTATAGAACTCAATATCCCCGTGCTGGGCAAACAGAACAGGTGTTGCAGCCGTTTGAGCTAAGATTTTAAAATTATTCACATAATGAAAACCTATACTTTGTTTCAGGCGAGTTTCCCATTCAAATGCATGTAACAGTGAGAAACGCATTGTCTTGGCGAAATAAAGCGTTTTTCAACCACTTCATATAAATCGCTGTAACTTTTGATAGAAGACTCAGACAAACATGTTTATGGCTTTATCTTATAGAACTCAATATCCCCGTGCTGGGCAAACAGGTTTTGCAGCCGTTTGAGCTAAGATTTTAAAATTATTCATCACATAATGAAAACCTATACTTTGTCTCGGGTGAGTTTCCCATTCAAATGCGTGTAACAGTGAGAAACACACTGTCTTGGCGAAATAAAGCGTTTTTCAACCACTTCATATAAATCGCTGTAACTTTTGATAGAAGACTCAGACAAACATGTTTATGGCTTTATCTTATAGAACTCAATATCCCCGTGCTGGGCAAACAGGTTTTGCAGCCGTTTGAGCTAAGATTTTAAAATTATTCACATAATGAAAACCTATACTTTGTTTCAGGCGAGTTTCCCATTCAAATGCATGTAACAGTGAGAAACGCATTGTCTTGGCGAAATAAAGCGTTTTTGAAAAACTTCATATAAATCGCTGTAACTTTTGATAGAAGACTCAGACAAACATGTTTATGGCTTTATCTTATAGAACTCAATATCCCCGTGCTGGGCAAACAGAACAGGTTTTGCAGCCGTTTGAGCTAAGATTTTAAAATTATTCACATAATGAAAACCTATACTTTGTTTCAGGCGAGTTTCCCATTCAAATGCATGTAACAGTGAGAAACGCATTGTCTTGGCGAAATAAAGCGTTTTTGAACAACTTCATATAAATCGCTGTAACTTTTGATAGAAGACTCAGACAAACATGTTTATGGCTTTATCTTATAGAACTCAATATCCCCGTGCTGGGCAAACAGGTTTCGCAGCCGTTTGAGCTAAGATTTTAAAATTATTCACATAATGAAAACCTATACTTTGTCTCGGGTGAGTTTCCCATTCAAATGCATGTAACAGTGAGAAACGCATTGTCTTGGCGAAATAAAGCGTTTTTCAACCACTTCATATAAATCGCTGTAACTTTTGATAGAAGACTCAGACAAACATGTTTATGGCTTTATCTTATAGAACTCAATATCCCCGTGCTGGGCAAACAGGTTTTGCAGCCGTTTGAGCTAAGATTTTAAAATTATTCACATAATGAAAACCTATACTTTGTCTCGGGTGAGTTTCCCATTCAAATGCGTGTAACAGTGAGAAACGCATTGTCTTGGCGAAATAAAGCGTTTTTGAAAAACTTCATATAAATCGCTGTAACTTTTGATAGAAGACTCAGACAAACATGTTTATGGCTTTATCTTATAGAACTCAATATCCCCGTGCTGGGCAAACAGAACAGGTTTTGCAGCCGTTTGAGCTAAGATTTTAAAATTATTCACATAATGAAAACCTATACTTTGTTTCAGGCGAGTTTCCCATTCAAATGCATGTAACAGTGAGAAACGCATTGTCTTGGCGAAATAAAGCGTTTTTGAACAACTTCATATAAATCGCTGTAACTTTTGATAGAAGACTCAGACAAACATATTTATGGCTTTATCTTATAGAACTCAATATCCCCGTGCTGGGCAAACAGAACAGGTGTTGCAGCCGTTTGAGCTAAGATTTTAAAATTATTCACATAATGAAAACCTATACTTTGTCTCGGGTGAGTTTCCCATTCAAATGCGTGTAACAGTGAGAAACGCATTGTCTTGGCGAAATAAAGCGTCTTTGAAAAACTTCATATAAATCGCTGTAACTTTTGATAGAAGACTCAGACAAACATGTTTATGGCTTTATCTTATAGAACTCAATATCCCCGTAATGGGCAAACAGGTTTTGCAGCCGTTTGAGCTAAGATTTTAAAATTATTCACATAATGAAAACCTATACTTTGTTTCAGGCGAGTTTCCCATTCAAATGCATGTAACAGTGAGAAACGCATTGTCTTGGCGAAATAAAGCGTTTTTGTACAACTTCATATAAATCGCTGTAACTTTTGATAGAAGACTCAGACAAACATGTTTATGGCTTTATCTTATAGAACTCAATATCCCCGTGCTGGGCAAACAGGTTTTGCAGCCGTTTGAGCTAAGATTTTAAAATTATTCACATAATGAAAACCTATACTTTGTTTCAGGCGAGTTTCCCATTCAAATGCGTGTAACAGTGAGAAACACACTGTCTTGGCGAAATAAAGCGTTTTTCAACCACTTCATATAAATCGCTGTAACTTTTGATAGAAGACTCAGACAAACATGTTTATGGCTTTATCTTATAGAACTCAATATCCCTGTGCTGGGCAAACAGGTTTTGCAGCCGTTTGAGCTAAGATTTTAAAATTATTCACATAATGAAAACCTATACTTTGTTTCAGGCGAGTTTCCCATTCAAATGCATGTAACAGTGAGAAACGCATTGTCTTGGCGAAATAAAGCGTTTTTGAACAACTTCATATAAATCGCTGTAACTTTTGATAGAAGACTCAGACAAACATGTTTATGGCTTTATCTTATAGAACTCAATATCCCCGTGCTGGGCAAACAGGTTTTGCAGCCGTTTGAGCTAAGATTTTAAAATTATTCACATAATGAAAACCTATACTTTGTCTCGGGTGAGTTTCCCATTCAAATGCATGTAACAGTGAGAAAAGCATTGTCTTGGCGAAATAAAGCGTTTTTCAACCACTTCATATAAATCGCTGTAACTTTTGATAGAAGACTCAGACAAACATGTTTATGGCTTTATCTTATAGAACTCAATATCCCCGTGCTGGGCAAACAGGTTTTGCAGCAGTTTGAGCTAAGATTTTAAAATTATTCACATAATGAAAACCTATACTTTGTTTCAGGCGAGTTTCCCATTCAAATGCATGTAACAGTGAGAAACGCATTGTCTTGGCGAAATAAAGCGTTTTTGTACAACTTCATATAAATCGCTGTAACTTTTGATAGAAGACTCAGACAAACATGTTTATGGCTTTATCTTATAGAACTCAATATCCCCGTGCTGGGCAAACAGGTGTTGCAGCCGTTTGAGCTAAGATTTTAAAATTATTCACATAATGAAAACCTATACTTTGTCTCGGGTGAGTTTCCCATTCAAATGCGTGTAACAGTGAGAAACACACTGTCTTGGCGAAATAAAGCGTTTTTCAACCACTTCATATAAATAGCTGTAACTTTTGATAGAAGACTCAGACAAACATGTTTATGGCTTTATCTTATAGAACTCAATATCCCCGTGCTGGGCAAACAGGTGTTGCAGCCGTTTGAGCTAAGATTTTAAAATTATTCACATAATGAAAACCTATACTTTGTCTCGGGTGAGTTTCCCATTCAAATGCGTGTAACAGTGAGAAACACACTGTCTTGGCGAAATAAAGCGTTTTTCAACCACTTCATATAAATAGCTGTAACTTTTGATAGAAGACTCAGACAAACATGTTTATGGCTTTATCTTATAGAACTCAATATCCCCGTGCTGGGCAAACAGGTTTTGCAGCCGTTTGAGCTAAGATTTTAAAATTATTCACATAATGAAAACCTATACTTTGTTTCAGGCGAGTTTCCCATTCAAATGCGTGTAACAGTGAGAAACACACTGTCTTGGCAAAATAAAGCGTTTTTCAACCACTTCATATAAATAGCTGTAACTTTTGATAGAAGACTCAGACAAACATGTTTATGGCTTTATCTTATAGAACTCAATATCCCCGTGCTGGGCAAACAGGTGTTGCAGCCGTTTGAGCTAAGATTTTAAAATTATTCACATAATGAAAACCTATACTTTGTCTCGGGTGAGTTTCCCATTCAAATGCGTGTAACAGTGAGAAACACACTGTCTTGGCGAAATAAAGCGTTTTTCAACCACTTCATATAAATAGCTGTAACTTTTGATAGAAGACTCAGACAAACATGTTTATGGCTTTATCTTATAGAACTCAATATCCCCGTGCTGGGCAAACAGGTTTTGCAGCCGTTTGAGCTAAGATTTTAAAATTATTCACATAATGAAAACCTATACTTTGTTTCAGGCGAGTTTCCCATTCAAATGCATGTAACAGTGAGAAACGCATTGTCTTGGCGAAATAAAGCGTTTTTGTACAACTTCATATAAATCGCTGTAACTTTTGATAGAAGACTCAGACAAACATGTTTATGGCTTTATCTTATAGAACTCAATATCCCCGTGCTGGGCAAACAGGTGTTGCAGCCGTTTGAGCTAAGATTTTAAAATTATTCACATAATGAAAACCTATACTTTGTCTCAGGCGAGTTTCCCATTCAAATGCGTGTAACAGTGAGAAACACACTGTCTTGGCGAAATAAAGCGTTTTTCAACCACTTCATATAAATAGCTGTAACTTTTGATAGAAGACTCAGACAAACATGTTTATGGCTTTATCTTATAGAACTCAATATCCCCGTGCTGGGCAAACAGGTTTTGCAGCCGTTTGAGCTAAGATTTTAAAATTATTCACATAATGAAAACCTATACTTTGTCTCAGGCGAGTTTCCCATTCAAATGCATGTAACAGTGAGAAACACACTGTCTTGGCGAAATAAAGCGTTTTTCAACCACTTCATATAAATCGCTGTAACTTTTGATAGAAGACTCAGACAAACATGTTTATGGCTTTATCTTATAGAACTCAATATCCCTGTGCTGGGCAAACAGGTTTTGCAGCCGTTTGAGCTAAGATTTTAAAATTATTCACATAATGAAAACCTATACTTTGTTTCGTGCGAGTTTCCCATTCAAATGCATGTAACAGTGAGAAACGCATTGTCTTGGCGAAATAAAGCGTCTTTGAACAACTTCATATAAATCGCTGTAACTTTTGATAGAAGACTCAGACAAACATGTTTATGGCTTTATCTTATAGAACTCAATATCCCTGTGCTGGGCAAACAGGTTTTGCAGCCGTTTGAGCTAAGATTTTAAAATTATTCTTATAATGAAAACCTATACTTTGTCTCAGGCGAGTTTCCCATTCAAATGCATGTAACAGTGAGAAACGCATTGTCTTGGCGAAATAAAGCGTTTTTGAACAACTTCATATAAATAGCTGTAACTTTTGATAGAAGACTCAGACAAACATGTTTATGGCTTTATCTTATAGAACTCAATATCCCCGTGCTGGGCAAACAGGTGTTGCAGCCGTTTGAGCTAAGATTTTAAAATTATTCACATAATGAAAACCTATACTTTGTCTCGGGTGAGTTTCCCATTCAAATGCGTGTAACAGTGAGAAACGCATTGTCTTGGCGAAATAAAGCGTCTTTGAACAACTTCATATAAATCGCTGTAACTTTTGATAGAAGACTCAGACAAACATGTTTATGGCTTTATCTTATAGAACTCAATATCCCTGTGCTGGGCAAACAGGTTTTGCAGCCGTTTGAGCTAAGATTTTAAAATTATTCTTATAATGAAAACCTATACTTTGTCTCAGGCGAGTTTCCCATTCAAATGCATGTAACAGTGAGAAACGCATTGTCTTGGCGAAATAAAGCGTTTTTGAACAACTTCATATAAATAGCTGTAACTTTTGATAGAAGACTCAGACAAACATGTTTATGGCTTTATCTTATAGAACTCAATATCCCCGTGCTGGGCAAACAGGTGTTGCAGCCGTTTGAGCTAAGATTTTAAAATTATTCACATAATGAAAACCTATACTTTGTCTCGGGTGAGTTTCCCATTCAAATGCGTGTAACAGTGAGAAACACACTGTCTTGGCGAAATAAATCGTTTTTCAACCACTTCATATAAATAGCTGTAACTTTTGATAGAAGACTCAGACAAACATGTTTATGGCTTTATCTTATAGAACTCAATATCCCCGTGCTGGGCAAACAGGTGTTGCAGCCGTTTGAGCTAAGATTTTAAAATTATTCACATAATGAAAACCTATACTTTGTCTCGGGTGAGTTTCCCATTCAAATGCGTGTAACAGTGAGAAACACACTGTCTTGGCGAAATAAAGCGTTTTTCAACCACTTCATATAAATAGCTGTAACTTTTGATAGAAGACTCAGACAAACATGTTTATGGCTTTATCTTATAGAACTCAATATCCCCGTGCTGGGCAAACAGGTTTTGCAGCCGTTTGAGCTAAGATTTTAAAATTATTCACATAATGAAAACCTATACTTTGTCTCAGGCGAGTTTCCCATTCAAATGCATGTAACAGTGAGAAACACACTGTCTTGGCGAAATAAAGCGTTTTTCAACCACTTCATATAAATCGCTGTAACTTTTGATAGAAGACTCAGACAAACATGTTTATGGCTTTATCTTATAGAACTCAATATCCCCGTGCTGGGCAAACAGGTTTCGCAGCCGTTTGAGCTAAGATTTTAAAATTATTCACATAATGAAAACCTATACTTTGTCTCGGGTGAGTTTCCCATTCAAATGCATGTAACAGTGAGAAACGCATTGTCTTGGCGAAATAAAGCGTTTTTCAACCACTTCATATAAATCGCTGTAACTTTTGATAGAAGACTCAGACAAACATGTTTATGGCTTTATCTTATAGAACTCAATATCCCCGTGCTGGGCAAACAGGTTTTGCAGCCGTTTGAGCTAAGATTTTAAAATTATTCACATAATGAAAACCTATACTTTGTCTCGGGTGAGTTTCCCATTCAAATGCGTGTAACAGTGAGAAACGCATTGTCTTGGCGAAATAAAGCGTTTTTGAAAAACTTCATATAAATCGCTGTAACTTTTGATAGAAGACTCAGACAAACATGTTTATGGCTTTATCTTATAGAACTCAATATCCCCGTAATGGGCAAACAGGTTTTGCAGCCGTTTGAGCTAAGATTTTAAAATTATTCACATAATGAAAACCTATACTTTGTTTCAGGCGAGTTTCCCATTCAAATGCATGTAACAGTGAGAAACGCATTGTCTTGGCGAAATAAAGCGTTTTTGTACAACTTCATATAAATCGCTGTAACTTTTGATAGAAGACTCAGACAAACATGTTTATGGCTTTATCTTATAGAACTCAATATCCCCGTGCTGGGCAAACAGGTGTTGCAGCCGTTTGAGCTAAGATTTTAAAATTATTCACATAATGAAAACCTATACTTTGTCTCGGGTGAGTTTCCCATTCAAATGCGTGTAACAGTGAGAAACACACTGTCTTGGCGAAATAAAGCGTTTTTCAACCACTTCATATAAATAGCTGTAACTTTTGATAGAAGACTCAGACAAACATGTTTATGGCTTTATCTTATAGAACTCAATATCCCCGTGCTGGGCAAACAGGTTTTGCAGCCGTTTGAGCTAAGATTTTAAAATTATTCACATAATGAAAACCTATACTTTGTCTCAGGCGAGTTTCCCATTCAAATGCATGTAACAGTGAGAAACACACTGTCTTGGCGAAATAAAGCGTTTTTCAACCACTTCATATAAATCGCTGTAACTTTTGATAGAAGACTCAGACAAACATGTTTATGGCTTTATCTTATAGAACTCAATATCCCTGTGCTGGGCAAACAGGTTTTGCAGCCGTTTGAGCTAAGATTTTAAAATTATTCACATAATGAAAACCTATACTTTGTTTCGTGCGAGTTTCCCATTCAAATGCATGTAACAGTGAGAAACGCATTGTCTTGGCGAAATAAAGCGTCTTTGAACAACTTCATATAAATCGCTGTAACTTTTGATAGAAGACTCAGACAAACATGTTTATGGCTTTATCTTATAGAACTCAATATCCCTGTGCTGGGCAAACAGGTTTTGCAGCCGTTTGAGCTAAGATTTTAAAATTATTCTTATAATGAAAACCTATACTTTGTCTCAGGCGAGTTTCCCATTCAAATGCATGTAACAGTGAGAAACGCATTGTCTTGGCGAAATAAAGCGTTTTTGAACAACTTCATATAAATCGCTGTAACTTTTGATAGAAGACTCAGACAAACATGTTTATGGCTTTATCTTATAGAACTCAATATCCCCGTGCTGGGCAAACAGGTTTCGCAGCCGTTTGAGCTAAGATTTTAAAATTATTCACATAATGAAAACCTATACTTTGTCTCGGGTGAGTTTCCCATTCAAATGCATGTAACAGTGAGAAACGCATTGTCTTGGCGAAATAAAGCGTTTTTCAACCACTTCATATAAATCGCTGTAACTTTTGATAGAAGACTCAGACAAACATGTTTATGGCTTTATCTTATAGAACTCAATATCCCCGTAATGGGCAAACAGGTTTTGCAGCCGTTTGAGCTAAGATTTTAAAATTATTCACATAATGAAAACCTATACTTTGTTTCAGGCGAGTTTCCCATTCAAATGCATGTAACAGTGAGAAACGCATTGTCTTGGCGAAATAAAGCGTTTTTGTACAACTTCATATAAATCGCTGTAACTTTTGATAGAAGACTCAGACAAACATGTTTATGGCTTTATCTTATAGAACTCAATATCCCCGTGCTGGGCAAACAGGTGTTGCAGCCGTTTGAGCTAAGATTTTAAAATTATTCACATAATGAAAACCTATACTTTGTCTCGGGTGAGTTTCCCATTCAAATGCGTGTAACAGTGAGAAACACACTGTCTTGGCGAAATAAAGCGTTTTTCAACCACTTCATATAAATAGCTGTAACTTTTGATAGAAGACTCAGACAAACATGTTTATGGCTTTATCTTATAGAACTCAATATCCCCGTGCTGGGCAAACAGGTGTTGCAGCCGTTTGAGCTAAGATTTTAAAATTATTCACATAATGAAAACCTATACTTTGTCTCGGGTGAGTTTCCCATTCAAATGCGTGTAACAGTGAGAAACACACTGTCTTGGCGAAATAAAGCGTTTTTCAACCACTTCATATAAATAGCTGTAACTTTTGATAGAAGACTCAGACAAACATGTTTATGGCTTTATCTTATAGAACTCAATATCCCCGTGCTGGGCAAACAGGTGTTGCAGCCGTTTGAGCTAAGATTTTAAAATTATTCACATAATGAAAACCTATACTTTGTCTCGGGTGAGTTTCCCATTCAAATGCGTGTAACAGTGAGAAACACACTGTCTTGGCGAAATAAAGCGTTTTTCAACCACTTCATATAAATAGCTGTAACTTTTGATAGAAGACTCAGACAAACATGTTTATGGCTTTATCTTATAGAACTCAATATCCCCGTGCTGGGCAAACAGGTTTTGCAGCCGTTTGAGCTAAGATTTTAAAATTATTCACATAATGAAAACCTATACTTTGTTTCAGGCGAGTTTCCCATTCAAATGCATGTAACAGTGAGAAACGCATTGTCTTGGCGAAATAAAGCGTTTTTGAACAACTTCATATAAATCGCTGTAACTTTTGATAGAAGACTCAGACAAACATGTTTATGGCTTTATCTTATAGAACTCAATATCCCCGTGCTGGGCAAACAGGTTTTGCAGCCGTTTGAGCTAAGATTTTAAAATTATTCACATAATGAAAACCTATACTTTGTTTCAGGCGAGTTTCCCATTCAAATGCATGTAACAGTGAGAAACGCATTGTCTTGGCGAAATAAAGCGTTTTTGAAAAACTTCATATAAATCGCTGTAACTTTTGATAGAAGACTCAGACAAACATGTTTATGGCTTTATCTTATAGAACTCAATATCCCCGTGCTGGGCAAACAGAACAGGTTTTGCAGCCGTTTGAGCTAAGATTTTAAAATTATTCACATAATGAAAACCTATACTTTGTTTCAGGCGAGTTTCCCATTCAAATGCATGTAACAGTGAGAAACGCATTGTCTTGGCGAAATAAAGCGTTTTTGAACAACTTCATATAAATCGCTGTAACTTTTGATAGAAGACTCAGACAAACATGTTTATGGCTTTATCTTATAGAACTCAATATCCCCGTGCTGGGCAAACAGGTTTCGCAGCCGTTTGAGCTAAGATTTTAAAATTATTCACATAATGAAAACCTATACTTTGTCTCGGGTGAGTTTCCCATTCAAATGCATGTAACAGTGAGAAACGCATTGTCTTGGCGAAATAAAGCGTTTTTCAACCACTTCATATAAATCGCTGTAACTTTTGATAGAAGACTCAGACAAACATGTTTATGGCTTTATCTTATAGAACTCAATATCCCTGTGCTGGGCAAACAGGTTTTGCAGCCGTTTGAGCTAAGATTTTAAAATTATTCACATAATGAAAACCTATACTTTGTTTCAGGCGAGTTTCCCATTCAAATGCATGTAACAGTGAGAAACGCATTGTCTTGGCGAAATAAAGCGTTTTTCAACCACTTCATATAAATCGCTGTAACTTTTGATAGAAGACTCAGACAAACATGTTTATGGCTTTATCTTATAGAACTCAATATCCCCGTGCTGGGCAAACAGGTTTTGCAGCCGTTTGAGCTAAGATTTTAAAATTATTCACATAATGAAAACCTATACTTTGTCTCGGGTGAGTTTCCCATTCAAATGCGTGTAACAGTGAGAAACACACTGTCTTGGCGAAATAAAGCGTTTTTCAACCACTTCATATAAATCGCTGTAACTTTTGATAGAAGACTCAGACAAACATGTTTATGGCTTTATCTTATAGAACTCAATATCCCCGTGCTGGGCAAACAGGTTTTGCAGCCGTTTGAGCTAAGATTTTAAAATTATTCACATAATGAAAACCTATACTTTGTTTCAGGCGAGTTTCCCATTCAAATGCATGTAACAGTGAGAAACGCATTGTCTTGGCGAAATAAAGCGTTTTTGAAAAACTTCATATAAATCGCTGTAACTTTTGATAGAAGACTCAGACAAACATGTTTATGGCTTTATCTTATAGAACTCAATATCCCCGTGCTGGGCAAACAGAACAGGTTTTGCAGCCGTTTGAGCTAAGATTTTAAAATTATTCACATAATGAAAACCTATACTTTGTTTCAGGCGAGTTTCCCATTCAAATGCATGTAACAGTGAGAAACGCATTGTCTTGGCGAAATAAAGCGTTTTTGAACAACTTCATATAAATCGCTGTAACTTTTGATAGAAGACTCAGACAAACATGTTTATGGCTTTATCTTATAGAACTCAATATCCCCGTGCTGGGCAAACAGGTTTCGCAGCCGTTTGAGCTAAGATTTTAAAATTATTCACATAATGAAAACCTATACTTTGTCTCGGGTGAGTTTCCCATTCAAATGCATGTAACAGTGAGAAACGCATTGTCTTGGCGAAATAAAGCGTTTTTCAACCACTTCATATAAATCGCTGTAACTTTTGATAGAAGACTCAGACAAACATGTTTATGGCTTTATCTTATAGAACTCAATATCCCCGTGCTGGGCAAACAGGTTTTGCAGCCGTTTGAGCTAAGATTTTAAAATTATTCACATAATGAAAACCTATACTTTGTCTCGGGTGAGTTTCCCATTCAAATGCGTGTAACAGTGAGAAACGCATTGTCTTGGCGAAATAAAGCGTTTTTGAAAAACTTCATATAAATCGCTGTAACTTTTGATAGAAGACTCAGACAAACATGTTTATGGCTTTATCTTATAGAACTCAATATCCCCGTGCTGGGCAAACAGAACAGGTTTTGCAGCCGTTTGAGCTAAGATTTTAAAATTATTCACATAATGAAAACCTATACTTTGTTTCAGGCGAGTTTCCCATTCAAATGCATGTAACAGTGAGAAACGCATTGTCTTGGCGAAATAAAGCGTTTTTGAAAAACTTCATATAAATCGCTGTAACTTTTGATAGAAGACTCAGACAAACATGTTTATGGCTTTATCTTATAGAACTCAATATCCCCGTGCTGGGCAAACAGGTTTTGCAGCCGTTTGAGCTAAGATTTTAAAATTATTCACATAATGAAAACCTATACTTTGTCTCGGGTGAGTTTCCCATTCAAATGCGTGTAACAGTGAGAAACACACTGTCTTGGCGAAATAAAGCGTTTTTCAACCACTTCATATAAATCGCTGTAACTTTTGATAGAAGACTCAGACAAACATGTTTATGGCTTTATCTTATAGAACTCAATATCCCCGTGCTGGGCAAACAGGTTTTGCAGCCGTTTGAGCTAAGATTTTAAAATTATTCACATAATGAAAACCTATACTTTGTTTCAGGCGAGTTTCCCATTCAAATGCATGTAACAGTGAGAAACGCATTGTCTTGGCGAAATAAAGCGTTTTTGAAAAACTTCATATAAATCGCTGTAACTTTTGATAGAAGACTCAGACAAACATGTTTATGGCTTTATCTTATAGAACTCAATATCCCCGTGCTGGGCAAACAGAACAGGTTTTGCAGCCGTTTGAGCTAAGATTTTAAAATTATTCACATAATGAAAACCTATACTTTGTTTCAGGCGAGTTTCCCATTCAAATGCATGTAACAGTGAGAAACGCATTGTCTTGGCGAAATAAAGCGTTTTTGAACAACTTCATATAAATCGCTGTAACTTTTGATAGAAGACTCAGACAAACATGTTTATGGCTTTATCTTATAGAACTCAATATCCCCGTGCTGGGCAAACAGGTTTCGCAGCCGTTTGAGCTAAGATTTTAAAATTATTCACATAATGAAAACCTATACTTTGTCTCGGGTGAGTTTCCCATTCAAATGCATGTAACAGTGAGAAACGCATTGTCTTGGCGAAATAAAGCGTTTTTCAACCACTTCATATAAATCGCTGTAACTTTTGATAGAAGACTCAGACAAACATGTTTATGGCTTTATCTTATAGAACTCAATATCCCCGTGCTGGGCAAACAGGTTTTGCAGCCGTTTGAGCTAAGATTTTAAAATTATTCACATAATGAAAACCTATACTTTGTCTCGGGTGAGTTTCCCATTCAAATGCGTGTAACAGTGAGAAACGCATTGTCTTGGCGAAATAAAGCGTTTTTGAAAAACTTCATATAAATCGCTGTAACTTTTGATAGAAGACTCAGACAAACATGTTTATGGCTTTATCTTATAGAACTCAATATCCCCGTGCTGGGCAAACAGAACAGGTTTTGCAGCCGTTTGAGCTAAGATTTTAAAATTATTCACATAATGAAAACCTATACTTTGTTTCAGGCGAGTTTCCCATTCAAATGCATGTAACAGTGAGAAACGCATTGTCTTGGCGAAATAAAGCGTTTTTGAAAAACTTCATATAAATCGCTGTAACTTTTGATAGAAGACTCAGACAAACATGTTTATGGCTTTATCTTATAGAACTCAATATCCCTGTGCTGGGCAAACAGAACAGGTTTTGCAGCCGTTTGAGCTAAGATTTTAAAATTATTCACATAATGAAAACCTATACTTTGTTTCAGGCGAGTTTCCCATTCAAATGCATGTAACAGTGAGAAACGCATTGTCTTGGCGAAATAAAGCGTTTTTGAACAACTTCATATAAATCGCTGTAACTTTTGATAGAAGACTCAGACAAACATGTTTATGGCTTTATCTTATAGAACTCAATATCCCTGTGCTGGGCAAACAGAACAGGTTTCGCAGCCGTTTGAGCTAAGATTTTAAAATTATTCACATAATGAAAACCTATACTTTGTCTCGGGTGAGTTTCCCATTCAAATGCGTGTAACAGTGAGAAACACACTGTCTTGGCGAAATAAAGCGTTTTTCAACCACTTCATATAAATCGCTGTAACTTTTGATAGAAGACTCAGACAAACATGTTTATGGCTTTATCTTATAGAACTCAATATCCCCGTGCTGGGCAAACAGGTTTTGCAGCCGTTTGAGCTAAGATTTTAAAATTATTCACATAATGAAAACCTATACTTTGTTTCAGGCGAGTTTCCCATTCAAATGCATGTAACAGTGAGAAACGCATTGTCTTGGCGAAATAAAGCGTTTTTGAAAAACTTCATATAAATCGCTGTAACTTTTGATAGAAGACTCAGACAAACATGTTTATGGCTTTATCTTATAGAACTCAATATCCCCGTGCTGGGCAAACAGAACAGGTTTTGCAGCCGTTTGAGCTAAGATTTTAAAATTATTCACATAATGAAAACCTATACTTTGTTTCAGGCGAGTTTCCCATTCAAATGCATGTAACAGTGAGAAACGCATTGTCTTGGCGAAATAAAGCGTTTTTGAACAACTTCATATAAATCGCTGTAACTTTTGATAGAAGACTCAGACAAACATGTTTATGGCTTTATCTTATAGAACTCAATATCCCCGTGCTGGGCAAACAGGTGTTGCAGCCGTTTGAGCTAAGATTTTAAAATTATTCACATAATGAAAACCTATACTTTGTCTCGGGTGAGTTTCCCATTCAAATGCGTGTAACAGTGAGAAACACACTGTCTTGGCGAAATAAAGCGTTTTTCAACCACTTCATATAAATAGCTGTAACTTTTGATAGAAGACTCAGACAAACATGTTTATGGCTTTATCTTATAGAACTCAATATCCCCGTGCTGGGCAAACAGGTTTTGCAGCCGTTTGAGCTAAGATTTTAAAATTATTCACATAATGAAAACCTATACTTTGTTTCAGGCGAGTTTCCCATTCAAATGCGTGTAACAGTGAGAAACACACTGTCTTGGCAAAATAAAGCGTTTTTCAACCACTTCATATAAATAGCTGTAACTTTTGATAGAAGACTCAGACAAACATGTTTATGGCTTTATCTTATAGAACTCAATATCCCCGTGCTGGGCAAACAGGTTTTGCAGCCGTTTGAGCTAAGATTTTAAAATTATTCACATAATGAAAACCTATACTTTGTTTCAGGCGAGTTTCCCATTCAAATGCGTGTAACAGTGAGAAACACACTGTCTTGGCAAAATAAAGCGTTTTTCAACCACTTCATATAAATAGCTGTAACTTTTGATAGAAGACTCAGACAAACATGTTTATGGCTTTATCTTATAGAACTCAATATCCCCGTGCTGGGCAAACAGGTGTTGCAGCCGTTTGAGCTAAGATTTTAAAATTATTCACATAATGAAAACCTATACTTTGTTTCAGGCGAGTTTCCCATTCAAATGCGTGTAACAGTGAGAAACACACTGTCTTGGCAAAATAAAGCGTTTTTCAACCACTTCATATAAATAGCTGTAACTTTTGATAGAAGACTCAGACAAACATGTTTATGGCTTTATCTTATAGAACTCAATATCCCCGTGCTGGGCAAACAGGTGTTGCAGCCGTTTGAGCTAAGATTTTAAAATTATTCACATAATGAAAACCTATACTTTGTCTCGGGTGAGTTTCCCATTCAAATGCATGTAACAGTGAGAAACGCATTGTCTTGGCGAAATAAAGCGTTTTTCAACCACTTCATATAAATCGCTGTAACTTTTGATAGAAGACTCAGACAAACATGTTTATGGCTTTATCTTATAGAACTCAATATCCCCGTGCTGGGCAAACAGGTTTTGCAGCCGTTTGAGCTAAGATTTTAAAATTATTCACATAATGAAAACCTATACTTTGTCTCGGGTGAGTTTCCCATTCAAATGCGTGTAACAGTGAGAAACACACTGTCTTGGCGAAATAAAGCGTTTTTCAACCACTTCATATAAATCGCTGTAACTTTTGATAGAAGACTCAGACAAACATGTTTATGGCTTTATCTTATAGAACTCAATATCCCTGTGCTGGGCAAACAGGTTTTGCAGCCGTTTGAGCTAAGATTTTAAAATTATTCACATAATGAAAACCTATACTTTGTTTCAGGCGAGTTTCCCATTCAAATGCATGTAACAGTGAGAAACGCATTGTCTTGGCGAAATAAAGCGTTTTTGAACAACTTCATATAAATCGCTGTAACTTTTGATAGAAGACTCAGACAAACATGTTTATGGCTTTATCTTATAGAACTCAATATCCCCGTGCTGGGCAAACAGGTTTTGCAGCCGTTTGAGCTAAGATTTTAAAATTATTCACATAATGAAAACCTATACTTTGTCTCGGGTGAGTTTCCCATTCAAATGCATGTAACAGTGAGAAAAGCATTGTCTTGGCGAAATAAAGCGTTTTTCAACCACTTCATATAAATCGCTGTAACTTTTGATAGAAGACTCAGACAAACATGTTTATGGCTTTATCTTATAGAACTCAATATCCCCGTGCTGGGCAAACAGGTTTTGCAGCAGTTTGAGCTAAGATTTTAAAATTATTCACATAATGAAAACCTATACTTTGTTTCAGGCGAGTTTCCCATTCAAATGCATGTAACAGTGAGAAACGCATTGTCTTGGCGAAATAAAGCGTTTTTGTACAACTTCATATAAATCGCTGTAACTTTTGATAGAAGACTCAGACAAACATGTTTATGGCTTTATCTTATAGAACTCAATATCCCCGTGCTGGGCAAACAGGTGTTGCAGCCGTTTGAGCTAAGATTTTAAAATTATTCACATAATGAAAACCTATACTTTGTCTCGGGTGAGTTTCCCATTCAAATGTGTGTAACAGTGAGAAACACACTGTCTTGGCGAAATAAAGCGTTTTTCAACCACTTCATATAAATCGCTGTAACTTTTGATAGAAGACTCAGACAAACATGTTTATGGCTTTATCTTATAGAACTCAATATCCCTGTGCTGGGCAAACAGGTTTTGCAGCCGTTTGAGCTAAGATTTTAAAATTATTCACATAATGAAAACCTATACTTTGTTTCAGGCGAGTTTCCCATTCAAATGCATGTAACAGTGAGAAACGCATTGTCTTGGCGAAATAAAGCGTTTTTCAACCACTTCATATAAATCGCTGTAACTTTTGATAGAAGACTCAGACAAACATGTTTATGGCTTTATCTTATAGAACTCAATATCCCCGTGCTGGGCAAACAGGTTTTGCAGCCGTTTGAGCTAAGATTTTAAAATTATTCATCACATAATGAAAACCTATACTTTGTCTCGGGTGAGTTTCCCATTCAAATGCGTGTAACAGTGAGAAACACACTGTCTTGGCGAAATAAAGCGTTTTTCAACCACTTCATATAAATCGCTGTAACTTTTGATAGAAGACTCAGACAAACATGTTTATGGCTTTATCTTATAGAACTCAATATCCCCGTGCTGGGCAAACAGGTTTTGCAGCCGTTTGAGCTAAGATTTTAAAATTATTCACATAATGAAAACCTATACTTTGTTTCAGGCGAGTTTCCCATTCAAATGCATGTAACAGTGAGAAACGCATTGTCTTGGCGAAATAAAGCGTTTTTGAAAAACTTCATATAAATCGCTGTAACTTTTGATAGAAGACTCAGACAAACATGTTTATGGCTTTATCTTATAGAACTCAATATCCCCGTGCTGGGCAAACAGAACAGGTTTTGCAGCCGTTTGAGCTAAGATTTTAAAATTATTCACATAATGAAAACCTATACTTTGTTTCAGGCGAGTTTCCCATTCAAATGCATGTAACAGTGAGAAACGCATTGTCTTGGCGAAATAAAGCGTTTTTGAACAACTTCATATAAATCGCTGTAACTTTTGATAGAAGACTCAGACAAACATGTTTATGGCTTTATCTTATAGAACTCAATATCCCCGTGCTGGGCAAACAGGTTTCGCAGCCGTTTGAGCTAAGATTTTAAAATTATTCACATAATGAAAACCTATACTTTGTCTCGGGTGAGTTTCCCATTCAAATGCATGTAACAGTGAGAAACGCATTGTCTTGGCGAAATAAAGCGTTTTTCAACCACTTCATATAAATCGCTGTAACTTTTGATAGAAGACTCAGACAAACATGTTTATGGCTTTATCTTATAGAACTCAATATCCCCGTGCTGGGCAAACAGGTTTTGCAGCCGTTTGAGCTAAGATTTTAAAATTATTCACATAATGAAAACCTATACTTTGTCTCGGGTGAGTTTCCCATTCAAATGCGTGTAACAGTGAGAAACGCATTGTCTTGGCGAAATAAAGCGTTTTTGAAAAACTTCATATAAATCGCTGTAACTTTTGATAGAAGACTCAGACAAACATGTTTATGGCTTTATCTTATAGAACTCAATATCCCCGTGCTGGGCAAACAGAACAGGTTTTGCAGCCGTTTGAGCTAAGATTTTAAAATTATTCACATAATGAAAACCTATACTTTGTTTCAGGCGAGTTTCCCATTCAAATGCATGTAACAGTGAGAAACGCATTGTCTTGGCGAAATAAAGCGTTTTTGAACAACTTCATATAAATCGCTGTAACTTTTGATAGAAGACTCAGACAAACATATTTATGGCTTTATCTTATAGAACTCAATATCCCCGTGCTGGGCAAACAGAACAGGTGTTGCAGCCGTTTGAGCTAAGATTTTAAAATTATTCACATAATGAAAACCTATACTTTGTTTCAGGCGAGTTTCCCATTCAAATGCATGTAACAGTGAGAAACGCATTGTCTTGGCGAAATAAAGCGTTTTTCAACCACTTCATATAAATCGCTGTAACTTTTGATAGAAGACTCAGACAAACATGTTTATGGCTTTATCTTATAGAACTCAATATCCCCGTGCTGGGCAAACAGGTTTTGCAGCCGTTTGAGCTAAGATTTTAAAATTATTCATCACATAATGAAAACCTATACTTTGTCTCGGGTGAGTTTCCCATTCAAATGCGTGTAACAGTGAGAAACACACTGTCTTGGCGAAATAAAGCGTTTTTCAACCACTTCATATAAATCGCTGTAACTTTTGATAGAAGACTCAGACAAACATGTTTATGGCTTTATCTTATAGAACTCAATATCCCCGTGCTGGGCAAACAGGTTTTGCAGCCGTTTGAGCTAAGATTTTAAAATTATTCACATAATGAAAACCTATACTTTGTTTCAGGCGAGTTTCCCATTCAAATGCATGTAACAGTGAGAAACGCATTGTCTTGGCGAAATAAAGCGTTTTTGAAAAACTTCATATAAATCGCTGTAACTTTTGATAGAAGACTCAGACAAACATGTTTATGGCTTTATCTTATAGAACTCAATATCCCCGTGCTGGGCAAACAGAACAGGTTTTGCAGCCGTTTGAGCTAAGATTTTAAAATTATTCACATAATGAAAACCTATACTTTGTTTCAGGCGAGTTTCCCATTCAAATGCATGTAACAGTGAGAAACGCATTGTCTTGGCGAAATAAAGCGTTTTTGAACAACTTCATATAAATCGCTGTAACTTTTGATAGAAGACTCAGACAAACATGTTTATGGCTTTATCTTATAGAACTCAATATCCCCGTGCTGGGCAAACAGGTTTCGCAGCCGTTTGAGCTAAGATTTTAAAATTATTCACATAATGAAAACCTATACTTTGTCTCGGGTGAGTTTCCCATTCAAATGCATGTAACAGTGAGAAACGCATTGTCTTGGCGAAATAAAGCGTTTTTCAACCACTTCATATAAATCGCTGTAACTTTTGATAGAAGACTCAGACAAACATGTTTATGGCTTTATCTTATAGAACTCAATATCCCCGTGCTGGGCAAACAGGTTTTGCAGCCGTTTGAGCTAAGATTTTAAAATTATTCACATAATGAAAACCTATACTTTGTCTCGGGTGAGTTTCCCATTCAAATGCGTGTAACAGTGAGAAACGCATTGTCTTGGCGAAATAAAGCGTTTTTGAAAAACTTCATATAAATCGCTGTAACTTTTGATAGAAGACTCAGACAAACATGTTTATGGCTTTATCTTATAGAACTCAATATCCCCGTGCTGGGCAAACAGAACAGGTTTTGCAGCCGTTTGAGCTAAGATTTTAAAATTATTCACATAATGAAAACCTATACTTTGTTTCAGGCGAGTTTCCCATTCAAATGCATGTAACAGTGAGAAACGCATTGTCTTGGCGAAATAAAGCGTTTTTGAACAACTTCATATAAATCGCTGTAACTTTTGATAGAAGACTCAGACAAACATATTTATGGCTTTATCTTATAGAACTCAATATCCCCGTGCTGGGCAAACAGAACAGGTGTTGCAGCCGTTTGAGCTAAGATTTTAAAATTATTCACATAATGAAAACCTATACTTTGTCTCGGGTGAGTTTCCCATTCAAATGCGTGTAACAGTGAGAAACGCATTGTCTTGGCGAAATAAAGCGTCTTTGAAAAACTTCATATAAATCGCTGTAACTTTTGATAGAAGACTCAGACAAACATGTTTATGGCTTTATCTTATAGAACTCAATATCCCCGTAATGGGCAAACAGGTTTTGCAGCCGTTTGAGCTAAGATTTTAAAATTATTCACATAATGAAAACCTATACTTTGTTTCAGGCGAGTTTCCCATTCAAATGCATGTAACAGTGAGAAACGCATTGTCTTGGCGAAATAAAGCGTTTTTGTACAACTTCATATAAATCGCTGTAACTTTTGATAGAAGACTCAGACAAACATGTTTATGGCTTTATCTTATAGAACTCAATATCCCCGTGCTGGGCAAAAAGGTTTTGCAGCTGTTTGAGCTAAGATTTTAAAATTATTCACATAATGAAAACCTATACTTTGTTTCGGGCGAGTTTCCCATTCAAATGCATGTAACAGTGAGAAACGCATTGTCTTGGCGAAATAAAGCGTTTTTGAAAAACTTCATATAAATCGCTGTAACTTTTGATAGAAGACTCAGACAAACATGTTTATGGCTTTATCTTATAGAACTCAATATCCCTGTGCTGGGCAAACAGGTGTTGCAGCCGTTTGAGCTAAGATTTTAAAATTATTCACATAATGAAAACCTATACTTTGTCTCGGGTGAGTTTCCCATTCAAATGCGTGTAACAGTGAGAAACACACTGTCTTGGCGAAATAAATCGTTTTTCAACCACTTCATATAAATAGCTGTAACTTTTGATAGAAGACTCAGACAAACATGTTTATGGCTTTATCTTATAGAACTCAATATCCCCGTGCTGGGCAAACAGGTTTTGCAGCCGTTTGAGCTAAGATTTTAAAATTATTCACATAATGAAAACCTATACTTTGTTTCAGGCGAGTTTCCCATTCAAATGCATGTAACAGTGAGAAACGCATTGTCTTGGCGAAATAAAGCGTTTTTGAACAACTTCATATAAATCGCTGTAACTTTTGATAGAAGACTCAGACAAACATGTTTATGGCTTTATCTTATAGAACTCAATATCCCCGTGCTGGGCAAACAGGTTTTGCAGCCGTTTGAGCTAAGATTTTAAAATTATTCACATAATGAAAACCTATACTTTGTCTCGGGTGAGTTTCCCATTCAAATGCATGTAACAGTGAGAAACGCATTGTCTTGGCGAAATAAAGCGTTTTTCAACCACTTCATATAAATCGCTGTAACTTTTGATAGAAGACTCAGACAAACATGTTTATGGCTTTATCTTATAGAACTCAATATCCCCGTGCTGGGCAAACAGGTTTTGCAGCAGTTTGAGCTAAGATTTTAAAATTATTCACATAATGAAAACCTATACTTTGTTTCAGGCGAGTTTCCCATTCAAATGCATGTAACAGTGAGAAACGCATTGTCTTGGCGAAATAAAGCGTTTTTGTACAACTTCATATAAATCGCTGTAACTTTTGATAGAAGACTCAGACAAACATGTTTATGGCTTTATCTTATAGAACTCAATATCCCCGTGCTGGGCAAACAGGTGTTGCAGCCGTTTGAGCTAAGATTTTAAAATTATTCACATAATGAAAACCTATACTTTGTCTCGGGTGAGTTTCCCATTCAAATGCGTGTAACAGTGAGAAACACACTGTCTTGGCGAAATAAAGCGTTTTTCAACCACTTCATATAAATAGCTGTAACTTTTGATAGAAGACTCAGACAAACATGTTTATGGCTTTATCTTATAGAACTCAATATCCCCGTGCTGGGCAAACAGGTGTTGCAGCCGTTTGAGCTAAGATTTTAAAATTATTCACATAATGAAAACCTATACTTTGTCTCGGGTGAGTTTCCCATTCAAATGCGTGTAACAGTGAGAAACACACTGTCTTGGCGAAATAAAGCGTTTTTCAACCACTTCATATAAATAGCTGTAACTTTTGATAGAAGACTCAGACAAACATGTTTATGGCTTTATCTTATAGAACTCAATATCCCCGTGCTGGGCAAACAGGTTTTGCAGCCGTTTGAGCTAAGATTTTAAAATTATTCACATAATGAAAACCTATACTTTGTTTCAGGCGAGTTTCCCATTCAAATGCGTGTAACAGTGAGAAACACACTGTCTTGGCAAAATAAAGCGTTTTTCAACCACTTCATATAAATAGCTGTAACTTTTGATAGAAGACTCAGACAAACATGTTTATGGCTTTATCTTATAGAACTCAATATCCCCGTGCTGGGCAAACAGGTTTTGCAGCCGTTTGAGCTAAGATTTTAAAATTATTCACATAATGAAAACCTATACTTTGTTTCAGGCGAGTTTCCCATTCAAATGCGTGTAACAGTGAGAAACACACTGTCTTGGCAAAATAAAGCGTTTTTCAACCACTTCATATAAATAGCTGTAACTTTTGATAGAAGACTCAGACAAACATGTTTATGGCTTTATCTTATAGAACTCAATATCCCCGTGCTGGGCAAACAGGTGTTGCAGCCGTTTGAGCTAAGATTTTAAAATTATTCACATAATGAAAACCTATACTTTGTTTCAGGCGAGTTTCCCATTCAAATGCGTGTAACAGTGAGAAACACACTGTCTTGGCAAAATAAAGCGTTTTTCAACCACTTCATATAAATAGCTGTAACTTTTGATAGAAGACTCAGACAAACATGTTTATGGCTTTATCTTATAGAACTCAATATCCCCGTGCTGGGCAAACAGGTGTTGCAGCCGTTTGAGCTAAGATTTTAAAATTATTCACATAATGAAAACCTATACTTTGTCTCGGGTGAGTTTCCCATTCAAATGCATGTAACAGTGAGAAACGCATTGTCTTGGCGAAATAAAGCGTTTTTCAACCACTTCATATAAATCGCTGTAACTTTTGATAGAAGACTCAGACAAACATGTTTATGGCTTTATCTTATAGAACTCAATATCCCCGTGCTGGGCAAACAGGTTTTGCAGCCGTTTGAGCTAAGATTTTAAAATTATTCACATAATGAAAACCTATACTTTGTCTCGGGTGAGTTTCCCATTCAAATGCGTGTAACAGTGAGAAACACACTGTCTTGGCGAAATAAAGCGTTTTTCAACCACTTCATATAAATCGCTGTAACTTTTGATAGAAGACTCAGACAAACATGTTTATGGCTTTATCTTATAGAACTCAATATCCCTGTGCTGGGCAAACAGGTTTTGCAGCCGTTTGAGCTAAGATTTTAAAATTATTCACATAATGAAAACCTATACTTTGTTTCAGGCGAGTTTCCCATTCAAATGCATGTAACAGTGAGAAACGCATTGTCTTGGCGAAATAAAGCGTTTTTGAACAACTTCATATAAATCGCTGTAACTTTTGATAGAAGACTCAGACAAACATGTTTATGGCTTTATCTTATAGAACTCAATATCCCCGTGCTGGGCAAACAGGTTTTGCAGCCGTTTGAGCTAAGATTTTAAAATTATTCACATAATGAAAACCTATACTTTGTCTCGGGTGAGTTTCCCATTCAAATGCATGTAACAGTGAGAAAAGCATTGTCTTGGCGAAATAAAGCGTTTTTCAACCACTTCATATAAATCGCTGTAACTTTTGATAGAAGACTCAGACAAACATGTTTATGGCTTTATCTTATAGAACTCAATATCCCCGTGCTGGGCAAACAGGTTTTGCAGCAGTTTGAGCTAAGATTTTAAAATTATTCACATAATGAAAACCTATACTTTGTTTCAGGCGAGTTTCCCATTCAAATGCATGTAACAGTGAGAAACGCATTGTCTTGGCGAAATAAAGCGTTTTTGTACAACTTCATATAAATCGCTGTAACTTTTGATAGAAGACTCAGACAAACATGTTTATGGCTTTATCTTATAGAACTCAATATCCCCGTGCTGGGCAAACAGGTGTTGCAGCCGTTTGAGCTAAGATTTTAAAATTATTCACATAATGAAAACCTATACTTTGTCTCGGGTGAGTTTCCCATTCAAATGCGTGTAACAGTGAGAAACACACTGTCTTGGCGAAATAAAGCGTTTTTCAACCACTTCATATAAATAGCTGTAACTTTTGATAGAAGACTCAGACAAACATGTTTATGGCTTTATCTTATAGAACTCAATATCCCCGTGCTGGGCAAACAGGTGTTGCAGCCGTTTGAGCTAAGATTTTAAAATTATTCACATAATGAAAACCTATACTTTGTCTCGGGTGAGTTTCCCATTCAAATGCGTGTAACAGTGAGAAACACACTGTCTTGGCGAAATAAAGCGTTTTTCAACCACTTCATATAAATAGCTGTAACTTTTGATAGAAGACTCAGACAAACATGTTTATGGCTTTATCTTATAGAACTCAATATCCCCGTGCTGGGCAAACAGGTTTTGCAGCCGTTTGAGCTAAGATTTTAAAATTATTCACATAATGAAAACCTATACTTTGTTTCAGGCGAGTTTCCCATTCAAATGCGTGTAACAGTGAGAAACACACTGTCTTGGCAAAATAAAGCGTTTTTCAACCACTTCATATAAATAGCTGTAACTTTTGATAGAAGACTCAGACAAACATGTTTATGGCTTTATCTTATAGAACTCAATATCCCCGTGCTGGGCAAACAGGTGTTGCAGCCGTTTGAGCTAAGATTTTAAAATTATTCACATAATGAAAACCTATACTTTGTCTCGGGTGAGTTTCCCATTCAAATGCGTGTAACAGTGAGAAACACACTGTCTTGGCGAAATAAAGCGTTTTTCAACCACTTCATATAAATAGCTGTAACTTTTGATAGAAGACTCAGACAAACATGTTTATGGCTTTATCTTATAGAACTCAATATCCCCGTGCTGGGCAAACAGGTTTTGCAGCCGTTTGAGCTAAGATTTTAAAATTATTCACATAATGAAAACCTATACTTTGTTTCAGGCGAGTTTCCCATTCAAATGCATGTAACAGTGAGAAACGCATTGTCTTGGCGAAATAAAGCGTTTTTGTACAACTTCATATAAATCGCTGTAACTTTTGATAGAAGACTCAGACAAACATGTTTATGGCTTTATCTTATAGAACTCAATATCCCCGTGCTGGGCAAACAGGTGTTGCAGCCGTTTGAGCTAAGATTTTAAAATTATTCACATAATGAAAACCTATACTTTGTCTCAGGCGAGTTTCCCATTCAAATGCGTGTAACAGTGAGAAACACACTGTCTTGGCGAAATAAAGCGTTTTTCAACCACTTCATATAAATAGCTGTAACTTTTGATAGAAGACTCAGACAAACATGTTTATGGCTTTATCTTATAGAACTCAATATCCCCGTGCTGGGCAAACAGGTTTTGCAGCCGTTTGAGCTAAGATTTTAAAATTATTCACATAATGAAAACCTATACTTTGTCTCAGGCGAGTTTCCCATTCAAATGCATGTAACAGTGAGAAACACACTGTCTTGGCGAAATAAAGCGTTTTTCAACCACTTCATATAAATCGCTGTAACTTTTGATAGAAGACTCAGACAAACATGTTTATGGCTTTATCTTATAGAACTCAATATCCCTGTGCTGGGCAAACAGGTTTTGCAGCCGTTTGAGCTAAGATTTTAAAATTATTCACATAATGAAAACCTATACTTTGTTTCGTGCGAGTTTCCCATTCAAATGCATGTAACAGTGAGAAACGCATTGTCTTGGCGAAATAAAGCGTCTTTGAACAACTTCATATAAATCGCTGTAACTTTTGATAGAAGACTCAGACAAACATGTTTATGGCTTTATCTTATAGAACTCAATATCCCTGTGCTGGGCAAACAGGTTTTGCAGCCGTTTGAGCTAAGATTTTAAAATTATTCTTATAATGAAAACCTATACTTTGTCTCAGGCGAGTTTCCCATTCAAATGCATGTAACAGTGAGAAACGCATTGTCTTGGCGAAATAAAGCGTTTTTGAACAACTTCATATAAATAGCTGTAACTTTTGATAGAAGACTCAGACAAACATGTTTATGGCTTTATCTTATAGAACTCAATATCCCCGTGCTGGGCAAACAGGTGTTGCAGCCGTTTGAGCTAAGATTTTAAAATTATTCACATAATGAAAACCTATACTTTGTCTCGGGTGAGTTTCCCATTCAAATGCGTGTAACAGTGAGAAACGCATTGTCTTGGCGAAATAAAGCGTCTTTGAACAACTTCATATAAATCGCTGTAACTTTTGATAGAAGACTCAGACAAACATGTTTATGGCTTTATCTTATAGAACTCAATATCCCTGTGCTGGGCAAACAGGTTTTGCAGCCGTTTGAGCTAAGATTTTAAAATTATTCTTATAATGAAAACCTATACTTTGTCTCAGGCGAGTTTCCCATTCAAATGCATGTAACAGTGAGAAACGCATTGTCTTGGCGAAATAAAGCGTTTTTGAACAACTTCATATAAATAGCTGTAACTTTTGATAGAAGACTCAGACAAACATGTTTATGGCTTTATCTTATAGAACTCAATATCCCCGTGCTGGGCAAACAGGTGTTGCAGCCGTTTGAGCTAAGATTTTAAAATTATTCACATAATGAAAACCTATACTTTGTCTCGGGTGAGTTTCCCATTCAAATGCGTGTAACAGTGAGAAACACACTGTCTTGGCGAAATAAATCGTTTTTCAACCACTTCATATAAATAGCTGTAACTTTTGATAGAAGACTCAGACAAACATGTTTATGGCTTTATCTTATAGAACTCAATATCCCCGTGCTGGGCAAACAGGTGTTGCAGCCGTTTGAGCTAAGATTTTAAAATTATTCACATAATGAAAACCTATACTTTGTCTCGGGTGAGTTTCCCATTCAAATGCGTGTAACAGTGAGAAACACACTGTCTTGGCGAAATAAAGCGTTTTTCAACCACTTCATATAAATAGCTGTAACTTTTGATAGAAGACTCAGACAAACATGTTTATGGCTTTATCTTATAGAACTCAATATCCCCGTGCTGGGCAAACAGGTTTTGCAGCCGTTTGAGCTAAGATTTTAAAATTATTCACATAATGAAAACCTATACTTTGTCTCAGGCGAGTTTCCCATTCAAATGCATGTAACAGTGAGAAACACACTGTCTTGGCGAAATAAAGCGTTTTTCAACCACTTCATATAAATCGCTGTAACTTTTGATAGAAGACTCAGACAAACATGTTTATGGCTTTATCTTATAGAACTCAATATCCCCGTGCTGGGCAAACAGGTTTCGCAGCCGTTTGAGCTAAGATTTTAAAATTATTCACATAATGAAAACCTATACTTTGTCTCGGGTGAGTTTCCCATTCAAATGCATGTAACAGTGAGAAACGCATTGTCTTGGCGAAATAAAGCGTTTTTCAACCACTTCATATAAATCGCTGTAACTTTTGATAGAAGACTCAGACAAACATGTTTATGGCTTTATCTTATAGAACTCAATATCCCCGTGCTGGGCAAACAGGTTTTGCAGCCGTTTGAGCTAAGATTTTAAAATTATTCACATAATGAAAACCTATACTTTGTCTCGGGTGAGTTTCCCATTCAAATGCGTGTAACAGTGAGAAACGCATTGTCTTGGCGAAATAAAGCGTTTTTGAAAAACTTCATATAAATCGCTGTAACTTTTGATAGAAGACTCAGACAAACATGTTTATGGCTTTATCTTATAGAACTCAATATCCCCGTAATGGGCAAACAGGTTTTGCAGCCGTTTGAGCTAAGATTTTAAAATTATTCACATAATGAAAACCTATACTTTGTTTCAGGCGAGTTTCCCATTCAAATGCATGTAACAGTGAGAAACGCATTGTCTTGGCGAAATAAAGCGTTTTTGTACAACTTCATATAAATCGCTGTAACTTTTGATAGAAGACTCAGACAAACATGTTTATGGCTTTATCTTATAGAACTCAATATCCCCGTGCTGGGCAAACAGGTGTTGCAGCCGTTTGAGCTAAGATTTTAAAATTATTCACATAATGAAAACCTATACTTTGTCTCGGGTGAGTTTCCCATTCAAATGCGTGTAACAGTGAGAAACACACTGTCTTGGCGAAATAAAGCGTTTTTCAACCACTTCATATAAATAGCTGTAACTTTTGATAGAAGACTCAGACAAACATGTTTATGGCTTTATCTTATAGAACTCAATATCCCCGTGCTGGGCAAACAGGTTTTGCAGCCGTTTGAGCTAAGATTTTAAAATTATTCACATAATGAAAACCTATACTTTGTCTCAGGCGAGTTTCCCATTCAAATGCATGTAACAGTGAGAAACACACTGTCTTGGCGAAATAAAGCGTTTTTCAACCACTTCATATAAATCGCTGTAACTTTTGATAGAAGACTCAGACAAACATGTTTATGGCTTTATCTTATAGAACTCAATATCCCTGTGCTGGGCAAACAGGTTTTGCAGCCGTTTGAGCTAAGATTTTAAAATTATTCACATAATGAAAACCTATACTTTGTTTCGTGCGAGTTTCCCATTCAAATGCATGTAACAGTGAGAAACGCATTGTCTTGGCGAAATAAAGCGTTTTTGAACAACTTCATATAAATCGCTGTAACTTTTGATAGAAGACTCAGACAAACATGTTTATGGCTTTATCTTATAGAACTCAATATCCCCGTGCTGGGCAAACAGGTTTCGCAGCCGTTTGAGCTAAGATTTTAAAATTATTCACATAATGAAAACCTATACTTTGTCTCGGGTGAGTTTCCCATTCAAATGCATGTAACAGTGAGAAACGCATTGTCTTGGCGAAATAAAGCGTTTTTCAACCACTTCATATAAATCGCTGTAACTTTTGATAGAAGACTCAGACAAACATGTTTATGGCTTTATCTTATAGAACTCAATATCCCCGTAATGGGCAAACAGGTTTTGCAGCCGTTTGAGCTAAGATTTTAAAATTATTCACATAATGAAAACCTATACTTTGTTTCAGGCGAGTTTCCCATTCAAATGCATGTAACAGTGAGAAACGCATTGTCTTGGCGAAATAAAGCGTTTTTGTACAACTTCATATAAATCGCTGTAACTTTTGATAGAAGACTCAGACAAACATGTTTATGGCTTTATCTTATAGAACTCAATATCCCCGTGCTGGGCAAACAGGTGTTGCAGCCGTTTGAGCTAAGATTTTAAAATTATTCACATAATGAAAACCTATACTTTGTCTCGGGTGAGTTTCCCATTCAAATGCGTGTAACAGTGAGAAACACACTGTCTTGGCGAAATAAAGCGTTTTTCAACCACTTCATATAAATAGCTGTAACTTTTGATAGAAGACTCAGACAAACATGTTTATGGCTTTATCTTATAGAACTCAATATCCCCGTGCTGGGCAAACAGGTGTTGCAGCCGTTTGAGCTAAGATTTTAAAATTATTCACATAATGAAAACCTATACTTTGTCTCGGGTGAGTTTCCCATTCAAATGCGTGTAACAGTGAGAAACACACTGTCTTGGCGAAATAAAGCGTTTTTCAACCACTTCATATAAATAGCTGTAACTTTTGATAGAAGACTCAGACAAACATGTTTATGGCTTTATCTTATAGAACTCAATATCCCCGTGCTGGGCAAACAGGTGTTGCAGCCGTTTGAGCTAAGATTTTAAAATTATTCACATAATGAAAACCTATACTTTGTCTCGGGTGAGTTTCCCATTCAAATGCGTGTAACAGTGAGAAACACACTGTCTTGGCGAAATAAAGCGTTTTTCAACCACTTCATATAAATAGCTGTAACTTTTGATAGAAGACTCAGACAAACATGTTTATGGCTTTATCTTATAGAACTCAATATCCCCGTGCTGGGCAAACAGGTTTTGCAGCCGTTTGAGCTAAGATTTTAAAATTATTCACATAATGAAAACCTATACTTTGTTTCAGGCGAGTTTCCCATTCAAATGCATGTAACAGTGAGAAACGCATTGTCTTGGCGAAATAAAGCGTTTTTGAACAACTTCATATAAATCGCTGTAACTTTTGATAGAAGACTCAGACAAACATGTTTATGGCTTTATCTTATAGAACTCAATATCCCCGTGCTGGGCAAACAGGTTTTGCAGCCGTTTGAGCTAAGATTTTAAAATTATTCACATAATGAAAACCTATACTTTGTCTCGGGTGAGTTTCCCATTCAAATGCATGTAACAGTGAGAAACGCATTGTCTTGGCGAAATAAAGCGTTTTTCAACCACTTCATATAAATCGCTGTAACTTTTGATAGAAGACTCAGACAAACATGTTTATGGCTTTATCTTATAGAACTCAATATCCCCGTGCTGGGCAAACAGGTTTTGCAGCCGTTTGAGCTAAGATTTTAAAATTATTCACATAATGAAAACCTATACTTTGTTTCAGGCGAGTTTCCCATTCAAATGCGTGTAACAGTGAGAAACACACTGTCTTGGCGAAATAAAGCGTTTTTCAACCACTTCATATAAATAGCTGTAACTTTTGATAGAAGACTCAGACAAACATGTTTATGGCTTTATCTTATAGAACTCAATATCCCCGTGCTGGGCAAACAGGTGTTGCAGCCGTTTGAGCTAAGATTTTAAAATTATTCACATAATGAAAACCTATACTTTGTCTCGGGTGAGTTTCCCATTCAAATGCGTGTAACAGTGAGAAACACACTGTCTTGGCGAAATAAAGCGTTTTTCAACCACTTCATATAAATAGCTGTAACTTTTGATAGAAGACTCAGACAAACATGTTTATGGCTTTATCTTATAGAACTCAATATCCCCGTGCTGGGCAAACAGGTTTTGCAGCCGTTTGAGCTAAGATTTTAAAATTATTCACATAATGAAAACCTATACTTTGTTTCAGGCGAGTTTCCCATTCAAATGCGTGTAACAGTGAGAAACACACTGTCTTGGCAAAATAAAGCGTTTTTCAACCACTTCATATAAATAGCTGTAACTTTTGATAGAAGACTCAGACAAACATGTTTATGGCTTTATCTTATAGAACTCAATATCCCCGTGCTGGGCAAACAGGTGTTGCAGCCGTTTGAGCTAAGATTTTAAAATTATTCACATAATGAAAACCTATACTTTGTCTCGGGTGAGTTTCCCATTCAAATGCGTGTAACAGTGAGAAACACACTGTCTTGGCGAAATAAAGCGTTTTTCAACCACTTCATATAAATAGCTGTAACTTTTGATAGAAGACTCAGACAAACATGTTTATGGCTTTATCTTATAGAACTCAATATCCCCGTGCTGGGCAAACAGGTTTTGCAGCCGTTTGAGCTAAGATTTTAAAATTATTCACATAATGAAAACCTATACTTTGTTTCAGGCGAGTTTCCCATTCAAATGCATGTAACAGTGAGAAACGCATTGTCTTGGCGAAATAAAGCGTTTTTGAACAACTTCATATAAATCGCTGTAACTTTTGATAGAAGACTCAGACAAACATGTTTATGGCTTTATCTTATAGAACTCAATATCCCCGTGCTGGGCAAACAGGTTTTGCAGCTGTTTGAGCTCAGATTTTCAAGTTATTCACATAATGAAAACCTATACTTTGTTTCGTGCGAGAACTCCATTCAAATGCATGTAACAGTGAGAAACGCATTGTCTTGGCGAAATAAAGCGTTTTTGTACAACTTCATATAAATCGCTGTAACTTTTGATAGAAGACTCAGACAAACATGTTTATGGCTTTATCTTATAGAACTCAATATCCCTGTGCTGGGCAAACAGGTTTTGCAGCCGTTTGAGCTAAGATTTTAAAATTATTCACATAATGAAAACCTATACTTTGTTTCAGGCGAGTTTCCCATTCAAATGCATGTAACAGTGAGAAACGCATTGTCTTGGCGAAATAAAGCGTTTTTCAACCACTTCATATAAATCGCTGTAACTTTTGATAGAAGACTCAGACAAACATGTTTATGGCTTTATCTTATAGAACTCAATATCCCCGTGCTGGGCAAACAGGTTTTGCAGCCGTTTGAGCTCAGATTTTCAAGTTATTCACATAATGAAAACCTATACTTTGTTTCGTGCGAGAACTCCATTCAAATGCATGTAATAGCGAGAAACGCATTGTCTTGGCGAAATAAAGCGTTTTTGTACAACTTCATATAAATCGCTGTAACTTTTGATAGAAGACTCAGACAAACATGTTTATGGCTTTATCTTATAGAACTCAATATCCCCGTGTTGGGCAAACAGGTTTTGCAGCCGTTTGAGCTAAGATTTTAAAATTATTCACATAATGAAAACCTATACTTTGTTTCAGGCGAGTTTCCCATTCAAATGCATGTAACAGTGAGAAACGCATTGTCTTGGCGAAATAAAGCGTTTTTGTACAACTTCATATAAATCGCTGTAACTTTTGATAGAAGACTCAGACAAACATGTTTATGGCTTTATCTTATAGAACTCAATATCCCCGTGCTGGGCAAACAGGTGTTGCAGCCGTTTGACCTAAGATTTTAAAATTATTCACATAATGAAAACCTATACTTTGTCTCGGGTGAGTTTCCCATTCAAATGCGTGTAACAGTGAGAAACACACTGTCTTGGCGAAATAAAGCGTTTTTCAACCACTTCATATAAATAGCTGTAACTTTTGATAGAAGACTCAGACAAACATGTTTATGGCTTTATCTTATAGACCTCAATATCCCCGTGCTGGGCAAACAGGTTTTGCAGCCGTTTGAGCTAAGATTTTAAAATTATTCACATAATGAAAACCTATACTTTGTCTCAGGCGAGTTTCCCATTCAAATGCATGTAACAGTGAGAAACACACTGTCTTGGCGAAATAAAGCGTTTTTCAACCACTTCATATAAATCGCTGTAACTTTTGATAGAAGACTCAGACAAACATGTTTATGGCTTTATCTTATAGAACTCAATATCCCCGTGCTGGGCAAACAGGTTTTGCAGCCGTTTGAGCTAAGATTTTAAAATTATTCACATAATGAAAACCTATACTTTGTTTCGTGCGAGTTTCCCATTCAAATGCATGTAACAGTGAGAAACGCATTGTCTTGGCGAAATAAAGCGTCTTTGAACAACTTCATATAAATCGCTGTAACTTTTGATAGAAGACTCAGACAAACATGTTTATGGCTTTATCTTATAGAACTCAATATCCCCGTGCTGGGCAAACAGGTTTTGCAGCCGTTTGAGCTAAGATTTTAAAATTATTCTTATAATGAAAACCTATACTTTGTCTCAGGCGAGTTTCCCATTCAAATGCATGTAACAGTGAGAAACGCATTGTCTTGGCGAAATAAAGCGTTTTTGAACAACTTCATATAAATCGCTGTAACTTTTGATAGAAGACTCAGACAAACATGTTTATGGCTTTATCTTATAGAACTCAATATCCCCGTGCTGGGCAAACAGGTGTTGCAGCCGTTTGAGCTAAGATTTTAAAATTATTCACATAATGAAAACCTATACTTTGTTTCGGGCGAGTTTCCCATTCAAATGCATGTAACAGTGAGAAACGCATTGTCTTGGCGAAATAAAGCGTTTTTCAACCACTTCATATAAATCGCTGTAACTTTTGATAGAAGACTCAGACAAACATGTTTATGGCTTTATCTTATAGAACTCAATATCCCTGTGCTGGGCAAACAGGTTTTGCAGCCGTTTGAGCTAAGATTTTAAAATTATTCACATAATGAAAACCTATACTTTGTCTCGGGTGAGTTTCCCATTCAAATGTGTGTAACAGTGAGAAACACACTGTCTTGGCGAAATAAAGCGTTTTTCAACCACTTCATATAAATCGCTGTAACTTTTGATAGAAGACTCAGACAAACATGTTTATGGCTTTATCTTATAGAACTCAATATCCCTGTGCTGGGCAAACAGGTTTTGCAGCCGTTTGAGCTAAGATTTTAAAATTATTCACATAATGAAAACCTATACTTTGTTTCAGGCGAGTTTCCCATTCAAATGCATGTAACAGTGAGAAACGCATTGTCTTGGCGAAATAAAGCGTTTTTCAACCACTTCATATAAATCGCTGTAACTTTTGATAGAAGACTCAGACAAACATGTTTATGGCTTTATCTTATAGAACTCAATATCCCCGTGCTGGGCAAACAGGTTTTGCAGCCGTTTGAGCTAAGATTTTAAAATTATTCACATAATGAAAACCTATACTTTGTCTCGGGTGAGTTTCCCATTCAAATGCGTGTAACAGTGAGAAACACACTGTCTTGGCGAAATAAAGCGTTTTTCAACCACTTCATATAAATCGCTGTAACTTTTGATAGAAGACTCAGACAAACATGTTTATGGCTTTATCTTATAGAACTCAATATCCCCGTGCTGGGCAAACAGGTTTTGCAGCCGTTTGAGCTAAGATTTTAAAATTATTCACATAATGAAAACCTATACTTTGTTTCAGGCGAGTTTCCCATTCAAATGCATGTAACAGTGAGAAACGCAT
This sequence comes from Aulonocara sp. 'chitande type north' Nkhata Bay, assembly GCF_057382095.1. Taxonomy (NCBI): domain Eukaryota; kingdom Metazoa; phylum Chordata; class Actinopteri; order Cichliformes; family Cichlidae; genus Aulonocara; species Aulonocara sp. 'chitande type north' Nkhata Bay. The sequence goes on from NC_141345.1 coordinate 13,505,337, forward strand.
TGTCTTGGCGAAATAAAGCGTTTTTGAAAAACTTCATATAAATCGCTGTAACTTTTGATAGAAGACTCAGACAAACATGTTTATGGCTTTATCTTATAGAACTCAATATCCCCGTGCTGGGCAAACAGGTTTCGCAGCCGTTTGAGCTAAGATTTTAAAATTATTCACATAATGAAAACCTATACTTTGTCTCGGGTGAGTTTCCCATTCAAATGCATGTAACAGTGAGAAACGCATTGTCTTGGCGAAATAAAGCGTTTTTCAACCACTTCATATAAATCGCTGTAACTTTTGATAGAAGACTCAGACAAACATGTTTATGGCTTTATCTTATAGAACTCAATATCCCCGTGCTGGGCAAACAGGTTTTGCAGCCGTTTGAGCTAAGATTTTAAAATTATTCACATAATGAAAACCTATACTTTGTCTCGGGTGAGTTTCCCATTCAAATGCGTGTAACAGTGAGAAACGCATTGTCTTGGCGAAATAAAGCGTTTTTGAAAAACTTCATATAAATCGCTGTAACTTTTGATAGAAGACTCAGACAAACATGTTTATGGCTTTATCTTATAGAACTCAATATCCCCGTGCTGGGCAAACAGGTTTTGCAGCCGTTTGAGCTAAGATTTTAAAATTATTCACATAATGAAAACCTATACTTTGTTTCAGGCGAGTTTCCCATTCAAATGCATGTAACAGTGAGAAACGCATTGTCTTGGCGAAATAAAGCGTTTTTGAACAACTTCATATAAATCGCTGTAACTTTTGATAGAAGACTCAGACAAACATGTTTATGGCTTTATCTTATAGAACTCAATATCCCCGTGCTGGGCAAACAGAACAGGTGTTGCAGCCGTTTGAGCTAAGATTTTAAAATTATTCACATAATGAAAACCTATACTTTGTTTCGTGCGAGTTTCCCATTCAAATGCATGTAACAGTGAGAAACGCATTGTCTTGGCGAAATAAAGCGTTTTTGAACAACTTCATATAAATCGCTGTAACTTTTGATAGAAGACTCAGACAAACATGTTTATGGCTTTATCTTATAGAACTCAATATCCCCGTGCTGGGCAAAAAGGTTTTGCAGCCGTTTGAGCTAAGATTTTAAAATTATTCACATAATGAAAACCTATACTTTGTCTCGGGTGAGTTTCCCATTCAAATGCGTGTAACAGTGAGAAACACACTGTCTTGGCGAAATAAAGCGTTTTTCAACCACTTCATATAAATCGCTGTAACCTTTGATAGAAGACTCAGACAAACATGTTTATGGCTTTATCTTATAGAACTCAATATCCCCGTGCTGGGCAAACAGGTTTTGCAGCCGTTTGAGCTAAGATTTTAAAATTATTCACATAATGAAAACCTATACTTTGTTTCAGGCGAGTTTCCCATTCAAATGCATGTAACAGTGAGAAACGCATTGTCTTGGCGAAATAAAGCGTTTTTGAACAACTTCATATAAATCGCTGTAACTTTTGATAGAAGACTCAGACAAACATGTTTATGGCTTTATCTTATAGAACTCAATATCCCCGTGCTGGGCAAACAGAACAGGTGTTGCAGCCGTTTGAGCTAAGATTTTAAAATTATTCACATAATGAAAACCTATACTTTGTCTCGGGTGAGTTTCCCATTCAAATGCGTGTAACAGTGAGAAACACACTGTCTTGGCGAAATAAAGCGTTTTTCAACCACTTCATATAAATAGCTGTAACTTTTGATAGAAGACTCAGACAAACATGTTTATGGCTTTATCTTATAGAACTCAATATCCCCGTGCTGGGCAAACAGGTTTTGCAGCCGTTTGAGCTAAGATTTTAAAATTATTCACATAATGAAAACCTATACTTTGTCTCAGGCGAGTTTCCCATTCAAATGCATGTAACAGTGAGAAACACACTGTCTTGGCGAAATAAAGCGTTTTTCAACCACTTCATATAAATCGCTGTAACTTTTGATAGAAGACTCAGACAAACATGTTTATGGCTTTATCTTATAGAACTCAATATCCCTGTGCTGGGCAAACAGGTTTTGCAGCTGTTTGAGCTAAGATTTTAAAATTATTCACATAATGAAAACCTATACTTTGTTTCGGGCGAGTTTCCCATTCAAATGCATGTAACAGTGAGAAACGCATTGTCTTGGCGAAATAAAGCGTTTTTGAACAACTTCATATAAATCGCTGTAACTTTTGATAGAAGACTCAGACAAACATGTTTATGGCTTTATCTTATAGAACTCAATATCCCCGTGCTGGGCAAACAGAACAGGTGTTGCAGCCGTTTGAGCTAAGATTTTAAAATTATTCACATAATGAAAACCTATACTTTGTTTCAGGCGAGTTTCCCATTCAAATGCATGTAACAGTGAGAAACGCATTGTCTTGGCGAAATAAAGCGTTTTTGAACAACTTCATATAAATCGCTGTAACTTTTGATAGAAGACTCAGACAAACATGTTTATGGCTTTATCTTATAGAACTCAATATCCCTGTGCTGGGCAAACAGGTTTTGCAGCCGTTTGAGCTAAGATTTTAAAATTATTCACATAATGAAAACCTATACTTTGTCTCAGGCGAGTTTCCCATTCAAATGCATGTAACAGTGAGAAACACACTGTCTTGGCGAAATAAAGCGTTTTTCAACCACTTCATATAAATCGCTGTAACTTTTGATAGAAGACTCAGACAAACATGTTTATGGCTTTATCTTATAGAACTCAATATCCCTGTGCTGGGCAAACAGGTTTTGCAGCTGTTTGAGCTAAGATTTTAAAATTATTCACATAATGAAAACCTATACTTTGTTTCGGGCGAGTTTCCCATTCAAATGCATGTAACAGTGAGAAACGCATTGTCTTGGCGAAATAAAGCGTTTTTGAACAACTTCATATAAATCGCTGTAACTTTTGATAGAAGACTCAGACAAACATGTTTATGGCTTTATCTTATAGAACTCAATATCCCCGTGCTGGGCAAACAGAACAGGTGTTGCAGCCGTTTGAGCTAAGATTTTAAAATTATTCACATAATGAAAACCTATACTTTGTTTCAGGCGAGTTTCCCATTCAAATGCATGTAACAGTGAGAAACGCATTGTCTTGGCGAAATAAAGCGTTTTTGAACAACTTCATATAAATCGCTGTAACTTTTGATAGAAGACTCAGACAAACATGTTTATGGCTTTATCTTATAGAACTCAATATCCCCGTGCTGGGCAAAAAGGTTTTGCACCTGTGTGAGCTAAGATGTTAAAGTTATTCACATAATGAAAACCTATACTTTGTTTCGTGCGAGAACTCCATTCAAATGCATGTAATAGCGAGAAACGCACTGTCTTGACGAAATAAAGCGTTTTTGTACAACTTCATATAAATAGCTGTAACTTTTGATAGATGACTCAGACACACATCTTTATGGCTTCATCTTATAGAATTCAATATCCCCGTGCTGGGCAAAAAGGTTTTGCAGCTGTGTGAGCTAAGATGTTAAAGTTATTCACATAATGAAAACCTATACTTTGTTTCGGGCAAGTTCCCCATTCAAAATGCATGTAACAGTGAGAAACGCATTGTCTTGGCGAAATAAAGCGTTTTTGAACAACTTCATATAAATCGCTGTAACCTTTGATAGAAGACTCAGACAAACATGTAATGTGGATGGTATTGGCCAGCACCACAGGCCCTGGCGTAATGTGCATGTCCCCAGCCAACACCACTGGCCCTGTTGTAATGTGGATGGCATCAGCCAGTATCACAGGCCCTGGTGAAATGTGGATGTTTCCGGACAGCACCACAGGCCCTGGTGAAATGTGGATGTCCTCATCCAACACCACTGGCCCTGGTGTAATGTGGATGGCATCAGCCAGTATCACAGGCCCTGGTGAAATGTGGATGTTTTCGGACAGCACCACAGGCCCTGGTGAAATGTGGATGTTTTCAGACAGCACCAGAGGCCCTGGTGTAATGTGAATGGCCTTAGCCAACAACATCAGCAGCACAGGCCCTGGTGTAATGTGAATGTCTTCAGCCAGTAGCACACGCCCTGGTGAAATGTGGATGTATTGGCCAGCACCACAGGCCCTGGTGAAATGTAAATGTCCTCAGCCAGTAGCACAGGCCCTGGTGTAATGTGGATGGCGTCATTTAACAACACTGTCCCTGGTGAAATATGGATGGTATTTGTCAGCACCCCAGGCCCAGGTGTAATGTGGATGTCATCAACGAGCAGCAGAGGCCCTGGTGGGGTGAAGATGGCCTCACAGGAAGCACTGTCCCTGGTGTAATGTGAATGGTAGAAGCCGGCATCAAAGACCGTGATGTAATGTGGATGGCCTCAGAGATCAACAGTGGCCCTGGTGAAATGTGGTTTATATTGTCCAGCACCACCGGCCCTGGTGTAATGTGAATGTCCTAAGCCAGTAGCACAGGCCCTTGTGTATTGTGGATGTCATCAGCCAGCAACACAAGCCCTGGTGAAATGTGGATGGCCTTATCCAGCACCACAGGCCCTGGTGTGGTGATGATGGCCTCTTAGGAAGAACTGTCACTGGTGTAATTTGGATGGCCTCATCCAACAGTACGGGCCTTGGTGTGGTGAAGATGGCCTCACAGGAAGCACTGTCCCTGGTGTAATGTGAATGGTAGAAGCCGGCATCAAAGACCGTGATGTAATATGGATGGCCTCATCCAACAACACTGGCCCTGGTGAAATGTGGATGGTATTGGCCAGCACCACAGGCCCTGGCGTAATGTGAAACTCTTCAGCCAGTAGCACAGGCCCTTACGTATTGTGGAACGCATCAGCCAGCAACACAAGCCCTGGTGAAATGTGGATGGTAACATCGAGTAGCACAGGCCCTGGTGTGGTGATGATGGCCTCACAGGAAGCACTGTCCCTGGTGTAATGTGGATGGCCTCATCGAACAACACTTGCCCTGGTGAAATGTGGATGGTATTGGCAAGCAGCACAGGCCCTGGTGTAATGTGAATGTCCTCAGCCAACACCACTGGCCCTGGTGTAATGTGAATGGCATCAGCCAGTATCACAGGCCCTTGTGTTTTGTGGATGTCATCAGCCAGCAACACAATTCCTGGTGAAATGTGGATGTTTTCAGAAACCACCACAGGCCCGAGTGTAATGTGGATGTCATCAACGAGTATCACAGGCCCTGATGTAAAGTGGATGGTATCATCGAGTAGCACAGGCCCTGGTGTAATGTGGATGGCCTCATCCAGCACCACATGCCCTGGCGTAATGTGAAAGTCTTTAGCCAGTAGCACAGGCCCTTGCGTATTGTGGAACGCATAAGCCAGCAACACAAGCCCTGGTGAAATGTGGATGGTATCATGGAGTAGCACAGGCCCTGGTGTAATGTGGATGGCCTCATCCAGCAACACATGCCCTGGTGTGGTGATGATGGCCTCACAGGAAGCACTGTCCCTGGTGTAAAGTGGATGGCCTCATCCAACAACACTGGCCCTGGTAAAAATGTGGATGGTAACCGCCAAAACCACAGGCCCTGGTGTAATGTGCATGGCATCAACGAGTAGCACAGGCCCTGGTGAAATTTAATTGGTCTAAGCCAGCAACACAGGCCCTTGTGTAATGTAGATGGCCTCAGAAAGCAGTACAGGCCCTGGTGTGGTGAATATGGCCTCACAGCAAGCAGTGGCCCTGATATAATGTGGATGGCATCAGGCACTAGCAAAGACCCTGGTCTGGTGAAGATGTTCTCACAGGTAGCACTGGATCTGGTGTAATGTTGATGGCATCAGGCAGTAGCACAGACCCTGGTCTGGTGAAGATGGTGTCAGACAGAAAGCACAGGCCCTGGTGTGGTGAAGACAGCCTCACAGGGAGCACTGGCACTGGTGAAACATGGATGGCCTCAGCAGCACCACAGGCCCTGGTGTGGTGATGATGGCCTCACAGGAAGCACTGGCAGTGGTGTAATGTGGATGGCCTCAGCCAACAACACTGACCCTGGTGAAATGTGGATGTCATCATCCAGCAACACAAGCCCTGGTGAAATGTGGATGGTTTCGGAAAGCACAGCATGCCCTGGTGTAATATGGATGGCATGAGCCAACAACTCAGGCCCTGGTGAAATCAGGATGGTATCAGCCAGAAGCACAGGTCCTGGTGTGGTGAATATGTCCTCACAGGGAGCAGTGGCCCTGGTGCAATGTGGATGGCCTCAGCCAGCAACGCAAGCCTTTGTATATTGTGGATGGGATCAGCCACCAACACAGGCCCTGGTGAAATGTAGATGTCCTCAGCCAGTAGCACAGGCCCTGTTGTAATGTGGATGGCCTCATCTAACAACACTGTCCTTTGTTAAATGTGCATGATATCGGTCAGCAGCACAGGGCCAGGTGTAATGTGGATGGCATCAATGAGCAGCAGAGGCCCTGGTGGGGTGAAGATGGCCTCACAGGAAGCACTGGCCCTGGTGTAATGTGGATGGTAGAAGTCGGCGTCACAGGCCGTGATGTAATGTGGATGGCCTCAGCCAAAAGCACAGGCCCTGGTCTGGTGAAGATGGCCTCAAAGGAAGCACTGTCCCTGGTGTAATGTGAATGTCCTCAGCCAACACCACTGGCCCTGGTGTGATGTTGATGGCATCAGCCATGAACACAGGCCCTGGTGAAATGTAGTTGGCCTCAGCCATGACCACAGGCCCTGGTGAAATGTAAATGTCCTCAGCCAGTAGTACAGGCCCTGTTGTAATGTGGATGGCCTCATCTAACAACACTGTACTTGGTTTAATGTGCATGATATCGGTCAGCAGCACAGGGCCAGGTGTAATGTGGATGGCATCAATGAGCAGCAGAGGCCCTGGTGAGGTGAAAATGGCCTCACAGGAAGCACTGTCCCTGGTGTAATGTGAATGTCCTCAGCCAACACCACTGGCCCTGGTGTAATGTGGATGGCATCAGCCATGACCACAGGCCCTGGCCTCAGCCTACTACATTTCAGGCCCTGGTGAAATGTAAATGTCCTCAGCCAGTAGCACAGGCCCTGTTGTAATGTGGATGGCCTCATTTAACAACACTGTCCCTGGTGAAATATGGATGGCATCAGCCAGTATCACAGGCCCTGGTGAAATGTGGATGTTTTCGGACAGCACCACAGGCCCTGGTGAAATGTGGATGTTTTCAGACAGCACCAGAGGCCCTGGTGTAATGTGAATGGCCTTAGCCAACAACATCAGCAGCACAGGCCCTGGTGTAATGTGAATGTCTTCAGCCAGTAGCACACGCCCTGGTGAAATGTGGATGTATTGGCCAGCACCACAGGCCCTGGTGAAATGTAAATGTCCTCAGCCAGTAGCACAGGCCCTGGTGTAATGTGGATGGCGTCATTTAACAACACTGTCCCTGGTGAAATATGGATGGTATTTGTCAGCACCACACACCTTGGTGTAATGTGAATGGCCTTAGCCAACACCACTGGTCCTGGTGAAATGTGCATGATATCTGTCAGCACCCCAGGCCCAGGTGTAATGTGGATGTCATCAACGAGCAGCAGAGGCCCTGGTGGGGTGAAGATGGCCTCACAGGAAGCACTGTCCCTGGTGTAATGTGAATGGTAGAAGCCGGCATCAAAGACCGTGATGTAATGTGGATGGCCTCAGAGATCAACAGTGGCCCTGGTGAAATGTGGTTTATATTGTCCAGCACCACCGGCCCTGGTGTAATGTGAATGTCCTAAGCCAGTAGCACAGGCCCTTGTGTATTGTGGATGTCATCAGCCAGCAACACAAGCCCTGGTGAAATGTGGATGGCCTTATCCAGCACCACAGGCCCTGGTGTGGTGATGATGGCCTCTTAGGAAGAACTGTCCCTGGTGTAATTTGGATGGCCTCATCCAACAGTACGGGCCTTGGTGTGGTGAAGATGGCCTCACAGGAAGCACTGTCCCTGGTGTAATGTGAATGGTAGAAGCCGGCATCAAAGACCGTGATGTAATATGGATGGCCTCATCCAACAACACTGGCCCTGGTGAAATGTGGATGGTATTGGCCAGCACCACAGGCCCTGGCGTAATGTGAAACTCTTCAGCCAGTAGCACAGGCCCTTGCGTATTGTGGAACGCATCAGCCAGCAACACAAGCCCTGGTGAAATGTGGATGGTAACATCGAGTAGCACAGGCCCTGGTGTGGTGATGATGGCCTCACAGGAAGCACTGTCCCTGGTGTAATGTGGATGGCCTCATCGAACAACACTTGCCCTGGTGAAATGTGGATGGTATTGGCAAGCAGCACAGGCCCTGGTGTAATGTGAATGTCCTCAGCCAACACCACTGGCCCTGGTGTAATGTGAATGGCATCAGCCAGTATCACAGGCCCTTGTGTTTTGTGGATGTCATCAGCCAGCAACACAATTCCTGGTGAAATGTGGATGTTTTCAGAAACCACCACAGGCCCGAGTGTAATGTGGATGTCATCAACGAGTATCACAGGCCCTGATGTAAAGTGGATGGTATCATCGAGTAGCACAGGCCCTGGTGTAATGTGGATGGCCTCATCCAGCACCACATGCCCTGGCGTAATGTGAAAGTCTTTAGCCAGTAGCACAGGCCCTTGCGTATTGTGGAACGCATAAGCCAGCAACACAAGCCCTGGTGAAATGTGGATGGTATCATGGAGTAGCACAGGCCCTGGTGTAATGTGGATGGCCTCATCCAGCAACACATGCCCTGGTGTGGTGATGATGGCCTCACAGGAAGCACTGTCCCTGGTGTAAAGTGGATGGCCTCATCCAACAACACTGGCCCTGGTAAAAATGTGGATGGTAACCGCCAAAACCACAGGCCCTGGTGTAATGTGCATGGCATCAACGAGTAGCACAGGCCCTGGTGAAATTTAATTGGTCTAAGCCAGCAACACAGGCCCTTGTGTAATGTAGATGGCCTCAGAAAGCAGTACAGGCCCTGGTGTGGTGAATATGGCCTCACAGCAAGCAGTGGCCCTGATATAATGTGGATGGCATCAGGCACTAGCAAAGACCCTGGTCTGGTGAAGATGTTCTCACAGGTAGCACTGGATCTGGTGTAATGTTGATGGCATCAGGCAGTAGCACAGACCCTGGTCTGGTGAAGATGGTGTCAGACAGAAAGCACAGGCCCTGGTGTGGTGAAGACAGCCTCACAGGGAGCACTGGCACTGGTGAAACATGGATGGCCTCAGCAGCACCACAGGCCCTGGTGTGGTGATGATGGCCTCACAGGAAGCACTGGCAGTGGTGTAATGTGGATGGCCTCAGCCAACAACACTGACCCTGGTGAAATGTGGATGTCATCATCCAGCAACACAAGCCCTGGTGAAATGTGGATGGTTTCGGAAAGCACAGCATGCCCTGGTGTAATATGGATGGCATGAGCCAACAACTCAGGCCCTGGTGAAATCAGGATGGTATCAGCCAGAAGCACAGGTCCTGGTGTGGTGAATATGTCCTCACAGGGAGCAGTGGCCCTGGTGCAATGTGGATGGCCTCAGCCAGCAACGCAAGCCTTTGTATATTGTGGATGGGATCAGCCACCAACACAGGCCCTGGTGAAATGTAGATGTCCTCAGCCAGTAGCACAGGCCCTGTTGTAATGTGGATGGCCTCATCTAACAACACTGTCCTTTGTTAAATGTGCATGATATCGGTCAGCAGCACAGGGCCAGGTGTAATGTGGATGGCATCAATGAGCAGCAGAGGCCCTGGTGGGGTGAAGATGGCCTCACAGGAAGCACTGGCCCTGGTGTAATGTGGATGGTAGAAGTCGGCGTCACAGGCCGTGATGTAATGTGGATGGCCTCAGCCAAAAGCACAGGCCCTGGTCTGGTGAAGATGGCCTCAAAGGAAGCACTGTCCCTGGTGTAATGTGAATGTCCTCAGCCAACACCACTGGCCCTGGTGTGATGTTGATGGCATCAGCCATGAACACAGGCCCTGGTGAAATGTAGTTGGCCTCAGCCATGACCACAGGCCCTGGTGAAATGTAAATGTCCTCAGCCAGTAGTACAGGCCCTGTTGTAATGTGGATGGCCTCATCTAACAACACTGTACTTGGTTTAATGTGCATGATATCGGTCAGCAGCACAGGGCCAGGTGTAATGTGGATGGCATCAATGAGCAGCAGAGGCCCTGGTGAGGTGAAAATGGCCTCACAGGAAGCACTGTCCCTGGTGTAATGTGAATGTCCTCAGCCAACACCACTGGCCCTGGTGTAATGTGGATGGCATCAGCCATGACCACAGGCCCTGGCCTCAGCCTACTACATTTCAGGCCCTGGTGAAATGTAAATGTCCTCAGCCAGTAGCACAGGCCCTGTTGTAATGTGGATGGCCTCATTTAACAACACTGTCCCTGGTGAAATATGGATGGCATCAGCCAGTATCACAGGCCCTGGTGAAATGTGGATGTTTTCGGACAGCACCACAGGCCCTGGTGAAATGTGGATGTTTTCAGACAGCACCAGAGGCCCTGGTGTAATGTGAATGGCCTTAGCCAACAACATCAGCAGCACAGGCCCTGGTGTAATGTGAATGTCTTCAGCCAGTAGCACACGCCCTGGTGAAATGTGGATGTATTGGCCAGCACCACAGGCCCTGGTGAAATGTAAATGTCCTCAGCCAGTAGCACAGGCCCTGGTGTAATGTGGATGGCGTCATTTAACAACACTGTCCCTGGTGAAATATGGATGGTATTTGTCAGCACCACACACCTTGGTGTAATGTGAATGGCCTTAGCCAACACCACTGGTCCTGGTGAAATGTGCATGATATCTGTCAGCACCCCAGGCCCAGGTGTAATGTGGATGTCATCAACGAGCAGCAGAGGCCCTGGTGGGGTGAAGATGGCCTCACAGGAAGCACTGTCCCTGGTGTAATGTGAATGGTAGAAGCCGGCATCAAAGACCGTGATGTAATGTGGATGGCCTCAGAGATCAACAGTGGCCCTGGTGAAATGTGGTTTATATTGTCCAGCACCACCGGCCCTGGTGTAATGTGAATGTCCTAAGCCAGTAGCACAGGCCCTTGTGTATTGTGGATGTCATCAGCCAGCAACACAAGCCCTGGTGAAATGTGGATGGCCTTATCCAGCACCACAGGCCCTGGTGTGGTGATGATGGCCTCTTAGGAAGAACTGTCACTGGTGTAATTTGGATGGCCTCATCCAACAGTACGGGCCTTGGTGTGGTGAAGATGGCCTCACAGGAAGCACTGTCCCTGGTGTAATGTGAATGGTAGAAGCCGGCATCAAAGACCGTGATGTAATATGGATGGCCTCATCCAACAACACTGGCCCTGGTGAAATGTGGATGGTATTGGCCAGCACCACAGGCCCTGGCGTAATGTGAAACTCTTCAGCCAGTAGCACAGGCCCTTACGTATTGTGGAACGCATCAGCCAGCAACACAAGCCCTGGTGAAATGTGGATGGTAACATCGAGTAGCACAGGCCCTGGTGTGGTGATGATGGCCTCACAGGAAGCACTGTCCCTGGTGTAATGTGGATGGCCTCATCGAACAACACTTGCCCTGGTGAAATGTGGATGGTATTGGCAAGCAGCACAGGCCCTGGTGTAATGTGAATGTCCTCAGCCAACACCACTGGCCCTGGTGTAATGTGAATGGCATCAGCCAGTATCACAGGCCCTTGTGTTTTGTGGATGTCATCAGCCAGCAACACAATTCCTGGTGAAATGTGGATGTTTTCAGAAACCACCACAGGCCCGAGTGTAATGTGGATGTCATCAACGAGTATCACAGGCCCTGATGTAAAGTGGATGGTATCATCGAGTAGCACAGGCCCTGGTGTAATGTGGATGGCCTCATCCAGCACCACATGCCCTGGCGTAATGTGAAAGTCTTTAGCCAGTAGCACAGGCCCTTGCGTATTGTGGAACGCATAAGCCAGCAACACAAGCCCTGGTGAAATGTGGATGGTATCATGGAGTAGCACAGGCCCTGGTGTAATGTGGATGGCCTCATCCAGCAACACATGCCCTGGTGTGGTGATGATGGCCTCACAGGAAGCACTGTCCCTGGTGTAAAGTGGATGGCCTCATCCAACAACACTGGCCCTGGTAAAAATGTGGATGGTAACCGCCAAAACCACAGGCCCTGGTGTAATGTGCATGGCATCAACGAGTAGCACAGGCCCTGGTGAAATTTAATTGGTCTAAGCCAGCAACACAGGCCCTTGTGTAATGTAGATGGCCTCAGAAAGCAGTACAGGCCCTGGTGTGGTGAATATGGCCTCACAGCAAGCAGTGGCCCTGATATAATGTGGATGGCATCAGGCACTAGCAAAGACCCTGGTCTGGTGAAGATGTTCTCACAGGTAGCACTGGATCTGGTGTAATGTTGATGGCATCAGGCAGTAGCACAGACCCTGGTCTGGTGAAGATGGTGTCAGACAGAAAGCACAGGCCCTGGTGTGGTGAAGACAGCCTCACAGGGAGCACTGGCACTGGTGAAACATGGATGGCCTCAGCAGCACCACAGGCCCTGGTGTGGTGATGATGGCCTCACAGGAAGCACTGGCAGTGGTGTAATGTGGATGGCCTCAGCCAACAACACTGACCCTGGTGAAATGTGGATGTCATCATCCAGCAACACAAGCCCTGGTGAAATGTGGATGGTTTCGGAAAGCACAGCATGCCCTGGTGTAATATGGATGGCATGAGCCAACAACTCAGGCCCTGGTGAAATCAGGATGGTATCAGCCAGAAGCACAGGTCCTGGTGTGGTGAATATGTCCTCACAGGGAGCAGTGGCCCTGGTGCAATGTGGATGGCCTCAGCCAGCAACGCAAGCCTTTGTATATTGTGGATGGGATCAGCCACCAACACAGGCCCTGGTGAAATGTAGATGTCCTCAGCCAGTAGCACAGGCCCTGTTGTAATGTGGATGGCCTCATCTAACAACACTGTCCTTTGTTAAATGTGCATGATATCGGTCAGCAGCACAGGGCCAGGTGTAATGTGGATGGCATCAATGAGCAGCAGAGGCCCTGGTGGGGTGAAGATGGCCTCACAGGAAGCACTGGCCCTGGTGTAATGTGGATGGTAGAAGTCGGCGTCACAGGCCGTGATGTAATGTGGATGGTCTCAGCCAAAAGCACAGGCCCTGGTCTGGTGAAGATGGCCTCAAAGGAAGCACTGTCCCTGGTGTAATGTGAATGTCCTCAGCCAACACCACTGGCCCTGGTGTGATGTTGATGGCATCAGCCATGAACACAGGCCCTGGTGAAATGTAGTTGGCCTCAGCCATGACCACAGGCCCTGGTGAAATGTAAATGTCCTCAGCCAGTAGTACAGGCCCTGTTGTAATGTGGATGGCCTCATCTAACAACACTGTACTTGGTTTAATGTGCATGATATCGGTCAGCAGCACAGGGCCAGGTGTAATGTGGATGGCATCAATGAGCAGCAGAGGCCCTGGTGAGGTGAAAATGGCCTCACAGGAAGCACTGTCCCTGGTGTAATGTGAATGTCCTCAGCCAACACCACTGGCCCTGGTGTAATGTGGATGGCATCAGCCATGACCACAGGCCCTGGCCTCAGCCTACTACATTTCAGGCCCTGGTGAAATGTAAATGTCCTCAGCCAGTAGCACAGGCCCTGTTGTAATGTGGATGGCCTCATTTAACAACACTGTCCCTGGTGAAATATGGATGGCATCAGCCAGTATCACAGGCCCTGGTGAAATGTGGATGTTTTCGGACAGCACCACAGGCCCTGGTGAAATGTGGATGTTTTCAGACAGCACCAGAGGCCCTGGTGTAATGTGAATGGCCTTAGCCAACAACATCAGCAGCACAGGCCCTGGTGTAATGTGAATGTCTTCAGCCAGTAGCACACGCCCTGGTGAAATGTGGATGTATTGGCCAGCACCACAGGCCCTGGTGAAATGTAAATGTCCTCAGCCAGTAGCACAGGCCCTGGTGTAATGTGGATGGCGTCATTTAACAACACTGTCCCTGGTGAAATATGGATGGTATTTGTCAGCACCACACACCTTGGTGTAATGTGAATGGCCTTAGCCAACACCACTGGTCCTGGTGAAATGTGCATGATATCTGTCAGCACCCCAGGCCCAGGTGTAATGTGGATGTCATCAACGAGCAGCAGAGGCCCTGGTGGGGTGAAGATGGCCTCACAGGAAGCACTGTCCCTGGTGTAATGTGAATGGTAGAAGCCGGCATCAAAGACCGTGATGTAATGTGGATGGCCTCAGAGATCAACAGTGGCCCTGGTGAAATGTGGTTTATATTGTCCAGCACCACCGGCCCTGGTGTAATGTGAATGTCCTAAGCCAGTAGCACAGGCCCTTGTGTATTGTGGATGTCATCAGCCAGCAACACAAGCCCTGGTGAAATGTGGATGGCCTTATCCAGCACCACAGGCCCTGGTGTGGTGATGATGGCCTCTTAGGAAGAACTGTCCCTGGTGTAATTTGGATGGCCTCATCCAACAGTACGGGCCTTGGTGTGGTGAAGATGGCCTCACAGGAAGCACTGTCCCTGGTGTAATGTGAATGGTAGAAGCCGGCATCAAAGACCGTGATGTAATATGGATGGCCTCATCCAACAACACTGGCCCTGGTGAAATGTGGATGGTATTGGCCAGCACCACAGGCCCTGGCGTAATGTGAAACTCTTCAGCCAGTAGCACAGGCCCTTGCGTATTGTGGAACGCATCAGCCAGCAACACAAGCCCTGGTGAAATGTGGATGGTAACATCGAGTAGCACAGGCCCTGGTGTGGTGATGATGGCCTCACAGGAAGCACTGTCCCTGGTGTAATGTGGATGGCCTCATCGAACAACACTTGCCCTGGTGAAATGTGGATGGTATTGGCAAGCAGCACAGGCCCTGGTGTAATGTGAATGTCCTCAGCCAACACCACTGGCCCTGGTGTAATGTGAATGGCATCAGCCAGTATCACAGGCCCTTGTGTTTTGTGGATGTCATCAGCCAGCAACACAATTCCTGGTGAAATGTGGATGTTTTCAGAAACCACCACAGGCCCGAGTGTAATGTGGATGTCATCAACGAGTATCACAGGCCCTGATGTAAAGTGGATGGTATCATCGAGTAGCACAGGCCCTGGTGTAATGTGGATGGCCTCATCCAGCACCACATGCCCTGGCGTAATGTGAAAGTCTTTAGCCAGTAGCACAGGCCCTTGCGTATTGTGGAACGCATAAGCCAGCAACACAAGCCCTGGTGAAATGTGGATGGTATCATGGAGTAGCACAGGCCCTGGTGTAATGTGGATGGCCTCATCCAGCAACACATGCCCTGGTGTGGTGATGATGGCCTCACAGGAAGCACTGTCCCTGGTGTAAAGTGGATGGCCTCATCCAACAACACTGGCCCTGGTAAAAATGTGGATGGTAACCGCCAAAACCACAGGCCCTGGTGTAATGTGCATGGCATCAACGAGTAGCACAGGCCCTGGTGAAATTTAATTGGTCTAAGCCAGCAACACAGGCCCTTGTGTAATGTAGATGGCCTCAGAAAGCAGTACAGGCCCTGGTGTGGTGAATATGGCCTCACAGCAAGCAGTGGCCCTGATATAATGTGGATGGCATCAGGCACTAGCAAAGACCCTGGTCTGGTGAAGATGTTCTCACAGGTAGCACTGGATCTGGTGTAATGTTGATGGCATCAGGCAGTAGCACAGACCCTGGTCTGGTGAAGATGGTGTCAGACAGAAAGCACAGGCCCTGGTGTGGTGAAGACAGCCTCACAGGGAGCACTGGCACTGGTGAAACATGGATGGCCTCAGCAGCACCACAGGCCCTGGTGTGGTGATGATGGCCTCACAGGAAGCACTGGCAGTGGTGTAATGTGGATGGCCTCAGCCAACAACACTGACCCTGGTGAAATGTGGATGTCATCATCCAGCAACACAAGCCCTGGTGAAATGTGGATGGTTTCGGAAAGCACAGCATGCCCTGGTGTAATATGGATGGCATGAGCCAACAACTCAGGCCCTGGTGAAATCAGGATGGTATCAGCCAGAAGCACAGGTCCTGGTGTGGTGAATATGTCCTCACAGGGAGCAGTGGCCCTGGTGCAATGTGGATGGCCTCAGCCAGCAACGCAAGCCTTTGTATATTGTGGATGGGATCAGCCACCAACACAGGCCCTGGTGAAATGTAGATGTCCTCAGCCAGTAGCACAGGCCCTGTTGTAATGTGGATGGCCTCATCTAACAACACTGTCCTTTGTTAAATGTGCATGATATCGGTCAGCAGCACAGGGCCAGGTGTAATGTGGATGGCATCAATGAGCAGCAGAGGCCCTGGTGGGGTGAAGATGGCCTCACAGGAAGCACTGGCCCTGGTGTAATGTGGATGGTAGAAGTCGGCGTCACAGGCCGTGATGTAATGTGGATGGCCTCAGCCAAAAGCACAGGCCCTGGTCTGGTGAAGATGGCCTCAAAGGAAGCACTGTCCCTGGTGTAATGTGAATGTCCTCAGCCAACACCACTGGCCCTGGTGTGATGTTGATGGCATCAGCCATGAACACAGGCCCTGGTGAAATGTAGTTGGCCTCAGCCATGACCACAGGCCCTGGTGAAATGTAAATGTCCTCAGCCAGTAGTACAGGCCCTGTTGTAATGTGGATGGCCTCATCTAACAACACTGTACTTGGTTTAATGTGCATGATATCGGTCAGCAGCACAGGGCCAGGTGTAATGTGGATGGCATCAATGAGCAGCAGAGGCCCTGGTGAGGTGAAAATGGCCTCACAGGAAGCACTGTCCCTGGTGTAATGTGAATGTCCTCAGCCAACACCACTGGCCCTGGTGTAATGTGGATGGCATCAGCCATGACCACAGGCCCTGGCCTCAGCCTACTACATTTCAGGCCCTGGTGAAATGTAAATGTCCTCAGCCAGTAGCACAGGCCCTGTTGTAATGTGGATGGCCTCATTTAACAACACTGTCCCTGGTGAAATATGGATGGCATCAGCCAGTATCACAGGCCCTGGTGAAATGTGGATGTTTTCGGACAGCACCACAGGCCCTGGTGAAATGTGGATGTTTTCAGACAGCACCAGAGGCCCTGGTGTAATGTGAATGGCCTTAGCCAACAACATCAGCAGCACAGGCCCTGGTGTAATGTGAATGTCTTCAGCCAGTAGCACACGCCCTGGTGAAATGTGGATGTATTGGCCAGCACCACAGGCCCTGGTGAAATGTAAATGTCCTCAGCCAGTAGCACAGGCCCTGGTGTAATGTGGATGGCGTCATTTAACAACACTGTCCCTGGTGAAATATGGATGGTATTTGTCAGCACCACACACCTTGGTGTAATGTGAATGGCCTTAGCCAACACCACTGGTCCTGGTGAAATGTGCATGATATCTGTCAGCACCCCAGGCCCAGGTGTAATGTGGATGTCATCAACGAGCAGCAGAGGCCCTGGTGGGGTGAAGATGGCCTCACAGGAAGCACTGTCCCTGGTGTAATGTGAATGGTAGAAGCCGGCATCAAAGACCGTGATGTAATGTGGATGGCCTCAGAGATCAACAGTGGCCCTGGTGAAATGTGGTTTATATTGTCCAGCACCACCGGCCCTGGTGTAATGTGAATGTCCTAAGCCAGTAGCACAGGCCCTTGTGTATTGTGGATGTCATCAGCCAGCAACACAAGCCCTGGTGAAATGTGGATGGCCTTATCCAGCACCACAGGCCCTGGTGTGGTGATGATGGCCTCTTAGGAAGAACTGTCCCTGGTGTAATTTGGATGGCCTCATCCAACAGTACGGGCCTTGGTGTGGTGAAGATGGCCTCACAGGAAGCACTGTCCCTGGTGTAATGTGAATGGTAGAAGCCGGCATCAAAGACCGTGATGTAATATGGATGGCCTCATCCAACAACACTGGCCCTGGTGAAATGTGGATGGTATTGGCCAGCACCACAGGCCCTGGCGTAATGTGAAACTCTTCAGCCAGTAGCACAGGCCCTTGCGTATTGTGGAACGCATCAGCCAGCAACACAAGCCCTGGTGAAATGTGGATGGTAACATCGAGTAGCACAGGCCCTGGTGTGGTGATGATGGCCTCACAGGAAGCACTGTCCCTGGTGTAATGTGGATGGCCTCATCGAACAACACTTGCCCTGGTGAAATGTGGATGGTATTGGCAAGCAGCACAGGCCCTGGTGTAATGTGAATGTCCTCAGCCAACACCACTGGCCCTGGTGTAATGTGAATGGCATCAGCCAGTATCACAGGCCCTTGTGTTTTGTGGATGTCATCAGCCAGCAACACAATTCCTGGTGAAATGTGGATGTTTTCAGAAACCACCACAGGCCCGAGTGTAATGTGGATGTCATCAACGAGTATCACAGGCCCTGATGTAAAGTGGATGGTATCATCGAGTAGCACAGGCCCTGGTGTAATGTGGATGGCCTCATCCAGCACCACATGCCCTGGCGTAATGTGAAAGTCTTTAGCCAGTAGCACAGGCCCTTGCGTATTGTGGAACGCATAAGCCAGCAACACAAGCCCTGGTGAAATGTGGATGGTATCATGGAGTAGCACAGGCCCTGGTGTAATGTGGATGGCCTCATCCAGCACCACATGCCCTGGTGTGGTGATGATGGCCTCACAGGAAGCACTGTCCCTGGTGTAAAGTGGATGGCCTCATCCAACAACACTGGCCCTGGTAAAAATGTGGATGGTAACCGCCAAAACCACATGCCCTGGTGTAATGTGCATGGCATCAACGAGTAGCACAGGCCCTGGTGAAATTTAATTGGTCTAAGCCAGCAACACAGGCCCTTGTGTAATGTAGATGGCCTCAGAAAGCAGTACAGGCCCTGGTGTGGTGAATATGGCCTCACAGCAAGCAGTGGCCCTGATATAATGTGGATGGCATCAGGCACTAGCAAAGACCCTGGTCTGGTGAAGATGTTCTCACAGGTAGCACTGGATCTGGTGTAATGTTGATGGCATCAGGCAGTAGCACAGACCCTGGTCTGGTGAAGATGGTGTCAGACAGAAAGCACAGGCCCTGGTGTGGTGAAGACAGCCTCACAGGGAGCACTGGCACTGGTGAAACATGGATGGCCTCAGCAGCACCACAGGCCCTGGTGTGGTGATGATGGCCTCACAGGAAGCACTGGCAGTGGTGTAATGTGGATGGCCTCAGCCAACAACACTGACCCTGGTGAAATGTGGATGTCATCATCCAGCAACACAAGCCCTGGTGAAATGTGGATGGTTTCGGAAAGCACAGCATGCCCTGGTGTAATATGGATGGCATGAGCCAACAACTCAGGCCCTGGTGAAATCAGGATGGTATCAGCCAGAAGCACAGGTCCTGGTGTGGTGAATATGTCCTCACAGGGAGCAGTGGCCCTGGTGCAATGTGGATGGCCTCAGCCAGCAACGCAAGCCTTTGTATATTGTGGATGGGATCAGCCACCAACACAGGCCCTGGTGAAATGTAGATGTCCTCAGCCAGTAGCACAGGCCCTGTTGTAATGTGGATGGCCTCATCTAACAACACTGTCCTTTGTTAAATGTGCATGATATCGGTCAGCAGCACAGGGCCAGGTGTAATGTGGATGGCATCAATGAGCAGCAGAGGCCCTGGTGGGGTGAAGATGGCCTCACAGGAAGCACTGGCCCTGGTGTAATGTGGATGGTAGAAGTCGGCGTCACAGGCCGTGATGTAATGTGGATGGCCTCAGCCAAAAGCACAGGCCCTGGTCTGGTGAAGATGGCCTCAAAGGAAGCACTGTCCCTGGTGTAATGTGAATGTCCTCAGCCAACACCACTGGCCCTGGTGTGATGTTGATGGCATCAGCCATGAACACAGGCCCTGGTGAAATGTAGTTGGCCTCAGCCATGACCACAGGCCCTGGTGAAATGTAAATGTCCTCAGCCAGTAGTACAGGCCCTGTTGTAATGTGGATGGCCTCATCTAACAACACTGTACTTGGTTTAATGTGCATGATATCGGTCAGCAGCACAGGGCCAGGTGTAATGTGGATGGCATCAATGAGCAGCAGAGGCCCTGGTGAGGTGAAAATGGCCTCACAGGAAGCACTGTCCCTGGTGTAATGTGAATGTCCTCAGCCAACACCACTGGCCCTGGTGTAATGTGGATGGCATCAGCCATGACCACAGGCCCTGGCCTCAGCCTACTACATTTCAGGCCCTGGTGAAATGTAAATGTCCTCAGCCAGTAGCACAGGCCCTGTTGTAATGTGGATGGCCTCATTTAACAACACTGTCCCTGGTGAAATATGGATGGCATCAGCCAGTATCACAGGCCCTGGTGAAATGTGGATGTTTTCGGACAGCACCACAGGCCCTGGTGAAATGTGGATGTTTTCAGACAGCACCAGAGGCCCTGGTGTAATGTGAATGGCCTTAGCCAACAACATCAGCAGCACAGGCCCTGGTGTAATGTGAATGTCTTCAGCCAGTAGCACACGCCCTGGTGAAATGTGGATGTATTGGCCAGCACCACAGGCCCTGGTGAAATGTAAATGTCCTCAGCCAGTAGCACAGGCCCTGGTGTAATGTGGATGGCGTCATTTAACAACACTGTCCCTGGTGAAATATGGATGGTATTTGTCAGCACCACACACCTTGGTGTAATGTGAATGGCCTTAGCCAACACCACTGGTCCTGGTGAAATGTGCATGATATCTGTCAGCACCCCAGGCCCAGGTGTAATGTGGATGTCATCAACGAGCAGCAGAGGCCCTGGTGGGGTGAAGATGGCCTCACAGGAAGCACTGTCCCTGGTGTAATGTGAATGGTAGAAGCCGGCATCAAAGACCGTGATGTAATGTGGATGGCCTCAGAGATCAACAGTGGCCCTGGTGAAATGTGGTTTATATTGTCCAGCACCACCGGCCCTGGTGTAATGTGAATGTCCTAAGCCAGTAGCACAGGCCCTTGTGTATTGTGGATGTCATCAGCCAGCAACACAAGCCCTGGTGAAATGTGGATGGCCTTATCCAGCACCACAGGCCCTGGTGTGGTGATGATGGCCTCTTAGGAAGAACTGTCCCTGGTGTAATTTGGATGGCCTCATCCAACAGTACGGGCCTTGGTGTGGTGAAGATGGCCTCACAGGAAGCACTGTCCCTGGTGTAATGTGAATGGTAGAAGCCGGCATCAAAGACCGTGATGTAATATGGATGGCCTCATCCAACAACACTGGCCCTGGTGAAATGTGGATGGTATTGGCCAGCACCACAGGCCCTGGCGTAATGTGAAACTCTTCAGCCAGTAGCACAGGCCCTTGCGTATTGTGGAACGCATCAGCCAGCAACACAAGCCCTGGTGAAATGTGGATGGTAACATCGAGTAGCACAGGCCCTGGTGTGGTGATGATGGCCTCACAGGAAGCACTGTCCCTGGTGTAATGTGGATGGCCTCATCGAACAACACTTGCCCTGGTGAAATGTGGATGGTATTGGCAAGCAGCACAGGCCCTGGTGTAATGTGAATGTCCTCAGCCAACACCACTGGCCCTGGTGTAATGTGAATGGCATCAGCCAGTATCACAGGCCCTTGTGTTTTGTGGATGTCATCAGCCAGCAACACAATTCCTGGTGAAATGTGGATGTTTTCAGAAACCACCACAGGCCCGAGTGTAATGTGGATGTCATCAACGAGTATCACAGGCCCTGATGTAAAGTGGATGGTATCATCGAGTAGCACAGGCCCTGGTGTAATGTGGATGGCCTCATCCAGCACCACATGCCCTGGCGTAATGTGAAAGTCTTTAGCCAGTAGCACAGGCCCTTGCGTATTGTGGAACGCATAAGCCAGCAACACAAGCCCTGGTGAAATGTGGATGGTATCATGGAGTAGCACAGGCCCTGGTGTAATGTGGATGGCCTCATCCAGCAACACATGCCCTGGTGTGGTGATGATGGCCTCACAGGAAGCACTGTCCCTGGTGTAAAGTGGATGGCCTCATCCAACAACACTGGCCCTGGTAAAAATGTGGATGGTAACCGCCAAAACCACAGGCCCTGGTGTAATGTGCATGGCATCAACGAGTAGCACAGGCCCTGGTGAAATTTAATTGGTCTAAGCCAGCAACACAGGCCCTTGTGTAATGTAGATGGCCTCAGAAAGCAGTACAGGCCCTTGTGTGGTGAATATGGCCTCACAGCAAGCAGTGGCCCTGATATAATGTGGATGGCATCAGGCACTAGCAAAGACCCTGGTCTGGTGAAGATGTTCTCACAGGTAGCACTGGATCTGGTGTAATGTTGATGGCATCAGGCAGTAGCACAGACCCTGGTCTGGTGAAGATGGTGTCAGACAGAAAGCACAGGCCCTGGTGTGGTGAAGACAGCCTCACAGGGAGCACTGGCACTGGTGAAACATGGATGGCCTCAGCAGCACCACAGGCCCTGGTGTGGTGATGATGGCCTCACAGGAAGCACTGGCAGTGGTGTAATGTGGATGGCCTCAGCCAACAACACTGACCCTGGTGAAATGTGGATGTCATCATCCAGCAACACAAGCCCTGGTGAAATGTGGATGGTTTCGGAAAGCACAGCATGCCCTGGTGTAATATGGATGGCATGAGCCAACAACTCAGGCCCTGGTGAAATCAGGATGGTATCAGCCAGAAGCACAGGTCCTGGTGTGGTGAATATGTCCTCACAGGGAGCAGTGGCCCTGGTGCAATGTGGATGGCCTCAGCCAGCAACGCAAGCCTTTGTATATTGTGGATGGGATCAGCCACCAACACAGGCCCTGGTGAAATGTAGATGTCCTCAGCCAGTAGCACAGGCCCTGTTGTAATGTGGATGGCCTCATCTAACAACACTGTCCTTTGTTAAATGTGCATGATATCGGTCAGCAGCACAGGGCCAGGTGTAATGTGGATGGCATCAATGAGCAGCAGAGGCCCTGGTGGGGTGAAGATGGCCTCACAGGAAGCACTGGCCCTGGTGTAATGTGGATGGTAGAAGTCGGCGTCACAGGCCGTGATGTAATGTGGATGGCCTCAGCCAAAAGCACAGGCCCTGGTCTGGTGAAGATGGCCTCAAAGGAAGCACTGTCCCTGGTGTAATGTGAATGTCCTCAGCCAACACCACTGGCCCTGGTGTGATGTTGATGGCATCAGCCATGAACACAGGCCCTGGTGAAATGTAGTTGGCCTCAGCCATGACCACAGGCCCTGGTGAAATGTAAATGTCCTCAGCCAGTAGTACAGGCCCTGTTGTAATGTGGATGGCCTCATCTAACAACACTGTACTTGGTTTAATGTGCATGATATCGGTCAGCAGCACAGGGCCAGGTGTAATGTGGATGGCATCAATGAGCAGCAGAGGCCCTGGTGAGGTGAAAATGGCCTCACAGGAAGCACTGTCCCTGGTGTAATGTGAATGTCCTCAGCCAACACCACTGGCCCTGGTGTAATGTGGATGGCATCAGCCATGACCACAGGCCCTGGCCTCAGCCTACTACATTTCAGGCCCTGGTGAAATGTAAATGTCCTCAGCCAGTAGCACAGGCCCTGTTGTAATGTGGATGGCCTCATTTAACAACACTGTCCCTGGTGAAATATGGATGGTATTGATCAGCACGACACACCCTGGTGTAATGTGAATGGCCTTTGCCACCACCACTGGCCCTGGTGAAATGTGGATGGCATCAACGAGCAGCAGAGGCCCTGTTGGGGTGAAGATGGCCTCGCAGGAAGCACTGTCCCTGGTGTAATTTGGATGGCCTCAGCCAACAACAGTGGCCCTGGTGAAATGTGGTTGATATTGGCCAGCACCACTGGCCCTGGTGTAATGTGAATGTCCTAAGCCAGTAGCACGGCCCTTGCGTATTGTGGATGTCATCAGCCAGCAACACAGGCCCTGGTGAAATGTGGATGGTATCATCGAGTAGCACAGGCCCTGGTGTAATGTGGATGGCCTTATCCAGCATCACATTCCCTGGTGTGGTGATGATGGCCTCAAGGGAAGCACTGTCCCTGGTGTAATGTGGATGGCCTCATCCAACAACACTGGCCCTGGTGAAATGTGGATGGTATTGGCCAGCACCACAGGCCCTGGCGTAATGTGAAACTCTTCAGCCAGTAGCACAGGCCCTTGCGTATTGTGGAACGCATCAGCCAGCAACACAAGCCCTGGTGAAATGTGGATGGTAACATCGAGTAGCACAGGCCCTGGTGTGGTGATGATGGCCTCACAGGAAGCACTGTCCCTGGTGTAATGTGGATGGCCTCATCGAACAACACTTGCCCTGGTGAAATGTGGATGGTATTGGCAAGCAGCACAGGCCCTGGTGTAATGTGAATGTCCTCAGCCAACACCACTGGCCCTGGTGTAATGTGAATGGCATCAGCCAGTATCACAGGCCCTTGTGTTTTGTGGATGTCATCAGCCAGCAACACAATTCCTGGTGAAATGTGGATGTTTTCAGAAACCACCATAGGCCCGAGTGTAATGTGGATGTCATCAACGAGTATCACAGGCCCTGATGTAAAGTGGATGGTATCATCGAGTAGCACAGGCCCTGGTGTAATGTGGATGGCCTCATCCAGCACCACATGCCCTGGCGTAATGTGAAAGTCTTTAGCCAGTAGCACAGGCCCTTGCGTATTGTGGAACGCATAAGCCAGCAACACAAGCCCTGGTGAAATGTGGATGGTATCATGGAGTAGCACAGGCCCTGGTGTAATGTGGATGGCCTCATCCAGCACCACATGCCCTGGTGTGGTGATGATGGCCTCACAGGAAGCACTGTCCCTGGTGTAAAGTGGATGGCCTCATCCAACAACACTGGCCCTGGTAAAAATGTGGATGGTAACCGCCAAAACCACATGCCCTGGTGTAATGTGCATGGCATCAACGAGTAGCACAGGCCCTGGTGAAATTTAATTGGTCTAAGCCAGCAACACAGGCCCTTGTGTAATGTAGATGGCCTCAGAAAGCAGTACAGGCCCTGGTGTGGTGAATATGGCCTCACAGCAAGCAGTGGCCCTGATATAATGTGGATGGCATCAGGCACTAGCAAAGACCCTGGTCTGGTGAAGATGTTCTCACAGGTAGCACTGGATCTGGTGTAATGTTGATGGCATCAGGCAGTAGCACAGACCCTGGTCTGGTGAAGATGGTGTCAGACAGAAAGCACAGGCCCTGGTGTGGTGAAGACAGCCTCACAGGGAGCACTGGCACTGGTGAAACATGGATGGCCTCAGCAGCACCACAGGCCCTGGTGTGGTGATGATGGCCTCACAGGAAGCACTGGCAGTGGTGTAATGTGGATGGCCTCAGCCAACAACACTGACCCTGGTGAAATGTGGATGTCATCATCCAGCAACACAAGCCCTGGTGAAATGTGGATGGTTTCGGAAAGCACAGCATGCCCTGGTGTAATATGGATGGCATGAGCCAACAACTCAGGCCCTGGTGAAATCAGGATGGTATCAGCCAGAAGCACAGGTCCTGGTGTGGTGAATATGTCCTCACAGGGAGCAGTGGCCCTGGTGCAATGTGGATGGCCTCAGCCAGCAACGCAAGCCCTTGTATATTGTGGATGGGATCAGCCACCAACACAGGCCCTGGTGAAATGTAGATGTCCTCAGCCAGTAGCACAGGCCCTGTTGTAATGTGGATGGCCTCATCTAACAACACTGTCCTTTGTTAAATGTGCATGATATCGGTCAGCAGCACAGGGCCAGGTGTAATGTGGATGGCATCAATGAGCAGCAGAGGCCCTGGTGGGGTGAAGATGGCCTCACAGGAAGCACTGGCCCTGGTGTAATGTGGATGGTAGAAGTCGGCGTCACAGGCCGTGATGTAATGTGGATGGCCTCAGCCAAAAGCACAGGCCCTGGTCTGGTGAAGATGGCCTCAAAGGAAGCACTGTCCCTGGTGTAATGTGAATGTCCTCAGCCAACACCACTGGCCCTGGTGTGATGTTGATGGCATCAGCCATGAACACAGGCCCTGGTGAAATGTAGTTGGCCTCAGCCATGACCACAGGCCCTGGTGAAATGTAAATGTCCTCAGCCAGTAGTACAGGCCCTGTTGTAATGTGGATGGCCTCATCTAACAACACTGTACTTGGTTTAATGTGCATGATATCGGTCAGCAGCACAGGGCCAGGTGTAATGTGGATGGCATCAATGAGCAGCAGAGGCCCTGGTGAGGTGAAAATGGCCTCACAGGAAGCACTGTCCCTGGTGTAATGTGAATGTCCTCAGCCAACACCACTGGCCCTGGTGTAATGTGGATGGCATCAGCCATGACCACAGGCCCTGGCCTCAGCCTACTACATTTCAGGCCCTGGTGAAATGTAAATGTCCTCAGCCAGTAGCACAGGCCCTGTTGTAATGTGGATGGCCTCATTTAACAACACTGTCCCTGGTGAAATATGGATGGCATCAGCCAGTATCACAGGCCCTGGTGAAATGTGGATGTTTTCGGACAGCACCACAGGCCCTGGTGAAATGTGGATGTTTTCAGACAGCACCAGAGGCCCTGGTGTAATGTGAATGGCCTTAGCCAACAACATCAGCAGCACAGGCCCTGGTGTAATGTGAATGTCTTCAGCCAGTAGCACACGCCCTGGTGAAATGTGGATGTATTGGCCAGCACCACAGGCCCTGGTGAAATGTAAATGTCCTCAGCCAGTAGCACAGGCCCTGGTGTAATGTGGATGGCGTCATTTAACAACACTGTCCCTGGTGAAATATGGATGGTATTTGTCAGCACCACACACCTTGGTGTAATGTGAATGGCCTTAGCCAACACCACTGGTCCTGGTGAAATGTGCATGATATCTGTCAGCACCCCAGGCCCAGGTGTAATGTGGATGTCATCAACGAGCAGCAGAGGCCCTGGTGGGGTGAAGATGGCCTCACAGGAAGCACTGTCCCTGGTGTAATGTGAATGGTAGAAGCCGGCATCAAAGACCGTGATGTAATGTGGATGGCCTCAGAGATCAACAGTGGCCCTGGTGAAATGTGGTTTATATTGTCCAGCACCACCGGCCCTGGTGTAATGTGAATGTCCTAAGCCAGTAGCACAGGCCCTTGTGTATTGTGGATGTCATCAGCCAGCAACACAAGCCCTGGTGAAATGTGGATGGCCTTATCCAGCACCACAGGCCCTGGTGTGGTGATGATGGCCTCTTAGGAAGAACTGTCCCTGGTGTAATTTGGATGGCCTCATCCAACAGTACGGGCCTTGGTGTGGTGAAGATGGCCTCACAGGAAGCACTGTCCCTGGTGTAATGTGAATGGTAGAAGCCGGCATCAAAGACCGTGATGTAATATGGATGGCCTCATCCAACAACACTGGCCCTGGTGAAATGTGGATGGTATTGGCCAGCACAACAGGCCCTGGCGTAATGTGAAACTCTTCAGCCAGTAGCACAGGCCCTTGCGTATTGTGGAACGCATCAGCCAGCAACACAAGCCCTGGTGAAATGTGGATGGTAACATCGAGTAGCACAGGCCCTGGTGTGGTGATGATGGCCTCACAGGAAGCACTGTCCCTGGTGTAATGTGGATGGCCTCATCGAACAACACTTGCCCTGGTGAAATGTGGATGGTATTGGCAAGCAGCACAGGCCCTGGTGTAATGTGAATGTCCTCAGCCAACACCACTGGCCCTGGTGTAATGTGAATGGCATCAGCCAGTATCACAGGCCCTTGTGTTTTGTGGATGTCATCAGCCAGCAACACAATTCCTGGTGAAATGTGGATGTTTTCAGAAACCACCACAGGCCCGAGTGTAATGTGGATGTCATCAACGAGTATCACAGGCCCTGATGTAAAGTGGATGGTATCATCGAGTAGCACAGGCCCTGGTGTAATGTGGATGGCCTCATCCAGCACCACATGCCCTGGCGTAATGTGAAAGTCTTTAGCCAGTAGCACAGGCCCTTGCGTATTGTGGAACGCATAAGCCAGCAACACAAGCCCTGGTGAAATGTGGATGGTATCATGGAGTAGCACAGGCCCTGGTGTAATGTGGATGGCCTCATCCAGCAACACATGCCCTGGTGTGGTGATGATGGCCTCACAGGAAGCACTGTCCCTGGTGTAAAGTGGATGGCCTCATCCAACAACACTGGCCCTGGTAAAAATGTGGATGGTAACCGCCAAAACCACAGGCCCTGGTGTAATGTGCATGGCATCAACGAGTAGCACAGGCCCTGGTGAAATTTAATTGGTCTAAGCCAGCAACACAGGCCCTTGTGTAATGTAGATGGCCTCAGAAAGCAGTACAGGCCCTGGTGTGGTGAATATGGCCTCACAGCAAGCAGTGGCCCTGATATAATGTGGATGGCATCAGGCACTGGCAAAGACCCTGGTCTGGTGAAGATGTTCTCACAGGTAGCACTGGATCTGGTGTAATGTTGATGGCATCAGGCAGTAGCACAGACCCTGGTCTGGTGAAGATGGTGTCAGACAGAAAGCACAGGCCCTGGTGTGGTGAAGACAGCCTCACAGGGAGCACTGGCACTGGTGAAACATGGATGGCCTCAGCAGCACCACAGGCCCTGGTGTGGTGATGATGGCCTCACAGGAAGCACTGGCAGTGGTGTAATGTGGATGGCCTCAGCCAACAACACTGACCCTGGTGAAATGTGGATGTCATCATCCAGCAACACAAGCCCTGGTGAAATGTGGATGGTTTCGGAAAGCACAGCATGCCCTGGTGTAATATGGATGGCATGAGCCAACAACTCAGGCCCTGGTGAAATCAGGATGGTATCAGCCAGAAGCACAGGTCCTGGTGTGGTGAATATGTCCTCACAGGGAGCAGTGGCCCTGGTGCAATGTGGATGGCCTCAGCCAGCAACGCAAGCCTTTGTATATTGTGGATGGGATCAGCCACCAACACAGGCCCTGGTGAAA
The DNA here is from genome assembly GCF_057382095.1 of Aulonocara sp. 'chitande type north' Nkhata Bay. Taxonomy (NCBI): domain Eukaryota; kingdom Metazoa; phylum Chordata; class Actinopteri; order Cichliformes; family Cichlidae; genus Aulonocara; species Aulonocara sp. 'chitande type north' Nkhata Bay. The sequence goes on from NC_141345.1 coordinate 13,534,231, forward strand.
TGTAGATGTCCTCAGCCAGTAGCACAGGCCCTGTTGTAATGTGGATGGCCTCATCTAACAACACTGTCCTTTGTTAAATGTGCATGATATCGGTCAGCAGCACAGGGCCAGGTGTAATGTGGATGGCATCAATGAGCAGCAGAGGCCCTGGTGGGGTGAAGATGGCCTCACAGGAAGCACTGGCCCTGGTGTAATGTGGATGGTAGAAGTCGGCGTCACAGGCCGTGATGTAATGTGGATGGCCTCAGCCAAAAGCACAGGCCCTGGTCTGGTGAAGATGGCCTCAAAGGAAGCACTGTCCCTGGTGTAATGTGAATGTCCTCAGCCAACACCACTGGCCCTGGTGTGATGTTGATGGCATCAGCCATGAACACAGGCCCTGGTGAAATGTAGTTGGCCTCAGCCATGACCACAGGCCCTGGTGAAATGTAAATGTCCTCAGCCAGTAGTACAGGCCCTGTTGTAATGTGGATGGCCTCATCTAACAACACTGTACTTGGTTTAATGTGCATGATATCGGTCAGCAGCACAGGGCCAGGTGTAATGTGGATGGCATCAATGAGCAGCAGAGGCCCTGGTGAGGTGAAAATGGCCTCACAGGAAGCACTGTCCCTGGTGTAATGTGAATGTCCTCAGCCAACACCACTGGCCCTGGTGTAATGTGGATGGCATCAGCCATGACCACAGGCCCTGGCCTCAGCCTACTACATTTCAGGCCCTGGTGAAATGTAAATGTCCTCAGCCAGTAGCACAGGCCCTGTTGTAATGTGGATGGCCTCATTTAACAACACTGTCCCTGGTGAAATATGGATGGCATCAGCCAGTATCACAGGCCCTGGTGAAATGTGGATGTTTTCGGACAGCACCACAGGCCCTGGTGAAATGTGGATGTTTTCAGACAGCACCAGAGGCCCTGGTGTAATGTGAATGGCCTTAGCCAACAACATCAGCAGCACAGGCCCTGGTGTAATGTGAATGTCTTCAGCCAGTAGCACACGCCCTGGTGAAATGTGGATGTATTGGCCAGCACCACAGGCCCTGGTGAAATGTAAATGTCCTCAGCCAGTAGCACAGGCCCTGGTGTAATGTGGATGGCGTCATTTAACAACACTGTCCCTGGTGAAATATGGATGGTATTTGTCAGCACCACACACCTTGGTGTAATGTGAATGGCCTTAGCCAACACCACTGGTCCTGGTGAAATGTGCATGATATCTGTCAGCACCCCAGGCCCAGGTGTAATGTGGATGTCATCAACGAGCAGCAGAGGCCCTGGTGGGGTGAAGATGGCCTCACAGGAAGCACTGTCCCTGGTGTAATGTGAATGGTAGAAGCCGGCATCAAAGACCGTGATGTAATGTGGATGGCCTCAGAGATCAACAGTGGCCCTGGTGAAATGTGGTTTATATTGTCCAGCACCACCGGCCCTGGTGTAATGTGAATGTCCTAAGCCAGTAGCACAGGCCCTTGTGTATTGTGGATGTCATCAGCCAGCAACACAAGCCCTGGTGAAATGTGGATGGCCTTATCCAGCACCACAGGCCCTGGTGTGGTGATGATGGCCTCTTAGGAAGAACTGTCCCTGGTGTAATTTGGATGGCCTCATCCAACAGTACGGGCCTTGGTGTGGTGAAGATGGCCTCACAGGAAGCACTGTCCCTGGTGTAATGTGAATGGTAGAAGCCGGCATCAAAGACCGTGATGTAATATGGATGGCCTCATCCAACAACACTGGCCCTGGTGAAATGTGGATGGTATTGGCCAGCACCACAGGCCCTGGCGTAATGTGAAACTCTTCAGCCAGTAGCACAGGCCCTTGCGTATTGTGGAACGCATCAGCCAGCAACACAAGCCCTGGTGAAATGTGGATGGTAACATCGAGTAGCACAGGCCCTGGTGTGGTGATGATGGCCTCACAGGAAGCACTGTCCCTGGTGTAATGTGGATGGCCTCATCGAACAACACTTGCCCTGGTGAAATGTGGATGGTATTGGCAAGCAGCACAGGCCCTGGTGTAATGTGAATGTCCTCAGCCAACACCACTGGCCCTGGTGTAATGTGAATGGCATCAGCCAGTATCACAGGCCCTTGTGTTTTGTGGATGTCATCAGCCAGCAACACAATTCCTGGTGAAATGTGGATGTTTTCAGAAACCACCACAGGCCCGAGTGTAATGTGGATGTCATCAACGAGTATCACAGGCCCTGATGTAAAGTGGATGGTATCATCGAGTAGCACAGGCCCTGGTGTAATGTGGATGGCCTCATCCAGCACCACATGCCCTGGCGTAATGTGAAAGTCTTTAGCCAGTAGCACAGGCCCTTGCGTATTGTGGAACGCATAAGCCAGCAACACAAGCCCTGGTGAAATGTGGATGGTATCATGGAGTAGCACAGGCCCTGGTGTAATGTGGATGGCCTCATCCAGCACCACATGCCCTGGTGTGGTGATGATGGCCTCACAGGAAGCACTGTCCCTGGTGTAAAGTGGATGGCCTCATCCAACAACACTGGCCCTGGTAAAAATGTGGATGGTAACCGCCAAAACCACATGCCCTGGTGTAATGTGCATGGCATCAACGAGTAGCACAGGCCCTGGTGAAATTTAATTGGTCTAAGCCAGCAACACAGGCCCTTGTGTAATGTAGATGGCCTCAGAAAGCAGTACAGGCCCTGGTGTGGTGAATATGGCCTCACAGCAAGCAGTGGCCCTGATATAATGTGGATGGCATCAGGCACTAGCAAAGACCCTGGTCTGGTGAAGATGTTCTCACAGGTAGCACTGGATCTGGTGTAATGTTGATGGCATCAGGCAGTAGCACAGACCCTGGTCTGGTGAAGATGGTGTCAGACAGAAAGCACAGGCCCTGGTGTGGTGAAGACAGCCTCACAGGGAGCACTGGCACTGGTGAAACATGGATGGCCTCAGCAGCACCACAGGCCCTGGTGTGGTGATGATGGCCTCACAGGAAGCACTGGCAGTGGTGTAATGTGGATGGCCTCAGCCAACAACACTGACCCTGGTGAAATGTGGATGTCATCATCCAGCAACACAAGCCCTGGTGAAATGTGGATGGTTTCGGAAAGCACAGCATGCCCTGGTGTAATATGGATGGCATGAGCCAACAACTCAGGCCCTGGTGAAATCAGGATGGTATCAGCCAGAAGCACAGGTCCTGGTGTGGTGAATATGTCCTCACAGGGAGCAGTGGCCCTGGTGCAATGTGGATGGCCTCAGCCAGCAACGCAAGCCTTTGTATATTGTGGATGGGATCAGCCACCAACACAGGCCCTGGTGAAATGTAGATGTCCTCAGCCAGTAGCACAGGCCCTGTTGTAATGTGGATGGCCTCATCTAACAACACTGTCCTTTGTTAAATGTGCATGATATCGGTCAGCAGCACAGGGCCAGGTGTAATGTGGATGGCATCAATGAGCAGCAGAGGCCCTGGTGGGGTGAAGATGGCCTCACAGGAAGCACTGGCCCTGGTGTAATGTGGATGGTAGAAGTCGGCGTCACAGGCCGTGATGTAATGTGGATGGCCTCAGCCAAAAGCACAGGCCCTGGTCTGGTGAAGATGGCCTCAAAGGAAGCACTGTCCCTGGTGTAATGTGAATGTCCTCAGCCAACACCACTGGCCCTGGTGTGATGTTGATGGCATCAGCCATGAACACAGGCCCTGGTGAAATGTAGTTGGCCTCAGCCATGACCACAGGCCCTGGTGAAATGTAAATGTCCTCAGCCAGTAGTACAGGCCCTGTTGTAATGTGGATGGCCTCATCTAACAACACTGTACTTGGTTTAATGTGCATGATATCGGTCAGCAGCACAGGGCCAGGTGTAATGTGGATGGCATCAATGAGCAGCAGAGGCCCTGGTGAGGTGAAAATGGCCTCACAGGAAGCACTGTCCCTGGTGTAATGTGAATGTCCTCAGCCAACACCACTGGCCCTGGTGTAATGTGGATGGCATCAGCCATGACCACAGGCCCTGGCCTCAGCCTACTACATTTCAGGCCCTGGTGAAATGTAAATGTCCTCAGCCAGTAGCACAGGCCCTGTTGTAATGTGGATGGCCTCATTTAACAACACTGTCCCTGGTGAAATATGGATGGCATCAGCCAGTATCACAGGCCCTGGTGAAATGTGGATGTTTTCGGACAGCACCACAGGCCCTGGTGAAATGTGGATGTTTTCAGACAGCACCAGAGGCCCTGGTGTAATGTGAATGGCCTTAGCCAACAACATCAGCAGCACAGGCCCTGGTGTAATGTGAATGTCTTCAGCCAGTAGCACACGCCCTGGTGAAATGTGGATGTATTGGCCAGCACCACAGGCCCTGGTGAAATGTAAATGTCCTCAGCCAGTAGCACAGGCCCTGGTGTAATGTGGATGGCGTCATTTAACAACACTGTCCCTGGTGAAATATGGATGGTATTTGTCAGCACCACACACCTTGGTGTAATGTGAATGGCCTTAGCCAACACCACTGGTCCTGGTGAAATGTGCATGATATCTGTCAGCACCCCAGGCCCAGGTGTAATGTGGATGTCATCAACGAGCAGCAGAGGCCCTGGTGGGGTGAAGATGGCCTCACAGGAAGCACTGTCCCTGGTGTAATGTGAATGGTAGAAGCCGGCATCAAAGACCGTGATGTAATGTGGATGGCCTCAGAGATCAACAGTGGCCCTGGTGAAATGTGGTTTATATTGTCCAGCACCACCGGCCCTGGTGTAATGTGAATGTCCTAAGCCAGTAGCACAGGCCCTTGTGTATTGTGGATGTCATCAGCCAGCAACACAAGCCCTGGTGAAATGTGGATGGCCTTATCCAGCACCACAGGCCCTGGTGTGGTGATGATGGCCTCTTAGGAAGAACTGTCCCTGGTGTAATTTGGATGGCCTCATCCAACAGTACGGGCCTTGGTGTGGTGAAGATGGCCTCACAGGAAGCACTGTCCCTGGTGTAATGTGAATGGTAGAAGCCGGCATCAAAGACCGTGATGTAATATGGATGGCCTCATCCAACAACACTGGCCCTGGTGAAATGTGGATGGTATTGGCCAGCACCACAGGCCCTGGCGTAATGTGAAACTCTTCAGCCAGTAGCACAGGCCCTTGCGTATTGTGGAACGCATCAGCCAGCAACACAAGCCCTGGTGAAATGTGGATGGTAACATCGAGTAGCACAGGCCCTGGTGTGGTGATGATGGCCTCACAGGAAGCACTGTCCCTGGTGTAATGTGGATGGCCTCATCGAACAACACTTGCCCTGGTGAAATGTGGATGGTATTGGCAAGCAGCACAGGCCCTGGTGTAATGTGAATGTCCTCAGCCAACACCACTGGCCCTGGTGTAATGTGAATGGCATCAGCCAGTATCACAGGCCCTTGTGTTTTGTGGATGTCATCAGCCAGCAACACAATTCCTGGTGAAATGTGGATGTTTTCAGAAACCACCACAGGCCCGAGTGTAATGTGGATGTCATCAACGAGTATCACAGGCCCTGATGTAAAGTGGATGGTATCATCGAGTAGCACAGGCCCTGGTGTAATGTGGATGGCCTCATCCAGCACCACATGCCCTGGCGTAATGTGAAAGTCTTTAGCCAGTAGCACAGGCCCTTGCGTATTGTGGAACGCATAAGCCAGCAACACAAGCCCTGGTGAAATGTGGATGGTATCATGGAGTAGCACAGGCCCTGGTGTAATGTGGATGGCCTCATCCAGCAACACATGCCCTGGTGTGGTGATGATGGCCTCACAGGAAGCACTGTCCCTGGTGTAAAGTGGATGGCCTCATCCAACAACACTGGCCCTGGTAAAAATGTGGATGGTAACCGCCAAAACCACAGGCCCTGGTGTAATGTGCATGGCATCAACGAGTAGCACAGGCCCTGGTGAAATTTAATTGGTCTAAGCCAGCAACACAGGCCCTTGTGTAATGTAGATGGCCTCAGAAAGCAGTACAGGCCCTTGTGTGGTGAATATGGCCTCACAGCAAGCAGTGGCCCTGATATAATGTGGATGGCATCAGGCACTAGCAAAGACCCTGGTCTGGTGAAGATGTTCTCACAGGTAGCACTGGATCTGGTGTAATGTTGATGGCATCAGGCAGTAGCACAGACCCTGGTCTGGTGAAGATGGTGTCAGACAGAAAGCACAGGCCCTGGTGTGGTGAAGACAGCCTCACAGGGAGCACTGGCACTGGTGAAACATGGATGGCCTCAGCAGCACCACAGGCCCTGGTGTGGTGATGATGGCCTCACAGGAAGCACTGGCAGTGGTGTAATGTGGATGGCCTCAGCCAACAACACTGACCCTGGTGAAATGTGGATGTCATCATCCAGCAACACAAGCCCTGGTGAAATGTGGATGGTTTCGGAAAGCACAGCATGCCCTGGTGTAATATGGATGGCATGAGCCAACAACTCAGGCCCTGGTGAAATCAGGATGGTATCAGCCAGAAGCACAGGTCCTGGTGTGGTGAATATGTCCTCACAGGGAGCAGTGGCCCTGGTGCAATGTGGATGGCCTCAGCCAGCAACGCAAGCCTTTGTATATTGTGGATGGGATCAGCCACCAACACAGGCCCTGGTGAAATGTAGATGTCCTCAGCCAGTAGCACAGGCCCTGTTGTAATGTGGATGGCCTCATCTAACAACACTGTCCTTTGTTAAATGTGCATGATATCGGTCAGCAGCACAGGGCCAGGTGTAATGTGGATGGCATCAATGAGCAGCAGAGGCCCTGGTGGGGTGAAGATGGCCTCACAGGAAGCACTGGCCCTGGTGTAATGTGGATGGTAGAAGTCGGCGTCACAGGCCGTGATGTAATGTGGATGGCCTCAGCCAAAAGCACAGGCCCTGGTCTGGTGAAGATGGCCTCAAAGGAAGCACTGTCCCTGGTGTAATGTGAATGTCCTCAGCCAACACCACTGGCCCTGGTGTGATGTTGATGGCATCAGCCATGAACACAGGCCCTGGTGAAATGTAGTTGGCCTCAGCCATGACCACAGGCCCTGGTGAAATGTAAATGTCCTCAGCCAGTAGTACAGGCCCTGTTGTAATGTGGATGGCCTCATCTAACAACACTGTACTTGGTTTAATGTGCATGATATCGGTCAGCAGCACAGGGCCAGGTGTAATGTGGATGGCATCAATGAGCAGCAGAGGCCCTGGTGAGGTGAAAATGGCCTCACAGGAAGCACTGTCCCTGGTGTAATGTGAATGTCCTCAGCCAACACCACTGGCCCTGGTGTAATGTGGATGGCATCAGCCATGACCACAGGCCCTGGCCTCAGCCTACTACATTTCAGGCCCTGGTGAAATGTAAATGTCCTCAGCCAGTAGCACAGGCCCTGTTGTAATGTGGATGGCCTCATTTAACAACACTGTCCCTGGTGAAATATGGATGGTATTGATCAGCACGACACACCCTGGTGTAATGTGAATGGCCTTTGCCACCACCACTGGCCCTGGTGAAATGTGGATGGCATCAACGAGCAGCAGAGGCCCTGTTGGGGTGAAGATGGCCTCGCAGGAAGCACTGTCCCTGGTGTAATTTGGATGGCCTCAGCCAACAACAGTGGCCCTGGTGAAATGTGGTTGATATTGGCCAGCACCACTGGCCCTGGTGTAATGTGAATGTCCTAAGCCAGTAGCACGGCCCTTGCGTATTGTGGATGTCATCAGCCAGCAACACAGGCCCTGGTGAAATGTGGATGGTATCATCGAGTAGCACAGGCCCTGGTGTAATGTGGATGGCCTTATCCAGCATCACATTCCCTGGTGTGGTGATGATGGCCTCAAGGGAAGCACTGTCCCTGGTGTAATGTGGATGGCCTCATCCAACAACACTGGCCCTGGTGAAATGTGGATGGTATTGGCCAGCACCACAGGCCCTGGCGTAATGTGAAACTCTTCAGCCAGTAGCACAGGCCCTTGCGTATTGTGGAACGCATCAGCCAGCAACACAAGCCCTGGTGAAATGTGGATGGTAACATCGAGTAGCACAGGCCCTGGTGTGGTGATGATGGCCTCACAGGAAGCACTGTCCCTGGTGTAATGTGGATGGCCTCATCGAACAACACTTGCCCTGGTGAAATGTGGATGGTATTGGCAAGCAGCACAGGCCCTGGTGTAATGTGAATGTCCTCAGCCAACACCACTGGCCCTGGTGTAATGTGAATGGCATCAGCCAGTATCACAGGCCCTTGTGTTTTGTGGATGTCATCAGCCAGCAACACAATTCCTGGTGAAATGTGGATGTTTTCAGAAACCACCATAGGCCCGAGTGTAATGTGGATGTCATCAACGAGTATCACAGGCCCTGATGTAAAGTGGATGGTATCATCGAGTAGCACAGGCCCTGGTGTAATGTGGATGGCCTCATCCAGCACCACATGCCCTGGCGTAATGTGAAAGTCTTTAGCCAGTAGCACAGGCCCTTGCGTATTGTGGAACGCATAAGCCAGCAACACAAGCCCTGGTGAAATGTGGATGGTATCATGGAGTAGCACAGGCCCTGGTGTAATGTGGATGGCCTCATCCAGCACCACATGCCCTGGTGTGGTGATGATGGCCTCACAGGAAGCACTGTCCCTGGTGTAAAGTGGATGGCCTCATCCAACAACACTGGCCCTGGTAAAAATGTGGATGGTAACCGCCAAAACCACATGCCCTGGTGTAATGTGCATGGCATCAACGAGTAGCACAGGCCCTGGTGAAATTTAATTGGTCTAAGCCAGCAACACAGGCCCTTGTGTAATGTAGATGGCCTCAGAAAGCAGTACAGGCCCTGGTGTGGTGAATATGGCCTCACAGCAAGCAGTGGCCCTGATATAATGTGGATGGCATCAGGCACTAGCAAAGACCCTGGTCTGGTGAAGATGTTCTCACAGGTAGCACTGGATCTGGTGTAATGTTGATGGCATCAGGCAGTAGCACAGACCCTGGTCTGGTGAAGATGGTGTCAGACAGAAAGCACAGGCCCTGGTGTGGTGAAGACAGCCTCACAGGGAGCACTGGCACTGGTGAAACATGGATGGCCTCAGCAGCACCACAGGCCCTGGTGTGGTGATGATGGCCTCACAGGAAGCACTGGCAGTGGTGTAATGTGGATGGCCTCAGCCAACAACACTGACCCTGGTGAAATGTGGATGTCATCATCCAGCAACACAAGCCCTGGTGAAATGTGGATGGTTTCGGAAAGCACAGCATGCCCTGGTGTAATATGGATGGCATGAGCCAACAACTCAGGCCCTGGTGAAATCAGGATGGTATCAGCCAGAAGCACAGGTCCTGGTGTGGTGAATATGTCCTCACAGGGAGCAGTGGCCCTGGTGCAATGTGGATGGCCTCAGCCAGCAACGCAAGCCCTTGTATATTGTGGATGGGATCAGCCACCAACACAGGCCCTGGTGAAATGTAGATGTCCTCAGCCAGTAGCACAGGCCCTGTTGTAATGTGGATGGCCTCATCTAACAACACTGTCCTTTGTTAAATGTGCATGATATCGGTCAGCAGCACAGGGCCAGGTGTAATGTGGATGGCATCAATGAGCAGCAGAGGCCCTGGTGGGGTGAAGATGGCCTCACAGGAAGCACTGGCCCTGGTGTAATGTGGATGGTAGAAGTCGGCGTCACAGGCCGTGATGTAATGTGGATGGCCTCAGCCAAAAGCACAGGCCCTGGTCTGGTGAAGATGGCCTCAAAGGAAGCACTGTCCCTGGTGTAATGTGAATGTCCTCAGCCAACACCACTGGCCCTGGTGTGATGTTGATGGCATCAGCCATGAACACAGGCCCTGGTGAAATGTAGTTGGCCTCAGCCATGACCACAGGCCCTGGTGAAATGTAAATGTCCTCAGCCAGTAGTACAGGCCCTGTTGTAATGTGGATGGCCTCATCTAACAACACTGTACTTGGTTTAATGTGCATGATATCGGTCAGCAGCACAGGGCCAGGTGTAATGTGGATGGCATCAATGAGCAGCAGAGGCCCTGGTGAGGTGAAAATGGCCTCACAGGAAGCACTGTCCCTGGTGTAATGTGAATGTCCTCAGCCAACACCACTGGCCCTGGTGTAATGTGGATGGCATCAGCCATGACCACAGGCCCTGGCCTCAGCCTACTACATTTCAGGCCCTGGTGAAATGTAAATGTCCTCAGCCAGTAGCACAGGCCCTGTTGTAATGTGGATGGCCTCATTTAACAACACTGTCCCTGGTGAAATATGGATGGCATCAGCCAGTATCACAGGCCCTGGTGAAATGTGGATGTTTTCGGACAGCACCACAGGCCCTGGTGAAATGTGGATGTTTTCAGACAGCACCAGAGGCCCTGGTGTAATGTGAATGGCCTTAGCCAACAACATCAGCAGCACAGGCCCTGGTGTAATGTGAATGTCTTCAGCCAGTAGCACACGCCCTGGTGAAATGTGGATGTATTGGCCAGCACCACAGGCCCTGGTGAAATGTAAATGTCCTCAGCCAGTAGCACAGGCCCTGGTGTAATGTGGATGGCGTCATTTAACAACACTGTCCCTGGTGAAATATGGATGGTATTTGTCAGCACCACACACCTTGGTGTAATGTGAATGGCCTTAGCCAACACCACTGGTCCTGGTGAAATGTGCATGATATCTGTCAGCACCCCAGGCCCAGGTGTAATGTGGATGTCATCAACGAGCAGCAGAGGCCCTGGTGGGGTGAAGATGGCCTCACAGGAAGCACTGTCCCTGGTGTAATGTGAATGGTAGAAGCCGGCATCAAAGACCGTGATGTAATGTGGATGGCCTCAGAGATCAACAGTGGCCCTGGTGAAATGTGGTTTATATTGTCCAGCACCACCGGCCCTGGTGTAATGTGAATGTCCTAAGCCAGTAGCACAGGCCCTTGTGTATTGTGGATGTCATCAGCCAGCAACACAAGCCCTGGTGAAATGTGGATGGCCTTATCCAGCACCACAGGCCCTGGTGTGGTGATGATGGCCTCTTAGGAAGAACTGTCCCTGGTGTAATTTGGATGGCCTCATCCAACAGTACGGGCCTTGGTGTGGTGAAGATGGCCTCACAGGAAGCACTGTCCCTGGTGTAATGTGAATGGTAGAAGCCGGCATCAAAGACCGTGATGTAATATGGATGGCCTCATCCAACAACACTGGCCCTGGTGAAATGTGGATGGTATTGGCCAGCACAACAGGCCCTGGCGTAATGTGAAACTCTTCAGCCAGTAGCACAGGCCCTTGCGTATTGTGGAACGCATCAGCCAGCAACACAAGCCCTGGTGAAATGTGGATGGTAACATCGAGTAGCACAGGCCCTGGTGTGGTGATGATGGCCTCACAGGAAGCACTGTCCCTGGTGTAATGTGGATGGCCTCATCGAACAACACTTGCCCTGGTGAAATGTGGATGGTATTGGCAAGCAGCACAGGCCCTGGTGTAATGTGAATGTCCTCAGCCAACACCACTGGCCCTGGTGTAATGTGAATGGCATCAGCCAGTATCACAGGCCCTTGTGTTTTGTGGATGTCATCAGCCAGCAACACAATTCCTGGTGAAATGTGGATGTTTTCAGAAACCACCACAGGCCCGAGTGTAATGTGGATGTCATCAACGAGTATCACAGGCCCTGATGTAAAGTGGATGGTATCATCGAGTAGCACAGGCCCTGGTGTAATGTGGATGGCCTCATCCAGCACCACATGCCCTGGCGTAATGTGAAAGTCTTTAGCCAGTAGCACAGGCCCTTGCGTATTGTGGAACGCATAAGCCAGCAACACAAGCCCTGGTGAAATGTGGATGGTATCATGGAGTAGCACAGGCCCTGGTGTAATGTGGATGGCCTCATCCAGCAACACATGCCCTGGTGTGGTGATGATGGCCTCACAGGAAGCACTGTCCCTGGTGTAAAGTGGATGGCCTCATCCAACAACACTGGCCCTGGTAAAAATGTGGATGGTAACCGCCAAAACCACAGGCCCTGGTGTAATGTGCATGGCATCAACGAGTAGCACAGGCCCTGGTGAAATTTAATTGGTCTAAGCCAGCAACACAGGCCCTTGTGTAATGTAGATGGCCTCAGAAAGCAGTACAGGCCCTGGTGTGGTGAATATGGCCTCACAGCAAGCAGTGGCCCTGATATAATATGGATGGCATCAGGCACTAGCAAAGACCCTGGTCTGGTGAAGATGTTCTCACAGGTAGCACTGGATCTGGTGTAATGTTGATGGCATCAGGCAGTAGCACAGACCCTGGTCTGGTGAAGATGGTGTCAGACAGAAAGCACAGGCCCTGGTGTGGTGAAGACAGCCTCACAGGGAGCACTGGCACTGGTGAAACATGGATGGCCTCAGCAGCACCACAGGCCCTGGTGTGGTGATGATGGCCTCACAGGAAGCACTGGCAGTGGTGTAATGTGGATGGCCTCAGCCAACAACACTGACCCTGGTGAAATGTGGATGTCATCATCCAGCAACACAAGCCCTGGTGAAATGTGGATGGTTTCGGAAAGCACAGCATGCCCTGGTGTAATATGGATGGCATGAGCCAACAACTCAGGCCCTGGTGAAATCAGGATGGTATCAGCCAGAAGCACAGGTCCTGGTGTGGTGAATATGTCCTCACAGGGAGCAGTGGCCCTGGTGCAATGTGGATGGCCTCAGCCAGCAACGCAAGCCTTTGTATATTGTGGATGGGATCAGCCACCAACACAGGCCCTGGTGAAATGTAGATGTCCTCAGCCAGTAGCACAGGCCCTGTTGTAATGTGGATGGCCTCATCTAACAACACTGTCCTTTGTTAAATGTGCATGATATCGGTCAGCAGCACAGGGCCAGGTGTAATGTGGATGGCATCAATGAGCAGCAGATGCCCTGGTGGGGTGAAGATGGCCTCACAGGAAGCACTGGCCCTGGTGTAATGTGGATGGTAGAAGTCGGCGTCACAGGCCGTGATGTAATGTGGATGGCCTCAGCCAAAAGCACAGGCCCTGGTCTGGTGAAGATGGCCTCAAAGGAAGCACTGTCCCTGGTGTAATGTGAATGTCCTCAGCCAACACCACTGGCCCTGGTGTGATGTTGATGGCATCAGCCATGAACACAGGCCCTGGTGAAATGTAGTTGGCCTCAGCCATGACCACAGGCCCTGGTGAAATGTAAATGTCCTCAGCCAGTAGTACAGGCCCTGTTGTAATGTGGATGGCCTCATCTAACAACACTGTACTTGGTTTAATGTGCATGATATCGGTCAGCAGCACAGGGCCAGGTGTAATGTGGATGGCATCAATGAGCAGCAGAGGCCCTGGTGAGGTGAAAATGGCCTCACAGGAAGCACTGTCCCTGGTGTAATGTGAATGTCCTCAGCCAACACCACTGGCCCTGGTGTAATGTGGATGGCATCAGCCATGACCACAGGCCCTGGCCTCAGCCTACTACATTTCAGGCCCTGGTGAAATGTAAATGTCCTCAGCCAGTAGCACAGGCCCTGTTGTAATGTGGATGGCCTCATTTAACAACACTGTCCCTGGTGAAATATGGATGGTATTGATCAGCACGACACACCCTGGTGTAATGTGAATGGCCTTTGCCAACACCACTGGCCCTGGTGAAATGTGGATGGCATCAACGAGCAGCAGAGGCCCTGTTGGGGTGAAGATGGCTTCGCAGGAAGCACTGTCCCTGGTGTAATTTGGATGGCCTCAGCCAACAACAGTGGCCCTGGTGAAATGTGGTTGATATTGGCCAGCACCACTGGCCCTGGTGTAATGTGAATGTCCTAAGCCAGTAGCACGGCCCTTGCGTATTGTGGATGTCATCAGCCAGCAACACAGGCCCTGGTGAAATGTGGATGGTATCATCGAGTAGCACAGGCCCTGGTGTAATGTGGATGGCCTTATCCAGCATCACATTCCCTGGTGTGGTGATGATGGCCTCAAGGGAAGCACTGTCCCTGGTGTAATGTGGATGGCCTCATCCAACAACACTGGCCCTGGTGAAATGTGGATGGTATTGGCCAGCACCACAGGCCCTGGCGTAATGTGAAACTCTTCAGCCAGTAGCACAGGCCCTTGCGTATTGTGGAACGCATCAGCCAGCAACACAAGCCCTGGTGAAATGTGGATGGTAACATCGAGTAGCACAGGCCCTGGTGTGGTGATGATGGCCTCACAGGAAGCACTGTCCCTGGTGTAATGTGGATGGCCTCATCGAACAACACTTGCCCTGGTGAAATGTGGATGGTATTGGCAAGCAGCACAGGCCCTGGTGTAATGTGAATGTCCTCAGCCAACACCACTGGCCCTGGTGTAATGTGAATGGCATCAGCCAGTATCACAGGCCCTTGTGTTTTGTGGATGTCATCAGCCAGCAACACAATTCCTGGTGAAATGTGGATGTTTTCAGAAACCACCACAGGCCCGAGTGTAATGTGGATGTCATCAACGAGTATCACAGGCCCTGATGTAAAGTGGATGGTATCATCGAGTAGCACAGGCCCTGGTGTAATGTGGATGGCCTCATCCAGCACCACATGCCCTGGCGTAATGTGAAAGTCTTTAGCCAGTAGCACAGGCCCTTGCGTATTGTGGAACGCATAAGCCAGCAACACAAGCCCTGGTGAAATGTGGATGGTATCATGGAGTAGCACAGGCCCTGGTGTAATGTGGATGGCCTCATCCAGCACCACATGCCCTGGTGTGGTGATGATGGCCTCACAGGAAGCACTGTCCCTGGTGTAAAGTGGATGGCCTCATCCAACAACACTGGCCCTGGTAAAAATGTGGATGGTAACCGCCAAAACCACATGCCCTGGTGTAATGTGCATGGCATCAACGAGTAGCACAGGCCCTGGTGAAATTTAATTGGTCTAAGCCAGCAACACAGGCCCTTGTGTAATGTAGATGGCCTCAGAAAGCAGTACAGGCCCTGGTGTGGTGAATATGGCCTCACAGCAAGCAGTGGCCCTGATATAATGTGGATGGCATCAGGCACTAGCAAAGACCCTGGTCTGGTGAAGATGTTCTCACAGGTAGCACTGGATCTGGTGTAATGTTGATGGCATCAGGCAGTAGCACAGACCCTGGTCTGGTGAAGATGGTGTCAGACAGAAAGCACAGGCCCTGGTGTGGTGAAGACAGCCTCACAGGGAGCACTGGCACTGGTGAAACATGGATGGCCTCAGCAGCACCACAGGCCCTGGTGTGGTGATGATGGCCTCACAGGAAGCACTGGCAGTGGTGTAATGTGGATGGCCTCAGCCAACAACACTGACCCTGGTGAAATGTGGATGTCATCATCCAGCAACACAAGCCCTGGTGAAATGTGGATGGTTTCGGAAAGCACAGCATGCCCTGGTGTAATATGGATGGCATGAGCCAACAACTCAGGCCCTGGTGAAATCAGGATGGTATCAGCCAGAAGCACAGGTCCTGGTGTGGTGAATATGTCCTCACAGGGAGCAGTGGCCCTGGTGCAATGTGGATGGCCTCAGCCAGCAACGCAAGCCCTTGTATATTGTGGATGGGATCAGCCACCAACACAGGCCCTGGTGAAATGTAGATGTCCTCAGCCAGTAGCACAGGCCCTGTTGTAATGTGGATGGCCTCATCTAACAACACTGTCCTTTGTTAAATGTGCATGATATCGGTCAGCAGCACAGGGCCAGGTGTAATGTGGATGGCATCAATGAGCAGCAGAGGCCCTGGTGGGGTGAAGATGGCCTCACAGGAAGCACTGGCCCTGGTGTAATGTGGATGGTAGAAGTCGGCGTCACAGGCCGTGATGTAATGTGGATGGCCTCAGCCAAAAGCACAGGCCCTGGTCTGGTGAAGATGGCCTCAAAGGAAGCACTGTCCCTGGTGTAATGTGAATGTCCTCAGCCAACACCACTGGCCCTGGTGTGATGTTGATGGCATCAGCCATGAACACAGGCCCTGGTGAAATGTAGTTGGCCTCAGCCATGACCACAGGCCCTGGTGAAATGTAAATGTCCTCAGCCAGTAGTACAGGCCCTGTTGTAATGTGGATGGCCTCATCTAACAACACTGTACTTGGTTTAATGTGCATGATATCGGTCAGCAGCACAGGGCCAGGTGTAATGTGGATGGCATCAATGAGCAGCAGAGGCCCTGGTGAGGTGAAAATGGCCTCACAGGAAGCACTGTCCCTGGTGTAATGTGAATGTCCTCAGCCAACACCACTGGCCCTGGTGTAATGTGGATGGCATCAGCCATGACCACAGGCCCTGGCCTCAGCCTACTACATTTCAGGCCCTGGTGAAATGTAAATGTCCTCAGCCAGTAGCACAGGCCCTGTTGTAATGTGGATGGCCTCATTTAACAACACTGTCCCTGGTGAAATATGGATGGCATCAGCCAGTATCACAGGCCCTGGTGAAATGTGGATGTTTTCGGACAGCACCACAGGCCCTGGTGAAATGTGGATGTTTTCAGACAGCACCAGAGGCCCTGGTGTAATGTGAATGGCCTTAGCCAACAACATCAGCAGCACAGGCCCTGGTGTAATGTGAATGTCTTCAGCCAGTAGCACACGCCCTGGTGAAATGTGGATGTATTGGCCAGCACCACAGGCCCTGGTGAAATGTAAATGTCCTCAGCCAGTAGCACAGGCCCTGGTGTAATGTGGATGGCGTCATTTAACAACACTGTCCCTGGTGAAATATGGATGGTATTTGTCAGCACCACACACCTTGGTGTAATGTGAATGGCCTTAGCCAACACCACTGGTCCTGGTGAAATGTGCATGATATCTGTCAGCACCCCAGGCCCAGGTGTAATGTGGATGTCATCAACGAGCAGCAGAGGCCCTGGTGGGGTGAAGATGGCCTCACAGGAAGCACTGTCCCTGGTGTAATGTGAATGGTAGAAGCCGGCATCAAAGACCGTGATGTAATGTGGATGGCCTCAGAGATCAACAGTGGCCCTGGTGAAATGTGGTTTATATTGTCCAGCACCACCGGCCCTGGTGTAATGTGAATGTCCTAAGCCAGTAGCACAGGCCCTTGTGTATTGTGGATGTCATCAGCCAGCAACACAAGCCCTGGTGAAATGTGGATGGCCTTATCCAGCACCACAGGCCCTGGTGTGGTGATGATGGCCTCTTAGGAAGAACTGTCCCTGGTGTAATTTGGATGGCCTCATCCAACAGTACGGGCCTTGGTGTGGTGAAGATGGCCTCACAGGAAGCACTGTCCCTGGTGTAATGTGAATGGTAGAAGCCGGCATCAAAGACCGTGATGTAATATGGATGGCCTCATCCAACAACACTGGCCCTGGTGAAATGTGGATGGTATTGGCCAGCACAACAGGCCCTGGCGTAATGTGAAACTCTTCAGCCAGTAGCACAGGCCCTTGCGTATTGTGGAACGCATCAGCCAGCAACACAAGCCCTGGTGAAATGTGGATGGTAACATCGAGTAGCACAGGCCCTGGTGTGGTGATGATGGCCTCACAGGAAGCACTGTCCCTGGTGTAATGTGGATGGCCTCATCGAACAACACTTGCCCTGGTGAAATGTGGATGGTATTGGCAAGCAGCACAGGCCCTGGTGTAATGTGAATGTCCTCAGCCAACACCACTGGCCCTGGTGTAATGTGAATGGCATCAGCCAGTATCACAGGCCCTTGTGTTTTGTGGATGTCATCAGCCAGCAACACAATTCCTGGTGAAATGTGGATGTTTTCAGAAACCACCACAGGCCCGAGTGTAATGTGGATGTCATCAACGAGTATCACAGGCCCTGATGTAAAGTGGATGGTATCATCGAGTAGCACAGGCCCTGGTGTAATGTGGATGGCCTCATCCAGCACCACATGCCCTGGCGTAATGTGAAAGTCTTTAGCCAGTAGCACAGGCCCTTGCGTATTGTGGAACGCATAAGCCAGCAACACAAGCCCTGGTGAAATGTGGATGGTATCATGGAGTAGCACAGGCCCTGGTGTAATGTGGATGGCCTCATCCAGCAACACATGCCCTGGTGTGGTGATGATGGCCTCACAGGAAGCACTGTCCCTGGTGTAAAGTGGATGGCCTCATCCAACAACACTGGCCCTGGTAAAAATGTGGATGGTAACCGCCAAAACCACAGGCCCTGGTGTAATGTGCATGGCATCAACGAGTAGCACAGGCCCTGGTGAAATTTAATTGGTCTAAGCCAGCAACACAGGCCCTTGTGTAATGTAGATGGCCTCAGAAAGCAGTACAGGCCCTGGTGTGGTGAATATGGCCTCACAGCAAGCAGTGGCCCTGATATAATGTGGATGGCATCAGGCACTAGCAAAGACCCTGGTCTGGTGAAGATGTTCTCACAGGTAGCACTGGATCTGGTGTAATGTTGATGGCATCAGGCAGTAGCACAGACCCTGGTCTGGTGAAGATGGTGTCAGACAGAAAGCACAGGCCCTGGTGTGGTGAAGACAGCCTCACAGGGAGCACTGGCACTGGTGAAACATGGATGGCCTCAGCAGCACCACAGGCCCTGGTGTGGTGATGATGGCCTCACAGGAAGCACTGGCAGTGGTGTAATGTGGATGGCCTCAGCCAACAACACTGACCCTGGTGAAATGTGGATGTCATCATCCAGCAACACAAGCCCTGGTGAAATGTGGATGGTTTCGGAAAGCACAGCATGCCCTGGTGTAATATGGATGGCATGAGCCAACAACTCAGGCCCTGGTGAAATCAGGATGGTATCAGCCAGAAGCACAGGTCCTGGTGTGGTGAATATGTCCTCACAGGGAGCAGTGGCCCTGGTGCAATGTGGATGGCCTCAGCCAGCAACGCAAGCCTTTGTATATTGTGGATGGGATCAGCCACCAACACAGGCCCTGGTGAAATGTAGATGTCCTCAGCCAGTAGCACAGGCCCTGTTGTAATGTGGATGGCCTCATCTAACAACACTGTCCTTTGTTAAATGTGCATGATATCGGTCAGCAGCACAGGGCCAGGTGTAATGTGGATGGCATCAATGAGCAGCAGAGGCCCTGGTGGGGTGAAGATGGCCTCACAGGAAGCACTGGCCCTGGTGTAATGTGGATGGTAGAAGTCGGCGTCACAGGCCGTGATGTAATGTGGATGGCCTCAGCCAAAAGCACAGGCCCTGGTCTGGTGAAGATGGCCTCAAAGGAAGCACTGTCCCTGGTGTAATGTGAATGTCCTCAGCCAACACCACTGGCCCTGGTGTGATGTTGATGGCATCAGCCATGAACACAGGCCCTGGTGAAATGTAGTTGGCCTCAGCCATGACCACAGGCCCTGGTGAAATGTAAATGTCCTCAGCCAGTAGTACAGGCCCTGTTGTAATGTGGATGGCCTCATCTAACAACACTGTACTTGGTTTAATGTGCATGATATCGGTCAGCAGCACAGGGCCAGGTGTAATGTGGATGGCATCAATGAGCAGCAGAGGCCCTGGTGAGGTGAAAATGGCCTCACAGGAAGCACTGTCCCTGGTGTAATGTGAATGTCCTCAGCCAACACCACTGGCCCTGGTGTAATGTGGATGGCATCAGCCATGACCACAGGCCCTGGCCTCAGCCTACTACATTTCAGGCCCTGGTGAAATGTAAATGTCCTCAGCCAGTAGCACAGGCCCTGTTGTAATGTGGATGGCCTCATTTAACAACACTGTCCCTGGTGAAATATGGATGGTATTGATCAGCACGACACACCCTGGTGTAATGTGAATGGCCTTTGCCAACACCACTGGCCCTGGTGAAATGTGGTTGATATTGGCCAGCACCACTGGCCCTGGTGTAATGTGAATGTCCTAAGCCAGTAGCACGGCCCTGGTGTAATGTGGATGTCATCAGCCAGCAACACAGGCCCTGGTGAAATGTGGATGGTATCATCGAGTAGCACAGGCCCTGGTGTAATGTGGATGGCCTTATCCAGCATCACATTCCCTGGTGTGGTGATGATGGCCTCAAGGGAAGCACTGTCCCTGGTGTAATGTGGATGGCCTCATCCAACAACACTGGCCCTGGTGAAATGTGGATGGTATTGGCCAGCACCACAGGCCCTGGCGTAATGTGAAACTCTTCAGCCAGTAGCACAGGCCCTTGCGTATTGTGGAACGCATCAGCCAGCAACACAAGCCCTGGTGAAATGTGGATGGTAACATCGAGTAGCACAGGCCCTGGTGTGGTGATGATGGCCTCACAGGAAGCACTGTCCCTGGTGTAATGTGGATGGCCTCATCGAACAACACTTGCCCTGGTGAAATGTGGATGGTATTGGCAAGCAGCACAGGCCCTGGTGTAATGTGAATGTCCTCAGCCAACACCACTGGCCCTGGTGTAATGTGAATGGCATCAGCCAGTATCACAGGCCCTTGTGTTTTGTGGATGTCATCAGCCAGCAACACAATTCCTGGTGAAATGTGGATGTTTTCAGAAACCACCACAGGCCCGAGTGTAATGTGGATGTCATCAACGAGTATCACAGGCCCTGATGTAAAGTGGATGGTATCATCGAGTAGCACAGGCCCTGGTGTAATGTGGATGGCCTCATCCAGCACCACATGCCCTGGCGTAATGTGAAAGTCTTTAGCCAGTAGCACAGGCCCTTGCGTATTGTGGAACGCATAAGCCAGCAACACAAGCCCTGGTGAAATGTGGATGGTATCATGGAGTAGCACAGGCCCTGGTGTAATGTGGATGGCCTCATCCAGCACCACATGCCCTGGTGTGGTGATGATGGCCTCACAGGAAGCACTGTCCCTGGTGTAAAGTGGATGGCCTCATCCAACAACACTGGCCCTGGTAAAAATGTGGATGGTAACCGCCAAAACCACATGCCCTGGTGTAATGTGCATGGCATCAACGAGTAGCACAGGCCCTGGTGAAATTTAATTGGTCTAAGCCAGCAACACAGGCCCTTGTGTAATGTAGATGGCCTCAGAAAGCAGTACAGGCCCTGGTGTGGTGAATATGGCCTCACAGCAAGCAGTGGCCCTGATATAATGTGGATGGCATCAGGCACTAGCAAAGACCCTGGTCTGGTGAAGATGTTCTCACAGGTAGCACTGGATCTGGTGTAATGTTGATGGCATCAGGCAGTAGCACAGACCCTGGTCTGGTGAAGATGGTGTCAGACAGAAAGCACAGGCCCTGGTGTGGTGAAGACAGCCTCACAGGGAGCACTGGCACTGGTGAAACATGGATGGCCTCAGCAGCACCACAGGCCCTGGTGTGGTGATGATGGCCTCACAGGAAGCACTGGCAGTGGTGTAATGTGGATGGCCTCAGCCAACAACACTGACCCTGGTGAAATGTGGATGTCATCATCCAGCAACACAAGCCCTGGTGAAATGTGGATGGTTTCGGAAAGCACAGCATGCCCTGGTGTAATATGGATGGCATGAGCCAACAACTCAGGCCCTGGTGAAATCAGGATGGTATCAGCCAGAAGCACAGGTCCTGGTGTGGTGAATATGTCCTCACAGGGAGCAGTGGCCCTGGTGCAATGTGGATGGCCTCAGCCAGCAACGCAAGCCTTTGTATATTGTGGATGGGATCAGCCACCAACACAGGCCCTGGTGAAATGTAGATGTCCTCAGCCAGTAGCACAGGCCCTGTTGTAATGTGGATGGCCTCATCTAACAACACTGTCCTTTGTTAAATGTGCATGATATCGGTCAGCAGCACAGGGCCAGGTGTAATGTGGATGGCATCAATGAGCAGCAGAGGCCCTGGTGGGGTGAAGATGGCCTCACAGGAAGCACTGGCCCTGGTGTAATGTGGATGGTAGAAGTCGGCGTCACAGGCCGTGATGTAATGTGGATGGCCTCAGCCAAAAGCACAGGCCCTGGTCTGGTGAAGATGGCCTCAAAGGAAGCACTGTCCCTGGTGTAATGTGAATGTCCTCAGCCAACACCACTGGCCCTGGTGTGATGTTGATGGCATCAGCCATGAACACAGGCCCTGGTGAAATGTAGTTGGCCTCAGCCATGACCACAGGCCCTGGTGAAATGTAAATGTCCTCAGCCAGTAGTACAGGCCCTGTTGTAATGTGGATGGCCTCATCTAACAACACTGTACTTGGTTTAATGTGCATGATATCGGTCAGCAGCACAGGGCCAGGTGTAATGTGGATGGCATCAATGAGCAGCAGAGGCCCTGGTGAGGTGAAAATGGCCTCACAGGAAGCACTGTCCCTGGTGTAATGTGAATGTCCTCAGCCAACACCACTGGCCCTGGTGTAATGTGGATGGCATCAGCCATGACCACAGGCCCTGGCCTCAGCCTACTACATTTCAGGCCCTGGTGAAATGTAAATGTCCTCAGCCAGTAGCACAGGCCCTGTTGTAATGTGGATGGCCTCATTTAACAACACTGTCCCTGGTGAAATATGGATGGTATTGATCAGCACGACACACCCTGGTGTAATGTGAATGGCCTTTGCCACACCACTGGCCCTGGTGAAATGTGGATGGCATCAACGAGCAGCAGAGGCCCTGGTGGGGTGAAGATGGCCTCGCAGGAAGCACTGTCCCTGGTGTAATTTGGATGGCCTCAGCCAACAACAGTGGCCCTTGTGAAATGTGGTTGATATTGGCCAGCACCACTGGCCCTGGTGTAATGTGAATGTCCTAAGCCAGTAGCACGGCCCTTGCGTATTGTGGATGTCATCAGCCAGCAACACAGGCCCTGGTGAAATGTGGATGGTATCATCGAGTAGCACAGGCCCTGGTGTAATGTGGATGGCCTTATCCAGCATCACATTCCCTGGTGTGGTGATGATGGCCTCAAGGGAAGCACTGTCCCTGGTGTAATGTGGATGGCCTCATCCAACAACACTGGCCCTGGTGAAATGTGGATGGTATTGGCCAGCACCACAGGCCCTGGCATAATGTGAAAGTCTTTAGCCAGTAGCACAGGCCCTTGGGTATTGTGGAACGCATCAGCCAGCAACACTAGACCTGGTGAAATGTGGATGGTATCATCGAGTAGCACAGGCCCTGGTGTGGTGATAATGGCCTCACAGGAAGCACTGTCCCTTGTTTAATGTGGATGGCCTCATCCAACAGTACGGGCCCTGGTAAAAATGTGGATGGTAACCGCCAAAACCACAGGCCCTGGTGTAATGTGCATGGCATCAACCAGTAGCACAGGCCCTGGTGAAGTTTAATTGGTCTAAGCCAGCAAAAAAGGCCCTTGTGTAATGTAGATGGCCTCAGAAAGCAGTACAGGCCCTGGTGTGGTGAAGATGGCCTCACAGGAAGCACTGGCCCTGGTGAAACATGGATGGCCTCAGCCAGCACCACAGGCCCTGGTGTGGTGATGATGGCCTCAAAGGAAGCACTGGCAGTGGTGTAATGTGGATGGCCTCAGCCAACAACACTGACCCTGGTGAAATGTGGATGGCATCATCCAGCAACACAAGCCCTGGTGAAATGTGGATGGTTTCGGACAGCACCACATGCCCGGGTGTAATATGGATGGCATGAGCCAGCAACGCAGGCCCTGGTAAAATCAGTATGGTATCAGCCAGAAGCACAGGCCCTGGTGTGGTGATAATGGCCTCACAGGAAGCACTGTCCCTTATTTAATGTGGATGGCCTCATCCAACAGTACGGGCCCTGGTAAAAATGTGGATGGTATCAGCCAGAAGCACAGGCCCTGGTGTGGAGAATATGGCCTCACAGGGAGCAGCGGCCCTGGTGCAATGTGGATGGCTTCAGCCAGCAACGCAGGCCTTTGTATATTGTGGATGGGATCAGCCACCAACACAGGCCCTGGTGAAATGTCAATGTCCTCAGCCAGTAGCACAATCCCTGGTGTAATGTGGATGGCCTCATCTAACAACACTGTCCCTGGTTAAATGTGCATGATATCGGTCAGCAGCACAGGGCCAGGTGCAATGTGGATGGCATCAATGAGCAGCAGAGGCCCTGGTGGGGTGAAGATGGTGTTAAGGTTCAAATATTGAGGAAGGAGAGTACAAACAACCATGGTCCAGAAGATCTTGGTCAAACAATTGATTTTAATGAATACACACGTGGGAAGAATAATCTGTACGCAGACAGGAATTAATCTTCGACTTAATCAAAGCATACACAGATTTTTATAGGTATCAGGGTTTGAATTAACGACGCCCCTTCATACGTCACAGACAGAATATATACATACGTCAAATCAAAACCACAATGACTTTTAACACAGTTTAAAAGAACGTTGTCTTCGTCTCGTCTGGAACACGAGCGCCACATCCTTCCAGACGCTGTTCCTCTTTCCAGAGACAAACATGACCAACTTCTCATCTATAAATGAGTCTAACTAGTGTGTGTGTGTGTGTATGTGTTGACCTTACATGCCCTCTTATCTCACCCGTTGCACTTCTGACCTTTTACCAGACCAGAGGCTCATCCTTATGTGTAATAACCTAACTGAAACTACTATGTACTATGTTGAATAAATGTTTTAATCAAGAACCTCTACTAAGGGCTTAGTAAAAGAATATAAAAGTATAACAGACAATTTGAATAACATAGTAATTCAAATAGCCTCGTCTAACCTGCTCAGAATAACTTAGACTCTGCTTTCACTTCTGCAAACTCTCTGCAACTTCCTGTCAACTGCTGCACTTAGTCTTTCTAAAAGACACACACTGTTTAAACCTCTGAATACAATATCAATGCTGCAGATTCTATTATTAATGCAAGGGTAATGATGATAATTATTTAACAATAGCAGTAAAATAATTTCCCTGCTCCACACTCCCTCTCTCGACCTCTGGAACACCAGAGGTCGCAATACATGTGTCCTCGCTCTGATCCTCTCTTGTCTCGGGCCTCCAGGATCCTCACCCCTCTGTGATCGCCGAGATCTTCTGCAAAGGAAACAAAACACCTTTTCCTGCATCTCCCTAACTTATCATATTTGGGACTCTTTAATCAAAAGCCTGATCCTAATATTAGATTATTCTGTTATTATATGTTACCTTATATATGTAATCAAAGTAGTTGAATTAGAATACTGCTGTAGATCACATTATACCCTTTAATATAGAGTGTGTGAGCTGTATGTAGTGTAGTTCTCATTATACTTTTGAGTTAACAGAACAGATTCACATATTAGTTCATTAGATAAATGTGCATCACTCTGTATCCTTGATCTGCTGGGAATGTGTTACACTGTTTTCTTGACATGCTTAATTGTTGAATCATGAAGAGAAGGTTGTAAGCAGGAGACTCTGTGTCTAAAGACAGGGGAGATAGATAGACCACATTCCACACCCCCACCTTACAGAAAGCAGAGAAACAACTGCCGAGGTCATAACTTAGGCGCTGTAACAGAGAAAAAATGTGATGTTTTGGCTTTTACGACTAGCTGGGGGCCACTAGAGACTATAAAAAGCTGAGCAACCCGTCACCATTTTGAGACATGTGCCTGACCCTCTGGTAGCATCTCTCCCGTCCGGACGTTGTAATGCTCTGACTGTTGAATTATATGGAAATAAATGATTGTTGATTGAGCATTGATACACCGAGTATTGTCCCTCCTTCAGCCCAAAGATTCAAAGAATTGGGAGATTTCAACAACTTGGTGCCGTGTGACCCGGATCTTTGGTGTGCTGAGGAGGTGTAGATTTGGCCTTTGGTGAGATCGTGGGGCAAAGTGAACAGAAGGCCGGCCTAAAACAGAAAGGTAAGCACAGCCTGTTGTATTATAAATACCAAATGTGCATATTGGGCTTTCCAAATTAATCTGTTCGCTGAGTCACATGTATTTTCACAGTAAATTTGTCGGTGTCTGGTTTTTGGCGCAAGATACTAACAACATAAGTTGAGGCTGAATTCCAGTGTGTTAAATAAACTGCTTCTACCGAGATACTAATAACATACTACGTTGGACTAGTTGCAGTAAACTGCTTCTACCGAGATACTAATAACATACTACGTTGGACTAGTTGCAGCCACTTTACCTTCCACATTTAATTTTGTCTAATACTGGCTTCTGTAGCAATAATACGTTAGAATTTCTTCTGAAGACGCGGCCATTAGTCCAGTACATTGAAGTCGAGGTTTGTTTATTTTGTTTATGGTGTCAGTGACGTCCTGGCTTTTGCCGGCTATGAAATAGAAGTTGATTTAAGGAAAAGCAGATGCTGGCTTCACGGTGCAGTTGAACGCTGGCAACGCGAGAGCGAAACACGTCCGTAGGTTTGGTTTATGATACGGCCGTGTTCCGGTGGTGCGGCCGTGAAGTGCAGTAGTGGTTGGTGCTAGTTTTAGTACATTGGATAGAGGTTTGACGGTGGTTTGTGGCGTCAGTCGAGTTTTAAGGGCTGCGGTCATAATACAAAGTAAAATTTTAAGTACATAGAGCAACACCTGGTTTATGATGTCAGGTATAACTTCGGGGATGCAAGCATCACTTTTATGATACGACTTTGCCCCGTTGTGGCGGTCATAAGCGCAGAGAAAGGGGTATTTTGGTCTATGGTGCAGTGTGCTTTAAGAAGATCTAATAGTTGAGCTCAGAGGTTTTTGTGCAAATTTCTGCTGATGAGAGGCGCTCTCTGTGTGTCACACTGATGGTGTAACGCGCTGTGTGTGTAAGGCACGCTCTGGCCGTGGGTGAGGCGCGCTCTGAGTGTGCTTTTTGTGTGTGTGAAGTCTGAACACAGTGACAGTGACAGTTGATGTGTTTTTTTTTTGTTTTTGTTTTTTTGTTTTTTTCTTTAAATGACATCAGAAACAGCAGTATGCGACATTACGTGATGGCAGAGCTTCAGTTCATCCTTTGTCATTTTTTTTTTTTTTTTTTTTTTTTTTTTTAATAAATAGGACAGGGGGAATGAATGAGAGAAAGAGGGGGAGAGAAATAAAGAAAACCAAAGGGGAGAAGAGACGGTGAGAAGGGGGGGGGGAAGAGAGAGAAAAAAAAAAAAGAACTCCTGGGTCACCTGTATGGAGAAAAAAAACAAAAAACAAAAAAAACAAACAGAGGAGACAGCAAACAACAAAGAGCAACATAATAATAGAGAAAACAAAGCACCATCACAATAAACTAGCTAGTCATAGATATCAATATTTACTAAATAATAAACGATATTGTGCAGCACGCAAGATAGACAGCGCACAGTGTGCTTTGAGGCAGCAGCCAAGAAAGCTTTAG
Organism: Aulonocara sp. 'chitande type north' Nkhata Bay; assembly: GCF_057382095.1. Classification (NCBI taxonomy): domain Eukaryota; kingdom Metazoa; phylum Chordata; class Actinopteri; order Cichliformes; family Cichlidae; genus Aulonocara; species Aulonocara sp. 'chitande type north' Nkhata Bay. The sequence goes on from NC_141345.1 coordinate 13,561,365, forward strand.
TCCGCGTCTGTGAATACCCATGTGTGCATACCTGTGTGGATCAGCATGCTTGCATTCCAAAGGTTTCTCCATGTAATGATCTGCTAGGGAGTGTGGGGGGGCCACAGCCCCGTCCTCCAGGGTGTGAAGTGGGTATGGAGGAGATCAAAACTCCAGACATCCAGAGGCCCCCAGAACACAAGAGACCATGGAAGACCAACAGAGGGGCAGCCGCGCCACTGTTCCAGTAAGAGCTGAGGAGAGTCCCAGATGAGGGCTCGCCCAGCAGCCGCGGAGCAGAAGTCAGGGGGAGTTGCAGTGACGCGCCCGTGAGCTCCGCCGGCCCCCAGCTGTGCCTGAGTGACCGAGCCCCAGGCTGAGAGGCCGGGGGCACCCCACCTCCAAAGGGGCCCGAGCGAGCCCCAGGCCCCAGGCCCCGACAAGCGGCCGCCAAGGAGTGAGCCGGTGTGTACCCGGACGCCCACCCCCAGATACAAAGAACCACCAACACACCGACACCTGAGGGAGTCCGCCACCAGCAGGGGAAGTGGTGGTGGGTGGAGATAGGCCTCCAAACCTTGGAGGGCCTGAGGTGTCCCCAGAGAGGTGGCGTCTGATACCCAACCTGACATATAGACACAGACATACGGGCACACACAGACACAAACATCCATTCCCACCCTCATGCTCTCATATGCACTCACTCCACACTCAACCAACGTGGAGACAGACATAAAGAGACGCTGTACACACAATCACACTCCCCAAGCGTACTCTACAAACCGGGTCTAGGTACCCTTGCCCCTGGAGGGGGGAATTGCACCCAGACCCAGGTGGTGTTACCCTTTTCCCTGCGGTGGGGTGCAGTGTGCTTTAAGAAGATCTAATAGTTGAGCTCAGAGGTTTCTGTGCAAATTTCTGCTGATGAGAGGCGCTCTCTGTGTGTCTCACTGATGGTGTAACGCGCTGTGTGTGTAAGGCGTGCTCTGGCTGTGTGTGAGGCACGCTGAGTGTGTTTCTGTGTGTGAAGTCTGAACACAGTGACAGTGACGGTTGATGTGTTTGATTAGGAGGACATTAGAGCAAAGACACATTTTAGGATCAAAGGTTGATGCCTAGTGTACCTGTGGAAATAATTTTGCCCTAGGAGTGGCGACCCTCCTGTTCGTGGACGCGCGGCCAGGACCGGCGGCGTCCGGGTGCCGAGGTGGTGACTTGGGGAGGTGAGGGCCCCCGCATAGCTACGGAAATAACACTGGAACGGCCGTGTAATCACGGGTTCACATTTATTCCGGACTAGAACAAGACACATTTTGCGAACAAAGGTTGAGTCTAGATTAGTAAAGAAATATAAAAAGGTTGAATTCCTCGTTTCAGTGGTTGAAATTGTTGTGTGCCTGTCCCCTGACGAGTGTGAAATTAAAATAAAGAGGGAATTTGGAGCCACATAGAGATAGACGGGCATAATTGGGTGTATTACTCTGTGGTGTAATAAAAATAAAAAAGAGAGATAGTAAGAGGTGTGCAGTGGAGAATTATGGAGGAGTACAGAGAGGAATGTGTTGGGAGACTGGCGTACAGTTTACGCTGTCAAGGTAGGCGGGTTGCCTGCTTATCTGTTTAACAGTGATGAAAATGAAATTAAATAAATCTCTTAGTGTGTTAATACAGGAAGCTGCGGACCTGGACCAACAAGCACAGCGGCCGAAGCAAAATTATAGGTAATGGGAACCACACCCAGCACGAATCAGCAGCTGTGAAAAAGACAGCAGCGAGGAGAGAATTAGAGGAGAAATTAAGAGAAGTTTTAACACATAAAATTGGGGCCAACGGACTTGTGGAGGTTGGGAAGGCGTCCGGAGCATCACAACAAAAAGGTGAAACAAAAACACACACAAGCAGAGAAATCTGAGAGAAAGGCTCCTTTTAAGGTAACGCCTAGTTTGAGAAAAGATAAAATTAACCTGCTTTTATACAAATGCACATACACGCAATGAAGAAACAGCTTACACTCATGAACACGTGAAGATTTTCCAGCAAGGTTAAAGAAAAATTAACATACTTAAATGATGAAGTCTATACATTACTGACAAAGAAACCCTCTGGGTTGCAGGACAACAATTTAACTAAAAAAAAAAAAAAAGGAACACTGGTCTAACCAACCAGGCAAGACGCAACAAATTTAGTGGTAAAAAGAGTCAAATTGTGACATGTTTTCTGTTGATTGATTAATAAAAGTGATTACTGATTGAAAGAAAATTCCTTTTTTGGGTTTTTAAACATGATCTTAAGAATTTTAACAGGTGCATGTTGTCCTGTCAACTTGGTGGGTTAGGAGTTGATTATATCGGGAGAGAAAAAACAAAAAAAAGGGGGAGAGAAGGCTGACACAGGGCCTGGTCCCGGTGTGTCTCCCCTCTGAATAACACAGCCAACACAACATCATTTTCCTGTTCGTTTGTTTTTGTTTTGTTTTGTTTTTGTTTTTTCTATACATATTTAATTACAGGCTGCTTTGCCGGCCCTGAAAGCCGAGGCTGACTGGACTCCTGCTCTCCCCCATACGTGACACTGACCAAATGCTGCAACAGCTGGACCCACAACAACGACCTGAGAATGTCAACAGACCTGCAGGAATGTGATCTCATGCAGCCGAGACGGAGAGCACTAAACCTAAGGCCCGTTTCACTACACGGGGGAAAATTCCCAGACTGCGTCAGCTGACAGAGCTGTGACGAGACGCCCGCCAAGCCCGAATGAAAAGTAAGGCCGAGCGAAAGAATGCTGACCTTGATAACTTTGCATTCACACTGTGCAGGACAGTGATGGACCAACACGGATGATCGGGTGGCGAAAAAGGGCGTGACCGAGACAAGAGGAGTAACTGAGGACAGAAGGCACCTCAGAATGGACAAAAACACAGAAGAAGATGCAGGTTTCACCTGCGGTGAACATCGACACTGGAGAAAGGACTGCCCCAAGGTTAGGTTGGAGTACGGCATTTTCTGTGATTGGGAGATTTCAACACTAATTATCTTCTTAACTTATTGACTTTTTTACATATATTTTTCAACGTTACTCATCCCTTTAAAACTCTTCAAGCGCTGCTTTCACGTCCGGTTGCTTGCTCTATTTTCCCTTATCTGATCATCAACTTCCTGTACACAAACTGTCGCTGCTCAACAAGAAAATCATTATAAGCGCCTATTCTACTAAAAGCTCCAAAAGAAAACAACCACTTTAATCAATTACGTTTAAGCATATAAGAGAAACAACTCCTGTGTGTTAACACTAACTTCATTTTAACCTCACATTTCCTATGTTATAACCTGTTTTGGTATAGCCTTTTTATTTCATTTTGCTCCTTTTAATGTAAAAATACGTTCTAATTCTAGTTTATCAGACGTAACCAAAATATATGCTTTCCTTCCTCTTTGGTCCTTCTTTAAGTTCAGTTAAAAGCTAAATGAATTTTAGGCCTTTTCCCTGGAATCCATACTTTCATGTGTGTTTCTGGACTCTGTGTCTGTAAGGGCGTGCAATCCTTCACTTCAACTCATATCATCCTCACAGTAGATTGGCTAATCATAGCGCTAGCCAAAGGCTCGTGACCCTCAAGAGACGAATTGAGCCACAACTCCTTTAAAGGCACAAAATGCAATAAGTATAAAAATCATTTCTACGTATAAGCTCTCCCCTTTATCCTAAAAATAAATCTATGCAATATCTGTATGTGTAAGCCTACATTATAACCACTTCTTCTAGACATCCAAAAAAGAAATCAAACCTTTTCTACTCCTTCAACCCTCACTAATTTTCCCCCAAAGCATATCTTTTTGTCCACGTGTCCCCCAATTTCCCTCTAAGATTTGTATACAGCTTTAAAACACTGGCATTGTATCTTCTAAACAGGATTCAGTTCACTTTAATCCTTTGACCTTAACATAAAAATAACAGTTTCAGTTTTACCATATCCAAATGATCAAAAAACCCAAAAAGTCCTAAAATGATCCTAAATTATTACACAATTAAATTAATAAACCCTAAACCCCCCTTTATTTTGACACATGAAATGTGTGAAAATACTATACAAAACTAAAAATGCTCAGTTTTCCAATGATCCAATCTATGTCATAAAAATAAACTTAAAACAGAACAGTTATCAGTCATGTATTTCTTCAATTAATGGTAACATGAGTTATATCAAAAAACGTTTCCCCTTTAGCATTTGGCATTCCCCCAACAATATACTATAACCCCATAATCTAACCCCAGTCAATAAAACAGAAACTTTCTCTGGTAAAAGCAAATTGTTTGTCCACATTTATTCATTCACACCTTCATCCAGTCACGCATTCACTCACATGCAGTCACACCATATTTTTTGCTAATAGTGGAGCCTCCCGCGCAAGTGATCAGATTCTCCACCCTCAGCAAAATGAGCTCATTTATTTGTTTCATTTTGTCACAGTAAAATAGTTCTTTATGCTTTTGGGCTGGATTGACTTGCTACAATCCTTTTAGACAGGGACTTACGACCTGATCAGGTTCCCACAGGTAGCTTTCTCCTCAGCCAGTTGTAATCTGGAAAGCCCACCTTATATTTGCTCTATAATGGTTTGTATCATATCTATCTAATAGACTCCAGTTTGTACATGTAAATGGAGAGTCCTCTTCACACACTGAGGTTAATTATGGAGTTCCACAGGTTCAGTGCTAGGACCAATTCTGTTTACACTATAAATGCATCCCCTAGGCAGCATCATTAAAAGACATAGCATACAATTTCACTGCCATGCAGATGACACCCAGCTCTATCTGTCCATGAAGCCAGATAACACACACCAATTAGTTAAACTGCAGGAATGTCTTAAAGACATAAAGACCTGGATGGCCGCTAACTTTCTGCTTCTTAATTCAGATAAAACTGAGGTTATTGTACTCGGCCCTGAAAAGCCTAGAAATATGGTATCTAACCAGATTCTTACTCTGGATGGCATTACCTTGGCCTCCAGTAACGCTGTGAGGAACCTTGGAGTCATTTTTGACCAGGATATGTCCTTCAACGCACGTATTAAACAAATATGTAAGACTGCGTTCTTCCATTTGCGCAACATCTCTAAAGTTAGAAAGATCCTGTCTCAGAGTGACGCTGAAAAACTAGTTCATGCATTTATTACTTCCAGGCTGGACTACTGCAATTCATTATTATCAGGATGTCCAAAAAACTCGCTGAAAAGCCTTCAGCTAATCCAAAATGCTGCAGCAAGAGTCCTGACAGGGACTAGAAAGAGAGAGCATATTTCTCCTGTTTTGGCTTCCCTTCAAACCCAGAATTGAATTCAAAATCCTGCTCCTCACATACAAGGTCTTGAATAATCAGGCCCCATCTTATCTTAATGACCTTGTAGTACCATATCACCCCATTAGAGCACTTAGAGCAAAATCCTGATCCTGAATCCTCCCGTAGTTATGCTGCGATAGACGTAGGCTGCCGGGGATTCCCATGATGCATTGAGTTTTTCCTTTCCAGTCACCTTTCTCACTCACTATGTATTAATACAGCGGTCCCCAACCACCGGGCCTCGGTACCGGTCCATGAGTCGTTTGGTACCGGGCCACGAGAGTTGAGAGTTGAGGCTCAGGTGTGAAATGTATGGTTTTCAGGATTTTTATCGTTTTTTTAGCGTTATTTTGTCATCGTTTTTATCGTTAACTCTGTTTTCCTGGGTCTTTTCACGTGTGTTATGAATAAATCTTCTTTTTTACGGTACCGGTACTAGGCCGGTCCGTAAAAATATTGTCGGGCATGAACCGGTCCGTGGCGCTTAGGGACCGCTGTGTTAATAGACCTCTCTGCATTGAATCATATCTGTTATTAACCTCTGGCTCTCTTCCACAGCATGTCTTTTATCCTGTCTTCCTTCTCTCACCCCAACCGGTCGCAGCAGATGGCCCCGCCCCTCCCTGAGCCTGATTCTGCTGGAGGTTTCTTCCTGTTAAAAGGGAGTTTTTCCTTCCCACTGTCACCAAAGTGCTTGCTCATAGGGGGTCCTATGATTGTTGGGTTTTTCTCTGTATCTATGAAGCCCCTTGAGGCGACTTTTGTTGTGATTTGGCGCTATATAAATAAAATTGAATTGAATTGAATTACGGACTAAACCTGGGACATTTGTGGCCCCAGTGCATGTGCCCTATCTGCCTTGTTGGTGTCCTTGATTTTTAAAAGTAAAATGTCTTATTATGCTATAAATAAAGCCAGAGAGTGAAATCTGTGCTGATCCTAATACAAATACCTGAAGACAAAGTGCCTTGGTTGTTTTCGATTGTTCTTTTCATCAGACATAATAACTACTCAGATCTCCTGGACTTCTTTCTTTCTTTCTTTCTTTCTTTCTTTCTTTCTTTCTTTCTTTCTTTCTTTCTTTCTTTCTTTCTTTCTTTCTTTCTTTCTTTCTTTCTTTCTTTCTTTCTTTTCATTCCTGAAGACATGCACATCTTCAGGAACAAAGCTACAACCCAGATGACATTGTCAAAAGTGTCTTTAACTGAGCTTTGAGAAAAGGTGGACTGCTGAATGAAAATAAGATTTGCATTTGGTTTGGAAATCAAACTCCTCGACCAATACTTAATATTCCTTTTCCATATTTTCTAACACACACACACACACACCAACAGATATTGTGTATATATAAATGGTGAATGCTCATATCGAACATGGGCCAAGTTTCAAATAATGAGGTCAGTATATGTACAAGTAATCCCTGCTCCAAGCACAGAAGTACCACCCACCTGCTATTCAAAACTTCTGAGGAGCAGCCAATAAGACAAAGGTTGGCTCAAAGAGAGGACAGCTAAACTGGCATATTTCAAATGGAAGATAAATTGAAGGACTGCACCAAGACTCAGTATAGGATAAATAAGCATATTTTCAGCAATGAATCACACAAATTTGCTGTAGTGCACAAATTAAAGTATGGAGCTGGAAATAAACATAATTAGCTCGCTTTAAGGGACTAAAACATCTCTAGATTGTATTTTGAATAGATCATGAGTGGTCCATTTTTTTTGTCATTTGCTATAATAAAATCCCCCTCATAATGTAGTGAAGAGTTGCCAAGGCCATCTATCTGCAGCCGTGGTTTTTAAGATGCGGTACTTTTTAAAATACACACAGTGGGACACTGCCATGGACTGGTGACCTGTACAGGGTGTACCTTGCTCAGTCTGTGACAGCTGCTCCAGCCCTTCATGACCCTAAATCAGATACACCATTAAAAAGGGGGTGGATGGATTGACAGGGGATCAGAGGTATGGTGGACTGTAACTAAATAATTAAATAGAAAAAAATTAACTGTAAAAATAAATCTGTTAGGGTGCCTGGGTTCGTTGACCCAAAATTTTGAGTTTTACATTATTATTGAACTTTGATTTTGCCATTATTTATCATTTCTAGTCTTTTGGTTTCTTAGAGTTCTGTCTTCTGGTTTCTGTCTCTGTGTTACATAGTTGTTCTGTCTCCCCCTGTCTGCTGTATCCCCTCGTCAAGTCCGCGTCGTCTGTGTTATGTTTCCTGTTTTACTTTGAAAGTCCATGTCTCATGTTAATGTATCTGGATTTGCTTCCCTTGTCTCGCTACCCTTATTTGTCCCAGCTGTGTTTCTCTGTTGTCTCCCATTCCCTGATGGCTCTCTCTGGGTATGTAAGCCCTGAGTTTTCTTTGGTCTTTGTTGCGATCTCCCTCATCCTATGCTGTGTGTTCTGTTTGGCTGCCTGTGTAAGTTTCTTTTGGTATTCTTGCTTTTGTTATATTTGTGTTTAGCGTTAAAGCTGTTTTGAGTTCACACTTTTACCTCCAAGTGTCTGCACATTGGGTCCACAGTTCCTGCCTGCACACAGCACATGACAAAATCATTGTGTAAAAACAAAACAAAATGCTGTCTTCTTTATTGACCATTTACCGTCAAACACATTTCAACTATAAGCTTTCATCAGTGCAAACCAAAGCCACATCCCCAGATATAGAACCATGGGAGGTTTAAACACTAATTAGTGTGAATGCTTGAAAAGTTAAATCAGAAGAGCAGGCTGTCTTTACACTGTCACCACGTCCATATAATAAACTCCACAGGCATGAAAAATGTGAATTCAGTAGACATGACATATGTGAGTGAAGTTGGCCCCCCCACCTTCTTCAAATCCAACAAAAGTGGTATCAAACGTTTGTGCTGGTTTGTGCTGCAAAAATTGTCGTTTGTGCTGCTATCATTTTAAAGATATTAATCAAAATTTCTAGAGGTCATCAGAGGTCAACCAGCCCCCCCACATTAATTAAATCAAACAAAATGGGTGTCAATCAACGTTTGTGCTGGTCTGTGCGGCTTCTGTTTTAAAGATATTAATAAAAATGTAAAGGTCAACCAGCCCCCCCCCCCCCCCCCAACACACACACACACAAAATTGTCGTTTGTGCTGCCTCTGTTTTAAAGATATTAATGAAAATGTAAAGGTCAAAAGGTCAACCAGCCCCCCCACATTAATGGAATCGAACAAAATTGATGTCAAACGTTTGTGCTGGTTTGTGCTGCAAAAATTTACATTTGTGCTGCTATCATTTTAAAGATATTCAAGAAAATTTGTAGAGGTCATCAGAGGTCAACCAGCCCCCCCACATTAATGGAATCAAACAAAACTGGTGTCAATCAACTGTGCTACGTTTGTGCTGGTTTGTGCTGCCTCTGTTTTAAAGATATTAATGAAAATGTAAAGGTCAAAAGGTCAACCAGCCCCCCACATTAATGGGATCGAACAAAATTGATGTCAAACGTTTGTGCTGGTTTGTGCTGGTTTGTTCTGCAAAAATTGTCATTTGTGCTGCTATCATTTTAAAGATATTCAAGAAAATTTGTAGAGGTCATCAGAGGTCAACCAGCCCCCCCACATTAATGGACTCAAACAAAACTGGTGTCAATCAACTGTGCTGGTTTGTGCTGCTAAAATTGTCGTTTGTGCTGCCTCTGTTTTAAAGATATTAATGAAAATGCAAACGTCAAAAGGTCAACCAGCCCCCCCACATCACCCAAATCAAACAAAAGTTGATGTCACAGGTTTGTGCTGCAAAAAATTTTGTTTGTGGTGCTATTATTTTAAAGATATTAATAAAATTCCATCCATCCATCCATCCATCCATTTGCTTATCCTTTTAAGGGTCGCAGGGGGTGCTGGAATCTATCCCAGCTGTCATAGGGCAAGAGGCAGGGTACATCCTGGACAGGTTGCCAGTCTGTCACAGGGCCAACACACAGGGACAGACAACCATTCGCACTCACATTCACACCTATGGGCAATTCGGATTAACCAATTAACCTATCACCACAAGCTGCATGTCTTTGGAGAGAGCCCGGAGAGAACCCACGCAAACATGGCGAGAGGACCTGCAAACTCCACACAGAAAGACCCTGGCGTGATGGTGGAATTGAACTCAGGACCTTCTTGCTATGCGGCAACAGTGCTAACCACCGTGCTGCCGTAATAATAACATTAAATAACATTTATGAAGAAATTAAAAGGGGCATGCCAGTACTTGCGTATCAGTTTATAATTGGATAAGGTGTTTTGAGCCATTAAGCATGTGAGTGAAGTTGGCCCCCCCACCTTCTTCAAATCCAACAAAAGTGGTATCAAACGTTTGTGCTGGTTTGTGCTGCTAAAATTGTCGTTTGTGCTGCCTCTGTTTTAAAGATATTAATGAAAATGTAAAGGTCAAAAGGTCAACCAGCCCCCCCACATTAATGGAATTGAACAAAATTGATGTCAAACGTTTGTGCTGGTTTGTGCTGCAAAAATTTACGTTTGTGCTGCTATCATTTTAAAGATATTCAAGAAAATTTGTAGAGGTCATCAGAGGTCAACCAGCCCCCCCACATTAATGGAATCAAACAAAACTGGTGTCAATCAACTGTGCTACGTTTGTGCTGGTTTGTGCTGCCTCTGTTTTAAAGATATTAATGAAAATGTAAAGGTCAAAAGGTCAACCAGCCCCCCACATTAATGGGATCGAACAAAATTGATGTCAAATGTTTGTCCTGGTTTGTGCTGCTAAAATTGTCGTTTGTGCTGCCTCTGTTTTAAAGATATTAATGAAAATGTAAAGGTCAAAAGGTCAACCAGCCCCCCCACATTAATGGAATCGAACAAAATTGATGTCAAACATTTGTGCTACGTTTGTGCTGGTTTGTTCTGCAAAAATTTACGTTTGTGCTGCTATCATTTTAAAGATATTCAAGAAAATTTGTAGAGGTCATCAGAGGTCAACCAGCCCCCCCACATTAATGGAATCAAACAAAACTGGTGTCAATCAACTGTGCTACGTTTGTGCTGGTTTGTGCTGCCTCTGTTTTAAAGATATTAATGAAAATGTAAAGGTCAAAAGGTCAACCAGCCCCCCACATTAATGGGATCGAACAAAATTGATGTCAAATGTTTGTGCTGGTTTGTGCTGCTAAAATTGTCGTTTGTGCTGCCTCTGTTTTAAAGATATTAATGAAAATGTAAAGGTCAAAAGGTCAACCAGCCCCCCCACATTAATGGAATCGAACAAAATTGATGTCAAACATTTGTGCTACGTTTGTGCTGGTTTGTTCTGCAAAAATTTACGTTTGTGCTGCTATCATTTTAAAGATATTCAAGAAAATTTGTAGAGGTCATCAGAGGTCAACCAGCCCCCCCACATTAATGGAATCAAACAAAACTGGTGTCAATCAACTGTGCTACGTTTGTGCTGGTTTGTGCTGCCTCTGTTTTAAAGATATTAATGAAAATGTAAAGGTCAAAAGGTCAACCAGCCCCCCACATTAATGGGATCGAACAAAATTGATGTCAAATGTTTGTGCTGGTTTGTGCTGCTAAAATTGTCGTTTGTGCTGCCTCTGTTTTAAAGATATTAATGAAAATGTAAAGGTCAAAAGGTCAACCAGCCCCCCCACATTAATGGAATCGAACAAAATTGATGTCAAACATTTGTGCTACGTTTGTGCTGGTTTGTTCTGCAAAAATTTACGTTTGTGCTGCTATCATTTTAAAGATATTCAAGAAAATTTGTAGAGGTCATCAGAGGTCAACCAGCCCCCCCACATTAATGGAATCAAACAAAACTGGTGTCAATCAACTGTGCTACGTTTGTGCTGGTTTGTGCTGCCTCTGTTTTAAAGATATTAATGAAAATGTAAAGGTCAAAAGGTCAACCAGCCCCCCACATTAATGGGATCGAACAAAATTGATGTCAAATGTTTGTGCTGGTTTGTGCTGCTAAAATTGTCGTTTGTGCTGCATCTGTTTTAAAGATATTAATGAAAATGTAAAGGTCAAAAGGTCAACCAGCCCCCCCACATTAATGGAATCGAACAAAATTGATGTCAAACATTTGTGCTACAAAAATTTACGTTTGTGCCGCTATCATTTTAAAGGTATTCAAGAAAATTTGTAGAGGTCATCAGAGGTCAACCAGCCCCCCCCCACATTAATGGAATCAAACAAAACTGGTGTCAATCAACTGTGCTACGTTTGTGCTGGTTTGTGCTGCAAAAATTTACGTTTGTGCTGCTATCATTTTAAAGAAATCCATACAAATTTCTAGAGGTCATCAGAGGTCAACCAGCCCCCCCACATTAATGGAATCAAACAAAACTGGTGTCAATCAACTGTGCTACGTTTGTGCTGGTTTGTGCTGCAAAAATTGTCGTTTGTGCTGCATCTGTTTTAAAGATATTAATGAAAATGTAAAGGTCAAAAGGTCAACCAGCCCCCCCACAGTAATGGAATCGAATAAAAGCCTTCAGTTTTCAGGCCCCTCTTCTGTGGAGCCAGCTTCCAGTTTGGATTCAGGAGACGGACACTATCTCTACTTTCAAGATTAGGCTTAAAACTTTCCTTTTTGCTAAAGCATATAGTTAGGGCTGGACCAGGTGACCCCGAATCCTCCCTTAGTTATGCTGCAATAGACGTAGGCTGCCGGGGGATTCCCATGATGCATTGAGTTTTTCCTTTCCAGTCACCTTTCTCACTCACTATGTGTTAACAGACCTCTCTGCATTGAATTATATCTGTTATTAACCTCTGTCTCTCTTCCACAGCATGTCTTTTATCCTGTCTTCCTTCTCTCACCCCAACCGGTCGCAGCAGATGGCCGCCCCTCCCTGAGCCTGGTTCTGCCGGAGGTTTCTTCCTGTTAAAAGGGAGTTTTTCCTTCCCACTGTCGCCAAAGTGCTTGCTCATAGGGGGTCATATGATTGTTGGGTTTTTCTCTGTATCTATGAAGCGCCTTGAGGCGACTTATGTTGTGATTTGGCGCTATATAAATAAAATTGAATTGAATTGGGTCCAACTCCTGCCTGCTGCACAGCGATTCATGACACGGGTCTTTTAACCTAAAAATGTTTTAATGGCCAAGAAGAAAGGACTCTTCAATAGATCTTTCAACTCACCTGTGTTTACTGTCTCCACCTGAAATTAATTGCAGTCTGAATTTTTTTTTTCTTCTGTCCTTTTGTCTTCGGTCTTCAGCCTTGGAAGGAAAAAATAAAAATATTGAAAACCTTATTAGCACACTAAATATACAAAACCTTGCTATATTTCAATTGTTTTAGATTGAAGTTGCCACTGCTAGCTAAGTCAGTTTTGAATCATGCTAATGAGAAGAAGAAAAAAAAAACTGCCGAACAATGAGGCTGCTGTTGTAAAAACGCCAACTTTCTTGTGTTGGCAAGTGGTCGTTAAAATATCATTAAGACCCTTTCTTTTTATGTAATTCTTAGTAAAACTGTTTTAATCGGTTAAAACTGACGACATAATCTATGTTTGAAAAAGAGCGCGAACAACAGCGAACCACTATTCACCACCTGGGTCTGTGCTTTTTAACACAACAGCGCATTCGAAATCGAAGTTCTTGCCTGCAACATATTAATATACTTGCTTTTTTACGGAAAAAATAAACATAACGAAGGTTCCGTTTTACTTACAAGTTTCTCCAAATGTGCTCTCCAGTCGCTCGAGAAGGGCAGCCATATTGAACAGAATTTTCTGTCAACGTCGTTCAGGTTAGAGAGAAAACGTCATGACGTAGTTGACATACACATGCGGAGCTCGGAAAAAAACATTTACTCAAAAATCATAATTAAGAAAGCAGTATTTACTCTTAACTTCTAAGCCATGTACAATTATAACTGTTTGAATCGTTAACAGAACAAAAGTTTTAAGTTGTTTCAACTTTGAGGAATTTCAATTGTTATATCCACAAACTTTATAAGTCAGGTAGACTGTTGGGGTTTACAGTGCAGTAAAACTTGGCAAAGGACAATACTGTGTCATGAACACCTGTGCCTTTGATGCCTTCTGTCAAAGTCTGTGCTGCGCTTACTGTGATAGTCGTACTGCTCAAAACATGTTGAATAGTTCAGAGGAGAACAAAGTATTCCAGCTTGTGAAATCCCTTGCTTCAAAGGGTGTCACTCAACATGCCTATTCATTGAGGGCAGAGGTGCTGAGCTCAATATTCTGCCCTGTTCAGTTGAAGACTGGTGTTCATCGTGTTGATGCACAGTGCCATGTGTCCACAGTAATTCAAAAAACAATGACGGAAAATCCAAGTGTTCACTTCACAAGACAGTGTTCCTCCCAGTACTGCAAACTTTACACACCAAACACAAGGCAAATACCTTTTGTTTCCATTGATCTGTCAGTCCTCTCAGCTTCTGGCATAGCTCACCTTCAGTCTGCTGTTGAACAACGGCTCAACCTTCCAGCATCGCCATGCCTAAGACCAATCGAAAGTCCTGATGCATCTCCAACAGCATTTAAAACAGATTCATCAGGAAAGCAACTTTGCACAGGGACTGTTTGTCACAGTTTCACCCTGAGAGAGCTTGTATGGATTGACACAGACCTTGGAAAATGCTCTACAGAAACTCTGGAGCACAGTTTTCACAGTCCAAAAAGGTTTTTGCTTACTGAATTCCCATCCACTCTGCTACTTCAAGGAGAGAAATTCACACTGAAAGCAGTCATTACATTTGTTAAAGATATTCTATTATCAAGTACTCAGATGCAATGAAATATCACTCAGACACTTAGAGCAGTTTTAAACGTGCACGGGTGAGAGACTCAGGGAGAGACTCACACACCTCCTTGGTGCAGTCTGGCTTTATTTATACACATCATGAAGCATACAAAAAAGGAAATATCATCCTTATCTTGTCAAGAAAACAGGTGTGGTTTATCAAAAAACTTCGTGTTCTCTACAAGGTTGTTTCTTACTCGTGGGTGGCGGTTTCCTGCTAGTGTGAAGGCAAACAGTGACAATGTGAAGGCAAAGACTGATAATGTGAAGGCAAACAGTTTCCGTTATAGAGTAGGGAGCCAGCAATTAAAATATGCAGCTGGTTGAGTACAGAACAGAAACATAAACACTCTTAGCTGATTATTATATGAATAATAAAACCTTTAAAAGCAAAAATACTCTGACAACATTTCAGGAGGGCCCAACACCAGAAACACTCGGGCATTATATGACATTCTGTAACAGGACCCCGTACATCTGGGAGATGTATGATGACCTAAGAAAGGATGTAACCATAGCATCTGAAAACACCAGTGTATGTCCGCACGCTGTGCTCTACACAAAGGAATGATGGCAAGATCTCATGAAAGAAAGTCCTTTTCTAGTTTGTGAGTTAGATGATGGAAATAGCTGTTATTTTTCAGTTATTGTATTAGACTTGTGAGGCTCAGACAGTTCAATATATTTACCTTTTCTAACAGGAAACATATATACTACATTGTTCTCGTAGTTTTGTATTTTGTTACCAGCAAATAAAGTTTTTTCTCTAACCGAATGCATTAATTATTTTAAATGCTATATTTAACCTAGTTTTTAAATAAGTTATTGCAGTTTGATTACTAGGTTTAAGGGTGTGATCATAAGAAAAAAATATCCAATGCTGGTTAATATCTCTCAATTTCTTTACAGTAAAGAAAGTGGCTGGTTGAGCTTTAGAAACTTTTGGTAATATCTTTAAAATGAAAGCGGCACAAACGACAATTTTAGCAGCACAAACCAGCACAAACGTAGCACAAACGTTTGACACCAGTTTTGTTTGATTCCATTACTGTGGGAGGGCTGGTTGACCTCTGATGACCTCTAGAAATTTTTATCAATATCTTTAAAATGAAAGCGGCACAAACGACAATTTTAGCAGCACAAACCAGCACAAACGTAGCACAAACATTTGACATCAATTTTGTTCGATTCCATTAATGTGGGGGGGCTGGTTGACCTTTTGACCTTTACATTTTCATTAATATCTTTAAAATGAAAGCGGCACAAACGACAATTTTAGCAGCACAAACGTAGCACAAACGTTTGATACCACTTTTGTTGGATTTGGGTAATGTGGGGGGGCTGGTTGACCTCTGATGACCTCTAGAAATTTTGATTAATATCTTTAAAATGATAGTAGCACAAATGAACATTTTTGCAGCACAAACCAGCACAAACGTAGCACAAAGAAACGTAGAGTCTTCACGTGACATCAGAGCTACTGGGACATGCACACATGAAAGTCAAAACAGTAGTGCAGTCCTTTGCTCTCCAGCCATCTTATGAATGTCTTTGAGTTTAGCCAAAATGCCGGATAGCTGCTGCCTTTTCGTGTTTCTTTACAGCGGCCAGAAGGGCGTAGAATATGGCACCAACATGTGAACACACCCCTCCTGACCCTGCCTTACAGGTCAAATCACGCCAATCCCTGCATTTCCACAGTAACCTAGTCTGTCAATGGAGGCTCATTTAAACTGTAGGACTGATTCACTGTAAAATTCCAAGTCAACAAAATATAAGATTTACACGTGATCATTCATTTCAGCAAACAACAATTCTTCACCTCTCTGATGACAACCATATTTACCCATCCAGATCGAAAACGCATGTAGATGTCCGTACTTTGAAAGCTTTGATCTTGGTACCAGTGTAAGGTGATCGAGCCATATAAGACGCCACCGAACTGGAGCTCTGGGAGAGACATTGATTTAATTTAAATGTAGATAAAGCTGCCAGCGAAAAGTATGGCTCACAAGTCCCAAAATCCATAGTTTCTCTGAATGCAGCTTGCTAACGTTAGCCCAGATTTGTGACTCCAAAAATCCAACATGGTGGCCATGTTGTTTTCTTTGCAGGGTCCTGAAATCAGTGTGAGATGTCCATGTGGCTACAAACACATCATAGTCTATGAATGATAGAAAATAAAATCTAAACCATAGCAACATTACATTACACGTGTGATATCTTTAGCATTGAAGGTGTCTTTATTTGGTATTCAGTAAATGTATCTCCTCATCTTTGTTAATGCTACATTTTTTTTAACTACCATTTGTTGTTACCATGGCAATGATTCCCTTCAATAAAGATTGTTGTTGTTGTTTTTGTTGTTGTTGGCATCATCCAGCACCACAGGCCCTGGTGTGCTGATGATGGCCTGACAGGAAGCACTGTCCCTGATGTAAAGTATATGGCCTCAGCCAACAACAGTGGCCCTGCTGAAATGTGGATGGTATCATCGAGTAGCACAGGCCCTGGTGTAATGTGGATGGAATCATCGAACAGTACAGTCCCTGGTGTGGTGAAGATCGCCTCACAGGAAGCACTGTCCCTGATGTAAAGTGTATGGCCTCAGCCAACCACAATGGACCTGGTGAAATGTGGATGGTATTGGCCAGCACCACAGGCCATGTTGTAATGTGAATGTCCTCACCAGTAGACCAGGCCCTTGTGTACTGTGGATCGCATCAGCCAGCAACACAAGCCCTGGTGAAATGTGGATGGTATCAACGAGTAGCACAGGCCCTGGTATAATGTGGATGGCCTCATCCAGCAACACCACAGGCCCTGGTGAAATGTAGTTGTTTTCGGCCAGCAACACAGGCCTTTGGGTAATTTGGATGGCTAGCAGCACAGGCCCTGGTCTGGTGAAGATGGCCTCACAGGAATCACTGGCCCTGGTGTATTGTGGATGGCATCAGCCATCAACACAGGCCCTCGTGAAATATATTTGGCCTCAGCCAGCAACACAGTCCCTGGTCTAATGTTAATGTCCTCAGCCAACACCATTGGCCCTGTTGTAATGTGGATGGTATTGGCTAGCACCACAGGCCCTTGTATAACGTGAATGGCCTCATCCAAAAACACTGGCCCTGGTGAAATGTGGATGGTATTGGCCAGCACCACAGGCCCTGGTGTAATGTGAATGTCCTCAGCCAGTAGCACAGGCCCTGGTGTAATGTAAATGTCCTCAGCCAGTAGCACAGGCCCTGCTGTGATGTGGATGGCCTCATCTAACAACTCTGTCGCTGGTGAAATATGGATGGTATTGGTCAGCACCACACATGCCCTGGTGAAATGTGCATGATATCGGTCAGCACCACAGGCCCAGGTGTAATGTGGATGGCATCAACAAGCAGCAGAGGCCCTGATGTGGTGAAGATGGCCTCACAGGAAGCACTGTCCCTTGTGTAATGTGTATGGCCTCAGCCAACAACAGTGGCCCTGGTGAAATGTGGATTATATTGGCCACCACCACAGGCCCTGGTGTAATGTGAATATCCTCAGCCAGTAGTAAAGGCCCTTGTGTTTTGTGGAACGCATCAGCCAGCAACACAATCCCTGGTGAAATGTGGATGGCCTAATCCAGCACCACAGGCCCTGGTTTGGTGATGATTGCCTCACAGGAAGCACAGGCCATGGTGTAATGTGGATGGCCTCAGACAGCAGCCAGGCCCTGGTGAAATGTAGATGGCCACAGCCGGCAACATGCGCTCTGGTGAAATGTAGTCTGCCTCAGCCAGTAGCACAGGCCCTGTTTTGGTGAAGATGGCCTCACAGGAAGCACTGTCCCTGGTGTAATGTGTATTTCCTCAGGCAGCAACACTGGCCCTATGTGGATGGTATTGGCCAACACCACAGGCCCTGGCGTAATGTGAATGTCCTCAGCCAACACCACTGGCCCTGGAGTAATGGGGATGGCATCAGCCAGTAGCACAGGCCCTTGTGTATTGTGGATCGCATCAGCCAGCAACACAAGCCCTCGTGAAATATAGGTGGCCTCAGACAGCAGCGCAGGCCCTGTTGTAATGTGGATCTCCTTATCTACCAACACTGTCCCAGGTGAAATGTGGATGGTAATGGCCAGCACCACAGACCTTGGTGTAATGTGGATGGCCTTAGCCAACACCACTGGCCCTGGTGAAATGTGGATGACATCGGCAAGGACCAATGGCCCTGATGTAATGTGGATGGTTTTAGCCAACAGCACAGTCCCTGGTGTGGTGAAGATGGCCTCACAGGAAGCACTGTCCCTGGTGTAATGTGGATGGCCTCAGCAAACAACACTGGCCCTGGTGAAATGTGGATGGTATTAGCCAGCACCACAGGCCCTGGTGTAATGTGAATGTCCTCAGCCAGTAGCACAGGCCCTTGTGTATTGTGGATCGCATCAGCCAGCAACACAAGCCCTGGTGAAATGTGGATGGTTTGGGCCTGCACCACAGGCCCTGGTTTAATGTGGATGGTATTGTTGAAATCTCCCAATTCTTTGAATCTTTGGGCTGAAGGAAGGACAATACTCGGTGTATAAATGCTCAATCAACAATCATTTATTTCCATATAATTCAACAGTCAGAGCATTACAACGTCCGGACGGGAGAGATGCTTGCAGAGGTTCGACAGCATGTCTCAAAATGGTGACGGGTTGCTCAGCTTTTTATAGTCTCTAGTGGCCCCCATCTAGTCGTAAAAGCCAAAACATCACATTCTTTCTCTGTTACAGCGCCTAAGTTATGACCTCGGCAGTTGTTTCTCTGCTTTCTGTAAGGTGGGGGTATGGAATGTGGTCTGTCTATCTCCCCTGTCTTAGACACAGAGTCTCCTGCTTACAATCTTCTCTTCATGATTCAACAATTAAGCATGTAACACATTCACAGCAGATCAAGGATACAGAGTGATGCACACTTGTCTAATAAACTAATAAGTGAATATGTTCTTTTAACTCAAAAGTATAATGAGAACTAAACTACATACAGCTCACACACTCTATATTAAAGGGTATAATATGATCTACAGCAGTATTCTAATTCAACTACTTTGATTACATATATAAGGTAACATATGATAACAGAATAATATCACAATTCTCCCTTTGATCTCTTTTCTTCAAAGAGATCACTTACAACATACACTCCAGCATTGCAAGGTCCAGTTCTTCTTGGTCCTTAGGCCCTCTGTCCCCCTTTAACGGGTGGACCATATGTGGGATGACCTCTGTGTTCACGCAGTTCAGATGCAAGCAAAGTTAGATTTACGACCATAACAGCAGTTACAGATGACACTCCCATCACTCCCCAATTCTCCCACAGCTTTATTTTGGTGCTCCAGTTTTCCACCCCCTTTTTAATGCCCCCTTATACCTTTCAAATGTACTTAGACTAGAACCTCTGTCTAAGGAGCTTTTAACCTTTTTATTTTTATTGCTGCAGCTACCAGTGTCTTCCAGTTGGGTGATTCTCAGCTTCTTTCTTCGACCTCCGGGGTTAGACCACCCTTTAGTCATTGCACAGTTCTGGGGATTATTCTGCCCCGATTTCAAACAAGGATCTGTGTGTTTTGGGATCACCGCCGTGTCCCCCTTTTTGCCAAGAGTCTCTCGAACCTCGTTGGTCTGGTGTTCCTGGTTTTCGCCAACCCCTTCATGGTTATTGCTGTGTTTGTGGGATCCATGTTCTCCAGGAGCCCAAACGCCATGACACTTGACCCCAGTTGCTGTCTCGGCAGTCCCTACATCTGTCTCTGCTGTGAAGGGTCCTCACATCTCCGTGTCCCCGTCTGGTGTCTGTTCCTTTCTCTGCAAGAGACAGAAAACCAAAACACCTCTCTCCCTAGCCTTGATAATCTAATATTGTTATCCATTGTTCTTCTAATGATTCAAATTTGGTTTAAAATATTATGTTCAGGACTCTTTGACCCAGGGACTTATTCTAATCATAATCTATGTGTATGTAAAAGAAATCAAAAATTAGTGAACCCTTTCTAAGTCTAACACATTATAAGCTTAAGTTTTACCATAGCTAAATTATTAAACACAGAAATAACGTCATAAGATGTTCATAAAACCATTGTTTGCTGTTCGGACTCAACTCCCCCTTTTTGACACACTCCCATGTGTCAATTCATTGGAGCTAGACAATTAAAAGACAAGGTTAGTGACATCATATCTCAGAAAGTATCAGAAATTCTTCTCTCGAGTACCGTTGCTCCAGCCTTGTTATCCCAGAGGATCCTCAATCCCAGAAATTTCCCTTCTCCTCATGTAATGAAGTCTGTCATCCTTCCATGCCCTGGTAACTGGTCCATCCAGAGCTGTAACATTTTGACAACAAGCCAAACCACAGCTTGGTCACACCAACCCTTTTCTGCCCTGAAGATGTCCAATGCCATCTTAGTCTGGACCAGGGTTGTAATAGTTTTGCAATTTTCATTAGCTTTTATTTTTATTTAGCTTCGACTTCAGATTTTCAATTTTATATCAGTATAAATCAGTTTTTACCAATTGTTTGCTAGTTTAGTTTAGTTTTGATTAGTTTCAGTTATAGTTTTAGTTGTGTCTGCAATAATTAAGTGTAGCAAAATCCCAGTCCCATCATATCAGTCATGCTCTTGTGCTTATCCTTGGGTATTGTGACTATTAACTCTTGCAGCACCGGGTGCTCCCAATTTTGGTTCAAGTGAATTTACAAGCTTTGTGAAGGGAATTGACTCCTCTGCACACTGGAATAAACATAATCAACATGATCCACATTTTACTGCGTGTTATTTCACCATCTTATTGATTCAAATGCTCCATCCTTATGTGGTTTGCGACATTATGTTTATCCACTCTGTCTCTAAATGTTTGAAGAATTTTCAAGTTTGGGGTCAAATTTTAAGAATTTGACCATAAGTGAAAGTTATGGTGTCATCACCCCCTTCGGGGCTTACCTTTCCCAGTTTTGATGATATTCCTCCCTATTCTTTGCAAATACCCCCTGTTGGTGGCGAGAAACTGTTGGTGTGGTCAAGTGGGTGCTATAGAAACAAAAGCTCAGGACAGAACAGTTATCAGTCATGTACTTCATACAAATTTTGCATATGTTTTATTTCATATTGATCCTCTGAGTGGAATGGTACATTTTAATCTGAATTTATCCAAACCAAACACAATATTTTTCTTTATTTACTTTGCTCTTGTTCTTTTGCAGTACCACATCCTATCAAATGTCCCTGTCAATTATATTCTACATTTAATAACTTACTATTTCAAATGAGAACCTAAATCACGTGGACCAATGTTTGTTATTGCATATCTCTATTCTGAATGTGGCAAGCCATTCATAGGTATTGTTAAAGTTTTGGCGATTTTCCTCTATAAAATTTAATTGACTTTTTTACAGTGGCCTGCTATGGTTAATAATAACATATTCCAGTCATGAGTGGTATCAAAAGTCTTCTCCACTGTAGCATTTGGCATTCCCAATAATATAACATGATACCTTACTCAAAACACAGCTAATATAGCACAGTTTTCTTAATGCAAACATCAGTAACTCAAAATCAGCAACCACAGTGTTAAGTCTGCAGTTCATACTTATGTGAAGCTAGAGTCTCCTCCTCCAGTCTCTCTTATCCTCCTGCTCCTGAAAAACAAAACAAAACAAAGCGAAGCATCCACCCTTCTCTTGCCGGCTGGGTGAATTGTTTATGAATTGTTTATTGGCATTTACTAATCCTAAAGTGGGTGCAGTCATTGTCTCAGTATCAAGTCAGTCAAAACTTTTAGTCGTCAGTCCATCACAGTCCATTCACATGCATACCTCCACACACATTCATACCAGATGTTGCTGATAATGGAGTCTCCCGCGCAACCTATTCGAGCCTCCATCACCAGCAAGATGACGTCATCATTTTAAAAGGAAACAATTCTTTGTTCTTTTGTTCTGGATTGACTCGCTGCAATCCTTTTAGACTCAGGACTTCTCATGTGATCAGTGTCCCTTATAAGTGAATTTCTCCCAAGCCAATTACAATCATGGAGAAGCACACTTTGCAACTGTTTTTATAAGAATATTTCATAGCGCTTTAAATTTCAATCTTTCAGGCCTGGTTTAAAGAGCTGATTGTTAAATCATAAACTCACAAAATATCAACATATCACCACCGGTGGATCACACCTCTCAGATTTTCTTATCTCAGTGCACTGTAACAAAAACGAAAACAGACATAACCACCAAAATACTACTAAAATAACACAAACTAGGGCCCGTTGCAGACATGTCCAGCATAAAACTATCCCTCTCTCGCTTACGAGAAAGAACACAAGCCAAAGCTCACTGATAACATCAAGCTAGCGCTAAGCAAAGCCACAAAATCAACCAGAAATTCACAGGAACGTTTTTGCTTCCTGCCGGGACAATATTGTGTGGGAATGAGAAGCTCAGGTGCCGTAACACCTTTTGTTCCTCCTTGAATTAAATCTCAATCACAGAAAATGCCGTACTCCAACCTAAAACTTACACTATTAATTCGTCATTTTCACTCTGTGCCACTGTTCCTCATCAGGGCTGTGTGAAGCACAGCAAAGAATTCAGTCAAGGCCTTGAGCCATAAACAGACATCACGCACAGACATTATTTTCATAACCAAACCGTTTTAGAGCTTATTTCTAAAATCTACATAAATGCCCTCTGGGTGACATATAACACCTTCTAAGTAATCAATGGCTCCTCATAAAAATTATGCACTGGGATGTTTGTGTGCAGCATTTTGCATATCAGCATAAGCAAAGCATTCTTCATTGCATCAGCGTGTGTGTGTGTGTGTGTATGTGGATCACTTCTCAGTGAATCAGCATTCCAATGTGTGTGTGTGTGTGTGTGTGTGTGTGTGTGTGTGTGTGTGTGTGTGTGTGTGTGTGTGTGTGTGTGATCATCACTTTCCTGTTCTGGTGTTCTGGGTAAACCACTGCCTGAAGCGTGCCCTGGGGTCCTGCCCCCCTCCTTTTCAGTTTGTTTGCGACCATTGCTGCTGCTGCTGCCCAAAGTTCTGTCCGTCCTGGTTCTGACCCCAATTGGGGCAGTCCTTTCTCCAGTGTCGATGTTCACCGCAGGTGAAACCTGCATCTTCTTCTGTGTTTTTTGTCCATTCTGAGGTGCCTTCTGTCCTCAGTTACTCCTCTTGTCTCGGTCACGCCCTTTTTCGCCGCCCGATCATCCGTGTTGGTCCATCACTGTCCTGCACAGTGTGAATGCAAAGTTATCAAGGTCAGCATTCTTTCGCTCGGCCTTACTTTTCATTCGGGCTTGGCGGGCGTCTCGTCACAGCTCTGTCAGCTGAAGCTGTCTGAGAATTTTCCCCCGTGTAGTGAAACGGGCCTTAGGTTTAGTGCTCTCCGTCTCTGCTGGATGAGATCACATTCCTGCAGGTCTGTTGACATTCTCAGGTCGTTGTTGTGGGTCCAGCTGTTGCAGCATTTGGTCAGTGTCACGTATGGGGGAGAGCAGGAGTCCAGTCAGCCTCGGCTTTCAGGGCGGCAAAGCAGCCTGTAATTAAATATGTATAGAAAAAACAAAAACAAAACAAAACAAAAACAAACGAAAAACAAAAACAAACGAACAGGAAAATGATGTTGTGTTGGCTGTGTTATTCAGAGGGGAGACAACGGGGCCAGGCCCTGTGTCAGCCTTCTCTCCCCCTTTTTTTTGTTTTTTCTCTCCCGATATAATCAACTCCTAACCCACCAAGTTGACAGGACAACATGCACCTGTTAAAATTCTTAAGATCATGTTTAAAAGCCCAAAAAGAAATTTTCTTTCATTCAGTAATCACTTGTATCAATCAATCAGCAGAAAACATGTCACAATTTGAATCTTTTAACCCCTAAATTTGTCATGTCTTCACTGGTTGGTCAGACCAGTGTCTTTTTCTTTGAAGTTAAATTGTTGTCCTGCAACCCAGAGAGTTTATTTGTCAGTAATGTATTTATCCTTTAACAACAGATGTATGTTAAGTTTCGCTGCTTTAGCCTTGCTGGAAAATCTTCACGTGTTCATGAGTGTAAGCTGTTTCTTCATTGCGTGTATGTGCATTTGTAGGCAAGCAGGTTAATTTTATCTTTTTCTCAAACTAGGCGTTACCTTAAAAGGAGCCTTTCTCTCAGATTTCTCTGCTTGTGTGTTTTTGTTTCACCTTTTTGTTGTGATGCTCCGGACGCCTTCCCAACCTCCACAAGTCCGTTGGCCCCAATTTTATGTGTTAAAACTTCTCTTAATTTCTCCTCTAATTCTCTCCTCGCTGCTGTCTGTTTCACAGCTGCTGATTCGTGCTGGGTGTGGTTCCCATTACCTATAATTTTGCTTCGGCCGCTGTGCTTGTGGGGGCAGTTGGTCCAGGTCCGCAGCTTCCTGTATTAACACACTAAGAGATTTATTTAATTTCATTTTCATCACTGTTAGACAGATAAGCAGGCAACACGCCTACCTTGACAGCGTCATCATTCTCCACTACACACCTCTTACTATCTCTCTTTTTTATTTTTATTTTATTACACCACAGAGTAATACACCCAATTAAGCCCGTCTATCTCTATGTGGCTCCAAATTCCCTCTTTATTTAATTTCACACTCGTCAGGGGACAGGCACACAACAATTTCAACCACTGAAACGAGGAATTCAACCTTTTTATATTTCTTTACTAATCTAGACTCAACCTTTGTTCGCAAAATGTGTCTTGTTCTAGTCCGGAATAAATGTGAACCCGCGATTACGCTGCGGTCCCAGTGTTATCCCGTAGCTATGCGGGGGCCCTCACCTCCCCAAGTCACCACCTCGGCATCCGGACGCCGCCGGTCCTGGCCGCGCGTCCACGAACAGGAGGGTCGCCACTCCTAGGGCAAAATTATTTCCACAGGTACACTAGGCATCAACCTTTGATCCTAAAATGTGTCTTTGCTCTAATGTCCTCCTAATCAAACACATCAACCGTCACTGTCACTGTGTTCAGACTTCACACACAGAAACACACTCAGCGTGCCTCACACACAGCCAGAGCGCGCCTTACACACACAGCGCGTTACACCATCAGTGAGACACACAGAGAGCGCCTCTCATCAGCAGAAATTTGCACAGAAACCTCTGAGCTCAACTATTAGATCTTCTTAAAGCACACTGCACCATAGACCAAAATACCCCTTTCTCTGCGCTTATGACCGCCACAACGGGGCAAAGTCGCATCATAAAAGTGATGCTTGCATCCCCGAAGTTATACCTGACATCATAAACCAGGTTTTGCTCTATGTACTTCTTGGCAAGTAAAATTTTACTTTGTTTTATGACCGCAGCCCTTGAGACTCGACTGACGCCACAAACCACCGTCAAACCTCTATCCAATGTACTAAAACTAGCACCAACCACTACTGCACTCCACGGCCGTACCACCGGAACACGGCCGTATCATAAACCAAACCTACGGACGTGTTTCGCTTCCGCGTTGCCAGTGTTCAACTGCACCGTGAGCCAGCATCTGCTTTTCCTTAAATCAACTTCTATTTCATAGCCGGCAAGAGCCAGGACTTTACCGACACCATAAACAACTCCAAAACCTCGACTTCAATGTACTGAACTAATGGCCGTGTCTTCAGAAGAAATTCTAATGTATTATTGCTACAGAAGCCAGTATTAGACAAAATTAAATGTGGAAGGTAAAGTGGCTGCAACTAGCTCAACGTAGTATCTTATTAGTTTCTCGGTAGAAGCAGTTTACTGCAACTAGCTCAACGTAGTGTCTTATTAGTTTCTCGGTAGAAGCAGTTTATTTAACACACTGGAATTCAGCCTCAACTTATGTTGTTAGTATCTTGCGCCAAAAACCAGACACCGACAAATTTACTGTGAAAATACGTGTAACTCAGTGAACAGATTAATTTGGAAAGCCCAATATGCACATTTGGTATTTATAATACAACAGGCTGTGCTTACCTTTCTGTTTTAGGCCGGCCTTCTGTTCAATTTGCCCCACGATCTCACCAAAGGCCAAATCTACACCTCCTCAGCACACCAAAGATCCGGGTCACACGGCACCAAGTTGTTGAAATCTCCCAATTCTTTGAATCTTTGGGCTGAAGGAAGGACAATACTCGGTGTATAAATGCTCAATCAACAATCATTTATTTCCATATAATTCAACAGTCAGAGCATTACAACGTCCGGACGGGAGAGATGCTTGCAGAGGTTCGACAGCATGTCTCAAAATGGTGACGGGTTGCTCAGCTTTTTATAGTCTCTAGTGGCCCCCATCTAGTCGTAAAAGCCAAAACATCACATTCTTTCTCTGTTACAGCGCCTAAGTTATGACCTCGGCAGTTGTTTCTCTGCTTTCTGTAAGGTGGGGGTATGGAATGTGGTCTGTCTATCTCCCCTGTCTTAGACACAGAGTCTCCTGCTTACAATCTTCTCTTCATGATTCAACAATTAAGCATGTAACACATTCACAGCAGATCAAGGATACAGAGTGATGCACACTTGTCTAATAAACTAATAAGTGAATATGTTCTTTTAACTCAAAAGTATAATGAGAACTAAACTACATACAGCTCACACACTCTATATTAAAGGGTATAATATGATCTACAGCAGTATTCTAATTCAACTACTTTGATTACATATATAAGGTAACATATGATAACAGAATAATATCACAGTATCAACGAGTAGCACAGGCCCTTGTGTAATGTGGATCACATCAGCCAGCAACACAGGCTCTGGTGAAATGTAGATGACCTCAGACAGCAGCGCAGGCCCTCCTGTCGTGAAGTTGGCCTCAGAGGGAGCACTAGCCCTGGTGCAATGTGAATGGTCTAAGCCAGCAATAAAGGCCCTGGTGTGGTGACGATAGCCTCACAGGGAGCACATGCCGTGGTATAATGTGGATGGCCTCATCTACCAACACTGGCCTAGGTGAAATGTGGATGGTAATGGCCAGAACCACAGACCTTGGTGTAATGTGGATGGCCTTAGCCAACACGACTGGCCCTGGTGAAATGTGTATGACATCGGCAAGGACCAATAGCTCTGATGTAATGTGGATGGTTTCAGCAACACAATCCCTGCTGTATTTCCTCAGGCAACAACACTGGCCCTGGTGAAATGTGGATGGTGTTGGCCAACACCACAGGCCCTGGCGTAATGTGAATGTCCCCAGCCAACACCACCGGCCCTGGAGTAATGGGGATGGCATCAGCCAGTAGCACAGGCCCTTGTGTATTGTAAATAAATAAATGGTAAATGGCCTGTATTTATATAGCGCTTTACTAGTCCCTAAGGACCCCAAAGCGCTTTACATATCCAGTCATTCACACACACATTCACACACTGGTGATGGCAAGCTACATTGTAGCCACAGCCACCCTGGGGCGCACTGACAGAGGTGAGGCTGCCGGACACTGGCGCCACGGGCCCTCTGACCACCACCAGTAGGCAACGGGTGAAGTGTCTTGCCCAAGGACACAACGACCGAGACTGTCCAAGCCGGGGCTCGAACCGGCAACCTTCCTCTTACAAGGCGAACTCCCAACTCTTGAGCCACAATTGCCCAGTGTGGATCGCATCAGCCAGCAACACAAGCCCTCGTGAAATATAGGTGTCCTCAGACAGCAGCGCAGGCCCTGCTGTCGTGAAGTGGGCCTCAGAGGGAGCACTAGCTATGGGATAATGTGGGTGGTCTCATTCAGTAGCACAGGCCCTGTTGTAATGTGGATGGCCTCATCTACCAACACTGACCCAGGTGAAATGAGGATGGTAATGGCCAGCACCACAGACCTTGGTGTAATGTGGATGGCCTTAGCAAAAACCACTGGCCCTTGTGTATTGTTAATGGCATCAGCCATTAGCACTGTCCCTGGTGTAAAGTGTATTGCCTCAGCCAACAACAGTGGCCCTGGTGAAATGTGGATGGTATGGGCCAGCACCACAGGCCCTGGTGTAATGTGGATGGCATCCACGAGTAACACAGGCCCTGGTGTAATGTGGATGGCCTCATCCAGCACGCCACGCCCTGGTGTGGTGATGATGGCCTCAGCCAAAAGCACTGTCCCTGGTGTTATGTGTATGGCCTCAGCCAACAACAGTGGCCCTGGTGAAATATGGATCGTATTGGTCAGCACCACACACCCTGGTTTAATGTGAATGGCCTTAGCCAGTAGCACAGGCCGTTGTGAATTGTGGATCACATCAGCCAGCAACGCAGGCCCTGGTGTGGTGAAGATGGCCTCACAGGGAGCATTGGCCCTGGTGCAATGTGTATGGCCTCTGCCAGCAACACAGACAGTGGGGTGGTGAAGATGGCCTCATAGGGAGCACTGGCCCTGGTGTAATGTGGATGGCATCAGCCAGTAGCACAGGCCTTTGTATATTGTGGATGGGATCAGCCACCAACACAGGCCCTGGTGAAATGTAGTTGGCCTCAGCCATGACCACAGGCCCTGGTGAACTGTAAATGTCCTCAGCCAGTATCACAAGCCCTGTTGTAATGTGGATGGCCTGATCTAGCAACACAGTCCCTGGTGAAATATGGATGGTATTGGTCAGCACCACACACCCTGTTGTAATGTGAATGGCCATAGCCAACACCACTTGATCTGGTGAAATGTGCATGATATCGCTCAGCACCAGAGGCCCAGGTGTAATGTGAATGTCCTCAGCCAACACCACTGGCCGTGGTGTAATGTGAATGGCCTTAGCCAGAAGCACAGGCCGTTGTGAATTGTGGATCACATCAGCCAGCAACGCAGGCCCTGGTGTGGTGAAGATGGCCTCACAGGGAGCATTGGCCCTGGTGAAATGTGGATGGCCTCATCCAACAACATTGGCCCTGGTGAAATGTGGATCGCATCAACGAAGTAGCACAGGCCCTGGTGAAATGTAGTTGGCCTCAGCCAGTAGCTCAGGCACTGGTGTAATGTGGATGGCATGACCCAGCAACGCAGGCCCTGGTGAAATGTGGATGGTATTGGCCAGCACCAAAGGCCCTGGTGTGATGTGGATGGCCTCAGCCAACAGTACAGGCCCTGGTGTGGTGAATATGGCCTCATAGGGAGCACTGTCCCTAGCCAACACTACTTGATCTAGTGAAATGTGCATGAGATGGTTCAGGACCACAGGCCCAGGTGTAATGTGAATATCCTCAACCAACACCACTGGCCCTGGTGTAATGTGGATGGCATCAGCCAGTAGCACAGGCCCTTGTGTATTGTGGATGTCATCAGCCAGTAACACAGGCCCTGGTGTAATGTGGATGGCCTCATCCAGCACCACACGCCATGATGTGGTGATGATGGCCTCAGCAAAAAGCACTTTCCCTGGTGTTATGTGTATGGCCTCAGCCAACAAAAGTGGCCCTGGTGAAATATCGATCGTATTGGTCAGCATCACACACCCTGGTTTAATGTGAATTGCCTTAGCCAGTAGCACAGGCCTTTTGAATTGTGGATCACATCAGCCAGCAACGCAGGTCCTGGTGTGGTGAAGATGGCCTCACAGGCAGCACTGGCCCTGGTGTAATGTGGATGGCATCAGCCATGATCACAGGCCCTGGTGAAATGTAAATGTCCTCAGCCAGTATCACAGGCCCTTTTTGTAATGTGGATGGCCTGATCTAACAACACTGTCCCTGGTGAAATATGGATGGTATTGGTTAGCACCAAACACCCTGGTGTAATGTGAATGTCCTTAGCCAACACCACTGGCCCTGGTGTAATGTGGATGGCATCAGCCAGTAGCACCGGCCCTTGTGTATTGTGGATGGCATCAGCCAGTAGCACAGGCCCTGGTGTAATGTAGATGGCATCAACAAGCAGCAGAGGCCCTGGTCGGGTGAAGATGGCCTCACAGGAAGCACCGTCCCTGGTGTTATGTGGATGGTAGAAGCAAACAACATTTGCCTTGGTGAAATGTGGATGGTATTGGCCAGCACCAAAGTCCCTGGAGTAATGTGGATGGCCTCAGCCAACAACAGTGGACCTGGTGAAATCTGGATGGTGTCGGCCAGCACCACAGGCCCTGGTGTAATGTGAATGTCTTCAGCCAGTAGCACAAGCCTTTGTGTATTGTGGATCGCATCAGACGGCAACTCAAACCGTGGTGAAATGTGGATGGTATTGGTCAGCACCACACACCCTGGTCTAATGTGAATAACCTTAGCCAACACCACTGGCCCTGGTGAAATGTGCATGATATTGGTCAGCACAACAGGCCCAGGTGTAATGTGGATGGCATCAACGAGCAGTAGAGGCCCTGGTTAGGTGAAGATGGCCTCAAGGGAAGCACTGTCCCTGTTGTAAAGTTTATGGCCTCAGCCAACAACAGTGGCCTTGGTGAAATGTGGATGGTATTGACCAGCACCACAGGCCCTGGTGTGGTGATGATGGAATCAAAGGAAGCACTGTCCCTGGTGTAATGTGGATCGCCTCAGCCAACAACAGTGGCCCTGGTGAAATGTGGATGGTATTGGCCAGCACCACAGGCCCTGGTGTGGTGATGATGGAATCACAGGAAGCACGGTCCCTGGTGTAATGTGGATGGCCTCAGTCAACAACACTGGCCCTGGTGAAATGTGGATGGTATTGGTCAGCACCACAGGCCCAGGTGTAATGTGAATAGCCTTACCCAACACCACTGGCCCTGGTGAATTGTGCATGATATTGGTCAGCACCACAGGCCCAGGTGTAATGTGGATGACATCAGCAAGTAGCACAGGCCCTGGTGTGGTGATGATGGCCTCACAGGAAGAACTGTCCCTGGTGTAATGTGGATGTCCTCATCCAACAGTACAGGCCCTGGTGTGTTGAAGATGGCCTCACAGAAAGCACTGTCGCTGGTATAAAGTGTATGGCCTCAGCCAACAACAGTGGTCCTGGTGTAATGTGGATGGCCTCAGCTAGCACCACAGGCCCTGGTGTAATGTGGATAGCCTCATCCAGCACCACAGGCCCTGGTGTGGTGATGATGGCCTCACAGGAAGCACTGGTAGTGGTGTAATGTGGATGGTATCAGCCAGTATCACAGGCCCCTGTGTTTTGTGCATGTCATCAGGCAGAAACACAAGCCCTGGTGAAATGTGGATGGTTTCGGACAACACCACAGGCCCGGGTGTAATGTGGATGGCCTCTGCCACTAACACAGGCAGTGGTGTGGTGAAGATGGCCTCACAGGAAGCACTGTCCATGGCCTGCCTGGCCTGGCCTGCATTTGTATAGCGCTTTTCTAGTCCCTAAGGACCCCAAAGCGCTTTACACTACATTCAGTCATTCACCCATTCACACACACATTCACACACTGGCGATGGCAAGCTACATTGTAGCCACAGCTGCCATGGGGCGCACTGACAGAGGCGAGGCTGCCGGACACTGGCGCCACCGGGCCCTCTGACCACCACCAGTAGGCAAACACGGGGTTAGTATCTTGCCAAAGGATATTTGGCATGCAGCGAGGAGGCAGCCTGGGATCGAACCACCGACCTTCTGATTAGTGGCTGACCTGCTCTGCCACCTGAGCTACAGCCACCCCATACAGCCACTGTCCATGGTGTAATGTGGATGGCCTCAGCCAACAACAGTGGCCCTGGTGAAATGTGGATGGTATTGGCCAGCACCACAGGCCCTGGTGTAATGTGGATGGCAACAACGAGTAGCACTTTCCCTGGTGTAATGTGGATGGCCTCATCCAGCACCACACGCCCTGGTGTGGTGATGATGGCCTCAGCCAAAAGCACTGTCCCTGGAGAAATGTGGATGGTATTGGCCAGCACCCCAGGCCCTGGTGTGGTGATGATGGAATCACAGGAAGCACTGTTCCTGGTGTAATGTGGATGGTATTGGTCAGCACCACAGGCCCAGGTGTAATGTGGATGGTATCAGCAAGTAGCACAGGCCCAGGTGTGGTGATGATGGCCTCACAGGAAAAACTGTCCCTGGTGTAATGTGGATGTCCTCATCCAACAGTACAGGCACTGGTGTGGTGAAGATGGCCTCACAGGAAGCACTGTGCCTGGTGTAAAGTGTATGGCCTCAGCCAACAACACTGGCCCTGGTGAAATGTGGAGGGTATTGGCCAGCACCACAGGCCCTGGTGTGGTGATGAATGAATCAAAGGAAGCACTGTCAGTGGAGTAATGTGGATGGCCTCAGCCAACAACACTGGCCCTGGAGAAATGTGGATGGTATTGGCCAGCACCACAGGCCCTGCTGTAATGTGGATGGCTTCATCCAGCACAACAGGCCCTGGTTGGGCGATCATGGCCTCACAGGAAGCACTGGTAGTGGTGTAATGTGGATGGCATCAGCCAGTATCACAGGCCCTGTGTTTTGTGGATGTCATGAGGCAGAAACACAGGCCCGCGTGTAATGTGGATGGCCTCTGCCAGTAACACAGGCAGTGGTTTGGTGATGATGGCCTCACAGGAAGCACTGTCCCTGGTGTAATGTGTATGGCCTCAGCCAACAACAGTGGCCCTGGTGAAATATGGATGGTATTGGTCAGCAGCACACACCCTGGTGTAATGTTGATGGCATCAACAAGCAGCAGAGGCCCTGGTCGGGTGAAGATGGCCTCACAGGAAGCACTGTCCGTGGTGTGATGTGGATGGTAGAAGCCAACAACATTTTCCCTGGTGAAATGTGGATGATATTGGCCAGCACCAAAGTCCCTGGAGTAATGTGAATGGCCTCAGCCAACAGTACAGGCCCTGTTGTGGTGAAGATGGCCTAACAGGAAGCACTGTCCCTGGTGTAAAGTGTATGGCCTCAGCCAACAACAGTGGTCCTGGTGAAATGTGGATGGTATTGGCCAGCACCACAAGCCCTGGTGTGGTGATGAATGAATCAAAGGAAGCACTGGCAGTGGTGTAATGTGGATGGCCTCAGCCAACAACACTGGCCCTGGTGAAATGTGGATGGTATTGGCCAGTACCATAGGCCCTGGTGTAATGTGGATTGCCTCATCCAGCACCACAGGCCCTGGTGTGGTGATGATGGCCTCACAGAAAGCACTGGTAGCAGTGTAATGTGGATGGAATCAGCCAGTATCACAGGCCCCTGTGTTTTGTGGATGTCATCAGGCAGAAACACAAGCCCTGTTGAAATGTAAATGGTTTCGGACAACACCACAGGGCCGGATGTAATGTGGATGGCTTCTGCCAGTAACACAGGCAGTAGTTTGGTATAGATGGCCTCACAGGGAGCACTGGCCCTGGTGTAATGTGGATGGCATCAGCCAGTAGCACAGGCCTTTGTATATTGTGGATTGGATCAGCCACCAACACAGGCCCTATTGAAATGTAGTTGGCCTCAGCCATGACCACAGGCCCTGGTGAAATGTAAATGTCCTAAGCCAGTATCACAGGCCCTGTTGTAATGTGGATGGCCTGATCTAACAACACTGTCCCTGCTGAAATATGGATGGTATTGGTCAGCACCACACACCCTGGTGTAATGTGAATGGCCATAGCCAACACCACTGGCCCTGGTGAATTGTGTATGATATTGGTCAGCAGCAAAGGCCCAGATGTAATGTGGATGGCATCAGCAAGTAGCACAGGCCCTGGTGTGGTGATGATCGCCTCACAGGAAGAACTGTCCCTGGTGTAATGTGGATGTCCTCATCCAACAACAGTGGCCCTGGTGAAATGTGGATGGTATTGGCCAGCACCACAGGCCCTGGCGTAATGTGGATGGCCTCATCCAGCACCACAGGCCCTGGTGTGGTGATGATGGCCTCACAGGAAGCACTGTCCCTGGTGTAATGTGAAAGTCTTCATCCAGTAGCACAGGCCCTGTTGTAATGTGGATGGCCTCATCTAACAACACTGTCCCTGGTGAAATATGGATGGTATTGGTCAGCACCACACACCCTGGTGTAATGTGAATGGCCCTAGCCAACCCCACTGGCCCTGGTGAAATGTGCATGATATCTGTCAGCAGCCCAGGCCCAGGTGTAATGTGGATGGCATCAACGAGCAGCAGAGGCCCTGGTGGGGTGAAAACCACCAGGGCCTGGTGGTGAAAACCATCACAGGCCACAACACCAAGAAAAGCACAGTGGGGGGGGACTGTGGAGAAGGCAAACGAACTCAACAACTTCTTCAACAGGTTTGACCAGCCCACAACCCCCCCACCCTCACCTTCACTACAGAGTCCTCTCCCCACTCTCCTGCCTCCCTCGCTTCCCCCCCCTTCCTGACACCATGACACCCCCCTCCTCCAATCCCTCTCTCAGCAGCAAGACATCTCCCCCCCTCCCCTCCCCTCCTCCCAAACATCTCCCAGTGTCACAGTGGATCAGGTCAGGAGGCAACTGAGGAAGCTTCGCCCCAGAAAGGCAGCAGGCCCAGACAAGGTGTGTCCTAGGATGCTTAAGGCGTGTGCTGCTGAACTTGGGGAGCCGCTACAACGAGTCTTCAACCTCAGTCTGCGACTGGGGAGAGTGCCCGCCCTATGGAAGACATCCTGCTTCGTCCCGGTCCCTAAAAGGAACCGGCCCAATGAGCTGAATGACTTCCGACCGGTGGCACTGACGTCACATCTTATGAAGACTCTAGAGCGGCTCTTCCTCAACTTCCTCCGACCACAGGTACAACATGCCCAGGACCCACTACAGTTTGCATACAAGGCGGGTGTCGGAGTGGAGGATGCCATCCTGTACCTCCTACACAGAGCCCACTCACACCTGGATGGGGGAAAAGGCACGGTCAGGATACTGTTTCTTGACTTTTCCAGTGCCTTTAATACCATCCGGCCCAGTATGCTTCAGGAAAAACTGAACAGGATGGAGGTGGACCCCTGCCTGGTGGCTTGGATCTCCGACTACCTCACCGACAGACCACAGTACGTCAGGCTGAAGGACATCACGTCTGACACAGTGGTCAGCAGCACAGGAGCACCACAGGGAACTGTGCTGTCCCCTCTTCTCTTCACCCTGTACACCTCTGACTTCTGC
Source organism: Aulonocara sp. 'chitande type north' Nkhata Bay (assembly GCF_057382095.1). Taxonomy (NCBI): domain Eukaryota; kingdom Metazoa; phylum Chordata; class Actinopteri; order Cichliformes; family Cichlidae; genus Aulonocara; species Aulonocara sp. 'chitande type north' Nkhata Bay. Next base: position 13,596,460 of record NC_141345.1, read on the forward strand.
TACAACTCTGAATTATGCCATATTCAGAAGTTTGCAGATGACACGGCCATCATGGGGTGTATCTGGGATGATCAGGAAGAGGAGTACAGAAGTCTGGTGAGGAACTTTGTCGCATGGAGTCACACAAACCACCTGCAACTCAACACCTCAAAGACTAAGGAACTGGTTGTGGACTTCGGGAGGTCCAGAGAAGGTCCACTGCCGGTTCAGATAGAGGGGGAGGAGGTGGAGGTGGTCAACAAGTACAAGTACCTCGGGCTGTGGGTGGACAATAAACTGGACTGGTCATGCAACACAGAGCACCTGTATAAAAAAGCCCAAAGCCGACTGTACTTCCTCAGGAGGCTGAGGTCTTTTAACATCTGCAGGAAGCTCCTGAGGATGTTTTACCAGTCGGTGGTTGCTGGAGTACTTTTCTATGCTGTGGTGAGCTGGGGGAGCAGCACAGCAAAGAGGGACTCATCCAGGCTGGAGAAACTGATCAGGAAGGCTAGCTCTGTGGCCGGCATGAAGCTGGACACTATGGTGACAGTGGCAGAGAAAAGGACATTAAAGAAACTGCTGGACATTATGAACAATGCCAGGCATCCTCTGCACACGGCCATTAACAACCAGAAGAGTCTGTTCAGTGACAGGTTGCTTCTCCCCAAGACAAGAACTAACAGACTTAAAAACTCCTTTGTCCCACACGCCATCAAACTGTTTAACTCCTCTCTGGAGGGGAGAGGGAGGGGAAACAGGAAACAGGAGGACAAAGGAGGGGGGAACAACTAAGCTGTAGTGCTTCTTCACCTCACTGTACAATACCTTGTGCAATACTTTTTGTAAATAGTCAACAGTGCAATAGACTCAATACTTGAAATGTGCAATTCACTTGTATTTTTATTTTTTATTCCTATTTATTCTATTTATCCCCTTTGTATATTTTATTTATATTTGTCTCTGTATTTATATGTGTGTGTGTGTGTGTGTATATATACATATATATATATATATATATATATATATATATATATATAACAATTCTGTAACTGTAACTTCGGTCGTTGCTGTGCTTTTTTTGGAAGTCGAATTTCCCAGAGGAACCCACCCGAGGGATTAATAAAGTTCTATCTTATCTTATCTTATCTTATCTTAGCCAACACCACTGGCCCTGGTGAAATGTGCATGATATCTTCCAGCAGCCCAGGCCCAGGTGTAATGTGGATGGCATCAACGAGCAGCAGAGGCCCTTGTGGGCTGAAGATGGCCTCACAGGAAGCACTGTCCCTGGTGTAATGTGTATGGTAGAAGCCGGCATCACAGACCGTGATGTAATGTGGATGGCCTCAGCCAACAACAGTGGCCCTGGTGAAATGTGGTTGATATTGGCCAGCACCACTGGTCCTGGTGTAATGTGAATGTCCTAAGCCAGTAGCACAGGCCCTTGCGTATTGTGGATGTCATCAGCCAGCAACACAAGCCCTGGTGAAATGTGGATGGTATCATCGAGTAGCATAGGCCCTGGTGTAATGTGGATGGCCTCATCCAACAACACTGGCCCTGGTGAAATGTGGATGGTATTGGCCAGCACCACAGGCCCTGGCGTAATGTCAAAGTCTTCAGCCAGTAGCACAGGCCCTTGCGTATTGTTATCACAGGCCCTGGTGTAATGTGGATGGCCTCATCCAGCAACACATGCCCTGGTGTAATGTGAATGGCCTTAGCCAACAACACTTGCCCTGGTGAAATGCGGATGGTATTGGCCAGCAGCACAGGCCCTGGTGTAATGTGAATGTCCTCAGCCAACAACACTGGCCCTGGTGTAATGTGAATGGCATCAGCCAGTATCACAGGCCCTTGTGTTTTGTGGATGTTATCAGCCAGCAACAACAATTCCTGGTGAAATGTGGATGGTTTCAGACAGCACCACAGGCCCGGGTGCAATGTGGATGCCATCAACGAGTAGTACAGGCCCTGATGTAAAGTGGATGGCATGAGCCAGCAACGTAGTTCTGGTGAAATGTGGATAGCCTCAGCCAGCAACGCAGGCCCTGGTGAAAGGAGGAATCACCCAGCAGCACAGGCCCCTGTGTGGTCAATATGGCCTCATAGGCAGCACTGGCCCTGGTGTAATGTGGATGGCCTCAGCCAACAACACTTTTCCTGGTGAAATGTGGATTGTATTGGCCAGCACCATAGGCCCTGGCGTAATGTGCATGTGCACAGCCAACACCACTGGCCCTGGTGTAATGTGGATGGCATCAGCCAGTATCACAGGCCCTGGTGAAATGTGGATGGTATTGGCCAGCACCACAGGCCCTGGTGAAATGTAAATGTCCTCAGCCAGTAGCACAGGCCCTGTTGTAATGTGGATGGCCTCATCTAACAACACTGTCCCTGGTGAAATATGCATGGTATTGGTCAGCACCACACACCCTGGTGTAATGTGAATGGCCTTACCCAGCGCCACAGGCCCTGGTGTAATGTCAAAATTTTCAGCCAGTAGCACAGGCCCTTGTGTATTGTGGATGGTATCATCGAGTAGCACAGGCCCTGGTGTAATGTGGATGGCCTCATCCAACAACACTGGCCCTGGTAAAAATGTGGATGGTAACCGCCAAAACCACAGGCCCTGGTGTAATGTGCATGGCATCAACGAGTAGCACAGGCCCTGGTGAAATTTAATTGGTCTAAGCCAGCAACACAGGCCCTTGTGTAATGTAGATGGCCTCAGAAAGCAGTACAGGCCCTGGTGTGGTGAAGATGGGCTCACAGGAAGCAGTGGCCCTGATATAATGTGGATGGCATCAGGCACTAGCAAAGACCCTGGTCTGGTGAAGACAGCCTCACAGGGAGCACTGGCAGTTGTGGCCCTGGTGTAATGTGGATGGCCACAGCCAACAACACTGACCCTGGTGAAATGTGGATGGCATCATCCAGCAACACAACCCCTGGTGAAATGTGGATGGTTTCGGACAGCATCACATGCACTGGTGTAATATGGATGGCATGAGCCAGCAACGCAGGCCCTGGTGTAATCAGAATGGTATCAGCCAGAAGCACAGGCCCTGGTGTGGTCAATATGGCCTCACAGGGAGCAGTGGCCCTGGTGCAATGTGGATGGCCTCAGCCAGCAACGCAGGCCTTTGTATATTGTGGATGGGATCAGCCACCAACACAGGCCCTGGTGAAATGTAGATGTCCTCAGCCAGCAGCACAGGGCCAGGTGTAATGTGGATGGCATCAATGAGCAGCAGAGGCCGTGGTGGGGTGAAGATGGCCTCACAGGGAGCACTGTCCCTGGTGTAATGTGGATGGTAGAAGTCGGCGTCACAGGCCGTGATGTAATGTGCATGGCCTCAGCCTAAAACACATGCCCTGGTGTGGTGAAGATGGCCTCAAAGGAAGCACAGTCCCTGGTGTAATGTGAATGTCCTCAGCCAACACCACTGGCAGTGGTGTAATGTGAATGGCATCAGACAGTATCACAGTCCCTTGTGTTTTGTGGATGTCATCAGCCAGCAACACAATTCCTGGTGAAATGTGGATGGTTTCAGACAGCACCACAGGCCCGTGTGTAATGTGGATGGTATCATCGAGTAGCACAGGCCCTGGTGTTGTGATGATGTCCTCTTAGGAAGAACTGTCCCTGGTGTAATTTGGATGGCCTCATCCAACAGTACGGGCCTTGGTGTGGTGAAGTTGGCCTCATCCAGCACCAAATGCCCTGGTGTGGTGATTATGGCCTCACAGGAACCACTGTCCCTGGTGTAATGTGGATGGCATCATCCAACAACACTAGCCCTGGTGAAATGTGGATGGTATTAGCCAGCACCACTGGCCCTGGCGTAATGTGAAAGTCTTCATCCAGTAGCACAGGCCCTTGCGTATTGTGGAACGCATCAGCCAGCAACACAAGCCCTGGTGAAATGTGGATGGTATCATCGAGTAGCACAGGCCCTGGTGTAATGTGGATGGCCTCATCCAACAACACTGGCCCTGGTAAAAATGTGGATGGTAACCGCCAAAACCACAGGCCCTGGTGTAATGTGCATGGCATCAACGAGTAGCACAGGCCCTGGTGAAATTTAATTGGTCTAAGCCAGAAACACAGGCCCTTGTGTAATGTAGATGGCCTCAGAAAGCAGTACAGGCCCTGGTGTGGTGAAGATGGCCTCACAGGAAGCGGTGGCCCTGATATAATGTGGATGGCATCAGGCACTAGCAAAGACCCTAGTCTGGTGAAGCTGTTCTCACTGGTAACACTGGATCTGGTGTAATGTTAATGGCATCAGGCAGTAGCACAGGCCCTGGTCTGGTGAAGACGGCCTCACAGGGAGCACTGGCAGTGGTGTAATGTGGATGGCCACAGCCAACAACACTGACCCTGGTGAAATGTGGATGGTTTCAGACAGCACCACAGGCCCGGGTGTAATGGGGATGCCATCAACGAGTAGCACAGGCCCTGATGTAAAGTGGATGGCATGAGCCAGCAACGTAGTTCTGGTGAAATGTGGATAGCCTAAGCCAGCAACGCAGGCCCTGGGGAAAGGAGGATGCATCACCCAGCAGCACAGGCCCTGGTGTGGTCAATATGGCCTCACAGGGAGCACTGGCCCTGGTGTAATGTGGATGGCCTCAGCCAACAACATTTTTCCTGGTGAAATGTGGATGATATTGGCCAGCACCACAGGCCCTGGCGTAATGTGCATGTCCCCAGCCAACACCACAGGCCCTGGTGAAATGTGGATGGCCTTAGCCAGCAACGCAGGCCTTTGTATATTGTGGATGGAATCAGCCACCAACACAGGCCCTGGTGAAATGTAGATGTCCTCAGCCAGTAGCACAGGCCCTGTTGTAATGTGTATGGCCTCATCTAACAACACTGTCCCTGGTGAAATATGGATGGTATTGGTCAGCACCACACACCCTGGTGTAATGTGAATGGCCTTAGCCAACAACACTTGCCCTGGTGAAACGTGGATGGTATTGGCCAGCAGCACAAACCCAGGTGTAATTTGAATGTTCTCAGCCAACACCACTTGTTAGGTATTTTGATACCATAGTAGCATTTACAGGATATTGTTTTATACAGGAAAACTGTTACTCAATAAGGCCCAACTACTAGTTGTTTTTCTCTTTCTCTGTGACCCAAGAATTAATGTGTAGGACTCACAAGCTGGTACCCCAAGGTCGAAAACACCACAGAGATGAGACCACTTCCTTACTCCCATCCTCCCTTTTTCTTTATCTCCTGGAAAAGGCTCGTTAAAGGCTAGGTGGTTTGTTTCAGAATTCACTAATGAAAGAACTCTGTATTTTATGTCTAGGAGTGTATTTTGCTGGGATGATCATAAATTGTAGCTGAGCTGATAAACTACACACAGGATACTTCTTTGTTCACAAGGCAGGAAGACGTTTCCTTATTTGGTCTGTACCGGTTTGAACTGGGAAAGCTGACACACGAACCTTTTTTTTCATCTATATAAACTGCTGTGTATCAAATAAACCTTTGAGTCGATTGGGAAGACAACCTGAAGCAGTCTGTGTTTCCTTGTTCTCCCAAGCTGCTCCCGACGTCGTAACTAACCCAGCTGAATGGCATACCTGAGTGTTACTTTGAATAATTAGGAGTCTTATAAGGAAAGGACAAACTCTGCTTATCGCTCACGCCACGGAGGAAACCCGGGAAGGCAATTTCCTTCAATTTTGGTGTCAGAAGTGGGATCCTGACAGAAGGTAAATATGTGTCTTTCATATTTATATAGAGACCATATTATACCTCTCTCAGTGATCGATCCATAAAAAAACGGGATATGCTGACGAAGTTTCACTTAGTGATCCAGAGAGATACACTGACTGACTTCCTCAGTCCCCGAATCCATAAAAAAACGGGATATGCTGACGAAGTTTCACTTAGTGATCCAGAGAGATACACTGACTGACTTCCTCAGTCCCCGAATAAAGTAAATTAACCCTTGTGTGGTGTTGGTGGACACAGGAAGTTGCCTGTTGTCTTGAATATTTTAATTTTGTTTAAAAAATAATAATAATAATAATAATTAATTGTTTAATTAAACGTACGTTAAAAAGTGAGAAGTTGCTCACTCAGAAAAAGTGACACAGAAAGTTGCCTGTTGTCTTAAATACTTCTCGTTAAGTGAGAAGTTGCTCATCAAAGAGTGACACAGGGAGTTGCCTGTTATCTTGAAACGTACGTTAAAAAGTGAGAAGTTGCTCACTCACAGAAAGCTAGTAAATAATTAAATTTAATTTTGTTAAAAAAAAAAAACGAAAGAAAACTGAAAACGGGTCTCACAGACCCGATTACCATACAAGGGTTAAAAGCAGTAAATTAAAAGCAGAAAGACACAGGAAGTTGCCTGTTGTTTTACGAGAAGTTGCTCGTTAAGCGAGAAGTTGCTCGCTAAGTGAGAGTTGCTCACACAAACAAAAAATTGCTAGCAATAAATTTAAAGTGACCTCAGCTGTGCCGCAGCGAAAATACTAACCTAAATCCTCCTAGCGTGTAAACCCCTCTGGAAATCACTGAACATGAGTCAGAATTATTCAAAGACCACAGACAGGTCCGATAAAAAATCTAAAGTACCTGTAAAACCAAAAATTAATAAAATACAAAATAAAGTCTCAAATAACGGCTCAGTACAACTCCCATTTCCGGTTACGTGTAACCTACGTCCACGAATCGGTGAAGACGTCCATGATCACGTATCCAGAACATGCGGGAGTGCTTATGTGACTGACTTACTGACTTACAACTTAAGAAGTTCAATGCATTCTAATTTCTTTCCGGAGCCTTATCCCGAACGATTATCGCCAGAAAACAGGTCAGTAGAAATGTTGAATATCATTTGTGATAAGAAAAGTAGTCTGCTTAAAAAGTCCTGTAGAAAATACATGATAGAATGCCGCGACGTGATGCATCAAATGTTACCGCTATGGACAAAAGGAGGGTAAATAATGACAAAGTCGCCGATTTCTTTAAGAATCTAAAGAAATTCCTGCTAACAATGTCCAGAGACAAAATTGACTTAAATGCAGTAACTATGTGTAAACAGAAGCCTGATGAATCTATCCTAGTATTCATAAAACGCTTTATGCACTGTTGGACAAGCTAGAGGTGCAAATTTAGCTCAGTTTTCCAGCAGCCGCAGACACCCAGAGCAAAAATGAATTTGTGTATTTAATTTAACATAAAGGGTGAAATGTTTGCTGACACTGATAACAGCTTATGTTTTCTCTGCCCTATGTACCGACATGATGGAGAAGGAACATCCTCTGTGTCAGCTGGACCCTCAGCAGAGAATGAACTCAACATCCTTTTTGTCCGGTACTCTATGTCACACACTGTGCCAAAAAAAAAACGTGTACAGACGCCACTAACAGGTAATCCCATGACTGGGAGCCACACTTTTGTTTCTCTCACACTGTTCAACAACATGATAACTGCTCACACAAGTGAAGGTCAAACAGTGATTTTGTCACATAACTCAGACATAGGTTATGATATAACTACACCATGTCGTCACATAGATCTAACCTACCCTATCGACTGTACTATTTCTGCACTTACATTGCCAGCTGAATACCAGAATATGACATTATGGTCAAAAAGTGAGAATGATATAGGATTTATTGACTGCATACCTTATCACGCACAGCTAAAAAACAAAAAGCGAGTATATGTCAGGCAATGTCCCCTTTCTGCCGAAAAAGCCGCAGCTCTAGATGTCATCATAGGAGATTTATTGACTACAGGAGCAATAAAGCCCACACTCCTGTCAATCCTGTGCCAAAGCCTAACAAACCTGGCGTATGGCGTTTCATACAAGTTTTAAGGCAAATTAATGCAGTCAACATTCCTCTGCCACCTCTCGTTTCAGATGTTCACAGCATATTGACATGCATTGCATACACATTTTACCGTGGTGGATTTATGCTCCGCTCCTTTTTCTCATGAAGACACACAGCCGTTATTTGCATTCACACATAGAAATAAGCAGTACACTTGGACTCGTTTGCCCCAAGGCATGATAGACAGCTCTGCTGCTTTCTCAATGGTGCTTCACTCCTCCAGGGCTGCACCCTGATCCACATGTGGATGACCTCCTCCTCTGTGCTGAAAGTAAAAAACTATGTCAAACTGCTACACACATGCTTCTCCAGCACCTCCAAAAGACTGGCCACAAAGCATCAGCAAAGAAAATGCAGTACTGTCAGACTTGTGTTCAATATTTGGGATTCACACTGTCTCACGGAAAACGTTCCATGACTGCAGACAGGGTCAAAGCTGTGACCTCCGTCCCTCGTCCCACTACACAGAAGGACATGTCGTCCTTCTTAGGCATGGTGAACTATTGCAGACAGTGGATACCAGACTGTTCTTTTCATGACCACATTCTGCGTGAATGCTGCAAAAAAGACAAGCCTCCTCGAATACTGTGATCCACAGAAATGACTGTCTCTTTCAATGCATTAAAGGGAGTGCTGACCTCCGCCACTCAAAGGTGCTGCCTGAATTGTTCAGGAATGCCGGCCTGCCTGAGGGCAGTAGTAGCTTGCTCTATCATGATAAGGGACTGCGAGAAGCTCACACTCTCACATGACACTATTCTACACACCAATCACCAGGTCACGACCATTCTAGCAAACATAACTACACAACACATGCAAATCTCACTATAAAAGCGAGCAGCACACCTGATTCGCCAGCACATTTATTGATCCTATGCTGTGTTCTTCTGACCGACAGGATGGCTCAGACAGGCTTGATGATCATGACTGCATGACACGTATACAGGAATCCACAGCACCACGTCCAGATTTAGAGCAAACACCTATCTCAGACTCAGCCACGGTTTATGTGGACGGGTCCTGTTCAAGGCCGAATGACAACTCATTTCTTTGTGGCTATTCAGTGGTGACATTGCCTGACATCATACTAGAGGCTCACTCATTACCATTTCACTCAGCACAAAAAGCAGAGCTCATGGCTTTAATACGCGCCTGTGAGCTACATTTGGATAAGCATGTGACAATTTACGCACACAGCCGCTATGCATTTGGCGTTGTGCATGACTTTGGCACATTGTGGAGACAGAGAGGATTTAGATCTGCTGATGGAAAATAAATTGCTGAATTCTGATTTTGTTCAAAGACTTTTTCAGGCTATACAGCTGCCATCGGCCGTTGCAGTTGTAAAAACGAAAGGACACAGTACAGCTGACACAGACGAAGCAACAGGTAATGCTTTAGCAGACGTGACAGCCAAGGCTGCAGCTGCATCACAGCTCCCACCTCCGCAGGAAGTATTATCTGTGCCCCTACAGCTGCCACTTGTTAAACTCCCAGACTATTTAGACACAAATGTTGATTTAAAATTGATACAAGAGCAAGCCTCTGCATGTGATTACACCTATTGGGAGAATAATGACTGTACCTTAGATGACAGAGATGGCCTATACAAAATCTTAAGGGTTTGATTGCCCTCCCATATTCCCTGATGCCAGTCCTTGCCCGACATTTTCACTGTGTGAGTCATGTCGGACAAAGAGGGGTAATAGGGGCAATAAAATCAAGATTTGTAATTGAGAAAACATCACACGCAGTAAAACGCATATTAGCAACCTGTCTAACATGTGCACGAACTAATGTAGGAAAATCAAAAGCGAAACATCAGCATTTACCACAACCAGATTTTCCATTTCATACATTACAAATTGATTTCACACATATGCCAGCACAAGGAAGCATCAAGTACTTACTGGTAATAGTGGATCAATTTAGTAAATGAGTAGAAGCTTATCCAACCTCAAAAGAAACTGCAGAAGTAGTCTGTCAAAAGTTGAGCAATGAAATAATACCCAGATTCGGAATACCTCACCAAATTAACAGTGATAGAGGACCTTCATTCACATCAGAAGTAATTCAAAAGTGTGCTAAAACTTTAATGACCTGGGTCAAATTACTTACTCAAGTCCTGTGTGAGATTAGAATGACTCAATCTGCAGTAACCAAATTATTTCCATTTGAAATAAGACTATTTCCAAGACCATGGTCAGCTTCCAGAGGGGCACCGCTAGTAGAAGGTGATGTATATTGCATTGTCCACTGATGTTCACAACCTGGTAGAAAAACTGAATAATAACTATCAGAAAGTTTGTCTCTCTCAGCTTTTCCCCTCCACAGTTCCACCAGTGGAGACAAGGAGACGCATGTTGGAGAAGCCACTAAAACCAAGGACACTCTGGGAGGCCGCGTTTTCCAGCCCCCAGGCTTTACTGGCAGTGACGAAGAACCAGCATCCTTACGGACGGACAACCTCAGTGGATTCATGCCAGCAGGGTTAAGACCAGCCCAATCGGACCATCTCAGGCGTCGGATCAAGCAGACGACATCTCCGGCGAGCCAGCGCCCGGAACTAGAGCAAATAAACACACGGGTAGATGACATCTCCGGCGAGCCAGCGCCAGGATCCAATTTACACACACACACAATCACTGATTAAGACACAACGTCTGAAAGAACAACAACAAGGTACTCAAACATCCAGCAGGAACAGAAAGCCAAAAGTACCACATGATGTCTAACCTGATAAAGCTAGACTCATTTCATCCTGATAATGGAGAAAATGAAATGCCCATTGTCATCATACGACGCTTATTCAATGTCTCTCGAACCTGGGACCAGGCCAGGAGACGACTGAAGAACTGTTTTTCTTATATACTTTTTTATATATTTAGGTTATTAATCATATCTACTGCATTAACCTTAGGATTTCTCTTTGCTATTTTGTATTGTAGACTGCAACCATGTTCACATTTCTGCAGGTCATATTTTGCTGACTATACCTCATGCTCCATTTTGCAAGACACCTACTTAATGCACTCCTCACGCTCCCTAAAATCAGTAAATAGCAACATAGACGCCACTAATAAACCATCTTATGCACCCTCTAGAACAGGAGCTAACGCCTGGTATGAAAATGCCAGAACAGCCGCTCGTGATTTAGGAAACAGTAACTGTTATGTCTGTTCAAAGGCTAATCCAGAACAGGTAATAGTAGGATACCCCATATCCGGTTTCCCCCTCACTGAGGGACTAGAGAAAATCAGCGGAAATAATGCTCTCTTTAAAGACGCTTTACAGTTGACTCTGAGCCCTCTCGACTGCCTACTTAGACACACACACACACCAACTAACCCTGAGACTCCATTAGGCGAATTATTGAAGTTATCTAATGACACCGCAGGGACCTGCGCCCCAATGAAACGCCCTAAGAATAGGTTAAAGCCCTCACTGCCCTTAGGACAGATCCCTCTCCATTTTAATACTAGTATGATATGTCTGCGCAGACTAAAGTTAACTGGCCCAGACACACACATAGATTATACAAAGGATAACTATACATTCTTCTCTGACTCCCCAGGTGCACGCTGTAATGAGACATGGCTAGCTGTCTCTATGGCTGAAGTTGTATCATATCTGGAGGAACACACACACAGTTCAAGTTCGAGCAGAGAATCGATCATTGTTCCCCCAGAGGGTGTCTTAAATGACACTGACTGGGGGGAGTTAGTTAAATCACACATGGTCACGCGCCTGACCAGACCAATCCCACATGCTTATTGGTTGTGCAATAATACCCTTAGATTAGCTTTACCTGTTAATTGGACCGGTACCTGTGGTCTAGTAACCGTTGATGTATGCTGTACTTTCATTCCCAATAATACCGCTCCTAACGGTTCATTCACACAAGCTATGAATAAACTTGAAGCATTGCAGATAGAACTAATTGCCAATACAGGTCACGGTCAGTGGCTACATAAGTGGCTACAGGACACGTTTGGAAGATGGAAGGAACTAATTGTAGCCTTTGTAACCGTTGCAGCATGTTTTTGATGATTATTGTCTGTTGTGTGGTACCCTGTGTACGTTCAATGATAACCCGTATAGCTACTAGTACAGCTACTTCAATGTATTTGCAATTGGCACAAATTGACCCAGATTATGTGTCAGATGTTACCAATGATGTTCCTGATGTGTATATTGAACATTAGGTTGTGAACTATTACATTTTATGATTTGCTTTTTATATTATGTTATTACATTTGTGATTTTTCCTTTCTATTTGAGTTATTATTTTTAAAAATAATAAAAGAGGGGAACTGTTAGGTATTTTGATACCATAGTAGCATTTACAGGATATTGTTTTATACAGGAAAACTGTTACTCAATAAGGCCCAACTACTAGTTGTTTTTCTCTTTCTCTGTGACCCAAGAATTAATGTGTAGGACTCACAAGCTGGTACCCCAAGGTCGAAAACACCACAGAGATGAGACCACTTCCTTACTCCCATCCTCCCTTTTTCTTTATCTCCTGGAAAAGGCTCGTTAAAGGCTAGGTGGTTTGTTTCAGAATTCACTAATGAAAGAACTCTGTATTTTATGTCTAGGAGTGTATTTTGCTGGGATGATCATAAATTGTAGCTGAGCTGATAAACTACACACAGGATACTTCTTTGTTCACAAGGCAGGAAGACGTTTCCTTATTTGGTCTGTACCGGTTTGAACTGGGAAAGCTGACACACGAACCTTTTTTTTCATCTATATAAACTGCTGTGTATCAAATAAACCTTTGAGTCGATTGGGAAGACAACCTGAAGCAGTCTGTGTTTCCTTGTTCTCCCAAGCTGCTCCCGACGTCGTAACTAACCCAGCTGAATGGCATACCTGAGTGTTACTTTGAATAATTAGGAGTCTTATAAGGAAAGGACAAACTCTGCTTATCGCTCACGCCACGGAGGAAACCCGGGAAGGCAATTTCCTTCACCACTGGCCCTGGTGTAATGTGAATGGCATCAGCCAGTATCACAGGCCCTTGTGTTTTGTGGATGTCATCAGCCAGCAACACAAATCCTGGTGAAATGTGGATGGTTTCAGACAGCACCACAGGCCCGGGTGTATTGTGGATGCCATCAACTAGTAGCACAGACCCTGATGTAAAGTGCATGGCATGAGCCAGCAACGTAGTTCTGGTGAAATGTGGATAGCCTCAGCCAGCAACGCAGGCCCTGGTGAAATGAGGATGTATCACCCAGCAGCACAGGCCCTGGTATGATCAATATGGCCTCACAGGGAGCACTGGCTCTGGTGTAATGTGGATGGCCTCAGCCAATAACACTTTTCCTGGTGAAATGTGGATGGTATTGGCCAGCACCACAGGCCCTGGCGTAATGTGCATGTCCCCAGCCAACACCACTGGCCCTGGTGTAATGTGGATGGCATCAGCCAGTATCACAGGCCCTGGTGAAATGTGGATGTTTTCGGACAGCACCACAGGCCCTGGTGAAATGTGGATGGTATTGGCCAGCACCACTGGCCCTGGTGAAATGTGAATGTCCTCAGCCAACACCACTGGCCCTGGTGTAATGTGGATGGCATCAGCCATGACCACAGGCCCTGGTGAAATGTAGTTGGCCTCAGCCATGACTACAGGCCCTGGTGAAATGTGAATGTCCTCAGCCAACACCACTGGCCCTGGTGTAATGTGGATGGCATCAGCCATGACCACAGGCCCTGGTGAATTGTAGTTGGCCTCAGCCATGACCACAGGCCCTGGTGAAATGTAAATGTCCTCAGCCAGTAGCACAGGCCCTGTTGTAATGTGGATGGCCTCATCTAACAACACTGTCCCTGGTGCAATATGGATGGTATTGGTCAGCACCACACACCCTGGTGTAATGTGAATGGCCTTAGCCAACACCACTGGCCCTGGTGCAATGTGGATGGCCCCAGCCAGCAACGCAAGCCTTTGTATATTGTGGATGGGATCAGCCACCAATACAGGCCCTGGTGAAATGTAGATGTCCTCATCCAGTAGCACAGACCCTGTTGTAATGTGGATTGCCTCATCTAACAACACTGTCCCTGGTTAAATGTGCATGATATCGGTCAGCAGCACAGGGCCAGGTGTAATGTGGATGGCATCAATGAGCAGCAGAGGCCCTGGTGGGGTGAAGATGGCCTCACGGGAAGCACTGTCCCTGGTGTAATGTGGATCTTAGAAGTCGGCGTCACAGGCCGTGATGTAATGTGGATGGCCTCAGCCAAAAGTACAGGCCCTTGTGTAATGTGGATGGCCTTATCCAGCACCACAGGCCCTGGTGTGGTGATGATGGCCTTACAGGAAAAACATTCCCTGGTGTAATTTGGATGGCCTCATCAAACAGTACGGGCCTTGGTGTGGTGAAGATGGCTCATCCATCACCACATGCCCTGGTGTGGTGATGATGGCCTCACAGGAAGCACTGTCCCTGGTGTAATGTAAATGTCCTCAGCCAGTAGCACAGGCCCTGTTGTAATGTGGATGGCATCATCTAACAACACTGTCCCTGGTGAAATATGGATGGTATTGGTCAGCACCACACACCCTGGTGTAATGTGAATCTTCATGGTCCTGGGTCGTGTGACCCAGTGTGTTATGTTTAGCCTATTTTGATGTTTATTGTTTGTTTAGGTTCTTTAAGGTAGTCCAGCCATTTGTATTTATTACCCTTGCATTAAGTCTCCCTTGCTCTTCGTGTGTTTATGTCTGTGTGTCTTGTACTGTCAAGTTCATGCTGTCAGTTATGTCATCTCCCCTGTACTAAGTTTCCCTGGGTCATGAGTCCTGTCTGCGTGGTTATGTTTAGTTCTTGTTATGTCTAATTTCCATGTTTCCTGTTTTACTTTGTAAGTCTGTATTCATTGTCAGTGTATTGAGTTGCACCCTCCTGTCCTGTCGTTAGGTTCATGTGTGTCAGCTGTGATCCCATGTGTGGCCACTTCCCCTGATCATCCCTCATGTGTATTTAGTCTCTGTGTTTCATGTAGTCTGCGTCGCGTCGTCTGTGTTCCCACCCTCCGTGTTTCCATGCCCGGTCTGTTGTATTCTAAGTCATAGCCTTACCTTAGTTCATTCCCAGTTTAGGTTTCTTTTTAGTTATTGCTTTTGTGCTGCCCTTATTCTTGTTTGTTTCCCTTGTGTTACCAGCCACAATAAAAGGCTCGCTTTTGTTTAAAGTTCACTCCCGAGTCACTCGTGTCTGCACCTGAGTCCTCCACGCACTCTCCACACGGTCTGTCACAGCGGACCGTGACAGTACGACGCGACCATGTCGGACTCAGCGGACATTCCAGAGGAGGTAGGGGAGGAGCTGAACAGGCTCTGCCGCATTATGGATCGCATCATCGGATGCACGGATCCAAGTGTGGTTTCCACGTTCCACATTTCACCAGGGCCTGTGGTGCTGTCCGAAAACATCCACATTTCACCAGGGCCTGTGATACTGGCTGATGCCATCCACATTACACCAGGGCCAGTGGTGTTGGCTGGGGACATGCACATTTCACCAGGGCCTGTGGTGCTGGCCAATACCATCCACATTTCACCAGGAAAAGTGTTGCTGGCTAAGGCCATTCACATTACACCAGGGTGTGTGCTGCTGGCCAATACCATCCACATTTCACCAGGAAAAGTGTTGTTGGCTGAAGCCATCCACATTACACCAGGGCCAGTGCTCCCTGTGAGGCCATATTGACCACACCAGGGCCTGTGCTGCTGGGTGATACATCCTCATTTCACCAGGGCCTGCGTTGCTGGCTGAGGCTATCAACATTTCACCAGAACTATGTTGCTGGCTCATGCCATCCACTTTACATCAGGGCCTGTGCTACTCGTTGATGACATCCACATTACACCGGGGCCTGTGGTGCTTTCTGAAAACGTCCACATTTCACCAGGAATTGTGTTGCTGGCTGATGACATCCACAAAACACAAGGGCCTGTGATACTGGCTGATGCCATTCACATTACAGCAGGGCCAGTGGTGTTGGCTGAGGACATTCACATTACACCAGGGCCTGTGCTGCTGACCAATAGCATCCATATTTCACCAGGGACAGTGTTGTTAGATGAGGCCATCCACATTACAACAGGGCCTGTGCTACTGGCTGAGGACATTTACATTTCATCAGGCCCTGTGGATATTGCTGAGGCCAACTACATTTCACCAGGGCCTGTGGTCATGGCTGATGCCATCCACATTACACCAGGGCCAGTGGTGTTGGCTGAGGACATTCACATTTCACCAGGGCCTTTGGTGCTGTCCGAAAACATCCACATTTCACCAGGGCCTGTGATACTGGCTGATGCCATCCACATTACACCAGGGCCAGAGGTGTTGGCTGAGGACATCCAGATTTCACCAGGGCCTGTGGTGCTGTCCGAAAACATCCACATTTCACCAGGGCCTGTGATACTGGCTGATGCCATCCACATTATACCAGGGCCAGTGGTGTTGGCTGAGGACATCCACAAAGGACAGTGTTGTTCGATGAGGCCATCCACATTACAACAGGGCCTGTGATACTGGCTGATGCCATCCACATTACACCAGGAAAAGTGTTGCTGGTTAAGGCCATTCACATTACACCAGGGTGTGTGGTGCTGGCCAATACCATCCACATTTCACCAGGGGCAGTGTTGTTAGATGAGACCATCCACATTTCACCAGGGCCTGTGGTCATGGCTGAGGACATTTACATTTCACCAGGGCCTGTGGTCTTGGCTGAGGCCAACTACATTTCACCAGGGCCTGTGGTGTTGGCTGAGGACATCCACATTACACCACTGACAGTGCTTCCTGTGAGGCCATCATCACCACACCAGGGCCTGTGGTCATGGCTGAGGACATTTACATTTACAAAATGTGGATGGTAACCGCCAAAACCACAGGCCCTGGTGTAATGTGCATGGCATCAACGAGTAGCACAGGCCCTGGTGAAATTTAATTGGTCTAAGCCAGAAACACAGGCCCTTGTGTAATGTAGATGGCCTCAGAAAGCAGTACAGGCCCTGGTGTGGTGAAGATGGCCTCACAGGAAGCGGTGGCCCTGATATAATGTGGATGGCATCACGCACTAGCAAAGACCCTAGTCTGGTGAAGCTGTTCTCACTGGTAACACTGGATCTGGTGTAATGTTGATGGCATCAGGCAGTAGCACAGGCCCTGGTCTGGTGAAGACGGCCTCACAGGGAGCACTGGCACTGGTGTAATGTGGATGGCCACAGCCAACAACACTGACCCTGGTGAAATGTGGATGGTTTCAGACAGCACCACAGGCCCGGGTGTAATGGGGATGCCATCAACGAGTAGCACAGGCCCTGATGTAAAGTGGATGGCATGAGCCAGCAACGTAGTTCTGGTGAAATGTGGATAGCCTAAGCCAGCAACACAGGCCCTGGGGAAAGGAGGATGCATCACCCAGCAGCACAGGCCCTGGTGTGGTCAATATGGCCTCACAGGGAGCACTGGCCCTGGTGTAATGTGGATGGCCTCAGCCAACAACATTTTTCCTGGTGAAATGTGGATGATATTGGCCAGCACCACAGGCCCTGGCGTAATGTGCATGTCCCCAGCCAACACCACAGGCCCTGGTGAAATGTGGATGGCCTTAGCCAGCAACACAGGCCTTTGTATATTGTGGATCGAATCAGCCACCAACACAGGCCCTGGTGAAATGTAGATGTCCTCAGCCAGTAGCACAGTTCCTGTTGTAATGTGTATGGCCTCATCTAACAACACTGTCCCTGGTGAAATATGGATGGTATTGGTCAGCACCACACACCCTGGTGTAATGTGAATGGCCTTAGCCAACAACACTTGCCCTGGTGAAACGTGGATGGTATTGGCCAGCAGCACAAACCCAGGTGTAATTTGAATGTTCTCAGCCAACACCACTGGCCCTGGTGTAATGTGAATGGCATCAGCCAGTATCACAGACCCTTGTGTTTTGTGGATGTCATCAGCCAGCAACACAAATCCTGGTGAAATGTGGATGGTTTCAGACAGCACCACAGGCCCGGGTGTATTGTGGATGCCATCAACTAGTAGCACAGACCCTGATGTAAAGTGCATGGCATGAGCCAGCAACGTAGTTCTGGTGAAATGTGGATAGCCTCAGCCAGCAACGCAGGCCCTGGTGAAATGTGAATGTCCTCAGCCAACACCACTGGCCCTGGTGTAATGTGGATGGCATCAGCCATGACCACAGGCCCTTGTGAATTGTAGTTGGCCTCAGCCATGACCACAGGCCCTGGTGAAATGTAAATGTCCTCAGCCAGTAGCACAGGCCCTGTTGTAATGTGGATGGCCTCATCTAACAACACTGTCCCTGGTGCAATATGGATGGTATTGGTCAGCACCACACACCCTGGTGTAATGTGAATGGCCTTAGCCAACACCACTGGCCCTGGTGCAATGTGGATGGCCCCAGCCAGCAACGCAGGCCTTTGTATATTGTGGATGGGATCAGCCACCAATACAGGCCCTGGTGAAATGTAGATGTCCTCATCCAGTAGCACAGACCCTGTTGTAATGTGGATTGCCTCATCTAACAACACTGTCCCTGGTTAAATGTGCATGATATCGGTCAGCAGCACAGGGCCAGGTGTAATGTGGATGGCATCAATGAGCAGCAGAGGCCCTGGTGGGGTGAAGATGGCCTCACAGGAAGCACTGTCCCTGGTGTAATGTGGATCTTAGAAGTCGGCGTCACAGGCCGTGATGTAATGTGGATGGCCTCAGCCAAAAGTACAGGCCCTTGTGTAATGTGGATGGCCTTATCCAGCACCACAGGCCCTGGTGTGGTGATGATGGCCTTACAGGAAGAACATTCCCTGGTGTAATTTGGATGGCCTCATCAAACAGTACGGGCCTTGGTGTGGTGAAGATGGCCTCATCCATCACCACATGCCCTGGTGTGGTGATGATGGCCTCACAGGAAGCACTGTCCCTGGTGTAATGTAAATGTCCTCAGCCAGTAGCACAGGCCCTGTTGTAATGTGGATGGCATCATCTAACAACACTGTCCCTGGTGAAATATGGATGGTATTGGTCAGCACCACACACCCTGGTGTAATGTGAATCTTCATGGTCCTGGGTCGTGTGACCCAGTGTGTTATGTTTAGCCTATTTTGATGTTTATTGTTTGTTTAGGTTCTTTAAGGTAGTCCAGCCATTTGTATTTATTACCCTTGCATTAAGTCTCCCTTGCTCTTCGTGTGTTTATGTCTGTGTGTCTTGTACTGTCAAGTTCATGCTGTCAGTTATGTCATCTCCCCTGTACTAAGTTTCCCTGGGTCATGAGTCCTGTCTGCGTGGTTATGTTTAGTTCTTGTTATGTCTAATTTCCATGTTTCCTGTTTTACTTTGTAAGTCTGTATTCATTGTCAGTGTATTGAGTTGCACCCTCCTGTCCTGTCGTTAGGTTCATGTGTGTCAGCTGTGATCCCATGTGTGGCCACTTCCCCTGATCATCCCTCATGTGTATTTAGTCTCTGTGTTTCATGTAGTCTGCGTCGCGTCGTCTGTGTTCCCACCCTCCGTGTTTCCATGCCCGGTCTGTTGTATTCTAAGTCATAGCCTTACCTTAGTTCATTCCCAGTTTAGGTTTCTTTTTAGTTATTGCTTTTGTGCTGCCCTTATTCTTGTTTGTTTCCCTTGTGTTACCAGCCACAATAAAAGGCTCGCTTTTGTTTAAAGTTCACTCCCGAGTCACTCGTGTCTGCACCTGAGTCCTCCACGCACTCTCCACACGGTCTGTCACAGCGGACCGTGACAGTACGACGCGACCATGTCGGACTCAGCGGAAATTCCAGAGGAGGTAGGGGAGGAGCTGAACAGGCTCTGCCGCATTATGGATCGCATCATCGGATGCGCGGATCCAAGTGTGGTTTCCACGTTCCACATTTCACCAGGGCCTGTGGTGCTGTCCGAAAACATCCACATTTCACCAGGGCCTGTGATACTGGCTGATGCCATCCACATTACACCAGGGCCAGTAGTGTTGGCTGGGGACATGCACATTTCACCAGGGCCTGTGGTGCTGGCCAATACCATCCACATTTCACCAGGAAAAGTGTTGTTGGTTAAGGCCATTCACATTTCACCAGGGTGTGTGGTGCTGGCCAATACCATCCACATTTCACCAGGAAAAGTGTTGTTGGCTGAAGCCATCCACATTACACCAGGGCCAGTGCTCCCTGTGAGGCCATATTGACCACACCAGGGCCTGTGCTGCTGGGTGATACATCCTCATTTCACCAGGGCCTGCGTTGCTGGCTGAGGCTATCAACATTTCACCAGAACTATGTTGCTGGCTCATGCCATCCACTTTACATCAGGGCCTGTGCTACTCGTTGATGACATCCACATTACACCCGGGCCTGTGGTGCTTTCTGAAAACCTCCACATTTCACCAGGAATTGTGTTGCTGGCTGATGACATCCACAAAACACAAGGGCCTGTGATACTGGCTGATGCCATTCACATTACAGCAGGGCCAGTGGTGTTGGCTGAGGACATTCACATTACACCAGGGCCTGTGCTGCTGACCAATAGCATCCATATTTCACCAGGGACAGTGTTGTTAGATGAGGCCATCCACATTACAACAGGGCCTGTGCTACTGGCTGAGGACATTTACATTTCATCAGGGCCTGTGGATATTGCTGAGGCCAACTACATTTCACCAGGGCCTGTGGTCATGGCTGATGCCATCCACATTACACCAGGGCCAGTGTTGTTGGCTGAGGACATTCACATTTCACCAGGGCCTGTGGTGCTGGCCAATACCATCCACATTTCACCAGGGCCTGTGGTGTTGGCTGGGGACATGCACATTACGCCAGGGCCTGTGGTGCTGGCCAATACCATCCACATTTCACCAGGAAAAGTTTTATTGGCTGAGGCCATCCACATTACACCAGGGCCTGTGCTCCCTGTGAGGCCATATTGACCACACCAAGGCCTGTGCTGTTGGGTGATACATCCTCATTTCACCAGGGCCTGCGTTGCTGGCTGAGGCTATCCACATTTCACCAGATCTACATTGCTGGCTCATGCCATCCACTTTACATCAGGGCCTGTGCTACTAGTTGATGGCATCCACAATACACCTGGGCCTGTGGTGCTGTCTAAAACCATCCACATTTCACCAGGATTTGTGTTGCTGGCTGATGACATCCACAAAACACCAGGGCCTGTGATACTGGCTGATGCCATTCACATCACACCAGGGCCAGTGGTGTTGGCTGAGGCCATCCACATTACAACAAGGCCTGTGCTACTAGTTGAGGACATTTACATTACACCAGGGACAGCGCTTCCTGTGAGGCCATCATCACCACACCAGGGCCTGTGGTGCTGGATAAGGCCATCCACATTACAACAAGGCCTGTGCTACTAGCTGAGGACATTTACATTTCACCAGGGCCGGTGGTCATGGCTAAGGCCAACTACATTTCACCAGGGCCAGTGGTGTTGGCTGAGGTCATTAACATTTCACCAGGGCCTGTGGTCATGGCTGATGCCATCCACATTACACCAGGGCCAGTGGTGTTGGCTGAGGACATTCACATTTCACCAGGGCCTGTGGTGCTGGCCAATAGCATCCACATTACATTTCACCAGGGCCTGTGGTGCTGTCCGAAAACATCCACATTTCACCAGGGCCTGTGATATTGGCTGATGCCATCCACATTACACCAGGGCCAGTGGTGTTGGCTGGGGACATGCACATTACGCCAGGGCCTGTGGTGCTGGCCAATACCATCCACATTTCATCAGGAAAAGTGTTGTTGGCTGAGGCCATCCACATTACACCAGGGCCAGTGCTCCCTGTGAGGCCATATTCACCACACCAGGGCCTGTGCTGCTGGGTGATACATCCTCCTTTCACCAGGTTCTGCGTTGCTGGCTGAGGCTATCCACATTTCACCAGAACTACGTTGCTGGCTCATGCCATCCACTTTACATCAGGGCCTGTGCTACTCGTTGATGGCATCCACATTACACCCGGGCCTGTAGTGCTGTCTGAAACCATCCACATTTCACCAGGAATTGTGTTGCTGGCTGATGACCTCCACAAAACACAAGGGCCTGTGATACTGGCTGATGCCATTCACATTACACCAGGGCCAGTGGTGTTGGCTGAGGACATTCACATTACACCAGGGCCTGTGCTTTAGGCTGAGGCCATCCACATTACATCACGGCCTGTGACGCCGACTTCTACCAGCCACATTACACCAGGGCCAGTGCTCCCTTTGAGGCCATATTGACCACACCAGGGCCTGTGCTGCTGGGTGATACATCCTCATTTCACCAGGGCCTGCGTTGCTGGCTGAGGCTATCCACATTTCACCAGAACTACGTTGCTGGCTCATTCCATCCGCTTTATATCCGGGCCTGTGCTACTCGTTGATGACATCCACATTACACCCAGGCCTGTGGTGCTTTCTGTAAACATCCACATTTCACTAGGAATTGTGTTGCTGGCTGATGAAATCCACAAAACACAAGGGCCTGTGATACTGGTTGATGCCATTCACATTATACCAGGGCCTGTGCTGCTGATGTTGTTGGCTAAGGCCATTCACATTTCACCAGGGTGTGTGGTGCTGACCAATACCATCCATATTTCACCAGGGACAGTGTTGTTAGATGAGGCCATCCACATTTCACCAGGGCCTGTGGTCATGGCTGAGGACATTTACATTTCACCAGGGCCTGTGGTCATGGCTGAGGCCAACTACATTTCACCAGGGCCTGTGATATTGGCTGATGCCATCCACATTACACCAGGGCCAGTGGTGTTGGCTGGGGACATGCACATTACGCCAGGGCCTGTGGTGGTGGCCAATACCATCCACATTTCATCAGGAAAAGTGTTGTTGGCTGAGGCCATCCACATTACACCAGGGCCAGTGCTCCCTGTGAGGCCATATTCACCACACCAGGGCCTGTGCTGCTGGGTGATACATCCTCCTTTCACCAGGTTCTGCGTTGC
Source organism: Aulonocara sp. 'chitande type north' Nkhata Bay (assembly GCF_057382095.1). Taxonomy (NCBI): domain Eukaryota; kingdom Metazoa; phylum Chordata; class Actinopteri; order Cichliformes; family Cichlidae; genus Aulonocara; species Aulonocara sp. 'chitande type north' Nkhata Bay. The sequence continues at coordinate 13,619,356 of NC_141345.1, forward strand.
TGGCTGAGGCTATCCACATTTCACCAGAACTACGTTGCTGGCTCATGCCATCCACTTTACATCAGGGCCTGTGCTACTCGTTGATGGCATCCACATTACACCCGGGCCTGTAGTGCTGTCTGAAACCATCCACATTTCACCAGGAATTGTGTTGCTGGCTGATGACCTCCACAAAACACAAGGGCCTGTGATACTGGCTGATGCCATTCACATTACACCAGGGCCAGTGGTGTTGGCTGAGGACATTCACATTACACCAGGGCCTGTGCTTTAGGCTGAGGCCATCCACATTACATCACGGCCTGTGACGCCGACTTCTACCAGCCACATTACACCAGGGCCAGTGCTCCCTTTGAGGCCATATTGACCACACCAGGGCCTGTGCTGCTGGGTGATACATCCTCATTTCACCAGGGCCTGCGTTGCTGGCTGAGGCTATCCACATTTCACCAGAACTACGTTGCTGGCTCATTCCATCCGCTTTACATCCGGGCCTGTGCTACTCGTTGATGACATCCACATTACACCCAGGCCTGTGGTGCTTTCTGTAAACATCCACATTTCACTAGGAATTGTGTTGCTGGCTGATGAAATCCACAAAACACAAGGGCCTGTGATACTGGTTGATGCCATTCACATTATACCAGGGCCTGTGCTGCTGATATTGTTGGCTAAGGCCATTCACATTTCACCAGGGTGTGTGGTGCTGACCAATACCATCCATATTTCACCAGGGACAGTGTTGTTAGATGAGGCCATCCACATTTCACCAGGGCCTGTGGTCATGGCTGAGGACATTTACATTTCACCAGGGCCTGTGGTCATGGCTGAGGCCAACTACATTTCACCAGGGCCTGTGGTCATGGCTGATGCCATCCACATTACACCAGGGCCAGTGGTGTTGGCTGAGGACATTCACATTACACCAGGGACAGTGCTTCCTTTGAGGCCATCTTCACCACATCAGGGCCTGTGCTTTAGGCTGAGGCCATCCACATTACATCACGGCCTGTGACGCCGACTTCTACCATCCACATTACACCAGGGACAGTGCTTCCTGTGAGGCCATCTTCACCCCACCCCACCTGTGAAGATGGCCTCACCACGGCCTGTGCTGCTCATTGATGCCATCCACATTACACCTGGCCCTGTGCTGCTGGCTGAGGACATCTACATTTCACCAGGGCCTGTGTTGGTGGCTGATCCGATCCACAATATACAAAGGCCTGCGTTGCTGGCTGAGGCCATCCACATTGCACCAGGGCCACTGCTCCCTGTGAGGCCATATTCACCACACCAGGGCCTGTGCTTCTGGCTGATACCATCCTGATTTCACCAGGGCCTGCGTTGCTGGCTCATGCCATCCAGAATACGCAAGGGCCTGTGCTACTGGCTTAGGACATTCACATTACACCAGGGCCAGTGGTGCTGGCCAATATCAACCACATTTCACCAGGGCCACTGTTGTTGGCTGAGGCCATTCACATTACACCAGTGTGTGGTGCTGACCGATACCATCCATATTTCACCAGGGACAGTGTTGTTAGATGAGGCCATCCACATTCCAAAAGGGCCTGTGCTACTGGCTGAGCACATTTACATTTCACCAGGCCTGTGGTCATGGCTGATGCCATCCACATTACACCAGGGCCAGTGGTGTTGGCTGAGGACATTCTGTAAGGAAGAGGACTCCCTTACTGCATTTATTTATATTGTATTGTCTGTATAGCACTTTAGAGCACACCTTTCACTTTATTAAAAGCACCTTATCAAGCACTTTATGTAGCATTGCACTTTAAGCATGGATTTGCACACAAGAAGTTTAAATATTTATTGACTATTTATTGGGAATTTTAAAATCAGTTGGTGGCCTTTTTCAGATCCTGCACAGCTGCTCCTCATCAAGGAATGTGGTGGTTGTCTGTCAGGAGAGAAGAATGGTGATTGAGATTGTGATTTAGGTTTACCAATAAGGAAAACTAAGGCAAATGTGTGTGTGAAATCTAGGGATAAAAGTGGTGCAAATAAGTGTTTGTAAGTTAATGATTACTCACCTTTCTTGCCTGTGTCCTCTTCAAGGTGTTTGGGCAAATGTTTCCCCGGGGGTCCAGACACCATTTAAAGGTTCCGGGAGAGACCATGGGTAAAGAGTGTGGTGAATCTTTTTGTGCTTGGGTTTCTGGGTTTTTATAATATTGGGTTTTGTGTAACATTAAAGTGTGAAATATTTATTAATATGTAAATGTGAAGATGTATTTATGTATTTATTTATTCTTATTGATATATTGTATACTGTGGTGGAAGGTTGGGATTTAAGAATTTACCTGAGAGTGGAATAATGGTTAAGTCTGTGACAGCTGAACATATTTAAGGCTGCCAGTTGTCATTAGGGGATTTTTGTGCTGTGAAGAAGCTCGACAAGTTAATTGTTTTAAGGAGAGCCATATAGCAAATAAATACTTTGTTCCACTACACTTGCCTTGGTCTGTCTCACTGTGTTTCCAGCCGCTAAGGGCTGCCCTGTTACAAGTGGTGTCAGGAGTGTGTCACTCATGCCACAGTGAGAAGATGATGACAAGAGGTGGAAGAAAGCCAGGCCAAGAGGAGCAGCCTGATGAAGGAGTTGGAGCTTCATCTGAGCTAGAGGCCATGGCAGCAACAAGCCCTGAGGACAAATTGGAGGAGTTAACAGGGTTGGTGAAATCTCTTATGCGGTCTCAAGCAGTCTCAAGCAGCCAGAGACCTGGTCTGTCTCACTGTGTTTCCAGACGCTAAGGGCTGCCCTGTTACACATTTCACATTTCACCAGGGCCTTTGTTGCTGGCCAATACCATCCACATTTCACCAGGGCCTGTGGTGCTGTCCGAAAACATCCACATTTCACCAGGGCCTGTGATACTGGCTGATGCCATCCACATTACACCAGGGCCAGTGGTGTTGGCTGGGGACATGCACATTATGCCAGGGCTTGTGGTGCTGGCCAAAACTATCCACATTTCACCAGAAAAAGTGTTGTTGGATGAGGCCATCCACATTACACCAGGGACAGTGCTCCCTTTGAGGCCATATTGACCCCACCAGGGCCTGTGCTGCTTGGTGATATATCCTCATTTCACAAGAGCCTGTGTTGCTGGCTGAGGCTATCCACATTTCACCAGAACTACGTTGCTGGCTCATGCCATCCACTTTACATCAGGGTGTGTGCTACTCGTTGATGGCATCCACATTACACCCGGGCCTTTGGTGCTTTCTGAAACCATCCACATTTCACCAGGAATTGTGTTGCTGGCTGATGACATCCACAAAATACAAGGGCCTGTGATACTGGCTGATGCCATTCACATTACACCAGGGCCAGTGTTGTTGGCTAAGGCCATTCACATTACACCAGGGTGTGTGGTGCTGGCCAATACCATCCACATTTCACCAGGGACAGTGTTGTTAGATGAGGCCATCCACATTACAACAGGGCCTGTGCTACTGGCTGAGAACATTTACATTTCACGAGGGCCTGTGGTCATGGCTTAGGCCAACTACATTTCACCAGGGCCAGTGGTCATGGCTGATGCCATCCACATTACACCAGGGCCAGTGGTGTTGGCTGAGGACATTCACAATACACCGGGGACAGTGCCTCCTTTGAGGCCATCTTCACCACACCAGGGCCTGTGTTGTTGGCTGAGGCCATCCACATTACATCACGGCCTGTGACGCCGACTTCTACCATCCACATTACACCAGGGACAGTGCTTCCTGTGAGGCCATCTTCACCCCACCAGGGCCTCTGCTGCTCATTGATGCCATCCACATTACACCTGGCCCTGTGCTGCTGACCGATATCATACACATTTAACCAAGGACAGTGTTGTTAGATGAAGCCATCCACATTACAACAGGGCCTGTGCTACTGGCTGAGGACATCTATATTTCACCAGGGCCTGTGTTGGTGGCTGATCCCATCTACAATATACAAAGGCCTGCGTTGCTTTGTATATTGTATATTGTATATTGTATATTTGTATATTGCAACGCATATTGCAACGCACTGCTCCGTGTGAGGCCATATTCACCACACCAGGGCCTGTGCTTCTGGCTGATACCATCCTGATTTCACCAGGGCCTGAGTTGCTGGCTCATGCCATCCATATTACACCAGGGCATGTGGTGCTGTCCGAAACCATCCACATTTCACCAGGGCTTGTGTTGCTGGATGATGCCATCCACATTTCATCAGGGTCTGTGTTGTTGTCTGAGTCCATCCACATTGCACCACTGCCAGTGCTTCCTTATGAGGCCATCATCACAACACCAGGGACTGTGGTGCCTGCTGAGGCCATCCATGTTTCACCAGTGCCAGTGCTCCCTGTGAGGCTGTCTTCACTACACCTGGGCCTGTGCTTTCTGTCTGAGACCATCTTCACCAGACCAGGGTCTTTGGTAGTGCCTGATGCCATCCACATTACACCAGATCCAGTGCTACCTGTGAGAACATCTTTACCAGACCAGGGTCTTTGGTAGTGCCTGATGCCATCCACATTATATCAGGGCAACTGCTTCCTGTGAGGCCATCTTCACCACACGAGGACCTGTACTGCTTTCTGAGGCCATCTACATTACACAAGGGCCTGTGTTGCTGGCTTAGACCAATTAAATGTCACCAGGGCCTGTGCTACTCGTTGATGCCATGCACATTACAACAGGGCCTGTGGTTTTGGCGGTTACCATCCACATTTTTACCAGGGCCAGTGTTGTTGGATGTGGCCATCCACATTACACCAGGGACAGTACTTCCTGTGAGGCCATCATCACCACACCAGGGCATGTGGTGCTGGATGAGGCCATCTTCACCACACCAAGGCCCGTACTGTTGGATGAGGCCATCCAAATTACACCAGGGACAGTTCTTCTTAACAGGCCATCATCACCACAACAGGGCCTGTGGTGCTGGATAAGGCCATCCACATTACACCAGGGCCTGTGCTACTCGATGATACCATCCACATTTCACCACTGTCTTTGATGCCGGCTTCTACCATCTACATTACACCAGGGACAGTGCTTCCTGTGAGGCCATCTTCACCCCACCAGGGCATGTGGTGCTGGATAAGGCCATCCACATTACACCTGGGCCTGGGGTGCTGACAGATATCATGCACATTTCACAAGGGCATGTGGTGTTAGATGAGGCCATCCACTTTACACCAGGGCCTGTGCTACTGGCTGAGGACATTTAAATTTCACCAGGGCCTGTGGTGCTGTCCAAAAACATCCACATTTCACCAGGGCCTGTGATACTGGCTGATGCCATCCACATTACACCAGAGCCAGTGGTGTTGGCTGGGGACATGCACATTACGCCAGGGAATGTGGTGCTGGCCAATACCATCCACATTTCACCAGGAAAAGTGTTGTTGGCTTAGGCCATCCACATTACACCAGGGCCAGTGATTCTGGGTGATATATCCTCATTTCACCAGGGCCTGCGTTGCTGGCTGAGGGTATTAAAATTTCACCAGAACTACGTTGCTGGCTCATGTCATCCACAAAACACAAGGGCCTGTGATACTGGCCGATGCCATTCACATTACACAGGGGCCAGTGGTGTTGGCTGAGGACATTCACATTACACCAGGGTGTGTGGTGCTGACCAATACAATCCATATTTCACAAGGGACAGTGTTGTCAGATGAGGCCATCCACATTACAACAGGGCCTGTGCTACTGCCTGATGCCATCCACATTACACCAGGGCCAGTGGTGTTGGCGGAGGACAATCACGTTACACCAGGGACAGTGCTTCTTTTGAGGCCATCTTCACCACACCAGGGGCTGTGCTTTTGGCTGAGGCCATCCACATTACATCAGGGCCTATGACGCCGACTTCTACAATCCACATTACACCAGGGACAGTGCTTCCTGTGAGGCCATCTTCACCCCACCAGTGCCTGTGCTGCTCATTGATGCCATCCACATTACACCTGGCCCTGTGCTGCTGACCGATATCATGCACATTTAACCAAGGACAGTGTTGTTAGATGAGGCCATCCACATTACAACAGGGCCTGTGCTACTGGCTGAGGACATCTACATTTCACCAAGGCCTGTGTTGGTGGCTGATCCCATCCACAATATACAAAGGCCTGCGTTGCTGGCTGAGGCCATCCACATTGCACAAGGGACACTGCTCCCTGTGAGGCCATATTCACCACACCAGGGCCTGTGCTTCTGGCTGATACCATCCTGATTTCACCAGGGCCTGAGTTGCTGGCTCATGCCATCCATATTACACCAGGGCATGTGGTGCTGGATGATGCCATCCACATTACACCACTGCCAGTGCTTCCTGTGAGGCCATCTTCACCAAACCAGGGTCTGTGCTACTGCCTGATGCTATCAACATTACACCAGATCCAGTGCTACCTGTGAGAACATCTTCACCAGACCAGGGTCTTTGCTAGCGCCTGATGCCATCCACATTATATCAGGGCCACTGCTTCCTGTGAGCCCATTTTCACCACACCAGGGCCTGTACTGCTTTCTGAGGCCATCTACGTTACACAAGGCCCTATGTTGCTTGCTTAGACCAATTAAATTTCACCAGGGCCTGTGGTTTTTGCGGTTACCATCCACATTTTTACCAGGGCCAGTGTTGTTGGATGAGGCCATCCACATTAAACCAGGGACAGTGCTTCCTTATGAGGCCATCATCACCACACCAGGGCATGTGGTGCTGGATGAGGCCATCCACATTACACCAGGGTCTGTGCTACTCGATGATACCATCCACATTTCACCAGGTCTTGTGTTGCTGGCTGATGCGTTCCACAATACGCAAGGGCCAGTGCTACTGGCTGAAGACTTTCACATTACGCCAGGGCCAGTGGTGCTGGCCAATACCATCCACATTTCACCAGGGCCAGTGTTGTTGGATGAGGCCATCCACATTACACCAGGGACAGTGCTTCCTGTGAGGCCATCATCACAACACCAGGGCATGTGGTGCTTGATGAGGCCATCTTCACCACACCAAGGCCCGTACTGTTGGATGAGGCCATCCAAATTACACCAGGGACAGTTCTTCTTAAGAGGCCATCATCACCACACAAGGGCCTGTGGTGCTGGATAAGGCCATCCACATTACACCAGGGCCTGTGCTACTCGATGATACCATCCACATTTCACCACGGTCTTTGATGCCGGCTTCTACCATCTACATTACACCAGGGACAGTGCTTCCTGTGAGGCCATCTTCACCCCACCAGGGCATGTGGTGCTGGATAAGGCCATCCACATTACACCTGGGCCTGGGGTGCTGAAAGATATCATGCACATTTCACAAGGGCCAGTGGTGTTAGATGAGGCCATCCACTTTACACCAGGGCCTGTGCTACTGGCTGAGGACATTTAAATTTCACCAGGGCCTGTGGTGCTGTCCAAAAACATCCACATTTCACCAGGGCCTGTGATACTGGCTGATGCCATCCACATTACACCAGGGCCAGTGGTGTTGGCTGGGGACATGCACATTACGCCAGGAAAAGAGTTGTTGGCTTAGGCCATCCACATTACACCAGGGCCAGTGATTCTGGGTGATACATCCTCATTTCACCAGGGCCTGCGTTGCTGGCTCATGTCATCCACATTACACCAGGGCCTGTGCTACTCGTTGATGGCATCCACATTACACCTGGCCCTGTGCTGCTGACCGATATCATGCACATGCCTGTGGTGCTTTCTGAAACCATCCACATTTCACCAGGAATTGTGTTGCTGGCTAATGACATCCACAAAACACAAGGGCCTGTGATACTGGCCGATGCCATTCACATTACACAGGGGCCAGTGGTGTTGGCTGAGGACATTCAATTTACACCAGGGCCTGTGCTGCTGGCCAATACCATCCACATTTCACCAGGGCAAGTGTTGTTGGCTAAGGCCATTCACATTACACCAGGGTGTGTGGTGCTGACCAATACAATCCATATTTCACAAGGGACAGTGTTGTCAGATGAGGCCATCCACATTACAACAGGGCCTGTGCTACTGCCTGATGCCATCCACATTACACCAGGGCCAGTGGTGTTGGCGGAGGACATTCACGTTACAACAGGGACAGTGCTTCCTGTGAGGCCATCTTCACCCCACCAGTGCCTCTGCTGCTCATTGATACCACCCACATTACACCTGGCCCTGTGCTGCTGACCGATATCATGCACATTTAACCAAGGACAGTGTTGTTAGATGAGGCCATCCACATTACAACAGGGCCTGTGCTACTGGCTGAGGACATCTACATTTCACCAAGGCCTGTGTTGGTGGCTGATCCCATCCACAATATACAAAGGCCTGCGTTGCTGGCTGAGGCCATCCACATTGCACAAGGGACACTGCTCCTTGTGAGGCCATATTCACCACACCAGGGCCTGTGCTTCTGGCTGATACCATCCTGATTTCACCAGGGCCTGAGTTGCTGGCTCATGCCATCCATATTACACCAGGGCATGTGGTGCTGGATGATGCCATCCACATTACACCACTGCCAGTGCTTCCTGTGAGGCCATCATCACCACGCCAGGGCCTGTGGTGCTGGCTGAGGCCATCCATGTTTCACCAGGGCCAGTGCTCCCTGTGAGTTCTTCTTCACCACACCAGGGCCAGTGGTGCTGGCTGAGACCATCTTCACCAAACCAGGGTCTGTGCTACTGCCTGATGCTATCAACATTACACCAGATCCAGTGCTACCTGTGAGAACATCTTCACCAGACCAGGGTCTTTGCTAGTGCCTGATGCCATCCACATTATATCAGGGCCACTGCTTCCTGTGAGGCCATATTCACCACACCAGGGCCTGTACTGCTTTCTGAGGCCATCTACATTACACAAGGCCCTATGTTGCTTGCTTAGACCAATTAAATTTCACCAGGGCCTGTGCTACTCGTTGATGCCATGCACATTACACCAGGGCCTGTGGTTTTTGCGGTTACCATCCACATTTTTACCAGGGCCAGTGTTGTTGGATGAGGCCATCCACATTAAACCAGGGACAGTGCTTCCTATGAGGCCCTCATCACCACACCAGGGCATGTGGTGCTGGATGAGGCCATCCACATTACACCAGGGCCTGTGCTACTCGATGATACCATCCACATTTCACCAGGACTTGTGTTCCTGGCTGATGCGTTCCACAATACGCAAGGGCCTGCGTTACTGGCTGAAGACTTTCACATTACGCCAGGGCCTGTGGTGCTGGCCAATACCATCCACATTTCACCAGGGCCAGTGTTGTTGGATGAGGCCATCCACATTACACCAGGGACAGTGCTTCCTGTGAGGCCATCATCACCACACGAGGGCATGTGGTGCTTGATGAGGCCATCTTAACCACACCAAGGCCCATGCTGTTGGATGAGGCCATCCAAATTACACCAGGGACAGTTCTTCCTAAGAGGCCATCATCACCACACGAGGGCATGTGGTGCTTGATGAGGCCATCTTAACCACACCAAGGCCCATGCTGTTGGATAAGGCCATCCACATTACACCAGGGCCTGTGCTACTCGATGATACCATCCACATTTCACCAGGGCTTGTGTTGCTGGCCAATATCAACCACATTTCACCAGGGCCACTGTTGTTGGCTGAGGCCATCCACATTACATCACGGTCTTTGATGCCAGCTTCTACCATTCACATTACACCAGGGACAATGCTTCCTGTGAGGCCATCTTCACCCCACCAGGGCCTCTGCTGCTCGTTGATGCCATCCACATTATACCTGGGCCTGGGGTGCTGACAGATATCATGAACATTTCACCAGGGCCAGTGGTGTTGGCTAAGGCCATTCACATTACACCAAGGTGTGTGGTGCTGACCAGTACCATCCATATTTCACCAGGGACAGTGTTGTTAGATGAGGCCATCCACATTACAACAGGGCCTATGCTACTGGCTGAGGACATTTACATTCACCAGGGCCTGTGGTCATGGCTGAGGCCAACTGAGCTGCTGACGTTGGACTTCCTCCAACTCTTCAGCCTCCTTGGTCAGTTGCAGGTGAGTGCTTTTATCTCCGGGCCCACCCCCACCTGTGGCAGAGGGATAGGCCGTTTCAGCCGGCTGCTCAGCCTTAACACCTGGCTTTCCTCCGCCTGTGCCTCCGACGGTGTGGGTTTTATTAACAATTTTGATGCCTTCTGGGAGAGGAGGCATCTTTTGGGGGCAGACGGGCTCCACCTCAACGCCTGGGGACGCCGTTTGCTGTCCGCCAATTTGGCATTTGGCGTACAGCACTCCCGCACATCGCCCTGTCACTACCCCAAATTGACATTACCTGCAGATCTGTCTGCCACTGACTGATGTTCCCCTGGTCCCAGCTCCTATATTTGTTCCACTTTTAACAGTAATACACAAAACTCTGGACTCGGACCTCTCTTTCCCACAGTCAACACAATACCCGTCATAATCACAAACAGAGAGCAACAGAATTATCATAAATCCAGTAACTCCAAAAACATTAATAACCTCCGGCCTCTTCAAAAATATCAACATCCATTCAACTCTATTGTCAATAATCCACCAGTCTCAATCAGTATGGCACTTTTAAATGTCCGCTCTCTGTTAAACAAGTCTTTTATTATTAATGATTTAATCTTAGATAATAAACTTGACTGTTTATTTTTAACTGAAACATGGCTGGGTTCGGATGCACCAGTTGTTCTCACTGAGGCCTCCCCACCAAATTTTAATTTCTCTTTTTCTATTAGAAGTGGTAAGAGAGGTGTTGGGACTGCATCTTTAGCCAACAACACACTCACCTCCAAACAAATTTTACTTGATCATTTTACCACTTTTGAATTCCACGCTATTGTTTTCAGCAGCCCTCCAGTTTTATCTGTCACAGTTTACAGACCACCTAAAGACAGCGCTGCTTTTATCAAGGAATTCTCAGAATTTTTAACAAACATACATTCAAAATATAATATGATAATTTTAACCGGTGATTTTAACCTGCACATAGATAATCCTTCTGACCCTGCATCAAAAGAATTCTCAAACATTCTTCACTGTTTGGATTTTACCCAGCACGTCACACAGCCGACTCACAACAGAGGACACACTCTGGACCTGGTCATCACCCATGGGCTGTCCTCCAGCGTGTCCTCTGTTGTTGACTTGGCTGTCTCTGACCACTACTGTGTGTTTTTTAACATCACCGGTTTTATTCAGCGGGAGACCTCGGTGCGAACTGTGAGGAGGCGCTATCTAACCTCTGAAGTGGCTGCAAATTTTACCAGGGTTTTAGACGAATGCCCCCCTGTGATTTTACCTGCACCCTGCGATTTGATTTTTAATCATTTCAACAGCAAACTGAAGAAAAGCCTTGACTCTGTTGCTCCACTCACCACCAAAAAGATTAACGTAAAACATGTATCACCCTGGAGAAACGAAGAAGTCAAAAAACTCAAAAGAAATTGCAGGGCAGCAGAAAGGAGGTGGAGGAAAAATAAAAATGCTATCAACCATCAAATATTTTGCGAGCAACTTAAAGTGTACAATAATACATTAAGGAACTCAAGAAATTCATACTTCGCCAAAATAATCAGTAATAACAAAAATAATCCCAAGGTCCTCTTTTCCACCATAGATCATTTATTTAACCCTGATTTTAACAGCTCCCAAAGAACCCCCACAGACTCACTCTGTGAGCAGTTTGCAGACCACTTCAGGGGAAAGATCAGCGCCATCAGATCTGATATTTTATCTAATCGCGATATGTTTGTAAACACATCTGAGGGCTCGATTGTACCTGAGGAGACACTGGACAGCTTTGTCCTGGTTAATGCTGAGAACCTTCAGAAAGTTTTCTCCACAGTGAGACCCACCACATGTCTTTTAGATCCAATCCCTTCTTCACTCTTTAAAACACTTTATGGATTTTTTGAGGCTGAGCTTTTATACATGATGAATTGCTCTCTTCAGTTGGGTGTCTTCCTTGCTGCCTTTAAAACGGCGGTGGTGAGGCCCCTTCTGAAGAAGAGCAATTTGGATTGTAATGATTTTAATAACTACAGACCTGTATCCAACTTACCATTTTTAAGTAAAATCTTAGAAAAACTTGTTTTTACTCAGATTAATGATTTTCTAAATGATAGACAGATTCTGGAGATATTCCAGTCTGGATTTAGGGTGAACCACAGCACAGAGACGGCTCTCCTAAAGGTTTTAACTGATCTTAGATATAACTGGGATGCCCAAAAGCTCTCAGTCCTGGTGCTACTGGATCTAAGCGCAGCCTTTGATACAGTAGACCACGCTATTCTTTTAAACAGACTGAAACACATGGTGGGCCTCTCTGGTGCTGTACACAACTGGTTCACTTCATATCTCTCAGACAGAACTTTTATGGTGAGTATGGATACATGCTCCTCTAAGATCCATAAAATGACATGTGGTGTGCCTCAAGGGTCGGTTTTAGGCCCTGTACTTTTTAATTTGTATATGCTCCCTCTCGGCAGTGTCATCAGGAGGCATGGAGTGAACTTTCACAGTTACGCTGATGACATGCAGCTGTACATCTCTGTGTCTCCTGATGACACCAGACCAATGGATGCCCTTTTTAACTGTATTTTAGATATAAAATCTTGGATGGCAGAAAACTTTTTACAGCTTAACCAGGACAAAACTGAAGTTTTAATCGTAGGTCCTGAGGCTCAGAGAGAGAAACTCTTGTCTAAATTAGAGGCATTTTCACTATGTCCTTCGCTACAAGTGAAAAACCTGGGTGTTATTTTTGACTCTGAGCTTGGTTTTATCCCACATATTAAACATGTAACCAAAATTGGATTTTATCATCTAAAAAATATAGCCAGAGTCCGCCCTATTCTCTCTCGGGCCAACACGGAGATGCTGATGCATGCTTTTATTACCAGTCGCATTGATTACTGTAATGCCCTGCTCTCTGGTCTTCCTAAGAAGAATATTTCAACTTTACAACTTTTGCAAAACTCGGCAGCTCGTGTGCTGACGAAGACCAGAGGGCGGGCCCACATTACACCGGTTTTAGAATCGCTGCATTGGCTCCCCGTGTGTTTCAGGATCGATTTTAAAGTTCTTTTATTGGTTTTTAAATGTCTTAATGGTCTTGGGCCTTCTTATCTCTCAGATCTGCTTTTACCATATGAACCCTCGCGGACCCTGAGGTCCTCTGGTACTGGCCTTTTGATTGTCCCTAAAGTCAGGACACATACTCACGGAGAGGCAGCTTTTCAGTGGTATGGTCCTCGTCTGTGGAACAGCCTGCCGGAGGAACTCAGGGCCGCAGAGAACGTACATGTTTTTAAGAACAGGCTCAAGACCCACCTTTTTAATTTAGCTTTTACTTAGCGTTTATTTATTTTATGCTTATTTATTCTATCCTGTTATTTTATTATTAATTTAGGCTTTACCTAATATTTATTGATTTTATTCTTATCCATTTTTTTAATCTTCTTACTCTATTTATATTTATATTTATATTGTATCCCGTTCTTATTTATTTTATCATTTTACCCTGTATATAGCCTATTGTGTCATATCTCCAGTGTTTCCTCGGAGGGGGCTCTCTGCACCGGGGCTGTGATCGACCGTGGCTGCTGGGTCTCTGGGGGTCCTCTCAGCCTGGCTGGAGGGCTCCTTTGCCTCCCTCCTGCTGTGTGCCCAGCCTGGAGGCTGCGGTCTGTGACCAGCTCCCAGTGCAGACGGCTCCCTGTTATAGTGTTTCCTCACTTGGCTCATGTGAACCCAGCCCAATTTTTACTCTTTAAGTGTGCGCGCGTGTGTGTGGGTGGGGGTGGGAAGATGTGTGTATTCACATCATTTATGTTAATGAGAGTGTGGGGAGTGAGTTGGAGGGTGGGGTGGGCTGCTTTTAACTATGTAAAGCACTTTGTGCTACATTTTTTGTATGAAAAGTGCTTTATAAATAAAGATTGATTGATTGATTGAACTACATTTCACCAGGGCCTGTGGTCATGGCTGATGCCATCCACATTACACCAGGGCAAGTGGTGTTGGCTGAGGGCATTCAGATTTCACCAGGGCCTGTGGTGCTGGCCAATACCATCCACATTTCACCAGGGCCTGTGATATTGGCTGATGCCATCCACATTACACCAGGGCCAGTGGTGTTGGCTGGGTACATGCACATTACGCCAGGGCCTGTGGTGCGGGCCAATACCATCCACATTTCACCAGTAAAAGTGTTGTTGGATGAGGCCATCCACATTACACCAGGGCCAGTGCTCCCTGTGAGGCCATATTGACCACACCAGGGCCAGTGCTGCTGGGTGATACATCCTCATTTCACCAAGGCCTGTGTTGCTGGCTGAGGCTATCCACATTTCACCAGAACTACATTGCTGACTCATGCCATCCACTTTACATCAGGGCCTGTGCTACTCGTTGATGGCATCCACATTACACCCGGGCCTGTGGTGCTTTCTGAAACCATCCACATTTCACCAGGAATTGTGTTGCTGGCTGATGACATCCACAAAACACAAGGGCCTGTGATACTGGCTGATGCCATTCACATTACACCAGGGCCTGTGGTGTTGGCTGAGGACATCCACATTTCACCAGGGCCTGTGGTGCTGTCCGAAAACATCCACATTTCACCAGGGCCTGAGATACTGGCTGATGCCATCCACATTACACCAGGGCCACTGGTGTTGGCTGGGGACATCCACATTACACCAGGGACAGTGCTCCCTGTGAGGCCATATTGACCACACCAGGGCCTGTGCTTCTGGGTGATACATCCTCATTTCACCAGGGCCTGCGTTGCTGGCTGAGGCTATCCACATTACACCAGGGACAGTGCTTCCTTTGACGCCATCTTCACCCCACCAGGGCCTCTGCTGCTCATTGATGCCATCCACATTACACCTGGCCCTGTGCTGCTGACCGATATCATGCACATTTAACCAAGTACAGTGTTGTTAGATGAGGCCATCCACATTACAACAGGGCCTGTGCTACTGGCTGAGGACATTTACATTTCACCAGGGCCTGTGGTCATGGCTGAGGCCAACTACATTTCACCAGGGCCTGTGGTCATGGCTGATGCCATCCACATTACACCAGGGCCTGTGGTGTTGGCTGAGGACATTCACATTTCACCAGGGCCTGTGGTGCTGGCCAATACCATCCACATTGCATCAGGGCCTGTGGTGCTGTCCGAAAACATCCACATTTCACCAGGGCCTGTGATTCTGGCTGATGCCATCCACATTACACAAGGGCCAGTGGTGTTGGCTGGGGACATGCACATTACGCCAGGGCCTGTGGTGCTGGCCAATACCATCCACATTTCACCAGTAAAAGTGTTGTTGGCTGAGACCATCCACATTACACCAGGGCCAGTGCTCCCTGTGAGGCCATATTGACCACACCAGGGCCTGTGCTGCTGGGTGATACATCCTCATTTCACCAGGGCCTGCGTTGCTGGCTCATGCCATCCACTTTACATCAGGGCCTGTGCTACTCGTTGATGGCATCCACATTACACCTGGCCCTGTGCTGCTGACCGATATCATGCACATTTAACCAAGTACAGTGTTGTTAGATGAGGCCATCCACATTACAACAGGGCCTGTGCTACTGGCTGAGGACATCTACATTTCAGCAGGGCCTGTGTTGGTGGCTGATCCCATCCACAATATACAAAGGCCTGCGTTGCTGGCTGAGGCCATCCACATTGCACCAGGGCCACTGCTCCGTGTGAGGCCATATTCACCACACCAGGGCCTGTGCTTCTGGCTGATACCATCCTGATTTCACCAGGGCTTGTGGTGCTTTCTGAAACCATCCATATTTCAAGGTTCAAGGTTCTTTATTTGTCACATGCATAGTTATACAAGTATAACACACAGTGAAATGTAGCCTGACACTCTCCTCGACATGTGCAAAAAAATGGGGGGGGGGGGGGGGGGGTGTAGAGGAAGAACATTAAATATATATAAATATATATATATATATATATATATATATATATATATATATATATATATATATTGGGTGAATGTGCAGTAGTAGCAGCAAGCAGGTGAATTCTGTACATTAATATGAATAGACATCTGACTATTTTACAGGATAGACAATTTAAACATATTTAAAATTAAAGGAATTGAAATGTACATTGTGCCTTGGTTTAGTGTCTGGAAGAGTCCTGACTCAGTGAATTATAGATGATGTGAGAGGGCGGGTGTGTGTGTGTTTAGGGCGCGGATGGCTTGGGGATAGAAGCTCCTCTTGAGTCTCTCTGTCCTTGCCCGGAAGATGCGGAAACTTCTACCAGATTGCAGAAGTTGGAACAGTTTGTTGTCAGGATGGGACGGGTCCTTCAGTATCTACGCTGCTCTAGTCCGGCATCTCCTGGTGTAGGTGTCCTGAAGCGGGGGGAGAGCAATCCTGCAACACAATTCACCAGGAATTGTGTTGCTGGCTGATGACATCCACAAAACACAAGGGCCTGTGATACTGGCTGATGCCATTCACATTACACCAGGGCCAGTGGTGTTGGCTGAGGACATCCACATTTCACCAGGGCCTGTGGTGCTGTCCGAAAACATCCACATTTCACCAGGGCCTGAGATACTGGCTGATGCCATCCACATTACACCAGGGCCAGTGGTGTTGGCTGGGGACATGCACATTACGCCAGGGCCTGTGGTGCTGGCCAATACCATCCACATTTCACCAGCAAAAGTGTTGTTGGATGAGGCCATCCACATTACACCAGGGACAGTGCTTCCTGTGAGGCCATCATCACCACACCAGGGCATGTGGTGCTGGATAAGTCAATCTTCACCACACCGAGCCCGTACTGTTGGATGAGGCCATCCAAATTTCACCAGGGACAGTTCTTCCTAAGAGGCCATCATCACCACACCAGGGCCTGTGGTGCTGGATAAGGCCATCCACATTACACCAGGGCCTGTGCTACTCGATGATACCATCCACATTTCACCAGGGCTTGTGTTGCTGGCTGATGACATCCACAATACGCAAGGGCCTGTGCTACGGGCTGAAGACTTTCACATTACACCAGGGCCAGTGGTGCTGGCCAATATCAACCACATTTCACCAGGGCCACTGTTGTTGGCTGAGGCCATCCACATTACATCACGGTCTTTGATGCCGGCTTCTACCATTCACATTACACCAGGGACAGTGCTTCCTGTGAGGCCATCTTCACCCCACCAGGGCCTCTGCTGCTCGTTGATGCCATCCACATTACACCTGGGCCTGGGGTGCTGACAGATATCATGCACATTTCACCAGGGCCAGTGGTGTTGGCTGAGGACATTCAAATTACACTCGGGCCTGTGGTGCTGGTCAATACCATCCATATTTCACCAGGGCAAGTGTTGTGGGCTAAGGCCATTCACATTACACCAGGGTGTGTGGTGCTGACCAATACCATCCATATTTCACCAGGGACAGTGTTGTTAGATGAGGCCATCCACATTACAACAGGGCCTGTGCTACTGGCTGAGGACATTTACATTTCACCAGGGCCTGTGGTCATGGCTGAGGCCAACTACATTTCACCAGGGCCTGTGGTCATGGCTGATGCCATCGATATTACACCAGGGCCAGTGGTGTTGGCTGAGGACATCCACATTTCACCAGGGCCTGTGATTCTGGCTGATGCCATCCACATTACACAAGGGCCAGTGGTGTTGGCTGGGGACATGCACATTACGCCAGGGCCTGTGGTGCTGGCCAATACCATCCACATTTCACCAGTAAAAGTGTTGTTGGCTGAGACCATCCACATTACACCAGGGCCAGTGCTCCTGTGAGGCCATATTGACCACACCAGGGCCTGTGCTTCTGGGTGATACATCCTCATTTCACCAGGGCCTGCGTTGCTGGCTCATGCCATCCACTTTACATCAGGGCCTGTGCTACTCGTTGATGGCATCCACATTACACCTGGCCCTGTGCTGCTGACCGATATCATGCACATTTAACCAAGTACAGTGTTGTTAGATGATGCCATCCACATTACAACAGGGCCTGTGCTACTGGCTGAGGACATCTACATTTCAGCAGGGCCTGTGTTGGTGGTTGATCCCATCCACAATATACAAATCCTGCGTTGCTGGCTGATGACATCCACAAAACACAAGGCCCTGTGATACTGGCTGATGCCATTCACATTTCACCAGGGCCAGTGGTGTTGGCTGAGGACATTCACATTACACCAGGGACAGTGCTTCCTTTGACGCCATCTTCACCACACCAGGGCCTGTGCTTTTGGCTGAGGCCATGCACATTACATCACGGCCTGTGACGCCGACTTCTACCATCCACATTACACCAGGGACAGTGCTTCCTGTGAGGCCATCTTCACCCCACCAGGGCCTCTGCTGCTCATTGATGCCATCCACATTACACCTGGCCCTGTGGTGCTGACCGATATCATGCACATTTAACCAAGTACAGTGTTGTTAGATGAGGCCATCCACATTACACCAGGGCCCTTGCTACTCGTTGATATCATCCACATTTCACCAGGGCTTCTGTTGCTGGCTGATGCGATCCACAATACACAAGGGCATGTGCTACTGGCTAGGGACATTCACAATACACCAGGGCCTGTGATTTTGGCTGAGACCATCCACATTACACCAGGGACAGTGCTTCCTGTAAGGCTATCTTCACCCCACCAGGTCCTCAGCTGCTCGTTGATGCCATCCACATTACACCTGGGACTGCGGTGCTGACAGATATCATCCACATTTCACCTGCGCCAGTGGTGTTGGCTAAGGCCATTCACATTACACCAGGGTGTGTGGTGCTGACCAATACCATCCACATTTCACATTTCTATTAAAAGTTACAGCTATTTATATGAAGTTGTACAAAAACGCTTTCTTTCGCCAAGACAGTGTGTTTCTGACTATTACATGCATTTGAATGGGGAACTCGCCCAAACAAAGTATAGGTTTTCATTATGTGAATAACTTGAAAATCTTAGCTCAAACAGCTGCAAAACCTGTTTGCCCAGCACGGGGATATTGAATTCTATAAGATGAAGCTATGAATACGCATATCTGAATCTTCTATCAAAAGGTACAGCTATTTATATGAAGTTGTACAAAAACGCTTTCTTTCGCCAAGACAGTGCGTTTCTGACTATTACATGCATTTGAATGGGGAACTCGCACGAAACAAAGTATAGGTTTTCATTATGTGAATAACTTGAAAATCTTAGCTCAAACAGCTGCAAAACCTGTTTGCCCAGCACAGGAATATTGAATACGCATGAATATGCATATATGAATCGTCTATCATCGTCTATCAAAAGTTACAGCTATTTATATGAAGTTGTACAAAAACGCTTTATTTCGTCAAGACAGTGCGTTTCTCGCTATTACATGCATTTGAATGGAGTTCTCGCACGAAACAAAGTATAGGTTTTCATTATGTGAATAACTTGAAAATCTTAGCTCAAACAGCTGCAAAACCTGTTTGCCCAGCACGGGGATATTGAATTCTATAAGATGAAGCTATGAATACGCATATCTGAATCTTCTATCAAAAGGTACAGCTATTTATATGAAGTTGTACAAAAACGCTTTCTTTCGCCAAGACAGTGCGTTTCTGACTATTACATGCATTTGAATGGGGAACTCGCACGAAACAAAGTATAGGTTTTCATTATGTGAATAACTTGAAAATCTTAGCTTAAACAGCTGCAAAACCTGTTTGCCCAGCACAGGAATATTGAATACGCATGAATACGCATATATGAATCGTCTATCATCGTCTATCAAAAGTTACAGCTATTTATATGAAGTTGTACAAAAACGCTTTATTTCGTCAAGACAGTGCGTTTCTCGCTATTACATGCATTTGAATGGAGTTCTCGCACGAAACAAAGTATAGGTTTTCATTATGTGAATAACTTGAAAATCTTAGCTCAAACAGCTGCAAAACCTGTTTGCCCAGCACGGGGATATTGAATTCTATAAGATGAAGCTATGAATACGCATATCTGAATCTTCTATCAAAAGGTACAGCTATTTATATGAAGTTGTACAAAAACGCTTTCTTTCGCCAAGACAGTGCGTTTCTGACTATTACATGCATTTGAATGGGGAACTCGCACGAAACAAAGTATAGGTTTTCATTATGTGAATAACTTGAAAATCTTAGCTCAAACAGCTGCAAAACCTGTTTGCCCAGCACAGGAATATTGAATACGCATGAATACGCATATATGAATCGTCTATCATCGTCTATCAAAAGTTACAGCTATTTATATGAAGTTGTACAAAAACGCTTTATTTCGTCAAGACAGTGCGTTTCTCGCTATTACATGCATTTGAATGGAGTTCTCGCACGAAACAAAGTATAGGTTTTCATTATGTGAATAACTTGAAAATCTTAGCTCAAACAGCTGCAAAACCTGTTTGCCCAGCACGGGGATATTGAATTCTATAAGATGAAGCTATGAATACGCATATCTGAATCTTCTATCAAAAGGTACAGCTATTTATATGAAGTTGTACAAAAACGCTTTCTTTCGCCAAGACAGTGCGTTTCTGACTATTACATGCATTTGAATGGGGAACTCGCACGAAACAAAGTATAGGTTTTCATTATGTGAATAACTTGAAAATCTTAGCTCAAACAGCTGCAAAACCTGTTTGCCCAGCACGGGGATATTGAATTCTATAAGCTGAAGCCATGAATACGTATATCTGATTCTTCTATCAAAAATTACAGCTATTTATATGAAGTTGTACAAAAACGCTTTCTTTCACCAAGACAGTGCGTTTCTCGCTATTACATGCATTTGAATAGGGAATTCGTCCGAAACAAAGTATAGGTTTTCATTATGTGAATAACTTGAAAATCTTAGCTCAAACAGCTACAAAACCTGTGTTAGGTTTTGTATTGTTGATTGCCATTTATGCTTAGAAATATTTAACCATATATGCTTAGAGGTGTATAATCATTTGTAGATTGAAAGAATGTCTCATCCTAGGAGGTCTGTAACAACTCTGTGTAGCATGAAGAGGGGAGTGCGTTCACTCCTCTACAGAGTGTTCTGGCATAGATCACACACCTCCTAGGAGAGGTCGTATCTTCTCTTGCTGATATATGGTTTAGCAAACACACGTGTATTTCTTTAAGTATAAGAGCCTTTTGTTCAGATGGAGCCCTAGACTCCTGGCACCAGCTTTGGGGAGTCTTCACAGGGTCACATCTTGACCACACACACACACACACACACACACACACACACACACACACACACACACACACAGGCAAAGTACTCTTTGTGTGTATGTAGACGTCATATGTTAATGAACCTATGCATATTCATGTAACCTCAATAAAAGAGCAGTGTTACGGGAGAACGGACGAGAGCAACTGGGGTCAAGCGAAGGAACGGCGTTTGTCCGGTTCTCTCCCGTGCACGAGAAACATGAAGAACTTTGCCTACTCGTGTCTTACTTTGCTGTGTAATTATATTGTCCTCAACGTTCCAGCGGATAGGTTCAAGCTACAAACCTATCATTAATTGGTCCTTCGAGAGCCGGAGCCCTGGAGTCGATATTGACCGAGGGGAGGAGAGGCACGTTGAAAGACTGATGTCAGCCAGGAAGTTCCTGTGGATTAACTGTCTGTCTTTTCTCCTCCATGAATGGCGATTGGCGGGATTCGAGGCTATATTACACGCTAAGCAACACCGAGTAAGTTTAAAGAGCCCGACTCTATAACCGTGTGGTTGTGCAGTCTCCGCCACTGTGTGAGGCGTTGAGAAGTTCGCTACTTTGTGGAGCGATAAGTGAGTTTTTCGCTGCTTTGTGGAGCGATAACTGAGTTCCTCGCTGCTTTGTGGAGCGAGAGGTGAGTACCTCGCTGCTTTGTGGAGCGAGAGGTGAGTTCTCCGCCGCTTTGTGGGACTTTGAGAAGTTCTGCAGGGTCCAGAATGTGCTGGACAATAGGCCTATTTTGCGTTGTTGTTGTCGTTGTTGTTGTTGTTGTGTGAGTGTGTGCGGAGCAGAACACGTGGCCTGTGACACCGACTGTTGTTGTTATCATGGGTTCCTAAGCAACCAAGAGTGTGTCAGAGGGTGACAGACGTTTATGGTGGACTTTAAATAAAAAAGAGCGACGGCTCCTTAGCTGCGCGGGTTTCACGCGGACCTGAGCCGTGCGGTTAATCGCAGGTTTATAAATGGAAGAGATTCAAATGTTAGAAGTTTTCAGAAAACACACCAGCCTTGAAGAGTGTGTGGAGAGGGCCAGCCCACATCAGCAGCTCTTAAGATATGCTCTGGTGAATGGCTTTCCCCCACCCCCTTGCTGACACAAAATGTTTATTCTTTAGCTTGCCCTGATCGACAACAGCCTGTGTGCCAGACCATAGATTTAATTGAGGTGGATAATTGTTAAAAGCAATCTGCATTAAGCTTAGGGTTGCTCAAATTTAGTACAATGACATATGAGGTGAAGTGATATAGATAAATATTTAAACTAATGAAGTGCATAGAGGCACTTGACCTGTGTGAAAGACTGTCATCTTAGTATGAGCCATTGTTGAGATATACAGCACACCTGTGAAAACAACTAATATGCTGAACCCTGTATGAAACATCTAACAGTACATGATGGAGAAGCTGAATTGAATATGAAAGTGCAAGACTTTGCCACTATTCATAGCATCAGCATCATGTTTCTGTTTATTTGTTTTGGTGGGTTGAAAAATAATTAAATAAACTTGTGATCATACATATGGATCACCATGGCACATATCATCAGCCATATGATTTATTTATGCAGATGAAAAAGTGAGTGTGAATGCGTCTGATGTCACAGTGTCTTTGTGCGCTGTGTAAAAGTAATTGCCTCTGATTGTGAGAGCGGTGATTCTGCAGATCACCAGCTATTGTAAAGAAGAAAAAAAAGAGTGAAAAAGAGAAAGAATTTATATTGTAGATGAAAAATAATCATAGGAAAAAGTTTTTGTGTTGATCAGCCAAAAACAACTACAATTTCATTTTCTGCTTTTAAGAAAGGACTGTTCACAAAAACACAGAGAGAGAGAGAGAGAGAGAGAGAGAGATGTGTGTTGATTAAGCAGTGATGATAATAATGAAAATGTCTTAGTTTGTCACTTTCGGGTGAAAAGCAGACCTGAATCAATTTTCCACATGCAGCGGTCGGAAGAAAGTTATAGTTTAACATCATTGGAAACATGCAGGCCAAGTTTCTGGCTGACTTATTTACAGCGCCATGTGTCTCTCAACCTCACAAGCAAGCTCTCACTCCTCCCTGAAGACAAGGAATGCAGCTCCAAAGAGCAATAACATGGCAGATAAAGAGACAGCAGCAAAGTCCTGAGCAAAGAGTCCCAACAAGCAGCAGCAGTGTGGACAAACAGCATCAGAGAAGAAGAGCAAACCCATCATCCTGACTGATCGGATAAATGGCACTGTGTTTCCAACAAGCTGTGCATGTGAAGAAAACTTTTGAGGAGAACTGAGGAGACTGTTGGAGTTTGACATTTGCCACCTTTGGAGTAAAATGGCAAGAAGAGACAGTGGAACACAGGACAAAGCTGAAGGAGAACTGCCGGCTATTGGACTGTTGAAGTGGGAGAGGATAACAGAGTGAGAGGACAACAGACAACAGAGAGGAGTGGTGAGAACACATAGGAATTTTGTTATTCAATGTGGGAAATCAAAATTTGGGTTAGCAAACCTGGGGAAAAGAAAACTGACTGCTTAAGTTGGAAAATTGAGAAGGAGTCTGAAACACTGCAAAAAAGAAACATACAAAATCACACACACAAGCAGAACATGCATTAACCCTACTAACACTTCCAAACACAAAATAACTCATGAATATTAGACAACATCTTAAGCGTGTGAGTCTGTTTATCATCTTGTCCAAGTCACTTAGTGTGATGCAAAAACAAGTGGACTCATAGCACATTAGTTAAGAAATGATCAAATAATAGCAGAGAAATGTGTAGGAAAGGCAGCTTTAAGAACAAGCTTGTTAACTTTCATCAGTGTTAAAATAGTGTCAATTTAGCAGACACTTGTTATCAAATGCTGAATTTATCCAATGCAAAAAATTGACTCTCTGGGTTGCAGGACAACAGTTTAACTTTCGTGGGAAAAAAGATTCTGGTTTGACCAACCAGTGATCAGACAATAAATTTAGTTGTTGATATAGTAAATTGGGAGATGCTTCCTGCTTGATTGATGCAGCACAAGTAATTTACTGTATGAGGGAAATTGTCTTTTGGGATACATTTTGAACATACATTTCTGTTGCCCTGTCATCTTAGTGGGTTAATAGCTGATATGCAAATTAGTTGATCGTTCTTAGATTAATGAAAGGTGATTGAATTCTAGCACGAGTGAATGGGATGTGTTGGAGTTTGTTGTGTGTTGAGTGGAGACTCTAAAACACTGAGTTTCCTGTTTTGATGTGCGAGTGAATCCTGTACCTAGATACACAACTCTGAATACGTCGGAACAAACTTCTTTTGTGAAGTTCATGACAACATGTCACATGTTTTATGATGACGGAAAAAGAAAAAGGAAGATTGAATAAAATAGATCTGTGGCCTAAATGAGTGAAAAGCACAGACCTGGGGATTAAAGACTATATAATACTATAATAATATAATAATACTATAATACTATAATAAGACTTTAGGCTTATGTTGTGTGTTGTGCAGCTGATGGTTGGTTTGGAGTTAATCTAGCTGATGATTTTTCTTTTGTTGTGAAGTTGAGCCTGCCAATTAGTATGATGGTATGATAAACCATGCTAATGGTATGATTTACCCTCCTGAGATGAGGAGCTTGTGTCATGACTTAACAAGGCCTTTTTATTTTGATACTTTCACAGTGCACTGAAAGTTTTGTTTGATAATCTCTGTCATTTGAGCAGATCTGCACGATTAGAACAGAAAGCGCTGTACGACACGTCGTCGAGGAAATTGTTACAAGTGAGTTTCTCCACATTAAAATGGGCTCAGGAGAAAGCCACTTATTTGGGACAATTAGAAAGTAAGTTCCTGTCCAAAAAGGATTCAGCGATGTAATCCAAGCTAAAGTTCTTCTTTTTCTTTTTGAAATGACGTCATTTTGCTGAGAGTGGAAACTAAATGCAACAATGGGTTCCACTATCAGCAAAGAAAGAAAGAATGAATGTATGAATGAATGAATGAATGAAAGAGAAAAAAAACTGACTGACTGGTAAAAGCTGACAAAAGCTGACAAGACTTTACTGATGTAACACGACTGTGCGAAGTTAACCCCCACCTGACAAAGGTGCAGATGAAATCTATGTGTGTTTCCTTTTACAGGAGCAGAAAGATGACAGCAACATTCGAGGTTGCGTGATCATTTAACCTTTTAAGTGCCACTTTCTGTGTCGGTGCATCTACCAGGGGTGTTATTCACTACCTTGTGTTGCTCACAGAGGAAACTGTGAGAAAGTGTGTATACATCTGCGCAGCGCTAACTTTTGCATTTCTTTTCTACAGCATTTCAGTTCTTCATGTGATTTATACCAGGACAACTGGTTGATGGGTTTTTTTTACTACAGGATTTCTGGGTTTATGTGTGAAGAAAACTGTGTTTACAGGTTATGAGTGGTGATGCTGTTACACTGTGTTGTTGGGAAAATGTGAAGGTTACTTTGACAATGTGAATAACATGTGAGAAATTTCCTGTGTTGAAAACTAGTGTCACTTCTTTCCACAGCTATGGATGGCTAACTTTATGGTCTTTTTATGGCACCCCTGGAACCTGTCGACCTGCGTCTGACCAACGATGGTCACTGTGTATTGCTAATGTTTGTTTTTCTATGACTGCATGTAGAGGATTCGGCAGAAGCGGACAAGTGACATGAGAAAAACAAATAGGAGATGCAGTGTTTATGGAAAAGTTTAATATGGAGCTCATTAGCTGGCCACTTTTGAAGCTCCTAGTGATATATGAGTGGAGTGACTTTGCTTAAGGGAAGTCACCGATTACATTAATGTTGACTGAGTACATGGGATGATCCATGTCTGAGGCAAATTAGGGTAATAGTTGTAGTTTACTGATTTGAGAAAACCTGCACATGACACTTGTCTTGCTGATGTTGAATGCTTATTGCTCTTATGATACAATTGTTTACAGGTATGAAGTTTGATTTCACTTCCAGATTTTGCTTTCCAGGCCATGATGGTGTGTATGCAGGCTCCTGGGAGAGCAAGGTGTTAAGCAAACTTAATATGCAAGACACACTAATATCTTTTATTGCAGGGTTACGGAGCTACTCCAGCGGAGATGCCCTGATGTTGCCTGGGACATGATCTAGCTAACCTTTTTCTTTAAGACAGGGATCCAGGTTTGATGAGTTGACGCGTGGGAGTGTCCATGCGTCAAGAGGTGGAGTCCAAGGATTAACATTAAACAATGTTTTCTATTATTGTTGCAGTGATTTGTGTGATTAACCGTTTATTTACAGGTATTAAACCTATGCAAGTGGTGCATCCATGTTCAGATGAGGCTTTGATGGCCTATAAGTGAAGTTCACTGAACTAAAGAATGTGGTTTGATGATTGTTGACATGCTCTCCAAATAGAAGTTTTTCCTCCTGGCAAGGAAATACAGGTACAGCAGTAATCTCCTGAGGAATCTTCAGAGGCCCAGTGAGAAGCGAGAACCATTCCAGGCATAGCTGACAGCCCAGGCAGTGGTTGAGGTCAAAGGTCAAGCTGGTCGGGGCCCATCATGAGATCAGACCTTGGAGCCACAGCAAGGACCATGAAACTGCATTGGAATGAGAGCTGTGCCAAGGGGGATTTCCAGAGGCCAACAGAGGAGATTGTGGACAACGGACGGGCACCTGAAGGATGAGGGGAGCGTGCCAAGCTCCATCGACAACGCAGAGGGAGTCTAAGGATGGCATCATGATTCTGTGAAAGCACAGGAACCAGAAGCTATGGTGGTGATGACAGCAGTTTCCTATGAACATCACCTAATGCTGTGCCACTGCACTGTGCATACGATGACACTGTGAAGGCTGCTGGGATCATAACAGCAGTAAGATAACTGAACCCAGCACCCTTTCCACAGAGAGGTTTTTCTGCAGAGCGTGGACAGTGGAGGATTCATAAATATCCCCCTCACAAGACGAAGGCCTGAAGTGAGGTGATGGGGTTGGTAGAGGCCATAAAACTTGAGTGCTGAGAGGTCTGCAGCTTTGGAGATAGCTGAGACCCATGTTGACAAACAACAAAACCAACTGGTATGTTTGAATGTTTATTCTACATACATTTGGACTATGGACAGTGATGGAAACAACTGGAAGAGACATTCATGATGCCCTGCAGAACTCAAACCACTCTGCAGAGAGACATGTGATTTGCACACCCGGAGGAAGCACCACCAAGCTGAGATGTTTTTGAAAATGTTACTTTCTTATTTTAACTGTTAAATTAACAATTTCTTTGTTTGCTTGTAGGATGCAGTTTGCCATTGGATGAGATCAATGAGGAATGGGATAACTGCTAATACATTTGTTAAACTGTGTACTTTTTCAGTAATTTAGGGTGATTTGACATAGGCTGAGTATAAAAATGTTTGCATTGAAACTATCAGACATGAGGTATTCATACCTGGGAACTTTTCTAGCATAAAGGTCAATAAAGGGGGGAATGTTAGGTTTTGTATTGTTGATTGTCATTTATGCTTAGAAATATTTAACCATATATGCTTAGAGGTGTATAATCATTTGTAGATTGAAAGAATGTCTCATCCTAGGAGGTCTGTAACAACTCTGTGTAGCATGAAGAGGGGAGTGCGTTCACTCCTCTACAGAGTGTTCTGGCATAGATCACACACCTCCTAGGAGAGGTCGTATCTTCTCTTGCTGATATATGGTTTAGCAAACACACGTGTATTTCTTTAAGTATAAGAGCCTTTTGTTCAGATGGAGCCCTAGACTCCTGGCACCAGCTTTGGGGAGTCTTCACAGGGTCACATCTTGACCACACACACACACACACACACATACACACACACACACACACACACACACACAGGCAAAGTACTCTTTGTGTGTATGTAGACGTCATATGTTAATGAACCTATGCATATTCATATCATGTAACCTCAATAAAAGAGCAGTGTTACGGGAGAACGGACGAGAGCAACTGGGGTCAAGCGAAGGAACGGCGTTTGTCCGGTTCTCTCCCGTGCACGAGAAACATGAAGAACTTTGCCTACTCGTGTCTTGCTTTGCTGTGTAATTATATTGTCCTCAACGTTCCAGCGGATAGGTTCAAGCTACAAACCTATCAACCTGTTTGCCCAGCACGGGTATATTGAATTCTATAAGATGAAGCCATGAATACGTATATCTGAATCTTCTATCAAAAGTTACAGCTATTTATATGAAGTTGTACAAGAACGCTTTCTTTCACCAAGACAGTGGGTTTCTCGCTATTACATACATTTGAATGGGGAACTCTGAATTCTGTACATTAATATGAATAGATATCTATTTTACAGGATAGACAATATAAACATATTTAAAATTAAAGGAATTGAAGTGTACATTGTGCCTTGGTTTAGTGTCTGGAAGAGTCCTGTCTCAGTCAATTATAGATGATGTGAGAGGGCGGGTGTGTGTGTTTAGGGCACGGATGGCTTGGGGATAGAAGCTCCTCTTGAGTCTCTCTGTCCTTGCCCGGAAGATGCGGAACCTTCTACCAGATTGCAGAAGTTGGAACAGTTTGTTGCCTGGATGGGACGGGTCCTTCAGTATCTGCGCTGCTCTAGTCCGGCATCTCCTGGTGTAGGTGTCCTGAAGCAGGGGGTTTCTCGCTATTACATACATTTGAATGGGGAACTCGTCCGACAGAAAGTATAGGTTTTCATTAAGTGAATAACTTGAAAATCTTAGCTCAAACAGCTGCAAAACCTGTTTGCCCAGCACAGGGATATTGAGGTCTGCAAGATAAAGCCATAAATATGTGAGTCTGAGTCGTCTATCAAAAGTTATATGAAGTTGTACAAAAACGCTTTCTTTCACCAAGACAGTGCGTTTCTCACTGTTACATGCATTTGAATGGGGAACTCGCACGAAACAAAGTATAGGTTTTCATTATGTGAATAACTTGAAAATCTTAGCTCAAACAGCTGCAAAACCTGTTTGCCCAGCACGGGGATATTGAATTCTATAAGATGAAGCTATGAATACGTATATCTGAATCTTCTATCAAAAGTTACAGCTATTTATATGAAGTTGTACAAAAACGCTTTATTTCGTCAAGACAGTGCGTTTCTGACGATTACATGCATTTGAATGGGAAACTCGCCCGAAACAAAGTATAAGTTTTCATTATGTGAATAACTTGAAAATCTTAGCTCAAACAGCTGCAAAACCTGTTTGCCCAGCACGGGGATATTGAATTCTATAAGATGAAGCTATGAATACGTATATCTGAATCTTCTATCAAAAGTTACAGCTATTTATATGAAGTTGTACAAAAACGCTTTATTTCGTCAAGACAGTGCGTTTCTGACGATTACATGCATTTGAATGGGAAACTCGCCCGAAACAAAGTATAAGTTTTCATTATGTGAATAACTTGAAAATCTTAGCTCAAACAGCTGCAAAACCTGTTTGCCCAGCACGGGGATATTGAATTCTATAAGATGAAGCCATAAACATGTGTGTCTGAGTCGTCTAGCAAAAGTTAAATCATGACTGGAAATCTACCTCTCTTTATAGGTATTTTAACCAATACTAAACTACTGCATGTTTCCATCAATAGTTAAACCACCTAAACACATAATTGTACTTATTCCTCAAATTGGACACCCTTTATAAATAAAAAAAAACCCAAATGTCTCACAATGTATCATGTCAATATTAATATCCTAAAATAAGAAAGCATTGCATGTGATGTAACAGAGAAACAAACTAAACAAAAAAAGGACAATAGGCATGTTTCATTTGCTGAATACTTTATTAAAAGACAGTTTCCTATTTACATTTATATGTTTCACAGAAGTTTGTAATTTTTACTCTGGGATGGGGATGCATGATGTGCGTCCTGCGCCACCCAAACGATCTGAAGCGTATCGGAGCCATTTCTGCACTGCTTGTGCAAAGACAAACTCGGACATAGAGTTTGCCCCTAACTGCTGCGTCAGGCCATCTAGGACAAAAATACACACACACACACACACAAAAGTGAATTAGAGCACATGAGTAAGCTCTTTTTAACTGTCTTCAGCGGGGAGAAAGTATGTAAACTCCTAGGCTGATAAACATGAAAGTCACCAGGCGTAAATCTACAAACTGCTGCATTTGATTCCCAAAGAGCTATGAGCGGAAAAAGTGATAAGTCTTAGCATGGTGTGCCGTGTATCCTTTAAAACAAAATAAACATGGGGTCCTCGGGCTGTACAAACTACAACCCGAGGACTAAACAAGCCAAAGACCAAAGACTCCATCTCCAGATTAACCGGACATGAAAGTCTTGTTATTGAGAAAGACAAAGTAATATAGCAAAAAAACGGTAAAGCTTACCAAATATGCATCTGCAGAGCACTGTATCTTTAAATGCCATTTTTTGCTTTGTCTGGTCCTTGGTTTTTTTCCCTGCCCAGTTTAGTACCGAGGCCAGCTGGTTTGTAATGGCATAAGCCATTACACGGCGGACTCGCACCTCCAATGTGGTCCCTCCAATCAAGGCAAAGCGTCTCACCTATAGACACATTTTAAGAGATGGAATTAGCGTGTCTCATGTCTTAAATGTGTACACAAGTGCTTGTGTGTTTTAATCAACAGGCCGTCTTTATGTATTTAAATCACATCTGACAGCTATTATACTTTATAGTTACAAAGTGTACATAACCTTTATATACTTACCATTGCCTTATTTGCCTCTTGTGATTGAAGAGATGCCTCTGCATTGTTTAGCTCCTCAATGTTGTGCAAGGGCAAATCCAGAGGCAGTACCCCAGCATCTACCGATTCATTGCAGCCAGTATTGCGGATGGCTCTGACCTCCTCACGGAGTTCGTTAACAGCTCTCATCAGGTCTGACAGAAAAAGATAATTTTTTTTAAGTAAGCTAAATTTAGCTGATCCGTGCAGGTGAATGAATTTACCCTGTCTAAAGAAATCAAGAGAAACGCCCCGGACTACTCAGTCACTAATTACTGTTACTGTACTTTTATTACAAGTATTATACTGTAAAAGCAACAGGACGCACCCTGCTGCAGCTCCTGTGCAGAGCTGAGTATTAAATATGTGCAAACAACAGCATGTTTTCAGTCTCTTGCCACATCTGTAAAGACAGTAACATTTTTTTTAAAAGCTTGTGCTTCAGTAACTCCTCATTAATCAGGAACTATGGATTAAAGTACTGTAGTGTACTGTAATACTGAAAAAATTGTAAGAGAAGAACTTCAGATCCTGAGTGTGTGAGGACAGAAGAATCAGCTTTATTTCAATTTTGAGGGATAAAATTTACATTTGAGTTTGATGGTTCTGTTCTCTTTGTGATTACAGGAGCTGCCCTCAGATTCAGACCTCAGCACCACCCAGTGACAGCAGACAGATCATCCAACATGTTCACATGTTAACTGCAAAACGAACTGATGAAAACAATACAAAGGTTAAAGTACCACACGTGCTATAGTGAAAGCTGCAGCTGTTTTATTAATAAAGTTAAAGACAAAAAAACAAAAGGATTAATCACCCCTGTAACTGTGTCACTATATATCAGCATTAACAGGACCTCAGTTTGGTGTTTCACAGAGCTGCTGATCTCAGACCTGCATAGCTTCCGTTTTAAACACTTGATGTACTCAGCTGCATGAAGGGCAGGTTTGAGTTTTCTGACACAATTAAATAAAACCTGATGAAGGTCAAAGGTCGTCACTTGTGTGTTGAACTACAAACTTGTGATCTGGAATTCTTTCACAGTTTTTTGCAGATAGTGTGTTATTTACCATAAAGTAATTCAGAGTTATTCATACCAGAGTAACCAGAGAGGATCAGATATTTTTAAATATGTAGCCGAGTGGTAAATTAATAATAATATTTTCCATTTCAGTTAACCAAATATCCATTTAAGGTTCAAAAAGGGGTCTTAAAATGTTGTTTCTTTGTTTCCATGTATGGTAAGGCAAGAATGTTATTGGGTAATTTAATGTTATTGCTTGTGCTATTTCTTTGGTTATCTGCATGTTGTGTGCACTTGAAGCTGTTAATTTTATAGGTTTGTGTAGTTGCATATTGTGGTCACTGGGGGGGGGGGGGGGGGGGGGGGGCAGTGCTTAAGGGTTAACTGCAGCTTTCCAAAAAAAACTTAACAAGAAATGCATCTTGGGACTTCCTGTTTACTTTTCTTTTTGTTGTGGATGTGGAACGGGAATGTTGTGAAGGAGTTAAATTGTTGGTAAGGAATTGTTAAATATGCACATAACTCATTGAAACATATTGTTATAATTGTAGTGCAGTGGCAAAACGTCAGTATTTTAACAAGATGATGTATTTCTTAAATGTATGGTGCAAAGGACCTGTATGTGCAGCGTGGAGCGGCCATTTTCTCCATGCAAGGGATAAGCTGCGAGATCATCTGTGTGCTCCAGTATTGCAAGTGAGCTGAGATTTCTGTGGAATGTAAGTGTTTATAAACATGTATGTAACCCTTCCACATTTTTTTAAAGGAGCCTTGTGTGATTTAGTTCTTTGTATTTTGTTCTGCACAGACAGAGGCCACTGCCGTATTTTTGTATTTTGTATTTCATTTCATTTCTTTTATTCCTTGTATTGTAGTGGCGCATCTTTGTTTAATAGGTTATTCTGTTACTTTGCCACGTTACCTCTCGTGCTGTAGATGTTCAGTACAAGTCCATATGGCCGCTGTTTGACAAAAGTAAAGGTCAAAGGACATTTTTTTTAGTTTATTCAGTCGTCATTGACAATAAAACTGCACATTAAGAACCCCAGTAATTGTGTCCTGCGTGGCTAACCATTTCCCAGGCTACATAATTTTGGTACCAGGAGTGGGGTGTGCAGCAGAAGGAGAGTTTTAGTTCACTAACTTTTAACTGGCGGCACAGTGGCATGTTATTTCCTTTTTATTAAAAATACAAAAAATACGGCAGTGGTGAAGACTACAGGGATTAACCATCACTGCGGGAGGACGTGCGGAGGTGGTGATTCTGCAGAGTTGCTGGTGCGGCGCTTGGGACAGAACCCATCTGGACCTGGCAATCGGATAGCAGCAAACAAGATTAGTCTTGTTCCTTGAACTGGACTTTTCCCATAGCATCCTTATTATAGCTAATCTATGCTTAAGCTTGGACTGTGGACTGAATTAGAAGCGCCATGTCAAGTGCTCCAGATGCTGGGGATAATGCCAGTGGTGGGGATTTATCCAGTCAGGGCCCATTAGAGCCGGCAGGACCAAGTAGGGCTCCAGATGATGAGATACAAAACCAGCTTCAGGAGCTGACGAGGTTGAGGGATGACCTTATCAGATTAACTGATGAAACAAGGACTCAAAGGGACAGTGCTGGTCGTGCCCTTAACCGTTCATACATTTGTGTTCCACGTGAATGCCAGGTCCAAGTCTTTACAGGGGAATTGGGAAAGGACGGGAGGTCTGTTGAAGAATTTATTGAAGAGGTTGAAAGAGTGACAAGGTCCAGAGAACAGAGCACCGAGGAACAGTGTGATTTTATACTTTCATTGTTGCGTGGGCCAGCACTTGAGGAAGTGAGGTTATGTATGAGGGGTCAATCAGTTGGGCCAAGTGATTTATTCGCCTATCTAAGAAATGCGTTTGGTGAGAGGCGTAGTGTCACACAGCTTCTGCAGTCTTTTTACAACCGTAAGCAGGCAGATGGAGAAGATCTCCGTGATTATTCCCATGCACTTTCTCAGATACTGAGCTCTGTAGTAAAACAGTCCACAAATGCAATATCTGATGAGAACACTGTCCTAAGGGATCAGTTTATTGAAGGGTTAAAGAATGCCACTCTGAGGCGTGAACTAAGGAAAATGGTCAGGGAGAAACCACACTCTAGTTTGCTAGAGGTGAGGGATGAGGCTCTCCTTTGGGAAATGGAGGATTACTGATCTCATTCCACGAAAGGGTTGAGAAGCCACATGGTTCAATCAGAAGCCTTAGAGGCCCAATGCTCGGTAACTAAAACAGCTCCGAACAACGATCCCCCTTCAGTGTTAGAGGAAGTGCAACGGGCTGTTGCCCACCAGGGAGAGCAGTTAGCAGAATTAGGAAAAGCACTGACTGCACTATCAACTGCTGTAGCAGAACTGTGTAGACGTGCCCCACAGACTCCCCCAGACCCCAAGCCAAGAGTTAAACCACAGCCTGCATTTACACCTGATGGTCAGCCAATTTGTTTTAAGTGCAGAGGGGTTGGGCATATTGCCAGGATATGTCCACAAATCAAACTCGGGTCTAGTGATGCTGCTCCTGTGTCTCCAATAGGGCAGGAAAACTGGAGCCCTCGGTTGTCATGAGCCAAACAATTCGAGGGGAGGCAACTGGCTCACAAACTAAAACACTGAACAAAGATGTAGTTTTAGAGAGGGCCGTTGGGGAATGTAGGACTGTAGAAATCAAACTACAGGGAGTGGAGGTATCATGTCTCCTCGACACTGGCAGTCAAGTGAGTACCATCTCAGAGGGGTTTTTCAACGAACACTGGTCAGCAGAAGACACCAATATCCATTATACCTTTGAATGGCTGAAGATCACGGCAGCTAATGGACTGGAGATACCTTATGTAGGCTATGTGGAGCTGGAAGTAGAGGCGATGGGGCTGACAATCCCAGAAAGGGGGTTTCTTATAGTCAGAGATTCAGCACAGTCTTGCTCTGTGCCTTGTCTCCTTGGAATGAATGTAATTAAAAAGTGCCAAGAACTAGTACATGGAGAGTTTGAAACCACAATGAAGGGTAACCTTGACAGTAACTGGAGGCAGGCTTTTCAGCGAGTACAAACGGTTAGTGTAGCAAACAGACTTTCATGTGCCAGGCTCGCTGGGAAAGATGCTGTCCATGTCCCAGCCTCATCTGCGGCTACCATCATGGCCAAAGGGCTAAAAACTGTCAGTGAAAAAGGTCCTTTAATGCTTCTTGAACCTGGCAATGCCCCTTTACCTGGAGGTTTGGTAGTTGTGCCAACCTTGATAACATCAGAGAGGCATATTTTTCCTGTTCAGGTCATGAACTTGTCTGATGAAGACATCTGGTTGCAACCCAGGACTAGACTTGGACTTTTGACTGAGGTTGACACTGTAGACAATGACCAGTTGTGTAAAGTTCAGTTTCAGAGAATTTCAGCAGATACAGATGAAGTGAGTGTAAGCACGCGGCCTGAACCACCCACAGATGTTCAATCCATTCTACATAAACTTAAGGTTGGTGGTACTACAGACGAGCAGGCACAACTAGCTTTGCTATTAGGAAAATATTCATTTGTATTTGCAACAGAAGATGAAGACCTAGGGTACACAGACAAAGTGCAACATGAAATACACCTCACAGATGACATACCTGTGACACAGCCCTACAGACGGATTCCCCCCACACAATACAATGAAGTGAGAGAACACATTGGCAAGTTGTTACGGAAGGGAGTAATCAAAGCGAGTTCTAGCCCATATGCTTCCCCAATAGTGCTAGTCAGAAAGGTTGATGGTAGTCTGAGGCTGTGTGTCGACTACAGGAAGCTCAACTCAAAAACCAGGCGGGATGCTTTTCCCCTCCCAAGAATCGATGAAAGCTTTGATGCGCTGAGGGGTGCTAAGTTCTTCTCCACAATAGATTTAGCAAGTGGGTATCACCAGGTAGCCATGCACGAACGTGATAGGCCCAAGACAGCATTCACAACCCCTTTTGGCCTTTATGAGTACGTAAGGATGCCCTTCGGTGTGTGTAACGGGCCCGCAACATTTCAGCGACTCATGCAGGCAACAATGAGTGACCTCATTTTCCAGATGCTACTTGTGTATCTTGATGACATTTTAGTTTTTTCTGAAACATTTGATGAACATCTCCAAAGACTTGAAACTGTACTCAGACGCTTGGCTGAAACTGGTCTTAAGGTGAAGCTCGAAAAATGTGCCTTTCTTCAGGACACAGTGAAGTTCCTGGGACACCAAGTGTCAGCTGAGGGGGTGGGGACGGACCCATCCAAAGTGTCTGCTGTTAAAGACTGGAAGGTTCCAACCACTGCCAAAGAGCTCCAGTCTTTTTTAGGGTTTTGTAGCTATTACCGGAGGTTTATCAGAGGCTTCTCACAGACTGCAGGGCCACTACATGACCTGGTGAACAAATGCTTAAGTGCAAAGAAATCTGGATGGGCAGGCCGCCATTTTGATGCAATGTGGACTCCCACGTGTAGTTCAGCTTTTGAGGGGTTGAAGGAAAAACTTACCTCTGCCCCTATTCTTGGTTTTGCTGATTTCACACAGCCTTTCGTACTGGAAACAGATGCCAGTCAAAATGGTTTAGGGGCGGTATTGTATCAGCAACAGGGTGACACAAAGCGAGTCATAGCCTATGCCAGTCGTCGGCTACGCCAGGCTGAGAGGAATGACCGTAATTACAGCAGCATGAAGCTAGAGTTACTAGCTTTGAAGTGGGCTGTTGCTGAGAAATTTAGGGGATACTTACTCGGTTCGAAGTTTGTTGTGCTCACTAACAACAATCCCCTTTGCCATCTTAAAACGGCTAAGTTGGGCGCAGTAGAGCAGAGATGGGTCGCCCAGTTGTCAGTTTTCGATTTTGAAGTGAAGTATCGACCTGGGAGTTCTAATGCTGCTGCAGATGCCCTCTCAAGGCAGAAGTTTGCAGGGGAGCCGGAGGTTGATCCAGATTCAGAATTTGATGACTGTGTCCCTGTCTGCAGCCTGGTAAGGCGAGGGACTGCTCTGGAACCAGATCTTGTAGCTAAAGGTCTTGAATGCTATGAGGTGAGACAGATACGTGCTTGGGAGTCAGGCTCAGGAGTGGTGACAGAGCAAGGGAATACTCCTACGCTCCCAGGCTATACCAGAGAGGAATTATTAGCATTTCAGGGCAGTGATCCTACCATCACAGGGTTCAGAACCTTTTGGGATCGTGGAAAGAAACCTAGTTACAAGGAAAGGGCAGCCTTATCCAACCTGGTGAGACGACTTTTAAAACAGTGGAACCTTATTCAGGAAAGGGAAGGTTTGTTGTACAGGGTTGTTCCAGAGTCCCTCCATGGGCCAGTATGGCAGTTGCTTTTGCCTGTTTGCCTCAAAGGTCAGGTCCTAGAGAGTGTCCACAACAAGATGGGGCACCAGGGGATTGAGCGCACAGTGAACCTGCTAAGGGGGAGGTGTTTTTGGGTAGGTTACTATGAGGATGTGGAGAACTGGGTTAAGAACTGTGAAAGGTGTGTCTTGTCTAAGATGCCGCAGCCAAAGATTAATGCCCCATGCAGGCCTTTCTGGCATCCAGGCCATTGGAGGTAGTAGCTGTGGACTTTACTGTCCTTGAACCAGCATCAGATGGTCGGGAAAGTGTGCTGGTTGTGACTGACGTGTTCACAAAGTTCACACAGGCATTTCCGACTAAAGATCAGAAAGCCGACACTACAGCTAAGGTTTTGCTCAGGGAATGGTTTATGAAGTATGGAGTGCCAGAAAGACTCCACTCAGATCAAGGACGAAATTTTGAGAGCGAGATTATAGCAGAACTTTGCAAGTTGTATGGTGTTAAAAAGACCAGGACGACTCCATACAGACCACAAGGAAATGCTCAGTGTGAAAGATATAACAGGACTCTTCATGATTTACTGAGAACGCTTCCACCTGAAAAGAAAAGAAGGTGGCCAGAATATCTACCTGAGCTTGTGTATGCTTATAATGCTACTCCTCATTCAACAACAGGGTACTCACCCTACTATCTTCTTTTTGGTTTTGAGCCTCGCCTTCCAGTTGATGCACTGTTAGGCCGTGAGTGTGTATCAGACAACGGTCAGAACTGGCTCTCTGTTCACCAAGAGAGACTTAAGCAGGCCCACACGCGAGCCAGAGAGTATTCTGAACAAAAAGCAGCAGAACGGATTTCATTTCAAAACAAGAAAGTCCATTGCCCCCCCGTTTACATTGGGCAGTTTGTTTTTCTTCGCCATCGGCCCTTGGGGAGGCATAAAATCCAGGATGCTTGGGGGCCCACTATTTACAAAGTAGTGGATGTCCAAGGCACCACACACACTGTGGAACCTTTTGAAGGAGGGCCAACGAAAAATGTTCATAGGTCAGAGCTGCGACCATGTGCAGCCCCGGGTCAGAAGCCCAGAACTCAAACCAAACTACAAACCAATGCTCACCCAGTGGTTGGAGAGGAACCAGTGGTATCTGAACCAGATTTTGTCATTGTTGAGGAAGTTGATCGTCTACCTCGGTTAGATGTGCCACAAGTGTCCTTATGGTCAGAGAGGGACATTTTTCCAGTGTCAGCACAGGCAGATGGTCTCGGGTCAGAGGGACCTGAAACAAGTTTTACTGATATGACTAAGAGAGAGAGAGACTTGGGGACTTGTTCCGATGGCGGAGGCAGTGACTTCCCTGATTCCGACTGCATTGGGCCAGAGTTCAGGCCCAGGATTGAGGTGGAGGGTGGCAAAGGCTCTAAGCCTGTTTCCGCTGTCAGGAAAAGTGAGCGGAGTACTGCAGGGTCACATTCAAACCTGTTTCATTTGCCCAAATCTGCCTGCAATGCTGTAGCAATTAGCACTGACGTGGCATCTCAGATTTGAACAAGTCTAGGGGCAGCTCTGTTTGGAAAAAAAAACAAAACAAAACAAAACACAACACTGCGGGGGGATTTTCCATTCAGTCGAGGTTTAGTAGTCACCGAGGGCGTTGACTGATTGCAGGGGAGAATGTAGCCGAGTGGTAAATTAATAATAATATTTTCGATTTCAGTTAAACAAATATCCATTTAAGGTTCAAAAAGGGGTCTTAAAATGTTGTTTCTTTGTTTTCATGTATGGTAAGGCAAGAATGTTATTGGGTAATTTAATGTTATTGCTTGTGCTATTTCTTTGGTTATCTGCATGTTGTGTGCACTTGAAGCTGTTAATTTTATAGGTTTGTGTAGTTGCATATTGTGGTCACTGGGGGGGGGGGCAGTGCTTAAGGGTTAACTGCAGTTTTCCAAAAAAAACTTAACAAGAAATGCATCTTGGGACTTCCTGTTTACTTTTCTTTTTGTTGTGGATGTGGAACGGGAATGTTGTGAAGGAGTTAAATTGTTGGTAAGGAATTGTTAAATATGCACATAACTCATTGAAACATATTGTTATAATTGTAGTGCAGTGGCAAAACGTCAGTATTTTAACAAGATGATGTATTTCTTAAATGTATGGTGCAAAGGACCTGTATGTGCAGCGTGGAGCGGCCATTTTCTCCATGCAAGGGATAAGCTGCGAGATCATCTGTGTGCTCCAGTATTGCAAGTGAGCTGAGATTTCTGTGGAATGTAAGTGTTTATAAACATGTATGTAACCCTTCCACATTTTTTTAAAGGAGCCTTGTGTGATTTAGTTCTTTGTATTTTGTTCTGCACAGACAGAGGCCACTGCCGTATTTTTGTATTTTGTATTTCATTTCATTTCTTTTATTCCTTGTATTGTAGTGGCGCATCTTTGTTTAATAGGTTATTCTGTTACTTTGCCACGTTACCTCTCGTGCTGTAGATGTTCAGTACAAGTCCATATGGCCGCTGTTTGACAAAAGTAAAGGTCAAAGGACTTTTTTTTTTTGTTTATTCAGTCGTCATTGACAATAAAACTGCACATTAAGAACCCCAGTAATTGTGTCCTGCGTGGCTAACCATTTCCCAGGCTACATAATTATATAACTTTCTACAGGACTGAATGTAATATCTTTATGTAAAAGTCCAGAGCCTCTGGGGAGTGTCCGAGTATTTATAACATTACACAAACCAAAAGTCTCCACCACAGTGTTCATGAAATGCTGGGTTTATCCATCTTCTGGGGTGGGCCTACGGAGAAATGCAGAAGATTTCCCTGTGAGGGAGCTGCTGGTGAAGATCATGAGTCCTGCTTGATCAATGCAATGAGCTTCAGTATTCCTGTTGTTTCTTAAACGATGCCTCTCTCAGTGGGTCAACAGAACATCTGGCACAGGACAGCTGTGATGAAAGAAAAGTTTCTCCAAACCTCTGGACCCAGGAAACCCAGCTTGGTCCTGATGGTCTCCCTCACTAGTTTCTCCCCAGGGTGAATGTAGCTGTTGATAAAATATGGATTCTATTATGAAATGAAAAGAACAAATTACACTACACTACTGAAACATTCTGCTGATGTTTTTAAAGTTTCCATGTTACCAGGCTGTAGAGGGCTCTGAAGATTTAAACAGTTTTAGATCCATTACACTCACAGTCTTATGTTAAAATCTCAAAGGACAGCATTATATTTTTGATATTAACAGCAACGCTGGGCCTCTGTAAAGTGTGCAGCTGATCTCATCGCTGTCTAAAAATGGATAAAAAAAAAACCTAAGAAGTGCTGAATCCTTCAATAACACAGACTATTAGAGTAACAGGTGTGTAGCATCGCTAACTAGCTAGCAACAAGCCTCCAACACAGTGCGTATGCTAGCGGCTAATCTAGCGAACGAATTAACAACAGAGTGATTTTAGAACTATACGCTGTGTGTCTTTTTTATAAGAGTGACATGGTTGTATTTACCTTAATTAAACAAGTCGTCAGTCGCGATAAACCAGCAAAAAACTCAAGTTGCTGGGCTAAGTAAAAAGTGTAGAGGGGCGGGTTTGCGGTCACATCCAGCGGGTGTGTGGGCGGGAGCGTTACACAGTCGCTCCACCTCAAGTCACTACTGCGCAGACTCTGGCTCCAAATTTGAAAGAAGGCAGCCTCCACAGGCGGGATATTTTGGCTTCATTTTTGCACAATGGGAGGAGGCGGTGTCACGTCGTCCATCTTTTATACAGTCATTTGCGGGCTACCAGGGGACCTAGAAGAGAGAAATACATCGCCCACGGAGGATGCCGAAGCACGCTCCAATAGACGCACACACACACAGTACTCTTAAGGTAAGCACTCTTTCGCACACACATACAACGGCTGTCTCCCAATTCAGGGTCTGCAGCCTTAAAGTACGCATTTCAAGGCCGATTACGTCACAGCGGCGCGCCCAAGGCTGTCCCAATTCAAAATGCAGCCCTGAAATGCGTCCTTCATTTCCCTGAATTTTAAGGCTGTGGCAGTGTAGACTTCGTGGTCCCGTATATCCCACAATTCATAGCGCGGCAGTCGGTGTGGAGAATTCTGCCGCAGACGGCAGAAGCGGAGCGGCCGAAGAGTAAACTGTGAAAAGTAAGTACTGAATATTATGTCACTTATTTATGTGCAAATGTTTAATAACGAAGAAAATTAAACAATATTGTTGGCCACATGTCGGCAAAGTTATGTGACATTAGTGACGTTTGTACTAACTTGGTTTTAAAGCCTTTACTTTAAAATATACACCTGTGGAGGACCACCAGGTGGCTCCACTCACACCCAAGTTGAAGGGAAGTGTTGGGGTGGAGATTTTGGCGCTCACTATATGTGAAGTTCTGAGAGTCAGTTAATAAAGTTGGAGTGAGACACTGAGACCTCTCCTGTCGTTATTACATACCTCCACATTGGTGACCCCTGTAGCGAACATGCTAAGGCTCGACGACGAAGCCTGGAAGCATCGGCTGCCGCCGGACTTTCACCTCCGCCGATGGCTGCATTTGCTGTGGCGCTTAAATTGCCGGATTTTTGGCTTCACGATCCTCCTTCATGGTTCGTGCACGTAGAAGCTCAGTTTGCTCTTCGTGGAGTCAGCTGACGATACTAAATACCACCATGTGGTGGCCTCACTTGACCCGCTGTCAACCCGCCGCATGATGACTCTCCTCCGGGACCCCCCAGCCCAAGGCAAGTACGCCGCCCTCAAGGCGCTGCTGCTGCGGCGTTACTCCCTCTCTGATGCTGAGCGGGCCGAGAAACTCCTTTCCCTCGCGGGCTTGGGCGATGGCACCGCTCTCGAGCTGGGCGCGGATGACGGAGGATTTCTCTTCACCCACCTCTTTCTCCGACAGCTGCCGGCTCCAGTCCGCGCTGGCCTTGCCAACTCCCCGCTATTGGCCACGAAGGATTACTGCTCCCTTGCAGAAGAGGCGGATCGCATCCTCCTGGCTACCAGGACTTTCGGCGTCCAGGCGATTGTTCAGGACTCACCAGCGTTTTCCCCCGCCCCCTCACCCATGCTCCAGGGGCCCTCCGACTCGTCCACGGTGGCCGGAATCGCTGCACGGCGGCACCGCGGAAAGGGGCTTTGTTTTTATCACCAGCGTTTTGGAGCGAAGGCACGGCGCTGTCTCCCGCCTTGCAGTTTCCAGACCCAGGGAAACGGGCATGTCAGCACTCTGTAGCAGCCGCGACTGCTGGCAACAAGGAAAGGCTGCTTTTCTTAGAGGACTCACGCTCGGGGAGGCGTTTCCTGGTGGACTCCGGCTCACAGAAGAGCCTTCTTCCCCCGGCTGGCTCGGACAGGCTAGCTGAGGGCTGCGGGCCATTGCTAACAGCGGCTAATGGCTCTTCCATCAAAACCTTCAGTGAAAGGTTGGCGACTGTTTGCTTTCACGACCGTGACTTTCAGTGGAACTTTGTTGTTGCTGCTAGCTCTGTGCCTATAATAGGCGCTGATTTTCTTTGTGCTCACGGACTGCTGGTTGATGTTGCTAACAGACGTTTAATCGATGCTGTGTCATTTTCCTCATTACCCTGTTTGACTCGGGGTGCTCAGCCCGTCGTGCATGCTAACTCAGTAGATTCAGGTGACGTTTTTCAGTGTTTGCTTTCTGAGTTTCCCTCACTCTCTGTCCTCACTTTCTCGAGCACGGTGACGAAGCATGGGGTGGAGCATTACATAACTACAGTAGGGCCCCCGGTGTTTGCACGCGCGCGCCGCCTCGACCCTGCCAAACTGGCTGTCGCTCGGGAAGAATTTGCCACCATGGAGCGTCTGGGCATCGTGCAGCATTCGAACAGTGCCTGGGCTTCTCCGTTACACATGGTGCCTAAATCTGATGATCGGTGGCGAACTTGTGGGGATTTCCGTCGTCTTAATAATGTCACAGAGAACGATCGTTATCCCATTCCCCACATCCAAGATTTTTCCGCCCATCTTGCGGGGACCTCGGTATTTTCGAAGATCGATTTGGTACGGGGATATCACCAGGTTCCCGTGCGCGCGGAGGATGTCCCCAAAACCGCCATAATTACACCTTTCGGCCTTTTCGAGTTTCTGCACATGCCGTTTGGCCTGAAAGATGCTGCCCAAACCTTCCAGCGGTTGATGGACTCGGTCTTGCGCGGGCTGCCCTTTGTTTTTGTATATCTTGATGATATACTGGTGGCCAGCAGCTCGAAGGAGCAGCACATGTTCCATCTGCGTCAGGTTTTTCAGCGTTTGGCGGAGCATGGACTGATTATTAATCCGTCTAAATGCCAGTTTGGGTTGCCCGTTCTCGATTTTCTTGGGCAGCGTATTTCCGCCGAGGGCGCGGTTCCGTTGCCTGACAAAGTCCGAGCTGTTTCGGAATTTCCGCGTCCCACGAATGTTAAGGCACTGCAGGAATTTTTGGGGATGGTGAATTTTTACAACCGTTTTCTCCCCAAAGCGGCACATCTGCTGAAGCCCCTTTATGGGGCGTTAAAAGGTAAGAAAGCTAATGACTCCGTTGACTGGTTTCCGGAAAGCATCCAAGCGTTTTCTAATGCTAATGCTGCCCTTCTGGCCCACCCATCCCCCTCAGCGCTGATTGCGTTGACCACCGATGCGTCGGACATAGTGGTGGGTGCAGTGCTGGAACAGCGAATCTCGGGTGTCTGGCAACCGCTCGCCTTTTTCAGCCGTACGCTACGTGACAGCGAACGCAATTACAGCGTTTTTGACAGGGAGCTACTGGCG
Organism: Aulonocara sp. 'chitande type north' Nkhata Bay; assembly: GCF_057382095.1. Taxonomy (NCBI): domain Eukaryota; kingdom Metazoa; phylum Chordata; class Actinopteri; order Cichliformes; family Cichlidae; genus Aulonocara; species Aulonocara sp. 'chitande type north' Nkhata Bay. The sequence continues at coordinate 13,663,464 of NC_141345.1, forward strand.
CTCCACCTGGCGACTCGTCATTTCTGTTTTTTTCTCGAGGGTCGTCACTTTACCGCATACGTGGACCACAAACCCTTGACGTTTGCCATGTCCAAGGTTTCTGATCCATGGAGTGCACGCCATTTCTGAGTTTACCACGGACATTCGGCACGTGGCTGGTAAATCCAATCATGTGGTTGACTGTTTGTCCCGTGCGCTGGTTTCTCCCGTCTTTCTCGGCATAGACTACTCCGCCATGGCTGCCGATCACAGCAGTGACCCGGACATCCTCGCGCTTAAATCCACCCAGACGGGCCTCATACTAGAGGACAGACCTGTGCAGGACGGTGGTCCCCTCCTCGTCTGTGACGTTTCCACCGGCCGCCCTCGCCCAGTGGTTCCCGCTTCCTGGCGTCGTCAAGTTTTTGACTCGGTACATGCTCTCTCTCATCCAGGGGTCCGGGCCTCTGTTAAACTGGTCAGCTCTAAATTTGTTTGGCCAGGCCTTCGCAAATCTGTTAAGGAATGGGCGTCGGCGTGCATTCCCTGCCAGCGTGCGAAGGTTCATAAACACACCAAGGCGCCCCTGGAGCCGTTCTTCATACCCGGCAAACGTTTCGATCATGTGCATGTCGATCTGGTGGGTCCTCTGCCGCAGTCACAAGGTTTTACGCACCTTTTGACTGTTGTTGACCGGACCACCAGGTGGCCGGAGGCGGTCCCCCTGGCGTCCACTACTGCAGCAGTGGTGGCCAAGGCGTTTTTGTCAAGCTGGGTCTCGCGTTTCGGCCCACCTGCGGACATTACGTCAGACAGAGGCCCCCAGTTCATTTCCGTGCTTTGGTCGGCCATGGCTGATGGACTGGGGGCTAAAGTCCACCGCACAACCGCATACAACCCGCAAGCTAATGGGATGTGTGAACGGTTCCACCGGTCGCTTAAGGCTGCTTTTCGCGCCTCCTTAAAGGATGGCAATTGGGTTGACCGCCTCCCGTGGGTTTTGCTTGGGCTGCGCTCTGCGGTTAAGGAGGACCTCGGTGCTTCCCCAGCTGAGCTAGTGTTTGGTCAGCCCCTCCGCGTGCCTGGAGAATTCTTGCCCGAAAATCCTTTTCCTGACACCGTGCCTGACACCTTTGTTCCAAAGACTTTAGAGACTGCGAAGTTTGTTTTTGTCAGGCACGATGCCCACAGGACACCGCTGCGGCCGCTGTATGACGGCCCATTCAGGGTTATTGAACCGGGCCAGAAACATTTTGTTTTGAATTTTGGAGGTCGAAGGGAGACTGTGTGTGTTGACAGACTTAAACCTGCACATGTTCTTCCGGACAGTAATGTAGTGCCGGCCCAGGCCCCTCGCCGTGGCCGCCCTCCTTCGATGGGGTTGACAGACTCTGGTTTTCCCCCCAGGACTACCCCCGGACCACCGGCGTTTGAGCCTCCTTCTGCCTTTCCTGCTCGCCTTCACCAGCCTCATTCACAGGATGGACCTTCCTCTGCCTGTTCTCTCCCTCCCAGGTTCAGTCGTTCGGGTCGTTTGCTTAGACCCAGGGTCCTGGACTGAATAGAGACCTAACTGTGTGTTCAGGGGGGGGGTATGTGTGGCAGACCACCAGGTGGCTCCACTCACACCCAAGTTGAAGGGAAGTATTGGGGTTGAGATTTTGGCGCTCACTATATGTGAAGTTCTGAGAGTCAGTTAATAAAGTTGGAGTGAGACACTGAGACCTCTCCTGTCGTTATTACATACCTCCACACACCGTTCAATAGCTGAGCTTAATCTTACAGAGAATGATTGTTAGAGATATTCTTTTATCAAGTACTCAGATGCAATGAAATATCACTCAGACACTTAATAAGGGTTTTATCAGTCACTGCAGTTTGTCCGGCGCCTGGACATTTTTTCTCTAGCCACCCATTTTTCTTTCTTATTATTTTTTATTAGCTCATAGATATATTTACGTTTACACACACACATACACACCCGTGGTGCTTTCTCTGGCACGAGGAATGGGAGAGGCTATTGACACGGCCTTCTACTTTCAAGCTAGCCTTGAAAGCGGTGTCAATTTTATGTGATGAAACGCAACCTTTTCCCGTTCCACCAGAACTCGAGCAACCAACGATAAACAATTCGGTGGAGTAGTTCAGCCTCCTTAATGTGCTGTAAAATCAACTTACTCCACCAACAAAACAGTAAAACAACAGATCATACGCGTAATGAGTATTATTCTGGGCAACACTGTGTCTTTCTACATTGCTCCAAGCCCTCTTTCAGGCGAGCTGTGTGTAACTTTTCTACCAGTCCTTTTTCAGACGAGAATGTTACTATCCTGTCGTATTTTGACATAAAGCTTGCTCCAAGCCCTCTTTCAGGCAAGCTGCGTAACTTTTCTACCAGTCCTTTTTCAGACGAGACTGTTACTAAGCTGTCATATTTTGACGGGAAACTATTTTATGTACAGACCACAGGTTGCCTCAGTCGTTTTTCGCAAGATGTGAGTGAGTGCTAAATATTCACCTGAGTTATTGTGTGGTTGCTTTGGTTTCCTTCATCAACCCCTGAAGTCGTGGACCTCTTATAAGAACGCTGGCCAGAACCCGAACGTCACGTTTCTGGACTTTATCCTCTGCCTGGAGAGGAGTTGACAGCGTGGGCTTCTCACAACGTCAGGACTTGATGAAGGTTTCCTATTGGAGCATTGAAAAAATATCAATGTCCCTCCGGCTCGAAGGACCAATTAAATGTTAGAGATATTCTTTTATCAAGTACTCAGATGCAATGAAATATCACTCAGACACTTAGAGCAGTTTTAAACGTGCACGGGTGAGAGACTCAGGGAGAGACTCACACACCTCCTTGGTGCAGTCTGGCTTTATTTATACACATCATGAAGCATACAAAAAAGGAAATATCATCCTTATCTTGTCAAGAAAACAGGTGTGGTTGATCAAAAAACTTCGTGTTCTCTACAAGGTTGTTTCTTACTCGTGGGTGGCGGTTTCCTGCTAGTGTGAAGGCAAACAGTGACAATGTGAAGGCAAAGACTGATAATGTGAAGGCAAACAGTTTCCGTTATAGAGTAGGGAGCCAGCAATTAAAATATGCAGCTGGTTGAGTACAGAACAGAAATATAAACACTCTTAGCTGATTATTATATGAATAATAAAACCTTTAAAAACAAAAATACTCTGACAATGATCAAAGCTCATGTAGAAACAAACAAACAATTTTCTCCTTCATTTCTGTCAAACAAAGCTGTATGACACGTTTCCAGTGATTAGTATCATGGTTGCTAGGCAACCTGCGCAGCGCAACGGAGGCTTTTTTTTTTTTTAAACTTTATTGACAAACAACAGTATCAGCGCAACGGAGGCTAGACTGTCCCATTTCACAAGCCTCGCACTTCCGGCCTTAGCGGTCTTTGAGTACGCGGCCCTTGAGGATCGTTGAGGCTGCGTACTTTAAGGCTGCAGACCCTGAATTGGGAGACAGCCAACAAGTGGAGATCAACGATCACCGGTGTCACGTCTGCACAGCTGTTTTATACGTAAGCTGTGGGACGTAGCCGGGCGTGCCGGGGTGTCTTAAAGAAATATCCACACGCCACGACCAAGGGGGGTCGTACCCCGTACATATGGAATATGTAACAGTGTGGTCTCGATATGCTAGAGAACCTCATAATTCATGCGAAAGTTAAAAATTAATTTAAGGGAAACGGTAGAACTTATAGAAAAGCTGAATTAGACAGTAGTAAAAGAAGAACAGGAGAACAGTTTAAAGGTGGAATGGTGGTTCTAGGAGAAAGTATGTGGAAGCAGTTAAGCTTCAAAAATATGCCACTTAGAGCATTTTATGGGATGTCTGCTATCCACTTCAATGGGAGCAGAAACTGCATGAAAAGATTAACATAGCAAAAAATATAACAGTTATAACCACCAAAATTTATAGCTGGAAAGAGCAGAATTGACAGAAACTGTAAAAATTTGAATGGGCATAAAATGGTAAATGGTAAATGGCCTGTATTTATATAGCGCTTTACTAGTCCCTAAGGACCCCAAAGCGCTTTACATATCCAGTCATCCACCCATTCACGCACACATTCACACACATTCACACACACTCATAAAAACTGAGGGACTAGTTAAGCGGCACAAAACGTACGGAAGCAACTAGAAAAAGAGAAATAAAGAGAAACAGGATCTCAATAAAATCTCTAATAATCGGCTATGTACCACAGGCCTTCAAGCTGGCTGTAGTTAAACCTTTACTTAAAAAGCCATCTCTAGACTGTCTCAGCTATTTATAGGCCAATCTCCAACCTTCCTGTTAAGTCAAATTGTTGAATGTTGTCATTGAGTTTCTTAAATTTGTAAAGTCTTGGTTCAAGCAGTAGGATCAAAGACATTCTTTTGTCTCTGACCATCTCTCCAGTCACTCTGGTGCTGGGGTGAGGTTTTATTAAAATTTTCAAATTCAAATTCAAATTTTATTTGTCACGTACACAGTCATACACAGTACGATATGCAGTGAAATGCTTGGACAACTGCTCGTGACCTAAAGAAAACAAAAAAGGAAAAGGCTATGAATAAGATAGGAAATAAATATGAAAAATTAAAAAGGGAAATAAATATGAAAAATTAAAAAGGGTAAATTTTACTAGGAAGGAATAAAATATAAATTAAGGTTAAAAAGGAAATAACTGTACAACACAAATTAGAATGAAGGGTAAATTTAACTGGGAAAGAATAAGATAAAATATATAAATTAAAGTTGAAAATAAAATAACTGTACAACAAAATACACAATATAGAACTATATAAGAATGTATGAAGAAATATAAATAAATATATATACACAATAACAGCAGCTGTACAAGTATTAACTGGAAATGAAGAATATAATGTCCAGTGTTGTGCAATCCACATTATGTCTTCTGCAGTGCAAATATGCTTAAAGTGATTTAAGTGATGAAGTGAAAACAATGTCCAGAATGTCCAGTGTGTGTGTAAGAACTGTATGTGTATATTATTGATACATCCTATTTGAAAGATCTGTTTCTTGTGTATAAGCTTCCTGCTTTTATGATCCTTTTGGTGAGCAGGAGGTCTCACACACACACGCACACGCAGTACCTTGTCTTTTGCAACCAAGGGGGTTCTACGGTGGGAGTTGCTTGTGTTTTATTGTGTAAACTGTAACTATCATGGGAATAAATAGCTGCGAGGCGAGCTGCTCTTTAGGGATGGGTACCGGTAATGGCACCGGTTCTGACATAAACTGTAGTAACCAGACCCAAAAGCACACACATTTCAGTGCTTTATTTTGGTGCTTTTTTTTTTTTTTTCTGAGATGTCATCCACTTTAGATTCTAGCCAATCATTTTACCTTTCCGAGGATAGTAGGCGGGCCCAGGTACGTACGTTCTTTTAGAGCAGAGCTACAGATTAAAAACGCCCAAGGCGAAGCAGTTAAGAGTCTGTCTGTACTTCACAGCAAAAGATGCAAACTCAGCAGCCTGCAACAAGTGCTTTATGGTGATACTGTGCAAAGGAGGTAACACCTCGAATCTGATGAAACACCTGGCAACGTATAGCATTTTGTTAAAAGCCGAGAAATGCACCGTATTTGATAGCTTGCTGCGAGACCTCACACTGAGCACATCTACTGCGGGTGTGGTGCCTGTTATCAGATGTGAAGTTAGCAACATCCCCCAAGAACCCGAAGAGGAGAGTCCTGGCCCCTAGCGCTGCCAGTGTAGCAGAAATGATGACGGATGATGATGGCAGCAGCAGCCGTTCTTCTCTGCGTGAGTAGCTTAATGTTGTTCGTGTGTAATTTACGTTGAGTAGGCTAACCACGTTATTACATTAATGCATGTAAGGTGAACTAGCAAACACCGTCGTAGTTACATGCGCCTGTCTTCTTTTTTGATGGCAGATGCTCCCTTCACTCTGGCCAAAAAGGCTAAAATGACCAAAGAAAAAGTGGAAAACAGCTAAACATGAGAGGTTTTTGGACAAAGTTGGTGTTTTTTTCCCCCATTGATTAAGCACTGCTTCCAGCCAAGAGTGATACCATAAATCCCCTATAGCTGCAGAAAAGGCTAACATTGTTATCTTTTTACAAAAAACAAAACAAAAAAAAAAAAACAGCTGAACATGAGAGGTTTTTGGACAAAGTGTGTGTTCTCCATTCTTTAAGCACCAGTTCAAGCACCGTTTAAGCACCAGCACCGTTTCAAATGTACCGGTTTGGTACTGGTATCGGATAAAACCTAAACAATACCCATCCCTATTGATGTCACAGGACCATGACAGAGTGATGTAGATACACAGGTACCGGAAACTGATGATCAGGGGCTCATAATTCCTTGCCTGCTTTGTAGTGAAGTCTATGATCAGCTCCTTAGTCTTGCTGACGTTTAGGAGGAGGTTGTTCTCCTGGCACCAGTTCTCCAGGTTCTTAATCTCCTCCAGGCAGGCCTTCTCGATGTTCTCAGAGATCAGGCCCACAACATGTGGGAGTGAATGTGAGTGCGATTGGTTGTCCCCTGTCTATGTGTCAGCCCTGCAACCGACTGGAGACCTGTCCTGGGTGTACCCTCCTTTTCGCCCTAAGACAGCTGGGATAGGCTCCAGCAAACCTGAAAAGGAATAAGCGGAAGTGAATGAATGGGTAGGTTAAGCTATGAAAGGGAAAAGAAGTGCCCTCCTTGAAAGCCTGGATTTCCGTGCTGACAGATACTCTTCACCTGGAAAGGAACCGCTTCGTTATAAAGGACAAACTGGAGGACTTGGATCAGATTTGGGGGCCACTTATTGAGCATCTGGAAATTATGAACAAGTGAGAGCTACTGTGTGGACTTCACCATAGGTTACAATAAGCTGATAGCACTCTGGGATAAGGTAATTGTGTGGGAGGGGTGTTTTTCCCCCTTGTTTTTTGGCTACCCTTTTTGTTACTTTCCACTTTCTTGGTTGTGTGTTTTGTTTTTTGTTTGTTTTCCCCCTTTCTTGATGATAAAAATATAAAAAGGAAGCAATGTCAGCCTATGGGGCAATTTGTAATTGTGTGGATGCTCCACACTATTGAGTTCCTTCTTGGTGTTTCCGTACACTTTTCGCCGTGGATCTACTTCCACAATTTTTGTGCTATTTTCACCGTTCAAATTTTAAACTATTCTGCTATTTCTGTTAATGATGGCTATATCTTTTGGTATTTTTCACTATTATACTTTTTAAAATATTAAGCTTTTTTCCTTTAATTTGAAATGAATGGGAAACTTCTGCAATTCTGCTAAAATTTGCTTGTTTTTGAAACTTAACTACTTCCTCATATTTTCACGTAGAACAACCATTCAAACTTTAAAATGTTCTCAAATTATTGGGCTATTCAGGTATAAATCAGCTTTTTCAAAGCTTTTACCGTTTTACTTTTATTCCTCTTAAAGTTTTGAGTTGCCAAATTGTGATTTTTCACAAAATACATGCGTTGTTATGGTTGCTATACTCTTGGCTTCCAGTGTGCCACTGAAGGTTTTGCAGTTTTCTCTTCATGTCCGAACAACTTCTTGCTACTTGCTCAATTTTCACTCAACTTCCACAAATTATACATCAAAATGTAGGTATTTTTGCTGGCTTTCAGGAAATGTCACTATCATTGTTGTGGGACTTATAGGATCTTTGCAAATCTCCTCAGACCAACACAAAGTCGGAAAACTCTCCATAGAAAGTCAATGGAGAGTTTGTTCAAAATCACCGCTTGATTTCTGTAATGAGAGGCATATTCGAATCATCATATCTCCTTAACGAAACAAACTTAAGACATGAGGCTTGTCCCAGTATATCTTCAGACACTCCTGACGCTCACAATTCAAGAATTTCTTTCTCACCTATTACCGTTCTGAAATGAGTTAGACTTGTTTGAGGGTAGGAAATTTGTCCTTCGCTCAGATTTCAAACTCTGGAAATGAACCACTTTTTTCTCTTGTCATAACTTTTTGTTGGATTTCCACAGAGACCTGAAAATTTCCATGACTGTTCACCAAAGCCTGCTGTCTCTTACGGTGAAAGAATGATATTGATACTCCAAATAGATTTAGAGTTAGAAAGCGTTGTTTGAGGGCAAGTCAAGGCAGTTTTTGCTTCGCCTCTACTCAGTTATGGTGCATTACAAGTCAAATATCTTTAATAATTCAGATTTTAATGATAAATTGTCAACACTGGAAGATTCCCCCATCTCTTCTGAACAAAATGGTCTAAGAATGACCGTTCTAGCCTCTACGGTTAGGAAATTACGGCCATTTGTTTGAGGGGAGTCCGCACTACGAGAAATAGACTGCAAAAATCATCTGTCCATTTTGCTTTTCCAATTTTTCTGTTTAAGTTATTACTAGTTCTGCTATTTTATAAGATTTGTGCTAAATATAGTATTTCTGCCAAATATAGTATTTCTGATTAATTATAGTTTTTCTACCAAATCATAGTACAGTATTTTTGCTTTTTAAAGGATTTTTATGGGATATTTATATTGCTTAATATAGTATTTGTGCTTTTTATAAGATTTGTGCTTAATATAGTATTTGTGCTTTTTATAGGATTTGTGCTTAATATAGTATTTCTTCTTTTTATAATATTTGTGCTAAAACATAGTATTTCTACTAAATGTAGTATTTATGCTTAATCATACTATTTGTGCTTTTTATAGGATTTGTGCTTAATATAGTATTTCTGCCAAATGATAGTATTTGTGCTAAAACATAGTATTAATTTAAAATTACAATATTCATACTTCATCACAGTGTCTCTGGTAAATCACAGTATTTCTACTATGTTGTACTATTTTTCTAAATCATAGTGTTTCTGTAATGTTCAAGTATTTTTGGCTAAATATATTCTTTCTGTTATCTTATACTATTTCTCCTAAAGTCTTGTATTTTTGAGAAGTTATCATGTTTCTGGTAAGTTACAATATTTCTGCTAAGTTCTGCTATGCTATTGTATTTCTGCCAAGTATTATGTTTCCTCTAAGATATTGCAGTTCTGCTAAGTTATTACATTTTAGCAAAGTTCCTTTGCTTCTGCAAAGTTTTTACAATTTCTGCAACTTTTCAGCTTTTTCAGCTAGTTTTTGCATACAGCTTCAGCTTTAAAGCATCCACACAGCATTTTCGCAGGAAATGCAAATTTTTCTAGTTGTTACTTGTGCTTCACAATAAAATATTTGAAGATAAATAAAGAACGTTTTTTGGAAAACCAAACAAATAAAAACACACACGACATTGACTTGAGAGCAAGCCTGAGGATTTGTGCAGTTGTAGCATCCAGCCTGTGAGGGGCAGTAGTGTTTCACCTCTGCCTATTACTAACAAAGAAGAACAAAGCAGAAGTGACCTACGTTTCCGGGGCGCGCGGTGATCGCAACGTTTTGTGGTTGTTGTGGTTTTAAGTTTTCAGGAGATAAACATGTATGACCAGGATGAAGGTGAGCTGCACAGCTGTAAAACGTCATTACGTCACATGGTGGATAATTTTATTTGCATTTATTTGGTAATTTTATTAACAGGACGTGACAGAGGAGCTAACCCGTGCTACAGCTAACCATTTTAGTAATTTCTGAGAGAACAAAAGCTAGTATCACTCATCCAAACAAACACCTGTCACACAGGTACGCGTCAGCCTCACGCAGATCACGAGCCTCACCTGATTCGTGTGCTAACATCAGCTAAAAGCAGCGGGGCTTTGTGTGAGCTAACAGGCTAAATGCTGCTAATGCACGAGGACCCTTTATTTAACTTGATTATCGCTGCAGACGTTTACACTCAGCGTTACTGTGACACTACACCCACAAATACTACAATATATAAACAGTACCACAGTATAAAAGCGAACACTTATATTATGTGTAAATTCTGCGGTATAAAAACTGTGTACAATCCGCCATATTTACACAGTATAAACACTGCATAAAGAAAGCTGGACCGTGATCAGAGATTGATCAGCAATGGAAGTAAATGTTGACCACAAGATAATTGACCGATCTATCTTTAAGTTAAAGGTGAGAGGTCATTACCCAGTTTCTCAGGGAGGCAAAGCTACAGGCAGCAGGTCAGTTCATCCTGTCTTCTCCTCCTTTTAACCTGTAAAGGTCATGAAATGAAAGAGATGATGAGAAAAATAGACGTGTGGTGTGCTGAGACACACTAGTCTCCTTAATTACGTAAGGCTGAAGGGCTGCGGTGTTAAAACTACAAAGTGCAGAAGATGGACTACAAAATGTCTTCCTTCATCACAGGTGTTTTACAGGTTGTGATAATGAAAATGTCCCTTCAAAGACAGGACAGGATGTCTGCAGCAGCTCAAAACACTCAGCTGTCTTTATAAATTTCCTGGAATAACTGAAGAGGCTCAGGTTTAGGACTCAAAGACAGGGACAAAGTGTTTTTGCAGTAGACTAACAACACAAGTATTTGTAAGAGATTACTTTCAAGAGCAGAATATTTAAATGAGCCACAATAACTGGATTTGTTCCACAAACTTTAACTCTTAGTAAATAGTGTGTTAAGCAGAGTGTAATAGCTGATTTGATCATTTATGATTCATTGGAATGAGGGGGACGAGAGAATTGTAATCAGCTCAAAGCTGTGAGAGTAGGGCCAAGACTCATCACTTAAGTGTTTCAAAAGCCAAGCTTGTGTTTGAGCTCACAGGGAGTGTCATCTGTAGTGTGACAAATGAAAGTCTGTCAGACTGCAGCTGTTAATTAGATTCTGTGTGGGCTGGAAAACACGGAACGTTGGATTTAGCCATGTGTCACCTCCATCACTTGTGATCTGACAGTAAATCATTACCATCGTGCGGTCAGCAGTTTGGAATCAGCTCTCTGATGAACCCTGAGGCTCAGTCTTCAGGACCTCTCACAGTTCATATCAACAGAGTTCTCCTGATATCACCAGCTTCAGGCTGTGTGCTGCATTTGCCTGCACTCAGACAGGAAGTGATGTCATTACACTCGACTCACACAAACAGGAAGTTGACTTAACAGATCAGATGTGTTGCTTCTGATTGATCAGTTTGCGTGATCAGAACCAGTGAGTTAAAAACAGAACGATCAATAACTTTCCTGTGAGATTGTTATCTGTTTTTATTGATGTATCTGATCAATTCACCAGTTGTTTAAACTGATCATTAAACTCTATGTGCAGTTATCTGTGAAAAGGAAGTAACCTGAACCGACAATCTGTCATTGATTGATCAGTGAAGCTTCAACGTCTCAGTATGTGTATTGCTCACGTATATTTATCCCTGCTGTCTCTGTCAGATAATCAGTATGATGAAGATGATGATGAGATCACTCCTGACCTGTGGCAGGAAGCGTGCTGGATCGTCATCAGGTAAACTCACCTGTGTGTCCTTGTGGAGATGTAGTGATCATCTGTTCTTACAGGAAAAATATTATGGTGAGTCCACACAAAGCGCGGACCGAACGGCACGTACACGGACCCGCCATCGGTGTTCAAAGCTGACAGCTCAAAGGTCTCTGATGCTGCAGGTGTTGTCTCTCTCTGAACCAGCAGAAAAAGAAGATCAAACTATGTTTCTCGTTTGATAAACATCATTATTAATTCCCTCTGACTTTGGCTAGTTTTCCATCTCAGATCTCTGTTTTTTGCATTATTCACCCAACAGCAATGTTCCCTTTAAACTGCGCGCATGTTAGAGCTGGGCGATAGAACGATAACGATATGTATTGCGAAATAACTTTTTCTCGATAGAAAAATTAAACTATTGCGATAGACCTCGCCGCGCTTGTCCTCTTTAAAAAGAAAAAGAAAAAAAAGAACAGCCAATCCAAATTAAGTAGTAGCAGAGCCGAACCAATCACAGCCGCAGCGTCACGTCACGTGACTTGTTACGTACAGCACAAGTGCCAAGCCGCACATGTGTATTTGTTTGGGAAGCAGCTGGGTAATGGAGGAAATGAGTGTGCCGACTAGAGAAATGAGTGTGCCGACTAGAGAAAAATCAACCGAGCATGACCGAAGGTTACCGAAGAGACAACAGATGATGGTTCCAATGCCGGAGAGATTGTCGAACGGAAGAGCCATAGAAGTTCCGTAGTGTGAAGGTATTTCGGCTATTTCAAGTCTGACAAAAAACAGAGTAGCGTTCACTGTAAACTGTGCCGAAAGCAAGTCTGGAAATACAATAAAGCGGTGCATGCTCAATCTCTGACTGGAAGCGCTAATTCGTCATTCGGCTTTTGTCAGACTAAAGTAACTGTTAAAACTGGTTGAAAAGCTCAGCTATACAACAAGGAGAGATTGAGAATTTCCTTTTAGTTCTCAGTTTATTTGATATTGACAAAAGTTAGTCAATTTTGTCTGTTCTTCTGTAAAACTAAGATTTATTTTTAGAATTAATATTTTGTTTCTAAGTGGAATTGACAATTTAGTAGCCTGTTTTGTTTGTTCTATTTTGAAACTTAAACGCTTCAGCGGCTGCCTTTTGTGTAGTTTGCAATATTTGCCTTTATTTATCTGAAAAAGTCTCATGTTCCTTAAGTACATCTACCCTGTTGAACTTATTATGGGAAATAAATATATAAAATAAAAACAAGCTGCTGATTATTTCACATTTTACTTGTGAGCAATGGCACATTTAAATCTTACAAATATAGTTATTTGGCTTATATCGTGATATATATCGTTATCGCCTGAAATGGAAAAAACCTATCGTGATATGAAAAAATCTTATATCACCCAGCTCTAGCGCATGCGCAATTGCGCACTGCTGGCACGGTCTCTGTGCACAGAAAACAATCTAACCTGAATTGAAATTAAAATAAATACGTTAACAATTCTGTTTTGCAGTGTTAGTCAGTGAGTGACTGAACGATGCCACCTTATCCCATAGTCCAGCCAATGATGTGATTCACATTCATATATACGTAGCTAATCAACATCGTTGACAGGGTATGACAGCGTCCTTATGGGCCGACACCGGTGTTTTAGCTAGCAAAGCGGCGTGGCTGATGTGGAGTGAAGCCACGTTAATGACAAAGTGTACAACCATTGGAGATGTGAGCAGGACAGACGGAACAATTGACGGTGTGTGGACTTTATACCAGTTTTAATTTTGTGTTGATAGGCCACGTAAAACCAGAATTATGATGAAAATATCTGCAATGTTTGGTTTTCTTCCTGAATACTGTCGTTGTTTATATTTACTGCGGGAAGAAATGGTAAAAACGGCGTTTTATAAGGAAAACGCTCGAAAGCACTTTCCGCCTGTGAGCAAAGACAACACCAAAAAAAAAACCCACCCTTTCCTATTGGTCGAAAAAAGTACCACGTCGACCAATCAAAAAATGATATGGCAACATGGCATTTAGTTGTTTAGGAAGGGGGAAGTTTTAGGAGTGACGGCGGTGTTTTGAGATGTGAGAGATTTGCGACGTTTAGCTCAAATCTTGTGTAGTTAGCGTGTAGTGTAGTCAATAGTTTTGTTGTGTGTGTCAGAACAATGAGGCGACTACTGAATGTTACAGGTGTTACAGCAGTGATACATCTGCTGCTGTCAGGCCTGCAGGTATCAGGCTGTTGTTCTCCTTTATCTCATAGTGGACAGAAATTATTTTTGGAGTGGCACAAATAATTTGTGTGGCATTAGATTTGATGCAGAACAGCTGATTGTTCTGTAAATAGTTTGTTTATTTAAAAAACGCCTTGGCTGCATTTTTAGGTAAACAGCTGCAAAAATCTTTGTTGTTTGCAAAACTCAGTTACTTTTTAAAAGAAGTAACTATATAATTAATAGCCCAACATTGGTCATTATTTACTGTATTTTGCAGACAGAGTTACAGGACTCTCTCCCAGACCACAGACACAGACTCATAATACAAGTCAGAACTTTGTAAAAAAGAAGAAAGTTTTGTTTTCAAAATTGGAGTTCAAGTTATTTTTACTTCCAATAGTGTTAACATGCTACACAGGTCATGAAATAAATTTTTTAATTTTCATTGTAAGTGGGCTAAAGCAGTTAATTAAAAGTAGTCTAACATAAATGTACATGCTGTAATTTGATTATTTTAATAAACCATTGTTATGACCCGTCTAGGGCCAGGCAATAACATGAGTGAGGCACTCGCTTCCCCCCCCCCAAGACCCAAGCAGCCACAAGAAACAAATCCGTTAGTTACAATGTGGTTTATTTACAATGTGAAATAAAGGAACCAAAACGGGAGTGTCAACACTTCAGGGTGAGCCAGGGCCAAAGCAATAAACAAAACAAATCTACACAAATCCCGCACCCCTGACCTTACCAAAACAAAGTCAAAAATAAAGACAGTCTGACCTCCTTAACTAACTCAAAACAGGAGAAAACGGGTGATCAAAAGAAACGGCAGCTCACCCCTACCCACTCCACTTCCACAACTTTTAAGCGCACTGCAGCCAGCGGCTGCCACAGGAATACTGCTGGGTCATGAGGAGAAACGCGAGGACCTCTCCCACTGTAGCACTCCAGCCTCCTTTTAATGGGCGGGTCCTCCTGCTGGAACCAGTCACGTCGGGGCAGTGTATCCACGCACCAATCGGAGCAGGGCCCTGGCACAGCTAAATTAACATAAAAAGACACAACACCTGCACAAAACAAACACATGGACATGCAAGTTCGTAACACCATGTAACTTGGATGGATTCGATGCTGGCGTGACCACAGTGCACACGTCTGCTGTTGCTCACAGTGGTCCAAGGGACTACTCAGGGAGTTTGTGTGTTCGCTTAGACACATGAAAAATTAGAGGGAACATTGCTCACCAGTCTACCGTTTTTTACAGCGCTGGCGGCTGCTGTGTTAGGTTTTTTTTTTTTTTTGGGGTTATTTGCAAGCAGCCGTTTTAACGCCATGCAACCTCAGGTTTTTGGCCTGCTTGGATGTTCTATCAAAAATTGTGCTCTGTTGTGTATCTGATGAATGAAAGCCAAACCAGTAACACACCACTGAAGTTGCAGCATTTTTACAAACCAATTCTGGTTCATCTGTTTCATTTAACGATCCGCTTTCCCCCTTCTCATTCTCCGTCGCCGCCATGCTTTTTCCACCATTTGCGTATGAAAACAAAGGCACTGTCTTTTGCTAACCTGGCAGATTGCGCTGCAGCAGTCGCAGCTGGTTTGTAGACACAAGTATGCGAACGTGCCATTTCCCCCCGCTATTTTAATGATAATCCTGCACAGAAGCTCAGAGACAGACTCACACACACATGGAGATGTTGCAACTGTTTGAAGATTTGAGTTTGTGGAAAGAACTTTGCAAAGACACATTTGACAAAGTCTCTGCTTCCAGTTTTGACTTCTTCTCCTCCTCATCAGGGTGTATGATGCAATATTGTCTGAGTGGCGACACCTATAGTTTTGGAGAATACTGCAGCACCTTCCTGCGCCTTAACAGCAGGTAGAAAAGGTTGCATCTGACGCAGGGGTGAGTGAAGCCACCACTGCAGGGGGGATATATTGGCACCTTAACTATTTACACCCCAATTTTGTGCTTTGGTGCTTCATCTAAACTCTGTAGCACTTATTTGTCACACCAAATATACCTGATCCTGGAGATAAAATACTGTGAGAACCTCCCTTAATAATGTCCGAAAGCCTTCCAAGAAAACAGAATATCAACGTCGACTCTGCATTCACCAACGAGCTGAATCAGTTCTACGCCCGTTTCGAGGTTAGCCAGGCGGCTAATGCTATCTACCGCCTAACTACCGAGGACAGTGACGTCATCAGCGAGAGACCGGTGACCAGCATCGCGGAGCATGACGTTCGAGTGGCATTGAGGAGAGTGAACACAAGGAAAGCGGCGGGGCCAGACGGCATCACCGGCCGTCTGCTGTGCTGCTGTGCTGACCAGCTAGCAGGTGTGTTCGCTTACATCTTCAACGAGTCCCTGGCGAAGTCTGTGGTCCCCACATGCTTCAAAAGATCCACCATCATCCCTGTGCCCAAGAACAGCAAACCATCATCCCTGAACGATTACCGGCCAGTTGCACTGACCTCTGTAGTAATGAAGGTATTTGAGAGGCTGCTGAAGAACATCATCTCCTCCTCCATCCCAGACACCACAGATCTGCTGCAGTTCGTCTACAGATCCAACAGATCCACAGAGGATGCCATTGCCCACGTCCTACACACTAGTGATGTGCGATACCACTGATTTCCTTTCCGATCCGATACCAAGTACTTTTCAGGGTGGTATCGACGATACTGATCAGATACCGATACTTTATACAAAAAAACTTATTTTATTTATTGTATCTCAAATTATAGCGTCATAATGATTACAGGACATCAGATTACTTGTTCTTATCACTTAATAATGCAGAGTTCATCATATAGAAATAAAAAAAAACTGAAGTTATGCGCTATTTGAACACGTTGCCTGCCTGCAGCACTAAAGGACTCTGTGAGAGACGTGTGTCTCGCCCTAGCAGCACCTGTCCCTCTCCTCCTCTTCAGTTCGTCTCAACATACGCGCCTCATATTCTGTGATATGATTTACTCTGAGGTGTTTGACAAGGTTAGTGATGTTGCCACAACCAAACATGCCAACCCTCCCGATTTTTCCGGGAGAATCCCGGAGCCACCATTCTCCCGAATTTCCACCTGGACAACAAAATTGAAAAACCATATTGCAGAATTCATAGCGCAGCCGAGCCAATTCCAGTTTCCAACAATGGTGGCAGCTACTTAGTTTTAATATTACTCTTCTTTCTCTTTCTGGGTCGCAAAAAACCCCAACTTTTAACATGTTTTCAGGTGAGAATGTAGCTGTGTAAACTTCAAATATCTGAGCCGATCAACACATCGTCTTCAAACCCCCGCAGGCTTTCACTACTTGGGTTAAACATGATATATAAGTCACTTTGATAACTTAAAAATGTTATTGTTTGGCTTTTTCAGTGTTTTGTTTGTTCGTGAGTAAATCGGTTTGGCTGAGATTAAAGTTATTAGATTAGATTAAATT
Organism: Aulonocara sp. 'chitande type north' Nkhata Bay; assembly: GCF_057382095.1. NCBI lineage: Eukaryota > Metazoa > Chordata > Actinopteri > Cichliformes > Cichlidae > Aulonocara > Aulonocara sp. 'chitande type north' Nkhata Bay. Next base: position 13,680,468 of record NC_141345.1, read on the forward strand.
AAATTTAACTTTATTAATCCCTCAGGTGTGTTCCTCCGGGGTTTTCACACTGCTGAATAAACATCAAACAGAAAACTAATTAAAGAAAGTGTGAGACGCCAGCGCCCGGTTATATTTTAGATAGCAAGGAGCAGACGGCTGAGTTTCACTCCACCGAGGGAACTCAAGACGTACTACCCGGCTTTCTTTAGACCGGGAAGGGCGGGTCCTCAGGTGGAAGCAGCCTCTGAATTTGGACACCCCCGCTGTTTCGGTGACATTTAACGTATTTTATCTGATAAATAAACCCTGTAAAATGTGCCCTTTTGATTGTCTCCCTAATTCTGAGGTCTCAAGGTTGGGAAAGTATAGCCACAACACCTCACTCTTGGAGCACTTTTTTGCCACATGTATCGCAAACCATGTCTCAGCTGTTTGTGGAGGTAAAATACGTCTGCACAATTAGGCTCAGCCATTGTTGTGAGTGCGCGCGCCAAGGGACTGCGAGTCATTTATACAGCCGTATTTCGCACATGACTATGAAAGGCAGAAGAGGAAGTAGTTCCTTTGAATGTAGACAATCCGAATGTTATAGTTTCCTTCCACTGTGTTGCTGTTAATGATAAACTACAAATTAACCCTAAATTACTAAAAATATCGATATTTTAATGTGAGAATCGATTCTAGAACATAAATGACTGGTATCGGAGGAATCTATATTTCAGGATCGATCCGCACATCACTACTACACACCACTCTCAGCCACGTGGACAAGAAACAGGGTAACTATGTGCGAATGCTGTTTGTTGATTACAGTTCAGCGTTTAACACAATAGTGCCCTGCAGACTGTTCACAAAGCTCAGGGATCTGGGACTTAACAGCCGTCTGTGTGCATGGGTGTTGGACTTCCTCACTGGCAGAACTCAGGTGGTGAGGGTGGGTAGATGCGTCTCTAACAGCATCACCATCAACACAGGAGCACCTCAGGGATGTGTCCTCTCGCCACTGCTCCACTCCCTCTACACTTCAGACTGTGTGGCCACCCATGGCTCCAACACCATTGTGAAGTTTGCTGACGACACAGTGGTGTTGGGTGCCATCTCCCACAACGATGAGGCGGCCTACATGGATGAAGTGAAGATTCTGGCATCATGGTGCCAGGACAATCACCTCCAGCTGAACGTCGGCAAGACCAAGGAGCTGGTGGTGGACTTCAGAAGGAGTCAGCACAGAGACAAGGACAGAGAGACTCAAGAGGAGCTTCTATACCCAAGCCATCCGGGCCCTAAACACACACACCCGCCCTCTCACATCATCTATAATTGACTGAGACACGTGTGTGTGTGTGTGTGTGTGTGTGTGTGTGTGTGTGTGTGTGTGTGTGTGTGTGTGTATCTTTGATTGTAATTGTGCAATATTAAAATTTAAAAAGGTCACACTAATAATATTAATATATATATATTAATATATTATTAGTGTGACCTTTTTAAATTTTAATATTGCACAATTACAATCAAAGAGTTAATTTTTTTGTCAGCTGTTATATGCAGTAAACTATTTAAAAACCCTGCAGTTACTGAAATGGAAACCAATGAGCAGCTCAAATTGAAAATTCTTGTTTTTCCCTCTTTTGAATATTTATTATTGCTCATTTATAAGACAAAGTTATTTCTTATCTTACCGGATTAGTAAAATAATCCATAGCTGCAGCCCTAATCCAGAATAAGAGTCTGGTTAGATCCTATATATCTACGACTGCATGTTCTCCCCATGTTTGCGTGGGTTCTCTCCGGGTACTCCAGCTAGTGGGGATAGGTTAACTGGAAGTTCTGAATTGTCCGTATGCGTGAATGGTTGTCTGTGTCTATCTGTCAGCCCTGCGACAGACTGGCAACCTGTCCAGGGTGTACTCTGCCTCTCGCCCTAAGACAGCTGGGATAGGCGCCGCCATTGTGAACCCTGAAAGGGATAAGCGTGTGTTATCTGGCTTCATGGATAGATAGTTGGGCGTATCGAACGCTGCACTGAGGTCTAGCAGGACAAGCACAGAGATAAGTCAGAGGCTATAAGAAGATCTGTTGCCACAAATCTGAAACTGAATTAAATGATCATCTGCTCTGTAGAACAGTTCATGTCTGCCATTTTGAACTCAGCTGCAGGTAAGGAATCAAAGTTGTACCAACACCAGACCAGCGCTGGTCTAGTGATCAGTCCACTGATCAACATTGAAGTATCGATCAGAGACTGGACAGGTAGATGTTAAGCTTGGGTCATGCGATGGCCTGACAGGGTATTTTTTTTAATTTTTTTTACTGAGTGCAGAATCTGGCATGAGCCTGTGAGGTTCTGACGGGGCCAGCACAGCTCTTATTTTGATCTCTCTCTCTCTCTCTCTCTCTCTCTCTCTCTTTCTTTCTCAGCTCTTATTTTGACGAGAAAGGGCTGGTGCGGCAGCAACTAGATTCCTTCGATGAGTTCATTCAGATGTCTGTTCAGAGGATCGTGGAGGATGCTCCGCCCATCGACCTGCAGGCTGAAGCTCAGCACACCTCAGGGGAGGTGGAGGAGCCGGTGAGTACCACCAGGTGTGACTGAGAATGGGGGGGGGTCGCTCTGTCACATGGGGCGACGTGGCTCAAGAGTTGGCAGTTCGTCTTGTAATCGGAAGGTTGCCGGTTCGAGCCCCAACTTGGACAGTCTTGGTTGTTGTGTCCTCGGGCAAGACACTACTGCCTACTGGTGGTGGTCAGAGGGCCCGGTGGCGCCAGTGTCCGGCAGCCTCGCCTCTGTCAGTGCGCCCCAGGGTGGCTGTGGCTACAATGTAGCTGCCATCACCAGTGTGTGAATGGGTGGACGACTGGATGTGTAAAGCACTTTGGGGTCCATAGGGACTAAGTTAAGCGCTTTACAAATACAGGCCATTTACCATTTACATCACCGACATCACTGTGTTTTTGGTGTAGCCTCGGTATCTCCTGAAGTTTGAGCAGATCTACCTGTCTAAGCCCACCCACTGGGAGAGAGATGGAGCACCATCTCCCATGATGCCCAACGAGGCACGGCTGAGGAACCTGACGTGAGTTTTACCTCTCGCCTGTCTTTGCTGTCATTTCCTGTTCACCCCTTCTCATATCCTGTCCCATTTCACCTGCCCCTCAGGTACTCTGCGCCACTGTATGTGGACATCACAAAGACAATCATCAAGGAGGGAGAGGATCAGCTGCAGACGCAGCACCAGAAGACCTTCATTGGGAAAATTCCCATCATGCTTCGCTCCACGTACTGCCTGCTAAGTGGCCTGACTGACCGAGACCTGTGCGAACTCAACGAGTGCCCATTGGACCCTGGAGGTTACTTCATCATCAATGGGTCAGAAAAGGTGTGCTTTGACATCATTGCGTGGCGAGCTGCTTACTCGAGAGAACGATGATTCTGCTACGCCCGCACGCCGTGTCCTGCTTACAAGCTAACAGGCGCACATTCATGTCTTTGCATTGTTTTACATGGAGCGTCATACACTGATACCGCATCAGTGGCATCAGGCAGCCGTGTAAACAGATGTGTCACTGTTTCCAGGTGCTGATCGCTCAGGAAAAGATGGCCACCAACACGGTGTACGTGTTTGCCAAGAAGGACTCGAAGTATGCGTACACCGCAGAGTGCCGATCCTGCCTGGAGAATTCATCCCGCCCAACCAGCACGATCTGGGTCAGCATGATGGCTCGAGGAGGGCAGGTGAGTTACCTGGAAGCAGGAAGTGAAGTGAGCACCCAAGCCGGGCTGCGATTAACTGAGAAGAGCTCATAACATTGAGTTAGAGAGATGAGCGATGCTCTTATTTCTGTTGTTGGAAACAGAACGTTGTCTGCCAATTGACCCAGACCACTGATTGTTGATTGCTGTTAATCTCTCAGGGAGTGAAGAAGAGCGCCATAGGTCAGAGGATCGTCTCCACGCTTCCCTACATCCGACAGGAAGTTCCCATCATCATCGTGTTCCGGGCACTGGGCTTCGTATCGGACAGAGACATCCTGGAACATATCATTTATGACTTTGATGACCCTGAGATGATGGAGATGGTCAGTCTGCGACGCATTAATGATTTTTTTTGATTGTCTCAGTCTGCAGGTAGTAACTTTTAACCCCGCCTACTTCAGGTGAAGCCCTCTCTGGACGAAGCTTTTGTGATCCAGGAGCAGAATGTGGCGTTGAACTTCATTGGCTCACGAGGCGCAAAACCCGGTGTGACGAAGGAGCGACGGATTAAATACGCAAAGGAAGTCCTGCAAAAGGAGATGCTGCCACATGTCGGCGTAAGCGATTTCTGCGAGACCAAGAAGGCCTACTTCTTAGGGTGAGTCACACCTGAGGCTGACTGTCGCACCTGAGGCTGACCTGAGTCACGCACTTGACAGGAATCCTTCTGTGTTTGTGTTTTCAGGTACATGGTGCACAGGTTGCTGCTCGCCGCTCTCGGCAGGCGGGAACTGGATGACAGAGATCACTATGGCAACAAGAGGCTGGACCTCGCCGGGCCATTACTGGCCTTCCTGTTCCGAGGGTGAGGACTCTCTGTTGTCGACCATGCAGATTTTGTGTACACGCAGGTTCTGTTACTCAAAGAAGGCTTTCCAGTGTGACGCTGTTATTGTTAATCACCTTTCTGTTTGGAACTCGCAATCTGATTGGATGAAGGAATGACATCATTCTTCTTCTCCTCCTCATCAGCATGTTTAAAAACCTGCTGAAGGAAATCAGGATCTATGCTCAGAAGTTCATCGACCGCGGGAAGGATTTCAACCTAGAGCTCGCCATTAAGACGCGTATCATCTCTGACGGGCTCAAGTACTCTCTTGCCACAGGTAACTGGGGTGACGTGAAGAAGGCTCACCAGGCCCGAGCCGGCGTGTCACAGGTAAGCCTACCTGTAAACTGATGCTCACTCTGAAATACAAATGAGAGCCTGACACCTGCCGCTCTACCTCCACTGATGCTCATCATTTTTGTGTTCACAGGTGTTGAACCGTCTCACCTTCGCATCCACACTGTCTCACCTGCGCCGGGTCAACTCTCCTATCGGTCGAGATGGAAAACTGGCGAAACCTCGACAGCTGCACAACACGCTATGGGGGATGGTGTGTCCGGCCGAGACGCCCGAGGTAACGCTCACCTGGCAAGTTGTAAGATTGGTTCACCTTTAACACAGCGATCCAGCGTATTGATTGTGGAGTTGATGGTTTGCAGGGTCACGCTGTGGGGCTGGTGAAGAACTTGGCCCTGATGGCCTACATCTCTGTGGGCTCGCAGCCATCGCCCATCCTGGAGTTTCTGGAGGAGTGGAGCATGGAGAACCTGGAGGAGATCTCACCTGCGGCCATTGCAGAGTCCGTGACCATTTCATAGTCAGACGAGGTTATTAATTACCCTGCAGGTGTGTAATGTGTGTCCTGCTTTAACATTTTAGTGCCACTAAAATCTTTGTGAATGGCTGCTGGGTGGGAATCCACAAAGATCCAGAACAGCTGATGAATACACTGAGGAAACTCCGCAGACAGATGGATATCATCGTCTCTGAGGTAACCACCGTTGCACACATCCACACGCGACCAGTAATCAATACTGGAATGTTCACACGGTGGATGGTGACAGAAGGCATAAATCTGTTTTCTGCTTGTGAGACGTCACAAACACTTTGATTACGGCTGCCGCCTCTGCTTTACCTGATAGAACAGGTAAGCTGGTTGTCTCCCCCTGCTCTCTGCTCTCATTGGTCATTCTCTCTGAGACTTGTAGTAATCAATAACTGTTTCCTGTTCATGCAGCCTGGATGCAATTGATTTAGCGGTGTGTTGTGTATACCGAACAGTACACTTCACCGATTTCCATCACACATCAAAAGTAGACAGTAGGGCTGCCACGATTAGTTGACTATCAAAATCGTTGACGACTAATTTAATAGTCGCCGCGTCGTTTGAAGCTTTGTAAGATCCCGAAAGACGCAGGAATAAGTAGTAGGATTTAAGCGTGTAATAATGGACTGAAACAGAAGATGGCAGCACTGCATGTACAAGGATGCCAGCTGCCGTTAAACCCTGAAGAAGAAGCTGTGTCCAAATTCGGGGACCGCATCCTTAAGAGGCTGCATTTACTCAGGTTAAACATGATATATGAGTCACTTAGATAACTTAAACATGTTATTGTTTGTTTTTTTCAGTTTTATTTGTTCCTGAGTAAATCAGTTTGGCTGCGATTAAAGTTATAGTTTTTACACAGCTGAATAAACGTCAGACAGAAAACTGATTATACAGAAGTGTGAAATGGTCGAGAGTTTACTCCAGTGTCCTGTTATATTTTAGATAGCAAGGAGCAGACGGCTGAGTTTATTAAACTCCACCAAAACAATCTGCAAACTTCATTGAAAGTTTAATAAATTATCTTCTTGTCTTTATTTTTAGTTAGCACATACCTGAAACACTATAAGCTGTAAGCTAATGATAGTTGTATAAGAGCAGATGCTGCTGGTGCAATAAGCTGTACGTTTCACGTCCAATGGATGCATGATCTGATTAGTCGACTATCAAAATAATCGTCTGTGGCAGACAGGATGTTAACACAAACCTTCAGAATTTGAGTTATTGATTGGCGGGGCAGCGCTTGGTCATTCAAACGGTTTACCTGATCAAATATTTGATGGTATTTAATTGAAATCCTTGTTAGGCCCACCAGGCTGTTGATCAATCACTGAGAACTCGCCTGACCGTTTCAGGTGTCGATGATCAGAGACATTAGAGAGCGTGAGATCAGAATTTACACGGACGCTGGACGAATCTGCCGACCGCTGCTGATTGTCGAGAAACAGAAACTGCTGCTGAAGAGACGCCACATCGACCAGCTGAAGGAGCGCGAGTATAACAACTACAGGTGAGGCAGAATACAGACAGTTGAGATGGTGCTGAAGGTTGGCAATTGCTGCAGATGCTTCAGGTGGTGTTGACATAAATGTTCTTTGGCACTTAGCTGGCAGGACTTAGTGGCCAGCGGTGTGGTGGAGTACATAGACACCCTAGAAGAGGAGACCGTCATGCTCGCTATGACCCCAGATGACCTCCAGGAGAAAGGCGTGGCCTATTGTTCCACCTACACCCACTGTGAGATCCATCCATCTATGATCCTTGGAGTGTGTGCGTCCATCATCCCATTCCCTGATCACAACCAGGTACTCAGACAAAACAAACTAATAAACAAGCAAACAGATAAATAGATAAGCAAGCAAACAGGAAGCTTGGGCCTGAACACGCATGTTTTCAGTCTCCCAGGAACACATATCAGTCCGCCATGGGGAAGCAGGCCATGGGTGTTTACATCACCAACTTCCATGTTCGAATGGACACGCTCGCTCACGTGCTGTACTACCCTCAGAAACCACTCGTCACCACCCGCTCCATGGAGTACCTGCGCTTCAGGGAGCTCCCCGCAGGTATGCTCAACTGCCCACTGAGATGCTCAACTGTCCACTGAGATGCTCACGTATAAAAGTTCTCACACCTTTCAGGTATTAACTCGATTGTGGCGATCGCCTCATACACTGGCTACAACCAGGAAGACTCTGTGATCATGAACAGGTCAGCCGTGGATCGAGGCTTCTTCAGGTAAGTTGTTGGCTGATGCACCTGTGACCACATGTGTGACAGGAGTGTTAAAAGTGTGATTTCACCTGGCAGGTCTGTGTTCTATCGGTCATACAAAGAGCAGGAGTCTAAGAAAGGCTTTGATCAGGAGGAGATCTTTGAGAAGCCGACGCGTGAAACCTGTCAAGGTGAGAACTCATTAATTCATCTTGGTTCAATTCAGTTTTATTTATACAGCACCAAATCACAACAACAGTTGCCTCAAGGTGCTTTATATTATAAGGTAGACCCTACAATAATACATACAGAAAAAAACAACAATCATATGACCCCCTACAGGGCTCTAGAGTGCGACCCATTTGGTCTTAGGTCGCACCGGTGCGACCAACTGTTCAAAAAAAAAAAAAAAAGTCTCTTGGACACTTTCAGAGTTGCAGAGACTTTTTTTTATTTTACTTTATTCAGCGTGTTCAGCGTCAACAACAGACACACATTATGCCCATATTGTGGTCTAAATCAATCAGAGATGGTCAGGGACATTAATTAATGGCAGGACTTCTTTGAGCAGTTTTGTAGGAATGGGGTCTAAAAGACACGTTGATGGTTTGGAGGAAGTAATTATGGAAGTTAACTCAGAAAGATCAATTGGAGAAAAAGAGTCTAACTTAACATCAACAGTACTAAAAGTAGCTGTAGATAATATTACATCTGTGGGATAGCTAGCCGGGGTTCAAGGCTCACTAGAGCCGGCAAGAACAGCGAACTCCGGGCACATCATTTTCAAACCCCCGCTGTCTTTCTCTACTCAGGTTAAACATGATATATAAGTCACTCAGATAACTTAAAACTGTTATTGTTCCTTAGTAAATCGGTTTGGCTGAGATTAACGTTATAGTTTTTACACAGCTGATTAAACAGAAGTGTGAGATGGTCGAGAGTTTACCCCGGTGTCCTGTTATATTTTAGATAGCAAGGAGCAGACGGCTGAGTTTATTAATCTCCACCGAAACAATCTGCAAATTTCCTTAAAAGTTTAATAAATTATCATCTTGTCTTTATTTTTAGCTAGCGCATACCTTAAACATTTAAAGCTGTAAGCTAATGATAGTTATATAAGAGCAGATGCTGCTGGTGCAATAAGCTGTACGTTTCACGTCCAATGGATGCATGATCTGATTAGTCGACTAATCCCAAAAAAAACCATTGGTGACTATTCGACTATCAAAATAATAGTTTATTGCAGCACTATTAGTGAGGAGGTGAAATTATTAACAAGATGATCGACCTCTGTTGGAGTAGCGTTCAGATAGCTGCTCTGCTCTGTGTTAGTACAGCGCTTTCAGAAAGAAATCTACTGTGATGGGCCCTGGAAGACAATCGATTATGATTGCAGGTTTCTAGTTTGACATGTCTCAAAACAAAATCAACACTTACTCTAGTGTTTATTCCCCAGGGTGTGTGTCACAGTGTGGGGAAAAACATTTAGACACATAAATAGGTTGGTGGTGTACCCAGGGCTTCTGTTTAACACTACGCTTCCTCCTCACGGTCACCCAGCCATCATGTTTTCCCAGCTGCTTGGTACTGTCTGCTGGAGGAGAACTAACAGAGCCTTCGCTACCTTGGTACAGAGCTGCAAACACTACACTACAAGTATCATTGTGAATGTAATCAACAGAGTGCGCTTTGGATAAATCATGTGAAGATGCAGTATGAAATAAGAAGTTTTCTATAAGCTTTAATTAAATTGGTTACATAGATAACCTATACAAGCTGTGTACTGGAACAGGAAGTGATACTCTACTGCAGAGAGAGCCACACCCAGTGTGCCATTTACAGAAAAATACCTCGGGTCTGACAACCGGTCAGGTTTTAGGAGGCGGGGCTAATCATATTCTTATCACGCCCAGGGATGCGACATGCCATCTATGACAAACTGGATGACGATGGACTCATTGCACCTGGCGTCCGTGTTTCTGGCGAGGACGTGATCATTGGGAAGACGGTGACACTGCCAGAGAATGACGACGAGCTGGATAGCACGAACCGCCGCTACACGAAGAGAGACTGCAGCACGTTTCTGAGGACCAGTGAGACGGGCATCGTGGACCAGGTCATGGTGACCCTGAATCAGGAGGGCTACAAGTTCTGCAAAATCAGGGTGAGCGCACACCTGAGACACCTGAGAGGTCAGATGACACGGCCACAGTTTAACAGCTTCGTGTTTCCGGCAGGTACGCTCTGTCCGAATTCCTCAGATCGGCGACAAATTTGCCAGCCGACACGGACAGAAGGGAACCTGTGGGATCCAGTACAGACAGGAGGTAATCCCAGCAGGTCACGTACCTATCATCAGGGCACCGCTCCCCATACACACGAAGGATTCATTAAAGTTATATTTTTTAACACAACAGGAAAGGAAACAGCAAAGATGCTCAAAGTACAAAAACAATCAAAACTGAGATTTTATTTTTGAAGGCTCTCATTGATTTGCTTTATTTTGAAGGACATGCCATTCACCTGTGAGGGGATCACTCCTGACATCATCATCAACCCTCACGCCATTCCGTCCAGAATGACAGTCGGCCATTTGATTGAGTGTCTGCAGGGGAAGGTAACGATAATTACACATCAGTTTATTCACATAGTGCCAGTCACAACAACAGTCAAATTGTAGCAGATCTTTAATTAATTTATAACAACTGATCTTTAAGGTAAAGAAGTCTAACTCTGTGACAAAGTACAAGGTTTTTGTCATAATAAGGCTTTTATTTTGACAGTTGTGCTAGCGTGTGTCTTCCTGAAAAGATTTCTGAAAGCTGTTAGCTCAGGCTACTCTGCAACCCTGTGCTAGCTTTAAAGCCCAATTTCAGATCTCTTGCTTCTCTTACCTGATGACAGGTAAATGAAGAGAAAAAAAATGGCCTGTATTTGTATAGCGCTTTACTAGTCCCTAAGGACCCCAAAGCGCTTTACACATCCAGTCATCCACCCATTCATACACACATTCACACACTGGTGATGGCAAGCTACATTGTAGCCACAGCCACCCTGGGGTGCACTGACAGAGGCGAAGAGTTTGGGTTATTTCACACCTTTCATTTTGACACTGTGGGGATCAGCTGCTAGCTGATGAAGCCTTCTGCACTATCAGAGGCTCAGGTACCCAAGTACACTTTTACTTCACCGTAAAGACTCATCTGAGCACCAGGTGTGGAGTTTTGAAGCTAACGCTACTCATTTGGATGTGGAGGACTGAAGATGGTGTGCAGTTAAAATAAACACCTGTGCATTCGTGGGCCTCATAATTAGAAATCTCTGCAAGAACGATTGAAAAGAACGTATGAAACGATGCGATGAAAGCGTGAATAAAGTGTTTGCTAATTATGTTAGCAGCTCTGTGTTTAAGTAAAATCTCTTGATGTTGGGCAGAAAATGAAGTGAAGTGCACACATACAGTCGTGGCCAAAAGTTTTGAGAATGACACGAATATTAGTTTTCACAAAGTTTGCCGCTTCAGTGTTTTTGGATCTTTGTGTCAGTTGTTTCTATGATGTATTGAAGTATAATTACAAGCACTTCATAAGTATCAAATGCTTTTATTGAGAATTACATCACGTTTATGCAAAGAGTGAATATTTGCAGTGTTGGCCCTTCTTTTTCAAGACCTCTGCATGTTGCCAATCAACTTCTGGGCCAAATCCTAACTGATGTCAACCCATTCTGTCATAATCAATGCTTGGAGTTTGTCAGAATTAGTGGGGTTTTGTTTGTCCACCTGCCTCTTGAGGATTGACCGCAAGTTCTCAATTGGACTGAGGTCTGGGGAGTTCCCTGGCCATGGACCCAAAATGATTTGTTCCCCGAGCTACTTAGGTATCACTTTGGCCTTATGGCATGGTGATCCATCGTGCTGGAAAATGCATTGTTCTTCATCAGACTGTTCTTGGATGGTTGGATGAAGTTGCTTTCAGAGGATGTTTTGGTTCCATTCTTTATTCATGGCTGTTTTTGGCAAAATTGTGAGTGAGCCTACTCCCTTGGATGAGAAGCAGCCCCACACATAAATGGTCTCAGGATGCTTTACTGTTGGCATGAGACAGGACTGATGGTAGCGCTCACCTTTTCTTCTCCGGACAAGCCTTTTTCCAGATGCCCCAAACAATCGGAGAGGGGCTTCATCAGAGAAAATGACTTTATCCCACTCCTCAGCAGTCCACTCGCTGTACTTTTTGCAGAATATCAGTTCGTCCCTCGTGTTTTTTTTGGAGAGAAGTGGCTTCTTTGCTTCCCTTCTTGACACCAGGCCATCTGCCAAAAGTCTTCGCCTGTGCGTACAGATGCGCTCACACCTACCTGCTACCATTCCTGAGCAAGCTCTGCACTGGTGGCACTCTGATACTGCAGCTGAATCATCTTTAGGAGGCGGTCCTGGTGCTTGCTGGACTTTCTTGAGCGCCCTGAAGCCGTCTTCACAATAATTGAACCTCTTTCCTTGAAGTTCTTGATGATCAGATAAATGGTTGATTTAGGTGCAGTCTTAGTAGCAACAACATCCTTGCCTGTGAAGCCATTTTTATGCTACACAATGATGTGTTTCCTTGCAGGTAACCATGTTTAATAGGAAGAACAACAATTTCAAGCATCACCCTCCTTTTAATGCATCCAGTCTTCTATTCTAACTCAGTCAGCACATAATGATCTCCAGCCTTGTGCTTGTCAACATTCTCACCTGAGTTGATGAGAACATTATTGAAATTATCTCAGCAGGTCCCTTTATGGCATGAAATGCTGAATGATGAAATGCAGTGGAAATTGAATTTTTGAGATTAAGTTCATTTTCATGGCAAAGAAGGATTTAGCAATTCATCTGATCACTCTCCATAACATTCTAGAGTACAATGAAATTGCTATCATAAAAACTGAAGCAGCAAACTTTGTGAAAACCAGTATTTGTGTCATTCTCAAAACTTTAGGCCACGACTGTAGGTGTGATGGAGCCTCATCGTTGTTGCTTATGTTGTGCAAACAAAGATAAACATGTACCCGAGCTTTTGACTTGCAGGCTGACGGGTGACTCTGTCTTGTTTCAGGTGTCTGCCAACAAAGGTGAGATCGGTGACGCCACGCCATTTAACGATGCCGTCAACGTGCAGAAGGTGTCAAACTTGCTGTCTGAATATGGATACCATCTCAGAGGGAATGAGGTCAGCGCAAGGTCACACTTCCTATTGGCGGAGTCTGATGCTTTTGAATATTTATATTGAGTACTGGTTTGTGATCAGGTTCTGTATAACGGCTTCACTGGGAGGAAGCTGACGTCTCAGATCTTCATCGGCCCAACTTATTACCAGCGCCTGAAGCACATGGTGGACGATAAGATCCACTCGAGAGCCCGCGGCCCGGTCCAGATTCTCAACCGACAACCCATGGAGGGGCGCTCACGGTGAGTAACGCACCTGTCCGTGGCTGCGCATGTCTGCGCCCGGCATCAGCCTGCCTGTGCTCAGTAAAAAGAGATTAATGTCTGATCTCGTCCGTCCATCCTCAGTGATGGTGGTTTGCGGTTTGGCGAGATGGAGCGTGACTGTCAGATTGCTCACGGAGCAGCTCAGTTCCTGAGGGAACGTCTGTTCGAGGCATCTGATCCCTACCAGGTGCACGTTTGTAACCTGTGCGGACTGATGGCCATCGCCAACACACGGACACACACGTACGAATGTCGTGGTTGCCGCAACAAAACCCAGGTAAGCATGATCAATATTAAGTCCATCAAGGTTTCTGGCACAGCTGTGTTGAGCAACCTGTCTCAGACTTGTGTTGACCTGTCCACGGCGCTCTGCCTATACTTTTTTTTTTTTTTTTTTCTTCTTAAATGGCTGCTTGTGTCTCCACGTGTACTGTGTTTCTGCATTTCTACCGGTCGTGTAAATTCATGTGACACTTTGCTGCGGGTAGAGGTCATCAGCATGCGTGTTTGCCCTGAGTTGTGCTTTGTGTGACACAACAGAGCAGCCATGGTACCATAGAAATGCTGTTTAAGTGCTTGATTTAGACATAACGATCGGTTCTTACCATGTGTCTAGATGCGCAGCCGGTACCTCATTGGTGGATATATACAGGGAGTGCAGAATTATTAGGCAAATGAGTATTTTGTCCACATCATCCTCTTCATGCATGTTGTCTTACTCCAAGCTGTATAGGCTCGAAAACCTATTAAGCATATTAGGTGATGTGCATCTCTGTAATGAGAAGGGGTGTGGTCTAATGACATCAACACCCTATATCAGGTGTGCATAATTATTAGGCAACTTCCTTTCCTTTGGCAAAATGGGTCAAAAGAAGGACTTGACAGGCTCAGAAAAGTCAAAAATAGTGAGATATCTTGCAGAGGGATGCAGCAGTCTCAAAATTGCAAAGCTTCTGAAAGCGTGATCATCGAACAATCAAGCGTTTCATTCAAAATAGTCAACAGGGTCGCAAGAAGCGTGTGGAAAAACCAAGGCGCAAAATAACTGCCCATGAACTGAGAAAAGTCAGGCGTGCAGCTGCCAAGATGCCACTTGCCACCAGTTTGGCCATATTTCAGAGCTGCAACATCACTGGAGTGCCCAAGAGCACAAGGTGTGCAATACTCAGAGACATGGCCAAGGTAAGAAAGGCTGAAAGACGACCACCACTGAACAAGACACACAAGCTGAATCGTCAAGACTGGGCCAAGAAATATCTCAAGACTGATTTTTCTAAGGTTTTATGGACTGATGACATGAGAGTGAGTCTTGATGGGCCAGATGGATGGGCCCGTGGCTGGATTGGTAAAGGGCAGAGAGCTCCAGTCCGACTCAGACGTCAGCAAGGTGGAGGTGGAGTACTGGTTTGGGCTGGTATCATCAAAGATGAGCTTGTGGGGCCTTTTCGGGTTGAGGATGAAAGGAGCAAAGAAAGGTGGCTATATTGGTCGCTGATTTGGTTTTGTTTTGTTTTTGAATGTCAGAAATGTATATTTGTGAATGTGGAGATGTTATATTGGTTTCACTGGTAAAAATAAATAATTGAAATGGGTATATATTTGTTTTTTGTTAAGTTTCCTAATAATTATGCACAGTAATAGTCACCTGCACACACAGATATCCCCCTAAAATAGCTAAAACTAAAAACAAACTAAAAACTACTTCCAAAAACATTCAGCTTTGATATTAATGAGTTTTTTGGGTTCATTGAGAACATGGTTGTTGTTCAATAATAAAATTATTCCTCAAAAATACAACTTGCCTAATAATTCTGCACTCCCTGTATGTTGGATTTATTGATTGGCTGCTTTTTAGATAGATCTGCAATGACCCTGATGAGACCACAGCTACAGGGTTGAGTAGTTTATAGTTAAATACGTTCTTCAGTTAATTAAGTTGTTCATACTGAAAGTGTTGCCAGACCTTTAACCTTTGCTTTACTTTAAATGGCCTGTATTTGTATAGCGCTTTACTAAGGCTACGTTCACACTGCAGGTCAAAATGCTCAATACCGATTTTTTGATCAAATCCTATTTTTTGTCTGCTTGTTCACACTACAAATAAAATGCGACAGCAAACGCTCTCTAGTGTGAACGCTCAAAGCGTAACAAGTCACGCGACGTGACGCTGCGGCTGTGATTGGTTCGGCTCTGCGCTACTTAATTTGGATTGGCTGACCTTTTTTTTTTTTTTTTTTTTTTTTTTTTTTTTTTAAAGAGGACAAGAGCGGCGAGGTCTATCGCGATAGCTTAATTTCTCTATCGAGTAAAAGTTATATCGCGATACATATCGTTATCGTTCTATCGCCCAGCTCTAAGATAACCTAATAATGATCCTTATAGCTGTTTTAGAGGAGCGGTGCTTCAAAGGATAGTTGCAGATTTGTCAGAATCTGCAGATTATACAGTACAAATAAAATGTTCACGTTTCTCCAACGTTGTCTTCCCAACAGTTTCACTGACATCTACACGGGATGGCCAGGAAGCGTTCGCGATGTCTTCTCGGGCGCTGATAATTGGCGTCTGTCTTGTGTCAGTGACGTAAAAGACTGATTTAATGCGACATGACCGTTCAAACAGCAGTCGCTTTCTAAAACATCGGATATGTATTGGATTCAGTACCACATACGAAAGTGACCCAGGTCAAATTTGAAAATATCGGATTTGTGCCGTTCACACTGTCATACCATGATCGGATATGGGTCGCATAGGGTTAAAAATAAATAAATAAATAAAAAAATCTGATTTGATGCGCTTTCGCCTGCAGTGTGAATGTAGCCTTAGTCCCTATGAACCCCAAAGCGCTTTACACTACATCCAGTCATTCACACAAACACTGGTGATGGCAAGCTACATTGTAGCCACAGCCACCCTGGGGCGCACTGACAGAAGCGAGGCTGTCGGACACTGGCGCCACCGGGCCCTCTGACCACCACCAGTAGGCAACGGGTGAAGTGTCTTGCCCAAAGACACAATGACCGAGACTGTCGGATAGGCCTGGGCGATATGACCCAAAATTCCTATCTCGATATTCTTTAGCTGGATGGCAATATAAGATATGTGTCAATATTTTTTTTTTAAAGCCATAAAGTGAGAACAAAAAGAGTTCTTAGTCAAAGCTGTGTCCCAGCTTTCACACAGGCACTTTTATTAACATACAGCGTAGATGTACAAGAAAAAATTACTCAGAAATAAATTATGAGCATTTACTGGATTACAATTACTTTTTTCAAGTAACAAGTAAAGTAAGGGATTACTGTTGCAAAAACGGTAATTAGATTACTGTTACTTTCCCGTAAGCACACTGCGTTACTAAAACCATGATTTCCTTTTTGCGAGTGTGACGTTCGTGACAACAGCTGTGTGCAGATCAACAATGGATAATATATTGAGTGCGGAGAGAGTATGAGCATGTAGCGTTTAAAGCGTGGAAGTACTGACCTTACTTTGAGTTTGATTCCATAAAAAGTGACAAAAACATTAGCGTCTGCTGTTCACTGTGTGGGAAGAAAACTTCTTTTTACAGCGAAAAAAAACCCCTAAACTTCCGAGCAAGCACCGAGTGCGCTACGACGTAATGGGAAATTCAGAGAAACTCGCGGATTCTTCCACTGACCAATGCGGCAGACCTGCACCAGGGTAAACCTCCGCCTAACCCACTCCTGCTATACAGGAGAAAATAGAGCAACAGGACCACTGAGTCTTTGATTTTATTTATTTTCAGCTGTGTTTTACTTGCATCTATTTGAAAGACTGAGTGTAAACACAAATATTTTATTTTATGTGCTGGAATGTGCAGAAAATGGGTTTAAATGTTCAACAAATTTCTTCCAGTCAGAGAATGGTGCATATAATAAAATTTTTGCTTGGTGCATAAAGTTAAAAGATTAAAACTGATAAAACGTTTTTTAAAAGTTTTAAAAAGAGACTTCCATTTGGTTACATTTTGTATGATGGGTTATGCAGAAAAGTAGAATTGGGCTGAAAGATCTATCACTTCTATCAATCGTGTTTTTAAAAAGTAACTAAGTAATTAATTACTTTTGAAAATAAGTAATCAGTAAAGTAACGGGATTACTTTCGGGGAAGTAATCAGTAATTAGTTACTGATTACTTTTTTCAAGTAACTTGACCAACACTGGTCCTTATACACACACATTACGGTAATATTACGTTGAAGCAGAGTACGTATAACTCTGCGAGGCTCCTCTGTAATGCTCCAACAATCCATCAAGCAGTTTCGTAGCTTACCAAAGTCGTACCAAAACATTTTTGAAAGGTTTCTGAGCGCCGTGTGCCACATACAATCGGTTTGCGGTCAGTAAGCACAACCAGAATTCATACATAAGGCGCACTGTCGATTTTTGAGAAAATGAAAGGATTTTAGCCCGGTCAGCTCATTAATGCGTTGACACCGTCCAGCCCCATGCATGGGGCGATCCGCGGTAACTCGTTAAGAGATTTGCCCTGTTAATGCAGTTATGTCGTTTACCGACCAGCTCTTCTTTGATAGCTGCCATGTCCATCTTGTCATTGCCTGCAGGTGAAGCGATGGGGGAGGGGGAGTTGTGTTCAGTGAAGGAGAGGCGAGGCCGATTAACGTTGCGTAGAGACAAAAGTGGACGAAAGAGAGGCAAACTTGCGGCTCCACAAGTATAGTTCAAACGTAACATAGACTATATCGATATAAACAATATTGTCACATCTCATATCTCATATAAAAATATATCGATATATTTAAAAATTCCATATATTGCCCAGTCCTACTGTCGGAGCTGGGGCTCGAACCGGAAACCTTCCAATTACAAGACGAACTGCCAACTCTTGAGCCACGATCTCCCCACACACTGTGACAGAGATTTCAATCCTGAGCTCACGATAAATCCACCAATAGAAACATCTGCAAATGTATTCAGTCTGAGCACTGAATACATTTTATATATAACACAGTAGTAGGCTTACAAAACAGTAAGCGCTTACTGTTTTGTTTTTTTAACTTTTTATTTAGAATTTTCATTCTGACAGGAGTATGACAAAAAACAAATAAACAAAAAAACAGCAAAATTAAAAGAGGAACAAAATGTTCCAATCATCACACAAAAAGAGAGATAAGCAAAATTAAGTGACAGAATTTTCAAGCCTTTGCTTATATTTATGCCATTTAGTCCAACGTTGTTGAAAGAGATGACCTTTTAGTCGTAGAAGGAAAGTCAGTCTCTCCATAAGATGCATTTCCTCTATAATCTCTAGCACTAACTCAGGGAGGATCTGTCTTAAGCCAATTCCTTGTTATGGCCTTTTTAGATGCGATCAACTGGATTTTAAAAATATATCTGTCATTTTTTAGAATCAAATCTCTGGGTAGCAAGCCCAGTAATAAGATTCTGGGATCCTTAGGGATGGCATAGGACATGATGTTATCTGTTAACTTGGATATACTGTCCCAAAAGGAAGTCAATTGTGTACATGTCCAAAAAATATGAGAGTGATTGGCGTTCGGGTGGCCACACTGTCTCCAACATTGTTGCCGGTGCCCTTGAAAGTTGTTAGTAATATGTGGAGAAATAAAGAATCTAAAAGTTTTCCACCTGAATTCCCTCCACCTTTAGGAGCTAGTTGATGTTTGTTGTGTGGTACACATTTAGAGCCAATCACCCTCTGACAATCCAATTTTCAACTCTGCTTCCCATTTTGACTTCACATATAGTGTGTTGTTGCCATATTGTTTTTGTAGCCCTTTCTAGTGTTTAGACACTGTTTTGGTGGGCAGACATTTGTAGGCATTTGTAAAGACTTTGACAAGATCAATTTCTGGGGAGGAGGGGCCCTTTATTTCTGTATTGGAAAAAAATGACGAACCTGCAGATATCGCAACAGATCCGTATTTTCCAGATTGAATTCTGTTTTCAATTTTTTTTTAAATGATTTAAAGGTGCCTGCTTCTACAAACAGACACAGAGCAGTTAAACGTTTTCCAATACAACCCAAGAATGTTGGATCTAACCTTCCAGGTGGGAACTTCTGTAAGTAGGAAGGCCATGACAAAATGTTAATATTGCTCCCCAGATTGTATTTGTTAATAACTTCATGCCAAATTAAAAGAGTGTTTTCCACTATATGGTTATCTAAGTTACTTATCCTTGATTTTTCTACCAACCGTGTTTGGGGAGGAGACATGCTAAACTCAATTTGTTTCCATTGGGTCCCCACTGCCGGGGAACATCAACAAACAATGTTGCTGCCAAGTAATAAGTTGGGGAGGGCCAGTCCGGCCTGATCTCTATCAATTTGAAGGGTTTTAAATTGTATCCTTGGTCCAGCTCCTGCGCATATAAAGTGTGATATTAACTTGTCTCAGGATTTGAATTGAACATCTGGGATTTTAATGGGAAGAGCCATAAAGAGATATAAGAATCTGGACAACAGATTCATCTTCACAATCTCTATTCTTGTACTAAAGTCCGGAGTCAGTGAAGACCAGCGAGTTGTGTCCTCCTGAATTGAGTTCAGCAGATTATCAAAGTTCAGGACTTGTGTTTTAGTAATATTTAATTTATAACCAGACAGGGCCCCAAACTCTTTCAGAGTTGACATGAGCTCAGGGGGTGACATATCAGGATTCAGGCTCAATAAACAAAGCGAAGAGCGAGGGGCTGAGCATCCTTGCCGGGTGTCTCTATTCAATTGAAAACTAGAGGATAGATGTCCATTGATCTTTAACCTGGCCACTGGGCTACTGTATAATGATTGTATACATTTAATGATCTTGTTGAATCCTAGACACTCTAGTACCTTATAAAGAAAGGGCCAGCTGACCAGGTCAAAAGCTTTTTCTGCGTCTAGGCTTACTAGTGCCATATTCAGTTTCTGATTCTTTGCTTCTTCTATAATATGAAGCGTTCTTCTGATACTGTCATGTGTTTGACGCCCTTTTATGAAGCCTATCTGATCTTCGTGTATTAAATCCAGCAAATGGACTTCTAGTCTAGAAATTATTGACGTAAATAATTTATAGTCTACATTCAAAATAGAAATGGGGCGGTAAGATTCACAGTATTCTTTATCTTTACCCTCTTTAGGTAGGACAGATATTACTGCCTCACGCCAGGATGGAGATATTTTAGCATTGTCGAGGGTCAAGTTAAAGGATTCGAGTAAAGTAGGGGCAAGTTCCTCTTTAAATATTTTGTACCACTCATTTGGAAATCCATCACTACCAGGGCACTTATTTGCTTTAAAGTTACTGATTGCAGTATCTAATTGTTCTCTAGTTATGTGTGCATAAAGCTTCATTCTGTAATAATCCAAGAGAAGGAAGAGCTAAAGAGGATAAATATTTCTGCTATTGGAGCTAGACACGAATATAACGATTGGTAGTAGTCATTAAAAATTGTGTGAATTTCTACCAGATCATAAATCAAGTTAGCGTTAGAGGGGTCCCTGATCCGAAGGACAGCATGCTTTTGTTCCTGCTTCCGGAGCCGCCTAGCTAGAATTTGTTGCTTTCGGGGATGATTCGTAAAGGGATTGCTTGCAGAATCTTAATCTCTTTTCCAATTCGTCTTGCACTAACACTTTTATCTTGTTTTTAGTTACTCTAATTTGGTTGACCAAGCTTTGATCTTTGCCGTTTTGTTGTAGTTTGATTTCTACGTTTCTCAGATCTTTTTCGAGATCATCATATGCTGCCCTTTTACCTTTTTTTTTTTTTTTTTTTTTTAGATGAGCCACCCTTGAAATCAGTCTACCCCTCTCACTGCCTTAACCGTGTCCCACACCACAATCGCCTTAACCTGACCATCGTTATTATCTCCTGTGCAACTGGTTATTTCCCCCTTTAACTCCTTTATAGCAGACTCTTTATTGAGGATACCTAAGTTCCATATTGTAGATTTGGCAAAACTTGATCATTGAACAGATAAATAAATCATATTATGATCTGATAAATCTGAAGTACTGATCGACCACTCCTTTCCTCTATGTCAGTCAACAACGTTCATTAGGAAGAAATCAAGTCTGGAATGAATTTGGTGCGAGAATGAGCAGTGGGTGTAATCCCTGTTTTTAGGATGGAGGGCTCTTCAAACATCGAACAGACCAGTTTCTTTCATCAAGATATTAAGATCCTTTGAACTATGTTTTTTGTCTCTTACAACTTGTCATATCCAGGGAGACGTTAAGAATTGTATTCCAGTCTCCACCACAGAATAAAATCCCTTCGCCCACTCTAATTAAAGCATAAAAAAAAATGACTTAAATAATTTTCTATCACATTCGAGAGGAATATACACATTAGCTAGTGTGATAACAATATTATTAACTCTCCCTTTGATAGATATCTGCCCACCTTGTCACCAACCTCATCAAGGAAATCAAAGTTTAATAGATTAGAAATAAGAGTTGTTACTCCTCTTTGTCTGCTATTGCTACAGGTGCTATAAAAAAGTGGAATATCTGGGAAATTAAAATTTAGCGTGTTCCTTTTTTTGACAAATGTGTCTCTTTTAGAAAAGCCACGTGTGAGCCATCCTTTCTTCAATTTCTCCAGAACCCTTTTTTTCCTTTTAAGTGGATTGCCCAAACCATTAACATTCAGGGAGGCTATTTTAAAACTATCCAACATTGAACAAGACAGTAAAAATAAGTGAAACTGGAACAGTGGCCCCCGAAACCATAGCAAAACAGATATAGGGGAAACAATGAAGAACTGACTTCTAGAGGAGACTCTTGCTCCCCAACTAAGACCCCGTTGGTGGGTCGGGGGGAAGCCTCTCAAAGTGAGAGGGCCTGGAAAGGAAAGTAACTGTCTATAGACATAAACACCACCATCCTAAAAGTCCCAACGTATAAGAACGTAAACGGAGAACCAACTCTCCCACCTGGCTGGTGAATGAAGTGAGGCCAAAAGGGAGCGGAAAGGAGCTTCCTCATTAAAACTAAACCACTGGATCTCTTTGGAAACCCTGTAGCTTATCCTTTGCTCTCATTGCCGTGGCTAGGCCGTTGCCTTTTGCTGATTGCCAGCCCAGAAGCTCTCGAAGTTGCGACACTGCATTCGGCTGATCTTCCTCCTCTGAAACCAAATGTTTTTCTCTTTGAGCAGCTTCTTTATGGCTGTATTCTTTGCGTTTTTTTGACAATTTCACATGGATAATCATGGTCGAAATAGATGAAGCTGGCACCTACTTTGATTTTTTTTTTTTTTTTTCCATGCTCTCAGGACCATGTTGTTGAATATTCCTGAAAGTTGATGACAGGTCCCGGAGGTGCCCCCGGTAGGGGTTTACTTGCCAGCGAGCGATGTGCGCGTTAAATTTTCATGTCAAAATCCTCCGGTATTTGCAGGTGGGTCCATGAATTATGGAACCGGGTTCTTTTCTCCCCCCTCCAACAAACCGAATAGACGAATATTGTTTCTCTGTGACCTTGATTCCAGATCAGTAATCTTTTGCTGAAGACTTTTCCGCTCCTCCAGACTCGTGCACATGGCCATGGTCACCTCTTCAGCCCAGCTCTCCAGCTGGGTGATCCTGGACTCCGCCTCATCCACCCGCTCTGATAGGCACTGTATGTCCCAGGCAATGTTATCCAGCTTGCATTAATTTCATGGCTCAGTTTGCCCATATTTTGTCTGCTGTCCTCTCGAATCTCCGCTTTTGGCTTTACTATAGCTTTGAGTATCTCCGAGTCTTTGCTAGCGGCTGCGTTGCTGCTAGCATTAGCTTGGTCCGGCTGAGAGTTAGCTTTAGCGGTCGAAGCGCTTCTATCTTGTTGTTTCGGCATATTCTCCCACTCCCTTAAGGCATTTTAGGGGTTATAACCCTTTCGATGTTGAGTGAGTAGAAAACAATCCAAGATAACGAGATTAGAAGGAATAACTAAAGGTAAGGTGGGAGAGCAACTCCTCAACGTGACCGGTTACTCCATTGGCTGAAGCAGAAGTCCCTAGGCTTACTGTTTTTCAAGAACAGAAAAGCCAGAGTTTTATGTCAGGGTCCAAGCATGTTTCAGAAAACCAGCTGAAGAGATGCTTTGGTTGTCTTTGTTCTTATGTGTTGTTTACCTCACTTTGTTTGTTGTTGTCAGATCTCTCTGGTGCGGATGCCATACGCCTGTAAGCTTCTGTTCCAGGAGTTGATGTCAATGAGCATTGCTCCTCGTATGATGACATCATAAAGTAATCAACCGGATGCAGAGAACATTGTGACGTCACAAGAAAGTGAAAGTCGAAGTTTAGTTGTTGTTTTTTTTAGTTTTTTTTGTCTTGCTTTTTGTAAAAGTCAATAAATCAGTTCCTGATCATGTGATGATTTGTGTTTTGTTCTTCATGTGACTATCCTGACGGGTTATGACTTTAAGGTACAACTGGTGAGTCTCCAGTATTGATCAGAGATGTTTTTGAGTCAGGTGATCGATTTAAAAACTCAGATGATCAAGTTAACTGAATCCTCTCTCACTCTGAGCACGCTCACGTTACAGGCATTTGAAGGGTCATGTTACCTGCATATAAGAATATTAATATATACACTACCAGTTAAGTTTTAGAACACCCAGTTTTTCCAGTTATTTGTTGCAATTCAAATTGTGTAAGTCCAGTGAACAGCTTGAAATGGTACAAAGGTAAGTGGTGAACTGCCAAAGGTTAAAAACGGTAAGGTTACCCAAAACTGGAAAAACACGTACATGTCAGAATTATATAAAAAGACCTTTTTCAGGGAACACAACATGAGTTAACAATTTAACCTCCTAAGACCCAAAGTCTTCCATGGCACGCATTTTTAATTTCTCTTTGATATTTGGGCATATTGGGACCTGATGAATGTAAAAACCATTTTTAACCTGATTTTTGTTTCTAAGAAAAATGAGATCCACATATGAGGATATTCGTTTAAAATTTCGATAGAACAGTAGCAGTATGTAACCGAGGACAAGGTATGAGTAAATGGGGCAAAGAAATAAATTGATCATTTATTTATTACATCAATTAGACAGGACTTACAACACATTCTGCTGATATCCCAGCTGCACATGAGACTTACCACACCAACGGTGCGAAAATAACACTGCAACCCGTCACACCCTGCTTAGCGACACTGCAATCGTGGCACGCACTGCAAACAATTCGGGTCTCAGCGCAGCTGGGAATCAGTGCTATGCATGACCTGCGATCTGGGAGATAAAGGGAAGTGGCACAAACAATTAAACAAAAAACAAAAAGGGAGGTTAGTCCGCCCTTACACAACTCACTCTCAATCAATACCCGCCTTTACGGCTGGACAACTAACCAAAACAAAATTACAAATCAATCAAAAGAACAAAGAAAGGACAGCAGAGACTATCGAGATTATCGATTAAAATATTACCCAATAAAATATCAGTTTTATGAAACCATTCAAAACAAACACTCAATATACCTACAATATTGATCAGTTTCCCTGCGCGCCGTCGATCTAGGGCTTGATCAATTCTTCTATTAAAATTCGTGGTCACACTAAAAAAGTCCAACAACACATTAAAAATAGGCACATACAATAGCAAATGATCCAAACAAAAATGGCAAAAGTCTCTTACCGACAGTATACCCACTCGCACTCGAGTGAATTAATTGCCTCTGTTTTTTTCCACAGAAGAGCGCTGACTTCACCCCACAAACCCACTACCTTTTCACAGCTCTTCAGCCAATCACCTGGTAGAGAGCAACAAACTGCCAGGTGACACTTGTTACAAGTATAATATCCTCCTAAGTGGATATTTGGCCCTTGTAGAGCGAAATTGAGTGTTTTGGTCTAAATACCCAAAATGTGATGTCGCCAGGTCCTAGGAGGTTAAAGCTGTTCTGCAGTATTGGAGATTGATCAGCCTTGAAAGTTGGTGCTACTAATTCCTACAGGTGTTCTAACTGTTCTGGATTACGTCCCCCTCTGTCTGCATGAAGCAGTGTTGGAGCACACTGTGGTACCATACCCTCGTGGGCATCAGCTGAACAGTACTGTACTGTAGTGTGTTGATACAAACATGGCGAGAATAACAGTGGAAAAGAGACAGACCATCATAACACATAAATGTCGGTCTGTCCGACAGAGAAACTGCAAACAAAGTCAAGATGTCAGTGAGTCCAGTTTCCTTTAGCATCCAAAGGCTCAGAAACAAACTGACAGGAAGAGGTCTGCAGACCCAAAGACACGACTGAATCAGGCTACGTCCACACAGCTTAATAGTGGTCGTAGTGAGCAAGTCTCAGTTTCAGGTGTGAAGAGAAGGCTTTGAGCTGCAGGTTTGACAGGACGAGCTGCAGCAAGAAAGCCAGACGTCAGAATAAGACAAAGGCTGTGTCCCAATTCAGGGTCTGCATGCTTGAAGTACGCATTTTAAGTGCAGTTACATCACCGCCACGCGACGACGGCTGTCCCAATTCGAAGTGTACTTCAAATGCATACTCCAAATGCACCGTCGATTTCCCCAAATATCAAGCGTGGTCCAGTGCACGCTTCGTGGTCCCATATATCCCACAAGTCATAGCGCGGCGGTGGATGTGGAGAATTTTGCCGCAAAATACGGCAGAACTGAGCGGCCGAAGAGGGTTTTTTTTCCCCCAAACTTTATTGAAATTATAAAGCGAAAAGTCAGTCATTCCAGTTCAGTTTGTACAGCAGACATACAAGGCAAATAAGAGTAACAATATACAGTACAATGAAATAAGAAGGATAAATAAATAAAGGAAAAAAACAAAAGAAAAAAAAGGGGGGGGGGGAATGTGACAGACTTCATAACAACTTTGTATTTGAAAGTTGTGACAGCTCATTCGTTAAACATTTCTGAATGAATTTCAATCAATGATAAACCTTTTTTATTGGAAGTTAATTTAAGAGAGTTTAAGTAATATTCAATTTCAATCAAAAACAAATTAAATGATGGGGTTGAGTTTTGAAATTTACATTTATGTATGTGGAATTTCCCTAATAAGATGGAGCGGCCGAAGAGTGAACTGTCAAAAGTACTGAATATGACGTCACTTATTTATGTGCGAATGTTTAATAATTAAAGTCAGTCATATATCCACAAACACAACAAGCTGAAAGTCAGTGATATATGTATATGTGTGTG
This sequence comes from Aulonocara sp. 'chitande type north' Nkhata Bay, assembly GCF_057382095.1. Taxonomy (NCBI): domain Eukaryota; kingdom Metazoa; phylum Chordata; class Actinopteri; order Cichliformes; family Cichlidae; genus Aulonocara; species Aulonocara sp. 'chitande type north' Nkhata Bay. The sequence continues at coordinate 13,706,689 of NC_141345.1, forward strand.
TGTGTGTATATATATATATATACATATATATATATATATATATATATATATATATATATATATATATATATATATATATATATATATATCATAATCAATATCATAATAATCTGACAATACTATAATATTGGCCATATTATATTTACATTACCACAGTGAGATGACTTTAGTCTCATGAACAACATTAACTAATTGTTATTTACTAACTAATCTTAAATGACTGTTCAGCACAGAAATGAAGCCCAACAATCATGTTTTACAGTCCCGTGGTCTCAGCCTCAGATACTCAACTAATCAAAGTGATGTCATGACAAAAATGAATGACTGACAAAACATTTTTCTCCTTCGTTTCTGTCAAACAAAGCTGTATGTAACGTGTCTCGCGGTTAGTATCATGGTTGCTAGGCAACCTGAACAGCGCGACAAAGCGTATACCGTCCCATTTCACAAGCCTCTCACTTCCGCACTTCTCGTACTTATAGTACGCACCGTACGTAGTATGCGTAGTGCGCGTACTTCAAGCGTGCAGACCCTGAATTGGGACACAGCCAACGAGGCTTGTCTGGACCATGAAACGCCACCATTGCACTACTGAAGACTGGAAGGTTTTATGGACTGAGGAATCAAACTTTGAAATCTACGGTTCATCGCGCAGGATCTTTGTACGCCGTTGACTAGGTGAAAGGATCTGCCCCAGGGCCTCCTCTCAGCTGACCTAGGAACAGCTTGATGTTCCACTGGATCAGCTGGGGAGAGGGAGGTCTGGGCTTCTCTGCTTAGCCTGCGGCCACCACGACCCAGCCGCAGATAAGCAAAAGCAAATGGATGAATGCATGTTTGTATTTAATGAAAGTTCACATTGATCACAAGGAATTAGTTGATCTTTCCATTTTTCTCTTTTTATTTTTGAAAATATAATGTTTTTCTGGGACCTTCACAGTAAAAACATTGATTATTTAACTGAAAGAGTTGAAATATTGATTAGATTCAAACAACACACAAACATTATTATGGTTTATTAAATTGAGAAGAAAAACATGCAGTTTAAGGTTCATATTTAATGTGTAGACTGCAACAAACAAATACACCTGTTTCACCATTTCAAACTTCCGCTGGTGCCCAGAGGAGGAAAAATACTTTAAAAGTTACAAATATAACAAAAGATATAACATGTAGAACAAAAGACTGAAGTTTGAAAAAGGCTGGATTAAAACTAAAAACGACTGAAAGGAAACAAATTCAGGTTTTAGTGGAAGTTAAAAGTCTGGGATTCCTGAGACGATCAGCTGATCACAGGTTGACTTCCTTTGTCACTGAAAGAAACACGACATATTTACTTTCAGATATGTTTCTTTTCTTGTTCAACAAATTATCATTTTAAAATGTCAATAATGTAAAGGCGGTGTCCCAGGCCCTGTGCTTCGTACGTCGCTTACTACATCCAAGATCAAATGAAACATCCAAGACCAAATCATCGCGCTAACTCTGAGCTCGCTATTCCGGTTCCCCGAACACACCTGTTGTTGACGATTAGTATAGCTGGATGAAGTAATGTGAGATCACTGGGTGGCCCAACAGGGGCTACGCATCGATAGTAGAAACATTGATCGGCAACCCTTTGATTGGTCGGCGAAAATGTCGAAGGAGCGCGCTCGGTATTTTTCGGCAGCAGAGCAAGAACTCTTGAGTGAGGGATTTCAGGAGTTTCAGAGTTTAATTAAAACGCAAGGGAACACTGCAAAGGCTGCAAAAGCAAGGAGAGAGGGCTCGCAGAAAGTTGCTGACAAATCAAACTCGTAAGTAATTCAATAATAACAATAATAATGGAGTGGATTTATATAGCGCTTTTCAAGGCACCCAAAGCGCTTTACAATGCCACTATTCATTCACTCTCACATTCACACACTGGTGGAGGCAGCTACGGTTGTAGCCACAGCTGCCCTGGGGCAGACTGACAGAAGCCAGGCTGCCATATTGCGCCATCGGCCCCTCTGGCCAACACCAGTAGGCGGTAGGGTAGATTTATCATATCACACCATATTATCCAATATTATATTACATTATATTATATTATAATATGTTATATTATATCCCCTTTCACATTAGAGCCACAACAGGACCCACTAGAACATGGGAACAAGTAAAAGTGAAATATAAGAATATTCTACAGAATGGTAATATTTATCACTTATATTGCTTGTCGTCTCTTGGAAAGAGACCCTGGAATACTCTGTTTGTTTGTTCATAACAGCAACCAAGAAAAGGGCAGAGCAAAAAAAAAGACAGGTGGTGGTCCTGCACCCCCTCGTCAACAAGTTGGTTAAGTGAATAATACCCTCACGGGAAAATCGATATCTCTCTATGAGCACACTGTCGCGCTGAGCTAAAGGATCCTGTCTGTCCCGCAATATACGCTGAATTCTGAGGACTCTCCTTATCAATCTTGCACCTTCCGCAATGGGTTGCTCGCGTAAACGGACAGGATATGACTGCGACAGACTTCCCAAATCCACCTTCGCTTTTATAGCCGTGGTCCCTCATCTTGATTACACGAAGTAATTTACAATTACTACTCTGAAATATGAATTACATCTGTAATAATCACATACATGTAATAGAATGTTAATAGTACATTTCCCTTTTTTAGGGAATGACCTGTATGTATCTGTGTGAAATCAATAAAAGGATCAAGTGCTGCATTATCTTTAGTTACATTGATGTTATTTATTTATGGTGAAACAGTGGTGGAATATCGCTGTTGCTTTCGTATGAATGACGCGGACATACCTGCGTGGCCGCGATCTAATCCTGTTTACATAAAGTAAACCTGCTCCCCAGCAGGTTTACGCTTACGGCTCTGTTGCTATGACAGCAAGTCCCGGATGGGCTTCAGGGAACCGAACGATCCAGGATCACGCGAAATCGTCAACAATCTCATCCAGCTAACTCACTTAGCGCGGTACGAAGAACAGGCCCCCAATCTTTTGATATATTGTTTATATACAGTGGTGCGAAAACATGTTTGCTCGTGGGTCTGCTCATGTCAGATCATGAAAGATAACACAAGTAAAAAATTAAAAACATCATGCATATTCTAAATAAAGGTGTTTGTTCATCTTTGGGGAAAAAATCCAAACCCATGTGTGAAAAAGGTGATCGCCCCACTCCAATTTATAACATAAATTACCCTAAGAGTGGAGCAACGGCACATCCAAAAGGTCACAAAAGACCCCAGAGCAAGATCCAAAACACTGCACACCTCACTTGCCTTAGTTAAGGCCAGTGCTCATGACTCCACCATAAGAAAGAGACTGGGCAACAATGGCCTGCATGGCAGAGTTCCAAGACAAAAACCACTGCTTAGCAAAAGGAACAGAAAGGCTTGTCTCGGTTTTCTAAGAAAACATCTTGATCCCCAACATACTCTGTGCTCTGGCAAGACAAAACTTTTTGGCAGCTGTATGTCTTGCTGTTGTTAATGGAGTCGTGAATTCTACCAAAACATCTTGAAGTGCACTTGTGTTCTGCAGCAGGATGATGATCCAAAGCACACCAGCAAGTCCATCTTTAATTTGGAGTGGCCTAGTCAAAGGCTACGTTCACACTGCAGGCAAAAGCGCATCAAATCCGATTTTTTTGACACTATGTGACCCATATCCGATCATGGTATGACAGTGTGAACGGCACAAATCCGATATTTTCAAATCCGATCTGGGTCACTTTTGTATGTGGTACTGAATCCGATACATATCCGATGTTTTAGAAAGCGACTGCTGTTTGAACGGTCATGTCGCATTAAATCCGTCTTTTACGTCACTGACACAAGACAGACGCCAATTATCAGCGCCCGAGAAGACATCGCGAACGCTTCCTGGCCATCCCGTGTAGATGTCAGTGAAACTGTTGGGAAGACAACGTTGGAGAAACGTGAACATTTTATTTGTACTGTATAATCTGCAGATTCTGACAAATCTGCAACTATCCTTTGAAGCACCGCTCCTCTAAAACAGCTATAAGGATCATTATTAGGTTATCTACATTATTATGTGAATAACAAAATAACTTAAAGCAAAAATTGGGAAACGTAAAGTCCGAAGTCTCTATATTAAGGGCCATCAGTCAAACAATACTGTTTGCTCTGGGTCTAAACAGAGCGCGTTGTGTGTGACGTCTTCTTTTGTGCATGCGGGCCGCTTTGAGTGTTCACACTAGAGCGCGTTTACTGTCGCATTTTATTCGTAGTGTGAACAAGCAGACAAAAAAATCGGATTTGAACAAAAAATCGGAATTGAGCATTAAGACCTGCAGTGTGAACGTAGCCAAAGTCCTGACCTGAATCTGAATGAGATGCTGTGGCATGACCTCAAAAATGCGGGTGATGCTGATAAGAACAATTCTCATATGATGAGTGGACCAAAATTCCTCCACAGTGTGTAAAAGACTCATTAGCAATGATCACAAACACTTGGGTGGCATATATACATGTATGTATGTATAAATGTAATACTTTCATACATAGACATATACACGTCATCCCACATACAGTGTTTATTAACATTTCTGTTTTTTAAAAGGGTCCCAATCTTTTGATTTTCCTGTATATTCAGTTCATTTCATCATCTCCTTGTGAATGTGATGTTACGTTCTCTGTTTGCATTTGTTTGACGTGTCATGTACAACACATGTTACTTGTATGTAACTTAACCATCACCAGTCACTTCTAAATCTGGAATGAAGAATTTAGAAGAATAATGAAGCAGCCTGGGCTGCTTCATTATTCGTTTATGTTAGAGACTTTTGGCAATGCTGGATTCTGATGGCTATGCTTTATTTTGTCAGTAAGGTTGCAGTGCTCTCCATCTAGACCCCACATTCCTGTATGATATATCTGTGATTAGTGAAGAAAAAAAGACTGATTATCAGAATAAATTGGCAGGAGCCCAGCAGTCTGTAACTGGATGATCTGGGCATGCTTAGAATCATCTCTGGATCATTTTTCTGCTTACTTTGTAATGGGATAAGAAGAGAACAGGCCTCAGGTAATAAAAGCTGGATAATGCCTCTGCAAATGTTTTATTTATCATTTTAAAAGTTTCAGTAACAGGAGCTCTGATTCCACTGCCGCCCTAAAGCGTGTTTCACTGACATGGATAAGTCTGCTTCTTGGACTAGAAACATTTTTCTTCATTTAACAGTTTATAGTTATGGAAGAAGTGGAAGAATCTACGCCTGAAAAACTGAGCTGAGTCTGATGGTGTTTTTGAAAGGCTGACAAAGGCTGAGGTAAATCCTCCAGAGACCAAGGTCAGTGATGACCATGGGGGATGTTTCATAAGGTAATTTTAGATGTTACCTTTCCTGGCAGTGAGCTCATCGATGGACTCAACCACATGAATTGCTCCAACTGCTGAAGCTTCTCCTTTGGTGTTTGTGGCGTGACACTCGTACGATCCTTCTTCTTCTTTGGTCAGAGGCGAGATCTGAAACACAAACACCATGGTCTATTTTGATTGGTCCCACTGCAGCAGTGACATAACATAGTGTTTGTACTGACCAGCACCCAGCCGGTCACTTCATGCTTCTCCGGTCCTCCTCGAGTCTGGATCGCCAGATTGTCACGGTCTCCAGGAAGAAGCTCCATCTTCTTCCCACTGAGGATCTGAAAGAAGAAACCCATCATTATCATCATCACTCTAATCTTAGAGATCCAACTTCAAATACCTTATTGACTCTGTGATGTCATCACAGAGTTGTCTAACCCCTGTGGTCTTCTAACGGGTTTCTCACTCATACTCTGACTGTGGTGGAGGAACCACCTGACATCCCCACCTGAAGCTGAGACTGATGATTGGACATCCTGCTTCACCACAGCTCTGAGCAGGTCTTAGGGCTTAAGGTCTGTAAATTCTCTTCAAACAGGCCGTTACTTGCCACCCTGATAGACACACCTGAACATACCTGAGCCCTTAGTGTACAAGCCGTCAGAATCAGTTTTTAAGCCCTGATTAAAAAAAAAAAAAGAAAGTTCATGAAACATGCTGATATCTCTGAATGCTGTAAATTAACCTATTTATTATATTACTGCCTTGAGGCAGCAGCTGTTGTGAAGTTAAATTGAACTCCTCACATAGCCAATCCGGTCTTTAAGTCTGACGTTATTAGCCATGTCTGGGCCCAAATTCCGCTGCAGGTCCCAAACAAACACTGCAGCATCACTGAGAGTTTAAACTGTCTAAATTCTTTCATCTGTAATAAAATGATCAGCGTTGCTGCTTTACCAGGTGTAACTATGAAGTTTAACATCCAGGCATCCATGAAAACAGGATTTATGATATTTAACAGAGTTAGAAGTTAGCAGGGAGTTAGCTCACTAGTTTCCACCTAAACATGATATAGCATGTTCTGACTGAGAGATTTCTGAAAAATTCAAACGTACAGCTCTGCTGTCACTTCCAACATAAATGAAGACAGAAAACTAAACAGCAGTGACGTTTGAAGGGTTACTGAAGTTGGGCTAGCTGGTATATAATGTTATGCTACGTGATCGCTAGCGACACAGCTATGTTAGCATAGCATAAACACAGTGAAGCTGGAGGATGAATACTAACTTTTTTCCACTCCATAAAAGTTAACGTGAGGGTTCCCAATGGTTAGAGACAAATACAATTGCATGGCAGGATGCTATAAACGGACCAAACTTCAGTCAGGAGAACAACTGAGATAATCCATCCACAATATGAGGTTAGTCATTCTACTGCTGCTTGGGCTGGGCTGTAGTTACATCGTAAGGGTTTAAAAACTGAGTTTTAAAATGAACAGCGGTAATAAAAACCAAGAGAGGCCGACAGTGATCACAGACTGTTTTTAGGGTTTTTTGAGATTAAATACAACAAGATACAAAGCATTAAAACATGTTAAAAACACAAAAAGCCTTATTAAACGCAGGGTAGTTTGGGCCCGGAAGCATCATGTCATAACTTAAAGACCGGATTCCAACGATAACAACGATTATCATAATGATATGTTGGAGACACAGGCCAAGACGATCTTCATCTCTAGCTTATCAATCAACAATAGAGCCAAAAACAATTTAAGTTTTGAAAGGCCGACTCTGAGCCTCATAACACGCTAACCAAAAAACTGAATTGTTGTTATCTATCATGCAGCTGACCCATACTCAGACTTTCTCTACCATTTCTCTTTTACTGAAAATAACAGCCTCAACATGGAATTTAATCTATTATTAGACTCAATTGAGTTCACACCCTTGTTCTGACATATCCCACAGAAAGTGAACATTTAACTGTATTTCTTGAAAACTGTCTTTCGTGATCATTTTTAATAACATTTAAGTTTACAGTAACAGATTACACAGCAGTGGGTAATACACTGCATTACATGTCCTTCTGAAGGTGCAGTAACAAAGTTTAAGGATAGAATTCATCCGTGTTATTCTCTCATGTTATTGAAGAAGCATATCATCCACTCCCACAGAGGTTGGTTGTCTTTTAATACTGTTACATCCTCACCAGAGATTTTCAGTAATGCATTACTGCAATCTGATTACTTTTCGCAAGTAACGAGTAAAGCAAGGGATTACTATTGCAAAAAAGTAATTAGATTACTGTTGCTTTCCCCTAAGCATGCTGCATTGCTGTGGTACTAACCTGTGATTTTGTTTGTGAGAGTGTCTCATGACAATGATGTAAGCGTGTGGTAACAGACGTGTGGCGATCAACAATGGATAATATGGAGTGCGTACGGAGAGAGTACGACCATGCAGCGTTTAAAGCGTAAACATTTTTTCATAAAAAGTGACAAAAACATTAGCGTCTGCTGTTCACTCTGCGTGGGAAGAAAACTTCTTTCTACAGTTGAAAAAAACCCTAAACTTCTGAGCGAGCACGCTGCCACGGGAATGTGACATTCACAGAGAAACCCCCAGATCCCCTCACTGACATGACTGCTGTGGGCAAACCTCCACCCGCCCCACTCCTGATAAACAGCTGACAATAGATTTAAGAGCTGCTGAGTCTTTGATTCTATTTATTTTCTGCCATTTTACTTGCATCTATTTCAAAGAGTGTAAACACAAAATATGATTTTATTTTATATGCTGGAATATGCGGAACATAGGTTTAAGTGTTAAGCAATTTCTTCAAGTCAAAGACTGTTGATATAATTTAATTTTTGCTTGGCGTCCCTCTAATACTGCGGGGTCTGTTCCTTGCATGTTAAAGTACCTCAAGGTGACTATTGTTGTTAAGTAGTGATGTAAGCTGCTGTTCAGGGAAATGTTTAAATCAGGATAATTTCCTGTTTTATGTTTCCAGGTGGAGAACTTTGATTGTTTCTATTGGCAGCGGCAGGAAACAGGAAGTCAGCAACAAAGAGGAAGGCAAACACTTCTGTGGAGTCACGCCTGAACCTTTGAGTGTTTCTTTTTATGGAGAAAAACAAAATACATCTTAAATGTGTGACAAACTGCTGAATGATGGCACACAAACTCACCTTCTTCCAGGTTAGCACTGGTGTGGGCACGCCCACCACCTCACAACTCAGGTACACCTGAGAGCCACTCACGTTGTACACCTCACCTGGAGGAGTAACAATGAGTGGAGCTGCAGACAGAAAGAAAAGATGAATGTGGGTGAAACAGGTCCAGACAGGAAGTCCTCAGTGACCTCACAGGAATTCAGTTTGCTCTGAGCACACTCAGTGGGTGTTTTCATGTAGAAAGGAATGTGATGTTTGGGATGGAGGAGGATTATCAGAGGCGACATCAGTCTGTAACTGACAGACTGCCTCATAGTCCGCTGGACCACAGAAGGGGAAAGAGACGTTTAGGTTTTTTTAACTGCTCTACATTTACATCACAGCAACGTATAAATACATACGTATATATGTACGTCAGCTGCAGGTTATTTCTCCAACTGTATCAAGCCACATATCAGAATAAGTGACCCCCTTCTGCAGGCTGTAGGCTACATAGATTGATACCATGACCTGCGACCTCACCTGAACCACAGCGACCTTTGTTCTGCATGTTGACAGATTCTTTTCCCTCACTCTGGGCTCGCAGGCCTGCAGTTTTCAGTGCACAGGTGTTCGTGTAGGTCACTCCGTTTGTCCCGCAGACCTCGTATTTGCTCTTACAGACACAGACTCCCATCTTGTTCTTCTTGTTCTCGCCGCTTCTCACGCACTCCAGACCGGAGCCACAGCGGCGAGCTGCCGACCGGCGACCTCCGCACAGCTCACCCTCTGCGGCAGCGCAGACAGAGCAGCAGCCACAGGAGTCCACCAGAGAGCCAGCAGCACAGCCCTCCGCTGGGAGAGGAGCACACTGAGCCAGATCACAAGATCCACATCCCAAAGGGGCAGAGTCCTGGACTGAGAGGACCGGGAGGATCAGAGAGAGGAGGCAGAAAGACTTCATGTTTGCGAGCAGCTCTGAGTCAGTCTGAAACTGAGGGGCTGAAACACAGCTGCTCCAAGGGTGGGACTCCGCCTCCACCCACAGCTGATCCCACCCTCAGCCTAGAAGATAATACGACCCTGTAAAGTAATACTGCATTACTGTACTGTGTACTACTGTACTTTACACTATTTCCATACAGTATTACATGCACAGAGACCTGCCACCTTCAGAAAATTTCTGATGACTCCTTTGTCACGTGATGCGAGCAGAATCATCTGCAGCTCAACGTGACAAAGACCAAAGAACTGATTGTGGACTTTAGGAAGACCAGGAAACTCGTGACCCCCGTTTCAATCCAGGTGGTCAATGTGGACACTGTGGAGGAGCATAAATACCTCAGAGGACACACTGATAATAGGCTGGACTGGGTTAAAAATGCCACTGCACTCTACAGGAACGGCCAGAGTCTCTGAGGTCCTTCAACATCTGTCAGACAATGTTCAGGATTTTTCTATCAGCCTGCTGTGGTCAGTGCTATCCTCTGTGCTGTTGCATGCTGGGACAGCAGGTTGAGGGTAAATAAACTGGTCACAAGGCCAGTAATGTTGTGGGAATGGAGGCCATCTCTGTACAGCTCCATCAGCACACAGTGCAGTAGTTATACTCTTTGCACACGCTCTGCAGTAAATAACAAAGTTTTACATTTTAAAGTAAAATGTGAATCGTATATATCACGTATTATTCTAGATATTTATAATTGAGTTATTTTTATATATTAGAGCTAGTTCTTATTTTGTAAACTTTGCATTATAGTGTATTATTATTTAGTTTGGTCTGTTACTGTTCTTATTGACTTTGTACAACTGACACCACATACTTTCCTCAGGGATCATTAAAGTATTCTGATTATTACAACTGTGCTGTACTCTGTGTTATAGTATTACTGTGGGAAGCAGTCTCACTCGAGTATCAAGGAAGGGGGTAAGGTAAGCAGACATTTTGGGTTCCCAGAGACGGGCAATTTACTTACAGTGACCTCCATTATTTGTGAAACTTAACAAACGCACATGGAATCGGTAACACAGCTTACCTCTCCTCCTTCACCTTAATCAAGCAGAGACTGACTATAGCTGTGTCCCAATTCCTAGGCTGCATCCTTTGGAGGACCTGTCCTTCGTAGTCTACGTGGGCCGTGTCCTCCAAAGACCGGGTAGGCCTGAAGTGAGTGGCTGTGAAATTGGCCGTCAGATTTGCGTCACCGCTGTCTCGGTGGGGTTTAATACACTCAGCCGTCTGCTCCTCGCTATCTAAAATATAACAGGACACTGGAGCAAACTCTCGATCATCTCACACTTCTGTTTAATCAGTTTTCTGTTTGACGTTTATTCAGCTGTGCGAAAACTAGAATTTTAATTTCAGCCAAACCGATTTACTCAGGAACAAATAAAACAGTGAAAAAAACAAACAATAACATTTTTAAGTTATCTGAGTGACTTATATATCATGTTTAACCTGAGTAGCCAAAGATCGCGGGGGGTCTGAAAACGGTGTGCCGGGAGTTCGCCTTCTCTAGTGATGGGAATTCCGGCTCCCAACCAGCTCTTCAAGTTGTTGGTTTAATTAATTTATTATCAACAGTAATATAAAATTATGCACAAAATGAATTACTAATGTAAAACAACAACAACATGTTTTTATTTATATGTTTATATATAAATATGCTTTTATTTATTCACTCCACATAAAATGTAAACAAATCAATTATATAATAAAAAAACAACCATTTACATTTCAACTTTTAACTGTGTTATGATCCAATGTTGTCAGTGTTTGTTTTATGTGTGACTCCTCCCACCAGAGGATAGCTGTGGGTTTTTTTTCCCCTTTTCTTTCTTAGGGGGTGGATACCTGGGCGTGTCTGCTGAGTTGTTGGGTGGAGTCTCTGATAATTAGATAATTGATTGATCACCTCCAGTATTTAACCACCAGATGACAGCCTCCACCATCCAACAAAGCGCAAAAGTATTCGGCCCCCTTGAACTTTCCCACATTTTGTCACATTACAGCCACAAACATGAATCAATTTTATTGGAATTCCACGTGAAAGACCAACACAAAGTGGTGTACACGTGAGAAGTGGAACGAAGATCATACATGATTCCAAACATTTTTTACAAATAAATAACTGCAAAGTCGGTGTGCGTAATTATTCAGCCCCCTGAGTCTTTGTAGAACCACCTTTTGCTGCAATTACAGCTGCCAGTCTTTTAGGGTACGTCTCTACCAGCTTTGCACATCTACAGACTGAAATCTTTGCCCATTCTTCTTTGCAAAGCAGCTCCAGCTCAGTCAGATTAGACGGACAGCGTTTGTGAACAGCAGTTTTCAGATCTTACCACAGAGTCTTGATTGGATTTAGATCTGGACTTTGACTGGGTCATTCTAACACATGGATATGTTTTGTTTTAAACCATTCCATTGTTGCCCTGGCTTTATGTTTAGGGTCGTTGTCCTGCTGGAAGGTGAGCCTCCGCCCCAGTCTCAAGTCTTTTGCAGACTCCAAGAGGTTTTCTTCCAAGATTGCTCTGTATTTGGCTCCATCCATCTTCCCATCAACTCTGACCAGCTTCCCCGTCCCTGCTGAAGAGAAGCACCCCCAGAGCATGGTGCTGCCAACACCATATTTGACAGTGGGGATGGTGTGTTTAGAGTGATGTGCAGTGTTAGTTTTCCGCCACCAGAGATGGGCAGTAACGCGTTACTGTAATCTGATGGTGGTGGTGGTCAGAGGGCCCGGTGGCGCCAGTGTCCGGCAGCCTCGCCTCTGTCAGTGCGCCCCAGGGCAGCTGTGGCTACAATGTAGCTTGCCATCGCCAGTGTGTGAATGGGTGAATGACTGAATGTAGTGTGAAGCGCTTTGGGGTCCTTAGGGACTAGAAAAGCGCTATACAAATGCAGGCCATTTACCATTTACCATCTGATTACTTTTTTCAAGTAACGAGTAAAGTAAGGGATTACTATTGCAAAAACGGTAATTAGATTACCGTTACTTTCCCGTAGGAACGCTGCGTTACTGCGTTACTAAAACCGTGATTTTTTTGGGAGAATGTCTCACGACAGTGACGTAAGCGAGTGCACCGTTAGTGACAACAGCCTTGTGCAGATCAACAATGGATCACATATTGATTATGGGAGAGAGTATGAGCGTGCAGCGTTTAAAGCGTGGAAGTACTGACCTTACTTTGAGTTTGATTCCATGAAAAGTGACAAAAACATTAGCGTCCATTGTGCGTGGGAAGAAAACTTTACAGCGAAAAAAACCCCTAAACTTCCAAGCAAGCACCGAGTGCGCAACGACGTAATGGGGAATTCAGGTCCAGACCAAAAAGGCTAGGCAGCGCCTGTATCACCTACGACAACTGAGGAAGTTCAGGGTCTCTCCAAAGATCGTCAGGATTTTCTATACAGGCGCTGTGGAGAGCATCCTCGCACAGAACATGACATCGTGGTTCGGGAACAGCTGTGTGAAGGACCAAAAAGCTCTCCAGAGAGTGATCCGTACAGCAGAACGCTGCTTCAGGACACCTACACCAGGAGATGCCGGACTAGAGCAGCGCAGATACTGAAGGACCCGTCCCATCCTGGCAACAAACTGTTCCAACTTCTGCAATCTGGTAGAAGGTTCCGCATCTTCCGGGCAAGGACAGAGAGACTCAAGAGGAGCTTCTATCCCCAAGCCATCCGTGCCCTAAACACACACACCCGCCCTCTCACATCATCTATAATTGACTGAGACAGGACTCTTCCAGACACTAAACCAAGGCACAATGTACATTTCAAATTCCTTTAATTTTAAATATGTTTATATTGTCTATCCTGTAAAATAGTCAGATATCTATTCATATTAATGTACAGAATTCACCTGCTTGCTGCTACTACTGCACATTCACCCAGTGTATATACTATATGTGTATGTGTATATATATATATATATATATATATAATGTTCTTCCTCTACACCCCCCCCCCATTTTTTGCACATGTCGAGGAGCGTGTCAGGCTACATTTCACTGTGTGTTATACTTGTATAACTATGCATGTGACAAATAATAAAGAACCTTGAACCTTGAACCTCACAGAGAAACTCACGGATTCTTCAACTGACCGCGTGACACCTGCACCAGGGTAAACCTCCGCCTACCGCAGTCCTGCTTTACAGGTGAAAATAGAGCAACAGGACCGCTGAGTCTTTGACTTTATTTATTTTCTGCTGTGTTTTACTTGAAAGAGTGAGTGTAAACACAAAAAATATTGTATTTTATGTGCTGGAATGTGCAGAAAATAGGTTTAAATGTTAAACTAATTTATTCAAGTCAGAGAATGTTGCATATAATTAAATTTTTGCTTGATGCATAAAGTTAAAAGATTAAAACTGATAAGACAAGTAAAAAAAAAGATACTTTTCCATTTGATTACATTTTGTATGATGGATTATGTAGAAAAAGTAGAATTGGGCTGAAAGATCTATCGCTTTATCACCTCTTCAGGTTGTAAATCGTGTTTTTAAAAAGTAACTAAGTAACTAAGTAATTAATTACTTTGAAAATAAGTAATCAGTAAAGTAACGGAATTACTTTTTTGGGGAAGTAATCAGTAATTAGTTACTGATTACTTTTTTCAAGTAACTTGACCAACACTGTCCGCCACACATAGCGTTTTGCATTTGGGACCAAAAGTTCCATTTTGGTCTCATCTGACCAGAGCACTTTCTTCCACAGGTTTGCTGTGTCCCCCACATGGCTTGTGGCAAACTGCAAACTGGACTTCTTATGGTTTTCTGTTAACAAAATTGCTTTCTTCTTGCCACTCTTCCATAAAGGCCAACTTTGTGCGGTGCACGACTAATAGTTGTCCTATCGACAGATTTCCCCCACCTGAGCTGTAGATCTCTGCAGCTCGTCCAGAGTCACCATGGGCCTCTTGGCTGCATTTCTGATCAGCGCTCTCCTTGTTTGGCCTGTGAGTTTAGGTGGACGGCCTTGTCTTGTAGGTTTTCAGTTGTGCACTCTATTTAGTCATTAGCACTCATCAGGCAATGTCTATGGGCAACTGACTGCACTCAGACCAAAGGGGGCTGAATAATTACGCACACCCCACTTTGCAGTTATTTATTTGTAAAAAATGTTTGGAATTTGACCACAACCAGTAGGCAACAGCTGAAGTGTATTGCCAAAGGACACAACAACCGAGACTGTCGGCGTTAAAACTAAGTAGCTGCCACCATTGTTGGAAACTTGGCTGGGCCACGCTATGAATTCTGGGATGTGGTGGGCCACAAAGGCTACACCCGACCCATCCTTCAAATCTGGGAAAATGAAGGACATATTTGTTGGCCCCATTTGGAGCAGCCTTCGTCACGTCGCTGTAACTAATCGGCCTTCAAATCCGAAGGACGAGGCCCCTGAATTGGGACGCAGCTCAAATCAGTTTACCTTCAGTTATTCTAGCCAGTACCATTGGCTTGAGCTGAGGAATCTAAAACTCAACAGAAATGACTGAGAATTACAAAAAGCTCCCCAATCTTTTGATTAACACATTTATGACTAAATGGCTCTATATAAGAAAAAATATGCAACAAATGCCTTTGTATCATGAGACAAACAAAAGCAAGCAAGCAAGCAAGAAACCCCTCCTCCTGGTTTAACCTGCTGATGACAGATCATCAGTAGTAGTCAGGAGATGCTGGGCGGGCCTTTCCCGCACATGACCTGTGTGCAGATTGAAAACAAGAAAACAAATGACTTAATTCTGTGACATAATAAAATATAAAACAACATGTAACGGAGTATTTGCTTTAATTTGCTGGCTGTTTGTTTTTCAGGCGACTGAATGCTCACACAAACAAAGCCAGGAGAGTCAGTGCATAGCAAATCATAGCAAATAAATATATAGAAAGAATAATGTAGACAAAGTCAGTACTTCTGGGACAAGTGCAGAGTATCACAACAGCTCATCCACTTTGTGTCACACTGTGTGACAGAAGAATCAGAGAAGACACTATTGATCCACACAGGTATAAATACGGGAAACATCTGATCAATAAGTAGCTGATCTGTAATCCTTCCTCTTTAACGGTTTCTAAGTTTAGAGAGTGTCTGTGGGAAAATAAACAGGCGGTCAAAGATCATGCATTCACTGTTATTGTTCAGAGATGAACTTGAACACAGAGCATTCACAGTCTGAAGTGACTTTATTTATGACCAGACAGACACATCTCAGATTAACATCAAACACTTTAAATATCTGAGGTGATCACATCATCGCAGACGTTTATCTGACTTTATAGGACTTTAAACTCTGACAGGAAGTTACAGTCAGCTGTTTTTGGTTTTTTTTTTTTTTTCCATCAGGTGGACCCAGGCAGCTAGTAAATATTAAACTGAGTCAGTTTGCTGTCCTCAACTTGTTTTGTAGGTGTTTGCAGCTGTATTATCTGACAGCGCGGTCATTTGCGGTATTTGGCGAAGAAGGCGGTCAGTAGGTCTCTGTATGGAGATGTCGAGTGAGGAGTCGACAGTTGCAAGAGTCGGCAGATTGAAGGAGAGCGAAGGAGGAGGTTGTGACTGAATCCCACCAGACTGGAAGCAAACCAGTACAGAGCCATGGACTGTGAGGAGAGACACAGTGAGACACTTTCAGAATAAAACACCTTAATCTGATTAATACACAGGAACATTCTTTCAAAATAAAACCCTGAACAGACACTTTAATCTGATGACCTGACAGGAATGCGGGAGCGACTCAACACGTTCAAACATTCGTTGACTTGGCAGATCTGAACATGAAACATTCCTCAGTCAGAGCTGTGTTTATGAACAGGAAACGAGGCAAATGCTGCTTCACTCACAAATGTCGGGAGAACGAGCTCACCAGTGTAAAGCTCGTAGGTGGCAGTACCGACATTTCACAGACTGTGGAGAGATTAAAAACTTTCACTTATATACAGATCAACTTAATCACCTAAACCATTCAGTGGCCATAATAATCTTTTACCTGTAAGAGATATAAGCCAATTAGAGCTCAGATCAGGCTCAGAGAGGGCGGGGCTATGACACTCATGATCAGCTGATGTGAAGGATGAAGAATGCCTTAGAATGCTTAGATTCCATCAAACGTTGGATGGCTGTAAATTTCCTCCAACTCAACGAGGGGAAAACTGAAGTCCTCGTATGTGCTCCAGACAGATTTGTATCCCAGATAGTGAAAGCCCTTGGTCCTCTTCCTGTGTATGTTAAATCCTCTATCAGGAATTTAGTTGTCACTTTTGACTCGACTCTCACATTGGATGGGCATGTGAATTCTCTGGTCTGGTCTTGTTTTTATTATTTAAGAAATGTGGCTAAGTTAAGCCCTATTTTATTTTGCCCTGAACTGGAGATAGCTATACATGCATTTATTTCCTCACGCTTGGACTATTGTAACTCTTTGTTTATGTGTCTAAGCAAAGGTTCTCTGGATCATCTGTAGGTTGTGCAAAACGCTGCAGCTAGACTTTTGACAAGATCCTCCAAGTATTCACATGTGACACCATTGCTATTTCAGCCACACTGGCTTCCTGTTGAATTTAGAGTACATTTTAAGGTCCTGGTCTTGATATTTCAATGGTCAATGGTAACTTTATTGTCCCTAATGGGAAATTGATTTGCAGTATGTCCGTACAAACAAACAGACAACCAACACATCACATACACTCACCAAAATAATATAAGCCTGATAAAACAACCTAGATTTTTCATCAAAAAAGTGCAATGTGCAATGGCAACAACACTTATGGTTTAGTGTTATTAACTATGATAATAGCACTAGGTACAAAAGACAATCTATATCTCTTTGTCTTCACTGCAGGCACTTTATAACGACGATCTCATGGAAGCAGTTGAAAATCATTAAAGAGTTGTGTTCAGGACCTCTGTCCTGAACACAACAGGACAGAGGTCGCCTTCCTCAGTACCTGCCTGTTATAAAAGTCCACAACCTGGACCTGAGACCTCCCTGAAATATTGCCAGCCACTTTAACCAGGTTGTTAAGTCTGGTCTTATTATTCAGGGACATATTACCGTACCAAGCAATGATACAGAAAGTTAAAACAGATTCAATAAAACTTTTATAAAAAAAAGAGTCATCATTTCAGATGAAACATTAAAACCTCTCAACCTCCTTAAAAAGTACAGTCTTTGTTGAACCTTTTTCACTGTAGCAGCAAGATGTGACTCAAAGGACAGGGTCTTATCAAGAACAACCCCCAAATACTTATAACTGTCCACTAGGGCTGCTCAATTAATCGAATTTTAATCACGATTACGATCTGGGCTTTCAACGATCATTAAAAATGACTGAGCCGATTATTAGCCCCTCCCTCATTTATCCGCGACACCTTAAAGGCCGGTCCGTGAAAAGATTGTCGGGCATAAACCGGTCCGTGGCGCAAAAAAGGTTGGAGACCGCTGATTAAGAGGACCCGAGGGAAGCTCGGAAAGCTAAGCAGAAGTTATTTGGAGAGTGACTGCCGTTGGTTGAAAAGAGAGTTTAAAAAAAAAAAAACTTCAGTGGTGTTGCACACTATTTTATATTATTTTTTTAAAGTCATTGTTAACCCTTTAAAGCCGGTCAGAGCAGCACGCTCCGTTTTGCGTAACTATTTTTAAATCCCTGTAGAACCTGAACCGTGTAAGCTAGCGCAATAATTTGTTTTGCATATGAAACCGGAGGAGTTGTACTTACATCTTATGCCATCAGCTTGTCCTCGGTCACGGTTTCGTTCCACATATAGCTTTGCAAAAATTGCATAAAAAGCGCTTGCAGGAACAAAAACATAATATTCCAGAAACACGCTTTGCCGTTCCAATCAGCTGTTCGTAACACTTCCCACAGTGAAATGATGCACCTGCTGTTTTCTTTGCAAATTTGCATCATAGGATTGTTTTTTGTTTTTCCTGCAGTGTATATAAAAATTGCTGTATCTCCAAAATAAAACTATGAAGACACTCAAAATAAATTTCCTGTGGTGGGAAACTATTTTTTGCAACTTTATTGTATTTAAAGTTTTGAGGGATAAACCTCTTAAATTTCTCCAAGTAGAAATATATGTAAACAAAACAAAAGCAATTTTCAGTTTTTTTTGTAGTTTATTGCACTTTTTTGCAATTTATGTAATTACTATGGACTTAATGCATACATATTATTAAAATATGGGCTATAACAGTTGTATTGATGTATAGCAACTTGAAATGCTCCCACAAATGGCACTACAGCATGTAAAAAAAATAATATAAGCTCTGGTGGACTTGGTTCTATAGTAGGTCTTAAAGGGTTAAATAAATATCGTCAAATAATCGTGATCTCAATTTCAGTGAAAATAATCGTGATTATCATTTTTGCCATAATCGAGCAGCCCTACTGTCCACCAGTTCAATGGTTCAGTTTAGAGCCTTGCATGGACTGGCACCAGCCTACATCTCCGATCTGCTACAGCCCTATATCCCTAGCAGGTCCCTGAGGTCATCTGATCAGGGCTTACTTGCTATAAAACAGACTAAGATGAGAACTAAGGGTGACAGAGCTTTTGCCACTGTGGCCCCGAGACTGTGGAACGCTCTCCCTCATACATTAAGATCTGTGGACTCGGTAGTTGTTTTTAAAAAACTCAAAACTCACCTTTTTTAAGACTGTTTTTGGTTAAATTTCTGACTGTTTTATATTGTCTGTTTTACCCTTTTATTATTTATTATCCTATGTGCAGCACTTTGTGACTCTGTCTAGAAAGGTGCTATATAAATAAAATTATATTTATTTATTTATTTAATGCCATTTTTGTCTCATGTTAACCAGCTTACTACACCTTCATCACCTGCATATTTGTGCTGTGTGAATGAATAAGACTCAGTCTCCATGTGTCCCATGGTGTCCCATTTGATCACAGATCAAATTCAAGTTCTTGTTCAGGTTGAATGGGACGTGTAGTGGTCGGGAAATGAGGGCGGTCCAGGTGTACACATGTCTAAGTGGGCTGTAATGTGTAAAGGTTATTTTCCCTGCAGGTGTAGTACGCATGTTTTATGATTAAAATGGTTTTTTTTTTGTAAATTTCAGCTTGTAACTTTTTTCCTGAATGTCAAATGGCTGTTCTGACCTGGTCTAAGACCTCAGGCAGACAATGTGATGGACTACACCTTAAACTCACAGAGGGCACCGTGGCAGCGATTGGGATCATCAGCAGAGAAAATCCTCTAACGGTGTTCAAGACCAGTCGCTGGGTTCGAGACGCTGTGACTCTCTGCAGAGAAAAGACCTGAAGAAGAAGTGCACAGGAAGCTTAGACTGATTACACCACTGATCAGCTAATTACATACTGCTGACAAACTGACCTCTACGATGAGCAGGTTGGCGAGTCCCAGACAGACAGGTAGGATCAAGGTGGAGTCCGGTATGGTGAGGTCAGGGAACCACAGAGCACCTCCTGCTGCCAGCGCCCCCTGCAGGTCTGCAGGAAAAACAGAGGTCCTGGATTGGGAGTGGTGTAGACTACATCCTGGACCAGGTAAAAGTCACGGTACTATGCATGACTCTTGAGCAGGTTCACCAATTTTTCGAAGTTTGCAAACATATAGGTAAATATATTATGCAGCCTGTTTCAGTTGTTTTTTTCTCTGTGCCTTAAGCATTTCTCTTTGTCTCTTATTCATGATATCAGCCTGTTTGTGTGCAGTTTGTCACGCAGTATGTCTGCTAGCTGAAGCTCCAGCTGCTGTACGTCGCAGGGAGGGAAAAGAATGAGCGCGTAAGAGAACTATCGCACAAGAGCACTTAACAAAAATACAGGAAAGTCAAAAATTTTAAGACATGAGGGGTGGCTCAAGACTTTTGCACAGTACTGTATCCTACCTCATAATTTTGGGCTGGGTTAGGTTAGTTTCATTTGGTCCAGGTTCTTACCAGACTGATCCAGGCTCAGATTTCGGAGGGCCAGAGACAGACTGATCCAGAGTGGCAGCTGAACCCAGACCAGCAGACTGGCTTTGAAGGGGTGACAGTTATCTCTGACGTAGAGCTGAGAGACGATCCGCCGCAGGTTCTTCTTGAACTGGAACCTGGCAGGAGGACAGACTGACTGGTTGTATGCTGTCTATTGGATGTTTTTTTTTGTTTCTTTGAATGTATTTGTTTGTTGTTGTTTTAAGTCTGTTAGTTGTGTCTCACCGGCTCTCTCTCTCCGTCCAGCTTCTCTCTCTTGCTGTGACTGACACTTCATAGCGTAGTCTCTTGGCCAGCTCAGAGATTTCAGCCTGTAGTGCCTCCACCTGCACATCACCTGAAGGTTACTATGGTTAGATTCTGGGGGGTTGGTTAATAATAGTTAGTTTTGTGGGTTTTTCATTGCAGGAACTAAGGGGCTGCTTTAGATAAAGCTTACATCTTTGCTCTGACCAACTGGAACTTTTTTGGGACATCTCACAGGGGAAAAAAGCACCTTAAATAAACGGATGCTTCTGACTAGATAAACTCAGAGGCAGCTGCAGAGTATTCCTCCAAAACATGATGAGGTAAAGTAAAGTAACTTAAAGGCGGTTAAAAGCTGATGTGTCAGCTGAGATTCTCAGAGGCTTCCTTTTTCATTTCAGTTTAAAAGGACACGAGGAGGAGGACGAGGAGGACAGAATTCGTGGGAGAGAAGGGGGAGGGAAAAATGTCTGGATTCCTGAAATATTTCTTCTCTCTGAGGACAAACTACAGTCTGATTTAAGGTCAGATGTAGAGACGTGGGAGTGCTGGATTTTCTTTTAGAAGCACAAAGATGGATTAGAAGCGGCAAAAACATCATGAGACCCTCAAACTCTGACCTGAGATCATGTGACCAGCATTAAGTATGTTGGATGAGTCTGTGGACACAGACAGACCTTTCCCCTCTTACTGACCACTCAAAGTATTTTAAACCATCAAACATGTTTAAGTCTGCACTCTGCACTCATCCGCCTCACCTACAGCCAGAAACAGGATCACACAGGAAGAACGAGCTGAAGCAGCAACCTTGTCATTGTGAGGTGACTCTGGTAACTACTGCAATGACACTGCACAGATGACCTTCAACAGCTACAGTGGGGCAAAAGAGTATTTAGTCAGCCACCGATTGTGCAAGTTCCCCCACTTAAAATGATGACAGAGGTCAGTAATTTGCACCAGAGGTACACTTCAACTGTGAGAGACAGAATGTGGAAAAAAAAAAATATCCATGAATCCACATGGTAGGATTTGTAAAGAATTTATTCGTAAATCAGGAAAATAAGTATTTGGTCAATAACAAAAATACAACTCAATACTTTGTAACATAACCTTTGTTGGCAATAACAGAGGTCAAACGTTTACTATAGGTCTTTACCAGGTTTGCACACACAGTAGCTGGTATTTTGGCCCATTCCTCCATGCAGATCTTCTCGAGAGCAGTGATGTTTTGGGGCTGTCGCCGAGCAACACGGACTTTCAACTCCCGCCACAGATTTTCTATGGGGTTGAGGTCTGGAGACTGGCTAGGCCACTCCAGGACTTTCAAATGCTTCTTACGGAGCCACTCCTTTGTTGCCCGGGCGGTGTGTTTTGGATCATTGTCATGTTGGAAGACCCAGCCTCGTTTCATCTTCAAAGTTCTCACTGATGGAAGGAGGTTTTGGCTCAAAATCTCACGATACATGACCCCATTCATTCTGTCCTTAACACGGATCAGTCGTCCTGTCCCCTTGGCAGAAAAACAGCCCCATAGCATGATGTTTCCACCCCCATGCTTCACAGTAGGTATGGTGTTCTTGGGATGCAACTCAGTATTCTTCTTCCTCCAAACACGACGAGTTGAGTTTATACCAAAAAGTTCTACTTTGGTTTCATCTGACCACATGACATTCTCCCAATCCTCTGCTGTATCATCCATGTGCTCTGTGGCAAACTTCAGACGGGCCTGGACATGCACTGGCTTCAGCAGCGGAACACGTCTGGCACTGCGGGATTTGATTCCCTGCCGTTGTAGTGTGTTACTGATGGTGACCTTTGTTACTTTGGTCCCAGCTCTCTGCAGGTCATTCACCAGGTCCCCCCGTGTGGTTCTGGGATCTTTGCTCACCGTTCTCATGATCATTTTGACCCCACGGGATGAGATCTTGCGTGGAGCCCCAGATCGAGGGAGATTATCAGTGGTCTTGTATGTCTTCCATTTTCTGATGATTGCTCCCACAGTTGATTTTTTCACACCAAGCTGCTTGCCTATTGTAGATTCACTCTTCCCAGTCTGGTGCAGGTCTACAATACTTTTCCTGGTGTCCTTTGAAAGCTCTTTGGTCTTGGCCATGGCGGAGTTTGGAGTCTGACTGTTTGAGGCTGTGGACAGGTGTCTTTTATACAGATGATGAGTTCAAACAGGTGCCATTCATACAGGTAACGAGTGGGGGACAGAAAAGCTTCTTACAGAAGACGTTACAGGTCTGTGAGAGCCAGAGATTTTCCTTGTTTGAGGTGACCAAATACTTATTTTCCACCCTAATTTACGTATAAATTCCTTACAAATCCTACCATGTGAATTCATGGATTTTTTTTCCACATTCTGTCTCTCACAGTTGAAGTGTACCTCTGGTGCAAATTACTGACCTCTGTCATCATTTTAAGTGGGGGAACTTGCACAATCGGTGGCTGACTAAATACTTTTTTGCCCCACTGTACAAGATGGTGGCTCTGACATCCCACCTGACGAAGACCCTGGAGCGGCTGGTCCTGGCTCAGCTTCGGTGCCTTGTGAGCTCATCACTGGACCCACTTCAGTTTGCCTACCAGCCTGGCATTGGAGCGGATGATGCCGTCATCCACCTCCTACATCGCTCCCTCTCTCACTTGGAGACCGCTGGTAGCACTGTGAGAATCATGTTCTTTGATTTCTCCAGTGCCTTTAACACCATTCTGCCCACGGTCCTGAAGGACAAGCTGGAGAACTCTGGAGTGGATCATCACCTCACCACATGATTCTGGACTACCTCACCGACGGACCAGAGTATGTGAGAACTCAGGGCTGTGTGTCGGACAGGGTCGTCTGCAGTACGGGGCCCCACAGGGAACGGTTCTAGCTCCGTTCCTCTTCACCATCTACACTGCAGACTTCTCCCATAGCTCCACCCAGTGCTTCCTGCAGAAGTTCTCTGATGACTCTGCAATAGTCTGCCTCATCACTGATGGGGACGACAGGGAGTACAGAGAACTGACCCAAGGCTTTGTGGACTGGTGCCAGCTGAACTACCTCCACATCAACACCAGTAAAACCAAGGAGCTGGTGGTAGACTTCCACAGGCACAAACATCCTCCACTGCAACCACTGAACATCCAAGGTATGGACATTGAGGCTGTAGACAGCTACAGGTACCTTGGTGTTCATCTGAACAATAAACTGGACTGGATTCATAATTCAGACGCCCCCATAGGAAAGGGCAGAGCAGGCTGTACCTGCTGCGGAGACTCAGGTCTTTTGGAGTGGAGGGCCCACTCCTGAAGACTTTCTATGACTCTGTGGTGGCCTCAGCCATCTTTTACGGTGTGGTTTGCTGGGGTGGCAGCATCTCTGCTGGGGACAGGAAGAGACTGAACAGGCTGATCCGAAGGGGCCAGCTCTGTTCTAGGATGCCCTCTGGACCCAGTGGAGGTGTTGAGTGACAGGAGAATGGTGGCCAAGCTGTCATCCCTGTAGGACAACATCTCCCACCCCATGCAGGAGACTTTGACAGCACTGAGCAGCTCCTTCAGTGGCTGCGGCACCCACGATGTGGGACGGAGAGATTTCACAGGTCTTTGCTCCCCACTGCTATCAGACTCCACAACAAAGACTTCAACTGATCAAACACACACATCCACACATGTGCAATAAGACTAAGTGCAATGCTCTTTTTCCAACAAAGTTGTATTTCTACTCAGTTGTATAAAGCATTTGTATTCTATTTTTATCCTATTGTATATAGTATTTTATTCTATTCTGTACAGTTGTGTACAGTACCTTATTCTTATTGTGTTCCAGTGTTCTCCAGTTTTTGCTATGTAACTTTGCACTGTCCACTTTCTGCGGTGACAAAACAAGTTTCCCACGTGTGGGACTAATAAAGGTTATCTTATCTTATCTTATATGTGAAGCCCTGCGTCACTGACCTTAGAGATGACAACCAGCTGGTAGGCAGCGAGCGGCAGAGTGACGAGCGTCCTCACTGACAGCGTCGCTACGCAGATGCTAAACCACCATGGCAACCCGCTCGCCTCCTGTACGCTCACCAGGAGCTGTTCACACAGGTGAACTGGGGTCGAGTCCGCCAGGCTGCTGTACCACCCACCTGCAGCATCGCTGCTGCCACCTGACAGGGCCCGCACACCTGACACGTGTGCCCCCCCTCCTGATCTATGGAGGTAGTTGCCAGGAGAGGTGATGACAGGTGGAAGTGACTTCCTGTAGATCACAGCTGAGCAGAATCCTCGTATGGGAAGGCTGAAGATCCTCGACGAGCCCCCCACACTTAACATGGTAACCCTCACAGGCCTGAAATGATGACACAGAAAGGACGGCCGTAAAATATCATATGACTGCAACAGGAACCAGGATGGAGTGAAATATGAAGTCCATGTGTAGGAGACCACGCTGAAGGGAAGGATGAGACTCCTCTTCATCTTCCATCATGAGCAGATTATTTACAGGTTATTACAATTGGTGAAGCAACTGTGAGCTCAAGGTTTTGCAGTGATCGATTTATCGATGAGAAACCTTCCTCAGAGATCAGAAACATTTCAGGACTTCACCTGTTTGCCAACAAACAAACGTGAGTGTGATCGGTGTTCCAGGTGAGCTCTCTCCGTGTTGCAGATGTTGCGTCGTTTTCACTGGATGTCGTCTCTGTCTCTGGTTCATGAGGTTTGACAAGACAAAAATGGGCTCCATGTCCAGCTCGTTCAAATGCATACCCATATCAATATTCTAGAGCTGGGCGATATAAGATTTTTTCATATCACGATATGTTTTTTTCATTTCAGGCGATAACGATATATATCACGATATAAGCCAAATAACTATATTTGTAAGATTTAAATGTGCTGTTGCTCACAAGTGAAATGTGAAATAATCAGCAGCTTGTTTTTATTTAAATATTTATTTCCCATAATAAGTTCAACAGGGTAGATGTACTTAAGGAACATGAGACTTTTTCAGATAAATAAAGGCAAATATTGCAAACTACACAAAAGGCAGCCGCTGAAGCGTTTAAGTTTCAAAATAGAACAAACGAAACAGACTACTAAATTGTCAATTCCACTTAGAAACAAAATATTAATTCTAAAAATAAATCTTAGTTTGTTTTACAGAAGAACAGACAAAATTGACTAACTTTTGTCAATATCAAATAAACTGAGAACTAAAAGGAAATTCTCAATCTCTCCTTGTTGTATAGCTGAGCTTTTCAAACAGTTTTACTTTAGTCTGACAAAAGCCGAATGACGAATTAGCGCTTAAAGTCAGAGACTGAGGCTACGTCCACACATACACGGGCATTTTTGAAAACGGAGATTTTCCGTTTTCGTTTTAAAAAATAATCCCGTCCACACATAAAGGCAGAAATGAAGGAAAACGCTGCTATGAACATGCCAAAGCAGCAGGTGGAGCTAGATTTCTAACCGTGCAGAAATGTTGGCCAATCAGAAGTCTAGAAGCCTCGGTGGGAAAAAGTAAACAAAGCTGGGGCATAGAAGCTAGTGATGTGCGATACCACTGATTTCCTTTCCGATCCCAAGTACTTTTCAGGGTGGTATCGACGATACTGATCCGATACCGATACTTTATACAAAAAAACTTATTTTATTTATTTATCTCAAATTATAGCGTCATAATGATTACAGGACATCAGATTACTTGTTCTTATCACTTAATAATGCAGAGTTCATCATATAGAAATAAAAAAAAACTGAAGTTATGCGCTATTTGAACACGTTGCCTGCCTGCAGCACTAAAGGACTCTGTGAGAGACATGTGTCTCGCCCTAGCAGCACCTGTCCCTCTCCTCCTCTTCAGTTCGTCTCAACATACGCGCCTCATATTCTGTGATATGATTTACTCTGAGGTGTTTGACAAGGTTAGTGATGTTGCCACAACCAAACATGCCAACCCTCCCGATTTTTCCGGGAGAATCCCGGAGCCACCATTCTCCCGAATTTCCACCTGGACAACAAAATTGAAAAACCATATTGCAGAATTCATAGCGCGGCCGAGCCAATTCCAGTTTCCAACAATGGCGGCAGCTACTTAGTTTTAATATTACTCTTCTTTCTCTTTCTGGGTCGCAAAAAAAACCCAACTTTTAACATGTTTTCAGGTGAGAATGTAGCTGTGTAAACTTCAAATATCTGAGCCGATCAACACATCGTCTTCAAACCCCCGCAGGCTTTCACTACTTGGGTTAAATATGATATATAAGTCACTGTGATAACTTAAAAATGTTATTGTTTGGCTTTTTCAGTGTTTTGTTTGTTCGTGAGTAAATCGGTTTGGCTGAGATTAAAGTTATTAGATTAGATTAAATTAAATTTAACTTTATTAATCCCACAGGTGTGTTCCTCCGGGGTTTTCACACTGCTGAATAAACATCAAACAGAAAACTAATTAAAGAAAGTGTGAGACGGTTGAGAGTTTATGCCAGCGCCCGGTTATATTTTAGATAGCAAGGAGCAGACGGCTGAGTTTCACTCCACCGAGGGAACTCAAGACGTACTACCCGGCTTTCTTTAGACCGCGAAGGGCGGGTCCTCAGGTGGAAGCAGCCTCTGAATTTGGACACCCCCGCTGTTTCGGTGACATTTAACGTATTTTATCTGATAAATAAACCCTGTAAAATGTGCCCTTTTGATTGTCTCCCTAATTCTGAGGTCTCAAGGTTGGGAAAGTATAGCCACAACACCTCACTCTTGGAGCACTTTTTTGCCACATGTATCGCAAACCATGTCTCAGCTATTTGTGGAGGTAAAATACGTCTGCACAATTAGGCTCAGCTATTGTTGTGAGTGCGCGCGCCAAGGGGCTGCGAGCCATTTATACAGCCGTATTTCGCACATGACTATGAAAGGCAGAAGAGGGCAAAGAGGGTACAGTGGGGCAAAAAAGTATTTAGTCAGCCACCGATTGTGCAAGTTCCCCCACTTAAAATGATGACAGAGGTCAGTAATTTGCACCAGAGGTACACTTCAACTGTGAGAGACAGAATGTGGAAAAAAAAAAATATCCATGAATCCACATGGTAGGATTTGTAAAGAATTTATTCGTAAATCAGGAAAATAAGTATTTGGTCAATAACAAAAATACAACTCAATACTTTGTAACATAACCTTTGTTGGCAATAACAGAGGTCAAACGTTTACTATAGGTCTTTACCAGGTTTGCACACACAGTAGCTGGTATTTTGGCCCATTCCTCCATGCAGATCTTCTCGAGAGCAGTGATGTTTTGGGGCTGTCGCCGAGCAACACGGACTTTCAACTCCCGCCACAGATTTTCTATGGGGTTGAGGTCTGGAGACTGGCTAGGCCACTCCAGGACTTTCAAATGCTTCTTACGGAGCCACTCCTTTGTTGCCCGGGCGGTGTGTTTTGGATCATTGTCATGTTGGAAGACCCAGCCTCGTTTCATCTTCAAAGTTCTCACTGATGGAAGGAGGTTTTGGCTCAAAATCTCACCATACATGGCCCCATTCATTCTGTCCTTAACACGGATCAGTCGTCCTGTCCCCTTGGCAGAAAAACAGCCCCATAGCATGATGTTTCCACCCCCATGCTTCACAGTAGGTATGGTGTTCTTGGGATGCAACTCTGTATTCTTCTTCCTCCAAACACGACGAGTTGAGTTTATACCAAAAAGTTCTACTTTGGTTTCATCTGACCACATGACATTCCCCCAATCCTCTGCTGTATCATCCATGTGCTCTCTGGCAAACTTCAGACGGGCCTGGACATGCACTGGCTTCAGCAGCGGAACACGTCTGGCACTGCGGGATTTGATTCCCTGCCGTTGTAGTGTGTTACTGATGGTGACCTTTGTTACTTTGGTCCCAGCTCTCTGCAGGTCATTCACCAGGTCCCCCCGTGTGGTTCTGGGATCTTTGCTCACCGTTCTCATGATCATTTTGACCCCACAGGATGAGATCTTGCGTGGAGCCCCAGATCGAGGGAGATTATCAGTGGTCTTGTATGTCTTCCATTTTTTGATGATTGCTCCCACAGTTGATTTTTTCACACCAAGCTGCTTGCCTATTGTAGATTCACTCTTCCCAGTCTGGTGCAGGTCTACAATACTTTTCCTGGTGTCCTTTGAAAGCTCTTTGGTCTTGGCCATGGCGGAGTTTGGAGTCTGACTGTTTGAGGCTGTGGACAGGTGTCTTTTATACAGATGATGAGTTCAAACAGGTGCCATTCATACAGGTAACGAGTGGGGGACAGAAAAGCTTCTTACAGAAGACGTTACAGGTCTGTGAGAGCCAGAGATTTTCCTTGTTTGAGGTGACCAAATACTTATTTTCCACCCTAATTTACGAATAAATTCTTTACAAATCCTACCATGTGAATTCATGGATTTTTTTTTCACATTCTGTCTCTCACAGTTGAAGTGTACCTCTGGTGCAAATTACTGACCTCTGTCATCATTTTAAGTGGGGGAACTTGTACAATCGGTGGCTGACTAAATACTTTTTTGCCCCACTGTAGCTGTTGAATGTAGACAATCCGAATGTTATAGTTTCTTTCCACTGTGTTGCTGTTAATGATAAACTACAAATTAACCCTAAATTACTAAAAACATCAATATTTTAATGTGAGAATCGATTCTAGAACATAAATGACTGGTATCGGAGGAATCGATATTTCAGGATCGATCCGCACATCACTAATAAAAGCAGAACCGGGTCGTATGTGTGGAGGGACAGTAACTGTGTGTATATGTAAGCATTTAAACACTGCAGAGAGTAGAATTAACAGTAACAGTATTGTAGAAATTTATTTCACCGACACAATAACGTGGCACACAGTGTGACGTCAAAAAATGCGCACATTTTTGACGCTGTGTTTTCTCCGTTTTTCTAGTCCACACGTAAATACAAAAACGGAGTTTTCAAAAATATCCACCATGGCCGGAGTTTTTAAAAATCTTCGTTTTCAGTGACCAAAAACGCCGTTTACGTGTGGACGAAAGGTGCAAACGCATAGAAAAAAATCTGCATTTTCAAAAATACCCGGGTACGTGTGGACATAGCCTGAGCAATTTACAGTGAACGCTACTCTGTTTTTTGTCAGACTTGAAATAGCCGAAATACCTTCACACTATGGAACTTCTATGGCTCTTCCGTTCGACAATCTCTCCGGCATTGGAACCATCATCTGTTTTCTCTTCCGAGCGTGGTCACGCTCGGTTGATTTTTCTAGTCGGCAAACTCATTTCCTCCATTACCCGGGCGGTACGGTGGCTGGCTGCTGTACGTAACAAGTCACTTCACGTCACGTGACGCTGCGGCTGTGATTGGTTCGGCTCTGCGCTACTTAATTTGGATTGGCTGTTCTTTTTTTTCTTTTTTTTAAGAGGATAAGAGCGGCAAGGTCTATCGCAATAGTTTAATTTTTCTATCAAGAAAAAGTTATATCGCAATACATATCGTTATCGTTCTATCGCCCAGCTCTACAATATTCTCATCAGACCACAATTCAATTATTTGAATTTTTTTTTTTTTTTTTAAATCAAAAAGTCTTCCACCTAGTCTCACACCTCTGTCCTTCTGTAACTTAAATAACAAGCCAACATTTTCCTCATGACGCTACAGACAAAGCCTCAAGTTTACCTGCAAACATCCTGTTCACCTGTCAGCTGTTTAACACCTGCTGATCACGGAGAGTGGAATATGTAAACGGATCACACCAGTTAAACAAAAACTTGTGTTTTACTGTCACAGTCTGTGTGGAGAAGAAGAGAAAACTGCCTGTTTCTGTTTATTAAGCTTCATGTCAGGAGGAAGTTCAGCTCAGCTGTTCCTCAGGTAGCTGTGAAGATCAGCTGCTATTATTTGGCACAGGGGAAAGTGGGGTGATTTGGTTTTTGATTGTTGCGTATGAACAGTTATAGAAAAGTCTGAAAACATTTCACAGATGTGTTAGAGATTTGGTAAGCTAGACTGTGAGTCGATACTCAAAACTGTTGGATGATGCCTTTTTTCAAAATGGTGTTGTTGGGGTAATTTGTGCCAAGGGGCCACACTTATGAATATTTTAAACATATTATTTTATTGTAACTGTAGATTGTATTTTTATAGTTTTCCACTGTGACATTCTTAATTTCAGACCAAAAACAGAAACAGACCCTCATGCCACAGAGTTATAATAGAGAGAGTTTACTGAGTGAATGAGGTGGAGAAGGGAAGTCCATTCGTCAGGTGGCGAGGGAGATCAACATCCAGGATGACATTAAAATGATACATGGAAAAGAAGAAGATGGATGGTGTAAAAGTGAATATGTAAAGCTAGCTAATATATAATATAACGTAATATAATGTTTGTGCTTTTGATTTAGTAACTTACTGTGTGACCAGACGTGAATGTTGCAAACGGAAACTAGCTTGATGTAACAAAAGACGCAAGAAAACTGCAAACTACTGATAATGGAGAAAAGGGAGAGAAAAACAATAGTAGAAAAATGAATGGCTCTAGCTACAGTCGACAGGGGAATAAGCTCTTACGTTGGTTCGTTGTCTGATACACGGCAAGGAATAATAAAAGTCATTCAACAACCATCAGTTCTGGCCTTCTCAGTTCGGCTGGATGCTACAGATGGAAATGCCATCAAGTCTTTGACACAACATCTAAAAGGCACTAGCAGCCTTTATATGTTCGTTTCTTTGTGAATACTCAAAAGCCAGTTCATGCACAAAGAAATTAGATTTTGATCCAGCTGGCAGGGATATCACATGCAAAAGCAGGTGTGGCTAAGTGTGCATTTATTAAGAAAAAGTAATAGAGAATATTCATAATTATTTCCCATAGAGAAAATGTGCATAAAACCATTAACCGCATCACAAAAACTTGGTGGTAGAGTCAGAAGGGAGCAGTGAGTAGCATCAACAGCTGGGATGTTATGGAGTAGGCCAGATTTGTGAAGACAACTGCAGTTAATTTCGTCTTCATTTGAATGTCATTTTGTTCTGAACATGTCAGAACATTTTTACTGCTCAACATCCTGAAATATGTGTACATGTTTTAGTTGGACATTACGGTCGCTTTAAAATCACTTTAAGTAAAAACTGGCACAACTCACCCCACTCTCCCCTACATTAATTAAAGACATCTCATGCGTTCTCCTGTTAACAGCTCGATATTGCATCTTTTTTTTAATGAACTTTATTTAGAACAATAACAATGACAATCTCAGAGACAAGCGACATATTGAATCATTCAGAACAGAATCACACCTCCTTTTTCTTTTCTTCGATATTGCAATCTTTAACATGACCGTACAGCGGAAACGTACCTGTGTGACGTCAGCCGTTAGGTGCTCTGTGCTCGGGGTCAGAGGCTGAATAAATCATTAAATCCCCGATTTTATTTGCTTGTATCTGTTCTATCACCTTGGCGCCTCCAACCACACGCTACGCTGTGTCCCACGTTTATGACGTTACACTGTTTACCACTTTGTGTCGGGTGAATGTGACGTCACTATGTGATTATAGATGAGTAAAAAAAAAACAACCCCCCCCCCCCTTCACCGCACCGCTGATGTTTCAGATAAAAAAATTTCAGATTATCTAAACACGAACCAGCTTTATCGCTCCAATCAAAATATTTAAAGCCCGCTGAATATGTATCAAAACCCGTCATTTTTCCCGCTGGACGTTTCTTTTAATGTGAAAGAGCAGAGCGGAAGCGTGGCATCAGCGAATGTAGTTCTGCTTCCGATTCCTGTGTTTGACTACTGCAGTCATGGCGGAGTACAGCCAGACTGGCCTTCTGGTGGCCCTGTTCCTCTTCACGGCGCTCACCCTCCGGGACATTTATGTCGGAAGGTCGAGCTCGCAGAGTGGGCACCAACCACCCGACAACCCGGCCGTCTTCCCGGACACGGAACCGGGAAAGCCCGCTAAGGCGGCGATCTACAGCGGCCCCGTACTGCGGTTCCAGTACTGGTGAGTTAACGCAGAAGCTAACGGAGGCTAGCGGTGAGCATCCGTGAGAATGACCGAGGTGAAGAGAAACTAAAGACAGGGTGGGTGAAAATCTAAACACAAACCATCGACAATACGAGTTAAGTTAGCGTGATCTACGGCGCCAGCGCTAACTAGCGGTGAATACTTGTCGTTAACGAGCTTCGGGTAACCCAACTTTGCTCATTTGGTCGGTTGGAATTTGGAGACTACCCGGATTTTGTTGGCTGATCAAGTTCGAGTTGCTTCGCTTCTGACCATCTAATTGGACACCTTAAGGCAGGTGTTCTTGTCTTCAACGTCCGTCTTTCGGGAAAATAAAAAAAATACACCTGATAATTGATCGGCTAATGTTATTGTGTGTGACAGTGTGTGTGTGTAAGTGTGACAGATTATAATCACCTAACTGATGTGCTTCTTTCAGTATCTCCTGAGGTTACAGTAAAGTCTTCCAGGATTACTCTCAGGCCATCAGTGAGGTGTACCCGGACATCCGCATCCAAGGCGAGAACTACCCTCCCACTGGCTTCAGCAGGTGAGGTGCTCCGTCTGTAAACTCTGTCCCCAGCCTCTACAGCTGTGTCTAACCTGCCTCCTCCCGTCAGGTGTGCGGCTCAGCTGATCTCGTATCTGAAGCTGCTCTCCATTTTGGTTATCGTCAGTGGTCAGAACCCCTTCTCGCTTCTCCACCTCCAGACGCCACCTGCCTGGACCTGGAGTCAGAACAACAAGGTACCAGCACTTAGCAGATAGCACATGTGCATAGCTCCGTGATTGGCTGTTTGTTAGTGGTTCTTGATTGGTGCTGCCTGAGCCGCTGTTCAATACTGATAATGTTTAATCACAAACTGATGACACATACAGGCAAACTCCACCCACACTGTTGTTTCAGGTGGGACTTACTAATGACAGTAAATCTACCATTCCATCAACACGCTCGTCCACTGTTTCCATGTCACGCTTTGCCTCTCCAAAATGTGAAATGTACACGCTTGCAGAAGTTGCAGTAATCTGTAGTACCAGCAGAAGGAGACGTTTTATTTCAAGCCAACATGAATATAATCACAGCAACGTGTTTATACAGACATTTACATGGAAATACATATTAGCATAGTATAATGGATTTTGCTGATTAAGGACCCTGGAATTAATGTTTTTTGCTCTCTACTGACTTGACTTTAAATACATTAGCTCCCCCTGCTGGTAATCCAATTTTTACATGGGTGTGTAAATGGATACAGTGGACTAGCGTGCCTATTACACATTTTGCCGTGACATCAGAGCTACTGGAACATGCCCACCTGCTGTGAAAAAAACATTACTGGAGTCCTTTGCTCTCCATTCATTCTTCAAACATCTGCAAGTATAACTTATCCAAAGAGCCAGATAGTCGCTGTGCTATCTGATGCACTAATCAGTGCTGGTTATGGATCCAACAGGTGAGCTCAAGTCTCTTAACTCTGAAGCTCTTTTTCCATTAGTGCCTGCTCAAATCAACTCTGCACGGTTCATCACTGTTTGCCGGGTTTTGCATCAGGTCACAGCACCTGGTACTTTTTTTTTTTTTTTTTTTTTTTTTTTGTAACTGCTTTCCCAGGATTCCAATCGATCCGGGCAGGTACTAAAATGTGACATCGTCTGACTGCATGCCACTGATTGGCTGGTCAGTAGTATCGTTCGATGAGTCTGAGAGTGTGTCACTCACGAAAATCTAAACCACCATATATTTTTTTTAATTAGAATTAGAATTCAACTTTATTGTCATTGCACATGCACAGGTACAGGGCAACGAAATGCAGTTTGCATCCATCCAGAAGTGCTTTAGCCATGATATAGATATATTACAATATATATTAGCAATAATATAGATATGTAAGTATATTACAGAAATGGGTCTATTGTGGTATGTTATAATGTACACGGTGTGAAGTATGTTATGAATACTGTACAACTATAAGTATGTACAGGCTGTAGTGAGTACAAGCTATGTACAGGATATAAATATGAAATAAAAAAACTATACAGAAATCTGAGATATACAGCTATACAGAAATGGGAACTATGCAAGTTGTAAACAGTTGTAGGATTAAAAATTATCAAATGTACAGAATGATTATTTACACAGAGCTATACAGTAGTGCAGTTAAGATAAGTGAGGGTGTGGATAATTTCTACAGAGGCTATATAAAGTGCTAGTGGTTGTGAGTGGTGGTTCAGTCCATGTTATTATTGTGTGTTTGAGGGTACAGTTGTCCATTGTGGGTGTGTGTGTGTTCAGTCCTTGAGTTTAACGTGGGTCAGATGTCAGGAGTCTGACAGCTGTGGGGAAGAAGCTGTTCCGGTACCTGGTGGTCTTAGTCCGGAGGCTCCTGTAGCGCCTCCCAGAGGGCAGGAGGGTGAAGAGTCCATGTGAACGGTGACTGGGGTCTTTGATGATTTTCCCAGCCCTTTTCAGACACCGCTTCCTGTAGATGTCCTTTATGGCAGGAAGTGGTGCTCCGGCGATGCGCTGGGCAGTTTTCACGACCCTCTGCAACGCCTTCTGGTCCGAGGCAGAGCAGTTCCCGTACCAGACTGTTATACAGTTGGTCAGGATGCTCTCGATGGTGCAGCGATAGAAGTTCACCAGGATGTCTGAGGACAGGTGGTTCTTCCTCAGAGTCCTCAAGAAGAAGAGGCGCTGGTGAGCCTTCTTGACCAGCTTGGAGCAGTTGGTCGTCCAGGTGAGATCCTCGGAGATGTGGACTCCCAGGAACTTGAAGCTGCTCACACGCTCCACAGCCGTCCCCTTAATGTGGATGTGGGTCAGCATTCCTCCTGTAGACCATGATGAGCTCCTTGGTCTTCTCGGTGTTAAGGAGCAGGTTGTTTCTGTCGCACCACTCAGCCAGACGATCCACCTCCTCCCTGTAGGCGGCCTCATCCTTGTCACTGATGAGGCCAATCACCGTGGTGTCATCTGCAAACTTAATGATGGTGTTGGAACCATCAGCCGGTCTGCAGTCGTGGGTGAAGAGGGAGTAGACGAAAGGGCTCATCACACAGCCTTGTGGTACACAAGGCTGAGTGATTGTAGATGAGCTCCGAGTCGTGGCAAGTTGATCCCAGTAGGTAGTAATGGAAAAGGAGCTTGACAGGCCAAATCTCACCAATCCCTGTTTCTCCAGGCTGTCAGTGTAGCTCATTTAAACTGAGGAATGATTTAAATGACCTTGGAAAAACACTCATGAATAGACTGATGACTGAGGTTATGGTGTGATCAGAGCGCTAGCTTGTAGAATCGTCCGCCTATCCTGCTGCTGTTACCACGGTAATGGGTGCTGTTTACTGATTACCATGGTAACGGACACTGTGCTTCTGTTGCAGATCTTCTCCTG
This sequence comes from Aulonocara sp. 'chitande type north' Nkhata Bay, assembly GCF_057382095.1. NCBI lineage: Eukaryota > Metazoa > Chordata > Actinopteri > Cichliformes > Cichlidae > Aulonocara > Aulonocara sp. 'chitande type north' Nkhata Bay. The sequence continues at coordinate 13,742,761 of NC_141345.1, forward strand.
CCTCATGGCCTTCTTCCTCTGTAACATGATGGAGACTCACTTCCTGTCCACTGGAGCCTTTGAGGTCACACTAAATGGTGAGTTCTGATTGGACCAGACCTTTGTGTTAACATCATGCTTGTGACACAGTTTCAGTACTACAACTCAAATTACTGTAGTAGTTCACGCTTGTTTGTTTATTTGTTTATTTATAAGGAACCCCATTAGCTTCCACAACAGTGGTTGCTAGTCTTCCTGGACGCTTGTCTGCACTAAAGTCAAAGTATTCAGAGTAATAAACTGTCAGTCATCAGAAACAGAACAGCACTTCTTACTATAACCAATTACATCACTGCTGACCTCACATCCTGCTGTAATGCTGCCTGATCTGTACCAGAAACCCAGTTTGTTGTTTACTTATATGAAAGTGCTCATACTTCCTGTCACTCTGACAGCAAGCTCTGCGTACATGTCTTAGACATGATCTCTCACTCTTTTCTTTGTGTGAGTTATTAAAGAGAACATGTATGTATTCAGTCTAATTTCTATCCTGGAGCTCTGCTCAAACAAACTGTATGTGAAGCTTGATTTAAAAACAAAAAACATTCACAGATAGGGCTGTTCAATATAACGATATATATCGGATGCACACTTAGCACTTAGTTCCTCCTACGCCGAGCGGCGCATCGGGCAGCTAGTGATCTCCATCGATGTCGGTCAGCAGCGACTGCTTCAGCTTCGTCCCAGGCAATGTCGACAGTTCTCAGATCGTCCATAAATGTTCGATGACGATATAAAAACATCTATCGTTTCCTATCACGCTATCATTTGTTTCGTGGTGTCGCAAAATAAACTGTTTACAGCAATATTTTTTCATTATTTCTATGGTCACTGTAGTGACTATATTAATTTCTTAAAGCTCTCTCTTTCTCTTATATTTAATATAACCACACTATGGACGGACAAGCGCCTGTTTTTTACGTGCTGTCGTTAGCAACAATGACGGTAAAACCATCGCGTGGCTCCGCTGTATGCAGAGTGTTTACGGATGAGAAGCAAAAAGAGCCGTCAGGTGCTAAAAAATAAACTTCAGACTCAAACGTTAGAACAAGCTTTTCCCCGCAACATGCCGTGTAATAAACACTCACAAAGAGAAGGGCGGCCTTTACAATCTATGTCTAAAAATGTATAGTTTCATGCATGAGTTAAAATACTGGATTCCAGGTAAAGGACACCCAGCTCGAAACACTTCACGCAAGTCGAGCTGCCCAAGAATCACAGAATTTACAGAAAATGTTAAATTTTTTATATCGTGGTCGGGACGATAAATGTCTTATATCGGAATATGAGATTTTGGTCATATCGCACAGCCCTACAGAGTGATGTCATTTGTTTCATTGGTTGCTGCTGCTAACAGACCTAAATTAGTTTAGGTTAGCTAACGAGTGACAGAAGTGATAAGTGATAACTGAGCGGAAACCATTAGGGCTAAAAGCAAAAATGAGGCTAAGTGTTCCAGATGCTGCACCACCTTCTACTGAGGTACTTCCAGAGCATCCTAAGCAGCTGCATCACTGTCTGGTGTGGTAACTGCACCATATCGGATCTTAACACCCTACAGCGGATAGTGGGAACAGCTGAGAAGATCATTGGAGCCTCTCTTTCCTCCATCGCGGACACTTTTTGCATCCACAAAGCCACAAGAATTGTAGAGGACCCCATACACCTAATTACACAGCAGTTTGCCAACAGTAGTTATAAACCAACACAGGGAAATAAGGTTTCCTGAAAGTATATCATTTGTTCCTTGGAGGCTTCTGTTTTTGGTCCGTCATACACATCAATCTACACTGGTCAAAAAAATAAAGGGAACACAACTAAACAACACAATGTAACTCCAAGACCAATCACACTTCTGTGAAATCAATTACTATCAATTACTATGGACTTAATGCATACATATTATTAAAATATGGGCTATAACAGTTGTATTGATGTATAGCAACTTGAAATGCTCCCACAAATGGCACTACAGCATGTAAAAAAAAATAATATAAGCTCTGGTGGACTTGGTTCTATAGTAGGTCTTAAAGGGTTAAATAAATATCGTCAAATAATCGTGATCTCAATTTCAGTGAAAATAATCGTGATTATCATTTTTGCCATAATCGAGCAGCCCTAACTCCAAATCCAGACCTCCATGGGTTGCTATATGTGATTCCCATTGATAATTTTTGTGTGACTTTTTTTTTTTTTTTTGTCAGCATATTCAACTATGTAAAGAACAAAGTATTAAGAGTATTTCATTCATTCAGATATGGGATGTTTATTTTTGTGTTCCCTTTATTTATTTTTTTGAGCAGTGTATTTTTCCGAAACACACTTGCACTAGGTGATGCTACACAAACACTAAAAACTATGAACACTTATTTGTTAAATCAGCTTTACAAATGGAGTTAAATCTGTGACCATTTCTTAGAGCAGGGCTCCATGGTGTGATTTTTCTGAAATCACGCAGAGTTTCATGGTTTTTCTAAAAAACAAAAAAAAAACCCTCTTATAATCAGAGATGGGCAATAATGCATTACTTGTAACAGTAAATTGCAGAAAAAGTAGAATTGGGCTGAAAGATCTATCGCTTTATCACCTATTCAGGTTGTAAATTGTGTTTTTAAAAAAGTAACTAAGTAATTACTTTTGAAAATAAGTAATCAGTAAAGTAACAGGATTACTTTTTGGGGGAAGTAATTAGTTACTGATTACTTTTTTCAAGTAACTTGACCAAAACTGCTTATAATATCTATAAAATGCACTACCTGTCAAACGTTTTCGAACACCACAACTAGCCTCATACCAGAGGGTGCTGCATGGAGCTGCAGAGTGCTGTGTGTTCTGGTTCAGGGAGCCTCTCACTCTGTACAAGTCACCGACCCTGGATCCAGCAAACAGCCCCAGACCATCACACTTCCTCCTCCATGTTGATGCCACACACTGTGGAACCATCCTTTCACCTACTCCACGGCGCACAAAGATCCTGAGTGATGAAACGAAGAGTCCAAATGTTGATCCATCAGTCAATGATACCTTCTTCCAGTCTTCAGTAGTGCAATGTCGGTGTTTCATGGCCCAGACAAGCCTCTTTGTCTTATTCTGACGTCTGGCTTTCTTGCTGCAGCTCGTCCTGTCAAACCTGCAGCTCAAAGCCTTCTCTTTACACCTGAAACTGAGACTTTCTCACTACGACCACTATTAAGCTGCTTGAAGCTGTTGTCCTGTGAGTCGCCTATATCACAGCTGTTAACTCTCAGGAACGTGTCCTCTGATTCAGTCGTGTCTTTGGGTCTGCAGACCTCTTCCTGTCACAGTTTGTTTCTGAGCCTTTCGATGCTAAAGGAAACTGGACTCACTGACACTTTGACTTTCTTTGCAGTTTCTCTGTCGGACAGATCGACATTTATGTGTTATGATGGTCTGTGTCTCTTCCACTGTTATTCTCACCATGTTTGTATCAACACACTACAGTACAGTACTGTTCAGCTGATGCCCATGAGGGTATGGTACCACAATGTGCTCCAACACTGCTTCATGCAGACAGAGGGGGACGGAATCCAGACAAGTTGGAACACCTGTAGGAATTAGTAGCACCAACTTTCAAGGCTGATCAACCTCCAATACTGCAGAACAGCTTTGAATTGTTAACTCATGTTGTGTTCCCTGAAAAAGGCCTTTCTGTATAATTCTGACGTATACATTACATTTCAGTTTTGGGTAACCTTACCTTTTTTTTTTAACCTTTGGCAGTTTACCACTTTTGTACCATTTCAACCTATTCACTGGACTTGAAACACATGAATTGTGATAAATAACTGGAAGAACTGGGGTGTGTTTACTATATATAGTAAACCAAGATATTTTCACACTGTAAGCAGTAATTAAACATCAAGTTGTAGTTTGTACAGTAAATATAATAAAACAGCAAACAACTTTTATATTTATGTAAAGGACTTTTATTGTGAAAGGAGAGATCTGTTCCTGTGTGGAATCTTAATCTGCTTAAGAAGGTTCATGATTGAGCTGGAAGTATCAGCTCAGAGAGTGATGAAGGCCTGTAAACCAGAATAATCGAGTGTGCGATCGGGTTTTACAGTGTCTGTCCGAAAGCGGTGAGGCAGCTCAGACCGATACGAGGAGGCACATTGCGTGTTGTCCAATATAGTTTTATTCCACTTTAAATCTGAAAAACAATGTTACAAAGCCTGGAGGTAAATATGATGTAGGACACTCTATGCCCCCCTTTAGACTCAGCCCTGTAGGGATCACTGGAGAGTGGGCTGGCTGCCGTCAGCCTTCAGCGAGCTCTATAAATTAAACATTATATCAGACTCCGTTAACAATTCATCTGCAAATTTTGATGTAGCCTTACTTCTGCAGCTTTACTGCAGATTTTTCTGTAAACTAAACGGCGATGGGTGGAGCAGCTACAAAGTTTGCTTTTCTCCGTTGGTCAGCTGTTTCCAGGTTTTAATGGTGACTTCAGGAACAGCGCTGCTGTTTCGGAGGCTGTGCTTTCTTTCTTCCCACCTAAGCTCACTGTGTCGGTAACGCCTCTGCCTCTTTGCTCTTCACGTTGTATAAACAGACTCCGCCTCCACATTAAACTGTGCCAGCGTCATCATCGGTGCTGCTGTTATCAGTGTTTTAGGTTTAACACAGTTTATTATTCACACACTTCTGTTGTAGTCTGTAGTCAAAGTTTATTGGTCACATATCATGCACTGTGTGACATACGGCGAAATGCTTATCGCTGTGCAATTCCCGCCCATTAAAAATATTTGAATAAACTCAAGAATCAAAATGATGAAGGTGTGCAGATTAATGTATTTATTTTGTTATTAATTGTGTGTACAATGACGTGATATGAGAGAAACCAGATCAGAAGTACGTTGTTGTTATTAAAGTGCCGTCCGTTAAATGAAGAATCGAGGATTTTTTTTTTTAAATGATAAAGTTATAATCTGAGTTACTCAATGAATCGTGCCGCCCGCCTCTTTAAAACTGTGGATGACGACGAGTTCAGAACACAAGGGGAAGTAAGAGGTGCGGCCTGCCTCTGGATGTTGTAGTTTCACCATACGAGTCTGAGTTACCTTCTCCTAAACAGGAGGTGAGAGGTCATTTTTGAACTGTACAAACACACCCAGGTTTCCTTGTGGAGATCAGGTAGGGACATTCCTCTGACCTCATTTCCTGGTGTAACGCTTTCTGTCGTCCCCTCAGATGTGCCCCTGTGGTCGAAGCTTCAGTCTGGTTACGTCCCGAACATCCAGGAAATGTTTCAGATCCTCGACAACCACATAAAGATGAACCAGGTGGATCACATGACCTTCACCTCCACTTAGAGCTACAGGTGAATGCACATCAAGTTAACTGCACACAGTGACGAGACTCACAGGAAGTTTGTGTGAACTCGGCAGGTGCGATCAGAGTATCAGCTTCACCTATCTGTTAGATTTTCCTTGTACTGATGCACGGAGAAACGCCTGACAGGTACAGACTCACCTGTGACTCCAAAGACTGAATTTAGTCAATTTAAGAGGAACAAAAATTCAGTCCAGTCAGTCCAGAGACGGGTGTGACACCGAGACAGGTGAGGCAGAGGCGGGGCCAGAGTTTGATTTACAGACAGAAACATTTCTTTAAGTACTTCAGGGAGTATGTTTTGTGAGATGGTCTCAGCTGTGCTGTATTCAGGTGTCTCTCTCTCTTATTACCTGTTCTGTGTCCAGGTGCTCCGGCTTGCTAGGCGTTCTCCTGATGGCGTTCATGAAGGCCAGGCCTTAAAACAGATTCTGAAGGGCCCGGCTGGATGTTCCTCGCCATGAACTGAGCACTCCCTCTGCACCGGCTCACCTTCAGCACTACAATACCAGAAAGCACTGCTGGCAGCCTTGTGCTAATTAGTGTGTAGACAGGAAGTAGATGGCTGTTTATGTGAAGCTTTTATTGTGAAAATAATAAAATGTTCAGGTCTGTTTCCTGCCTGTTTGTGGTTTTGCAGGTAAATGCACATGTCCATGCAGATCGAGCCTTTTATTCACAGCATGTTTACAGTGTCGCTCATTTATGACCAGAGAAGCAGCCATGACATCCCAGAATTCATAGCAACGCACTTTCACTCCAGGAAAAGAAACCTTGAAGATGGCTGACAAACTCAAGTAATAGATAGGTATGACTGACACAACTGATTCCTGTCAGGAGCTCGTCAGAGGCTTGCTGTGATCAGGCAGGATTCACATGGCTTCATTTTTACTTCAGTCACAGAAAGTCTGGGAGGGGGTAGGAACTCCAGGCCTTGAGGGGCTGCAGGTTTTAGATCTTGGTGCACCCGAATCAAATGATTACTTCATTAACAGGCCTCTGGAGAACTTAAAGACATGTTGAGGAGGTCATTTAGTCATTTAAATCAGCGGACATGTCTAAAACCTGCAGGACGTTGAGGCCTGGAGTTCCCCACCCCTGCTCTAGATTGTGTCTGCAGCAGGAACGTAGCAGAATGATTTTGGGCTTTTTTCATTATGTCTAATGAGGACAGTTTCACCTGTTCTCATTTATGTGACCTGCTGGAACATGCCAACATCAGTGAGGTGAAGTGAGTTTAGTTTGTGGATGGGATTATGATCCGTCTCATGGACGCTGTTTCCATCACAGTGTTACTGAGTCCACAGAGCAACAAACTCCACAAATGCTCCTTTTTTTGTCACCTGTTTTATCAGATGACATTAAAAGTGGTGAAATGAGGCAATTTCTGCACTGAATCCAAAGAGGCCACAAAGGTGGAGCGGGCATGTGGTGATGATGTGAGCTGATCATCATTTCCTGTTTGGAGACATGAATCATCTGAAATGTGAAGGTTCATCTCCAGGCTCTTTGTGAAGGGTCTGGATTTTCCTACATCTGAGTTTCAATGGTTCAGGTAGACTGAGCGGGTCGGGCTTAACACAGTCGAAAGGTTCCATGTGTCTCTGAGTTTTAGTATCCTCATCAGTAACTACAAACAAAATAAATACAGTCATGTTTATTAAAATAAAACAAGTTCAATGTCCCAGGTCAGGTTCTCCTTTCAGGTGTTACTAATCCAATCCAATGTAACTTTGACATGAATATAGTTTGATTTCAGCGACTGACTGAGTTATTTAAACAGTTTCATTTGAATGTCCTGTGTTTTTATAGCCTTTTTCCCTGCAGTAACCACACAGTAACTGTACTTTTACTGCAGTACTTTGAAGTACATGTCAGGTAGTTCAGTCTGAGTACATAAAATAAACTAAACAAAACCATAAAGATATATATTTTTTTTAAAAAGGTCTTCCCTTCAATCAGTGGACGCTGCGATGCACGCGGTGAGGCAGCAGGGGGCGCCAATGAGCCGGTGTTTTTGAACACTTCCGGTACAAAAGAAGCGGCTGTGAGACAGACAGTAGCTAACGTTAGCCTCTGCAGTACGTTTATTCGACTTAATTATTTTTTTTACTCTACTAAAATGTTTGAGGCCGGAAATCTGTCGCTGACACACACGCTAGCTTCACGCTAACGGTAGGAACCACAGTGACGAAGAGAGAGGTGCTAACGGCTAAAAGTAAACTGCTAAGAGGAGCAGTGACGGTGACAGCGGAAGCTAACAGTTTATTGCTAACAGTAAGTAAAGTTTAAGCTCAACTGCACACATGCCACGTTTAAAGTATCTGTGTGTCTGAATCTACTGTTTAAATCTTGAAGGCCGTGTTTCTAATTCTTGTAAAGGTAAAACTCCATCATCATCATCAGTGACAGCAGGGTCACTGGGTCACCAGAAGCGTTTCTTTCGGCTCCTGGTGACCTTAGTGTGATCCCCCTGCAGCTCCACGAGTTTAGCTGGTCCTGGTTTTATGTATCAGGCTCAGATTAGGAACTCTTGACTTTCTGAACAGAGACGAAGCAGCTTCTGGTACGGAGAAAAGGTGCGAGTTTCAAAGGTCCCTCCTGTTTCCTTTTCCTAACCTCTTTTACTTGCCCACGGTGGAAGGATCATTGAGGTAAAGGAAAGGTGGGTAGGAGACATACGCTGAGGAAAGGAACGGCCTCACACTCGTTTCTTTTAACAGCGTGACACTGCAGAACATGAACTACAGATTGATTTTCTTTCATCCAGATCTCTTATCTAAATTCCATCGCTGTTTTTAGAGGAAAAAAAAAAACGAGTAAAACCTGACTTTGCGCTGGGTTATTTTGGTTAGCAGCCTTCACGCTCCCTCCTTGGGAGTCACTAATTCAGCTGCTTCTGCTACCTCAGAGTAAATCTGTCCCATTGCATATAATATCCAGATGCGGCTGTCGCAGCACCTTTTGAAGAGGAATTCTGCAACTGCATTAAATTTACTCCATCACCACTGATCCCAGCTGACCTGAAGTAAACACAAACCCTGCAGTACCACAACAAAGGACATCACTAATGAACACTGATCATACAGAACCTTGAGCACACTTTGTTCATATAGATCAGGGGGTAGGCAACGCCAGGCCTCGAGTGCCGGTGTCCTACAGGTTTTAGATCTCACCCTGGGTCAACACACCTGAATCAAATGATTAGCTCATTACCAGACCCCTGGGGAACTTCAAGACATGTTGAGGAGGTAATTTAGCCATTTGAATCAGCTGTGTTTGATCAAGAACACATCTAAAACCTGCAGGACAAAGGCACTCGAGGCCTGGAGTTGCCTACCCCTGATATAGATCATAATTTTAGCTGGTACAGCGTTCTTTGTGCAACAGTACCTCAACAGGAAGTAGTTTTTATTCCAGCAGTGTGATGCTCAGCTGTGAGTTTAACCGCTGCTGTTCAAAACTATAAATCTATCAGCGGTGTATGGATGAAATGGGAAAATGCAGTCAGAAGGAACATTTACATGATCCACTTTGGTCATGTTTGTTTTCATGCGTGGTCAGATGTTTTTTTTTGTTTTGTTTTGTTTTTTCCCCTCCCCTTTCATAAAGGATGCTCCAGCGTCTCTTATGCTAAAGGAAGAAAGATACCTGTTCCTAGTGATGGCCAAATGAAGCTTTCTGAAGCACTGAAGCTTGTATTGAAAAATGGTTCATTACTCGAAGCTTTCCAACACAGTCCTCTCCGGTGACATCTGGTGGCGAATATTTTGAAGAGCAGCTTGAATCTGCAAAATAAAACTGACTGCTCAATCATCACTGCTCACTCAAGAGTGATATTGGGCCACCGTTCCGTTGCTTTGAACATGTAATTGGTTTTGTTTTCTCGATTGGGGGGCTGAAAAAATGTAATGCGTATTTGCGTAATACATCGTCACTGATTTGTAGAATCATTTTGATTCGATACAGGATCCGATTCAATTTGATTGGAATGTGGAAAGTTTTGCCTCAGTCAGAAATATTACAATTCTGGTCATGTATCAGTATATATCCATAATTTCGTATCTATTACAAGAAAGCTGACACATGTGAGACTTAATTAGAGATGTAAACAGAGAGTTATGAAACCTGCAGCTGCAGAAGCCAGCGAAGAAAAAAAGAGGCAAACACAGCGCGGACCCGACGACACACCAAAATCTGATTCTGACGAGTCGGGTCCGTGCTCTGTGTTCACGTTTGTATGCAGAATCCGTAAACCTGCTCCCAGTTACAGTTTTAGCTGTATGGTGTTTGACGACATGTTGTGAGGTTTAACCTGAGATGCTGGCGTTTCAGGCATAATAACGTTAATTTACAAATCGACACAGGATTGTAATGAATCAATATCACTTTATTCAATTTAGCATGGATTGTAATCAGAAAGGCGATAATCAAAACCCACCCCTAATCAAGAACTTGTAAAGTAAAAACATGATCAATGTAAGGTTATTTACATTTAAAAAGAGGATTAGTGTTACTGTGCGCTGGCTGAGTCTATTTCTTTTCTTAGAAATAGTTTCTCCTGCCCTGGAGAAAATCCACTTGCATGGAACAGAAGAGGCTGTGGAGTGCAGGAACCACACTGCAAGCTGGTAGATATGCAGGTATTCCTGGGTCCTGCAGACTATCACCTAAAAACAATAAACAAAATGCTTTTCTAAACTGTGTAGCAATGTAATGTACATATAGTGTCAAATACATTTTTGTAGTCTTCATTAGCTTTAATTCACATGGAAGTGTTCCTAAAGTCATATGCTGTAATGATATTTACATTATGAAAACATGATTTTGGACATTTCAAGTTTTTCACTTCGGCAGATAAAATGAATTGAGCAAAATCAACTCAAAATATTTCCACACGCCATAACGTCCTCTCTTCCTCGCTGGCTCCATATCTGTCAGTGGAATGATCACCTCTTCGCTCTCTGTCACCATCAACACACTCCACGAATCCCGTGGATGATTCACTTCCTTATATCCGTTTGAATCAGGTACCGAAGCAGTTACGTGCGTAATGAAGCTTCGGACGTCACTGGTCACGTGACTTTTGCCAAACGAAGCAAGCCTCGACACAGTGCTTCTGAACCAGTGTGTTGTTTTTTTCGACACACGCTCCGGAGCGTCAGCTTCAAGCGGGCCATCACTACCTGTTCCCCTATGAACAAGGATCAGATGGATTCATACACACCTGGCTGAGGTGTGTATGAAACCTGTGGGACTCTGTTCTTCCATGTTTATTTAGTTTTATTTTTTAAAATCTCACAGCATGGATTCATTAAAAGAATTGCCGAGGGTTGTTACTGATTGGCTGGAGGGCATCGTCACAGGTGGATCAAAGCAGACTGATTCATGTCTAAAACTGACAATCGATAACACTCCAGCTGTTACAGGTGCAGGTACCTGAGCTGTTTCTCTGGTCTCCATCCTCACCTGTGCCGTGAAGGTGAATCATTAAGTCAGAGATGAGCAGCTCTGTAAGTCATCTTCTTCTTCTGTGGTTTAACCTGTTCAGCTGTCACACTGTCAGCTGGTGTTTACCTGGTCAAGTGTGTTAAGCTCCACCTCCTGGTATTCTGTTTTCAGGTTCAGAGGAAGAGGCGGAGCACACAAAGTCCTCCGGTTTCTAGACACAACGCCAAGAGCGGGAGAGCTGCGAGTACCAGGAGGACGGCGAACGCCGACAGTGATCCCACCCCCCCAACAGAGACCATTGATGTGATGGACGGTCAGTCCCGATCAGTACACTCAGTTTCCAACTGATCGAACAGTCATTGATAGGCCTGCATCTACAGGTGTTTTCAGACCAGACCTGACTCATCTAGACATGCTCTCAACCTCTCGGCCAATCAGAGAGCTGCTTCTTTTTGAAGTAAAACTGAAGAGAAAAACATGTTCAGACCTCACCGGAAGTGATGTAAGTAGCAGGTCCTCACTGCTAAGAGAAATAAACATACCTGAGCTGTCTGCTGAAGGTGACCTCCCACACCTGAAAATACAGTCAGTGGGTTTCCTGGTGTCTCCTGATCACTGACACACCTGCAGCCCAGAGGAAACAAAATCCACCTGACAGTTAGAAATTCATCAGGGGTGTGATTAACACTTGACTTTAACACCTGAAACTCGCGACCACACGTCTGACACACAGGTGACCAAAAACGGGACAGTCACAGCTCTGTGGGGAACCTCTCTGCTCCTTAAAGTCGTTCGTGCTGGGCACCGCCAAATGGAGCCACTTTGGGTATAAAGAACCACAAGCTGTGAGAATCCAGATGTTTGACAGTGAGTGTTCATGCCCGTTTATCTCGATCTGTTTACCTGATTATTGGTTATCGATAAAATCACCAGACTTGGAGATGAAACACTTTGATCGTAAAGATGGAGCCACGTTACGTCACTGATGTCGGGTAACGTCGAGAATGATGAATAGTTGAATCTCGACACTCGGTTTCATTTCTCATCTGCTTCGCTTGGACTTCGCTTGGCTTCGCTTTTTTTTTTTTTTTTTTTTTTTTTTTTTTAAATTATCTGACTGATGCAGGCGTACAGTGAATCCATTTCATCGCCACGCTGTTGGTCTGAATGGAGACGGTGCCGCATGTCAGGCTAACACAGGCTCCTCCCCTCTGTGTAAGTGTGGGCAGAGCATGTACACGAATCTGAGTTTGTGGTTGTGTGTGTGTTCAGGTGAGGAGGAGGTGGTTGTGGATCTCACCTGTGAGAGTGGAGCAGAAGCTGCTGCTGTGGTCGACCTGACTACCAACAGTGACTCTGTGCTGGTAACTCTCTCTCTCTCTCACTCACTCTCTCACACACACACACACACACACACACACACACACACACACACACACACACACACACACACACACACACACACGAAGTGTGCTAATGTCTAATTCTTCTTCTGTGTTTGTTTGTTTTTTTTGTTTTTTTTCCTGCTGTATCCAAAACTTCAGCTGGTGGATGAGGGTAAGTCAGACTTTGTGTTCCAAAGACTAGATTGAGGCCTGAGCTCTCACTAAGGAAGCGGTCTAATGCCTGTGTGACTGTTTTCACTCAGGTCCTCAGAACTGGAGACAACCTGTACAGAGTTATCTTGTTAGCAGCGATGAAGATGAAGACACACCCCCCGTCCTCAGTGCCACCCTCCTGCCACCGACAAACACCTCCAGGTGATACACCAACCCCTACACACTTTTATAATGTTCTTCCTCTACGACCCCCCCCCCCCCAAATTTTTGCACATGCCGAGGAGCGTGTCAGGCTACGTTTCACTGTGTGTTATATACTATGCATGTGACAAATAAAGAATCTTGAACTTGAACTTCTGCAGGTGATACACTGACCCTGTCAGTGACCTCACTCAAATGTTTTTGTGTTTCAGGTCAACTCCAGGGACAATCAGCTGTCCTGTGTGTCTGGACGGATACTCAGAGGTCAGTCAGAGTGTGTGTGTGTGTGTGTGTGTGTGTGTGTGTGTGTGTGTGTGTGTGTGTGTGTATTCAGACTTTTCAGCATGAATAAAGCAGAAAAATGAACTTTATTGAAACAGAGTGCCAGCAGCGAGGTTCTTTCTTTATCCTGCTGCACATGCTCAGTGTGAGCTCCGAGGACACTTCCTTCAGGGTGAGCGTGCTCAGAAAGTATACAAACACATAACATCCTTATAGAATATGATGTAACACTATAGATCAACTCACCTCAGAATATATAAACAATTACAGCAATATGATGCAACAAACACAGCAGTACTACTAATCCAAAATACTCAAAGCTTCATAGAACTGAAACAAACATTTATTTTTAGGTCCATTCTGCTGCTGATACATACTTTAGGTTTCTGAATATTACACTTGTTGCTGCCTTTCATAGTGTGTAACTTGAAGGCCCTGAGTACTTTCTCCCACACTGAAAACACTGGAATGATAAAATTATTTGAACATTACCTAATAAGACTGATTCAGGACAGACAATTAGTTATGTTAAACTTTTCTAGCAGTCCTTCACAAACAGGGAACAGTCTGTCTATTCTCTCCATCTGTCAGCTGCTGCTGGCTCTTCCTCCTCCTCTTCCTCACACACTGCTGAGTTTGTCCTGGTGGATCATCAGGGGTGCAAAGCCTCACAGATGATGTGCAGCAGTGGGTCCCTCAGTCTGTCCTCACTCTGGACACTTGCAGTTGTCACACATGGAAATCAAATGTGTGATAAGCTGCAGGATTCAAACACAAGTGTAACTTATAAATACATGTTCATACTTTTATTCCACAATCAGAGAGAAAGAAAAAGAGAGAGTGTGCAGGACAGACAGACAGGTGAAAGTCTCAGGTGTACACACTGCTACACAACAGCACAAGAGAAGGAGGATTTAGTGTTTGTGTTATTACGAAACAAGAAGAGTTCCCAGATGGTACAGTGGACACATGTGTGACTCCTGTGATTAAAGCATCTTTCTTTCAGCTTAACGAGTGAACCGTCAGCTCGTTCAAACACACGTTAAAGTTCGTTTGGCTCGACACCGCCGAACAGAGGCAGCAATATAACATAGCTAACATTAACAGTGCAGTGAATCCTGCTTGTGCCGTGATATTCAGGACTGCAAACCGAGCAGCATTCACTAGCTGTGTCCCAAAACCTAGGCCGTATCCTCCTGAGGCAGCACTTGAACAACGTGAGGTAGGCTGTCCCAAATTGAAGGCTCCTCCAAATGCGTCCTTCATTTTCCAAGATTTTGAAGGATGGGTCGGGTGTGTCTTTCGTGGCCCACCGTATCCCAGAATTCATAGCGCGGCCCAGTCAATTCCAGTTGCCAACAATGGCGGCTGCTACTTAGTTTTAATATTACTCTTATTAATCTTTCTGGGTCACAAAATAACTTTTAACATATTCTCACTAGAGAACAGCGGACACCCGGCACATCGTTATCAGACCTGCCGCCGTCTTTGGCTACTCAGGTTAAACATGGTGTGTGTGTGTGTGTGTGTGTGTGTGTGTGTGTGTGTGTGTGTGTGTGTGTGTGTGTGTGTGTGTGTGCCACTCATATGACTTAAATGTTATTGTTTGGCTTTTTTCACTGTTTTATTTGTTCCTGAGTAAATCGGTTTGGCTGAGATTAAAGTTATTAGATAAAATAAAACTTTATTAGTCCATTGGGAGGGTTCCTCGGGGGTTTTCACACAGCTGAATAAACGTCAAACAGAAAACTGATTAAAGTGCGAGATTCAAAGTGTTTATTGTCATGTGTGCAGAAGAAATAGCTTTTCTCTGTGCAATGAAGTTCTTCCTTTGCTGTCCATACAGAAGATGGTCGAGATGATTGAGAATTTTCTCCAGTGTCCTGTTATATTTTAGATAGCAAGGAGCAGATGGCTGAGTTTATTCATGCCCATCGAGATGGCTGGTGACACAAATCTGAAGGCTAGACCGTCCCATTTCACAGTCTCTCACTTCTGGGACACAGCTAGTGTGAGCTCTGAGTAACCTTCAAGATCGACTTTACAGCCCTCAGCTCGCTGCTGATTTAATGCAGGGGACGTTTCTTTCAGTGTGAGCGTGCTCAGAACAAATTGGTGTTGGTGACTCGAGTGTGCCTAAAAATAGTCCAACACAATGCTTGATGAAATGTGTGCTTCCTGAGGCATTGTGGGTAATGAAATACAGGCTTTACTACATTCACATGGCCACTGATCAATGAACCTAATCAATAAACATACATTTGCTGACTCTTATTTTGAAAGTTTCAGTCTGGTTTTGTGTTTTACTTTGAAAGTATTACAGTGACGTTTGAGTGCATTGCTCTGATTGGCTGTTGGTGTGTTGTTGTTGTAGTTTAATTTCTGTTTGCTTTTTTTTTTTCGCAGATTGTTGGGAGCGGCCGATTGGTCGTGTCCACCCGTTGTGGTCACGTGTTCTGCAGTCAGTGTTTGAGAGACTCTCTGACATCATCACACACTTGTCCCACCTGCAGGAAGAGACTTACTCACCGCCAGTACCACCCCCTGTACATCTGACATCACTCTGAGACCACAGCTGAGTCCTGCTGCCATTGGACCACAGGCCATGATGTTGATGTTATTTGCTGCTGAATTGTATTTTTTTTTTTTTTCTTTTTTGTGTGTGCGCCTCTGTTTGGACATTAAAGTGTTGAGTCATAGCTGGTAAACATGGATTAATGATTCATGTGTGTTGATTTGTTTGTTAAAGCTGAAATAAATTTTGATTTGTTTCACTCATTGATCAGCTGATGGATCTACAACGTTATGGCAGTAATGTGGAGAATAATACTGCACAATGTACTTTCTGTAATCAGAGTACAGGAAGTACTCGTACTCACACACACAGCACTGTTTTAGTCTGACTCTGTGTGTGGTGTGTGTGTTTGGGGGGGGGGGGTGCTTGCACTGATGAATTATGGGTAGTCAAGGGCGAAGATTAGGCATGGACGGAAGGGACATGTCCCCACCAGTATCCAGCGATTATTGAATTGTCCCCACCAATAATTTGATCTCTTCAAGTAAAGAAAATCAAACCCGATAGAAGGGGGGGAAAAAAAACGATCCGTCAACATCTCATTCACCCAGCGGTGCAGAAAGAGTTAAATTACGTCCTCTACTGGAGTTCTACGTCATGTGACAAATATGGCCAATGTGATTGCTGTGCCTTTCAGGGAGCTCTGTTTAGTTTTAGCAGCGGCAAGCCTGCGCTGCAAGGAGGAGAGGAGGATGGCAGCAAAAAGGAAGAATCTGGATATAAGTATTTTTCAAAGAAACCTGTAAGTCACTTAAAGCCAAATTCACTCATAAAATGTATCCCTCATAATAACTAGTGATGGGCAGATGAAGCTTCATGAAGCACTGAAGCTTTTCATCCAGTTGGTTCATCCCAGCGCAAAGCTTCTTGAAGCTTCATTTGCTCTAGTAGGACACCTACTGCACATAAAAATATTAGTTGGCATGAATTTGAAGAGTGTGGCCTTTTGCACACAGCCTGTAAATGTCAACAACAAAAGGAGTGTGTAAAACATGTATATTGTAGTGATGTCAGTATACTGTGTATATTTATACTGGCAGTATGGAAAATGATCATTTACTGTGAGGTGTGATTGGGGTGTGGACAGTAGTTGTGCTTTTGTAACGTTGAGGTATGGACAGCTACACACTGAGGCCTCAGTGTTGCCTGTTCACATTTTATTCTGTAAAAACTAAATTTTCACTGCTTTTATGGCCTTTTAGTGGGGAGAACATAGCTAGGATTTAACGATTTAACAAGTCTTTTAAATCGTTTGTCCTCCACAATGCTAAATGGCTGGGAGTCCTCAATCACCATGCTAACCAGGTCTTCATCTATTTGAGATTGTTCTCCTGAGGAAAGACAATAAAAACAAAGCACAAATATCACACACATAACTTATAACAGTTGTATAATATTGTTATATCATGTAGTAACATTACGGCATGCTATATTATCATGGCATTTGATGGCTCACCTGGTATTGCTCCACAATCGGTGTTCCCCTTATTCTCATGCAAAGCTCTGTAGTGCCTAAGCATGGATGTTATATCCCAGCTCCCTGGCACATAGCAAACACTTCACCTTGTACAAAAGTAAAGCCGCTTAACATAAATTGTATTGCACCATCAGTATTATGAAAATACATCTTCTGTAGAAATTTACATACCTTGTTGGGAGGAATAAAATCAAAATGTTCCCACACAGGGGAGGACATCCTCCTCTTCTTAGCTGGTTCCATTCTCTTCTGACTTTCTCTCCTCACGCTCATAAACCTCCAAACTGTCTCCAAACTG